>NC_090938.1:561615229-562865229 GCF_040938575.1 Ambystoma mexicanum | reverse complement strand
CGGTTCAAAGTGACTTTGGAACTGTGCAAAGTTTTTTTTGCTGTGCAGAGTCACTTTGAATAGTGCAAAAAATTCCATGGATATCATAGAGTGTTGAATAGAATATTACTTTTCATGCCAATATGGCTAGACACATGTTTTATTTGTTGCCATTCGAACCGCATTGCCCTTTCCCCCTTTGTGGCTCTATCGTAATGATTGCGCATTTATATAGCGCCCCATGGCCGCTTCCTTCCCTGTCAAGCGCTGTAAACATAGGTGTGTATATTACCCGATGAAATGAAAAGCAATGTGTGCCTCTCGGGGGGATGGGCGTCTACGCCCGCGGTTGGAGTAACGCCCGTCTTTAGCCGGCATCACACATCGCTTTCGTGCGGCCTCCGGTGATGTTTTCCTACAAATGCGCGTATTCATATATTAGCTACTTTGTGTTAATTTCACAACTGTTTAATTTTTACGTTGAATATGTGTTGTCTTTTCCACAATTTGTTTTAAATATTTGGGAACAGCACATGCCTGTGCCCCACGCGTGAATCCCTTTTGCTATATTGAAAACCTTAGACGTGGCATTCCCTCCGCAGACATTCCCTCGCTTTTAAATGTTAAACAGCGCCATCGTGCTGCCTGCTCCTGGGCGCTTTAGGGCAGGACAGCGCGATGCAGTGGCGCGAGAAGCCGCGGCTCGCGCTAGCGCTGGGACACACGATGATGCCCACTCTGCTGTCTCCGACTTGAGTCCATGCATATACGGCTGTATCGCAAATACATGTATGGCTCCCCGCAAACGTGCTGTATATATAATAGAGCTGGTCAAAGCGAAATGCCCTGTCCTCCTTGGACGCTTAGATGCACGCGCCGCATCTAACAATACTGTTTTTCTTGAATAGCGCCGAAATAACAGAAGACAGGATTCTGCCGGGATTCCAACCTGCCAGATATATCAGGGGCGAGCGCTTAGCTCACTGGGCTATCTTGACCTTAAACACGCCATAAAGAAATACGCGTTATGTGACCTGCACACGAGGCCCCCAGAGCTTTGCCACACCCTGGGTCCCTACATTTGATCTGTGGGGGTTGGACGCCTGCTTTCTCCTGGGTGATGGTTGTTTTAGGCGCCCGACATTGCCCCTAATATTGAGGGCTCCTGTTGGCCTAATGGGGCAGAGCCGGTGTAGGGCCTGCGTGCAGGACTGTATCATGGTGTATGGTGTGCTGGCAGGTTTGGGGTGGTTGATGGGATGGTTGCTGTCCGTGTGTTGTCTACGCCGTGCTGCCATGTTGGCAAGAGGTTGGGTTGGCTGTGCATAGTGTTGGCAGCGGGTGCGTTCACCGAGGGCGGTTGTGTTGGTTTACGAGATGGAGTGTTTTGGATTTAGTTTCAGGGTTTATGGCTTTTTGGGGGGAGGTCCTGTTTATTCTCCGGGAGCTGGGTAGGCAGGTGGCAGCAGAGCAGACCGGGAGGATTTGATGGTGTTAGGGGGTGACCTCTTGGCATCACAGTGTATTTACCTCTGGATATTTCACGAGCTTCACCCCCCCCCCCCCCCCCGACCCCTTTCAGTGGCATGAATGCGATGATAAAAAATATCCTTTAGGAAAAATGTTGCTTTGGTCCCAAAGCATAATGTTTTTTTCTCATTTATTGTTGCCCTCGCGTGTAGGCTGCTGAAGTCTGTTGGTTAACGAGAAGGGAGGGGCACGCGGGGTGAGCCCCGTTTAAAATAAGGAATGGGAGGAGGTAAGAGGTACATGGACATCGAAGCAAATAAGCAAGGTGCCCGCAAGCGGGCACAGCGGTGCCCAGTGCGGGTGGGTAGGGGGCGTGCATTTGCTCCGTGCTCAATAAGGTTGTGACATAAAGCCCACAGTCCATGCATTGGTGGCCGGGCGTTGGAGGCTGTTGGTTTGGTAGCGTCTTGTCGTTTAATGGCCGATATTGGCAACTTGGCTGTTGTCTGGCCAATGTCGAATACTGGGTTAACTTCAAATACAGAGCCTCGTACCTCTTTGCTCCGCCATTTTATTTCCCAGCTCATGTTTTTACCAGCACTTGTGGGCATTGAATTTGGAATACAAGCTTGATTTTGATGCACAGTGGGGAACCACGGAATCCAGATTTGTAATCTGTCTTTCCCTATGGGTTTATAAAGGGATGTGTGCGGATAACCGAGGTTTGCCGAAACTCCAGCAAAGTCCTATTCAGTGCAGAGCATTTGCAGGGATGCAACTACTGATTTCCTGAGCAGGAGTTAAACGCCACTCCTGGGTATCGGGCATCGCCCACTGCAAAGCCCAGTGCAAACCCCTGCGTGCAAAGTCATTGCAAAGTCATTTTTGGAGTACAAAATATCTGTGCACTGACTTTGCATGGCAAAAACACAATTTGCACAGTTCCATGAATTAGTGTTTGTGTCGGCAGTGCAAAGTCACTTTGAACCGTGCAAACAATTCCATGAATGAGCCCCTTAATGTCTTGGGTACGAATAACTTCTTGTGACATTAAACATGTTAGTACAGCATTGCTAATCAAATAGGTTTGTTTGCTAATCAAACATATTTAATTAGCAAACTCTGCTAATCAGCTTTTGAAAACTAATTAATGCCTTGACTTCAAATAATTTCTTTTTTTTTTGATAGGTCTGCATGTGGTTAAAAGCTTTTGGGGTGCCCTAGTGGCCAACTCTTGCCAATGAGATGCAGTAGTGCCAACGCTGTGCTTGTGAACCTGGCAGTGGGCACTAGGATAGCGGGATCAAGGTTCCCTGGGCTGATTGGCACTTTGCCCTTTTATTCCTGCGTTCATTTGCCCTTATTTATGCCCTCTGACCATTTCTGGCCTGCAACTGTTCAACTTAGCGAGCCCGGTTTGTTGTGCGACTCCCCTGCTTCTTGGCCAAAGCACCTTCTTATCTGCTTTCTGAGAGACTGTGTAGGTTGTGGATGTTTTGTATTTGTTACAATAATTGCTACAGTATCTATGAGAGATCTCACACTATCAATTAAACTCGGTATTAAGTTCAGCCCCGCCCTCTCCCAAAATCATATACGTGCGCGTCACCTGTCTTGTACGTAAGGAGCATGCATGAAATGGGAATTAGCGGGTGTATTGTTGTGGAAGTATATTTCGTTAATGTAGGAGACATCACATTTCTTATTCTGTCATTAATCCATCAGAATTGCTCTGCAAATGAGACCATGTTTCATGGTCGCTTGACGGAAGGTGGAGATGGGGGGGTCTGTAACTTGTGGTTTGCCACGTATTTTGGGCTACTACTCCCATGATGCCTCACCATCAACTATGCTGGCTATTGCTGCTGGCAGTTGTAGTGCAGGATATTTGGAGTACCAATAGTTGCAGACCTCTGACCTAAGCTTATGTCCCTTTCCGCCAGTTCATGCTTCTTTAGTAGCCACCAATTTAGTGAATCAGAATTGTATGTACCCTCGCTACAGGCCTTTGTTTGGAAACTCAGCACTGCATGGAAGTACACTGGTAGCAATGGAAGCAAGTTGAGGCACACCCTTGTCGCCCGACCTTAGGCCCTTATTGGACCAGTAGACACTTATTTTATTTCTTTCATTTATATAGCGCCCAGACCCGGAGGTATCACAGCGCTTGTACAGGTGGTGCAGCACGGTCAAAAGTAGTAGATAACAGTATACATAATAAAAGTCAGTTAGGCATATAGCCCAGTTTTTAGGAGTTTTTTTTAATACCGGGAGTGAATGTTCGTTTCTGATGTGATCTGGGAGAGTGTTGCAGAGGGTGTGGGAGTGGTCACGCAGCAGCCGGACCCCCCATACTTGCTTACTTTGGAATTTGGGGGTGAGTAGGGAGAGGCTTGATGAAGAACGGAGACATCGAGTCACTGGTTGTTTTAAAGTACATTTCTGCTTTTATTGGAAGCCAGTGAACTTCCCTTCCTGCTGCTGAGATGTGGTCGGGGAGTTTGAGTTCTAGGGCTGCCCTAAGTGCCTTATTTTGTAGGAGTTGAAGTTTTGCCAAGTTCTTTGAAGAGGTGCCGGTGAACAACATGTTGCAATAATCAAGCTTACTCCCAATGATAGCCTGTGCGAGGGTGAGGCAGTTTGTGGGAGAGATACATTTCCTACTCTGGGATATGAGTTTAGCGGTGTAAGCTGTGCAGGAGGCATGTGCGTTAATGTGGGGGGAGATGTCAAGTTCAGCGTCATTATAGACTCCCAGTGTCTTCACGTGTTTAGCGACCTGGATAGACATTCCATCAATGGGAAAGTAGGCAAATGATGGGTCCATGGTGTTTAGCCAGTGGGGGAAGTCTACAAGGAGAAGCTCAGTCTTTTCGTCATTGGGACAAAGGTTGTGGGTCGCATTCCAGTTCTGTAAAACACTGTAAGTCTGATTGATGACTTTGACGTCGTGGGCGTAGTTCCCTGAGATCGGCAGCAGGACCTGCGTGTCATCTGCAGTTTGTGTAAGGGATCCCTAGAGCATTGAGGTGATCAAAAAGCAGTTTGATGTAGGTGTTGTAGAGTGCTAGGGATATGCAAGATCCTTGAGGGACGCCACATGGAACGGGGGTGGGTCTGCGGATTGGTCACCTATGAAGACTTTGGAGATGCGTTCTCTATGGAATTATTTTATCCATTGAATTGCCTGGTGAGAGAAGTGAAAGTTTGAGGTGTTGGCAGAGCACATTGTGGTCTATGAAGTCAAATGCTGTGGACAGGTCAAGGAGGAGTAGAATGGCCAAGTTGCCCGAACCACATGTATGGTTGAGTTGGATTTTTCGGTCCAAGAGCTGTTTCTGTGCTGTAATTTGGTCTGAATCCAGATTATTTTGATCCTAGAATCAGATGTTGTTAAAGGCAGTTTTGAATTTGGGAATAGGCCACACGGTCAAGGATTTTGAGGAGAAAGGGGACAGTGGTGATGGGTGGTAGTTGGTAGGAAGGGTGGGATCGAGGGAGGGTTTTTTGGGAGACCCATACCATTTTGAGGCATGTGGGAACATTGTTGGAGGTTAAGGAGGCATTGACAAAATCGTCGAGTGTGGTTTGCGCAGAGTTTGACAATGTGGGCAGGGCAGGCATCACCTTTGCAGTTGGAGGATTTGAGGTGCTGGACTGTGGTGGTGATGTCTTCTGTGGAGATGGCTGAGAAATGAAATTGCAGGGGTAGGGGGCTGAGGTAACAGGGGTGGGGCAAGGTTTGGACTGGAGTTGTTGTTTCTTAGAGAGGATGTTGTCTTGTCCCTTTGACAATTTTGTCTGGGAGGGCTGTTTGAATGGTGGTTCACCAGGCTTTTTAGATGTGGATACGTGAGGGCTAGGGGCTCGGTGTTCAAGTTCTTTGAGTATGGAATACTGTTCTTTAACCTTATTGTAACCAACTGTATCATGTGCTCCAACTGTACACCCTTGTAGCCCGACTGTGTCCCTTATTGGACGAGTAGACCCTTGTAGCCGGACTGTATCACTTGCTGGACCAGTAGACCCTTGTAGCCCGACTGTGTCCCTAATTGGACCAGTAGACCCTTGCAGCCGGACTGTATCACTTGCTGGACCAGTAGACCCTTGTAGCCCGACTGTGTCCCTAATTGGACCAGTAGACCCTTTTAGCCCGACTGTGTCCCTAATTGGACCAGTAGACCCTTATAGCCCGACTGTATCACTTGTTAGACCAGTAGACCCTTGTAGCCAGACTGTATCACTTGCTGGACCAGTAGACCCTTGTAGCCCGACTGTATCACTTGTTGGACCAGTAGACCCTTTTAGCCCGACTGTGTCCCTTATTGGACAAGTAGACCCTTGTTGGCCAACTGGATCCCGTCTTGTACCAGGAAAACGTTGTGGAATGACTGAATCACTTATTGGACCAGTTACTGAAGCATTTTCCTAATGTTTCCTCGTGCCCACATTTAAAAAATAGAGAAGTGTTTGACAACATAAAACCCTACAATTTTCAGAGCCCTATGCGTAGGCCAACCATAAACCAGTGGTTACTGGGCCTGGAAACAGTAAAACGTGTTTAACATGAGCTTCAGGGAATCCTCTGATGTACTTGAATGCGTGAATAAAAAATGCTTGTACGCCATGCGTGTTCATCATGTGTAAACCCAGCTCCTTGATAATGATTCGGAACAAAGTGTTGTTTCTAAGCGCAAAAGCCCCTCTCCTGCCTACTCCCACTCTGGCTTTCATATCCGCACTCCAACCCCTTGGTAATGTCAGTACAGTTTGCATGACATGCTTCCACTATCGGAGCAAAGGGCTTTCCGCAAAACCATGGGCAAAGGATGGGTCACAAAACCGGAGGAAAGGATAGGCCGCAAAATCTCTGAGAACCACAGATGCCACACCTGGTTGAGCTGGCCTGCCACTGTGTCTCCACGCCTAATTGTTTTCATGACCACATTCCATTTAAAACGTAACTTTAGTACAAGTACTCCCCACCCCCCAGCCGTTACATCCAGGTATTGCTGTTCCAGCCGAAATGTAATACCAGTATGTTAAGTTACTAAAATTTATACCGCGCTCCGCTTCCATGTGCATGGTCTCCAGGCGCAGTGGGGTTAGGTTTGGGGGGAGAGGGAAAATGGGAAAATGCAAGATGGCGTTGCTGTTGTGTTGGTGCATGCAGACCAGAAATGCTCTGATCTCTGCATGCAGGTCTGTTTCTCGGTGCTCTGTGTCTAGTGAATAGAGGCAGTGGTGTCCAGAGGGCTAGGTCATGTGACACTGGCAGGGGCATCTAGGTTGGCTGTAGAGGTGTGGGGCTCAGTTGGGACAAGTATTATAGTGTTGTATGAGTGGCTTAGTGGTCTGTGTATGGTGTGCTTGAGTGTAGAACTTAAGAAGGTTAGTGGGGGGTCAGCGGGTAGCTCTATTCTGAAGTGTCTGTGGTAGGGGTGCACATTCGGGTGAGGCGAAGCCATGTGGCATCCAGGTGTGGGTTGGTATTCCTGCTGTGGGCAGTGTGCCACAGTGGTTTCTAGATGATAGTGGTAAACCTGGGGGTGGGGGGCAGTGGGAAAGGCATTGTTGCGGCCGGCTTGGCCTCACCTCACTGGAGCCCCAAGGGCCTGGGCCCTGCACACTATGTATAAAAGCACACGGAGACAGGGAGCTCTGCAACCATCTTTTATTTCCTCTACAGGTTTCTGTCCCTCCTCTTCCTCCCCTTCTCCCCTTGTCCTTGGCTTCCCTCTTCTTCCCTTAAGGTGGTTCTCTCCTTAAGGTGGGCTGGCCATGTTTTCACGTCCCCACAGGCATGGGAAGCATGAGGCAGTGCGTACCAATCCAACAGTGGTTTAGAGTAATTCCTGAGAAAGGTTCGGAGTAAGGATTCCAGATAAGGCAGAGACCATATACTGGGACACCAGACAGAAAATGAAAGTTTGGCAGAGTTTACTGTGGAAAACTACTGAGTGAGAACAAAGTAGGGCACAAATAACATTGGGACACCAAGGGCCAGATGTGCTGTGGGAGACCTGTGGGCGATATCAGAGCATAGCACAATATTGCTATTGAGGACAGGGCTGCATCGTTTGTGGTCTGGAGTGCAGTAGGGTGGCCGGGTCACTCGCTGTTCTTTCAGGTCAGAGGGTGGTTCATGCCAGCAGAGGTGGACTACTGTGATCAGCCAGACACCAGACTCTCAGGCCGGTGAATGCTGCCCAAGGCTTCACTGCAGCCTCTCCTTGGTCGCATTTGAAAATTGGGGTTGGAAAGAAGCCACTGGCTGCTGAGATTGGTGCTCTGGTGGAAATTCCAGAGTCCAGGAAATCTGACTATACTCCTGCAGTGGCAAACACCCCAAGGACACGTCTACTCGCCATATCAAACTAACAAAACCAATAGCCTTCAATAGCCAAATCACAAGGTGCGGCGCAATGTTCCAACTCTACCCAACAATTCCCAGCAGCGGCCCACCATCCTGGAATCCTCATTTTCAGCATTCTGTCCTATATAGCTGGAAATTTGCAAAGCTTTAAGGAGATATTTTTTTTTTAGCTTGACCATAATTCGTTATCTGCTGTTTCTTTTATTTAATGTTTCTTTCTATTTTATACTACTATCATTCGTTGTATTGTATGATGATGTTGTGAACTGTGCACATGGTTTGTTTATAAATCTTATGTATCTTTTACTGCGCCCCACTGCCTTCCAGACAAGGTGCACTTTATACAGTAAAATAAATGGAGGCCCACCAACCCAACATCAGTAGACGATCATGAGCTCTTACGCCAGCTACTAAATCATTTCTTGCTGTTCATCTGGCATTGCCCAAAAATATCCACCCATCACTCAATGCTTTTTATCAACTAGATTTTCCATGGGGGTTGTTCCAGGTTCTGTGTATGTTTTAGTCCTGCTGAGAATATGGCCCTCATTGCAAGTTTGCCGGTCCGGCATGTCCGGCACTGGTAAATCACTATGGGTCTGGCAGCAACCTGCCAGTTTTACCGGCACAGCTACCGCCAGACTCGTAATGAGCCCCAATGTCTTAAAGTCGTCTAGGGATTCAAATTAAGAATTGATGAGCAGGACCTAAAAGTAACTCCTGGGTATCAAACATTGACCGGTGGCCAGCAGCTACCACTGAGGAACCAGGCACTAATACATAGATTCCAAAGATCTAAAATCCACATGAAATGTAAACCGATCACATTGTTCATTATTTATGACCGGTTATGCTTTAAATGTGTTCAGATGTGTTTTAATGTTTATTTATAGATTTTCCTAAAGGCACAGATTTACATTTACATAAGTGTGTTTGTTCAGCATCGTTGGGCGGGGGAGCCAAAAGTAGCTTCTGGTAGCTGTTGGTGTGAAGCTAACCAGGCTCTTCTATTTATTTATTTTGCATTGATTTATTGAATGCGTGTATGGCGCCATACAGCAGAAAGTGTTTCCAGGCGCCACAAGACAAAAGAGGGGTAAAAGAAGGGGGAGGGTGAGACATAGGAGAAAACAACAATAACGGTCCTACTAGGCTTTTCGACATTCGGATCGTGCAAGTGCAGTATCAAGAAGTGTAAGGGATAGGGGGCAGGACAGGGAAAGGATGGGAAGGGGACGGTAAGAGGGAGAAATGCTGCAGGGTGGGGGAATGGGGAAGGGGTGGGCGAGTTCAAAGGGGTGCCCAGGAGGCAAGTGTCAGGGGAGGCTGGGTAAGGTAATAGTGCAAGGGGAGGGGGAGGACCAGCCCAGTAGCAATCAGGAAAGGGATCCTGAGGACAAGTGCTCCCAGGGAAGGGCTGGACGAAGGAGACTCATAAGGGACACAGCATCCAGTCGTGGCAGAGGAGGAGACTAGCAGGGTGGGGGGAAGGAGGAGGAAAAAGGAAGGCCTTGAGGAGCTTCCGTAACTTAAGATCTGGTTCAAGACGGAGAGGGGCAGGGAGGCTGTTCCAGAGGGAAGCGCCAGCCGAAGAGAGAGGTCTACCCCCACGCACTCTGCATGGAGAAACGCCTGACCTGCAGAGAGTTGGAGCTAGAGGACCGAATGACTCTAGCAGGGAGGTATTTAGGGAGAGATAGTTGAATGTACTGCAGTACCAGGCCCCAGAAAGCATTGTGGATGATGCAGAGGGACTTGAATTTGAACCTTGCAACCACCAGGAGCCAGTGGAGAGATTTTAGGGCTGGAGAGATGTAGGGCCTGGGCTTCAGGCCAAGGATAAGTCTTGCAGCCCAAGGATAAGTCTTGCAGCCCTATTCTGGATTAACTGAAGAGGGCAGAGTGGGGAGAGAGCAAGATTAAGGAAGAGGCTGTAGCTGTAGCAGTAATAAAGCCTTCAGAGAACCAGAGTTTGGAGACATTGAGTTTCTAGGGGAAGGCGAGGAAAGGGAGAATGCCTCTGCCTCTATGCTACCTACAGGAACTAAAAGGCTCCCAGCCCCCCTCAATTCCCAACTGTGGACGCCACTGAGGACTTGTTTAGAGATTCTCAATCCTACGGACTTAGTTAAAATAAATCTTTATTGACTGTTCAAAGAGTACACAACATCCCTGAGAGGGAAGTGAAGAACTATTTTGAGACACAAAGTGACCAAAACCGCCACCACCCAATTAAAAATGGTCTTGGCAAAGCCAAATCTACCATACCTCTATTAGGAACCTATTTGCCACCTCCTCAACCATGTGACTATAGGGGGCTCTTCCAGAACCTCAGATCAAAGCAGAGTCAGAAAGCTTTCCAACCGTAGGATGTCCCAGTTGGGGCGACATCCTATCTCTGAATGGATAAGGGGGTTCTACCCTCTATGCAGTGTCTTAAATCCTAGAAATTCACCCGCCTTATATGCTATGTGTAAACATCTGATGGTGTGTTGGCCATCCAGGAAGCCGCCTAGATTGCCCTAAAGAGCCTGCTTGCCAATGGAGAGCATGTCAGTAGGTTTGACTTGTCCCAATGTACTGGGCTACTGTGTTTTCACGTTTTTGGGATCTTTCTTACTAGTTTAAGGTTATGTTAAGTGCTGTGGAAATTGACCAACCTTTTTTGACCTGTAACACAGTAAGATGACAGGTGACTTTTAAAAATAAATAAACGTGTAGAATATTGTTGTCTGTAACCTCTAAATCAGGTAAAAGAATACATTCAATATGATTAAAAAAGCAACATCAGTGGTCTCATACATTTGAAAATCGCTCATGTCTCTTCCATTTCACAGGGAAAAAAACATCTTAATTCTGTAGATTCAGCAGTACAAACTACCACATTAGGGTATATGGTTGGGGCACCCTGCAACAATGTGCTCTACTACCCTTTTTAGTTTTGGTTATTAGGCGGCATTGAAGCGCCACCTATATACCAAAATGATTCCATTAGAGTACAGCTAGGGAGAAATGGTGTTTGAGGAGGGACAAAAAGCTTGTGGATGTTTGGTTATTTACCCACCCGTTGACACCTTATGTCCATACTAATCCCTGTGGCCATTGCCACCCACTTCCTGCCCCTCCCTTCCAAAAACACATCCTCCTTGGATCTCTTGCATCCAGCCTTATCAAGCCTTGCCATCAAACTTGCTCGATGTGCCTTCCAGTCTTTTTTCAAAAACAGTCTTCTGCGAGTTAGACTTAATTGGAGCTGTAAACACGCTACTGGTGTAATAAAATCATCTTAACCAGAACTGCCTTCAGACGCTCTGTGCGTGCCCTTTACTGAAGTCCTGCTAAAAACAAGCATTGGCAAAGCCAACAGTTTTGGCTTGTTATATGTATTAGGCACTTGCCAAGCACTGCTGTTATATAACCAGATATTCATACCATTATGCAGCTGGTACCATTGGTGGCCAGTTAATATCATGGCAGTGCCTGGCAAATACCTTTCCCATGCATAGACAAAGCCAAAACTGTTGCTTTTCCAATGCTTGTTTACAGTTGCAGGTCTTCCTGAGTGGCTAAAAGCCAAGCCCCAGTTGCCCCTGCCAGTTTAAACTAATGCCTGCTTCATTTTCCTGCCCAAAGATGCGCGGCTAGTGCGCTCTACATTTCTAGGTCTAGTTAAATGAGCTGCAAGTTAATTGTATAATCTTTAGCAATTTCACGTTTTAAAATGTTTTGCGTATTGCCATTAATACTGAATTCGTACACATACTCCATTTTCCCCCTACAAAACCGGTTGGGTCTGTCGCTAGGCAACAGTAAACAAATGGGTGGATAGATCAGTGTAGCACAGTCTAGTCACTGTGTGGCCCTCCTGTGGCCCTTTAACCCAGTACCCCCACCCAAGTTCCTAGGAAAATCGCTGCATAAGAATATTTATTTTGTCTAACACAAGGGCCTACATCAAATGTTGGCCTCCAACTTAAGCTTTTTCCAAGCCGTTCTAATCTCAAAATTTGGAATGGCGTATAGCAGAATTGAGCAACTTAATTCGCTTTCAGTTAGGTTAAGAATCTTTGCAAATGATTCAAATCCCCCTCCAGCTTTTATCAATTCTATTCTCAAATGAGTTGCCCATGTCAGTTGCACAGTGAAGCAAAGCCGCAGGTTAACATTTTGGATGACCTCTTGGTTAAGATACAGCAAAAAAGGCAATAGAATATTTTTTGTTTTTTTAGATTTTTTTTAAATATAATTTTTATTTGTTATTATTACATATGAATAAATTGGATATAAATATACAGAGTCTCATAGTTTTGCTGGTGTCCAAAATATCTGTGTCAACCAATGAAAATTCACGGGCAAACAAAAGTGCACGATATTGGCCTCTGTAGGCTGAGAGGGATCTTGCCTGGCCCCGGTGGATAGGCAAGAGTGCAAAAAAGAAGTTAAAAAGCAAGGGTGCTAATGTATGCCAAAACCACCTATAACCAGAAGGGTTCTGCAACCTTCGGCTCGCCTATCGATCGTTCCATAACTATCGCAGCCAATGGAGGGGGATCATGGGAGTCGTAGTCTAAAACATCTGTCAGGCACAGGCTGCTGATCCCTGTAATACAGGAAGGCATTCAGGGCCCAGATTACAGAATGTTTGCACTGGCGCAAGTGCAAAGTTGCACGGTATTAGCACCAGGGCAAAGTATGCCCTATTTTTAAAAACACTAGGACACTTTAGCAAACGATTTGACCATGACAAGTGCAGTTTTTCATGGCATAAGCACGAGGGCAACAATTGCCCTCGGGCAAAAAAGATATATTTTTCCAGCATGATTGCAACAGGGCAAAGTTTGCCCTCGTGCTAATACGGAATGGTATTAGCACTAGGGCAAACTTTACCCTGGTGAAAATAATTGATCAAAAATGTATCTTTTTTGCACTATGGCAATTTTCGCCATGGTGCTTATACCCTGCTAAACTGCACTTGTCATGGTGCAATCGTTTTATAAAATGTCCCAGTATTTTTAAAAATAGGGCACACTTTGCCCTAGTGCTAATACCGTGCAACTTTGCACTTGCGCCGGTGCAAACTTTCTGTAATCTGGCCCCAGAAAGGCAAACATTGATGGAATTCATAACCTGAATCCATGATTACTTCTGCCGAGAGAAAGTTATTTTTCATCCATTGCGAGGAACATCCCATGTTTATGAGCTGCTAGGTTCAGAGCTAGGAAACACGCACAGGCCGAAAGGGGACAGGCGTGTGTCCTAAGTCCACACACACCAGCCTAAGCTTGACGTTATTCTTCCTCGCTCCTGCCATTCTGCTCCCCTACTCTGCAGCTTCCATGGCCTCCATGGTCTTTTCCTGCACTAGAATCTCCAGCTCAGATTCTACTGCATCCCTTGCTGCGTGAACGATTTTTCTGACCTTATGTGCGCTAGGAATCGCTTTAGGTTTTAACAGAATTTGGTGCACTCAGTGCTTAAGCCATCTGATTTTCTTATTAAAGAACTCTGCGAGCATGTCCTCCTCCTTGCATTAAGATCCAGTATATAGAACCATTTGGTCCAGTCTAATCGGTAGGGCAGCTTGGTTCCTCCATCCAAGCATTTATAATCCCTTCCCTTGCTGCGAATATCTTTGGAGGCCATTTTCCCCTTGAATGCAACGAGTGCTGGGAACATTGTATTGTATTCTATTGATCAGAGAAGCGCAACGCCCCCGGATTCTTCATGACGTACTTCTCGAGCGTCTCCTCGAACTTGTCGCTCATCATGCGCTCCCACTTGCCACTGGATATGAGAGAATATGGGGACCAACTATCGACCATCATCCTGAGAGGAAAGACGCTACACGCGCCATCTGTGGCCTGAAGCATAACGCACATGTTACTGAAGCTCGCAGGAGCTTACTCTGGCTGCCTATTCGACAAAGGCTACCATTTAAGGGCCTAGTCGCCTCCATGATGGGAGCACCGTTCCATCAAAAAACCAGAATAGCAAAGAATCCTATTAGACGTACTTTACGTTCTACTAACACCACTCTTCTGAGTCAACCACGTATCATCCTGAAGAAAATTGGGGGAGCCAGTTTTAATTCCTGGGCGCTGGCCCTGTGGTATCTTCTCCCCAAACATGTTGCTGATAGGGACTCAACTGCTCTCTTCAAGAAACATCTGAAAACCTTTCTTTTTGATGTTGAACTTGGTTAAATGACCTGAAAACACTCTAATACTTCAACATTCTAATACGCCAATACTAACTTATTAGTTCTGGCTTGCTCTCTTTTGTTTCTGTTCTGGTGCTTTTTCTTTGTCTTCCATGTTTTTCTTTGTAAGCGCCCTGGGGCCCATGGGTTCGTATAGAAAAATGCAGATAGATAGATTCGTATGTGCGGCTCAGGCATTTCACTTCAGCGCTGTCACCTGTGTGCATAGTTGCATTCCTCACGCGCTCTTCCTCTGAATTTGCCCTTATCAGACAATTGGGGCACTTCTGATTAATAACTGGACAGGTCCGAGAGTTCGCTGGATGGCCCTGTCTTCCACTGCGGAAACCTTTATTCCTCCCAGTCTCCGGTCTCTTCTTTTCTTCTTCCTTCCTGCAAATCATGCTGGGTGGGTTGGATACTCCATGGCTCAGATTGACTAATTTCTTCTCTTTTTTTGGCCTTTGTGCACAATTTATGCTCGACCTTCTTAGCATCTGTTACGGTTTCTGTGAGTGTTGATCAAATTACGAGGCAAACAAAACAAACCTACATTTTGTACCAGATAAACTGAATTCCACTCAATGAAAGCATATGAGACAGGCAAAGATCACCACTGTGTCCACATAAAAGAAGGGGGTACCTTATTTTGGATTCGATGGGGCACCTTTGGGGTACATCTGCTCAGGCACTTTTTTAGGCAGCACAAACAAAAGAGCAACACCTCAGGCTTTGTCTGAAGCCTGATAGGAAAGTGTCAAAATCATAGCAAAAAGAGGAGTGTCATGCCTCCACGTATCGCCTGGTTCCTCAGACATAGCCGCGGTTATGTCGAATGTGGCGCTTACCTCAGTGGCGCGTGCAAGGTCGTTCCTCGGCTCTTAAGCCGCGTGACTACCCTGGCTCCAGTTTTGCTGCGGTGGTGCTCTCAGGCCCTGCATCTGAGCGGCACCATGCACAGTCTCGGTGGCTCTGTGCAGCGGGACGCTGCCATATACTTCTTGCAACACCAACGTCAGCAGGTCTATGGGCGTTCCTATACAGGCACTCGGCTGTCCGCACAGAGTTGCCTGCCAACCTAGAGGATAGCACAGGGGTAACATGCTGGTCTTGGAAGCAAGACCACACAAAGCAACAGAGGTTCGAACTCGGATCCACGCCTAGAAACTGAACTTGGGTATTAAGCGCGTTATAAAAAAAAAAAAAAAAAACCTAGTTCTTGCACAGGAGTACAAAAGCAGGAGGTGTTAGCAACTCAGTGCGTCTCAAGTTCCTTGTTGCCTCGCTTTTCCCCATTCTATTCTTTTCTCTGTGCATCCGCTCTGAGTGTTTCTCTCAATCTTCTGTTTGCTTGCCTTTTAGCTCCCAGTTCTTACCTCTTTCATGAACTCTGAGCTCCTTCCTGCTACCTTGCTGCCTCAATCACCTTGCCTGTTCCTTGCTACCGATTACTCCTGCTCCTGTGTTTTACCTGTATGGTAGCCCAGTTCAGTGCCTGGCACTGTCTCTGCACCAGGTTAATCCTGGGGTATGCCTATCGTGGAGTAGCAAGAACCATCCTGCCTCTTTCCTCAGAGAGATTGTTTACTTGGTTGGTGAGTACAGGGTGGTACTTCAGCCTCACATTTACAAGAACCCAGTTTGGTATTCGTTGTGTCATTTCCTGCTCCCCAGAAAACTAAATCCGGTACGCACCAGCGCTCATTCATTCATTCATTCATTCATTCATTCATTCATTCATTTATTGTTTGCTTTTTGGACATTGTTTTTGAAAGTGCCCACAGGGTAACAGGAGGGAACATGGGATATTAATACAATTAAATACAGAGGGGAAAGGGACGGCCGAACCTATTAAGCCTTGTGAGTATTCAGAAGGTGCAAGTGCAGGAAGGAAGAGGTCAGTGGGGTAGGTGCTCTGGTGTCCATGCTCGAGAGTGAGCCGCAGATGAAGTGCAAGGTATGGTAAGTGCTATGCTGCCAGGAGCCGTGTTGGGTGGAAAGTGAGAATCTCCAGTGCGGTGGGTGTGCAGCGGCAAGTGCTGAAGAAGACAGATGCTGGGGAGCTTGGGTGTGAATTGTCAGAGGCCCAGAGGATGCATAAGGGTCCAAGACACCAATCGCAGCAACTGTGAAATCAGCACAGGAAGGAAGAAGGGAAGGAGGAGGAAAAGAGAAGTCTTTTGAGGTGTTTTCAGAACTTCAGAAGGTCCTGCTCAAGACAGAGCAGGAGGGGTAGGCCGTTTCAGGGGAGGAATCCAGCTGAGGAAAGCGAGCGACCTTCTGCTCTCTGTTTAGCTAAACGCTTTACACACAGAGTTGGTGCCAGAGGAGCGTACAGGTCTAGAAAAATAGTACTTGGTAAGAGAGAGTTGCAGATAGTGTGGTCCTCAGCACAAGACAGCCTTGTTCTTGATTAGAAGACAACCATAGTTATGTGATAAATCTGATGATGTCATCACTCCTTTCCCTAAGGTAGCCTCCGCTCAAGTGGCATGGGGACACATGAGGGAAGACAACCCTTAGGTGGATGACAGGACCTCATTGGAGAAAGTCACATACTCCCATTCCCTTTTAGGGATGTTCCCTCCCTTCCTTCTTCCTTCATGGCTCATTACAACGTTCTCCCTCAAGTCTGCTTCAAGTATTCCCCAACATCACGTAAGGAACAGTATTACAACAACTGAGACGAGGAAGAGGCAATGAGCAATGAGGATTACTCCTAATGCAAACCAGGGTCAGTGGTCTAGTTTCTGGTAAAATTCAGTTGGTCCGACATAGTTCATAACCAAGTTGGCAAAAGAAGCATGGAGTTCTCCAGTTCAAGGCAGCATGAAATACCGGCAGCGGCTCCGGACTCCAAGCAGCTACACAGAGCAAGAAGGCCAGCCTGGGAGCGAAGTGCTCGAGGAGGCTCTGTGGAGACCAAACAGAAGCACAATGAATCAAGGTGTGCTTCCGGACCACTACAGAGACTGGAAAGCCGACCAAAGCCCGAACAACTACTGGAGGTGCTGGCATGGACAGAAAGCAACACGAGAGGTGGAGAAACATCCGACTTGGGGATGCCATGAAGGCACAGAGAAAGACCCGGTGAGCCCAGGGAAAGGGTTTGGATGCAGAAGCACTGTCGGGCAGCAGAACGAAAGCCCTAGATGGTGGGACTGGGGTCTGGGACCCTGAGTACGAGCTTGGCAGAGACCAAGAACAGAAACCAGAGAGACATTTCCTGTTGTGACTTGGTAACAAAATATACCAAGTGTAGGCAAAGTCAAGTGTTTAAAAGACACTGCATGCACGTCCTGGCAGGAGAGTATACCAGGCAAAGCCAAGTGTTTGAAAGAGACTGCATAAAAATCCTGGCAGGAGAGAATACCAGGAAAAGTCAAGTGTGTGTGATGAATAATTGTAAGAAGAGAATCTCACGGATTCCCCCACCCTGCAGTGGCATCCCCCGACCCACACTCTCCTGTATCTTTTTTTTTAATGGTTCGTCCCACCCCTACCGCCCCACTTGCCTCTTCATCAGGGAAGCACCTCTGCCACCACCGCTCCGTGGCAGAGGGACTTTGTATGGAACCCAGCATTCCATATTCATGGTGGCTGTCTTTAGTCCGTATTTTCATTCAATGAACAGGACGCTGTCTGCGTCCCATCCGCAGAATGAAGATCCAATTTTCTTAGCACCCCGGGTTTCCGGATTGAAAACCTGTTTTGTTAATATAGTGTTAAGCACCCGTTCCAAGGGCTGGAACGAGAGCTTAATGCTATATTAGCACTGTGTGGGGGGGACCAATCAGAAGGCTAGGACCGTGGGCTGATACTGCCCATCTACCCCGCGTTCTAAGCCACCCAATAGCCTGTTCACCTGCCTGATATCTCCCCTCAACCCCACCTTCTAGTCCCTTTTTTTTTCATCCCCCTCCTCCAAGGCATTTCTGGAAACCATGTAATGTAAGACTTAATGCATTGAAAATCAGATCTACATGCTAAATGTTAAGTCTGGAAAATGTACAAGTGAAGGTAAGTACCTTCAAAGTCACTTTTAGTATACAGGTAAGTTCAAATGTTTCCCATAGGAATCAACAGGCAAAGACTGTAGGTTCAGCTGCAGTTACGGGTAAAAGGAAGCAGCCTACCCGAGGGGATGCCAGAGGAGAGACTCTGGCTTCCAGTCCCACATTCAATACCAAGGAGAAAAGGAATTGCAGCAGGATTTAGGCCAATGAAAGTGAATGGCAAAACTGAGCTGAAGTGGTCTTGCAAAAACCTTCCACCACTTAGACCATTGAGGGTAAGTATCTTGGATGACTTGCCAACCCAGCTACTCACTGTGAGGAATGTCAAACAACCCAGTGAGTACAAGTTTTCTTGCAGTATGGATTATAGGATCTGGTAACCCAAGGACTTGGATCCCTGGGCCAACAAAGACTCTGATAACCCCAACAAATTTGCCTTCACAAGAGTGGTACCTGCCAACCTTAAGTTGGGTGATGGGCCGTTACCATAAAGGTCGGCCTAACAGTGTTAGATTGCGACATTGCATCCCTCTAACAAACACCATAGTGCACAAACTGATGAAGACTGATGAACCAGACGAGGTGGATTTCGATGGCCCTTTAGGCAAAGGGGTGCAGCCAGCTATCAGGAAACGTCCACGACAAACCTCCTGCTCAATCCAGGGAAAACAGAGACCATGATCTGCGGAAAGACAGCCCCCTTCCTGCAGTCATGTGCATCATTTACTGAGCCCTACACAAGACTATCTCTAAATCTCCATCTCTAAATACCTGCAACGGGACGGGAGTGAGGTTTGACCGAAATAGAGCTGTTAGCTATGACGTACAGGTTTGATATTGTCAGGCGTGTCTGGGTCTATTAGGTCGATTTTGGTACATTGAGGGCAGCAAGAGCAATATTGGGGCTGAGCTTTGCGATGAGAGCGACATTGGCACAGAAGTGCGTACTGAGAGGTGAAGGTGGCAGAACTGGCCACTAAGAGAGCAACATTGGGGCAAAACATGGGCACTGAAGCTGGGCGGGACACTGGGAGCGGCATTGGAGTAGAACTGCATAATGGGAGCCACATGGGGCGGAAGAGGGCATGAAGTGTCCCATAGGGCAGGAAGTGGGCTCCGAGTTTGACGGGGATGGCAGTCGTGGACTGAGAGCGACACTGGGTCAGTACTGTTGCAGTCAGCCGTACAGGACAGTGCCTGAGCCCTGATCGGAACAGTGGGGCCGAACGGTGGTAGTGAGAGCGAGATGGCGTCAAAATGGGGCAGTTAGTGTCTCTAGGGCAGACATGAGATGGTGAGAGCGACATGGGTCAGAACTTGGGCAGCCCGAACGTGTGTTCAACAGTGGCAGTGCTGGCAACTGTTTTTAAACCATGATTTTCATTGGGATAGCCCACATTAACATTGCTGCAAACTGTTTCGGCATACTCTTGGCAACCTGGCATCTATTAAACTATTTAATGTTTTCATCTACACATCCGATTGTAAATTCCATGCCATTTTTCCACTTTTTCAGATCAAAATGCAGCATTTTGAACCATTATTTAAAAATGTTTAGTGTCAGTACACCTCTTCCCCTCAAATTCCTCCAAGCTTGATCGCGCTGACCCTCATCGGTCATTCAGGCAAATGTATGGATGAGCAGCTATACGTCCCATCCTTTAAAACGTATTCACCAACTATCCCCGGTTTTTAAAGAACTCTGGACTTGGAGTGCAGTTTTGCACCAGATTATAAAGGCAGGTCATGTTTGCAAACCCTGTACAAGTTATGGGATCTGGTGCCCTGCTGTGCCCCCTTTACCCTCTTCTTGACCAGTACTGTGGCACTGTTCCCCTGTGTTGGGTGGCCAATCCCTCTCGTGCTCGGTAACATGTCACTACTTCTCAGGGGGGGGTTCTCCATAGTCACGTGACAGGTGACCGTGACCTGCAGCCATTATGGCACTCTCTCTGGTCCTGGCATCCTTACCACCTCTGCAAGGTTGAGATCAGCCTGAATAGTTCAGGTGACTTCTTGAAGCTTTGGTCAAGCAATTTCTGCCCAAGCTGTATAAGACGTGTTCACAGTGATGGCAAGTACAATATAGCAAAATGTTATTCCCTGAAAAAAAATGGCCAGACACAGTTAGTAAATAAATGTATGACTGCGTTAATGACTAGAAAACATGTACTGTAAAAATACATTCTCCAAACCTAACCAGTAAATAACTTGCACCCCAAAGAGGGCCCACAAAAATAACTCGCACCTTAAAGAAGTTCCACAAATATAACTCGCACCCCAAGAGGGTCGATCCACAAAAGTAACTCGCACCCCTAAGAGGGTCCACAAAAATGCTGGGCCCACTGAAAACATAGGGTCCCCGCAATGCACTATCATTTTCTTGTGGGTGGGATTCTTTTTTCCCTGGGGTCCAAATGTATCGAATGCCTGACTTTTGGAAGGATCAGGCCCTCTGGAGGTCGTTTTTCTTTGTTCCTGCAAAACTTTAATGGCACAACTCTGATGGTTGCTGGAAAGCATTAGAAGGTAACTAAGCTGATGCTGAAACTCACGTCGGTGAGGTTCTTGGGCGTCGTGGCCGAAGAGTCCCAGCCAGTGCTTAAAGTGGGCCGGGGCCTGCTGGGGCCGGGCCCCGGCAGTCTCCAAAAAGTGGGACTGAGCCTGGGCCCTGCCGGGGCTCCGTCCTACCACAACATTGGCGGGAAGCATTATCCCGTCGCGGCCGCAGCCGCGACGGGATGATGCGCCTGCAATGAAGGCAGGCAATCTGACAGAAGTGGCAGCCAGCCACAGCGACGCTGTGACTGGCTGCCACATCCGCTGCCACATCCGTCAGTCATAGTAACTGCATCTGGTGACCCCTCGCGAGAGAGGTCACCAGAGGCGGTTACTGTCCCTTTGTTTCCCCAGGTCGCCGAGGCGTCTTTAACCCTCGGCGAACCTGGGGATTCCTCGACATATTTCGAGGTTTATAAAAGATGGCTTTGAAAGTACACATTTCAAGCCATCTTTTATAAAGCTTTGCCGACGGACAATTTTGTCCGTAGTCAAAGCTTTATAAAAGATGGCTTGAATTGTGTACTTTCAAAGCCATCTTTTATAAACCTGAAATGTTTAAAAAAGATTTTCTGAAATCTAGGCAAACCGTAGGGTATGCACACAAATATATATAAATGTTATATATTTGTGTGCGTACTTGCCATGGTTTGTGTACTTTGCAAGCCATCTTTTATAAACATAGAAATATATTTCTACGTTTATAAAAGATGGCTTGCATAGTACACAGATCATAGTAAGGTACGCACACAAATATATAACATGTATATATATTTGTGTGTATACCCTACGTTTTGCGTACTTTTTAGGCCACGCCCCTCCCGCAAGCCACGCCCCCACACAGGGCCCCCCTCGATTTCTTACCCCACTTAAAGCCCTGGTCCCAGCTGCCTACGGTTTTGGAGCATCAGGGTGCTCGTGGTGGCAGTTTTTCATTATTCTTCCTCGGTTCATGAAGGACAGAGTCTCGGGGTTGCAGCTTCAGGACTCTCGTTACGATAAACATCAGCGGGCGGGAAATGGAACGCCACCGCTCTGCATGGATCGGCTCTTTTTGGCATCCATGTTCAACATATGCGGGCCACTGCTATTTGTCGTAACACTTGTCCTGTGTCTACTCAAATGTACGCATGTGGCCTGCAAATATTTGTCGAGTTTTTAGGGTAGCCAGATCCATTTGCTGTTGTACCAACGTACCTCATTATTTTTAGCTGAATGAGCCTAAACGGAGACCCTTTCTCAGGCTAGATGTATGCTTGACTCTGTGCAACCAACACAGTTCTTTAACAAAGCCTTCCCAATGGGGTGGAGAAAGAAAACACTAGGCTTCCTCTTTCACAGCAAAATGACATTGGAGTCGCAAATGAATGTGTCGGGAAATAACTGCAAATTCAGTTCAAATAACCAAAATAATAGCCTCCCTGCTAGAAAAGAAACGTAAGAGTTGTCATAGCAGTCCCATTTCCAGTATCCTGTTGCACGAGCTACAATGGATCCAGAAGACTGTGCCAAGACTTGTCTTTGGCTTAAATAAAAACTCTTAATGCCGTGGCTGAAGGATGACTATATAAATGGAGATTAGCCCACAGTGTCACTGATCTAACCACATAGTATTGACTGTGGAAGTTCAGTATTTATTTCTCTGTCTAGATAGGCCCCATCATAAAAAAAAACACATAGTCCATAGGCTATGACACGCCTGAAGAATGTCCTTCAGTTACGGGAGGAATGAAACACGTTTCTTTCTGGTAGAGTCATATGGATAAAACAGCAGAGCATGTTCCATAACTAATGGCATGTACTATATGTATGAATATAAATGTTGGAGGGATGGATTACTTTATGTCCACCTAAGTTCCTCTCCTCTTAGAAGAATCCATACATTTCCATACTAGCCTCACCAGTCGATGTGTTGATGCAAATATGTGTTGTAAATATTGGTCATAAAAGTAAGCAATTATACATGTGAGTCTGTGGCACACACAGATTCTGTAATATAATAATATACAATATATGACACAGTTCAAAACAGAGCATTTGTGATTTCTATTGTAATAACAATGGTGTCAAGTTGTGACTCTGAAGAGACCATGGGCCTCATTATGACCCTGGCGGAATGGGTTTAACGGCGCCGGTAATGGTGCCGGTGCTGTTAAACCCATTCCACCCTATTACGAGGTTCCCTCGCCGGACCCGCTCTGGACATCTGGTCAGAAGAGGCGTCCTTTGCGGGTCTCGCGAGGGGACCAGGGAGCTAACAACGGGCTGTTATTAACAGGCCCGTTGTTAGCTCCCTCCCCATTCCCATTGAGCCCTATGGGGACTCAAGTGGGAATGGGGATGGGTAAATTGAATGAGGAATTACCGGGTCCTCCAAGGTTCGAATGGCCCGGTAATTCCTCATTCAAGGAATCCGGACCCGAGTTTGGAGGCAGCCATGCTGCAAATAGTGGCATGGCTACCTCCAAACTCATAACGAGGCCCCATATCTCAAATCAACGTGATCTCTTCAGAGGGAGCACACTTGCACCATAGTTGTGATCTGGCTCTCAAATGCCAAAACTAACTCGCTCAAACATATCTCCTAGTAAACAAACACACAAAGAGGGGGGCGTTTCGCCGTGCAAGCTGCCAAGACCTTGAGTGCACTTGTATTAGAAACCAGACCTGGATCTGGATGAGAACGCAGCTGAAATCCCTACTGCCCTGATTCAGTAATTGGTATAGAGTTTCCAGAGACATCTTAGTCTGTGCTATATTAATTATTTCACTTGAGTCCAAAAGCTTCTTTAACATAACAGTACTTAACTTCCTTACTGCTGTGGTCCTGTGTAGGTCTGGTGATGTTTGGCAATTAAGTATGGGCACCGGCTCCAAGCAGTAATCTGGATCTGGCTTTTGGTGGCACTCTGGGGGTCCTCTTGCCAGCCTACGCCTCTTAAGGTTGCTTGGACGCAGTGGGTTAGTGGGTTGTTCCACCAGTTGGGGAACATCTGACACTTGTGCTGTGGCAGTCATCATTCATAACTTCAATGAAAAGTGCTTTTGTTGCCTGTAAGCAAGTTAATGATTCTCTGCAAAACCTTTCTTCATTTTCACAATTGCAAATTGGTATTCCAGGATGACCGACATGTTAGCTCGGGTGCGTAAGCGGCGTTAAATCACTCTCGCAAAAGCACCCATGAGCCTGATGCAACATGGCCTTCTTTCTAGTGCCAGCATGTCTGGCAACTTGGAATATTAGTTCTCCTTGTGGAAATAGGCGAAGTTCCATGGAAATTGATAGTTTGGCCAGCTGGCAGCTGGGTTTGTACACAATGACTGAACTTTAGTTTTCAAGCACAGTTCTGCCCCCAGGCAGGATTGTGCTACTTTGTAACCTTAATGAAGCAGTCTCTTCTGCATATGCTCTGTATAAAACACTAAATTAAAAAAACTTTAAAATGAATGCAATCCAGAAAGCAATCAGGATTCCTGTTATTGGTTGCACATCACCAGAGCCTCACTGTCAGGGTGCTGGCGGATACAGGATATGACTTCACAGTACCTGCTGCCTGATGTGCAGCTTGGGGTGCTGAAAAAAAGGGACTAGATGAAGAGTCTATGAGTTGAGCATGCATGCAAGCCAGTGAGGTGGAAAACAATAAACCTACCTTGGTTGCAGAGCAGGTGCACCTGGTGCTGACGCTTTTGTCGGAGAGGGCCCCTAATCACCTTAGCCCAAGGCAAGCCCACCACTTAAGAAGCGAGTGCACGTTTGTATGTAAAGCAAGTTTATTGTACAATTGTCCAGGGAGAAGCTAGATGACCCGTTCGAGCCAAACTAACCCAAGTCTCGACAAACCACATAAATTGAGACATTATATATATTTTTGCAACATTTTAAACACTCCCATATATTTTATTACGATCCACCTCCACATGTGATTGGACAAAACCTGTACAAAGAAATCCTATCTTTCTCCAATTCTTCCAGTCTCATTGGCCACTTGTTATCTTAACTGCCACCTTCAGCTCATGTGTAGAACACACCTCTTCTTAGGATTTGTCCGTGGTGGGTCATGACATCGGCACATGGCTACTCATTCATATACAAATATAATTCATTGCAGGTCACAACTGACCTGAAACCTTTTAACCATGAATGTAATTGCACATGGTTCACATAAATACTTCAAGTAATATGAGGAAAACAGAAAAAACAAGTTGCCTTTCAACTGGCGATAACTATCTCATCCAACCCAACTTTACTGGCATCCCGAAACATTCTAATCTAAATGACTACCATTTCAGCACGCACAGCCCATCTGAGAATACAAATGTAACTCCTGAGCATCAACCACTTTAGCCTCGAGAGTTACTTCACCCCATATTTTATTGCTGGTGAAAACAAATGGCCGGGTTCCTCTGCAAAATGTCAGAGCACTTAAAGAGATTACATCTGCCTCCTTCGGAACTGCTAAACCATAAACATTGTGTCCTGTTTAATGGCTGACCATTCGCTTGGTTAATTATTGCTTCTCCTTAAACCTCCAAGCCTGCAAAACTAGATTTTCCCAACCAGCTGAAATTCACTGTGCGAACTGCTGGCTGCAGAGTCTAAATTAATTCAGAAAAGCACTACATACAGATCTATAAATTCCCTTTGTATGTTTCGCACACTATATCGGGATTGTGTTTATATTTCATTTCGTGGTTTTATCATTTTGTCTTTCTACGCATGTGCAAATCTTATATATATCAACTTAAACAAAAGTAACATATCCCTTTCACATTTAACTACACTGGATACATATGAAATGGTAACATTGCATTGATGTCACTGCACCCCCATCACAAATATGGTGCACTCAATGTGAACCCCTCTTGATCTTTGGGACCTTTCCTGACCATCCCAACTGTGGTGTGGTGGGTCAAATGGCAGTGCAGCAAATGTATAACATTTTTTATAGGGGCTTCTTCACAGGAATCTCTCGGTAGCCCAATCTTGTCTAGATGTCCCAGTAAGAGCTGAGGGAGGGACCTCTGGACATTTGTTAAGTTATTGTAAAGCACACTGTCAACAAAGGGTCTGTTGGGGCTTATGTAGGTAGAGTTTTTGGTTGAAGCTACACAAAAGGACATTTAAGTACACAAAAATACTTTGAAGAACAAATGAAGTTGTTACAAAGTTACATGGCTGAGGGACCAGGAAACTGAAATATCTACCACTGATATGTGTGTTTCTTCAATTTGTAGTAGCTAATCGAAGGTCCGTGAAGAAGCTCACAGTTTTGTACCAATTTGTATGCCAGGAAGCATAGACCACGTTTTAACGCTAGCGCGCATCTTCTCCCGTCCCTTTTACCCAGACAGGCTTTTTAAACTTTGTAGTATCTCAGCGGTCTACAACTATGGCCTGGAAAACCTGAATCTGAAATGTCCTTGGAAAACCCGGACTTCTGGCCGCCCTACCTCTGGGATGCCACATCTGAGTTGTTACTCTCTCCCATCTTTGGTAAATCTCCCTTTCAGCCCCCTTCAGAAGTCAGCCCTTCAATGACTGGAAGGAAGCCCCATTTTATTTGGTTGACTCTTCGTAAATTGATCCACCAGCAACAAGGGGGATGAGATGCTGACAGGACACTTGTGAAAGAAGTTACAACAATTCCCCATCAACAAAAGCCCCTCACTCAGGTGGTTTCTTTTAGGAAGCCTCTTTATTGCCATCTTGACCAGTCAACTCCATCAATAATTGCTGGTGTCTATTATTTTCTAAAACTAGACCGGGTCACATGGCCACGTCCTTTTGCGTTACTCTAATAAGTGGGATTTGAAAATAGCCCAAAGACTATTCTAAATTCCCCTGTACCATATCGAGCTTTGTGCCAGCACTTTCAAACACCTATGCACATCATCATGCATGTCCTTTATGAAACATCCTCTTACTTGTGTGTACCTTTATTGCTTACCTTTGCAGGGCTGTTGGAAAGTAGTCATGCATTGTGAAACACGGTAAGGCAGAGTTACCCTAAATAGTGGGCACTGCAGTATTCATAAGGACACAAGGAGACAAAAGCAAATGGGACCTCGACCATCTCAAGTCAGAACAGTATCAGGCTCTGGGAGTTTTCACTCACTCTGTTGCTGGTATACTTTCCTCTGACCTTAACGTCTCTGGAGATATTTCTGCAATCCTTACATCTAGTATCAGAAGCCTGAATACTGCAAAAGCCTGATTGCAGAAAAAGAGACATTAAGGACCCCTTTGTTTGCCATCCATCACAGAGGAACTGATCTGAGCAGGCTGCTGTGTTGAACCAAAGCAAAGAGCTAGCCTGCACACTCTTCACAGTTTGAGTTTGCTATCTCTACGCTACCAACTTACAGCAGCAGCCTTCCACTAAGCCTTCCCCTTACAATTGGTGCCACTGAAGAGCTCTCCGTTCTGTGAAACCGTTGCACGACAAACTGGAAAGTACAAGCCTCCCACGTGGTGGACCTGCCAATCAATCGCATGACATGCATCTGCCACACAGGTGCCTTTCCCCCTCTTGGATCTTCCCCTTTAAGGCCAATGACTTTCATTTAGACTCTGGAGCTTATGATCAGCTCCCGTTGAGGTGATGGAAGCATCAGGATTTCCTCTCGGTCTCAAGGAGACTCTTTTTAATTCTACGGCAACCCTCAACTAACTGAGTCCTCAAAACCTGATCTGTCTTGTTTTTCCCATGCAACTAAAAAGCACTTTTCTCATCTTTAATGGACTTTATCGGCTCACTATGTATCTCATGGAGTTTCTTATACAAGTTTAGCACGATTTGTAGTAGGTTTTTTTTCTTGAGTTTTTAGCTCCACACATTTAGTGTACCTAGGTAAGCTGATTGTGATGACGGACTAGTCATGTGGCCATCAAATGCCTCACGCTCAAGCCTTTTAGAGTGTCCAGCCTAGTGAAACTCTGCGAGGTGTCACCGAACGCTGTGGGCACTTAATTCCATCTGGCGAGAAATACCCATGGCAATCATCTCTGCTCTACCCATGAAGGAAAGGCAACACCTGCCTCTAAATCCTAGCCCATTACTGTAGCCCAAGCCTGCACACAAACACCAATAACAGCAACAAAATTACACAAACTGTTCCTGCAACACCAGAAACCTTATTTATATCACCAACTAAGCAGCTACCCATAGCCCTGCCCCAAACCCTTCCCATCATTTATGGTAATCACCCATTCCGTCTTTGGCCATGCACTTGGTGTAGTTGGCCTCAAAACAGAAACCTGGCTGAGACCCTCCTCCCCATATATGCTTCACTGAAATAATCATAGATGGGTAGACTATTCTTCACCACACCCACAGAGCAGGTGTTGGCATTGTCGTCATTCATAAAGCCGCATTCTTGTGTCCCACGGTCACTCATGTCATTAAAGGCCTTTGTCTCTCAATCAGTTCTCCGCCTTTGCCAAACAGTCCTCCAGGAATCCACAAATCCTTCACCACTCCCATCACACTCACCAACCACATCTTCCTAGGGGATTTCAATCTTCCTGACGCCACCTCTTCCAAATCCATGAGGAAGCCTTTCTAGCTCTGCTTGCTTTCCTGGAACTCCATCCCCCATCACTGTCAAACAGCCAACACACAATTGACTTTACTTGCTCGAATCATCTTTGTTGCTCCTTGCAGACCTGGAAAGTTGCAATACTCCTCCTCTGGCCAGATCAGCATGCAAAACCTTCCACGTGTTGCACAAACCTCTCCCCCCGCAAAGTCCTTCATAAACCATTGAAATTCACAGCAACATTTTTGGATTGACCAATTGCTGCAAACATTCCCCTCTCCATGACCCGCTCTGAAACACTTGTGTATGAGCGCGATACAAATAAAATATCATATCATAATATCATATCATTCCCCTATAAAGTACTTTGATACGCTTTGGAGATGCTCAAAATAAGCACCATGGCTCACTGCAAATCAACAGCAAGGGAGACATGTTAGCTGACAGAATTGGCCCCACAGTCCTCCAAGGAACCTATTAACCACAAAAGAACCACCCACAGGATAGAAAGAGAGAGGTGCATGGCCTGCTTTCTGGAGCTGCTAAAGATTCTGCTCAAGCTTAACACCAGCAGAAGGTGACAGAGGGCAAAGGCAATTTTGACCTGGATATTATTACTCAGATTACTGTAGAAACTAAATCAAGACACTCTTCCAAGCGGTTTGTTATTACGTCAAGCCCCTCCCTCCAGACATCCCACGTTCTGCCATCCTACTTTGCCACAATCCAGGGAACTCATTCAATACCTTTGATCGCACAACCATAGCGAGATGTCGTTCCATCATTCACCATCTTCCTAGATGATCTCTCCAACAATATGAAATCACTAAAAGCCATAAAAAAGAAGGAAGACCCCCGCCCCTCGAATTTTATCCAGGTATCTCACCCGTCTCCATCAAACCTCTCCTCAAAATTGTTCTCACCTTCCCTCACCACCAGCACAGTTGCCCCCCTCAAGGCAGATTCTAAAACAAAATCGTAGCAAATATGCTTGAAGCCATAGTGACCACTGCCCACTCCCTAATGTATGCATCTCAGCCCATATTGCAGCACAGGGACATTGACCGTCGAGCTGATCGATGTCTCCCTTGGCATACAGTGTCCCCGTGCTCCAACAAGCTTCTGCAAAACAGTCCAATGTCCCAATTATCAAAAAGCGCTAAATCTGGATGGTTATCTGGTCGCTTTCTGATGCACGTCAGGTTCCAGCTGCAGAGAAAGCTTCCGGTGAGGAAGAATAGCGGAGAAAGAGCACAAATCACCCTGAAAAGGTTTCAACTATTTATAAACTAGAGGAACAATGCTCCTTTGATCACAAAATAACATACAATAGATAAGAAATCAGATTTCACAGGAAGCAGTCAGCTTCTTACAATGGGATGAGTTTGAGGTACATTCTGACCCGGTGATGGAGAGGAGTAAATGGAACAGTCACCGGGGACAATACATAAGTGGACATACATAGATTATGGACAACCAACATTGGACATTTTCAAGTGGAGGAAGAAAACCGACCCACATGTACTGTCAAGATGCAAATAGACATTTCAGTTAATGAGCAGTAAAGCTAATTCATGAAATCATTGAAGTAGACTTATTTTAACAGCCAGATTCCGCCATATCGCCACATCTTCTTTATCTCTACCATTTCAATCCAAATCCAATCTTAGAAAACTACCCTATACTTTGACAAATAGTTTATTCTTCTTCTGCAGGATCATAACAATTCTTTCAATATTACACATTGAATACATTTCTGCCAAACAAAAGGGTAGGAAGAAAGACAGGGAGGCATTAGGCTTACTCATGCAGGACTTTGGTCTTTTGGACATGTGGAGATTAGAACATCCAACAGGTCAGGAATATACTTTCCATTCAGGAGTGCATGATGTTTACTCGAGAATAGACAACATCTTGACCTCTGGGTTAGTGCCGCAGAATTTTCAGAGCTGCGAGATTCAGAGTATTGTCTCAGATCATGCTCCCATTACGATGTGTCTAGCGCTGGATAATTCATCAAACAAAACACATACTTGGAAAATGATCACTGCAATTTTGAACAATGAGGAAATGAGGGAGGCTCTGCTGAAGGAGGCAGAGGAGTACATTACATTTAATTGAAATGTAGAAGTCGAAATTGGCAGTGTCGAAGAGTTTCAAGTGTCTCATGGGGGGTGCTTATGAGGCTTTCTGGAATTAAAACACTGATCATTCTGTGGCTTGGCCATTCTGATTTGTTCTAATTTAAGCCTGCCTTTGAGTCCTATTCTTATGTTTTAACATTAAAAAATAGTCCAGATTCTTGGTTTTTGAAAATCTGGTCATTCTGTCTGTGAATCAAAATAATGGTTGTCACTTGGCTGTTAGTATTTATCACCTTATCTGCAACTTTCCACACTGTCGACAAGCATGCTCGCTTCTACAGCCTCCCCTTTGATCACATGGCCCTGAAATCGATTGACTGATCACTAATCAAGCAGTCCACCCAAATGGAAATCCCTGGATCCTCACTTAGTCTCTTGTTTTATCTTCCAAGGCTCCATGCATGCACCACTGATATTCATTCTCAATGTGAAGCTTGAAAGCCCTGCTTGAAAACCAAGAAATCAGTCCATCAATATGCTGACAGCGCTCTTCTCTACCTCATAGAGATGTCCTCTAAGGACCTTTAGCAACTAAAACCCTGCCTTCCCATCAAGACGTCGATGTCCGCGCATTACTTAAAACACCTCCCAGTAAAGTGGATTTGGACCTCCTCTACGTCTGGTTCTCTTCAAAGGTGACTCCAAGTTTCCCCATGTCCAATACGCTCTCCTATGATCCCGGAGGGCTTCTCCCTCTCTCAGTAAATTCATTAAATCATGTGGGTTCAATAGGGATGCCACACTTTCCAAAGAGCAGATCAACAGGAAATCCAAAACGTTCTGCGACAACCTCTCGCTTCTCGGAAAGATCACTCCTATCCCATTTGTGACCAACGGACCATCATACCCTTGTCTTCTCGCATATGGATGGAGGAAACGCCTTATTTCCGGCACAACTTGAAACTTCTTATCCATCTGAATGGGGTCTACAATGCATCAGCAGCCTTAAGTCCAATTCAAGGCCAACTGTATCTTGTTTTGGGGTGGGGGACTAAATGATCCAGACTACCTGGTCAACAAATTATCCAGATTGAGGCAGACCGAAAGGGCCTGTAGCCAAGTATTAGTCCATCTTGGGAGGAGTAGAAGCCCCTTCAGTAGGCTGCCACAGGTATGCCCCAAAACCTTGGTGCAAACTCATCCTAGCCCTCTTCCTGCCCCCGTCCTCCTCAGTCAACCGTGCAGGGAGCTGAAAACCTACATGTTGAGGCTATTCCTTGCACTCCTCAATCAGACTTTAAAAACAGTCTGTGAACTTGAACTTTGAATGAATCTCCCATTGTCACTTCCACTTGCCTTGCTGTGTAGCAGCTAGACAGTTTTCCTTTGTGTATTAAGTATAGGTTCGGTATAGTTAGGTATAACTTCCCCCACCCCTTGGTGCAAGCAATTGTAAACAATCACATGTATTTTTCATCTTTTAAAAAATAAAAATGTATTACCCCTGCGCCACCTTGGTTTGTTTGCAACACATGTTCAATGCCCAGCACTCTGCTCATTAGGTCCAAGCTTGGAAAATAATCTAAAGAACATATAAATCTTGTTTGATTCTTAATCTTTATTGCTTAAATATGTTATGATAATGCTTCATGCATCCTACAACATTCCTGGTGCAGGTAAGTCTTGAACTCAGTCTGTGGTTATCTTCTTTATAGATTTCTGACCTATTGCGCACAAGGCCTTTCCCCCATGCTATACTGTTGTAGTGCACAATACAACGAGCAGGGCAGGTGGGATCGCCGTCCTCCACAAATTACACCTCACCATCTCATACTCAGAGGAACAAGCCTGCAAATCTCTCCTAGTGACATTTCTCATCACCCCTTCATTGCTCACAACTTCTTATTCATATACAGACCACCTTGACAACAGTAGAGAAAGCATTGCTGATACACTTATTGACTCCCTAGTGGCTATCATGGCCCCCACTCACCTTGCTAGGGGATATGAACATATGGTTTGATGCACCTCATTACCCCATGACACAACCACTCCTGGACAACTTCAAAGCCCTCCACATGACTCAAATGTTATCCGGCGCCACATGTTCTGTAGGACATACCCTATATGCAATCTTCAGCTCCTCCAATCGGATCTCCATGCTCCGCCCCCCCTACCTCATCCACTAATCTGGGCAACCCACGCAGCCATCTTCAGACATTTTACTGCTAACCTCACCACCCAACGACCAACGGAACGTTCGCCCTCTTACCTCTATGGAACAATGTCATAGTAACTCCAGACTTGGCTCACTCCCTGCTTGCCTTCCTACCCATTCCCGCCCTGCCCCACCAGGAGGTCTGCCCTCCAACAGCCATTTCAACCAATGGCTCGCCAATGCCATCACAGCTCTCACCCCCTTCAAATCCTCCTCACACAGACAAGACCTATCCCATAGATGGTTCACCTCATCTCTGAAATCCCTCAAAACACGAAATCACACCCTGGAATGCGGATGGTGGGCCGACCCATCACCCCAGAATGGAGCTGCATTCACCCATCAGATCAAAGCCTACAAGACCAACCGTGAAAGCCAAAAAATCCTTCTATTGGAACAGAATCTCTAACGCCCGTAACACCGGCAGGGAACTCCACAAAATCATCTTAGAATTCAAGGCCTCTCCATGCACCTTCTCCACACTCCCAAGCTCTCTGCAACACCCTCTCGGACCACTTCCACAACATAGCAGTGGAAAGAAACCGTACCATTGGAACTAAACTAGTGGCGCTCCTGTCCTGATCACTTGCACCCCCTTCTGACTTCACAGACCCTCCCATAACCCAACTAATGTTCTCCTCCTTCACATTCCTCACACCAGGCCCTTTCCTAGCAGCTTTCAAGACAAATGTTATATCCTGTAGTAAGGTGAGTCCAAACAGTTTGTTTTGTATCTCCTTTATTGAGGTTCCTCTTAATGCCCCTCTCCACAATCAGGCTGCAAAAACTGCCCGTTCTTCACCAAGGAACTTATTGTATACATTCATGGAATACTATTATGTCATAATGCAGTAGCCTGGGCAGGAGGCCCAGACTGAACATAAACAACTTTAAAAGATGACATGTGGACATCTGCTTGACTGATGGCAGGCACCAGTTTGAATATATATACATGATATGATAGGTTATTTATAACGCGCTTAATACCCAGAGGATTCTAAGCGCGGACCGGACTTGTGTTGCTCCGTGTCGTATTGCTTCCAAGGCAAGCATGTTGCCCCTGAGCTATCCTCCCGAGATATACATTGATGATGGTGTAGATGTACACAATATAACATCCCACATCAAAGCCCTGCTAAAAAAAACTCTCTGCCCCCCCTTCTCCACCCCTCCTCTCCATCCCCACCCCCTTGTTCAGGCCAACTACAGACCTATCTCTAACAACTGTTTTATAGCCAAATAATTGACCGAATGGCCTCCTCCCAGCTCTGCCGTTTCACCCAGTGCAACCTCCTCCTAGACCCAGCCCAGTCCAACTTCAGACTACTACATGGAACCTAATCATCCCATGTCTTCATCTGGGATGATCTCAAAAGAACCACAGACTAGGAAGTCTGTGCCGCACTAATCCTCCTCAACCTCTCAGCGGCCTTGGCACCCTCTCATTCTGCATCAAGGATACAGCACTGATGTGGATATCCTCATTCGTCTCCAACCAATCGCAAATTACCCACTTATCGCTATTTTGCTCGACCCCACGTCCTGTTGCCCCTCCTTGCTCTCATTTGCTCACATGACCCAATATGTTACAACTACGCAGATGACACCCAGATCATCAAGATCCCTAAGAAGTCTTCCTACCCACCCCTCGCCTCACCTCATGCCTCAAATAAATCACCCACTGGCTGACTGCCAATTACCTCCTCCTCAACCCTGGAAAAACTGAAATCATGATCTATGGGGGGAAGACTGCCCTTTTCGACCCAAATCCACTCTGTGCCCGTCCTCTCTGGGCCCTCCGCCCACTACATCCAACTCAGTAAAGAACCTGAGATGCACTATGGAAGCAGATCGGACATTCACACCACATGAACGCTCTTTCTATCTACACCTGGGCATTCTCCGCATCTTGCCATACCTCCCCTACCCTCAGAGTCAAAGTGATCACGACTATCGTCCCCTCTCTCCTTTACTACGCTAACTCCTTTTACCTGGGCACCCATGCATCCCAACTCAAAAAACTGCAGTTAGGCTCCTCCTAGCCCTTGGCTCCAGCGAGCACATCACTCCCACCCTCCACTGTCAAAGCCGTAGACATCAACCACTGTGCACTGCACAAGACCGGCCCAGAATACCTACAACACAAGCTCACCGCTTACATCCCCCATAGAAGCATGAGATCAGGCACCAAACTCCTTCTTTTTATCGCCCCTTTCATATCGACCAGAATAGGTGGATCCTCCTTTTCTCCGTCCAAGCACCCATTATCTGGAACACGATACCATTTAGCATCTGCTGCTTAGATGATCACCTTGTCTTCCGGAATGCCCCCAAGACACTACTCGAAGACGCATCGCACAACACCTCTGCCACTAGAATGCAGGTAAGTCCCACGATAAAATTTGGTCTACCCCGACACATCATCCATCTCCTTGACTCGCATACTCTCCCCACAGCCTTCACAGCCCCCACAAGCCAGCTCTGTGGGTTGCTAGCAGTGACTTGGCCACCCCTCAATATCTTCATAAGCTAAAATGTACACATGCATTGTAATCTCCTCTGACCAATCTCTTATACATTGGACTTCGGTCCTCTGAGGGTGTTCAACCACAGCTCTTTGAGGCCATACCAATGTGAAAGGTGCTATACAAATACATATTACATTACGTAGGAAGCGGCAAAAACCTTGTGAGCGTGATGGCGCTCTGTCTGTCATCGGAGGGAGATGTAATGCTAATGTCGCTATGGTGACCTTGTGTAGTTATTCTCAGTAATGCTCTGTCATATGCCAAAAGGAAGGATGCAAGATTTTCTAACGAGAAATTAAACTACATATGTAACCATCATTGGCAATGCCAACAGTTGTGGCATTTGCCAGGTACTGCCGTAGTGGTATTAACTTGCCATTGATGGTAGATGCTGCAAAATGGTGCGAGTACCTGGGCGTATACTAGCAGTGCCTGCACAATCCCTAATACTTATACGCAAGCCAACAGTGTTGGCTTTACCAATGCTTATTTTTGACAGGATTTCACTGAAAAACACCAATCGAATGGCTGACGGCAGACCTGGATAAGGCATTTTAACTAAACCAGGAGACTGTTTACAGCTACAATTAAATCATTAACTCTCAAAACACTGCTTTGAAAAAACACTGGCAGGTACTTTGAGCGCAAAGTTTGATGGTAAGGCTTGAGAAAGCTAGGTCAAAGAGATCCCGGGGAGGACAAGGAGTGGGTGGGAATGGCCATAGGGATTACCATGGTCATGGGCAGTCAATGGGTGGGTAAAGAGCCAAATAACACCTTCAAGCTTTTTGTCCTCCTCATATACCATTTTCTGTGCTCTAATGCAAACGTTTCAGCTCATGGGGGGGTGGTTTAGCGTCACCTAATAGCCAAAACTAAAAATACTGGTAGCATCCCCCCAAAAAACTGTTATGAAAATATATTTAGTGTCTTTAGCCTGAAAAGGGACGCATAATGTAATGAATCCAAAACATGGGTTGGCCTCTGTAATCCTTCCATTCTCTGGCCCAACACTTTTTCAGTCTTAAGGTTTTGTAGGATCTTTGAGATCACACCTCTAAATTGCGAGGTTCTATACAATGCCCAGGTTTGTCATGTATCTCATGGAGCCCATGGGGCTTTCCGAATAATGATCCATCAGAATGTGCTTAGTGCCTGCCAATGACGGTGTAAATTTACAATTTCCTGGAATTTGAAATTGACTAGACTGGCGCCCATTAATGGGTTGTAGCGCACCTTGTGGGCCAATGATGGTCCTCTCCGTATGACCATTAACCTGTATTTTAAATTCTAGCCTTCATGCTACACACCTATCAATTACTTTTTATGACAAAGCTTGAATAAGCTGGAATAAGTTCAAATGCATTGGAAGGGGTCACCAGCAAGGAGATGGGGGTGAGAATGCCCTGGTCTTTTTGTCCAGTGATGGGACTGTCAACATGTCAGTTGGATTGCAGCGGCAACAATCTGCATCAGCCCTGCAAGCCAATACATTATGCGATTCTACTTTATGGTTCAGAATTCAAGTGGACTTAAATAACTACAAGTACCAGAAGACAATCTGGTTTGAGTTCCGAACTGTCGACTGGAAAAACGACCTGGCTCAGTGTGATCCCATCAACCTTACTTCACAAGGAGTTCAATATGATTGCCATCTGGCCTTTGAATGAGTGTCTTTTCATTGTAGGTCTTATGTTGCGTTATTTTTTGTTTGTTTTATTCGGGGAACCTAATTTACACTTTTGTATCTCTTTTCTGTGTCCCTTACTTTGTGTTGCTTTGTTTTTATCTCTGCTTGAAAACACACTGATAAAAACAAATCCTAACCCGCTGGATCCAATAAATAACCGCCAACTGGTAATATCCTTTTTCATTGCGCTCTTCAAACCAGGTTCTGTATGCGAGCGCCATGATTCTAACGGTTAATACCCAAAGTAATGGGACTCAATTCATCAGTCTGGCAAGGATGAAAGGCGGAGGCCAAGTGGCATGCAGGCTTGCGTCAAGTCAAAGGCGAGCGCTTAACCCGTGAACGTTCCCCCCCCCGAAACTTTAGACATGTCACCAAAGCCTTTATGTCAAGTTGTGATGGAAGAGGGATGGGTTATGCTTTGGTTCAGCTTGAGAGAGCGGCCCAAGTGCCGTTTTTCAGAAGAAAGGTGCAGAGCGAGAGGCTCGGCTATCATTGGGGGGCGGGTGGGAGGGTGAGAAGGTGAGGGACTGCCTTCATTTCACTTTGACTTTTCTAACCTCATCGTTGTCTCCTTTTCTTTCAGAGCTGGACAAAAACACGGTGATAGAAAACGGTGAGATCCGAATCAATGGCAAAGGCAAAAAAATCCGCAAACCACGCACCATTTACTCCAGCGTGCAGCTGCAGGCCCTGAACCAACGCTTCCAGCAGACGCAGTACCTGGCGCTGCCGGAGAGGGCGGAGCTGGCGGCACACCTCGGCCTCACTCAAACCCAGGTAAGAGGACTGGGCAAGGCAAGATGGCCGCAGTATCAAGCTGTGAGGAAACTCTGGCTGGGCGGTCACGTAGGCCCCAGTCGGACTGGCGCTGAACAGGTTCCCTGAACCTCGTTTGGAATCCGGTGAGGGAGGGAGGTATTTTGGCACAACGGCCACAACCCCCTCCATCCTAGCTTAGAGTCGGTGAAAGCAGCTAAGGACCTTTCCCGTTGTGTGCAGCTCCTCTGGACTTCACTCAAAGCGGTGGTGGGTCGGGGCACATGGTCATTGCTTAGACACTCGTAAGGGGGGGGGGGGGTGATTACCTGTGGCGTTTCCCACAATCTCGACACTGATTAGAGTGGGGAGGGGGAAGGGTGGCTAAAGCAAAGGATCTGGCATTCACTCAGACTGGAGTTACATCGGGTGTAGCTCAGCATGCCACCTGCACGTGATCTGAACAGCGAGGGGGGAGGCTGCACTGTCTCTGAGCTGGAGGAGCTCTACATCCTGGCCTATGAAAGATGACTGTCTACTGTCTCGCAGAAGTTAAGGCTCTCAGTCGTGTTTTTGTGCTTGTTTTAGAAATCTTCTACCTAGTGCCTCATTACCTCCATAGTGGTCTCAAAGCACTAAGCCTTGCTGGAAAGCTGGAATATTTTGCCCCTATCTGGGGTATCCAGATTGTAGTCTTCGGGGGGGAAGGGTGAGTCGCTGAGGGAAAGGGGGCACATATAAAGCAAGCCTGGGTTTCCGTGCAAGTGAGGGAGGTTTAAGGAAGGAGTATAGTGCTTGTGAGAGCTTGAGTGCATATTGACCCAACCAAAGAATAGCATGGATCAAGATTGCAGAAATGATTGAGGGTAAATTCTATGCTGTAGGACAGAGAAGGGGATGTGACGTGAGGGCAGTTTCAGAAATAGTTAGGTATGTAAGTAGTGTGTGGCTGTTTGATGGACTCAAGAAGCCCCTTGACTAGTGTCAGCTTTTATTGCTTGGTAGAAAGTTTCATCTTCTACAAAAGAAACTCCAGAATAGCAGTAGGTCTGAATGCAAGTCAAGAACAGGTTGTGTGAGTGGTGAATGTGGTCTGAAACAAACAGGGTCGGGAGGTAGGGATGGGTTGGATGTCTGTCCTTCATTATGCAGGGCATGTCTGGCACCACTTATGTGTGGATACGCTGACGGCAACGTTTTTAAATAAATTACTTTTATATTTCACAGTTCCACTTTAATCCATCCACAAGGGTTTAGAATTGGGGCCAGGTGACATGTGTTGCTATTCAAAACACCTTAATATAGTTTTGTATGTTGTGAGAAACCTGAGGGCGTCCTCACATCTACTGCCTTTGGATCCTGTGCTCAGGTGGCCAGCTAAAGGCTATTGATTTTGGATCCTGACCTTGGGGGTGGAGGTGCGAGGCAGGATCACCTGAGTGGACGGTCCTTGGAGATTGGGGGATTGAGGGAGGTGGGGGAGATATCTTCAGGCGAGACATGGTATTCCCTGTTTCCCTTTCACTATGAACCATCAGTCCCTGAAGCCTTAATAGGGTATTGTCAATCTCCCTCCCTTTCTCCATGGGAACATGGACCCCAGATAGATCATTCCAATAGAAGGACAAGGAAGAAAACAAGAAAAAGCCCTCTCTGTGTGGATGGACTAGACCCACATTTAACACCTCGAATAAAATCCAGAACCTGTCAGAAAACACCCTACCCTCCTCTGACCTTTATAGGTTATCACTCTTACCCTCTGTTACATACCTCCATTTTCCTACATTCTTATCACCATAGTACTGGGACGAGGAAGAGGCGACTAGAAGCAGTACACACTAACTTGTCATTTCTCCACTCTGATACTGAGCTGAAGAAGAGGCCTGAAGACTTTTGAGTGTCAGGCACGTCCCAATAACTATGGTCCGGCAATTGGAGCTAGGAGCTCACACCTACAACCTACTAAATGGTTCCAGGTGTATAAAAGGAGAAATCGGAAGCAGAGGATGGAAGGAGATCGAAATCCAGCTGGCCAGGACAGCGCAGGAATCTGAGATGGAGCAGGCAGAATATGGGCCAGTGAAAAGGACACTGACTTTTGCAGAGCAAGAAAGTCCCCGGGGCTAGAGCGGGCCGCAAGAGGGTCTAGAGCTGTACAGAGCCCTATGCCGTGTGTTCCCCGTTGTGGGAAACACAGAGACCTCCCAGACATTGCCGACCTCTGCAGGCTAGTCTGGAGGAAGCTAGCCCTGCTCGCCAGAGTTCCCCAGGATTGAGAGAATAGCCAGTGAGAACCCAAGCGCAAAACCAGAGCACCCGGAGGGGTGGCCGCACACCAGTGAGTGACAGGAAAGTATCACTCAGGCCGGGGTGCTCCAGGGGCATGATGGTGTAACGGCCGATGCCGGTCATGTGAAAATACATGACAAATGGGTCTGGAGACAAAACGTGAACTATTGTAGAGCGAACCAGATGTCAAGCACGTATGCTAAACTGTGGGAAAGATATGAGAATATCATACGAATGAAACAGCAAGTAATGTGCATTTGCAAACGAGATGAATTTAAAAAGGCAGTATTTGCGAACAAAGTGAAACAAGGTGAAAGCAAAGTTGTAACCAGGAGAAATACCATGAAGGAAAGTGTGTGAGTCACAGGTTGATAAAGGCAAGATGCCGTTAAAGTGAACCAGAAGCATATGTGGGCTTATGACACGGATACAGAAAGCAAACTTCTGTTGTCAAGGAAGTCCTATGAGAAAGAATGAACTGTTGCAAAGTGTTATTGGTTGTGTAATCTGTGATGGGTGGATCGTGTGTTCTGACAACTGCGCCTATACCAAGTAATCCTTACTTGGAGTAAACCAAGGGAAGTCAAGAGGCAGTGGCTGGTCGGCCTAAGAATGTTCAAGTGATAGAAAGAAAAGTAAAACTAAACAAGTTGGTTTGACTGTGAATTTGAAGCCAGAAGAGCTGCCTACTTGGGGCTTGAGTGGGGGTTTAGGGGGTGGGGGTCCTGAGACCTTTTGTGTGAAACTGTGTTGAACTTGGGGAAGGGAACCCCAAGACCATTTTCTGGAACTGTGTTGAATTTGGGAAAGGGAATCCCGAGGCCATTTTCTGGAACTGTCTTGAACTTGGGGAAGGGAGCCAAGAGCAAGGCAGGAGCTGGAAGAGAATCCGAACTTCCGTTTGAACGCTGTTTCTTTGGTTATTGACTTCCCTGAACGTTGATTAGCTTTAGTTGTGAGGGCAAGTATAGGATTTGGCCACAAACAGACTTTTATGTTCAACTACTGACTCAGACTATCCTTAGTTTATTTAGGTAGAGAAATACCATGTTAGTATAGGGCAAGTTAGTCCTTCATCCATCCTGACATTTGAGTTAATAAAGATCTTTTGATTGAACTTTTTTTTAAATGTTTTTTTATTGATTTAAAAATGTTTGCACGTTTTTGTTTTTTTACAAATTTTCTGCACATTTATTCCTTAGTTCCCTGTTCGGTTCTGCGTTCCTTGATTGTTTTTGATGTTCTTCTTTCTAGTTCAAGGTTTTCCAAAGTCAGTATGTTGTAGAAATTGCATCACTGGGATTATTTCCTTTGAGCCTTCCCCCTCCATTAAGCGTTTCCACCATTCCTGTTCTTCATAGAAACAAGAGCCCTCAAACAGATGGAGCATGTGGATGGTTCTTAGTTCCGCCAAACCCTTACAGTTCAGGAGAAGATGTCTTAGTGTTTCTTTGAACACTTTTTCCTCACAAAAACGACAGTTGTTAGTAGATGTGATTCCTCGGATTGATCTTATTTTGTTAGTTGGTAAAATATTGAGCCGTGCTCTCATGAATGTTTGGCGATGTTGTCTGCTTGGAAAGATCTTTAGGTAGGGTCTTGTATCGTTTAACTTTCTGCTATCGGAGTTACGTGTGCAGCTAGTTTATATGACCCCGCTGTATCCTGTGTCTTTATCCAGACAGGTTTTCCAATATTGTTGCTTTTGTTGGGTTATTCATTAACTCTTTTTCTGAAGATCCTATTTCCTCCAGTAAAGAAGTTATTTTCTGGTGCCAAGCCTTTAAGGTTTTGGAGTCTGTTTCAAAAACTTCCTTATGGATGATATCAAAGATGTTGGAACGCTCCAGAATTATCACTTTCCCATACAACATCAGTTCATTCCTCGCAATGATGCCTTGTAGGGATAGAATGCATAGTCCTCTTCTTATTAAAGGCATTGGTGTGGAGGATGGAAGATTCAGTATCTGTCTCCAGAAATAGCTTTCCAGCTTCGTCCATAGTGCTTCCGGTATGTTGAAAAAGGCCTCCGTCCCATATGTTACTATGTTATGAACTCTTGTTCGATAAAATTGTATAATCTGTTTAAGTGAGTATCAGCAGAATTTCCTTTCGATGATCTTTGCTTGATATGTTAGATTCTTAATTTTTTCCCAAAGGTAGAACTGCATATTTGTTTCTGTTAAATTGTTGCTCATGATCACTCCCAGGTATTTGAATTCTGACACTGTTTGAATCTTTACACCTTCCAAGTGCCAGGTAAACGGAATACTTGGACTGATGGTTTTTTGGAGCGTCATGGTCTTGGTTTTACTCTTATTGATTTCTAAGTTGTTTTTCCCATGTATCCGCTCAAGTTATCTAGTTGTCTTTGGAGTCCTATCGACATTTGATCTAATAGAATTAGATCGTCCGCTTACAATAGGCTGGACACTGTCACCACTCCCACTTTTGGTGGGTATGATCTCACTTCACTCTGAGTCTTTGAAATCCAACAAATATGCGTTGAATAATGTTGGGGCCAAGGGGCATCCCTGCTTGACCCCTCTTGCTGTTTGTATGGGGGTTGACAGCGTGCCCTGTTGGTTCAAGCGGATTGATAGAGACGTGTCTGTGTAAAGAGCTTGAATTTGTTCCAATATATTGCCTGGGCACTCTCTGGTTTCTAGTTTCGTCCAGAGACGTTCCCTATTGACCTGGTGCAATGCTTGAACCAGGTCAATGAAGGCCACATATACGCCGGGTTTTCCTTCCTTGGTCCTGCTCTTCAAGATGTTTATCAAAAATATATTCGCCAAAGTTCCTGCGTTCTTTACAAAACCCGATTGGAACGGGTCTGTTAGATCATTTTCTGTTGCCCATTCCTGAAACATCTCCAATAGGATTGAACCGTATACTTCACCAATAACGTCTAGCAACGCTATTGGACCATAGTTCTTTGGGTTTTGCCTTGGTCCGTTTTTGTAGACTGGGACTATTATAGCTTTTTTTCCAGGATCTAGGTATGGATTTTGTTTCTATGATGGTATCGAATACTTTGCTAATAAATAGTGCCCAGTTTTGTGGAGATTCTTTTAGATGGGCATTAGTCAGGCCGTCCGGACTGGGTGCCCTAGAGGTGTTCAGCTGTTTAATTTTTGTTACGATTGATGTTATATCAGTAGGAAGGTCCCATTTTGTTTTCGTTCTATGATTAGAGATCCTCGTCTCTTTGTTAGGGTTTCTGTAGAGCTTAGTAAAATGATCGATCCACTTGTCTTCTCCTACGTTGTTATGGATTACATTTCGAGGAGTGTTCGTTGTTGACTTAATCAGTTACCAAAAGTCCCTTGATTTATGCCCGTTCATTAGACTCAACATGTGTTCTACATCTGCTTGAAGCATAGCAGCTCTGCATGCTCTCAGCCAGTTCTTATAGGCTTTTTTTGCCTCAAGTGCTTCTTCCATATCCTTTTTATCCTTAGTCTTTTTTGCTAGTCTCTGTGCTTTTCTTAGCTTTTTCCTTTCATCGACCAAGATTTTATCGTAGATGTGAATGTGTTTGCGACCCTTATTTGTAGGAATGGTGACTCTATGTTTGTAGATGTTTAAACATTGGTCCTAGTGAGCCTCTTTCTCTTTTTCGGAAGCATTTCTTTCCGTGTATTTTTTGGTTAGCGTGGTTATATCTTCTGGTTTTACTTTTAATCTTATTCTTCTGCTTGATTCTTCAATCTCCATTTCCATTGTTTCCCTTATTTCATGTTGAGAATTCCATTCGAACTCAAGCAGGTTATGGTCGCTGTTCTTGGTACGGATAACCTGGAAATTAGTGATATGAATGAAGAATTCGGGACTAACAAAAATATGATCTAAGGTGGCTGAGGTGGAGTCCTTTTCCCATGTTGGTATCGGGATTGCGTCTTCCTCTATCAATAGTTGGAGATTTTGTAAGGACCTTGCTTTCATTAATTTGGCCCATTTTGTTCCTCTTTTTATTGCTTGAGTTTTTGTGGATTGATTTTGGTTGAGCCGTTGTAGTTTTGGATATTCCAAATACAGATCTCTGCATATAATCAGATGACTAGGATGGTATTCAGGGTCATTCTTATTCAAGATGCTATTCACTTGTTTTAGGAACTGATCATCACTTATTGCTAAAGGATTCCAGTAAGTGCTGATTATTAGGATGTCTTCCGATTTCAATGCTGATGTTTTCTGGTTCTTTCCTTCCCATTTTAATTGTAACCCTTGAAAGTATAATGATGATTCTATTACTTTTGTTACTCGTAGCTCTTTGTTTGAACGCAGCATTGTCAAAAGGCCCGATGAGGCTCTACCTGAGGGTCCTTTTGTGGCTGGAGAAAGGTATGTTTCATAGCCATCCATTGTTGGTTGGTCTCTTAACCATGTCTCTTGGAGACAGAGAATGTCAAAGTCTCCTAAGCGTACATCACTTTGTTTTAACAAATGTGTAAAGCCTCTCGTGTTCCAGGAGTCAAACGTCAGGGAGACAACCTTCTTCCTTGTCTCCTTTTTTGAAATGTCTTTCGGTCCCTTGCTCTTGGTTTGCTAACTACAGTCACTCTGATTAAGCACCTTAGAGATCCACCTCCACTTCTGGCCTTCTTTCAGTTTACTCCATTCTTTTTCCAGATTTGCCAGTGATAGTTCTTCTTTTCCGCTTTCTTCCGGGTTGAATGTTATCTTTTTTTTAGATAATGGGCCTTTGGGAAAACGACCTGCCCCCGTAGGATCTTTAAGAGTTTCTGTTGATTGATTATGCGGCGTTGCAGGTTCCCACCTGTTTTGCTGTGTTTCCCCGGTCTGTTCTTGTTCCCTCCTGCACGCGTAGTTGGTGTTGGTTGGTTCAGAGAGTTTTTCCCCGTCGTGGGCCTCTCGTCTTCTTTTTTCTTTTGGCGATGTTTCTGCCGCACCCCTGTTAGATTTTAAGTACTCGTATCCCCTAGGTTCGCCCCTTGTTCGGGTTTGTGATCTTGCTTGTGGTGTTTTCTCACAATTTTGTTTGGCTTTGTTGTAGTTTGTTAGCTCATAGCCCAGGATCAAAAAGTTTTCGATTGCTTATGCAATCATTGCTCTCACCACGGGCCAGGGGATGTGTAAGTACACACTGTCCAGCTTGCCTCTTGTTGCAAATTCTACAATCTTAATATCTGCTGAGATGATTGTTCTTAAAGCTGGTATACATTGGAACAGTGTCATTATGTTCTTTCTGTTCAGTATTGTGCCATCTGATTTTCCTATTCTTTCGAGGCAGAAATTTCGGACACTTTTTATTTTGTCCTTGTAAATTACTCTGACAGCCTTACCAGTGGTGTGGCTCGTGTTTCTATTTCTCAAGGGTGATGGGTGATCCCCGTGTCCTCTTGGACTTTGTCTCTGCTTCTCCCTTAATAATCTCCTGTCTATGCTCTCTCTTGAGGGCTTTTTTCTTTTTTGTTAGCGTCTTGTATTCTTTGGTGTCTGTCCGAAGTATGGTTATTTCTTGACTTTCTTGGGCTACATTTTTCCTGTATGCTCGTACTGTCCCGTTTTTTTCTTTCGTCGTTATCGATTTTTTTCCTTTTATCCTCTAACGGCATGAACAGTGGCAATTGTCCATTTGTATTGGCATTTCTGGGATTGCTCAACGTCTTTTGTAGTTGGGAGTGTTCTTTTATACGTTGTATCTCAGTGTCTGCCTCCTCCGCAGAATATTGAGATACATCCGAGAGGTTAATTGTTTCCTCTAGGTCAATAATCACACTCCTCCTTTGTTTGAACTTTGAATCTGCTGTCTGTGTCATGATACCTTCACAATGTTTAGTTTACTGATGATTGGAGGGTAAGAAGGTTTAGTCTCTTGATCAGGCATTTCTTCTAGGTGGAGTCTACAAAAGGCCAGTTCATTCTAAGTTAATATCATTTTTCTTCCAATTGTGGGATGTAATGAAGGGCTCTGTTGTGTAATGTGCCAATTTACATTCAGGAAATGCATCCACTATATCACCCAAACCCTTTGCTTTCAATTATATCATACCATACAGCATGCTCCTGTTGCCCCAAACCACCACCTCCCCACCTCCCCATTTTCCGAACTGGTATGGTGGTAATGCTTTAGGTCTGTGGGTTCGTAGTTCTACATTTGTCCCATGCTAGGTGTGTGATAAGTCCTGCGTGTGATACTGCACCATTAAGGGCAATTTAGCCTCCATCCCTTTGCATTCAGGTACTTGGAGACCTAGAGGCCGATTCATGGAATAAATAGCGCGGCGCAAGTGGGCAAAAACGTGCGAATCGCAGTGGAATTGCGAAAATCGCAGTGCAATTGCGAAAATCGCATGAAAAGCAGCGCACATCGATTCATGGAAGGGCGTGCGCGAAAAAACCATTTGATGTGCGCTAAAAAAGTGCGCGGCGCACGTTGGCGCACAGGCCATCTAACGGCGTGCGCCAGGTCACAGCGAAAATCGCACAGACCACAGCGAAAATCGCACATAGCGCGGCGCACGCTACAAAAGTGCGCGGAACACGGGGCGTAACACTCGGAATGGGGAACAACTTGCCAAAATGTGGGCGTCACGGGGGAAGTACAGGGTGCAAGTGCGCGGAACGCCCACACGCTCGCCTACAACACGTATTCATGGAATAGAATAGGGCAAAACAGCGCACGGTCAAACCAGCGCACAGGCACAAACACGACCGCCACAAGAAATCAGGCGGTAGCGTCCCTGCGCCTGTAAAAAATGTGCGCCAAAAGGTGCGCCAACAAATAGCACCTATATACAGCTATGATGAATGTCCAATACTGTGGCCCTCCAGGACAAATGACGTGCAAAGGGGTACCCACAAACACGGACACCCGCTGACTGAAAAATAACGTGTGCGTGTATTTCGGGGTGCGCGGGAAGTTTCACACGCAAATTGGCTGGGTACGTGGATTCCAGGGGTGCGCGGGAAGTTCCACACGCGATTTGGCTGTGTACGTGGATTTCAGGGGTGTGCGGGAAGTTCCACAAGTGATTTGGCCGGGTACGTGTATTTCAGGGGTGCGCGGGAAGTTCAACACGCGATTTGGCTGGGTACGTGGATTCCAGGGGTGCGCGGGAAGTTCAACACGCGATTTGGCTGAGTACGTGTATTTCGGTGTTGCAGGGGAATGCTACACGTGATATGGCCATGTAGGTCCCCCCAGGTGTTCCCTCTACACCCTCCACGGCCCCTGCAGGCAGCCCACACCACAGGGTACTACCCTGCACCCCTGCTCATGTCCCACAGGCAACCCATCCACCATGGCCATGCCCACCAGCCAACCCACATGTCACCTTGCACCACTGATCACCAACACATGTCTCCTACCACCCCCACCCCCCAGCCACCAGGGGCAGCCTCCACCAGGCCCCCACTCATGTCTACCACCACCCCAACCCCCAGCCACCAGGGGCAGCCTCCACCAGGCCCCCACTCATGTCTCCCACCACCCCCACCCCCCAGCAGTGCAGGGGCAGCCTCCACCAGGACCCCACTCATGTCTCCCACCACCCCCACCCCCCAGCAGTGCAGGGGCAGCCTCCAACAGGCACCCACTCATGTCCCCCTGCACCCCCACCCCCAGCCCCCAGGGGCAGCCTCCACCAGGACCCCACTCATGTCTCCCACCACCCCCACCCCCAGCAGTGCAGGGGCAGCCCCCACCAGGACCCCACTCATGTCTCCCACCACCCCACCCCCAGCAGTGCAGGGGCAGCCTCCAACAGGCACCCACTCATGTCCCCCTGCACCCCCACCCCCCAGCCACCAGAGGCAGCCTCCACCAGGACCCCACTCATGTCTCCCACCACCCCCACCCCCCAGCAGTGCAGGGGAGGCCTCCAGCAGGCCCCCACTCATGTCCCCTATTACCCCCACCCCCCAGCAGTGCAGGGGCAGCCTCCACCAGGCCCCCACCCATGTCTACCACCACCCCCCAGCCACCAGGGGCAGCCTCCACCAGGCCCCCACTCATGTCCCCCTGCACCCCCACCCCCCAGCAGTGCAGGGGCAGCCTCCACCAGGCCCCCACTCATGTCCCCTATTACCCCCACCCCCCAGCAGTGCAGGGGCAGCCTCCACCAGGCCCCCAGCCATGTCTACCACCACCCCCACCCCCCAGCCACCAGGGGCAGCCTCCACCAGGCCCCCACTCATGTCCCCTGCACCCCCACCCCCCAGCAGTGCAGGGGCAGCCTCCACCAGGCCCCCACACATGCCCCCTATTACCCCCAACCCCAGCAGTGCAGGGGCAGCCTCCACCAGGCCCACACCCATGTCTACCACCACCCCCACCACCCAGCCACCAGGGGCAGCCTCCACCAGGCCCCCACTCATGTCTACCACCACCCTCACCCCCCAGCAGTGCAGGGGCAGCCTCCACCAGGACCCCACTCATGTCTACCACCACCCCCACCCCCCAGCCGTGCAATTTGCCTGGGTACGTGTACTTCGTGGTGCGCGTGAAGTTCCACACGCGATTTGGCTGTGTACGTGGATTTCAGGGGTGCGCGGGAAGTTCCACACGTGATTTGGCCGGGTACGTGTATTTCAGGGGTGCGCGGGAAGTTCCACACGCGATTTGGCCGGGTATGTGTATTTCAGGGGTGCGCGGGAAGTTAAACACGCGATTTGGCTGGGTACGTGGATTTCAGGGGTGCGCGCGAAGTTCACACGCGATTTGGCCGGGTACGTGGATTTCAGGGGTGCGCGGGAAGTTCCACACGCGATTTGGCCGGGTACGTGTATTTCAGGGGTGCGCGGGAAGTTAAACACGTGATTTGGCTGGGTACGTGGATTTCAGGGGTGCGCACGAAGTTCACACGCGATTTGGCCGGGTACGTGGATTTCAGGGGTGCGCGGGAAGTTCAACACGCGATTTTGCTGGGTACGTGGATTCCAGGGGTGCGCGGGAAGTTTCACACGCAATTGGGCCTGTGAGAGTGGGTCACATGTATTCCAGGGGTGGGCGGGAATATTTACCCGCGACTGTGCCTGTGAGAGCGTGCTATGTGTATTCCTGGTGTGGGCGGGAAGATTCACACGTTCGCCTACTACGTGCCGAAAAAATGTCCAATCCTGACACACGTACGCCAGCATGAAGCAGGCGTACGTTGACCCGCGCAGCATAAAAGTGCGCGAAAACCACAAACAAGCTCATACGCCAGGATGAATATACCATTCCTAGCAGCAGTGGCCGTGGGTTACCAAAGGAGGAGGAGGAGGATAGTGAGGGCCCGAATTTTCACTCCCAGAACCAGCCTTTTTGGGATGCCTGATGACCAGGTGTATGGGAGGTACAGGTTTCCCCCACACATGATACTTGAGCTGGTCAGTGAGTGGGAGGATGACCTCACATCACCCACCCTGTGCTCCCAAGCACTCAGCCCCCTGGAGAAGGTCCTCAATGTATTGCACTTCTTGGCCACAGGATCATTTCAGCGGACAAGTGCCATAGTGGGTGGGGTGTCACAGGCCACGCAGTCACGCTGCCTACACCAGGTCTTGAACATCATCACTGCACGCCCATCAGTCCGTAGGCACATATACCTGCCCAGGACACCTGCAGAAAGGCAGGCTGCCACCCTCGATTTCTACGGTGTGGCACAATTTCCAAAAGTGCTAGGTGCCATTGACTGCACCCATGTGGCACTACGTCCCCCCAGGGCATCTGAGCACATCTATAGGAACCGCAAGCACTGGCATTCCATCAACGTGCAGGTAGTATGTAATGCTAAGGGAATCATCACCTCAGTATATTCAAACTATCCAGGGTCCACCCACGACAGCTTCATTTACCGAATGTCTACCCTAAACCGGGACCTCGAAGCTGGGCGGCATGGTGATACATGGCTGCTTGGTGAGTATGAATGCCACTGCACATGCATGCATGTCAGATGCAGAGTAATGTCACTACCCCACTAATGATACCCATCACCTCCTCACCAGGGGACAGTGCCTACCCTCTGAGCACCCACATGATGACGCCAATTCGGAACCCCATCACGCCTCCAGAGGTAAGATACAACACAGCCCATATAGCAACCCGGGGCATAGTGGAGCGCACATTCGGAGTGCTCAAGTCACGCTTTCGCTCCCTTGGCCGGTCTGGCGGGCAGCTGTTATATGCGCCCCCAGTAGTGTGCAGGATCATAGTGGCAGCATGTGTCCTGCACAATGTTGCAACATGCCGGGGCCTGGCCGTGGACATGGTGGTGCCCCCACATCCCCAACCACATGCACGCCCGCTGCGCATGGGAGGGGAGAGGGCACGGGGTGAGGCAGCCCGTACGCAGCTGGTGGCTAATTACTTCACATAGAAATCACACCCCAGTGGAGTGCACACAGGCCTGGCACATACCATCTGATTAGCAATGATGACTCGGCCTGACAATTAAGACGAACAAAGGGACTGTCAACTGTCAGAACCATAGCAGCCTGAGATTCTTCATGTGGAAGTGTCACAATGTGTGCATCCCTACCTACACAAACACCACCAATGCAGTGTCATGAAAATACACTTCTATGCTGCATAAATGAATACCCACTTGCAAAATACTACATGAAAACAGTGCCATGTCACCCACCCCCTCCACGGCACGGCCACACAACACACCATGGCATGTCATGCAATGTTAGAGGAAAGAAATGAATCCCCACAACATGCCCCAAGTGTCAGCAGCTACAGTGTCCCTAATGGAAACCTGTCCACACATGAAATGCTCACAGTAATGCAGAACCTACAGCCCACATTACCAAATACTTACCAATAATACCAATCACCTACACAACCTCCAACCCACCTTAAACATGACATTACAAACTTAAAAATTAGCTAGCCTCACCACCTGATGATGACAGCCCTCCGAACACTTGCAAGTATACAGTGTTGGCGCCACGCAAGAGTGTAGGTGCACTACTTACAACATGGCCTCCAGTTCCAAGGTGGACCGCAGTGTGAAGACATGAGGAATGGACCTGCAAATATGGAGGATGAGATGGATGCAGAGGCACATATGAATACACCACGCAGTGTACAATACAACAACAATATGCACTATGAATGTATACACAGTATTGACTACAGACTGCCCACACAGCTCATGGGAGTCCAATGTCACCATGTACGTCAATGTCACTTGGGCACACCCTTTGCAAGCCCATGGAAACGGGAAGCAGGAGGGGTGTGTGTGACAAAAACCCAAGCATCTGAACCAAATCCATGACAAGCCTGCATGTGCCCAGCCACAATGCAGCGTATGCCCACGGGAGCCACACAAGGCAACACACTGTCCCAAAAAAAAATGTTAAAAAAAATTAAAATAAAAATGGCCATTAATGGGCCCGGGGGGGTTGGGGAGGCCACCCAGGAGGTCCGAGGACAGGGTGCACACCAAAACCCACCTGTGTGGATCTTGCGGAAAAAAAACACCTCCATGGGCTCATGGCCCACACGGCTACCCTATTGTGGGAGTATCACTGCTGTCGCTATTCTCATCCTGTGCAGCTGCATCCGGAGGTGGTGGCACTATGGGAGGCATCCCACGCAAGGCCCTAGTCTGTTCCTCCATGGCTGGTGTGGTAGGTCTCGTTCTGGAGGATGAGTGTGCGGAGGTCCCCATGCAACAACTCACGGGATGCCCGGACCTCCGCCCTAGATGCCTGCATCTCAGCTGAGAGCGTACGGGTGAGACGCTCCAGCTGCTGTTCTGTCCTTCGGTCTGTTGAAGCCTCAAGCTCAACAAGAGTCGTCCTGAGGTGAAGGAGTTCCAGCCTCAGGGCTTCCCTGTGGCCCTGGGACTCTATGGAGATGGCTTCCTGCAGAGTCGCCAGTGCCGCCCGCCTGTCCCTGTTGGACGCCGACATGTCCTCCCTGTGTGACTGGCAGATGGAGTCGGTTGCCTGCTGTAGTCTCTCCATCAGCCTCTCGGGGGGGACAATGGAAGTGGCCACCCTATCCATAGCCTGAGCCATCATCTCTGATGATGCTGCCTGTTGGGTTGCCATACCGTAAATGGATTGCTCCCATGCGGTATTGCCAGGTGGCGTACGGCCACCACGTCGGCGGGCACCACACCTGTCTGGGGCAAGGCGAACTGCGCCTTGCTGTGCCGGCACTGCCTGAGGCTGCAGGACTGCATTCCCCCTCTGATCTGCTGGCCCAGGAACAGGATCAGATGTCGCGGAGTGTGACCCTGCATCCGTAACCACCAAAGGCGTACCTGCCAACACTGACATCCCCATTGAGGGTTCTAACCCTGGTGCAGGTGGGTCGGACAGAACAGAATCCCTCCCAGGAACACTCACCTGCGACGGCACGTAGGTCTCATCATCCGAATCAACACCTGAGTACAGCTCGGGGGAGGTGCAGCCAGAGACACCCCTTGAGAGCACGACCTGCAGCAGTTGTGGGTTCTCACCCACCACCACACCACGTCCCTCACTGGTGGTCGGTCGGCCCTCAGACCCCCCCTGGGTCTGCACCATCTCCACAACCCCAGCAGTATCAGGTGCGTCTTCCCCTGCAAAGACATAAAAGAAAACAAATGGAAACAGGCATTAGCACCATGGCACACAATGAGGGCTGAGAGGCTACAGAAACAGTACTTGATTGACACATGTCCCACATGACTAAAACACTCCCATGCATGCACCGTCACTGCGTGTGATGGGGAGGCAGATGCCACACATTGATGACACCAAGATGGAAGATGAACACATTTGCTGCATGCTGCCTAGCAGTGCCATCACACATTGGCCAGTGATTGGCAGGTCAAATACACATGCCATCACACAGATGGCATGTACCCTAGCCATGAAGTGAAGAGGGAGAGGAGGTCACCAATTGTTCATTCAGTCCAGTTTGTTCATATGATTGATCCTTTTCATTGTAATGGTTCTAATGTTTAACATGCAGCTGCCAGTCAAAAATGGTCCTATAGCACAGGGACATGTCCAAACTAATCATGTCCACAAAACTGAGCCAGTCCACTGTACCATAGCCATGTCAGACATGTGACAATAGGACTGAGAAATCCCAAGTAAAAGTGGTGGTATGCAAACAATCTGCCTGAATAAGCAGAGGTAAATAAGCAACAGTGTAGTGGCAAGATGACACACCAAAGGGCAACTGGCGTGGTGTTGGGCTGGATGTCTAATGTTGGCCGAAGGGCTGCTGCTATACCCAAATGCTGCTGCAAAGAATGTTTTGGAAGAGGCACATGGGTGAGCCGAACCACTCAGGCACACACACCCTCCCCTGGCACCCAAACAGAAGCCCTCCCACACACAACATGCACATGGATGACACACACATGCATGTGCACTCACCGAACAATGCCTCGTAATCTGCCACTACTCCCACGCCTTGGATCTGTTCCTCCGTGACGTAGGTCCCAGCAACCTGCTCATGTGGAGTGAGTTCTATGTCGTCTGCTGGAGACCCACCTCCAGTCACTAGAGTTGCGGCATGACTTGAGGCCAGCTTATTCTTTGCCCTGTGCTTCAGGTCATTCCAGCGCTTGTAGCAATCATTAGCTGTGCGCCTCACGATTCCAAGGGCACTTATGATGTCCGCAATGGTCTGCCAGTGTGCCTGACGTTGTGCAGGTGTGGTCTTGGATCCTGCAACAATCACTGTTTCGCGGTCATGTGCGGACACATACTCTACAAGTGCATTCAGTTCGGCCTCATTGAAGCTGGGCTTCCTTGACGGGCCGGACTGTGTAGCCGTGTCTGGGGCATCAGCCTCTACTGGACAAGCACTCTTCCTCTTCCGCTTGGAAGGTGGTGTGGATCCGGAGTGGTGCAGGCATTATCTCAAGTGTGATGGTGTCAGGGGGAATATCAGCATGATGGACTTGGACTGACACTATCCTGGCTGGGTGTGTGAGTGGTGGGGTGGATGGAGCCGCAGCTGCCCCTGCAGCCTCCACAGCCTGCCTAGGTGGGGCAGCAGATGACCTAGCTGCCCCTGATCCACGTGGCCTGATGACACCAACATTCACCGGCGCACGTGGCCTAGACCTGCTGACCTGGAAGTCAGCCATGGAGTCACCCTGTGCCAGGTCTGGTTCCACAGTGGGCTGGTCCAACAAGGGCTGAGCATGGATGGTGTCAGCCACGGTAACCTCAACCAGGGGGGGGGGGAATGGGTGTCCCTGACTGCTCCTCCACACATGGGGGGGGTAGGGGCACCCTGCAAGTCACGGCCACGTCCCCTACCGGATCCACCACGGCCACCACTTGGGGCTCGGCCACCTTTGCCACCCTTACGGCTTGTTCGCCTCCCAGCCATGGCACTGATGTTATTGTGCGTATGGGAGTTGATGTGAACTATTGTCCTGGGCAATTGGGGGTCAAAGGGCTTGGGTACCAGAAGGTAATCGTACCCTAGTGCTCTAGCAAGGCTGTATGTCACCCCTGGGGAAAGATGACGGGTCACGCAACGCACAGGCAGCCCAAAAAAGCGAAGTAAGGTGCACGCAACCCCTCCTAGACCACGTGCGTGGAAAAAAAAAACTGCACTACGCTGTGGCACCCAGGAACACAAGAATGAACGTATGCGTGTCACACGCAGCCTAGAATGACCTCTGAGGCGAGCACAGATGTTAGATATGTGCGCGGCTCACCGTCTGCCAGGAACAAAAGCGTGAAAAATATGCGCGTGTGCGCATTGGCAAAACCCCCGCCAAAAGAAGAATTGTACGCTGTCTGAGGAGACAGGACAACAGTAGTAGGGGAGCTGTTTGAGGAAACAGGCCCAGGGAAAAGAGGAAAAGAGAAAAAACTGGCAGAGGTAACAGGGAGTACGAACTGGAAACGCCGTGAAGTAAATCACGTGTGAACCGACAAGAAGTACAGATTTCACCCACTCGCTCTCCACGAAAAGCACGTACAAAGAAATGGCGTTCTACACGTACCTTTTATACACACGTCACAGACGCGCATACGCGATGAGGCCATTTCCACCAATTACGCGCTTTGACACTCGGACGTGTATCTCTTCATTTTTACACGCGCCATTCTCTACGGCCATGCACGTGACGTCACAGCTGCGCATGGTGGCCTTTTGGCCAATGAAATGAAACTGCACGTCCGAGTGTCATCGCGTGTAATCGGAGGGAAGTGAGCGTACACGCGATTGGCCTGGGTACGTGTATTTCTGGGGTGCGCAGGAAGTTCCACACGCGATTGGTGGAAATCCACGTGTGCTCTGTCATCACGTGTAATGAGGGAAACACCCGCGTGCCTCACGTCACAGACGCGCTCACGCGCTAAGGGCCTTTGGTCCAATGAAATCGCATATGCGTGCTGACGTGCATACGCGCTAAGGGCCTTTCCTCGATTTACACGCAGACGTGCAGGAATTTCACATGCCAAATCACTCCGTATCAAGCTGGCCACGCATAAGCACACGGAAGACCACGCTCCTGCCCAAAAGGCCGAATTACTGCCCCCCAGACCCCCGAGCAGCCTCCCACGAGCCATCTGCTGCTGCTGCCTGCCTGCCTACCTGCCTGCCTGCTGCCACCGTGCCCTGCCATTTGGTGCCTGCACATCAGCCATCTGCAGGGGTCATTTGCTGTGTCCACCCCTGCTGGAACAGAGTACTCCCGACTGGGATACCATCGCTCCACAGCCCAGCCCCAGGACCCAGTTGCCCACCCACTCCTGCCTCTGGGGTTGCCATGTCGGGCACTGCTACTTCTGGCACCACTGGCAACCCCCAGCCAGAGAGGCAGAGGGGCACCAGCTTCAGTGCCACCGAAGTTGGTGTCCTGGTGGAGCAAGTCCTGGGGCAGTATGATGCCCTCTTCGGAAGTAAGCGCGCCAACAAGGAAGGACGGACTCGGACCTGGACGGACATCGTGACTGCCATCAACGCGGAGGGGGTGGCAATCCGCGACTACCAACATGTCAAGAAGCGCTGGGATGACTGCAGGTCCAGGACCCTCTTCAAGGACCGGCACCTCGTGGAGGGGGGCCGGGGCCGCATGAGTACCATCCAGATGAGGGTCCTGGAACGCGTAGGCCCAGCGCTCCACGGCCAGATCCTTGAGAGGCAGACCCGTCTGGAGTTGAGCGGTAAGTGGCCAAGCATTGCTGTGTGAGACAGGGCATGTCGCAGTGTGCTGGTTGTCTGATACCTGCCTGTATGTGTGACATAGCCCATGTATGCATGTGTGTGTGCAGGGACGTCATGCATGTGAGACCAGTAATGTGTGAACCACACGGTTGGTGCATGTGTTCAATTGCAACATGGGTTGCCCTATGCGGAATGGCCACATGAAAGCATGCCAGCCTCTGTTCCTGGACATGGGTGAGGGATGGGTGCTGATGCCATGTACATATATGCTGTCCATGTCTGTGTGTCTGACCAGCGTGTCTGTGACTTGTGAATGCCTGGGATGCATGACACATGTCTGTGGCAATGTTCCGGTTCACTGATGCAGCCTAGTCATCATTGTATCCACTGTGTCTGTGGTGTACGAGGCCAGATGGATGAAACTAGGGTGAAGTGTGTGCATGTGATAGGCATGGCACATGATGCATGTGAGTTCCAGAACTACAGTGTATGTTTGAAGAATAACTTGGACATGTATGCTAATGTCCATAGCATGCGCCATGCCTGTTACTGCATGTGTTTTACCTACTGCACTGAGCCATATGTTGTGAAGGGACATGATGGAAGTGATCTTTGACAGTGCCACTCATCTGCTATTGCTTCCTGTCTAGGGGACCATTGTACAGTACCCTGATGCTTGTGTTCTATGTCTCCCTCTACACAGCGCCACATGAAGAAGAGGGCGGAGACGGCTCTGTGGAGCAAAGCGGCGGGGATGCCCCCACGGCTGCAGCGGAAGGGGTGGGTGAGCCCCCACAGGGGCTTGCAATGGCGGAAGACAGGGTGGAGCCATCCAGGTTGGTAGTTTCCACAGAGGAGGAGGAGGCCGCTACTGAGGCGCACATGGGGCCTGGTGGGGGCATCCCTGCTGGTGCAAGTGTTGCAGTCCAGGGGCAGGGACAGGAGGCAGCACAGGTCGCCGTGGAGGGGCCTGTGCATGTCACTGTCCCTGACACTGTGACTGCACCACCATGCACCAGCAGGGATGCCCCATCCCAGGCCCGTCCGCAGGTAGGGGGGATGCCCATGTCATCTGACTCCCCTCCACCTGCGTACGAGGGGACCCCTGGCCGTATGGAGAAGGTCCTGATTGGTGTCGCGTTGCGCACAGGTGCAATTCATGATAAGGTGCGTGCTTCCCGGGAGGAGCATGCACGTCATCACGGAGAGCACCGTGCCGACGTGGCCCAGTTGGGAACGGCCATGGTCGGGGGTTTCCTACATGTGTCGGCCAATCTGGCGACCCTCTCCTCCTCTGTGGAGACTATGCACCAGTCGTTCTCCATGCCGTCTTCCGGCCCAGATGCCACCGGGGCCCCGTGTGGACCTGCCCCGACCAATGCAGCCGGCTCGGTGGGGATCCCATCCCTGCCACAGTCGGGAGTCGGAGGTCCAGCAGGGGTGGACCCCAGCAGATGGAGGATGTGACGGCATCATCGGGCAGGGCACGTGCACGACGGCGTTGGTGGATACCATCAGCCTGGATGCCGTTGTGCTGGCACAGGCAGTTGCGTCGGAGGCAGCGGCAGGCTCGACGTGGGAGGCATCATGGCTCGGGGCCATCAACATCAGGGGTGCAGGCATCAGCTGGAGGGCAGGAGAACCCTGGAATGGGAGTGGCTTCCGTGTGGGAGCGGTTGGGCCAGCGGATAGGTGCGGAGCGGCAGCGGGCAGAGGAGGAACGGCTCACAATGGTCAGGGCGGAGAACTCCATGCGGAGGGTGCTGAGGCGGGCTGAGTGCCTCGAGGGTCTTCGCAGGGAGTTGGAGCTGGACACTGCTTTATCCCTGCGAGACCTCGGGGCCAGGGAACATGCCCGCCTCCCAGCCATTGAACAGGAGTTCGATGATGCCCTGGCCCATGACAACATCCAGTGAGCCGTTGCACTAGCCCGCTGCCCATGTAAATAGTTATGTAGTTTTTGTTAGGTTTCCTTTGTTTTAGCTTTTTCTTTGGACCTTTTGGACAATGGGCCACATTTTTGTATATAGTTATTTTTTATTAGGTAGTGTTGTTAGATAGGTTTCATTTCTTTTGTTGGGATCATGGACCCTGGCTTGTTCACCTGTACATAGTTATCTGTTGGATTTTCGTTTGTTTTTACCATTTACCCATGGAGCAATGGCTTTCTATTATAATTTCACATTGGATTTTCTTTTCAGGACTGTGACTTTGGACACCATTCCTTTGGATTCTGATTTTTGGTTTAGCTTTTTTTCATGGACATGCTTCTTTTTACTTTTTTTGAATTCACATTTCTGTTAGATTATTTTTGGTTCAATTCTTGTTTTCTTTAATACATATTTTTAGATCAAACTTCAATGTGTAGTATCATCTCATTGGTTTCATGCATATCATGATACGGGTTTGGAGATTCACTGACACCCATTGGGTGTATGTGAGGGACATGTGTTTGTTTCCAGACTTGCAATTGCAGTTCTATCATGTTATTTCCATTTCTGAGTGGGTGGATGCAATACTCGGGTGGGTGTTTTGCATTTGGAGGCTGACCATGGGGACCGGGGATCTAGATTGTGATGACATGTGGTCTGGGGTACATGAGTTGGACATGAGTGGGGGCCTGCTGGCAGGTGCCCCACGGTGCTGGGGGGTGGGGGTGCAGGGGAACATGAGTTGGACATGAGTGGGGGCCTGCTGGCAGGTGCCCCACGGTGCTGGGGGGTGGGGGTGCAGGGGAACATGAGTTGGACATGAGTGGGGGCCTGCTGGCAGGTGCCCCACGGTGCTGGTGGGTGGGGGTGATAGGGGACATGAGTGGGGGCCTGGTGGAGGCTGCCCCTGGTGGCTGGGGGGTGGGGGTGCAGGGGAACATGAGTTGGACATGAGTGGGGGCCTGCTGGCAGGTGCCCCACGGTGCTGGGGGGTGGGGGTGCAGGGGAACATGAGTTGGACATGAGTGGGGGCCTGCTGGCAGGTGCCCCACGGTGCTGGGGGGTGGGGGTGCAGGGGAACATGAGTTGGACATGAGTGGGGGCTTGCTGGCAGGTGCCCCACGGTGCTGGGCGGTGGGGGTGCAGGGGAACATGAGTTGGACATGAGTGGGGGCCTGCTGGCAGGTGCCCCACGGTGCTGGTGGGTGGGGGTGATAGGGGACATGAGTGGGGGCCTGGTGGAGGCTGCCCCTGGTGGCTGGGGATGGGGTGGTGGTAGACATGAGTGGGGGCCTGGTGGAATCTGCCCCTGGTGGCTGGGGGGTGGGGGTGGTGGGAGACATGAGTGGGGGCCTGGTGGAGGCTGCCCCTGCACTGCTGGGGGGTGGGGGTGCAGGGGGACATGAGTGGGTGCCTGTTGGAGGCTGCCCCTGCACTGCTGGGGGTGGGGGTATTAGGGGACATGAGTGGGGGCCTGGTGGAGGCTGCCCCTGCACTGCTGGGGAGTGGGGTGCAGGGGGACATGAGTGGGATCCTGGTGGAGGCTGCCACTGGTGGCTGGGGGGTGGGGGTGGTGGTAGACATGAGTGGGGGCCTGGTGGAATCTGCCCCTGGTGGCTGGGGGGTGGGGGGGTGGGAGACATGAGTGGGGGCCTGGTGGGGGCTGCCCCTGCACTGCTGGGGGGTGGGGGTGGTGGGAGACATGAGTGGGGGCCTGGTGGAGGCTGCCCCTGGTGGCTGGGGGGTGGGGGTGGTGGTAGACATGGGTGGGGGCCTGGTGGAGGCTGCCCCTGCACTGCCGCGGGGTGGGGGTAATAGGGGACATGAGTGGGGCCTGGTGGAGGCTGCCCCTGCACTGCTGGGGGTGGGGGTGCAGGGGGACATGAGTGGGGGCCTGGTGGAGGCTGCCACTGGTGGCTGGGGGGTGGGGGTGGTGGTAGACATGGGTGGGGGCCTGGTGGAGGCTGCCCCTGCACTGCTGGGGGGTGAGGGTAATAGGGGACATGAGTGGGGGCCTGGTGGAAGCTGCCCCTGCACTGTTGGGGGGTGGGGGTGCAGGGGGACATGAGTGGGGACCTGGTGGAGGCTGCCCCTGGTGGCTGGGGGGTGGGGGGTGGTGGTAGACATGGGTGGGGGCCTGGTGGAGGCTGCCCCTGCACTGCTGGGGGGTGGGGGTAATAGGGGACATGAGTGGGGGCCTGGTGGAGGCTGCCCCTGCACTGCTGGGGGGTGGGGGTGGTGGGAGACATGAGGGGGGGCCTGGTGGAGGCTGCCCCTGGTGGCTGGGGGGTGGGGTGCAGGGGAACATGAGTTGGACATGAGTGGGGGCCTGCTGGCAGGTGCCCCACGGTGCTGGGGGGTGGGGGTGCAGGGGAACATAAGTTGGACATGAGTGGGGGCCTGCTGGCAGGTGACCCACGGTGCTGGGGGGTGGGGGTGCAGGGGAACATGAGTTGGACATGAGTGGGGGCCTGCTGGCAGGTGCCCCGCGATGCTGGTGGGTGGGGGTGATAGGGGACATGAGTGGGGGCCTGGTGGAGGCTGCCCCTGGTGGCTGGGGGGTGGGGTGGTAGACATGAGTGGGGGCCTGGTGGAATCTGCCCCTGGTGGCTGGGGGGTGGGGGTGGTGGGAGACATGAGTGGGGGCCTGGTGGAGGCTGCCCCTGCACTGCTGGGGGGTGGGGGTGGTGGTAGACATGGGTGGGGGCCTGGTGGAGGCTGCCCCTGCACTGCTGGGGGTGGGGGTGGTGGTAGACATGGGTGGGGGCCTGGTGGAGGCTGCCCCTGCACTGCTGGGGGGTGGGGGTGGTGGGAGACATGAGTGGGGGCCTGGTGGAGGCTGCCCCTGCACTGCTGGGGGTGGGGGTGGTGGGAGACATGAGTGGGGTCCTGGTGGATGCTGCCCCTGGTGTCTGGGGGGTGGGGGTGCAGGGGGACATGAGTGGGTGCCTGTTGGAGGCTGCCTCTGCACTGCTGGGGGATGGGGGTGGTGGGAGACATGAGTGGGGTCCTGGTGGAGGCTGCCCCTGCACTGCTGGGGGGTGGGGGTAATAGGGGACATGAGTGGGGGTCTGGTGGAGGCTGCCCCTGCACTGCCGGGGGGTGGGGGTAATAGGGGACATGAGTGGGGGCCTGGTGGAGGCTGCCCCTGCACTGCTGGGGGGTGGGGGTGGTGGTAGACATGGGTGGGGGCCTGGTGGAGGCTGCCCCTGGTGGCTGGGGGTGGTGGTAGACATGGGTTGGGGCCTGGTGGAGGCTGCCCCTGCACTGCTGGGGGTGGGGGTAATAGGGGACATGAGTGGGGGCCTGGTGGAGGCTGCCCCTGCACTGCTGGGGGGTGGGGGTGCAGGGGGACATGAGTGGGGGCCTGGTGGAGGCTGCCCCTGGTGGCTGGGGGGTGGGGTGGTGGTAGACATGGGTGGGGGCCTGGTGGAGGCTGCCCCTGCACTGCTGGGGGGTGGGGGTAATAGGGGACATGAGTGGGGGCCTGGTGGAGGCTGCCCCTGCACTGCTGGGGGGTGGGGGGGTGGGAGACATGAGTGGGGGCCTGGTGGAGGCTGCCCCTGGTGGCTGGGGGGTGGGGGTGCAGGGGAACATGAGTTGGACATGAGTGGGGGCCTGCTGGCAGGTGCCCCACGGTGCTGGGGGTGGGGGTGCAGGGAAACATGAGTTGGACATGAGTGGGGGCCTGCTGGCAGGTGCCCCACGGTGCTGGTGGGTGGGGGTGATAGGGGACATGAGTGGGGGCCTGGTGGAGGCTGCCCCTGGTGGCTGGGGGGTGGGGTGGTGGTAGACATGAGTGGGGGCCTGGTGGAATCTGCCCCTGGGGGGTGGGGGTGGTGGGAGACATGAGTGGGGGCCTGGTGGAGGCTGCCCCTGCACTGCTGGGGGTGGGGTGGTGGTAGACATGGGTGGGGGCCTGGTGGAGGCTGCCCCTGCACTGCTAGGGGGCGGGGGTGGTGGTAGACATGGGTGGGGGCCTGGTGGAGGCTGCCCCTGCACTTCTGGGTGGTGGGAGACATGAGTGGGGGCCTGGTGGAGGCTGCCCCTGCACTGCTGGGGGGTGGGGGTGGTGGGGGTGGTGGGAGACATGAGTGGGGGCCTGGTGGAGGCTGCCCCTGGTGGGAGACATGAGTGGGGTCCTGGTGGAGGCTGCCCCTGCACTGCTGGGGGGTGGGGTGGTGGTAGACATGAGTGGGGGCCTGGTGGAGGCTGCCCCTGCACTGCTGGGGGGTGGGGGTGGTGGGAGACATGAGTGGGGGCCTGCTGGCAGGTGCCCCACGGTGCTGGTGGGTGGGGGTGAAAGGGGACATGAGTGTGGGCCTGTTGGAGGCTGCCCCTGCACTGCTGGTGGGTGGGGGTAATAGGGGACATGAGTGGGGGCCTGGTGGAATCTGCCCCTGGGGGGTGGGGGTGGTGGGAGACATGCATTGTTGATCAGTAGTGCAAGGTGACATGTGGGTTGGCTGGGGGGCATGCCCATGGTGGATGGGCTGCGTGCGGGACATGATCAGGGGTGCAGGGTAGTCCCCCGTGGTGTGGGCTGCCTGCAGGGGCCGTGGAGGTTGTAGAGCGAACACCTGGGAGGACCCACACGGCCAATTCACGTGTAGTACTCTCCAGAACCCCTGAAATACACGTACCCTGCTGAAATCGCGTGTGTGGAACTTCCCGCGCACCCCTGAAATACACGTACCCTGCTCGCACGGGGCCAATCGCGTGTGGAACTTCCCTCGCTCCCCTGAAATACACGTACCCTGCTGTAATCGCGTGTGGAACTTCCCGCGCACCCCTGGAATACACGTACCCTGCTCGCACGGGGCCAATCGCGTGTGGAACTTCCCTCGCTCCCCTGAAATACACGTACCCTGCTGTAATCGCGTGTGGAACTTCCCGCGCACCCCTGGAATACACGTACCCTGCTCGCACGGGGCCAATCGCGTGTGGAACTTCCCTCGCTCCCCTGAAATACACGTACCCTGCTGTAATTGCGTGTGGAACTTCCCACGCACCCCTGAAATACACGTACCCTGCTGGAATTGCGTGTGATACTTCCCACGAACCCCTGTTATACACGTTCCCTGCTTAGCGTTTGCTGTTTGCCAGCCCTGTGTACTGGTCCAGGGTTAGCACAGCCCTTTGCGATTATTTGGGGATTTTGAAGGCTTTTCCTTGCGCGAGGGCGTTCTTGGGGGCGTAACTGGCGCTGCTGCAGGGTCGCTGCACCACGCGGCGCCACGGCTGGTTTTGGATGCGAAAATCCATGAATACACTGTGCGCGGAAATCGATTTTAGCGCACGCGGCTGGCGCAGACATTCGCACGGGCATGCTGTGCGCCAGTCGCGTGCGCCACTTTTGTGCGATTTTCTATGAATTACCCTGCTAATGTGGATTAAATGACAGAACAAATCACCTCTTCAAAAGAAGAGTTCTAGTTCATTAATTCTACAGTATTGCCTAACATAGGCAGGAAAATAGCTCAGTGGACTGTGCACCTGCCCAGAGACCTGCATGTCAAATATTTGAACACCCACACAGCAAACTCTGCTGTCCACCCTCATGCGGTTGGGAAAATGGAATGGGACTTGAGTTTGATAGTATCTAGGTTTGAAGTGCATAGTAATGGTTCACTTTACAGTGTGTGCCACGTACAGCATTATTGTTGGTCTGGGGCAGCCTGGGAGCGCGGTTTGGCATGCATGCTGGAACTTTAGCTGCAAAGTTGTGAGTTTGTGATCCGTAACCCTGTACGGTGCTGCAGTGTCCAGCCCTGAGTACAGAGAATTAAAAAACAGAATGCGGCTATGTGTGCCCTGTGTATCAAACAGAGTGGGTAAAGTGAAGGATGGCCAACAAAGCGTTATGTTAAGAAGAGGGACTATGGACCTCATTATGAGTTAAGCTGTGCGGTTAATTTTTGGCAGTAATTGCCTTGCTGGCAATGGAGTTACCACCAGTTTTACCAGACCACTGTATTCTGAGTTTTGCAGGTAAAGTGCAGGATGTACCTCCAGCAAGTAGTTGGAGGTAGATCCTAGCTCGTGGTCCAATGGACTCCAAAAATGGGGATTAACACTGCCTTATCACTACTCATAATCCAGCAGTGCATCCGCGGGGTTTAGTGGCGGTAATGGTAAATGATTTTGGCAGTAATTCAGTGGATACGCTGCAGAAGAACTGCTATCCTCGTAATGAGGCCCTGTGCCTTCAATATTCTTTTATGCTTCCGTAATGTAAGAGCACATGGCAATAGAAAGCCGACGATTAAAACTATTAATTAGTATAATTAAATCATCTCATTAAAACTTGATTTGTTTGTCTTTCAAACAAACCTCACCTCTGTATCTGTCTGCTTGGGATTTATAAAGCACACACCTAACGTGGAAGCCACATAGTGCTGTACATATGAGATGCACTCATGCGGTTACAAGCAGAGCAGGGGTAGCGCAGTAGCTGGGATGGGGGGCACTTGGCAACACGAATAAAGTAAACATGACATAAACCTGTAGAAAATCAGTCCATGTATTCCTTTGATTTACAGCAATTCAAACATTGTGCAAAAGTATTTAGATGAAAATCCATCCAGTTTTCTACAGAATATAGAAAATAACATTTTATGTAAAATTGATCAGGCATAAAAAAAAATAGACCTGGGGCTTCGTTGCGAGATGAACAGTAATTCAGCGGTACACCTCCCGAATTACCTCCAATTTGCCGGCCATTTCAGCCACTCTGTGGGTCTACCAGGGGATTACAAGCAGTGGAAGGGCATTCTAAATCCCCATTTTAGGGTCCATAGGACCCCAATGGGCATTTTGGTGGCATTACCATGAGCGGCCTTAACCCTTCATAAGGTAGACTTCTGAAAACAGCTGTTTGCTGGGAAACGTCTACAAGAGTTTTGCAGTCGGGGCACACCGTTCTTCTAGAAATAACCTACAAAGTGTCATGTTGGCATTCCAGTCAAACAATATATGTTGTGGGATTTTCTCTAAGAAATTATTTTCCAGGAAAAGGCTGAAAGCTTTAGGGACATCTGCCACAACCCTTAGCACATTAAAGGGGAAAGGTCGCAGCTGAGCATTGGGAACGTGCATCTCCAGCCAGGAAGGTAGCCCGGTGGGTTCAGCGCACGCTGCTGCGATCTGCAAGACGTGCTTGTTGTCACTGGTTGGAATTCCATATATTGGATGTTTTGCTCGCAATTTGTTGATCAAGATAGAGCCGAATGGTAGAGGTCACGTATTCTTCCAAGGTCGACACATTGTTATCCTTTCGCAACATAGTGCTCCTGTCGTATGTTAATTGCTAGTATATCCTTTAGGCCACTGACAGAACCATTTTAAAGTGCTAATTGGTAAGGGCAGAAAAAGACAGGCAACTTATGTTTAAAGTTTGTTTAGGGCTTTACAGGTCTGTCGATGCCGGTTTCAAGGCACCTGGGGGTCAGAAAAGTGGCATGAGGCGGTGGGAAGTAGAAACCCCGTGGCTACATACCTGCCAACATTTTCCTTTCAGAAGATGCTAGGCCAGTACTGTTTCTAACTTTGCATTCTGAGGGTTGTAGTCCTGGAATTCACCATTATAAACCCAGGACTGTACGTCCCAGAATGCAAAGGTAAAATCAGGAATGGACTGGCGTCTCCGGAATGGAAAGAATAATGTTGGCGCTATTTACGTTTGCCTTTTTGTTGTTCTCCGCGTATTCATGGAATTGTTTGCACAAAGTAACCGTAAACGCCCCCGCGCAAATGAAAAACAGCCAGAAACAGCTACCTTTGCGTGCTCCTCGGGCACGAGCACATGCCACCTTGAAACAGTGCGTGTGGTCCCCCCATCAACCAGGTCTCACCTTGGGGACACAGTGCGTGTCCCCTGTTACTGTTACCGGCACCATGACAACATGCATACAAATTACCCTAACCCTGGTGAACTCTGCGTGTGAACCCCCGTAAACCGTTCCTGTACCCTGTACACTACGTACATGCACCCCTAGGTTAGATTGGAACCCCGGCTGCATACACGCACCCCTAAATCCAAAATGCGATCTCAGCCCTGTGCTCTGAATCCTATGCGCACGTCTCTGTACACCTGCCTTTGTGTGGCGGATACAATGAGGGCTTTGCCTATCCATTTCCCCTACGAGAGGTTGTGCGGTCGGATCCATGATTAAGTCTCGTTCTGTGCATTTGTGGCCATGAGATGGACTGCGTGCGGGCCGTCCGTTGTAATGCTCACAATTTCTCTTGTCTTCCTCATTTTCTGAGTTCCACCCCCTACTCTGCCCTCTCTGCAGGCCATGCTATGCATGGCGTCTCACGGAAGGCACTCGGCCGCTCACAGGGTCGTGCAAAGCATGGCGAAGTACCTGCAAGGTACAAAAAAAAGTACAGCGCAGTCGATTCCATGAATCGACAAATGGGATTTTGTGCTCGGTTTGGCGCCAAAGTCCCCATTTGCTGCGCAATAAATTCCATGAATCAGGGCCACAATGTTAAAGCTTAACAGACAACTGTGTATCTAAAAGAGTGAGAGCGATACAAAACGAGCACTGCACCCAATACAGAACAGATTTGTCAAAGCTGCGCCAATTGCAATTGATAAAATTGCCTGTGCTTATTCAAGATTCAAGTCCAAAATATTGACTTTCTTTTATGGCAATGATGTTGCTCAAATTTAAAAACCTCCATAAAACTAATGCCGCTGGAAATTCATAGCCTGCTACTGCTCGTTAACCTAATGTCTGGGGATTAATCCCCTCTATTTTATTAGCATAATTCCCAAAGAGAATAAGGAGCGAGCGATGCACCAAATGCATAACAATTCATACAATCCACGTCAATTGCAATTGATAAAAATGACCGCTTAAGCAAGATGCAGGGCTCAAGTACCAACTTTATTGTATGGCAATGATTTTTATGGAATTTAAAAATCTCAATAGCTAGTGCCAAAGGAAGTTCATTAACTGCTCGTTGCCAAAATGCCCGGATTTTAACCCAGCCTGTATTATCCACGAAATTCCCAAAGGATGGGGGGCATTTTGGTGACTGAAGGGAGGGACATTCAATAACCAAATGTACACTAGTCTCGGGTTCCCTGGTCCCCACAACATGTCATACACTGCTTGGTTGCGGATGCCTTATTTCTGATGGGATTTATGTTCCCTTTTGGTAACACCTTTGTTCTGAATCTCAGAAATTGAGCGCCCCAATGAGACTTGGGGAGAGTAACACGATATTTGGGAATACCACCCAAGCTCCTGTTATATCAAAGAAGGCGTCTGTACTATTTCTGTTGGCGTTTCTGTAGTTCTGCTGCTTGCTTGTGTAACACTTTACAGCAGTACTGCTACCAAACTATTCATTTCGCGTCCTTCTAATGCTACAATTTGAATCGAGCCATTCATTTTTCCCATAAAACCGCGGGCAATGGGGTGACTCCGGCATGCGATGGTAGGCCAGCAGGGAAAGGGGGTGACTCCCGCATGCAACGGTAGGCCAGTAGGGAAAGGAGGGTGACGGCCGCATGCGACGGTAGGCCAGTAGAGAAAGGGGGTGACTCCCGCATGCAACGGTAGGCCAGTAGGGAAAGGAGGGTGACGGCCGCATGCGACGGTAGGCCAGTAGGGAAAGGGGGTGACGGACGCATGCGACGGTAGGTCAGTAGGGAAAGAAGGGTGACGGCCGCATGCGACGGTAGGCCAGTAGCGAAAGGGGGGTGACTCTCGCATTCGATGTAGGGCAGTAGGTAAAGGGGGTGACTGCCGCATGCGGTAGGCCAGTAGGGAAAGGGGGTGACTCGCACATGCAACGGTAGGCCAGTAGGGAAAGGGGGGTGACTCCCGCATGCTACGGTAGGCCAGTAGGGAAAGGGGGTGACTCCCGCATGCAACAGTAGGCCAGTAGGGAAAGGGGGGTGACGGCCGCATGCGACGGTAGGCCAGTAGGGAAAGGGGGTGACTCCCGCATGCAACGGTAGGCCAGTAGGGAAAGGAGGGTGACGGCCGCATGCGACGGTAGGCCAGTAGGGAAAGGGGGGTGACTCCCGCATGCTACGGTAGGCCAGTAGGGAAAGGGGGTTACTCCCGCATGCAACAGTAGGCCAGTAGGGAAAGGGGGGTGACTCCCGCATTCGATGTAGGCCAGTTGGGAAAGGGGGTGACTGCCGCATGCGGTAGGCCAGTAGGGAAAGGGGGTGACTTTCACATGCAACGGTAGGCCAGTAGGGAAAGGAGGGTGACGGCCGCATGCGATGTAGGCCAGTAGGCAAAGGTGGGTGACTCCCGCATGCGACGGTAGGCCAGTAGGGAAAGGAGGGTGACGGCCGCATGCGATGTAGGCCAGTAATCCCGGGCGCAGAACCTAGCATTCTGGACTGACGGTCCAAGCTGCAGCGAGAGAGAGGCAGACCGGTTTGGGAGGGAAACTGCCCCGCGGAAGAGGTGTCTCCGCGGCAGGTAGGGGCCTGCCCCAGCACGCCCGGAATGGGGGAGGTCCCCTGCCCAGGAGCAGCTGGAATGCAGCCGCGCGCTATTCCGGAAAGGAACAGGACGGGCCTTCAAAGGCAGCTCTCTAATAAGGATTGCAGCCTTCGCCCACGTGAACTGGGGGCGGGGGCCCGCGTGTGTCGGGCATTGTCTGCCTGCATGGCAGAGGGGAAAGCAGAACACTTGAAGAAAGCGGTTTTAGATTCCGTTCAAGAGGCAAAACTGCCAGTCATAACATTTATTTTGTCTGCTTTTTTTTGGTATGGTTTTAAATGTTCCTTTAGTGCCAGTTTACAAACCAATAATACTCTAAAGCAGTGGTATTCATTTTTTTTACACCACGCACCACGCCCCCCTTCAACTCCCCCATTAGTACAAATATTGTTGCTCGGCCCCCAGGTGTCATATTTACTTATATTTGCCATTAAACACAGCCGCTGTGCTCCCTTTTGGAATAGCCCCGCCCCCCACTGCACTGGACCCCCTTTGGGCCCACACCCGGGTAGCCAGCCAGGGCTGGACTGGGAACTAAAAGAGGCCCTGGAAATAATTACTGCGGACCAAAAGAGGCCCTGGAAATAAAGTTCAAAGTGGCCCCATATGACACATTTTCAGCAAGCCCAAAGCTTTTCCTATGAGAAAATTTGGAAATACCACAGAAAAGAGGCCCAGGGTGCAGAGGCCCACCGGGAAATCTCCAGAGTTCCCTAAAGGCCAGTCCACCCCTGTAGCCAGCCCCACAGTTTGAAGACCACTGCTCTAAAGAGCAGCTGGGCTTCAGAGCAGGTCGAAAGGATGTGCTGTTTCGGAAGGGGGCCCGGAGGGGCGGTGGGGTGTCTTTGAAAGAGGCTGCTATGGCGACTGTACCCGATTGCTGAGCAGGCCGTGGTGTGGCAGACGAAGGGCCCACCCAGGCCAATGCTGGGGGCACCCATTCATTTCCAGCCCAATTCAGTAATGTGGCGACTTTCATCCGCCTTTAGAGATATATCACTGTGACGCCATGTGTGACGCTAACCAGGGTCTTCCAAGCTACACACGGGTGGACCCCAGCTCCCCTCCAGTTTGAACCCTGACTGTATGCCAGTCTGGCATTACTGTATGGCAGGCATTGCCCCGCCCATGGCATTGCAACCGATATACAATGCATTGCTGCATGGCAGGCATTGCCCCGCCCATGGCATTGCAACCGATATACAATGCATTGCTGCATGGCAGGCATTGCCCTGCACATGGCATTGCAACCAATATACAATGCATTGCTGCATGGCATGCATTTCCCCCGCCCATGGTATTGCAGCCGATATACAATGCATTGCTGCATGGCATGCATTGCCCCGCCCATGGCATTGCAACACAATATACAATGCATTGCTGCATGGCTGGCATTGCCCCGCACATGGCATTGCAGCCGATATACAATGCATTGCTGCATGGCTGGCATTGCCCGCACATGGCATTGAAACCAATATACAATGCATTGCTGCATGGCTGAAATTGCCCCGCACATGGCATTGCAACCGATATACAATGCATTGCTGCATGGCATGCATTGCCTCGCCCATGGCATTGCAACACAATCTACAATCCATTGCTGAATGGCTGGCATTGCCCCGCACATGGCATTGAAACCGATATACAATGCATTGCTGCATGGCTGGCATTGCCACGCACATGGCATTGCAACCGATATACAATGCATTGCTGCATGGCTGGCATTGCCCCACACATGGCATTGCAACCGATATACAATGCATTGCTGCATGGCATGCATTGCCTCGCCCATGGCATTGCAACACAATCTCCAATCCATTGCTGCATGGCTGGCATTGCCCCGCACATGGCATTGAAACCGATATACAATGCATTGCTGTATGGCTGGCATTGCCCCGCACATGGCATTGCAATCGATATACAATGCATTGCTGCATGGCATGCATTTCCCCGCACATGGCATTGCAACAGATATACAATGCATTGCTGCATGGCATGCATTGCCCCGCCCATTGCATTGCAACACAATCTACAATCCATTGCTGCATGGCTGGCATTGCCCCGCACATGGCATTGAAACCGATATAAAATGCATTGCTGCATGGCATGCATTGCCCCGCACATGGCATTGCAACCGATATACAATGCATTGCTGCATGGCTGGCATTGCTATTTAAAGGCTTAGCAATACAGTGTTGCATCCCCTGCAATAACCCATGCCACGCATTACAGTCTACATGCAGGGACGGGTTCTTGTCGCAGTGACGTTCACTTCGTATAGGCATTTATGGCATGCCAGCATAGGGCATTTTCTCTGTAAAACATTCTCACTTGCCCCCGCCCCCCACCCCTTCATGTTGGTCCTGAAACAGCTTTTAGGCTTGGGGGGGGGGCTAATTGTTTCTCCGGAAGGACTGCTGGCCACCCACTGTTATCCGTTCTGTACCAAGGTACAGCGCAACTGACACCAAAAGGCAACCTGGCGCTCTCATGCACGCCTGCGCTGTTTAGGGTTTTCCCAGCACAGGTGGCGGGGCCAGGGGGGATTCATGGCTAGAGCCCGAGGGGTTCTGGCGTGGCTCTCGCAGCAAACGCAAGCCCATCTGGTGAAGGACCACCCCCACAATGCCCCCTTCCGCCCACCTGCCACAATACTACAGGAGCAACAGAAAACTGGACCAAGTGTTTATTGTGGTGGGTTTTCATTCCTGTTCTGGAATTATTACCATGGAATTTACTGAGCACAGACCAAGCTAACGGGGGGAGGGGGGAAGGAGAGGGGGAGGGTGGGCAGTTTGGCAGCAAGGGATCTATAAGCAGCTAGGGTAGGAAACAGTGGGGCTCACACCACCCTCTAAGATAGGGTGGGGGGGGTGCAGGGTGTGTGGGTAATATTTAGTATAATGTCCTTGTTTTGGGACTAATAGTTTCGAATCTTGCACACCTACAAAGTATCCTGTTTGTTCCTTTAAATTGAATGATCCTGAGCTTGCAGTGAATGCCTGTGATTTGGGGTGGGGCGAACCATTGTGACGCCGGTAGCTTAGACTTAGAAATATTTAGCTATTTAAAAATATTAATGAATTCTCCATTGATAAACCTCGCAAATTATACTTACAATCACATAGACAATATGGTCTGAAATGCACAGCTAAGCTCTGTTTGTAATATATTTGTGGGGTGAACCTCTCGCCCGCTTTGCCAGACTGCCATTGTCACTCGCTTGGTACCCCGTTCAGTATATACTTGCTTCGGACTGCCTCAGATTTTCATAGTAGTCACGGTGCCCTCTTTCTCTTCAGAGGGCAGTAGTAAGGAAAGGGACACTATTCCAGTGTGTTTCTTCATTTTGCTGCCACTCATTGGGCCTCATTACTAAGCTGGCGGTAGGGGGTTAACGGGGCCGGTAGAGATGCCGGCCCCATTAATTCCCTACGGCCTCATTACGAGGTCTCCTTGCGAGATCCTGTAAGGACGCCTGGTTTTACCAGACGTCCTTAGCGGGTCCCGTGAGTGGCCCAGCATGCTAATAACAGGCCCGTCATTAACATGCCATTTGTTAGCCTGCTCCCCATTCCCATTGAGCCCTATGGGGGCTCAAATGGGAATGGGGATGTACCGGGTCCGGGTTCCTTGAATGGGGAAATACTGGGCCCTCCTAGGTTGGAACAGCCCAGTATTTCCCCATTCAGGAAACCCGGACCCGAGTTTGGGAGTAACCATGCCCTTATTAAGGGCATGGCTACCTCCAAACTCGTAATGAGGCCCATTGTCTCTAAGGGGCAAGACTCCCTCATATTGCCCCCTAAATGTCTGAGCACTTGTACAACATATTCCAAAGCACTGTGGTTGCTCGAAAGTTGCACATATTGTTGTCTAAACTACGGTCACATTAAGGTGATTTTAGCTCGCTGAAAGGAAATGGTTTAGCTGCATTTGCTTGATAAAGCCTTCTTATCCAAGTGTGCCTTCATCCGGTCAATTCCCAAGCAATCAATACAGCTCCCCAGCACGCAGTCCTACATTAAAGTACTTAGCTTGCTTTTTTTTTTACCTTTCATACAAAAAAATGAGGACTAATGATACCATGTTGTTAATTTTTATTGGGCTAATGTATAGAGAAGTGTAATGTATATAGTTGCAATGTTAAAAAATACATGAATAGGTAGGAAGAATATGACTGTGCGTAGAAAAGGCCAAACTGTTGGCTTTGCTAGTACTTGTTTCCCTTAGTGGATCTTTTGAGTCCAGTAAAGCCTGATGCATGTGAAGGGTTGACATCCCTTCTGGCTTGGCACCATTTTCTTTTGCATAACGTTTTGTTTAGGCCACTTGAGTATTCGCACAACAAAAGAAGACTGCGTTCATAGTAATCGGGAGAAGCGGGCAGCGGGGCCCTGGCCTGTGCATGGCTATGAAATAAACTAACACAGGGCCCCAAGCTGCCATGACATGATCACTTGGCCTACCTTCTTTAATAAGGTTTCTATGGTACAGCCTAGTCTTTCACATGGGTTTACATGATTTATTGCTCATCAACCTTTGCTTTCTTAATTACAGACACTAAAACAATGCTGCAGTATACGCAGTTAATTGTGCCGCATGTACTTCCTACTGAGGCGTGGGTGTAGACATGTTAAAAAAAAAAAAACAACAACAAAACACATTGATTAATGAGACTGTGATCACCCTAAGTGACTGTGGTTCATTGTTGGCATGAGATCTTCAGTAGGGCAGGAAGGGCTGAGTTTGGCCAGACAAGCCATAACGAGGGGTGCACACCCAACCTGATGCGCTCAGAGGGATAGCAAATCTCCAGTGGCCAAAACTCTACCAATGACCTGTTCCGTTTGGGGTTCCACTGCTAATTTTGTGTTGCTATATTTTTCTAGTATATTTACTGGCTTAAGTTTCAGTGGGCCGCAGGTGCGTTATAATGAGGCGGGTATGTTAGGTAGCTTGTTTTCTTATGTGTACTAATAGTATTGTCACTGTTTTTCTGACAGGTCAAGATTTGGTTTCAGAACAAAAGGTCAAAGTACAAGAAAATCATGAAGCAGGGCTCCAGTGTCCAGGAAGGGGACCACCTCCACACGTCTGCCTCCATGTCGCCCTGTTCGCCCAACATTCCCCCTCACTGGGACAGCCCCATGGCGAGTAAAGGGGTCCCCATTGGACATGGCAGCTACATGAACAACTATGGGCCCTGGTACCAGCCTCACCACCAGGACAGCATGCCAAGGCCCCAGATGATGTGATGGTGCCTTCTTGGTAAACGCCACCCAGTCGTGGCCTGGTCGTAGCCCTGCCTGGCAGACCAGGAAAGTCCAGAGTGGCTATGAGCACTGCAGGCCCTTTTCTGCCCAAGAGCTGCCACTGGTTTCAGGGCCGGATACCGTATGGACTAATGGACCAGAGAACACCTTTGCACAATTTACTGGATGAAAACCTATGGTGGGACAATTCTCCTTGGAGGAACTCTGCTTCAAGGAAGAACCAGGCGAGGCCTTTTACTCGACTCTTAAGGCTGGTTTCTCACCCCCACTCCCCACGAGAGATTTTTCAAGAGCTTGACTGGGAAGAGGGAGGCGCGGCGTTTGTCAACGCGTTGCTCCCTCCTGCCACCGCAGCCATAGAAACGTTGATTTCTGATGGATAAGGCACGCTTGTTGTCGTGTACCTGCAGCGCCTCCTCCCTGGGAGGTAGGCCCCTCTGAAGGCCCACAAGAGCAGCCCTCATCCGCCCGCCTGTTTACAACGAGTTCAAACGCCTCAGGGCGCAGAGGCTCACCCCGGCCCTCAACACAGACCTTCAAAGGGGCAGAGTGTCTTGTTTTCTCTTCAGTTTTAAACCATGAAAGATGAACGTTTTCATGGCCGGTGTGTGGCTGTCCATCTCGAACTCATCACTTTGTGATTAATTTAACCCGTTTCCTCTGCCTTTTTAAGGAGGAGTTATTTATAAGAAAAATCATTTTGATATTGTATTGTATGTCTTTATATAAAAAGAGGACTGGGCACGCTGTAGACTTGCGTGCAACTTTGTTTTTATATTTGTACAGATGTATTTCGTAGGCCACCTATTGTATTTTTTAAATTCTCACGTAGGACTGGGCCCCTACCAACTTTGTCATGAAATTCGACTGAGGATTCGAAGCCATATTGCAGGACCCTTTCCATGTCCTAGAGTGGGGGTGAGGGGGGCGGTCAGGGTTGCTGTCCATCCACACCACTCTTTTCTTCCCCGAATAATCCGGTTCGGGTCATATTGCAAACAAACTGCTCCAGAAAAGACCGGAATTTGCCAGTATCCTTATTTTGGTTTGATATTGTGTTATCCTAAAGGCGTTTCAATGTTGCTAGCCTGGTTCCAACATCATAACCAAATTAAAAATCCAACTGAACTCTCCACAGTTTTCTTTCTTCTGAATTGGAGGCATTGTTTACAATGAATTGGAAGATTCTCTTCCATGCCTACATGACTAAAATCAATAGAATATTAAAAAAGAAAACTATAACACCAATACCTACCCCCGTCACACACTCGCCTACTTGTTACCCATGCACGCACACACACACCAGACCCCGGTCCCCCACCCCAAGTTGCTCATTATGATGGAAAGCGGTCTGGAATGGTGAAGCAGCCTGATCTTTTTGATTTTTTTTTACCAATAAAATGATGCTAGTAATTCTGTATTTTTGTTTCTGAAAGAGGGCTCTGCTAGTTAGACCACACTTCCATAATGCTCCATGCTAAAAAGTAGGATGCACCCATGTACCTTGCTTTGACTGTTTCCTGGCAGCAGCTGCCCTGCAGTGGCAGTAGAACGGGGTTAAGGATCGCATTTGAAATCATGAAAACAGCAGCTGGAACCCAATGTTGCAACAGACTGAGGTGGCTGTTCAACGGTATGCACCTCGGTTTCAAAATATCACTGTGTTCCTCAGAAGTCTGTTGGCGGTTGTTAAAAACGATATATAAAGCATTCTAGTTTTGGCATGATATGTACCAAGCTTGCACAATTCTACTGCCACAATCATTTGATGTCAGCTTGAGGAGCAGTGACTCCTTCATGATAGGGCCTGTGCATATTAAGCTGTCTGGACTGAGTGTCAAACAGGACCTATGTTGGCTCCCGCCCTGGACAATACCGCTTGAATTAACTGAGAAGAGTGGTCCCTTTCTTCAACGGACCACCAACACTACCTGAGAGGTCACTATAGAACCAATGCTTCAAAGACAGTCCTGCCATTACAATGCCCATCTCACAGTAGGCTGCCGATTACCGGAGAGCTTGTGATGGAAGCCGACACTTGTGTACAGACGCGTTATAAATGCCATATCATATCAGAGGAAGGGGCAGAGTTAGAATAGCCCAGGAGCAAACTTCAATTGTTAGAGAGCGTGTTGACCCCCTCCCCACTTCCTGCAGATCAAGCACTCTTGGTATGACATCAGCAGGCAACGCACACTTGTTACAGCAGCCTGGATTAGACCAATAACAGATTTAGGATGGACCAATCCAAGAGTAGCATTCTGCCAGTATAAGGGGGCCTCCCTTAAATCGATTCAACCTTGCAACACTTTTGAAGACTGATTCACTGGACCTGATTTGGAGTACAGTCTATTCCAAAGTCCTCTGCCAGAAAGGACTTTGAAGCTCGGAGGAAGTGGAAAGCTCTTCTCCCTAACATCCCAACAGCATGTTTGGAATGACCAACTGTCTTGACAAGGCCTACTGCAACTAAGACGTAGGTACACAGGACCCTGCTCACTAGAGGTGACGGAGTAAGTGCTCTCAACAGAACTTTATGGTTGGGAAGGCCAGAGGAAAGGACTCATTTGTCCCTGAGACCCTGGACTGGGTCTCCCAGCGCCCAAAGAACTGAAGAGGAAACCCCTGTCTCTTCATGCATGTCCGAACCGCCTCAACACAGGTTTGGGTCCCTTCAGCATTGTCAAAGCTGCTGTAAGGGAACAACAAGAGTCATCGTCGTTATTTGATGGCTTCCACTACTCAGGGTTTTTGCTCGATGCTGAAGCTCTGCTCTTTTCACATTTGAGATGCACAGAGTCATCTAGCATCCCGAACTCAACACCGTCTGCCTGGATATCAGCTTCTTGGACCTCTAAGCCATCGCCGCAGTACCACAATGCTGTGCTCAGCCAGTCGAGCCTGCTCACCACCAAAGGCAAGTCTCCACCTCTCCGCAACCGAAACCGCTGAGTCTTCCACCACTGCTGACCCGACGCAACCTGCTGTTTCTCAGCATCTTCGAGTGGCATGTCTGTTGCTGCCGTAAGAGCGCTGCATCATTGAAACCCATTGCTGCCGCTCCCGGCTCGACCCTAGCTCTGCCCCGAATACGCCAAGACTCCCAGTTAGTTGCCAAAAAAGCCTGGCTCGACACTGCGGAACCCTTGAAGACCAGAACTAAAGGTATTTAAAGTGGCCCTGTCTGCCTTAATAGACCGAGTTACTTCTCAGGCCCCTTCTCTGCATTTTATGGAGACATGTCCAATAACTTTGGTATTTTGCTGCTGAAATCTTTGCCTGAGCACCCCTCGTCTACAAACCCAAAGTGCCCCTTTATGTTAAAGTCTGCTTTCTTTGTGTTTTCCCTTACAGGTGGGGGCCAGTAGTCTTTTTTTTTTTAGTATTTGCGTGCATTTTGTTTGTGTAATTAAAGATCTTATTTTTCATAGATACTTGAAATAACATGATTTTGTTTTGGTATCACAGTGCTTTGGTTTGGATTGCTTATGTCTCAGCTGACACCCATCCTGGAGAGTATAGCCTGCCAAACCTAATCGGCCAAGGAGGTACACCTGTTGGCTTATGTCTGTTTCGCCTTTATGATTGGGGTCGCTGCTTGTTTAGTAGTAGTGTGTGGCTGAGTAGGCGATTTAGTCACTACTCATCCCTGTATTTAGCCACTGCTGATCACACCTACCTCTACACGAGTTACCCCACACACCACCCCTGTGCCAGTTATCTATGTACACAGTCTACCCACTTCTGCACACACCCCTTTCCCTGCACACCAGCCATCCTGCCCCAGATGTACAGGTCAAGCAGGTGTGTTCAACAGGTCGCTCTGCTGTCCAGAATCCCGCTATGCTTGGCCCATGTGAGGCGAGGAATAGCTTTGCTGTCCAAGCCTGCACATCAGGGACGTCATTTGGGGGTCGCCAGAGGTCATTTGGGGGTCCCTTGTGACCTCTAAAAAAAAAATATATGCAATGCAAGCTCCTGGGCTGTGGCCAGCACCATGTGGCTCTTTACTTCTGGAGTGGCTGGCTTTCTGGTTCAGGCCCCTTTAAAAAATAAGAAAAATAAGAACAGGAGTGCCACAAGTCTAACACTTTCAGCACTGACCCTAAAAGAAAGAATAGGAATGCCAAAACATGTGTCTTTCTGGAATTCTATACAATAATTGCTAGACTCATTAAAGGTTTATTTCAGGCACACTTTAGGGGGTGAGTCACTGATTTAGTCTGTTCTTAAATGCCTCAACTCAGCCTTTCATTCTTCTGAGGTTGATAAATGGATACCAACACAGGTTGGGTGATATTGGGTGTATATTTCTTCTATGTAAAGCGCTTAAGCATAAGTGCTATATAATAACACATCATTATTATTTGGTCATGGACGTCTGCTTACATTCACAGTAATTTGGTAATATGGGCCCATACACACTGATCTTAACGATACATATGGCGATACCTTCTTGTATGAAATGTACATCACGTTAGTGATGTCGTAACCATATTTTTTGTAGTGTACAACGCTATGTGATGCCACTTCCTGTTTTTTCAACGGGTGAAGGGTCGTGTTCCATCGCTTTCTGCGATATCTCTTTGGGGTGGGGTCAAATTACATCACTTCCTGTGATGTCATCAGGGGTCAATGGTCATGTGATGTCACTTCCGCTACCCCTGGCATTTTGTTGAAATGATGTCCCTGCTGCACATTCTGTCTAACCCATAGAGATGGCTTTTCTTTCCAAACTCTCAGCCTGCGGGCTCTCTGTGACACAGATACTTTCTGATCCCTGAGCCCAAAGATTTGCCGAACCCTGGTGTCTAACCCTGCATCCTAAAGCCTGGAGATTCGAACAGCTGCCCCCCCAGTGACCGAGGGGGAGTGGGTCTGCTTCATACGGCCACAGTACATGAAAGATATCGCAGAATGGCAAAGTCTCTTTCTATTGTAAAATGTGGACAAACAACCTCCCGTCCCTCTCAAACTCTTTCTCTACAGTTTACCCCCTCCCTGCTTTTTAACTCTCTCGCTCTGCTTTGCCTGTCACCCTGCTTACTTTTCTTCTCACTGTCGCTCTACGTTTGCTCTTTTTCTATGCCTCTCTCTTCTCCATTTTCTTCTGCATCTTTCTTCCCTTCTCTCCGTCTCTCTTGGTCCGCGTTCTCTCTCCTTTGTCCTGCTTTCGCTCTATTCCTGGCCTGACACTTTTTCTTTCTCAGCCTTCTTTCTTTTCTTCTCTCTTTGCCTCTATATTTGTGCTTTTTCTTTCTCTCTCTCTACTTGATTTATTTGTACCTCTTTTTCCCTTCCTCTCCTTCTGATATCTCTGTCGTTCCTCCCCCTTTCTCTGCTGTCTCTCTTGCACTGCTCTTATCCTTTTTCTTTCTCACCGTTCTTTCTTTTCTTCTCTCTTTCCCTCTACTTTTCCTCTTTTTCTACCCCTTTTCTCTGTCTTTCTCGCCCTGCCTTCTCTGATTTCTTTATTTATTGGTCACTTATTAGGCTCTTATGTTTGAGACTGAGCTAGCATTTCTTTTAAGTAAGTGTCTGTCTGGGCGGAAGCCCCATAGTTAATTTCACTGACGTTTCCTGATGGAAAACAAATCCTTTGCAATGTGCAGGTTCTGTAAGGGTTGGCGAACTGCATGACTCTGAAATGGATTACCCAGAGGAGCATCGAGGACGCTGTGCTCCCAGCCCCTCTTATCAAGTTTGCCTGATAATTCAGCTCTGTGCGATCATAAGTAACTGAATGGCAGGTTCTTATTGTTGCCCCTGTGTGATATTCTCAACCTTGTGGGTTTTCACTGAAGCGGGAAATGGTTTCTTCCATACTGTCTCGCCTGCTTGGACTGTGCTAGCGGTGAGTGGCACAAGTGAAGTGCATTGGTGGTGGTGTACAGGAGGGCGGAGCATCCTCTCACGGGCCCATAGGTCAGCGCTCACCTTCTAGTACCTGTAAAACAAGATAGCTGCACCTTGAGGAGGTTAGGGTGCAGGATTCACTTACTCCGACACACTTCAATAAGGACAACCCAATAGTTTGGCAAAGGGAAGTCCATTTAATGACAAGTACAAAAAACAGGGAAACAAATGGTAATCAACAGAGTCGCGATCGCCTGTCTCGCTTCAACTCCCAAATTCTTCAATCAGACAGCAACATTTATGGGCAAATCTTGTCATCATTTGACGTGCAAAACTCATATGTTTGTCATGCAATTCTTTTGGTCGGAAAGGTAACTTAAGTATTGGTGCTATATCTGTATATGGTAACAGAGCATGCAGATTGGATAACTCTTATCGGGTGGGCATCTACGCCCATCCCACTACATCACTCGTGATAGACGTCACTACAACTAAGACGTCTTATTGGTTCTACAAGCTATAGGACCCTAGATTATTTGGTCCATTGTGATTGGGTGGGTTACACCCCTAGGCATAAATCTCCACTTTAATTAGCAGCATGCAGAATGGACACCCAGATGCGGAGTGCCCCAAGATTCACCCTGCCTCCCTTCCATCAATCAGTACCTTTGGGGCTATGTGTCAATTAGTTGGCTAAGGATGGCCTCGAAACTGTAGCTTCTTGTCAGGAAAAGCTATGGCATCCTGGGTTCTGGGTGACATTAGACGGTACCTCTTTGCCCTTGGCTGGTCATGTGTCTGTTCACTGTGAATTTGCTTCATTTTGCCTCTTTTCGTGTATTTAATTCTTCCATAGCCTCGCCACCTGCCTGGGCCCTCCTTATCTCGACCTTCTCTGGCTGGCTGGTATGCTCTGAAGTTTCGATTCTCTGAGGCTGCAGCTCTCCTCCCTTCCTTAGGTTGACTTAGAATTCCCAGGCGTTGAGCAGCTTCTTACTGAGTTTCGATTCCACTTTTCCCTTTGGCTTTGGCTGGAATATGAATCTTGGCCTTGCTAGCCCTTCGCAGCCTGGGCCTAATTCTGCTTTTACAAGATGGAGTCGCACTTGTATAGTGTGCTTTTATTGAGGTAGATATATAGTAGGCGCATGCCGCTCTATTCTTCTACTAAGCATTGCAAGCAGTTCCGTTTACTTAGCTTCTTGCGTTTCACGCCTATTTACAAGCGTTAGCTGGTTGAAGACTTCCATCTCGTTTTGCAGCTACGTTTCCTTACGTCTCTTTATGTATCAACATCGTTTCTTCTTACACGTCCATTACATCTCTATTCTTTGTATTTCACCATTGTGTCATCTTTCGTTCATCGTTTATGTTCATCTGTACGTCACGTCTGGGCTCTTATGTCGTCACCATTCACCTTCCATTAAGGCTCTGTGGGTCTTTTCGGGGACAGTCTGTAGGGAGTCTTCATTTCGTGTCAGCTGCTGTTATGGTTGTCTGAGAGGGTACCGTGTAGCCCATGGCTGTCTGGTTATGGGAATTTCAGCCGGTATTGCTCTTCTGCTGGGCATCGGGCATAGGCCCAGTATAGCTTTCTGTTGGTTCAATTGCTCCTCGTACGTCACGTATTTTGGCGAGTATGCTTCTGGCATCTCGACATGGGTGGCTGGAGTGCAGGCCATATTTGGGACCTCCTCTACACACCCCCCTCTGTTCAGTTTATCAACCACCTTTTCTCCGTCCTTTAGTTTATTTTTGCTTGGTTCTTCTATATCCAATTCTTCATCTTCTGGGTTTGTACATGATGGTGTGAACGTGTGCATCTTTGGAGTCCATATTTTTATCACTCCTTCCAGACTTCCTGTTGTTTTCAAGTGTTTGTCTTTGTTCCAGGTCATTAGCTGGCATTGCCCATTTGGGCTGCAGTAAATCCATTTCCCTTCATACCTTCTTCGTTTTCTGGGGTATGCAAACTTTGTTCCTTCTGGCGCAAATTTGCTGGCCTTCACAAAGTTTATTATTTCTTCATCAGTTAGGTCTCTGGGTTTCCATCCTGGTTCGACATCGACCATAATTTTCATCCCGATGGCTTTCTTCGCAGTTTTCTGGCATTGTTACGATTATCTTGGTAACACAAAATCCTAGTAGTATCATTACTAGCAGGGCTCCCAGAATTTTGAATATGTCTGCCATCCATTGTGGGACCCATAAAAACAGTGTTCCGAACCAGTTGTCATCATCAAGTTCGTCAGTTTCATTGACCATCTGATTCTGCAGGTTTGTTAGCATACCTATGGCTTCTGTTAAGGTTCCATTTTCTTCATCATGTGAAGGTATAAATGTGCAACATGATTCTCCTATTTTCGTACAAACACCTCCATCCATTGCAGTGATCATGTCGAGTACATATCTGTTCTGGAGGGTCATCAATCGGATTGCTCTTTATTCTTCTTTGATTGCATTGAATCCTTTTATGGTGGTGTTGATGGTCTGCAATAACTCCCATCTAGTTATCTGCAACCATTTCGTTTTTACTTCAACTTGGACGTGGGCCAAGTGCAGTGTTGTGAATACTGATGAGGTGAGGCCAAACAGACTGTGTTCATATGGTATTGCATAGAATGCTTCTTCTGATTTGTCTGAAAAGTAATTTGCTCTCTTCATCCGGGATACCAATTCCACAGACCTCCTCTTCCTTACATAATCATCTGCTTTTGGGAAACTGTCAATACTCGGGTCATTTTTCGGGATCACTAGTGCACGAACGTGGACATTCACTAGTGTGCATATGCCTCCTCAATTTTTCGGTAGTCTTATATATGCGTTGGATCCACACGCCCAGTAATGGTTAATGATTTCTGCGGTCCATTGCGTCATTCCCGGAGCTTCAAAGATTTGTCCGCAGTTTTGATTCTCCCATCTTTCTTGTGCCATTGTTTCTGAAGCACAGTTTCGGGCTTTCCAGCGGTACTATCTGCAAGGGTCCTCCTCTGTCTTCGACCCATGTCAGCAGCTTTACCAACTTCGGCCATAGGGGTTTGCATAATCTCTGAGAGTTCTCTAATGCTTCCTTGCAGGCTCCAAGGACCATCCGCGCTCGGCAGATTACAACTCCTTCTTCCCATCTGTTTGGAGAAGGCACTGTTCCCCAAATCTGCATCTGGCCTCTATTCTTCCAATTTTGGGCTTTTTCTGGAGTTTTTCCTTGGACGTTCAGTCTCAGGCTTATCTCCCACTTTGTACCTACTCCTGGTGCTTCTGGCTTTGAATACCTAGTCATGTGATTCCTGGTGTGAGCTCTGTTTCTTGTCTTGATGTCTTGGATATAGTGATCTTCATCAGGGTATGCTGTTTCTGTTGCCCATATCAGTGAGGCATCTCTCCCCATGAATCGTCCTCTGGTGTTGCACATTGCTACGTGTGACAGACAGTGTGCTGTCGGGACATCAATTTCTACAGCCACTAAGATCTTGGATTTTCCCATGCTGTACAGTAGGAGTGCGCAGACGTAGCATTCTCCTTCAGCTTTTCTTCCGACGTCTTTCATGTGTTGGTACCAAATTGTATTTCCTAGATGTGCTGTGCTGTCCAGGTAATCGTTCAGTTCATTGTTGTCTTTCATGTGGGTTCCTCTTGATTCTTAATGTCTTTTTGTAGTAGATATAGCTACGTCTCTAAATGCGTCTGTGTGACTTTTTCTTGCTGGAGGATTCTCGGGCATGCTTGTTGGAGGAGCAGGCTTCATTACCTGTATCGCTGTGGCAGGAGAAGGTTTTGTGTGTCTCTTCTTCTCCTCTTGCATTCTCTCGTAGGGCTACTTTAACCACCATCTGTGTATCGTCTGTCCAACGTGTGTCCTCATCGTGGGCCTGGTGCTCGTAGGAACTGATGTGCTTGCTGCGATAGTCACTGTGGTTCTATTTTTCACTTCCTCATGCAGTTTCTTCGCTCTAGCTATACATGGGAACAACTGGTCTATCAGCATTTGTGTCTTTGCAGTGAATTCTTGTGCAGCTGTCTCTGTCTTCTTGAGTGCTTTGGTGACATATTCTTTAGTTGGTCTTTCGCTTGCTTCCTCTTGGTTACTTCCACTATTTTCTGGAACTGATTGTTCAGTAGGAAGTCTCTTACTTTCTGTTGCCATCGTTCGAGGTTCTGTAGCCATTGACACTTGCCCTTGTTTGTGTGCATTCAGTGTGTGTGTGCGTGTAGTGGTCAGTGCTACGTTTTCATTCATTCCGCGCTGACCCTGTCTCCAGCTTTTCTCCTCATTTGTTACCTCAAATGTGTATGAATTACTGCTAATTACATTCAATTTTAGTTTGTTTACTTTACCATCAGGTTTTCTTGGAACTGGAATTACTATATAGGGCCTGGGTGCTTTCATGGGATTCGTACATACATTATCTGGTGGGTGCACTGAAATTGGAACGTTTCGTGCACCAATGAAGAATGCAGTTCTGATTGTTAATGACAAAAAGACAATGATAATCACCAAGCATATACATATAATCGTGCAGTATGACAATTGGCAGCATTTCCTACCAGGGAAGCGGGGGCGCCCCTCTGCTAGCGGGATGACCAGGTTACTGTTCTGTGCTCCCATTTTAGTCACCACAGAATTTCAATGTTTATTTCTTTCCCCCAATTCACTTGTTCTCGATCCGTGTTGTTGCAAAGTGTCTGGTGCTTCACAAGTGTCCCCCCTCTTACGGGTGACGTTTGTCTCTGGTTATGGGATACAGTTCCCTTGCTAGACTATGGTAAAAGATTAGACTAACGCCTTTGGTGAGTCACATTCATTGTGCATATTCAAAATAGGTCAATTCCCAGTCCACCCCCCGAATTTGCTTCAGTCCTGAGGACATGCTGGAACCTGTTTGAATGCGAAAAAATTGAAAAAATGGTAACATTCAAAATCAAATCAAAATTGGGAATCAAATAACCATAAAAAATGAAAAATAAAACAAAGCGGTGAAGTTCTCTTGCCTGCTCCTCTCAATCTGTCCCACGGAGGTAAGTTTCACTGGAATCTCCCAAGAAGTCGATGGGCATTAGTGTTCTTAATCTGAGCTATAATGGCATGCAAGAGCATATTTAGCTAAGTACTCTTCACTGGATCTCCGAGAAATGTAAGTACATTAACATTGGCTGGTCTTCCCACTAGCTCTGGAAAGTTCTCAATGAGGTGAAAGAAGACATGATATGCATATCTGCTATCTTTTGGTGATAACGACATTAGTCCTGTCTTGGTTGGTTCGGGATCACAGGCCTTTCTTTTGACGTGAACAGTCTCTGCACTTTCCTGCTGCGTGGATTGCGACCATGTAGTTTAGCTTCATCCACAGTTGGTTCAGATATTCATTGTTTCTTGGATCTCTGATAAAAGTGAGTATGTCCGTGGTTCTTCCGATGAGTCATGGGCACTCCTCTATGATGCGAAAGAAAAGCATGTATGTCAGCTCATCAATGATCACTTGTGGTGGAAGCATTTGTGTCCTTATCACTGTATTCTGGCAACACAGCGAAGGCTCCCGCGATGACAGTCAGTAGTTGCCAGATTATTTTCTTGTTGGCAGGATTTTGGACAAAGCCTGTGATACTGGTAACTCTCGCTACAAGCGATGGATTTGTCTCTAGGACTAACTGAAAACAGGACAGCACATCTCTTGTAATATTCCTGTTGGGGGGATGTCATAAGTTCTGCAAAACAAAGTCTGGGTGTTGGTTGATTCAGGTGACTGTGTGATGTTCTTAACTTTTGCTCTTAGTCTGCCAAAGTCCTGTTTACCAATAATGCTTGGATATGGCCTGATTCAAAAGTTCGTATTATCAGTGTGTTGTGGTTTAGATGCGCAATTCTCTTCTTCACCCTGCAACTAGAGTGCACAGAGTGTTTGTTATTTCCTTTATCCCCCTTAGCTTGGAGGAACTGTCCAGTTTTAAGCTACAAATTGCATCCGGGTTCTTTGTCTTGGTTCTCCTGCTCATGCGTCCTTCTTCCTCATCATAGCTGTCGTCTGAACGTGCTGAGGTTCTTCCCCGTTGTCTGTAGGCTCTTCGTGGTGGGGTGCAGCTAAAGGGATCTCAACGATATAAGGTTTAATGTCATTTAGGAAGATCCAAGCTCTCCTGCCTTGCAGTTTCACGGCTGAGGGAGCGCAGTCCTCTACGATGAACGAGCCATTGAATCTTCGCTCGTCCCAACTTTTCTTTGTGTGATTTCTCACCAGTACTGTGTCACCAGGGAAGATGACTGGTGCACGTAGACCTTGAGCTGTGCCTGTTTCAGCACCTCCCTCTGGGTCTGGTGTTGTGCTGCACCCTTTTGTCGTCGCTGTAGTTGGTCTGAAATGACAGCGAGGCTCGATGTCATGCAGTTCAGATATTCCGACAACTCAGTTCCCAGGACCTCTCGGGTGGACTGGGCATCACATCTAGCTCTATCTCGAGGGGTAAGGGAGGGTCCTCATTCTCCTTCCCTCGTGTGGGGTAAGATGATGTTCGGAGCCTGGTTGGTTCTGAAGAGCATACAATGCCAGTGGTAGACAGTGCAGCTATCCCTTTTTTAGAGTAAGCTTCAACTTGGCTATCCTTTCCTTTAACAAGCCGTTGAGCCTCTCGCATGTACCATTCCCCTCTGGATGATATGCCGACGAGAACTTGTGCTTTATACCAAGCAACAAGGTAATCTGTTTAAAAACTACATTTACAAAATGAGCCCCATTATCTGACCTCATCACCTCACACACCTCCCATCTAGGGAACACTTTCCTCACCAGGAATTTGGCAGCACAGGTTGAGTCTGGGTGTGTACAGGAACCTGCTTCTATCCATCTAGAGAATGGACACACCACTACAATTAAGTGCCTGTACCCGTTACATACATGAATCATGTCGACATAATTGACGTGCAAGTGCTGAAATGGCCCATTTGGCCGGGGGATGACTCCTCTCACTACTTTTAATGTGTGCCGAGCTGTGAACTGCAGGCAGATTATGCAGTTCACTATAAAGAATGCAACTTGCTCTGCTAAATTCGGTATGAACCAGTCTTCTGCAAGCGTTGCAGCTAGACTTTCTTTTGTCATATGGAAGGTGTAATGTAATTGCTCCAATGCTATCTTTAGTAGGGCTACAGGCATTACTGGTTTACCAGTGCTGTCTTGCCTCCACAATCCATCTGAACGGTTTAAAGAACACCCTCTATGCTTCCACAGGTTCTTTTCGTCCTGTGGTGCCTCCCCTTGTAGCTCCATCAATTGGGTTTGCCCCATAGTACTATAGGCCTCTGGTGTGGCTCGAGCTATCACCATACGTCCCTGGGTGCGTGCCACTTCTACTTCCAGGATTGTCTCATTTTTGGATGCTATACGCTTGGCTTCCATGTCTGCTGTGTGATTTCCACGTGACACGAAATTTGTTCCGTGAGTATGTGTGGCATATTTCATGACCGCTATGCCCACTGGGAGCTGTAGTGCCTTGATCAGTCTGTCCAGAAGGCTACGTGCTGCATTCTCTAAAAAAAAATATATGCAATGCAAGCTCCTGGGCTGTGGCCAGCACCATGTGGCTCTTTACTTCTGGAGTGGCTGGCTTTCTGGTTCAGGCCCCTTTAAAAAATAAGAAAAATAAGAACAGGAGTGCCACAAGTCTAACACTTTCAGCACTGACCCTAAAAGAAAGAATAGGAATGCCAAAACATGTGTCTTTCTGGAATTCTATACAATAATTGCTAGACTCATTAAAGGTTTATTTCAGGCACACTTTAGGGGGTGAGTCACTGATTTAGTCTGTTCTTAAATGCCTCAACTCAGCCTTTCATTCTTCTGAGGTTGATAAATGGATACCAACACAGGTTGGGTGATATTGGGTGTATATTTCTTCTATGTAAAGCGCTTAAGCATAAGTGCTATATAATAACACATCATTATTATTTGGTCATGGACGTCTGCTTGCATTCACAGTAATTTGGTAATATGGGCCCATACACACTGATCTTAACGATACATATGGCGATACCTTCTTGTATGAAATGTACATCACGTTAGTGATGTCGTAACCATATTTTTTGTAGTGTACAACGCTATGTGATGCCACTTCCTGTTTTGTCAACGGGTGAAGGGTCGTGTTCCATCGCTTTCTGCGATATCTCTTTGGGGTGGGGTCAAATTACATCACTTCCTGTGATGTCATCAGGGGTCAATGGTCATGTGATGTCACTTCCGCTACCCCTGGCATTTTGGTGAAATGATGTCCCTGCTGCACATTCTGTCTAACCCATAGAGATGGCTTTGCTTTCCAAACTCTCAGCCTGCGGGCTCTCTGTGACACAGATACTTTCTGATCCCTGAGCCCAAAGATTTGCCGAACCCTGGTGTCTAACCCTGCATCCTAAAGCCTGGAGATTCGAACAGCTGCCCCCCCAGTGACCGAGGGGGGAGTGGGTCTGCTTCATACGGCCACAGTACATGAAAAATATTGCAGAATGGCAAAGTCTCTTTCTATTCTAAAATGTGGACAAACAACCTCCCGTCCCTCTCAAACTCTTTCTCTACAGCTTAACCCCTCCCTGCTTTTTAACTCTCTCGCTCTGTTTTGCCTGTCACCCTGCTTACTTTTCTTCTCACTGTCGCTCTACGTTTGCTCTTTTTCTATGCCTCTCTCTTCTCCATTTTCTTCTGCATCTTTCTTCCCTTCTCTCCGTCTCTCTTGGTCCGCGTTCTCTCTCCTTTGTCCTGCTTTCTCTCTATTCCTGGCCTGACACTTTTTCTTTCTCAGCCTTCTTTCTTTTCTTCTCTCTTTGCCTCTATATTTGTGCTTTTTCTTTCTCTCTCTCTCTCTACTTGATTTATTTGTACCTCTTTTTCCCTTCCTCTCCCTCTGATATCTGTCGTTCCTCCCCCTTTCTCTGCTGTCTCTCTTGCACTGCTCTTATCCTTTTTCTTTCTCACCATTCTTTCTTTTCTTCTCTCTTTCCCTCTACTTTTCCTCTTTTTCTACCCCCTTTCTCTGTCTTTCTCGCCCTGCCTTCTCTGATTTCTTTATTTATTGGTCACTTATTAGGCGCTTATGTTTGAGACTGAGCTCGCATTTCTTTTAAGTAAGTGTCTGTCTGGGCGGTAGCCGCATAGTTAATTTCACTGACGTTTCCTGATGGAAAACAAATCCTTTGCAATGTGCAGGTTCTGTAGGGATTGGCGAACTGCATGACCCTGAAATGGATTACCCAGAGGAGCATCGAGGACGCGTTGCTCTCAGCCCCTCTTATCAAGTTTGCCTGATAATTCAGCTCTGTGCGATCATAAGTAACTGAATGGCAGGTTCTTATTGTTGCCCCTGTGTGATATTCTCAACCTTGTGGGTTTTCACTGAAGCGGGAAATGGTTTCTTCCATACTGTCTCGCCTGCTTGGACTGTGCTAGCGGTGAGTGGCACAAGTGAAGTGCATTGGTGGTGGTGTACAGGAGGGCGGAGCATCCTCTGACGTGCCCATAGGTCAGCGCTCACCTTCTAGTACCTGTAAAACAAGATAGCTGCACCTTGAGGAGGTTAGGGTGCAGGATTCACTTACTCCGACACACTTCAATAAGGACAACCCAATAGTTTGGCAAAGGGAAGTCCATTTAATGACAAGTACAAAAAACAGGGAAACAAATGGTAATCAACAGAGTCGCGATCGCCTGTCTCGCTTCAACTCCCAAATTCTTCAATCAGACAGCAACATTTATGGGCAAATCTTGTCATCATTTGACGTGCAAAACTCATATGTTTGTCATGCAATTCTTTTGGTCGGAAAGGTAACTTAAGTATTGGTGCTATATCTGTATATGGTAACAGAGCATGCAGATTGGATAACTCTTATCGGGTGGGCATCTACGCCCATCCCACTACATCACTCGTGATAGACGTCACTACAACTAAGACGTCTTATTGGTTCTACAAGCTATAGGACCCTAGATTATTTGGTCCATTGTGATTGGGTGGGTTACACCCCTAGGCATAAATCTCCACTTTAATTAGCAGCATGCAGAATGGACACCCAGATGCGGAGTGCCCCAAGATTCACCCTGCCTCCCTTCCATCAATCAGTACCTTTGGGGCTATGTGTCAATTAGTTGGCTAAGGATGGCCTCGAAACTGTAGCTTCTTGTCAGGAAAAGCTATGGCATCCTGGGTTCTGGGTGACATTAGACGGTACCTCTTTGCCCTTGGCTGGTCACGTGTCTGTTCACTGTGAATTTGCTTCATTTTGCCTCTTTTCGTGTATTTAATTCTTCCATAGCCTCGCCACCTGCCTGGGCCCTCCTTATCTCGACCTTCTCTGGCTGGCTGGTATGCTCTGAAGTTTCGATTCTCTGAGGCTGCAGCTCTCCTCCCTTCCTTAGGTTGACTTAGAATTCCCAGGCGTTGAGCAGCTTCTTACTGAGTTTCAATTCCACTTTTCCCTTTGGCTGGAATATGAATCTTGGCCTTGCTAGCCCTTCGCAGCCTGGGCCTAATTCTGCTTTTACAAGATGGAGTCGCACTTGTATAGTGTGCTTTTATTGAGGTAGATATATAGTAGGCGCATGCCGCTCTATTCTTCTACTAAGCATTGCAAGCAGTTCCGTTTACTTAGCTTCTTGCGTTTCACGCCTATTTACAAGCGTTAGCTGGTTGAAGACTTCCATCTCGTTTTGCAGCTACGTTTCCTTACGTCTCTTTATGTATCAACATCGTTTCTTCTTACACGTCCATTACATCTCTATTCTTTGTATTTCACCATTGTGTCATCTTTCGTTCATCGTTTATGTTCATCTGTACGTCACGTCTGGGCTCTTATGTCGTCACCATTCACCTTCCATTAAGGCTCTGTGGGTCTTTTCGGGGACAGTCTGTAGGGAGTCTTCATTTCGTGTCAGCTGCTGTTATGGTTGTCTGAGAGGGTACCGTGCAGCCCATGGCTGTCTGGTTATGGGAATTTCAGCCGGTATTGCTCTTCTGCTGGGCATCGGGCATAGGCCCAGTATAGCTCTCTGTTGGTTCAATTGCTCCTCGTACGTCACGTATTTTGGCGAGTATGCTTCTGGCATCTCGACATGGGTGGCTGGAGTGCAGGCCATATTTGGGACCTCCTCTACACACCCCCCTCTGTTCAGTTTATCGACCACCTTTTCTCCGTCCTTTAGTTTATTTTTGCTTGGTTCTTCTATATCCAATTCTTCATCTTCTGGGTTTGTACATGATGGTGTGAACGTGTGCATCTTTGGAGTCCATATTTTTATCACTCCTTCCAGACTTCCTGTTGTTTTCAAGTGTTTGTCTTTGTTCCAGGTCATTAGCTGGCATTGCCCATTTGGGCTGCAGTAAATCCATTTCCCTTCATACCTTCTTCGTTTTCTGGGGTATGCAAACTTTGTTCCTTCTGGCGCAAATTTGCTGGCCTTCACAAAGTTTATTATTTCTTCATCAGTTAGGTCTCTGGGTTTCCATCCTGGTTCGACATCGACCATAATTTTCATCCCGATGGCTTTCTTCGCAGTTTTCTGGCATTGTTACGATTATCTTGGTAACACAAAATCCTAGTAGTATCATTACTAGCAGGGCTCCCAGAATTTTGAATATGTCTGCCATCCATTGTGGGACCCATAAAAACAGTGTTCCGAACCAGTTGTCATCATCAAGTTCGTCAGTTTCATTGACCATCTGATTCTGCAGGTTTGTTAGCATACCTATGGCTTCTGTTAAGGTTCCATTTTCTTCATCATGTGAAGGTATAAATGTGCAACATGATTCTCCTATTTTCGTACAAACACCTCCATCCATTGCAGTGATCATGTCGAGTACATATCTGTTCTGGAGGGGCATCAATCGGATTGCTCTTTATTCTTCTTTGATTGCATTGAATCCTTTTATGGTGGTGTTGATGGTCTGCAATAACTCCCATCTAGTTATCTGCAACCATTTAGTTTTTACTTCAACTTGGACGTGGGCCAAGTGCAGTGTTGTGAATACTGATGAGGTGAGGCTAAACAGACTGTGTTCATATGGTATTGCATAGAATGCTTCTTCTGATTTGGCTGAAAAGTAATTTGCTCTCTTCATCCGGGATACCAATTCCACAGACCTCCTCTTCCTTACATAATCATCTGCTTTCGGGAAACTGTCAATACTCGGGTCATTTTTCGGGATCACTAGTGCACGAACGTGGACATTCACTAGTGTGCATATGCCTCCTCAATTTTTCGGTAGTCTTATATATGCTTTGGATCCACACGCCCAGTAATGGTTAATGATTTCTGCGGTCCATTGCGTCATTCCCGGAGCTTCAAAGATTTGTCCGCAGTTTTGATTCTCTCCCATCTTTCTTGTGCCATTGTTTCTGAAGCACAGTTTCGGGCTTTCCAGCGGTACTATCTGCAAGGGTCCTCCTCTGTCTTCGACCCATGTCAGCAGCTTTACCAACTTCGGCCATAGGGGTTTGCATAATCTCTGAGAGTTCTCTAATGCTTCCTTGCAGGCTCCAAGGACCATCCGTGCTCGGCAGATTACAACTCCTTCTTCCCATCTGTTTGGAGAAGGCACTGTTCCCCAAATCTGCATCTGGCCTCTATTCTTCCAATTTTGGGCTTTTTCTGGAGTTTTTCCTTGGACGTTCAGTCTCAGGCTTATCTCCCACTTTGTACCTACTCCTGGTGCTTCTGGCTTTGAATACCTAGTCATGTGATTCCTGGTGTGAGCTCTGTTTCTTGTCTTGATGTCTTGGATATAGTGATCTTCATCAGGGTATGCTGTTTCTGTTGCCCATATCAGTGAGGCATCTCTCCCCATGAATCGTCCTCTGGTGTTGCACATTGCTACGTGTGACAGACAGTGTGCTGTCGGGACATCAATTTCTACAGCCACTAAGATCTTGGATTTTCCCATTCTGTACAGTAGGAGTGCGCAGACGTAGCATTCTCCTTCAGCTTTTCTTCCGACGTCTTTCATGTGTTGGTACCAAATTGTATTTCCTAGATGTGCTGTGCTGTCCAGGTAATCGTTCAGTTCATTGTTGTCTTTCATGTGGGTTCCTCTTGATTCTTAATGTCTTTTTGTAGTTAGATATAGCTACGTCTCTAAATGCGTCTGTGTGACTTTTTCTTGCTGGAGGATTCTCGGGCATGCTTGTTGGAGGAGCAGGCTTCATTACCTGTATCGCTGTGGCAGGAGAAGGTTTTGTGTGTCTCTTCTTCTCCTCTTGCATTCTCTCGTAGGGCTACTTTAACCACCATCTGTGTATCGTCTGTCCAACGTGTGGCCTCATCGTGGGCCTGGTGCTCGTAGGAACTGATGTGCTTGCTGCGATAGTCACTGTGGTTCTATTTTTCACTTCCTCATGCAGTTTCTTCGCTCTAGCTATACATGGGAACAACTGGTCTATCAGCATTTGTGTCTTTGCAGTGAATTCTTGTGCAGCTGTCTCTGTCTTCTTGAGTGCTTTGGTGACATATTCTTTAGTTGGTCTTTCGCTTGCTTCCTCTTGGTTACTTCCACTATTTTCTGGAACTGATTGTTCAGCAGGAAGTCTCTTACTTTCTGTTGCCATCGTTCGAGGTTCTGTAGCCATTGACACTTGCCCTTGTTTGTGTGCATTCAGTGTGTGTGTGCGTGTAGTGGTCAGTGCTACGTTTTCATTCATTCCGCGCTGACCCTGTCTCCAGCTTTTCTCCTCATTCGTTACCTCAAATGTGTATGAATTACTGCTAATTACATTCAATTTTAGTTTGTTTACTTTACCATCAGGTTTTCTTGGAACTGGAATGACTACATAGGGCCTGGGTGCTTTCATGGAATTCGTACATACATTATTTGGTGGGTGCACTGAAATTGGAACGTTTCGTGCACCAATGAAGAATGCAGTTCTGATTGTTAATGACAAAAAGACAATGATAATCACCAAGCATATACATATAATCGTGCAGTATGACAATTGGCAGCATTTCCTACCAGGGAAGCGGAGGCGCCCCTCTGCTAGTGGGATGACCAGGTTACTGTTCTGTGCTCCCATTTTAGTCACCACAGAATTTCAATGTTTATTTATTTCCCCCAATTCACTTGTTCTCGATCCGTGGTGTTGCAAAGTGTCTGGTGCTTCACAAGTGTCCCCCCTCTTACGGGTGACGTGTGTCTCTGGTTATGGGATACAGTTCCCTTGCTAGACTATGGAAAAAGATTAGACTAACGCCTTTGGTGAGTCACATTCATTGTGCATATTCAAAATAGGTCAATTCCCAGTCCACCCCCCGAATTTTCTTTAGTCCTGAGGACATGCTGGAACCTGTTTGAATGCGAAAAAATTGAAAAAATGGTAAAAAATTGAAAAAATGGTAAAAAATGGTAACATTCAAAATCAAATAACCATAAAAAATGAAAAATAAAACAAGAAGTCGATGGGCATTAGTGTTCTTAATCTGAGCTATAATGGCATGCAAGAGCATATTTAGCTGAGTACTCTTCAGTACATTAACATTGGCTGGTCTTCCCACTAGCTCTGGAAAGTTCTCAATGAGGTGAAAGAAGACATGGTATGCGTATCTGGTATCTTCTGGTGATAACGACATTAGTCCTGTCTTGGTTGGTTCGGGATCACAGGCCTTTCTTTTGACGTGAACAGTCTCTGAACTTTCCTGCTGCGTGGATTGCCACCATGTAGTTTAGCTTCATCCACAATTGGTTCAGATATTCATTGTTTCTTAGATCTCTGATAAAAGTGAGTATGTCCGTGGTTCTTCCGATGAGTCATGGGCACTCCTCTATGATGCAAAAGAAAAGCATGTATGTCAGCTCATCAATGATCACTTGTGGTGGAAGCATTTGTGTCCTTATCACTGTATTCTGGCAACACAGCGAAGGCTTCCGCGATGACAGTCAGTAGTTGTCAGATTATTTTCTTGTTGGCAGGATTTTGGACAAAGTCTGTGATACTGGTAACTCTCCCTACAAGCGATAGATTTGTCTCTAGTACTAACTGAAAACAGGACAGCACATCTCTTGTAATATTCCTGTTGGGGGATGTCATAAGTTCTGGAAAACAAAGTCTGGGTGTTGGTTGATTCAGGTGACTGTGTGATGTTCTTAACTTTTGCTCTTAGTCTGCCAAAGTCCTGTTTACCAATAATGCTTGGATATGGCCTGATTCAAAAGTTCGTATTATCAGTGTGTTGTGGTTTAGATGCGCAATTCTCTTCTTCACCCTGCAACTAGAGTGCACAGAGTGTTTGTTATTTCCTTTATCCCCCTTAGCTTGGAGGAACTGTCCAGTTTTAAGCTACAAATTGCATCCGGGTTCTTTGTCTTGGTTCTCCTGCTCATGCGTCCTTCTTCCTCATCATAGCTGTCGTCTGAACGTGCTGAGGTTCTTCCCCGTTGTCTGTAGGCTCTTCGCGGTGGGGTGCAGCTAAAGGGATCTCAACGATATAAGGTTTAATGTCATTTAGGAAGATCCAAGCTCTCCTGCCTTGCAGTTTCACGGCTGAGGGAGTGCAGTCCTCTACGATGAACGTGCCATTGAATCTTCGCTCGTCCCAACTTTTCTTTGTGTGATTTCTCACCAGTACTGTGTCACCAGGGAAGATGACTGGTGCACATAGACCTTGAGCTGTGCCTGTTTCAGCACCTCCCTCTGGGTCTGGTGTTGTGCTGCACCCTTTTGTCGTCGCTGTAGTTGGTCTGAAATGACAGCGAGGCTCGATGTCATGCAGTTCAGATATTCCGACAACTCAGTTCCCAGGACCTCTCGGGTGGACTGGGCATCACATCTAGCTCTATCTCAAGGGGTAAGGGGGGGTCCTCATTCTCCTTCCCTCGTGTGGGGTAAGTTGATGTTCGGAGCCTGGTTGGTTCTGAAGAGCATGCAATGCCAGTGGTAGACAGTGCAGCTGTCCCTTTTTTAGAGTAAGCTTCAACTTGACTATCCTTTCCTTTAACAAGTCGTTGAGCCTCTCGCATATACCATTCCCCTCTGGATGATACGCCGACGAAAACTTGTGCTTTATACCAAGCAACAAGCTAATCTGTTTAAAAACTACATTTACAAAATCAGCCCCATTACCTGACCTCATCACCTCACACACCTCCCATCTAGGGAACACTTCCCTCACCAGGAATTTGGCAGCACAGGTTGAGTCTGGGTGTGTACAGGAACCTGCTTCTATCCATCTAGAGAATGGACACACCACTACAATTAAGTACCTGTACCCGTTACATAGATGAATCATGTCGACATAATTGACGTGCAAGTGCTGAAATGGCCCATTTGGCCGGGGGATGACTCCTCTCGCTACTTTTAATGTGTGCCCAGCTGTGAACTGCAAGCAGATTATGCAGTTCACTATAAAGAATGAAACTTGCTCTGCTAAATTCGGTATGAACCAGTCTTCTGCAAGCGTTGCAGTTAGACTTTCTTTTGTCATATGGAAGGTGTAATGTAATTGCTCCAATGCTATCTTTAGTAGGGCTACAGGCATTACTGGTTTACCAGTGCTGTCTTGCCTCCACAATCCATCTGAACGGTTTAAAGAACACCCTCTATGCTTCCACAGGTTCTTTTCGTCCTGTGGTGCCTCCCCTTGTAGCTCCATCAATTGGGTTTGCCTCATAGTACTATAGGCCTCTGGTGTGGCTCGAGCTATCACCATACTTTCCTGGGTGCGTGCCACTTCTACTTCCAGGATTGTCTCATTTTTGGATGCTATACACTTGGCTTCCATGTCTGCTGTGTGATTTCCACGTGACACGAAATTTGTTCCGTGAGTATGGGTGGCACATTTCATGACCGCTATGCCCTCTGGGAGCTGTAGTGCCTTGATCAGTCTGTCCAGAAGGCTACGTGCTGCACTGGCGTGCCGTCTGCTCGGAGGCAGCCCCACCTCTTCCAGCGTGCTAGTCCAGCGTGCACCGTGGACATCACATAGACAGAGTCGCTGTACACTGTTACTTCCTGGTCTGCATGATTCTCAATGGTGAGTATCAACGGCAATATCTCTGCAGCCTGTGCTGAATAATGAGATGGTATTCGTGCACTAACGAGTACTTGAAATTCTCCATTTGCTATGTGTTTTATTACGGCAACACCCGTATATCTTTGTCTGCCTTCTTGATCAATTCTTGAAGAGCCGTCAATGAAAACGACCTCCCCTCCCTCTAGCGCATTTTCTTTTAGCCTGGGGATTTCATCATAGAGTTCTTCATAGTTTGCACAGTCATGTATCAGCTCTCCTTCAGTGATTGGCTCAGCTATGAACGTAACTGGGTTTACTGTTTTACATCGAACTATTTTGATCAATGGATTAGATATAATCACTTCATAGGCAGAAGCCCTTTGAGATGTCAATGTGCCTTTTGGTTTTTTTAATATGGCAAATAATGAGCGCTCGACGCATAATGTCATGGAGCATCCTATTAGAATGGTTGTTGCATTCTCTATGACGAATGCTGCAGCAGCTAAGCTTTGTTCTCATGGGAACTGGCCTCTCATTACTGGGTCCAGTTCCCCTCTGTAATATGCCGGGGGCTTGTATCCCAACAAGGTTTTTTGAGCGAGCACTGCCGTCATAACGCTGCCATTCGTGTGCGAGAACAGGTAGAATTCCTCTGCATAATTGGGAATTCCGAGAACTGGAGCCACGCAAATTGCTCTCTTGAGTTCTGTGAACCCCTCTTCCATTGCTTCAGTCCATTCAATTATTTCTTTTGTCACTCGGGCCTTCTTCAGGGCTTGTATACGCGCTATAATCGAAGACCCATGCTCTAACATAATTGCACAGGCCTAGGAAGCTCTGCATTTGTTTTCTCGTGCGCGGGCCGTATTCATGATAGCTTCAGCCCTTTCTGGGGTGACCTTTTTTCCTTCATGCGAGATTAGCTGGCCTTTGTACAGCACCTCTTGTTGACAATATTGTAACTTTTCTTTGTCAATATAGTCAGAAGCTTGATAGAATCACTTCTGCATTGTTCTTCAGTGGTGCTGCAGATCAGAATGTCATCCACGTACTGCAAAACAACACTGTCTACTGTAATATTGCCTAGGTCCATTTGCAAGACTGTGTTGAAAATGGATGGGGACTTACAGTACCCCTGCAGCAACCTTGTACTTTTTAGGCGCATTTGTCTGAACGTGAAGGACGTCAGATCTTGTGAGTCACGGTGCAGTGGGATTGAGAAAAAAGCATTTTTCAAATCAGTCACCGTGAAATATTTTGCCTAAATGGGTATGTTGCTTATGATTGTAGATGGATTAGGGATTTGAGGGAACTCGGCTTCAACAATATCGTTTAATGCTCTTAAATCTTGGATTAAACGCCAAGACCCTCCCTTTGATTTCTTGACGGGATAAATCTCCACATTACAGGGGGATTCTGATGTCACTAGAATGTTCTGTTCCATCTTAGCGGAAATTGTCTTTGCGATCCCTTTATCCGCTTCTCTGGACATGGGATATTGTCACACTCTTGGTAAAATTGCTCCTGGTTTCAGTTTAATTTTCACTTCTCCTGCCCCTTTCAGGAGGCCTACATCATAGGGTCCTGTAGTTCATACTGAAACATGCACCTGGGCCATATCATCGTCAAAGTATGCGGGGCGGCCATCCCCTGACCAATTACAAAAAATGGCCGAACTTCGACAAACCTGCCTAACTCATTGGGAATCCCTTGGTAAACTGAGTTACGCCAAGCACACAGAGAGAATCCATGCTCTGGGAGACAAGCCGGGGAAACTCTTAGCTTCGCTCTATAAAATGGAGACCCCCAGGCTACCCATCTGCCACATACTCACAACCGACGGCACCCTTGTGCATACCAAACAAGAAATCAATTCGGTTTTTACCGACTTCTACCGTAGCCTGTACTCTGAAGCCCCGCCCCCCTCTGACACCAGGATCGAAGACGCCCTTGACGTCATTGACCTTCCTAAATTAGACTCACAATTGGCTGAGACCCTAGACGAGCCTGTCACCCCCGATGAGGTCAAGGTGGTAATTAGATCGCTACCAGCTGGGAAAACCCCGGGTTCGGATGGTCTTCCGGGGGAATTTTACAAGACCTATGAGGAAACACTCGCCCCAATATTGGCCCAGGTCTTTAATGAAGCCTTCGAGCGTGGTACCCTCCCAGACTCCATGAGTGACGCCGTGATCATACCTTTACTTAAACCAGGGAGGGACGGGGCAGATTGTGGTTCATACAGGCCCCTCTCTATGCTTAACGTAGATTGCAAGATCCTTACTGCCCTGCTTGCGAATAGACTGCGCAGAGTAATCCCTCTGCTGATCCATCAAGACCAAACTGGATACGTCCCGGAGTGATCCATCACCGAGAACCTGCGCAGGTTACATCATGTCATTTATAGCACTGAGGGAAGGCAGCAGAAACTTGCAGTGGCGTCACTAGATGCCACCAAAGCTTTTGATTCCGTGAGGTGGGACGGGTTGTATGCCACCATGGCCAAAATGGGAATAGGCCCTGTATTCCTAAAGTGGACCAAGTTAGTTTATGCTAACCCCACCGCGAGAGTACGCACCAACAAAACCTATTCTGCTAAATGGTCCCTACACAGGGAAACCCGCCAGGGTTGCCCTCTGTCTCCCATGTTATACATTCTTGCCGCGGAACCAGTGGCGGCCTACCTGAGACAGGAATATGGGGATGGAGGCATTAAGATAGACGGGGTGACCCACCTCATCTCTATGTACACTGACGACACCCTTTTGTACCTTCAAGACCCTGAGCACCTCCTACCCTACATCTTAGAAACCCTGGACTGCTTCCACAAGCTCACCAGGATCCAGATTAATAGGAGCAAATCTTCCCTTTACCCCCTTGCAGCACTTTACACTGATGAATACAGATCTCTCCCCCCTCTAGATCTCGAATGGCAGGCAACATCGTTCAAATATTTGGCGATAACCATACACCGAAACCCTGGCACAGAACACATCCTTAATACCGTAAGGGTCAAAGACTCTCTCACGAAATCCATGGAATTCTGGGGTCGGCTCCCGCTTTCGATGGCCGGGAGGGCTGGTCTCCTTAAAATGGTCGCCCTTCCCCGCCTACTACATAACTTCACTAACGTCGCCTTCAACATCCCCCCTTATTCTTCAAAGATCTCAACAAACTCTGTAGGGGCTTCCTCTGGCAGGGAGGTAGGCATAGGGTGGCGTTGGAGACTCTCCAAAGACCATACGAGAGGGGCGGACTTAAGATCCCAAACTTTGAGCTGTACCTCCTTGCCAGCCAGCTGAGACACGTTACGCAATGGATGGCCGATGAGAGCATGACGGACACTCGCCTCCTCCTACCGGCCCTCCCCCGGTTGTTACTAAGAGACATTGGGCCTCATTACGACCCTGGCGGTAAGGGGTTAACGCCAGCGTTAGCTGCGCCGACCCCTTACCGCCAATTACGAGGTCCCCTAGCGCCATGGTGCTTTTAACACCTGCTTTTAGCAGGTGTTAAAATCCATGGCGCTAAGGGACCATGGAGTTAATTACGCCACCGTAATTTACGGTGGCGTAATTAACGCCTTCCCCACTCCCATTATGCCCTATGGGGCAAAAATGGGAATGGGGAAGGGTAAATGGGGATTGGGGACTTACCGCCCCGCCAAGGTCGGAATGGGGCGGTAAGTCCGCCAACCACCATGGCGTAAACATAGTTTACGCCATGGTGGTAAAGTCACGGCCCAGGCGGTAACTTACCGCCTGGGTCGTAATGAGGCCCATACTGTGGGCCGGGGAGGGTGCCACGAGACACTGCCCTTACCTCGCCAAGCTCGGGATCCGGCTTTGGAAAAGGGCCTGCAAGCTGGTTGGGTCGGACGACCCGTTCTCCCCACAGATCCCCATTGCTGCACTTATGGTTTATCACTACTGGGGGCAACTTGAAACACGCACACAATGGGAACCCCTCGGGGTGGCCACGCTTGGGGACTTGATTCAAGAACAGGAAATCCTAACTTTCTCGGAACTCTGTGAGGCCACGGGCCTTCCGGCAGGACAGTTCTTGTTGCACAGGGTAGTCGTACAGGCCTTGTGCAAGAGATGGCCGGCCACTGCTGACCTGACTGAGGAAAATTAATGCATCGAAACGATACTTAACTCCGCTGAGGGGGGCCATCAAACCTCACAAATCTATGAGGCCCTGTTGTGGGGTACGACCAGGGGAGACCTTAAATGCAGGAGTAAGTGGGAAACTGAACTGGGCCTTGTTTTTGAAGACAAAGATTGGGGTGACATAACCCACTTCCATAAGAAAGTTTCCAGGAACGCCCGCTTGCAGCTTATCCAGCTGTACATCACCAATAGAGCGTACCTCACACCTGAAGCCATATCAAGATTCACAGGTGCTGGAACCCAATTATGCCCCAAATGCAGCGAACCCAGGGCAGGAATGACACACATGTTCTGGGGCTGCCCTGTGATCAGGGAGTTCTGGTCACAAGTGAAAGACAGCGTGGCCGGCGCAGACATCAAAGTTGAGGTGGACGAGCCTACGGCCTGTATCCTGGGCAGATATAGGCAAAACAGGAAGAACAAACCCCTAACAAAGCTCACAGATCTTATATACATAACAGCCAAAAGACGTATTGCCATGGGGTGGAAAAGGCCCAGAGGTCCACATATGCCCCTATTGTGGGGAGACATTACGAAGTGGATTATAGCTGAAACCGCTGCGTGGGAAACGGCTATCCATGTGCAAAGACTAGATTCCAGCAAGGAACTACACCATTGGGTGGCCCTGACGGTGCCCTTGCTCCACCCTGAGGCGGACGATACGGAGCGGAGTGGAGAGAGTTGCCCGGACGCGGGCACGGACTTGAGAGGAACAGTGAACTAACCATGGTCTTGGGGGGGGGTGGGGTTTGGGTATTTCCTTGATATGCTTGACCAATCGCTAATGATATTGGTTTTCTTTTGTTTACCTCATGTTATTAAACCAATAAACATATTTTAAAAAAATAGTAAAAGTATGCGGGGCGGATCAGTGCCAACATCATTCTCTGAGGCACTTCTCGTTTGATCATTTTGACCCAGAGTATGAGACTTACTTCCACCCTGGTCTCTTCTAAGTCAGGGTGTTCTTCGAACAGATCATCATCGGTGACGTCAGTCACTCGGTACCCTTCTTCAATGGCGATAATTGCACACCATTGTCTGCCTTCGTCGTTGAACTCTTCGACCATTACTACCTTCCCTCGTACTGCTGCAATATGTATCGATAAGGGAAACACTTGTCCCTCTTCTTCATGCATAGGTATTATTGGTCTGAATAGAAACTCATCAGGGGTTCTCATAGTTCTATCTGCGAGGCCAGGCAATCCCACCATAAGCACACGCATGCCATATGTGAAGACTTCCGGTTCTAATGGTATAGCTCTCATGGCTATGCGTCCTGAGTATGCTCTGATCATGTCGCACACATTAGAATAATGCATTCCTGGAGTGGAGCATACTATGCCCTCCTCTGTGAATGATATAGTCATATTCAACTTTGTCATTAAATCTCGACCCAAAATGTTTACTGGGGTCTGGCATGAATATAACAAGGGTACATTCATTTCACAATCCCCCACAGAGACTGGGAGATTGTCTGTAAAGGGAACTCTGCTATGAGCTCCTGTAAAACTCTGAGTATCTATGGCCTGGCCGGACAAGGAAAACTTGCCTTCTCGTATGCTCGAACGTGTAACACCTTTGTCAAATAAGAAGGAATATTCTTTCCCCCCTATGAAGACATTTACCCTAGGTTCCCTGTTAGGGTCTGGTGTGACTGATAGGATAGAACACATCAGGGTTCCCAGCGAGCTGTCCTATTTCATGTATAAGTTCGGTCCACTGTATACTTGTGGATTTCCTCCATTTCCAGGGTTGACTCCCCCTCCGGAGTTTGTTCCCTGTAATATTTGCGGTGGTGCCTGTTGGGATAGCCCCTGTGGCAAGTTCCCCATGTTCGAGGGTTGAACCCCTTGCTGCGCACCTTTCTGCATGCCTGGTGCTTGCTGCTGCACTGTGTGATTCTGTGCACCGCCCTGTTGCGGGAAGGCAGGCTGGTTCACCATGCCTGTTCCCATTCCTTGTCCATTTTGCCACGCGCCTTGGCTTCTGCACGCGCGTGCCACATGTCCTGTTATTCCTCACAGCCAACACACTGGTGGTGCTCGGGCCATCTGTCCATTTGGCATATCTGGACTACCCATCTGTATGTTTTGAAGCCCCCCTTGATTATTCTGGAAACCTCCCAGATTACCTTGAAACCCTCCCTGATTATTCTGCCATCCTCTTCCTCTGAATCCCCTTCCCCTTGGTTAAAATCCAGCATTACCCCGGTTGTTCTGTGGCAGGTTAGTCGCCTGTTGTAAGCTTAATTCAGCTGGGCTGGTCAGCATAGCTCCTTCGAGAGCATACTTTGATAACTTCTTTTGCACCAGCTTCGCTTCCTCACATTTACGATTTGCCTCTTTTTTTCAATTCTTTTCTTGCAACAATCTACAGTAGTGTGCAATTGTCAACTGGATTTCGGCCGATGGTTTAGCTTCTACTTCTACCAATTTCTTGAGCTGTTTCTGCACTGGTTCAGGAAACCCTTAGCACAATATATGGTAGAATACAGGGATAGATTTCGACCAAGATTTGTGCGTTTCGAGCACGCACGCATTTTGAAAATTCTGGATATGAATCAACAGATCCTCTGACTCTTTCATTTTTCGAGTCATTATAGCTCCCATATCGGAAGTGTCTGGGTACAGCACTCGTAGCGCTTTCCACACTGCTGCTCTACAATTATTGAATGGTGCTCTGTCATGGGTAGTGTTAATTATGGTTACCCCAGGGTACCCAGCCCGCTTCCACACATCGTCTGCTCGCTCACCAAGTATGGAGATCAGGAGACCCTTAATGTCCCCTATAGCTAACGTGACACCCCCCTGTCATTTTTTTCCAATTCGTGTATCCACTTCCCGGCTCCCGATGTCAGCATTGGAAGTTTGTTTTTTCAGTTTCTCTCGATCCATGTGTGGCCATGGAATATATTGTGGTCTTGCGCCCCCCTTTTCTCGCAGCGGGAATTGAAATGTGCAGTCTTCCTTCTCTTTCCCCATAGCTCTCCCGTGTATCGCTGGGGTAGCACCCCTGCATCGCCGTCTACCTGGCAATGTCCTCAATCTGTCTATATAGGCAGGTGCTGGCACCCCCCTCTGACTGCGGGGTATTCCCTCCTGTCAGCCAGGCTGCGCATCGGAACTCTGATGCCCTAGGTGCGGACTCGCTAGCGTCTGACCATTGTATCCCTTGTGAGCCGATTCTCGCACCATCTCCCTGCTTCTTGTGTCTCATCCTTCGTCTCCCCACCGGAGCCGGACTCTGACTGTTCCCAATTTACGCAATTCCTTGCATCTTCTTCATTCTTACCAATCTCCAGCCTATCTAGGGACAGTCCCCTGCTCCCACTACTTCGGGTGACATCTACAGCTGAGTGCTTTCCAAGTGCTCGTCTTCCCTTCCCCCTTGGGAAATTTGTTCCAGCCCATTTCATCGTATATTTTATCGATCGTTTCTCCGATGCTTCTGGTGTCGAAGTCATTTTCGATATTAACCCCATCCGTGCCTGACATTGGCAGGGAAGAATTCTTCAATGTCTTCCCATTCAACAACAGGACCGGGTTTCTTAAATTCCTGCTCCAGATATTGGCGATTGCGTGCTCTGTCTACTTTTGCATTCTATATCATCATCGACTTCCTTGCGCTTCCTCGCTTCTTCTCTAGTCTTATCTTCTTCCCTTCTTCTTTTATTTCTACGTTCCTTTGCCCTTCTAACTTCCTCATCTTCCCGTCTCTTTACTCTCTTTTCACGTACTCTTTGCTCTTCTTCCAACCTTTGCTATTTCTGTCTGTACTGGTCATAGGCTACCTTCTGTTTGCGATCGAGGTGTTTTTCTTGCTCCTCGCGATAAAGCTGTTCTCGCCTCAGCCTATCTCTCTTTCTTATTCTCTCATCCCTTATTTCCTTTTCCTTCTCTTTTTTCCTTCTCTATGCCTCATCAGACTTCTCTCTCGGCCTCATATCATCACTTCCTTTACCATCAAGTTTCAGCAATATCTGTCCTCCCATCCATTCGTCTTTTGCGAATGCTATCTCATCAGCTTTATCTTTATTTCCTTTCCATCCCGTTCCCTCTCTCTCTTTATTAAGGGGTGCACTTTTCTGTGCCTGATCCCTCTTTTCATCATCGCGTCTCTCCTGGTCCCTCGGGACTGCAGAGGTAAGATTAATTTTCTGCTCCTTCTCCTTGATTTTGTCACTACTGTACGTAGGCGACTCATACGCGGGATTACTGTACCCAGTAGCTGCCTTAAGCTCTTTTAACGGGTAGAGTCCCTCCGACTTACTCCCCTCAATTTCTGGCTCAGGCGGGGCTGGTGGCGCGGTAGGCGTCTCACCCCCCCTCCATGCATACGTTTAGTATCCAGTCTGCAGGAGGCTCTTCCTCCTTTGGCTGTTCAAACATTTTCCACAGTTCTAGAACAGCAAGACGTTTCTCTAGTTTCTTGCCTGTGTATGTGGCATGTAGATAAGTCATCATATGTTGTAAGACGGCTTTAGATAAAGACCTGTTCTGTGGCCACGGCATAAACATTTTGTGGCCGGTACCCTTAACCCACTCCGCACTATACTTCTTAAGTTTGGGTGCGTGTTTGGGCAATTGCTTGCACAAATGGGCAAGTGGGGTAACCTCCTCCATTCTCAACTTTCGTTACCAACAGTATTTTATGCTATTTTCACACGTCCAATAGTATGAGCGAGCACCAAATACGCAAGCTCCAGTCCAATCTTTCCCGTCAAAATTCTATATCATCAATTTACTCCAGAACATCAATCCATTGGCGATTCCCTCTTAGTTACGGAATCGCGTAAATCGCAAACTTCATTTCAAACAATCAATGATACAGTTCTTTACATTTGACATATAAAAGGACACGCATGACAGACATTTGACAGACTAGACGGACACCAGCTGGAGACACATATACCTGCCTTCTAATCAATACCCAGACATGGGGTTTAAACAAACCCCATTAGTGCCATCTTTAATCGTCACCGTAGCCTAATCGTCCCCCATTATGTGGGCTCTGAGTTCACGTTTCTTCTGACCGCTGTATTAAAGTGCAGGAACAAGGCGAATCCTCTTTACTTTTTCTCTCGGGTTCCCTGCCGGTATCCTCTAATTTTTCCTCTCGGGTGTCCTCCCGGTATCCTCTGCTTTTTATCTCGGGTGTCTATCCCGGTAACCACTTTTTATCAATTTATACTCGAGTCATTAACCCCACATATATATACAGTCTTCTCTACTTCTGACTATTTTTATTTTTTTCTCGGCCTACCTCCGTTACCTTTCCCTTACTTGTTCTAATGCCTACAAGACATTTGCCAAAGTAATGAGTTTATTGTTTCACTCACCGCTCGCATCTTTTCCTCTCTGGAACTTCGGGATCACTGTCCCTCCTTTTTCCCGCCTACTGCGGTCTTTTCGTCCAATCTGCTGCCCATGGGAATGAGAAAGGTTATGCTTTGAAAGGCAGGTTCCTTCAGACCCATTGCAGATTTTATGGACTTACACTATCATTGTCCACGGGAAGCTTCTCCGTCTACTCAGCCGAATGGCGAAGGACTCGTGATATTGCCGAAGGCCTAGAGTTACTTTGTGCCATCGGTCTATGGGTGTCTTAGTATTAATTAATCAATAGTCGATGGATCAAAACCATCCTCTGCTACCAAGTGTACAGGAGGGCGGAGCGTCCTCTGACAGGCCCATAGGTGAGAGCTCACCCTCTAGTACCTGTAAGACAAGATTCCTGCACCTTGAGGAGGTTAGGGTGCAGGATTCACTTACTCCAACACACTTTAATAAGGACAACTCAATAGTTTGGCAAAGGGAAGTCTGTTTAATGACAAGTACAAAAAACGGGGAAACAAATGGTAATCAACAGAGTCGCGATTGTCTGTCTCGCTTCAACTCCCAAATTCTTCAATCAGACAGCAACTTATATGGGCAAATCTCGTCATCATTTGACGTGCAAAACTCAAATGTTTGTCATGCAATTCTATTGGTCGGAAAGGTAACTTAAGTATAGGTGCTATATCTGTATATGGTAACGGAGCATGCGGATTGGATAACTCTTATCGGGTGGGCGTCTACGCCCATCCCACTACATCACTTGTGATAGACATCACTACAACTATGACGTCTTATTGTTTCTACAAGCTTTAGGACCCTAGATTATTTGGTCCATTGTGATTGGGTGGGTTGCAACCCTAGGCATACATCTCCACTTTAATTAGCAGCATGCAGAATGGACACCCAGATGTAGAGTGCCCCAAGATTCACCCTGCCTCCCTTCCACCAATCAGTACCTTTAGGGCTATGGGCCTCATTACCCGGTAGGCGGTGAGCCATGGCGCTTTTAGCGCCATGGCTCATGCCGATAAAATACCGGCACCGCCTTGGCGGAAAGGGGATTTACCGCCCCATTCCAAGGTTGGAGGAGCGGTAAATCCCCCTTCCACCATTGCCCTTCCCCATTCCCATTTCTGCCCCATAGGGCTCTATGGGAATGGGGAAGGCGCTAATTACGGCACCACAATTTTGCGGTTCCGTAATTAGCTCCGAGGTCCCTTAGCGGGTTGGATTTTAACGCCTGCAAAAAGCAGGCGTTAAATCCCCCAACCCGCAAAGGGACCTCGTAGTAAGGCGGTAGGGATTTACCGGTACCGGTATTTTACCGGTACCGGTAAATCCCTACCGCCATCCGTGTAATGAGGCCCTATGTGTTAATTAGTTGGCTAAGGATGGCCTCAAAACCGTAGCTTCTTATCAGGAAAGGTTATGGCATCCTGGGTTCTGGGTGACATCGGACGTTGGTACCTCTTTGCCCTTGGCTGGTCACGTGTCTGTTCACTTGAATTTGCTTCATTTTCCCTCTTTTCGTGTATTTAATTCTTCCATAGCCTCGCCACCTGTCTGGGGCCTCCTTATCTCGACCTTCACTGGCTGGTTGGTATGCTCTGAAGTTTCGATTCTCTGAGGCTGCAGCTCTCCTCCCTTCCTTAGGTTGACTCGAATTCCCAGGCGTTGAGCTGCTTCTTACTGAGTTTCGATTCCGCTCTTCTCTTTGGCTTTGGCTGGAATATGAATCTTGGCCTTGCTAGCCCTCATCAGCCTGGGCCTAATTCTGCTTTTACAAGATGGAGTCACACTTGTATAGTGTGCTTTTATTGAGGTAGATATATAGTAGGTGCATGTCGCTCTATTCTTCTACTAAGCATTGCAAACAGTTCTGTTTACTTAGCTTCTTGTGTTTCAAGCCTATTCACAAGCGTTAGCTGGTTGAAGACTTACATCTCATTTTGCAGCTATGTTTCCTTAATCTCTTTATGTATCAACATTGTTTCCTCTTACGCGTCCATTACATCTTTATTCTTTGTATTTCGCCCTTGTGTCATCTTTCGTTCGTCGTTTATGTTCATCTGTACGTCACGTCTGGGCTCTTATGTCGTCACCATTCACCTTCCATCAAGGCTCTGTGGGTCTCTTCGGGACAGTATGTAGGTAGTCTTCATTTCGTGTCAGCTGCTGGTACGGTTGTCTGAGAGGGTACAGTGCAGCCCATGGCTGTCTGGTTATGGGCATTTCAGCCGATATTGGTCTTCTGATGGGCATCGGGCATAGGCCCAGTATAGCTCTCTGTTGGTTCAATTGCTCCTCGTATGTCACGTATTTTGGCAAGTATGCTTCTGGCATCTCGATATGGGTGGCTGGAGTGCAGGCCATATTTGGGACCTCCTCTACAGTGGTGGTAGGTGCAGTGGGGGGCTGCTTTAACCATGTCGCCTCCAGCGGATGCTCGGGTAAGTTTCAGGCCAGTTTATTCTCGTAAGTTACTCTGGTGCAGGTGCTATCAAGAGGACTAGAGACTGGGGTTGGGGGTGGATGTGAACTGCCAGCAACCCTCGCCCAGTGTAACTATCACCTCCTTGGAAATCTCAGCATTCCAATAAAACACCATGAACTCAGGCAGTGACATCACCCGCACTAACTCTCCCACTTGGGGAACAGGAAAAATCACAATGGGCCGAACCCAACACCCAGCTGTGCTTGGATAGGTCACTCTGCCCCATGTATGTGAAGAACTGGTGTGATTGTTTTTTGTCATCCAAACTCCATTCATGCTACATCAATCGTACTGACTCCATACCACCCATCTAAGCTAATAATTGGTCAAGCACTTGTATTTATACATTCTAGTCACAAGCAATGTAACTGTTAACTTTGGGAGCAACACGTTTGTCCTAGAAGCAACATAGCTACACAGGTTCGAATCCCAGGCTGGGCTTAGAAACTGGTCCCCGGTATTAAGTGTGTTATAAAGAATAAATATTATAATAGTTTCATTTATGTATAGAAAAACGGGTGCTGTGGGCCTGTATTACTCAGTGTTTAACATTTCCTTCAGACTTACAGGAATTTTCATTCCTACCACTTTTCATTGTTTAATACTCATAAAAAGTATACATACTTCTTTCTCATACATGTAATTTATTATGCTAATCCTATACCAACAGTTGACACAGTCATAATTTCACAAAAAGCATAACATTCATATTACATTTATATAGGAAGTTGGAAAAATAGAAGAACATTTTGAAATGAAAAATAGACTTATTGTTATAAAAAAGTTCAATTTTTTCTACTTATTTTTTTGCGCTATAGGATTTACATAACTATAAAACATAGAATATTTTTATATGAAAAACAGACTAAAACACAATTTTTCTTTTTACTTCAATAGTGCAAAAAACGTTATATGAAAAAAGTCTTTCATATAAAAGTTCTGTTTTTTTCTACTTGTATAGATTAAAAATTAATATTATGTACTTTATAAAATGATTTTGTATTAACTATTGGTATGGGATTTGTATCATCAATTAGATATTTGGGAAACAGGTATGTGTAAATAGTCTTTTCCAAGGAGTATTAAACAATACATTCAATTCAATAATTTTTTATTGTGTGACCTAGCTTCAACAAGTGAAACGTTACACACATACAACAAAAGAATAAAAACACGATAATTTATACATATAAAAAACAGAATAAAAGACTTAAAAAATGTACATATACAAATTCCTAATAATTTAATTACCTTAAAATAAGCTCACAGAATCAATCACTATACTTTTTTTTACAAAATTCATCAGGGTAGCCAATTGATCCATGGGCGCTAAAAGAAAATTCCAACACAGCAAGTCCCATGTTAACAGTGAACGGGTCTTAAAATATCGTTCAAACATTTCACTCCGCTGATTACGAAGTGCTGGACATTCAATAATGATGTGCTTTACAGTTTCTTTACATTTCATACATAGGCGACACGCCTGTTGTTCCTTTGACAGTCTATTACTTGTACTTAAAACATTGTTGGTTAGCAGCAAATGTAATTTTACACGTAACCAAAAGTCCCTTAATTGTTTAGATGGATATCTTCCCATACATTTCTGTACATGATTACATGGCTTGATATCCAAGGAGAAATGGTCAAAGATTTTATAAACCCAGAGTCTTCGTGCAATCCAAGTATTTTCAAAGAATTTATTTTTAGCCCTCCATGATCTATACTCTGAATCCTCCAACAATATACCATTTTCCCCCAGAGCAGATAACACACCTTTCATCCAAGCATTCTAAGGGGCACAGTTGCCCTGTTTAAAAAGAGCATTAAGCTGCCCAAAATAGGGAAAAGGCTGGAGGAAACAAGATCCTTCTCACTAATAAAATTCTCTGCCAGGTAACAGTTATCTCCAGCTGAATAAGTCCCAAATATGTCATAGGGCTGCAATTGGAGTACCCTTGGAAAGTGCCAACACTCGCTTCTAGATGAATGACTCAAGCCCAGACCAGGACAGACCCTCTTCTCGCACCTCCACCCCATAAGTCAATTCTGGAACCAAGATTTGTTTATACATTTTCACAACAGGTAGAAGGGGAAAAGCGCCCATATTTCCTATCCAATACCCATAATTGGGTCACTGCCGCAATTGCTTCAAGCTTAAGAGCCAGGTTCGCCAGTCCCAAGGCCCTTTTTGCTTTTCACAAAACAACAAGGTATCTAAATTCAGTAACCTCTTCCATTCTGGTTCTATTTATATACCACACAAAATTAGGCCTACCTAAAATAATCCTATGTCGCTTCATAACAGGGATCTTTCACTTGGGCACATTTATGTCCAAGCTCAAGTCTCCAAAGTAGCTAGCCACAGTATTTAATGCCCTTTGGAGGCCGATTGCAGTACAATCCATAAGAACGAGATTGTCTGCATATAAAAGTTAATGCTGCTTCAAGGAGCCCAGTCTAGGGGGATTAACCACAATACGAGCTTGAGCTGACCATATGCCCTATGAAGGGTTGTAAAGAAAATTCATACAAGGCTGAAGTAAATGGAACAGAGGGAGTAATAAAGGCCCACAGTCCCCTGTTTTCCTATAAAGGACAGTAGACCAACAACTGGTGTGGGGCTGAAGCTAAGAGCCCCATTTTGAATTATTGTTGATTGTCATTAATGTTCATACTATGGCCTGACGAAGGCCACACAACCCAAAGTTTTTCAAAGTTAGAACAATGACAGCAAGGCACTATACAAATAGTATTTCAAAGCTATAACGACGACAGCAAAGCACTTTACAAATGTCAAGTTACATAATCCCCTACCCACTGAGGTTCTCATACACCTCCATCACATTCAGTAGAACTGCCCAAAGAATTTGTTTTCCACCTATCGTTGTATATTTGGGGGTACTGGGGAGTGTTCCAACCAGAGTTTAAACTCAATGATGAAGCACTGGTGAACGGGGCGGGGAGAGTGTGTCAGGATTCCTGCATGAGTCCACCTGGACCCCAGCAGGTGCTGACTGTTGGTTCAGAGTGGGTATCCGGTTCAGTAGGGTGGCAGGTAAGAGGTGTACTTGTAGCTCCTGCTATGCCAGTTTTGGTTGTCAGAGCCTACACCCCTCACTTAAATAAAAGGCATTACACATAGGGGCATAAAGAGGGTTACAATATGTTTGTGCTAATTCCAAAGAATGAGAGGTCTGGCAGAAAGCCAGATCAATATATTTGCCCTTTTATTTTTATATAGCAAAGCAAGCGCTTTTTACGGTTTCCAGCATCCATCTTGGGTGGCGCGCTTCAATGAGAAGGTTTGCGCCAGTAGCAATCCACAACATATTGCTAACAAGGCTGTGAACCATCCACGCTGTGCGTCGGGTGTAAAGCTCTAGGCTGTGAATAGCTTGCATTGCCCATGCCTTTTCTCTCATTTTAGATTGTTCTCTCCTGATTTGCCAGCTTTTACTCTGCCAGTCCTGACCTGAAGTGGCCCAACCGGGTGGCAATGCTGATGTGCGCTACTGAAGCCCTATGCTCTTGGGTGGTCAGTTGACCCGAAGATCCCCCTTGTCTGCATGTGATTAGTACCCTTCCTGACTGTATGGAAGTTGCCTGGTTGGTGACAAGATGCTACCCTTTGAGGTTCAGCCTGATGGCTGCCACCAAAGGTGATGCCTTCTGGCCACCCAACTGATTTTTGTAAAGCACCAATGGCGGTCCCATTTTCTCACAACCAATGCGCAAGTCAATGTGACTCTCCTACCGGAAGCAGGCTCTAATCCTATCTAAGCAACATGAAGAATGGAAAAATAGTGTAAGCCCATGATCATTGATTAGTATAGAGTCTTGTGTTTGCTAATAGTTTTTAATTTTCTTATGTCATCTTCAAGAAAAAAAGTTATTTTGTGCTTAATCAGAACGACACAGGTTTCACGAAAAAACCCTTTATCAAGAACATACAATTTAGTCCAAATTGATTTTAATTGAGGTGTGCAGCTAAACAAATTAAAATCCTGGACTGCGAGTCTGGAGCTGTACGCCGGCAGAGACTGCTATATGAAGAGGAATTCTGGACCTAAGACAGTAAATGCACTGTCCTTAACTCTACAATGCCATACAAAAGACATTTCTGCACTGGAAAACTCTGGTCACTGTTCAGATGGATGTCTAAACTCTGGACTGGTGGACAGAGTTTAGGAGGCCACCCTAGTTACAGTGAGCAGGGCAAACTCTGGGAGTTCAGCCACACCAATCAAGGTAACATGGAGAGTGGTCTAAGCTTAGTCTCAGTAGAGGTGAGTGGGGTCAGGGGTCCACAATGAGCAAACACAATGAAGCAATTGAGGATTAGACTTGGACAGTAAGCCTAAAAATACTATAGTATTTATTGGCCGAGAACACACTAGAAAAATGAACAGAGCAGGTAATGCGATAACCCAAGACTACTAATATAAAATAAACATATATGTGTGTCACGGTAAGTCAATGCAAAGTAAACAGTTCACCTGCCCCATACAGGGAAGGAAGGTAATTAACAATTGCAACAACAGTTCACAGGAATAGGAACCTTAACTTGTAAAGTACAACCCTAAGTTGATTAGGGCCTTGTGCCCAAAAGTTCTCAAATAGTTTTAGAAGTTGGGGAAAAGTTAGGGGGAGGGTCCTGTGGATGTGAAGATTGGTCTAGAAAAATGTCAAAAGAGTTTGCTGTTGAGTAAAATGTTTTTCTACCTTTTGGAGGACTTTTGGAACAAGTGTTGCCAAAGCCAAGAGTTACCAAACAAATCATAGATCTTCAAAACCGTATAAAGGGTTGACTTGGCAGGTCGAAAGAGGATTGCTGGAAGTAGATTTTCCAGCCATTGGATCCAGTAGCAGATGCCCAGGAGCTTCGGGTGCAAGCAAAATTCTGGGCGGGGCCAGGAGCAGAATGCAGCCATTTCTAGTGGATGAATGCAGCAGGCACCGATGCAGGACTCTTCTGAACACTCTACCAGACAGGGAATGGCCGGTTCCAGCAATGGTCATTGCGCATGGCAACAGCAGGTGTCTCAGTAGTCCTGATCAAAGAAAGCCATCCAGTTCTGGATACCTGGATAATGGGACATTGAAACTTCGCAGGAAGGTGACTTATGGGATAAGCTGGAGAACACCAGAGTTCCGGACAAAAACACAGAACAGTGGTCCAGAGACACTTCTGAAAACACCAAACTGCAGAGCACGAGAAGACGTTGAGACTGGTTGGTCCCACCAGTCCAAAGAGTTGAAGCACCAACAAGGGTCTTCTGAGATTAGTAGCCAGACAGGGCTCCACCAGGACAGCAGCAAGAGTTGGTCACCAGGCCTGTTAAGGAAGGGCCCACAGGTCTTTTTGCGTCTGCACAGGATACTTGGCTCCTCTTCAGATCTGCTGGAATGGCTGCAGGACTCCTCTGCTTATTTGAAATTCAGGTGAGCACAGACACTCAACCCAACCAATAGAAATATCTCCTGCCACGCACTAGCCAGCAGTGGTCCAATCAGGGACCACTGTGAGCAAATTCATGCATAAACTCTAGACACAGTATGTGGATTGGGACCAGACAATCCTAGCCCAATTCCTGGCTTCCAACACACATGGCCTACACTAGCCCTCAGGAAGCACTGCTTTCCTGGGCACATGCATAACCATAAAAGCAAATTCACGACCTGGCAAGGCATGCAGAAGGCCAAAGAACAAAACGGCTAAAGAACAAGTGAAGAACCTTGTGGAATGGTCATGTTAGGACACTAGCCACAGTTAGTAGCCAAACGTTGTAAACGCGAGATAACTAACTAAAAATACAGGGAAAATGTCACTGTTGCCACCAGCTTATCTTTAGGCACATTTAAAAGTAACCAAATAGTCCTTTCAGTGTAGGTCTAGGGTGACACAAAAGAATCCCCATTGCACTGCATTGGAAGATGCATTGTGCAGTATGAAAAGGTTAACCAGGACCGATGACCTGTAAAAAGAAAAAAGGAAACATAGTTTCCCAGTACTGACGGTCTGAAGGACTAGTCAGTTTCCCCATAACAAACGAGCAAACGGCCAGTGGAGTGAACGCTTTACTCCACTGAACAATGTCAGGACAAGGTGCAAAAACGAAAAGCAAAACGTTTGGGGGACTTTTCTAACAGTCACATGCTATCCTTTGACTGTGGTAGCTCAGCTTTTGTTGTAGATCCTGTTTGGGCTCAGGAACCATGCGGGTTACACATTCCTGCTCTTCCTGGATACTCGTTATTACTGTGTTTACTTCCTGTTGTGTGATGAAAACGGTGTCCTTTTACAGTACCTGACTGGGCATTCGCATTTATTGGCTTTGGGAATAATCTTTATCGTGCAAATCGTGGGTGTTGATGGCAGAGGGACTCAACAGAGTATATGACCTTAAAGGCTGTCGGGTGCTCCCTCCTGTTAGCATGGTCTAAGAAAAAAGTTTGAGGAGGATTTCAGGAATCATTCAAAGGCATGTTTATTGCCTTGAAAAGTATGCACTGCAAGCGCAAAGTCCTCAGGGCGCTAGAGTTCCAGAGTTTGCAGCAGAGTGGGTACAGAGCCTCCTTACATGGCTTATGCTGGTGCCACAGTGTTCCCTTCTGTAGACTGTGAAGTAAAACAACATTGGGAGTTGTGAGACCACTCCGGTGGTGACGGTGCGCAGTACAAATACCTTTAACATTAACATTTTAACATTAGCATCTGCACCACCCTCTAAAGTGCCCCGTACACTTTTCACTTTCTATGAAACCCTACATACATGTGGGAATCGGAGCTGAGGCGATCCTGGGGACAGCTGTAAGTATTGCCCTTTTAACTAACTGACCGGCCTCTCCACCGTTATTAGGTGCTCAAGCACTATGGGGAGGCCCACCATGTTGTCAGCCAATGACAGGTCCAGCGGTATCTAGTCTGGACAGAGAGAACTCATTGGTGGGTTTTAGCAAATTGCCCCCTATAGAGATGAGGACTGGTGCTGTGCCTTGGTAGAAACCAGAGTGGCATTGGTCAAGTATTGAGTTGCTTTCCGTGCGGTCCTGAAGGTGCTTGGGAAGCGGGTCGTGGGGAGGTGGGGATCTCTTTTTGCCTTGATCGGGGCCATGCACGCGTGGCCGTTATAGGATTGTTTTCCTTTGTAGGAGTGATGAGGAGCATTTCATTGCTTTAGGAACCTTAGCTGTTGGGAAAATGTTGTAATGTATAGCGGTCTTGTAAAGCACACCTCTGCTAATTTGTGGTGGTCTTGTTGGGTGTGGCACTAAAAGAAAAGAAGGGGAATGCAGCTGCCAATCCTGAGGTGTTAGTGTGTGCAGTCTGGAAGTAAACCAAAATGAAAGGAGTGGGCACATCCCTGCAGGTTTTACTAATCCTATTCAACAAAATACATACGCTGCAATCCTGGGGTTTGGTGCACATCAGCTAGCCTCCAAGCAGCACAGTCGGGGGTACATAGCAACCACAAAAACAACTAGGAAACCTTCCTGGTTGCTGGTGTGCCATGGGAGTAAAACTACTAGTTTAATGTTTTAATAGAGATTAATTGTGTAATAAGTAACACAATGGGCCTCATTATGACTCCGGCGGGGGCACGGCTCCCGCCAGAGTCATTTTTATTTTCTGCCGCCCAGGAATGGGCAATTACTGGGGCATTACAACTTCGGCGGACCCAGTAATTTCCCATTCCTGGGCGCCGGGAAATATTAGTCCCCATTCCCATTTGGGTCCCATTTGACTCCATGGGAATGGGGAGTTCGGATGCACCGGCACCGGGGCATCATCAGGGTGAAATCTACAGTATAGAGCGGGGGTCTGCAACCTTTGGATCTCCTTATGTTTTGGACTACAACTTCTCTCATCCCTATCTAGCATAGTCAATGGCCAGATATATTAAGAATTGTAGTCCGACACATCTGGAGAGGAAAAGGTTGCAGACCCTTGGTACAGAGTGAGTCAAAGGAGGCAGTCACATGGTCAGTCAAAGATGCAGCCAAAGACCTCGTGTCTCTGGAGGATGCTAAACCTTTTTGTGCTGAAGAATGGATGCAAGAGAGAAGCAAAGGTGGTGGAAATGTTCCGTAGTGCCTGCAAAGCTGTTACTCCCACAGGTAGACAGACGGCTGCTTCCAGTATCTGTCACCAGCTTTCACTAACATGGTTCTCATGAGCTGTTCTGAAGTCCTAGTTGTCACGTGATTCCGGCATCCACATACTAGAAGTACTCAAGTGTGAGTGCTGGTATGATGTTAGTGGCAGACATTTGAATGTGAGTGGAGAGCTCATGGTCCATCAATAGGACATTGCACTGCAATACCCGGTTAGCATGTGTGTGTGTTTTAGTACTAGAGCCGAACAGTGGCATTGTACCCTTATATTTTTAGTCGGCTTACTATTTTGAGTGTGGGTTGGTGGTGTGATCAGTGTAAGGTGGAAAGAGATGGACATGTGAGAGTGGGCAGAGGTGGGGACTGGGCAAGCACAGATGAAAGTTTGGGTCAAGAATGTTGTTTATTGTGCATGGACATTTTGATTTGTTGCTCAGGATGGCATGTTCTTGCTCATATGATTCCATTTAAAGGAGCACAGGGAGACTGTCCCAAATTAGTCCAATCTCTCAAATCTGTATGATGATGTGTTGTATGCTGGTGTGTGGCATGATGATGGGAGTACCCAGGGATGGTTCTGTCTGGTCTGTCTCTCTGAGAATGTGTGGTATGTTGGTTGATGTTGGTGAGAGGTATTAGGTTTAGTCTGGTCTCTACAGGAGCCAGGCTAGTGTGTCAGAGGAAAGCCACCTTACCTTCAGTAGATCCCTGAAAACCTGGCAATCCAATTAAGTGCAGGATTCTGGGGATAGAGCTCCAGAACCTGACTGAAAGAGAAGGTGGATCCTCTGTGGTGTTTCTGACTGAAGCTTGGCACTGTTACTAAGGCCGTGCTGTTGGAGCCTGGTGTTCTGGTTGGCTTCTTGTGAAGGATCCTCGGTGGGGTTTCTGACTGAAGCTTGGCACTATTATTAAGGCCGTGCTGTTGGAGCCTAGTGTTCTGGTTGGCTTCTAGTGAAGGATCCTCTGTGGTGTTTCTGATTGTAGCGTTGCACTGTTACTCAGGCAGTGCTGTTGGAGCCTGGTGTTCTGGTTGGCTTCTAGTGAAGGATCCTCGGTGGGGTTTCTGACTGAAGCTTGGCACTATTATTAAGGCCGTTCTGTTGGAGCCTAGTGTTCTGCTTTGCTTCTAGTGAAGGATCCTCAGTGGGGTTTCTGATTGAAGCATGGCGCTGTTACTAAGGCCGTGCTGTTGGGGCCTAGTGTTCTGGTTTGCTTCTAGTGAAGGATCCTCGGTGGGGTTTCTGACTGAAGCTTGGCACTATTACTAAGGCCGTACTGTTGGAGCCTAGTGTTCTGGTTGGCTTCTAGTGAATGAGCTTCCTCGCGGTGGACTCGGGGCCCCCTGCAGTGGAAGGCATGATGAGTGATGCATAGGGTTTTACTTGAATTCTCTGATTGGGAGCCGGCGACGCATTTGGATGCAGGGATGATGTGTTCGTGCCTTTGCAGTCTCTGAAGTGGTTTGTCTGACATGTTGCGGACTCTTTCTAGTGTTTGTAGTAAGTACTAGAGCAGCTACTGCCTAGGTTCAGTGTGGAAAGTCCAGGTAAGGGATGTTGCACTTTATGATTCAGAGTTGAAAGAAGCAGCTTCTTACGATGGCTTTAACCTGCAGTTCGAGGGCGAGGGTGCATTCCAGCAAGAGTCTGATGTGTTTGACTGTCTTCTTTGGCCATGGGAACGTTTCAATGTCTTTGGACCCATTGATAAGTGCGTGGTTTAAGGTTTTGGTTGGATAAAATTGCAGTCATCTGAGCATCAACAGAAGAGAGGCATGTGCTCAGATCCCGTTTCTTCGATGCAGAGTTTTTGTACGCTTGTGGATGATTTGGGTATCATCTCTCTAGATGAATAAATGAGGCCCAGTGCTTCATTTGTGGGGAGGGGACTGGGGGTTGGGGGTTCCAGGGCTCAGCCCTGGTACTTATGTCTGAGCCCCGGCACTTATTGTCTCAGACTCAGTTTGATTATGATGTGGTGTTTTGGCAACTTTATTATTTTAACTGCCAGACACATAAGAAGCACCTACAGAATCAGAGCAACATGTAAAAGATGGTGTTTAAAGAGACACTTAAACATCTGACTCATGTTAAGACACAACAAGTATGTTATTTTATGTGTATGTTCATTGGTAGTTGTAAATCACACATCTGCTGTAAAATCGCACATCTGCTTTAGTGAGTACCTCCATCAATCACACTAAGGCGGTGGGAGATGCAGCTTTTTATCCCCATGTATGTTGTCAGCATGGAGAGCAGCCGTGGGTGCTAGCAAGAGAGGGCGTGGAGCAGCCCATCCTGACATGTAATGGGGGCGTGTTAGAACATTTTTGAGCCCCAGCACTTCTTAATGTTTTCTTTATTTTTTTGATTGTATATACAAATTAAGCACTGATGAGGCCTTACCTATTGGCAAATTGTAATAGGAGGAAATGTAGATATTGAAGATAAAGGAAGAAGGCTGGACTCTTGGGGTACTCCACAGGTGAGGCTGCAGAGACATGACCTGAAAGGGGCTGTGTGGCTAGTTTGGGACCTGTCAGTCAGGAATGAAGTGATCCAGCAGAGTTTGGTTGCTGTTAGTCTTTTGTCTTCCAATCGTTTTGCTGAATTTCATTGCTGATTGCATCACATGTCAAAGTTGTCCAATCAGTGTTGTTATCAGCATGACCCATGTTCCCCTTGTCCTGAAACCACGTTGTGACTCGTGAAGAGTGTTCTTGCTATCCACGTGTTCTCAAAGCTGTTGGTAAGTGAACTTCCCCAAGACTTTTGTGGTAGAGCGTGTGTTGAAAAGGAGTCAGTAGTTTGCCCGGTTGTTGGGGTCACCTGCGTTTTTTCTTTTAAAAGAGGCGCTTGATGAAGGCTATATTGACAGAAGACGGGGAGGTTCCTTGCTTAATAGATGAGGTGACGAGAGACTGTAAAGAGGTTGCAAGTCCAGGTTGATGAATTGTCCCTTTGCATATTTTGGTGAGGGGATCATGGGTCTTCTGGTGAACCTGCTGGATTGCTGCCAAGGGGCCTCATTATGACCCTGGCGGAATGGGTTAACGGGTGCCGCTAATGGAGGCGGACCCGTTAAACCCATTCCGCCTCATTACGAGGTTCCCTCGCGGGACCCAGTAAGGACGCCTGGTAAGAAGTCGGCCAGGGAGCTAACAACGGGCCGGTCGTAATCAGTCCGTTGTTATCTCCCTGCAGCCATTCCCATTGAGCCTTATAGGGGCTAAAATGGGAATGGGGAAGGTCCGGGCCTGGGTTCCCTGAAGGAGGAATTACCGGGTCCTCCAAACTTGGAATACCCGGTAATTCCCCATTCAGGGAGCCCGGACCCGGTTTTGGTGGCAGCCATGCCCTTATTAAGGGCATGGCTACCGCCAAAGTCTTAATGAGGCCCAATGACATGATAACCCATGTAAGGGACGTGGCCTGCTGCAGTAACAAGATGAATGCTCCAGAGACTCCCCACAGTGCTCCAGGCCTAGTGCCATTCCAACTGCAATGCTCGGGTGTGAGCTATGCTGGAGGATATGATATGATATGATAGGTTATTTATAACGCGCTTAATACCCAGAGGTTTCTAAGCGCAGGCCCGGGGATCAAACCTGTGGTGCTCCGTGTGACCTTGCTTCCAAGGCATGCACTTTGCACCTGAGCTGCAGGGGACCACTTGGAGCAGCGGATGGGTTGCTGAAGGGTGTAAAATAGGGAGGTGTAAACTGAAATGATCAGTTTGATTCACGCCTCAGCTGGTTGAAGATGGCCGCACTAGTACTAGCAGCAAATCTCTGTGACATATTGACCGACGCTTGGCAAGGTTCGCAGTGCTGAGATGAGGGGCTGGACAGTGCTTATAGACTTTTTGAGGTGTATAGTGTTGTGCCACATAGCTCCAATTGTGTGAAATAATGAGGGAGAAGATGCAAAAAGGAGGGCTTGTGTGACCACATATCAAAAGAAGGCAGAGGTGGTGGCAACATTAGACTTCTTTGGCAAGGCTTCCATTATGATGCATGGTTTGGAAATATGGCTCCCACTGCCTCATTGTATGCCATGCCATATTCTGCACCTAGCATCCCAGTTCTCTGGTTCTTTCAGCATCAATAAGAAAACAAGCACCTTTTGAGGAATGTTTGTGACGTATGGCTGTAGATGATACAAAGACCCCTCAAGAACCACCTGCTGACAAAAGAATCATACACCTGGTAGTTGCTATGGGAACACTAGCTGTGTGGAAGTGAAGCTCTGACACACTATATAACATTGCCTCCCACTGGGAAGTTAGAGCACATTTGCACGAAATACAACAGAGATTTTAAAGCTTGGGTGGCTAACCGCCCACTAGGAGAGCTGGTGAAGGGGTGGTTTGGAGGTTGAGACAAGGGACTGGCATAGTGGGTGCTTGCTCATCAGCTGTGCTGTGGGGAAATGGTGTTCTTACCCTTCTCAATGCCCCCATTTTGGCACATTACCATGGGATTGCCACTGCAGGCCTCAATGTCACACAAAAAGTGAAATCCAAGAAGGACATTGCTGAATATTTACCACAGGTTTCTGTCATGGTTCAACTTCCCCTAAAAAGAATGAGAGGCCTGAGGGACTTAAAACACAAGACACAAAATGCTGTCCCTGCATGCACTAAAGTCAGACTTGGGCTCAAGTCTGGCAACATTTTATGAGAAACTGCAAGGAGATTTGAAAGCAGAAATCAATAAATTGAGGCAATAATTCACTGCTTACAACTCATCTGGGCTGCTGTGACAGGCGTGGGTGAAAGGTTTGAGGCTGTTGGCTCATTTGTGGATTCCATCTTGACACCTCACCTCCTTTTGTAAGTTGAGGTTCAAGCTGTGTAACATAAATCATCCTTTTTGATGGAGAAGTGTGAAGATTCAGAAAATCACACCAGCTGAGAGAACTCGAGGACCCAGGGCTTGCTGAGGGGGCTGAATGCAAGGACATTCAGCAGTATTTTAAAGAGTTGTGTACCTCTATTCTTGAGGAATCCGACTTTGACATGGTGCATTTAGACTTGGTTGATCTGGTCGGACTGAAGAAAAAAGATAGAACTATGATTCCAGGTGATATCCCGTTGCAATTCCCTTACCTCACTGTCAAAGAAAAAGTCTGATGAAAAGCAATAGAGATGCAGACTGTTTCTTATCAGGCCATCTTGTGTTGTTTCTTTCAGGATCCGCTTTCAGTAACATTGCAGAGTAGGTCTTGCATAAAGACATCCACAGATTTCTTTGTGAAGAAAGGAGTTAGATGTCAATGGGCCTCATTACGACCCAGGCGGTAAGTTACCGCCTGGGCTGTGACTTTACCACCATGGCGTAAACTATGTTTACGCCATGGTGGTAGGCGGACTTACCGCCCCATTTCAACCTTGGCGGGGCGGTAAATCCCCATTTTCCCATTTTCCCTTCCCCATTCCCATTTTGCCCCATAGGGCATAATGGGAGTGGGGAAGGCGTTAATTACGCCACCGTAAATTACGGTGGCGTAATTAACTCCATGGTCCCTTAGCGCCATGGATTTTAACACCTGCTAAAAGCAGGTGTTAAGTCCGCCATGGCGCTAAGGGACCTCGTACTCAGGCGGTAAGGGTCGGCGCTGTTTACGCCGCCGTAAAACCCTTACCGCCTGAGTTGTAATGAGGCCCAGAGTAAGCAATGTGGAATATGCAGCCAAGATCCTGTGCCTCTCAAGGCGAGATTTCCAACCTTCCAATATGGCCCCAAAGGGGATGCACCGCAACTGGCCCAGGGATGTGCTGGACGGTACAGGCCATGGGCTGGTCCCAGCCAGCCATCACCCCCTCAGCCCCCCCCCCCCCCTTTAAGGCTTCTTGGGCTGACTCTATGGTGACTCACACGCTGTTTTTCTCCTAGTATGCCCTATCATAATGCTCCGTGGGTGTTATATTTCTCTTTTGATATCATATGCAATACATTTAGTTTGTTGGTTTGTTCGGGGGGGGGCTCATGAGAAGGCTTCTTTCTGGATGATCTTCTAGAAGTTGAACCCAGCTCCTCCCTAAGGGAATATTTTCACTTGGCAATACACGAGTGGTAACTGGTGTTTTGAGTCTAATATGTACGTTCTCCTGATATTTTGGATATCTATCTATGGATTTGGGGGTGGAGAAGAGGGGGACAAACTGTTGCTATTTGGATTTATAGTTTTTTTGGGTATAATAAGAGAATTGCAAAGAACATGTATATTACCAATTGGGTAGTAGTTAACCTTAACATTTAATGTTAATGGGGCTGAATGGCCCTTCAAAATGGGCAAAAGTGATACAAAGACAAACTTGCCTTATCCAGGCAGAATCAAAGAAGAATTAGATGCAGGAATGTCCCCCTTGCAGTTTTATGTTTCAGACATATTGTTTAGTAGTGAACTGCCTTTTCCGGCTTCTCAACATGAAGCTGATCCAAAGGGCAGCTACCTTCTTGTAAAGGGGCGGCTTGGGCATGCAGGGATTACAATTGGTTCATTGTGTGCTCCAAACATGGGAACAGTTCTCCTTCATATCACACATTCTGCACCAATAACAGATTTTGAGGGAGGTGAACTATTCGTAGATACTGCTTTTTTTGTAGCAGGCGTTCCAGACATGGGTAAGGTGAGTTCACTTTCATAAGTGCTTAAGTGTCACTTTGACAAAATTGGGTTTGCCTGATGTTTGGTGCTAATTGGATTGCTAAGATCTTGATTATTCATAATTCTCGCCTGTTCACGGAACCTATTTACATATTGACTGGTGGCCCCACCAAAAGGCAAAGGTTCTGTTGGTTGAAAGGGTGGACATGGGTACAATAGATATAGCTGATCATGCTCCTGTTGTTCTAGAAGTGGCTTTGACACTAAAACAACAAAGACCCACAATATGGAGATTGTGGTCTAACTTAATATGAGATTCTGTGTGTAGGGCTCTGATTCAGAAGGGCGTTAAAGAGAATTGACCGAATATAAATGGTCAATTTGGACATATATGCGGGGGAAACCCCCCGCAACCCTCCCAAAGAAATTAAGTAATTATTTACCAAAACAACTACATATATATATATGTATATTGTTTGTTCTCTCCTGAAACTGCTTGTCCACCGTGTTTTTCAAGGCAAAATAAAGGACGTACGATGGAGATCCTTCTTTGCATCTGGTGCATTTTTATTTGGGAGAAGAGTGCCGCCTAAAAAGCTGTGAACAGCTTTTCTTTTTTGTTTTCTTTCCCTTCGATATATATATATATATACACATATATATATATATATATATATATATGTATATAAAACACAGCCACGGTAGTGGCTGTGTAGTTATGGTTAAATTGCTGTTTCCATAGGAAGAGCACTTTTTGGGCGGCTTATAACTTCGCTCCCCCTGAACGAATCCTCACCAAACTTTTGCAGAGAATGTATATGGCCCACTCTGAATTTCTTTGCAAAGTTTGGTGAGGTTTGGTCCAGGGGGCACAAAGTTATAGAGGGGTCCCAAAACTTCTGTTTTTCCCATGGACATAATGGGAAAAAACTTTGCTCACGCCTACAGCCCAAACTGCTGGACGGATTTTCACCAAATTTGCGGCAGGAGCAGCGGCTTGGTCCTGAAAGCGTGCTTTTGTTAATTTGGTGTAAATTTGGTGTAAATCCGTCAAGTAGTTTTTTAAATGACCAAAACGTAAGGAAAAAAAGTAGTGATATCTATGTCCGCTCCGCGGACACACTACCCTGTTCGGTCTGCGGACACGACACGGATTGGCCAAGCGCTGTGCATGAGGTCTGCGGACATGTGACGTGCTCTCCAATTGGCTGGGGTGAAACGTGAAGTGCGTCAGATTTTTGGAGACGCCCGCCATCTTGGATTCTCGTCCGGTGTCCGTGGACATCACGGTAAAACATTAAAAAAAACACAACATTGCACTCATCAAACTTATCAAAGAATGTTTGGGGAGGTGAGGGGTGATGAGGATGGGATGGAATATGGCTGCAAGAAGCAAAAAAACGTGCTAACTAATAAACATCCAAACACGAAGAAAGCATGCAGCAGTGTAGACCACGCTCACGCAATGATATTTGTGATGTCATCTTTGATGTCCTGGGTGTTAGTCTTAGCAGTGCACGGTGGTTGCTTAGCTTACCATAACTGGCAAATTTCAGGGGTTTTTCGGTTTTACTTGGAACCATAATGTCCCTTTAACAAAGTTGTTTTTATTGAATTATATAGGTTTTTAATAGAGCAACTTAACCATAACGTCCCTTTAACAAAGTTTTTTACTTAATTTCATAGGTTTTTAGTAGAGCAATTTAACCATAACGTCCCCTTAACAAAGTTTTTTTTCCTGATTGAAATGGTCAATTGTGCAAAAGGTCAATAAGGACCTTTCAAATTTGGTCAATTCGGGCATACGGTCCATTCTCCCCAATCAATTTGGGTAATACCTTTCTGAACACAGGTGGATTTTTTCTATTATTAAACATGTTGGGGTTAATGCGACCATGGAGATAAACCACTAGAGTACTTACATTTAAATGGAATGTCATCGAAGACAAATCTGCATTTCAAAGTTGTGATCCTGTGGGCTTAATCAAGTATGATGAGGGAGCTATATTGAATTACCTTTGACAGTTCTACCAGACCTTGTATACTGCGGAAGACTTCAGTGGCGAACCAAACGTCCTACTTAGAAGAGGATCTCTCTGAACCTCATATCTCAGGGGTGCAATCGTGATCTTGAAAGTCCAGTTAAAACATTTATTTCTGAAGGAAATTCAGAAGGAACAACTTCACATGGTGTATTGCTCATCATATAGGTCAATTGCCTCGTTGAATTTTGATGTCATGTTGTTTACCACCATTATGGCTGTAAGGTTGTAGGCAGTGCTTTCTCCTATACCATGTTGATCCGCACCAGGCTTGGTTTTCTCCAGGAGGCAGTCCTTAGACAACATCCATCAACTACTAGACCTGACTTGTAAATCCGTGCACAGCCAGTAATCATTCTCTCTTTAGATGATGAAGAAATGACTGGCTGGAATGGGGCTTTCTGTCCCTGGTTTTGGATACATTGTGGTTGAGTCCAAATTGTATAAATTGGTTAATGGAACATTATTAATCCTGCTCTGCCAGATTATGTTTGAATGGCTTCCTGCCAGACAAAGTTCACCTCCACAGAGTCCCCTTAGTTGTTCACTATTGTCATGGAGCCTCTCACAGCCTCTTTCAGATCCATTTAGAAACATTCAAAAAATAGTCCATAGGCACCCCTCTGTGGAAACAAACACGGCCCATTGACCTGTTATTTGGAAAGGTACCCACTTGAGAGTCGGCAGCCACACTTAAGCTCACTTTACCTTTCACAGAGGGGAAATACCCATTTTCATATCAGTCTTTGTCCCGCACACATGGGCAGTCGAGCATTGAAATGCTATGTCAATTCCCTTCTGAACAAGAGTACCAACAGCAACCTCATACACGTGTTTCAGCCTGGTTGTGCCTCATCAGTGAGGTGGAGCTGTGCCTCTCTGAACACAGTGAGCAAGGGGTCCACGTCTGGAGGACCCTAGGAAACATTGTTTGCTGACGATGTTTTGGCCTGCCTCTTGAATGTCTCTTCCTCCCGCCTGTCCCTTGTGGACAAGCTGGACAGATCCAAGAAGGTTTCAGGCTTTCTGATTAATTTTACAAACTCAAAAGTACTGGATGTGGGTATTTCGAATGAGGATGACCTGCTTGCGCTCTAAAGCTCTACCCTTTTTGATGTCCTTTCCATTCTGACCGTCTTATCCTGACTCTATGGATAGTGAGTTTTTTAACTTTCACTGTTTCTGTTCTGTAGATCTGGAGCTTTCGGTGGTAAATCATTTTGTTTGACAGTAGGCACTTTTCTCTTCAGTTTCTCTCGAGTCTCCATTTCTCTTTCTTGAGGAAGTTGAGTTTTGTGGGAGTGGTGGTTGAACTATTTCACGATGTGCTTGTTTTATAACAATATGAAGGTTTATTGGGGGGGCAGTATGTCAAGAGTATCTGCAATCTATGCGCGAAGCTCACTAAGCTGTCTGTCTGGTTTCCGATTGTTGTTGGGGTTTGGATGCTTCCAGTCTTGCAAGAAGGAACAAGTTCTTCCAGGGGTGATTGATGGTTGGGGAGTTTTTATCCGTTTTGGTAATGGGGCTGCTTGTGTGAATATGTTGAAAGGGGTGGCAAGGTGATGCCCCAATGTAAAAGCACTGCAGAGATGACAGATTTGGCGTTCCTTTTACAAAAGACGGCATCCAAGGTTTGTTGGCAGCGTCACTGGGCACTTCAAGGAATTGTGTGAGATGTAGAACCACCCAGGTTTGCAGACAGTGATTTTGTAGGCATTTGCTCCTTTTACAGATCAAGATTAGAATCTCCCTATATGGTGCAGTGGTCAACTGAAAGGCTAGACACAGCGTCTGCAGGTTATCTACAAAAGAGGGCTTGTGTCAGGGTGGGATATAGATCCGATAGAAGCTTAGTGTGTAATTGTGCAAGGTGTACCATAGTGGACGTGATTCAGCATCTGGAAAAGTGTCGGAGTGTGAGTCTTTGTGTACAAGTGCAATTCCTTCAAATCCTTTGGCAGTACTGTTGTCGAGTTTAATCTTGGAGTCCAGTGTGATATTCCTGTATATAACCAGAGTAATCCTCTGTAAATTAATCTCTCATTTGAAGCGAAGGCCTACGTTGTCCTCACAGAGAAGGTCGTAAATGTCTTTGGAGCCATTTGCTGTGGAGCAAGCATTGATACTGGTTTGAGCTTTTTTGCCTACTGTTCCTTTGTGTAATCAGATTGAGCCGGGTTGTTCTTTTCTGGGAAGCGTCAAGTTCTGTATTCTTGGGAGAGTTGCATTAGTCTTTGTAGAGACTTAGCAGGATCTGCTGGTGGCTGAGATGGTCTTCTTGGTCTCATTGAATGTTGGTGGCAGAGTGGTATTTAGGGATAAAATGTGTGTTCTGTGCTGACTTCAGGAGTGAGATGTTTCTGGTTATTTGTCTGTTCAGTTGTTGGGGTGTGGGTAAGATCTATGGTGTAGTTCTAGATGAGGCATTGAAATCTAGTATTGCTCCTTTCCCATTGGATGCAGTCCTCTGTGTATTATGATGATGGCCTTTGGCTAGTCTGTATCATCTGTTCTTCGTTCAGGAAGGCATCTAACAAGGTATGTTGAGTTACATGAGGTGCTGTAGGTGGGTTGTTAGGATTGCCACTGATGTTACTGGTTAGTTGAGTCAGTGGTGTGTTGATTGAAGATCCCTACGTTTTTCAGAGCCTCTCCTTTGCTTGTACATTACTATCTTTCTGTCTTTTGGCCCAATTGTGTAGCAGCTCAGGATGCTTTTGCTTGTCCTGAAAACTAAAGGATGGAAACACATGGGCAGTTGGGGCAGGGGAGTTTGGGTGGACTATACATCTACCTTTGGTGGTTCAATTCCAAAGCGATGAGGGGGCCCAAGGGCAATCACCTATGTGTGTTGGTGGGTTCTTGTAACAGAATGGGGCTGAGGAAAGGTAACAGTAGAGCAGTATAATTGCTTACACTTGGTCACACTATACAGTGGCAATGTCTACTAGTAAGGTCTAGTGTGGAAGGCAAGAGCAAACAACCAAGGGGACCAGCCAGTTGAAATAGCAACTAGGACATACAGGAGCAGAGCAAAGTGGAGGATCAAAATATAGAGGTGAGTGAGGTTCTGCATACTCAACATTGCAGCAAAGTGGCCAAGTCACCTTGCGGCAAGTGTGTCAACCCCCTGGTGCGACCTCTCTGAGTCTGATTGCCGCATCCATCCAGTTAAAAGCTGCCAACCATGGTGTGACATACAACTGCCCCCAAAAGTCCCTGAGTGCACAGTCGGTCGGCTATTCTACAGCCCTCCTTTCACAACCACTAACAAGCTGCTTTCCAGCCATGCTCCCCCAACGCCCGTGCACCAGAATGAATACTACACTCCGGAAGACTTGTGCAGCTGATACTTACTCCAATAAGGTATCCACTAGCCCCCTGACCATGCTCTTACCTCCACTCAAGCCAGGCATCGTTAAGCGTCTTGTGTCACATTCCCCTCATGCCCAGCTTCTGGTAGCTCAACAACAGAATATGCACCCTCACCTGTCTCTTACCCTCTAACTCACAACAAGGCATACAATGGCCTGGTCCCCCACCAGCCTCAGTAGCCAACCACACTACCATTGCCTTATCCTGCCCGCCATATACCAGAGCAGCAGACTCGAGCCAACAAGCTCCCGTGGCTTCCTCACAGCCCTGCCCTGACAATGTCACCACCAGCCTCACACCAAGTAGCCCTATTATCTCCATACCCAACATGTCAAGACCCCCACTGAACTGTGCTCTAGTTAATGCCAGATGTAGTCAAGCCTACCCCCTTGACATCCACAACCCTATCACGGCAGTAATCTAGACATGCAAGCCATTTCTGAAACTTGGCTCCATTCCACGTCAGGTCCCACCCTGTTCATTGCTATTCCCCAAACTACACCATTTGCTGCTGTGACAGACTTGACACCAGAGACGCGGGCGGAAGGAAGGTCACTTTGATGGCAAGAGACGCCCTCTCTATCAGACAAATTAGCACTACGCAGCTGGAAAACAGCGACCTACTGTCGATCATACTACCCCTAACCCACACCAACACAATTACCATGCTTCTGCCAACTGTGCCACCATTGCACAGGCAATTGTAGGTGCCAAATTAGACTATTGTTAAAGCCTACTGCTCGGCATCTCGAAACACAACCTCAGCCCTCTGCAGGTCGTGCAAAATAACACTGTACGCATTGTTGAGGGCCTCCGCAGAATATAGTGTGTGTCTACAGGTAGGAGAGCTCTGTATTGGCTCCCTGTCTGCAGTAGTTACTTTTCATGTGCTATGTATCGCACACAAATGTCTTTTTGGTCTGGCTCCTGGGTACCTGTCCACCTACATTTTGCTACTGCCTGTTGGTAGAACATGAGATTTAATAGCAGCGGTATGTTAGAGGTACCAGACTTGCCTATGTAGCCCAAAAATCCTTTTCGCATGCAGCTCCATGGATGTGGAATACCCTTCATATGACCCTAGAACCTGCTCCTCACTCTCATTCTTCAAGCGAAGACTGTCCTGTTTATCTGATAACCTTGTCTCCATGCGGTATCTCAATTTTATTCTTCCTGACTCCTCTTCTTCATGTTTTCCGTCTCTTGTTTTATTGCCTCTATGCCTCCGGGGCTTGCATTCATGCGCATTCCCCTTATTTGTCCCGCCTCCTGCATTCTCCCCTGGCCCTCATTGGCCAATTTCACCTGTTTGCTGGTGAAGGCCTGCCCCTGAGCACACACGCTTCCTAGGCCATTTTGCTCCTGCCCTCCCATACCATCATGGGGCTGCCTGTCCCCAGCACACCGTTCACAGCCTCCTAAACTCCCACTGCAGCTTCTCCTTGTTTGTCCCACCTCCCGCGCCTTCCCCTCGCCCTTATTGGCTATTTTCACCTGTTTGCCGTAGAGGGCATACCCCTGGGCACACACGCTTCCTGGGTCATTTCCACCCGGGCCTCCAGGTAAGCGTTGCGTGATTCTGGTGCTCCTGCCCCCCATACCATCATCATGGGGCTGCTCGGCCCCAGCGCACCGTTCACAGCCTCCTAAACTCCTGCTGCAGCTTCCCCTTGTTTGTCCTGCCTCCCGCGTCCTCCCCTGGCCCTTATTGGCCAATTTCACCTTATACTCGACGTGACCTGGGCCCCCTGCCCAGCAGCCCATTCGGCTAAGGGGCCCAAGGCAAAGGGCGGCTCCTACAGTGGCGGCTCCAGGAAGTGTCAGCAGGTGTCCGCAAGGGAAGCCAGTGATGCCAGCGACCAGCCATCAACCAGTAGCAACCAAAAAAGTAAGTGTGGCATGGGTGGGGAGTAGAGCAATCACTCTACTCCGGAAAACCCTACCACTCAACATAACCTTACCCCAGAACTGTGAATGATAGCATGTCCCACACTTAGGGCTCATGACGAACATGGAGGTAATGAAAAAAGGAAGGCGGAATGGTTTTACCGGCATCGTTAATGGGTCCAGGCCATTACGAGCCGACAACCCGGCAATACCGCCACCGCCCATACCGTGCCCTTTCTCACCGGCATGCGCATGTACACTCGCCCCTTCATAGCTGAAATACTGCAATGCTGCTAACAGGAGGACATCACAAGTTACGCGGGCATGCACTTACTGGCATCCCGAAGGCAGTAATTAGGGCCTGCACAACGGCGGCAATACAGGCATTGCTGACCACCCGTAAATAGCAACCTGCAGTGTAGACAACTGCCACAGGTGCACACAAACACCACAGGTGGAGTCAATGGAGCCTGTCCAAGTACAAAAGGAGCACACCCACACACCACACCCCTTCCTACACCAAAATGATCCCACTAGCTGTTGCAATCATCCACATTTCCCTACCACAGACTGGCCAGGAGCTCGCTGATACCAAAGTAGGCTTCCATGCACTGGCAGGCATGCCTTATTGCGTCGGTGCCCTCGACTGCACCTATGTAGAATTGGTGGCCCCTCATGCCAATGAGGAGGTGTACCGCAATCGCAAGCAATACCACTCCATCAATGTGCAGATGGTATGTGACTCCAGCAAGATCATCACACATTGTTGCGCCCGATATCCCGGATCTTCACATGATGCCATGATGCTGCGTAACTCCACGCTACCCTGCTATATGGAGCGGCATGCTGGACGACGTGCCTGGCTGCTCGGTAAGTTGCCTGACTGGGCCGGCAGTGCATTGGGGTTGTGAGTTGGGGGGAGTGCATACTCCACCTGTGTGAAATTGGGGGGATGCATACTCCACCTGGGTGAGATTGTGGGGGGATGCATACTCCACCTGGGTGAGATTGGGGGGGGATGCATACTCCAACTGGGTGAGATTGGGGGGGATTCATACTCCACCTGGGTGAGCTTGGTGGGGGGGTGCATACTCCACCTGGGTGGGATTGGGGGGATGCATACTCCACCTGGGTGAGATTGGGGGGATGCATACTCCACCTGGGTGAGAATGGGCGGTGAGTGTACAATGTGCTTACAGCAATACACTGTTCGCCTGAATATCCCAACCTGAACATGACACATCAATCCCCATAAGACCAATGCTGCATAGCAATGACAACATGCCAGATGCACTACTAGGCCACCATGTGCATGTTAATACCAAATTGCTGCAGCCATGGCAGTGATTCCTAAAGGTGTCAGGTAACATTTTGACTCACACATACCTCATTTTTCTCCCATGCAGGTGATGGTGGCTATCCCTTGAAGCCGTGGCTACTTACCCCTGTACGGAACCCGCAGAACAGGCACGAAGAGGAGTACAATTGGTTCATACCCGTACCCGTGTTGTGATTGAGCAGACCTTTGGCCTGTTGAAGGCACAGTTCCGCTGCCTCAGCAGGTCTGATGGAGCACTCCTTTATGGGCCTGAGAAGGTGGCAAAGATCAGCATGGTGTGTGTCATGCTGCACAACATGTGCTTACGGAGAAACATACCACTGCCACCTGACATTGACCTGCATGCACCGGGTGAGGATGATGAGGATGATGATGGAGGAGAAGCAGCACCCCTGCCAGTTCGTGATGCACAAGATGGCCGTGCTGTGCGCCAATCACTGATTGACGATTATTTCTGAACCACAGGGACGTTGATGTTTATGTGTCAGTACTACACTAGGCACTGGGATCTTGTGGACATGGACACAGGGTGTGTGGGGAGTTGGGCACTGTGCGCTGTCATGAATTGGTTAAACACACACGAAATGAACAATGTCCAGTCATGAAATGAATTTGCACACAACGGGTGTATTAGAAAAAATAACAATAGAGTGCATCATCCCTCCACCTCTCACACGCCCTCCACCCTCCCCCAAAAAAACCCTGATACCCCATACCCCCCAAACACGCCTAACACCCCCCAATTAACACCCCTAAAACCCCCAATGAACACCCCCAAGACCCCCCCAAACACCCCACCTCCCCCCTCACTCATTGTCATCCCTCACACGATGTGGGTGGACCGGTTATTTCCGGCCTCTTTTCGAGTCTCCGGGCAGCATGTCGGTGTGCCTTGTGCTGCGCCTGATCATCCACACAGGGCTTGAGGGAGTTGAGCTGGCAGGTGTGGATGACGGGGTGGAGGTGGTTTGGATGTGGCACTGCCGTTGCAGGTTGTTGCTGTTGAAAATGGTCCAGCATCCTGCTAAGGACCTGCGTCACCGCCCCTAGACTGTCACGGATGAGTATTGCGTTCGTGTTGATGGCATTTACGGTAGCCGCATTTGCCTCCCTCATTTCTCGGCGTGTTTGCTCACCCTCGGCCACATACTGGCGGACCAGTTCAATCATGGAGTCCTGGCGGACCTCTACCCTGGATGGTGCTGTGGCTGGGCGGACCATTACAGGGCTGCCCTCTGAGGTGCTGGATAGATGCGGACTCCTCAGTAGATCCGCTGGTACCTGTATGGGTCATGCAGGTGTGCCCTGTGTGGAGTGGTGGGGGATTGACTGGGGGCTTGGTGTATGTGGACATTCCACATGGATGGTGTCATCACTGTCCTGGTATTCCTCCACTTTCACATCCTGGTCACTGAGGGGGGCTATGGCTGCTGCCTCACCTACTGAACTGGTGTCAGTGGACTGGGTACCGTCAGCCTCTCCCTCTACAATTGTTCCCGACACTGTGTTTGCAGTCTCGTCGGCTGCTGTGATCTCCTCCTCAGCCGGCCTGGCCTGCATTGGTGCCCTAGGTTGCACTCTGGCCCGCGGTGCTGCCCCAGAGGTGGAAGGCCCAGTGCCCTCTGGTCTTGCCCTGTGTGTAGATACCCTTGGGGCAGGGTCCTGCCCTTCACTTTCTGCATCAGTGCCTGTGGGGGAACAAGAGATGCAGGGCATCAAGATGCATGAGTTGGTGCTGTACAGTATTTCATTTCTCATGCATTGCATTCTTATAGGTGTGTCACACAGGGTACTTTAAGGCGGGGGGGCACTTTGGCATAAGTCGTGGCCTCTCCATTCGGTACTGATGTGTACCAGGTGGCATACCATTGTATTGCGGTTTGTGTGATGTGTGACATGCAAATGGTCCCTGTGTGTTGGGTGTCTGTTGGTAATGGGATTGGCACGCAGCATGCATTTCATTGTGCCAGGGTTTGGGCCTCCATCTGCACATGGATCTCTATATGTGTGTATGATGGGCCATGCATTGGCTTGGCTCGGCTCACTTTCACATCTGTTGTACTACGTCATGGTTTGGCCTACTGGTGTTTGCAGGGTCACTCACCTCCATCTCCCGATGTCGCTGCACCCGTCTCCATTTCACCAAAGCCTTCTATGGACTCCATACGCATGGTGGTGCTGCAGGTCCCTTGCCAGCGCATCAATTTTATTGGTGGGCACCCCCGCCTGTGGCCATGGCCACCCTGCGATTAGATGCCAGGATGTTACGGACCCGGAGACGTAGGTCATCCCATCGCTTTTTACAGTCTTTGACCGTGGGGTGGTGCCAACCGCTGTCACCTTACGCGCAACCTCCTCCCATATTTCTTTTTTTCTTAGTTGGACTTCCCTTTTGTTTGCGAACCCCTCATCTGCATGGGCTGCAAGAGTATCAGCCAGCATGTTGAGCTGCTTGTCGGAGAAGTGCTTTTTGCACAGAAAGGGGCTAGTCTTGCGGATATCCTTGGACATACTGGATGGTATGGCCCTGCTCTCTACTCTGTAGCACTGCTGGATTGGGGGGATTTCAATGGATTATGTTTTTGAAGATAGTCGCCGGTGCATTTCCCGTTCCAACGCGAAGATGTTACTTCCGGGTCCGGTATTACGAGCCCGATATTTGCATGCTGGTATTACCGAGTCGTTATTAAGGGGTTGCTCCTTGGCGGAGGCGGTATCGGCAGGTCCCGTGATGGCGCTATCGGGGGTTGGAGTGCCTTTTCTTTGCTGTTCCTTCTCCCGAACTATGGATTCCCCAAATGGTTTCTGTGCTTTCCCCTTTCTCTTCCTCACCCATTAATGGTGGTACCAGATTGGAAGTGCTCTTGGCAGACTTCTCATTATCCAGGTGCATCATCAATGTCTATCGTAACAGCACTATCATGGCCTAGGTTTCTCAACCCAACCTCCTCTTTTTTGACAACAGGTATTTACCCTCTCTTTTCAACTTCCACCCTCCTATTGCTGCTCCACTGTCTTCAATTTCTCCCCTGTCCACCCCTTCCAGTGGTGGTACCCCACTCCTGTACCCCCCTCCCGAGAAAAACTTTAAAGTTGGCACCCAGCTGCACTTAGCTACACTTAATTCCCGCTCTGCTGTCAAACACGCCTCTGACATATCTCTCCTCCTTGAAGACCTTGACCTCCTTGCTCTTACTGAGACGCTTTTCAAGGCTAGCTCTGTCACTGGGCTTGACACTCATCCCCTGATGGCTACAAGATCCTCTCCAATCCAAGGCCCACCCACTCTGGGGGCTGAGTGGCCCTGATTTTCCCTGAGTGGGTCCCGGCCACCATCATTCTCACTCAATCCTACTCCTCCTTTGAATGCCTTGTATGTAGGCTGTCTGTCTCTCCTTCCCTCTCCCTCACTCTCAACACTATCTATAGGCCCCCTGGACCTATCCCGCTTTTCGTCTCGGAATGGGCTGACATCTCCTCCTCTCTCCTGGCCTCCTCCCCCAATCTTTTATGCCTAGGAGACTTTAGCATCCAGCTGGACTCCTCCGATATGGCCACTGTACTCTTCTGAGACCTCTGTGACTCTCTCTCTCCCTCACAATTTCTGCCCTCTGGTCCTACCTACCCTGCCGGACACAACTTGGATGCGCTCATCTCAGCAGGCATCCCTCTTTCCAGCCCTCTTACTACTCCTCTCTCCTGGTCAGACCACTCGCTCCTCTCTGCCCATCTTGAACACCTTGGCCCCCATGCAATGCCTCTGCCCGCACTGCAGGTCTCTGACCAAAGTATCGTGTGTCAGTCGCTACATCCGCCAGCACCTTCATCCCTCCTACCACACCTGCCTCTGACTCTCTTACAGACTCAGCACTTGCTAACCTCCATCTCTCCATCTCCAACACTTTGGACATCCTTGCCCCTACTATTAGCATCTGCATGAAGCCTGCCTCCAAGTGCAACTCTTGCTATGACTCTGACTTGGCCACTCTGAAACGCAAGTGCAAGGTTGCTGAACGGAAGTGGCAGGCCTCAAATCCACCCTCTGACAAACTGGCCGGCCACCTGCTCCAAAAGTGATATCGACACTCCATCCGCTCTAAGAAGAGGGCTGATGTCCAAGACCGCATCTCTGGGGCCACAAATAACATGGATGAATATTTCAAAATCTCCAAGGACCTGGCCAATCCTACTGCAGTCTCCTCTTTTCCTCTTCCCTCTCAGGGCATCTGCACTGCATTTGTCAAGGAATTTCCACCTTCTCACCTGAGTCCGATCTTTGTTGTATTTCTTGGTCGATGCCTTCTTGCAGATGGATCGGGTCTTGAATAAGGCTGCACGAGTCTCTTCGGACTCCAGCGTGCGTTCAAAGTTCCAGATTGCAATGATTCAGGAATCCGGGAAATTAAGAAAGTGCACTACACAGCACACGAGTCCAGGAAGTAAGAAAGAAAGGAGAGGGACTAGGAATGGAGTTAGTAGGGACAGAATCAGGGAAACAATACCGCGATCTACGGAGCACACGTCTGGTCGCTACTTCGCAATAGCATTGAGATGCGCGGAGCCACGGGGGGTGTGGTCTGTTAATAGAACACTCTACGTCCAACGTGTAGAGCGAGGAAGGTGTTTCACGCTGGACGGCCATGTTGGGAGTACCAGGGAGTGTAAGCCCCGTTGAGACAAGGACCAGGGAGTCCAAAAGGGGTGCGTTCTGTAGGTCATGACAGCATGCCTACTTCGAAGACCCGTTCCTCCAGGTTTGCCCGGGTGTATGAGGTGAAATTTTCTGAGCAGTCGAGGGGTCTTGAGATTAGAAAGTGGTTCCCAGGTTCTTTCACTAGGAGGATATCCCTTCCATTCAACCAGGTATTGAAGCTGACCCTGTTTATACCTGGAGTCGCATATTCGGGACACTTCATATTCCAGTTGGCTGTTGACCAGCAGAGGAGGGGGTCTCAGGATTTCCGGGAGGATTGGATGTAGGGTTTTAATAAGGATGTGTGAAAAACTGGGTGAATTTTCTTCCAGGAGTCTGGTAGTTTGATCCGGTGTGAGACTTGAGTTATAATTTCCTTGATGGGAAATGGACCATAGTACCGAGGGGCCAATTTGTTTGGCCGTAGATGTCGGGGTAGTAATTTCGAGGACAACCAGACCTGATCACCAATTGCATAAGAAGGCCCTGGTCTTCTGTTGGAATCCGCATACCTCTTAGTCTGTGTTCTGGCCTTCTCTAAGTTTTCTTTGGCCTCCTGGTGTACGTTGATGAGGGTTTCGATCCAGGAGTCGACAGTAGGTACCGGTGTGGGATGAGGGAGAACAGAGGGTAGAACCAATGGATGGAAACCTTGGCTACAATAAAAGGGACTGGTCTTAAGTGCTGAATGATCGGAATTGTGTTAGGTGAATTCAGCCGTGGGTATCGGAGGCGACCAGTCATCCTGAACCTTGGTGGCGAAACATCGAAGATACTGTTCCAGGGTCTGATTAGCACATTCTGTGGCCCCGTTGGTTTGGGGATGATAACCTGATGAGAGGGCGTGTTGGATTCCCAAAATGCGACAGAGATGTTTCCAGAATTGTGAGACATATTGAGGTCCTCGATCAGATATGATCTTGGAAGGAAGTCCATGCAGACGGAATATGTGTTCCAGAAAGATTCCAGCAAGTTCGGACGAGGATGGTAGCTTAAAATGAGCCATGTGAGTGAACAAGTCAATGGTAACCATGATGGTCGTGTATCCTCGGGAAGGTGGTAATTACACAATGAAATCTGTAGCAATGAATTCCCATGGCCTTGTTGGCAGTGTAGGTTGCAGTAGAAGACCCGCCGGTCTCTTGTTATCATGTTTATTTTGACTACAGATAGCACAAGCTTGGATGTGCTGCTGTACGTCGGTCTTCATTCCAGGCCACCAAAACTGTCTTTGTATGAGACAGAGGGTGTTGGTTATGCCACGATGTCCGGAGTGAAGGGTATCATGACAGAGGTTTATTATTCTTTGTTGTAATTTCTGTGTGGGAATGACCAGTGCATTGTCCTTGAATAAATATCCTTCCTTGACTCTTAGATTCCATTGATTCTTCCTTGAAATATCCTTCCACAGATCAGAGGATTGGGTTTGCACTCGAATTTCTTCCAGGAGTTTGACTGCTTGAGCTACAAAGATCGTGTGGGGAAACATCTTAGGGTAGGCCCTATCTTCAGAAGTTACATAGTCAGGACGTCGAGATAAGGCGTCAGCAATCAGGTTTTGTGACCCGGGAACATGAGTGATGTGGAACTGGTACTGGGCAAAGAAGTAGGCCCAACGAACCTGACGACTGTTCCTACACTCCAATGACTGTAGAATTTGAAGATTTCGATGGTCCGTGCAGACCTGAACTGGATGTCTAGCACCCAGAAGTAGATGTCGCCATTCAGTGAAGGCTTGGCGGATGGCTAACAGTTCCTTTTCCAGGACGGAGTAGTGTGTCTCACTGGGAGTCAGGGTTCGTGAAAGGTAAGCAATTGGGTGTTCCCGTTTATCCTCAAATTCCTGCTTCAACACCGCTCCTATGGTGTAGTTAGAGGCATCCGTTTCCACTAGGAATGGTCGATTTATGTTGGGTTGGGCTAAGATGGGGGCTTGCGTGAACTCTGCCTTTAAACGTTGGAATGCCTTATCTTGCGGTGTAGACCAGATAAAGGGGGTGTCTTTCTTCAAGAGAGCAACGATCGGCTAAACGATCTCGGAAAAGGTGGATATGAACTTCTGGTAGAAATTGGCAAGCCCCAGGAAGGATTGAACTTGTTTCACGGACGTGGGAGCGGGCCATGCCAGCATGGCCTTTACCTTTGAAGGGTCCATACCAATTCCTTCTGGGCTAAGGATGAATCCTAGGTAGTGAACAGAAGTAACTTGAAACAAGCATTTTTCGGGTTTGGCTAAAAGTTTGTGTTCACGGAGTCGTTGTAATATTGCCTTTACATGTTCTTCATGCTTTAGAAGGTCCTTGGAAAAGATCAATATGTCGTCCAGATAGACAATGACGAAGAGGAATAACATGTCAGAGAACACCCTATCCATGAAACGTTAAAAAACTGCGGGGGCATTAGCTAGTCCAAAGGGCATGACTAGATATTCATAGTGACCAAAGGGTGTTCTAAAGGCTGTTTTCCATTCGTCTTCTTCCTGGACACGGATCAAATGGTAGGCACCCCAGAGATCCAACTTCGTGAATATTACGGCACCTCTCACAGCTTCCAGGATATCCGAGATCAAGGGCAATGGGTACCGGTCTTTGAGGGTGCATTGATTTAAGCCACGATAGATGAGGCAAGCTCTTAGTTCCTTGGTGTCCTTCTTGGGAACAAAGAACAACGAAGCACCCGCTTGAGATTTTGAAGGTCTTATGGTGCCATTTTCAAGATTGGTATCCGGGTATTCTCGGAGGGCCTTTTTCTCAGGTTCGGAAAGGATGAACATTCTGCCGAAGGGAATCTCTGCTGAGGGATCTGTATCTATGGCGCAGTCTTCAGGTCTGTGAGGGGGTAAGGCCTGGACTATGGCAGTTGAAAATACATCAGCATATCCCTGATAGGCCTCAGGGACTTGTATGATATTGGAAACCATGAGTGGTGTTTGCTGGTCTCTTGGTGGTTCTTTAGGGGGTGTCAAGGAGGAATCCAGGAATAGACAGTGAGACATACAAAACTCTGAGCCTAGGAATAGTGATCCTGCTGTCCAATTGATGTACAGATTGTGCTTCTGTAACCAGGGCATACCCAATACCATGGGGTAATGAGCTGACTTAATGATGTCGAATCTAATCCGCTCTTGGTGATGGTTTATAGAAAGCTGGATCTCTTCAGTCTGCAGGCTTATGGGCCCTGAAGTGAGGGGTCTTCCGTCGATTACTTCCACCGGCTGCATGGTGCTTCATGTCTCGTATGGAATATGATGACTAACACCCAATCTTGATCAATGAAAATTCCCATGGCTCTGCAGTCTACCAAGGCCAAAATGGAATAGGTCTTATTCTTGGAGGGCGAAAGGAAGGCCTGCAGTATCACCAAATTGTTTTGTCCAGGAGAGTTCAAGGATGGAATTGATGTGGACCAAACATCTCTCTCCCGAAGCTCTGCTCCATCTAGGATCGGGAGCTGGTGTTTCCCGAACGCCGAGGAGGGGCTAGAGGACACTCCCTAACCAAGTGTTTATCTGAGGCACAATACATGCACAACCCCGCATGAATCCTTCTCATCCTTTCTTGCGGGGATATTGGTCCACGGAAGGCTCCTATCTGCATGGGTTCTGGTTCAGTGACTGAGCCTGGGTTTGTGTCCGTCTTGGTGGTACTCTCAAAGGACACTTTTGGAGGATTTCCTCTGGATTTCTTCTTCTCTGCCTTCCTTTCCTGGATTCGAAAGTCAATTTGCATGGCAAGGTCCATTAGTTCCTGGAATGAGTTTGGGCGAGCCACTCTGGCCAACTCATCCTTAATCTCCTCATTCAGTCGTCTCCTGAAAAGGGTAAAACTCGCCTCAGGAGACCAATCAGCCTCCTTGGCTAATTGCTTGAATCAGGTTACAAAGGTGAGCATATCCTGGGATCCCTGTTGAAAGTCTAACAGGCGTTCCTGGGCACTATAGACCTGCTCTGGGCGATCAAACATGGTTTTAAGGGCCTGTATGAACCCATCATAGTCATCTAGGAGAGCATTGCCGGAATTAACGAGGGGCGTAGCCCAGGTTAATGCATTTCCTGAAAGGTGAGAAATTATGAAACCCACTTTAGCCCTGGGAGTCGAAAAGTAGTAGGGCTTAAAAGTAAAGTGGACCAAACATGAATCCAGGAATCCACGAAGGGTTTTTGCCGACCCATCGTATTTGTCAACTATGCCGCCCAGCAACACACTTTCTTTTGTGGCAGAATCACGGGATAGAACCAATTGTTTGAGAGCGGCGTTTTCCGCCTTGAGATTCTGTACATCGGTTGATAGTTCTTGCCTGCCACGCATTAGGTCCTGAACGGCCGCTTCCATGTCCATATCGAGTTCGGTCGGGTGGCGTCTCAAACTGTCAAGGAGTTCCCCCCTTCTCACCTGAGTCCGATCTTTGCTGGATTTCTTGGTCGATGCCTTCTTGCGGACGGATCTGGTCTTGAATAAGTTTGCACGAGTCTCTTCCGACTCCAGTGTGCGTTCAAAGTTCCGGGAAGCAATGATCCAGGAATCTGGGAAATTAAAAAAGTGCACTCGACAGCACACGAGTCCAGGAAGTAAGAAAGAAAGGAGAGGGACTATCAATGGAGTTAGTAGGGACAGAATCAGGGAAACAATACCGCGAGCTATGGAGCACATGTCTGGTCGCTACTTCGCAAATAGCATTGAGACGCGCAGACCTGCGGGGGGCGTGGTCTATTAATAGAACACACTACGTCCAACGTGTAGAGCGAGGAAGGTGTTTCACGCTGGACGGCCATGTTGGGAGTACCAGGGAGTGTAAGACCCGTTGAGACAAGGACCAGGAAGTCCAAAAGGGGCGCGTTCTGTAGGTCATGACAGCATTGGCCTCCCACTTCTCCTCCTAAACCCAGGACATCCTGTCCTCATTGGCATCCACTCCCTCCTGAACCCCCTCCTCTCTTGCCTCACTTTGCCCCCCTCTCGCCGCCTCTCTTACTCTCCTCCTTCGTTCCCATTGCACTGGATGAGGTCTCTAAAGTAGTCTGCTCTATGGATGTCTACTCCAAACAGGTGCTCCCCTGATCTTCCAGAACTTTCAAGGACAACAACTCGTCTCTTGACCCTGCCTTGGCTGATTTCTGTAACCATTGCTTTTGCACTGGCTCTTTACCACAACCGCTGAATCACTCTCTTGTGCACCCCTTCCTAAAAAAAGCCATCTGCTGACCCTTCCTGCATGGCTAACTATCGACCTATCTCTTTCACCCCTTTCTTTAGCAAACTTATGGAGAAGCTGCTCACCCCCCAACTGACCCTCCGCACCGAATTGGCCGGCTGCCTCCATGACCACCAGTGTGGCTTTAGAGTATCCAGAGGCACAGAAACTGCTCTCCTGAACACCCATGAAGATCTGCTCTCATAGCTACACTCACCCTCTATTGGCACTGTCAATCATGCCATCCTGATAAATCTTCTCTGTGATACCCTAGGCATCACAGAACGGGCACTGAACTGGTTGACCTCCTTTCCTTCTAACTGACCCTCCCAAGTGCAAATGGGCCCTTTTCTCTCCTTTGCGTCACTCTCTACCTGTGGTTGTGGCATCCCTCAGGGCTCTATCCTATCATCGTGGCTCCTTGCCCCTCTGGCCCACTTGATTTCCTCCTTCTCTCTCCACTTCCAGCGTTACGCTGATGACACACAGCTCTCCTTTAAGCTTCATCCCTCCAACTCATCTTCTCTCACACTCATGCCTGACTGCCTGACCACTATCCAGGGGCGGTGCTCTGCTAACGATCTCTGCCTTAATGCCAGTAAAACAGAGATCCTTCTCACTGGGACGCTTGCTTCCTATTTTCCCTCCCACTCTGGCCTCCCGCCTTGAGTTGCCTTCCCTCTCCCACTTGTGAGGTAAAAAACCTTGCAGTCATCTTTGACTACTCTCCCTCCTTCTCTCCTCATATCACTGACCGTGCCAAGAAGTCCAACTTTCAGCTCCATCTCCTCAGAGTTATTCTCCCTTTCTTCGCCTTTACCCAGAACTCAATGTCTTCAGAGCTCTGGTACTCTCTAGGCTGGACTAGTGCAAGAGCCTATTCCTCAACCTACCTCTTTCCTCACTTCGCCCACTTCAACTAATCCAGAATAGAGTTGCAAGACTTATCCTAGGCCTCAAGCACATGGACCGCATCTCTCCTAACTAAAATCTCACCACTGGCTCCCAGGGACCGCAAGGATCAAATTTGAGTCCCTTTACATCATGCTTGGCCTCACTCTGAGACAAAATGTGTTCTGGGATCTTCTTAAAGAAAAATGGTGGTTCAAAAAGAAATGTAAACCATGACTGGTTTCCGGTGGCCTTACCATCAGGTTTCTGCCACGTTAGCAAAAAAATAGTTCAACACAAAAAGGGTTGCCCTTGGTGTCTTTGACATAGGGCTCTTGCAGCAAATAAAGTTTACACTGTCTCTGGGTCCCCAAGATTTACTCTTTCCAGTTCCAAACAACAACAAAAAAGACAGTTTTGGTCAGGCCTCTCAGAGTTCCCTTCTCCAAGTTTAGGCCTTACCTGAAAAAGTTCCAAAATGTCTCTGTGGGCCTCTCCGGGAACTCTTCCCCAAGGCTAGGCCCCTCTTGTCCCAAACAAAAGTTCACACAGTTCCTTCCATGGGACAGTGTCAGAGACTTTTGAAAACGCTGGCTTCCTCCCCTGCACGACCACTCTGACTTCTGACCCCTCTCTTTACGCTTGGTATCTTTTTTCTGTCTTGTTTTACTTTCCCCTTTCATTCCACTTTGCAGTGCACTCCTGCACCTTCTTTCTCTTTGCTGTGCCTCTTGCACACTCCTCTTGCTTTGTGGTGCCCCTGGCACACACCTTTCACTTTGCTGTGCAACCTTGCACTTTCTTTTCTTACTTTAGGATTGCTTGCACCCTTTCTTCTGCTTTTGGGTCGTTCGCACCCTTTCTTTGCACTCTTTCTGTCTTTTAGGATGCTTGCACCCTCACTTCTACTTTCGGGTCGCTCACGCCCTCTCGTCTGTCTTTTCTTCTCTTCGCTCTGCTGGCACATCTTGTTTTCCTTGCTTTACTTCTTCTGTGTGCCGCTTTCCTCTTTCCAATCTCTGCTCCCCTTTCAGCCACACGCACACCACTGGGTTGCTCTCACTCTCCTGCTGCGAGACTTACCCAGATAGCGTAGCGCTGGCAAGCAGCTTCTTCGGGTGCTTAGAGTTGAGGTCAGGGTCTCACCACCTTCCCCCCATGGACCCCTGGGTCCGGCACATGTCCCAGGGGAACGAGCACTGGCCTGGACATGGCCAATTATAAGCAACTCACCTCACTACAGCTCCATGGAGACACGGCTCCCTCGCCAAGGTGCAACCCTCCGGCCAAACAGGGTCAGTGCCCTGTTGTCTCGCTCTCCTCCAGACTTTCCAGGCTTCTCATGCTGCAGCCTCCTCGTTCCAACCAGCAACCGCAGCTCACACATCTTTTCTGGAAGAGCCACACCTTTTATAACCCAACTGTGGGTCAAGTGGAGTCAGGTGTGAATGATTAAGGTACATTGCCTGACCTTGCCTGACACTATTATTGGGACAGCCTAGTGGTGCAATGTGGTAGGCTTCCCACTGTTACGTCTACGGGTAATTTTCACTTCTCTTGTTCGCCTCTTCTTCGTCCCAGTACATGTTGGAAATGGGGAAAGGGAGATGGAATGGAATTGGAAATATCCCACAAAAGCTGAGTAAGAGGGTTTTGGTGTACCAAGGGAAAAGGGGGACTACCATGTCTTGCCTTTAGGTATTCTCCTCCCAATCCCATATAACCCTCCACTCAGGTGATGCTCCCTCGCTAGTCCACCCCCAGGATTGGGCTCCAAAAGCAAGGGCCATTCCCTGGCCACCTGAATGGAGGATCCCGGGGGAGTAGGTGGGAGAACACTGTCAGGTTTCTCACACCAGTCACATGTGCATATAATTTGTCCTTTACTCTTTTTGTTATATAATATTCCACGTTCTTCTGTTATTCAGTCATTTGGTGTGTCTCTGTCACTTTTAAACAGACGATTCTGAAATCCTTCTCTTGTTTTCCTCTTTTTCTGATTTACTTCATTTGTCTATGTATGGCAATCTTCTTTTAAGCTCTGGATGATTTCTCACTCTCGTCATCTTAACCCATCTAACAATGCGGTTCTCTTCTTCCCTGGCGCTTCCCTTTATGAATGCTCGCTCCGTATTTTATTTCCTTTAATCCTGATTTTCCTCACCTATGTCTGTTGGTAACCCAGATCTTACTTTTGACTCTTCCCTTCCTTTCTCTTTTCATAGTTCTATTCTTGCTCCGTACTGCCACTATCAGCTCTATAATATTCAAAGAATTCAACCTTTACTTTCTTGGCTGCTATAACCCTGACTCTTACTATTGTAGTCTCACGTCTCAGTTACTATTCTTCCTGTTTCATGGCATGGGAGGGCCTGCCTAAGCCTTTGTTCCTCTTCAGTCTATTTTTAATTCTGTCATCTTTTGCCTCGTTTTCCTTCCACTTCACTCCCACTTCGCACTTCTTTAGCTGTATTTCGCTGGCTTCCATTTCCTGCCCATCTTCAGTATGCTGGGAGGATAGCTCAGGGACAACGCATTTGTCTTGGAAGCAAGGCAGCACAGAGTAACTCGGGTTTGAATCCTGATCTTTTCCTTGTTTTCAGTCTATGGGCCTCATTACAAGGTGGGCGCAAAGGGATAACGGGCACCGTTAAGGACATCGGTGCCGGTAATCCCTTTGCGCCCTATTCCGAGGTCCCTTAGCGGGTCCCTTCCTTAATGCCTGGTTTTACCAGGCGTTATCGATGGGGCCCGTTAAGGGACTTCAGAGCTAATGCGCGGTACCGTTATTAGCGCGTTCCCCTTTCCCATTGAGCCCTATGCGGGCTCAAATGGGAATGGGGAATGTCTTTTTCAATGGGGACTAACCGGTCCCGCCAAGGTCGGACTGGACCGGTAAGTCCCCATTGAACGGGACCGGACACGGTCCCGTTATTGGTGGTAGTCATGGCGCTAATAGCACCATGACTACCACCAACCTTGGAATGAGGGCCAATGTGCCTGATCGAACACTTCACTCTACTACATTACTTCTCTCTTGATTGTTCCTCAATCTCCTTGTGCACAACCTCACTCTCTCTCTTTCGCCCTTGTTCCCCGAAACTATGGAATGGTCTCCTTTTACTTATTCTCTTCCTGGATAAAATTGTTCCTCATGTTTGATAAATTTTGTAAATAATTCTAATCTTTGTAACTGCGTATTTAACTTTGTACAACACTTTGATAAATAATTGAGATATTTATTAAGTAATGAAGCTTTACGCTGGCAAACAGTTCTCTACCGGTGTGAGGCATCTGCCAGATGTATATGTAGTTAATTGAACCAACTCCATGGGGTCAATTGCGACTTAGATGGAACCCTGGTTTCAATTTGTCTATTTCTCATGTTGTCTTTTGGAGGGGAATATAATCATTCAAACATTGAGAGAAAACATCGAAGAGGTTTGGAAAGAGCTACTTGAAAAATCAAAGCTGTCATTGCAGCCGTCCCCTGGCAGGACATTAAGTCCAAAAAAAAGGTACAGCAATGGACCTTCCACAGTACACTGCCTATTACAAAGGGTCTCAGAGTCTAAAATGACTTTTATAATGGAATTTAGGATTGTTTGAAAAGCAAAACAGTGCATTTTCAGTATGTAATGATCTGATAATTCAAACAACGGCAACCTCGTTAGAGAAATCAGTGATTTATTTAATCTTACTTTTAGCCATTGAGAAGGCGGGCGCATTCGAAAGTGTGCAGTTTGGCAGGACAAGCTGCTGGGGTTTGCTTGCCTTGAATTCTGTTCTTGGTTTTTTGCTCATGCTGAGCAAAGTGACCATTACTTGGTTAGCAAGGGATTCAATGCTGTGGTGCCGTTAATAGTGCGCGAGCGACAGAGGTAAAAAACTACCAGGAGTCCCTCCTCACTGCTTTCATCTCCCGACCTCGGACTGCCTTGGAAGGGGCGGTCCCTATCTAACATCACTTCCACGCGGAAGCACGTAGAAGTGTTCAAAAGTGTGCAGTTTGGCAGTTTGGCTGTATGGGTGTCCAAGGTGAGAACAGAAGTGTGGCTAACTCCCGGATGCACTTGTATGGTTTAAGGAGCAAAGAGAAAAGGAAAGTGAATATGGGGCCCAAGGTCGCGTGTAACATAGCCCTGCAACTAAAACATGCAAGGGCCTTACCACTGCCAGCATCTCCAGGTGAGGAAGTTAGTTTATCTACTATTAAGGGGACCCATAGACCCCAGGAAATGAACAAGAGTCAAGTTTTGTCAAACACTACTCATTTTTTTAACCGATTGGCAATGGTACAGCTGTCTCCCTGAGGGATCAGGAGGAGGGTCCAGAGGACCCCGTGCTGGATTATCCATTAGGCCAAGTAGGCACGGACGTATGGGCCCCACTACTTTTAGGGGCCCCATGACAACGGATCAAAATAAAGAGGTGCAGAAAATTAAAAACGTTTTAGGAGATAATTTGCGAGGGGAGGCCAGACATTTTGACTAGCTAGGTGCCTCCACAGGGTTTAATCCGGCACTGAGAGGACTATACTCAGATACTGACGTATTGGACATTAATGCGAGTCAGATCTCGGGCCAGGCCACAGATCGTTATATTGCTAATCCTCCTATTTTTGAGGAGTTACCAACAGAAGACAGTGATAGTGAGAGTTCATATCTGGTTTCTCCTGCCTGGCCACAACAAAGGTTTTTTCTCTATTTTGAGGACCTTCTGCTATTGTGGCCCTTATTGGGGTGCTTACTGAATATGTACTTTTATATGAAAAGATTTTCTTATAAAGTTTCAGATCATTCTTTGTTGTTACAGGACCTTTCAGATCATTTTAAGTTCTGGACTGGGGACAAGGTGTTGTGTCAGGATTCTACCATCAGTCCTCCCATGGAAAAGGGAAAAGGGTTAAGGGATCGAGGCTGGCTTTGTCATTAGGGAGCAGGTCGACAATGGCAAATAAGTATCATCTATTTGTGAGGCCGTGGCTAGTCGACGCTTATTGATTCGCGGAATGTTCCTCAAAGCGTGGTTAAGGCCCTGGAAGAGAGGGCCTCCATAGGGACACACCAGGGGACAGTCCTTCCAGTGAAAGAGGTGAAAACGAATTTTCTGGTGAACAGTCTACCCCCAAATAGGGAGATAATGGACATCACTGTTTCACAAAAAGAGCCAAGGTCATTGGCCTCTGTTTCAAAACAAGCACCAAAGTTAGGGGGGAAGCAAGTTAGGAAAACAAAACATCCGATAGTCAAGAAAGGCAATAGTAATTCATTGAGGAAGTTCCCGCGGAATGTGACCCTCCCAGAGAAAACTCAGGGTGATTGTAAGGATGTTTTTGGGAAAGATATAGGCTTACGTGAATCAGAGGCTTTCAAGGTCGCGACTATCTCCATAGAGTCTGGTGATGAGATGGGGGCCATGATACTCATGATGGGGGACAAATTACAGGCAGACCTGGCTCCCATTTGACAAAGTCAGGTCTTAGAGCACAAAATACTTATTGATGAGTCTGTGAGAAATGTGGGGTCTGGGAAGGAAGACTTTGTGGTCGGGGTGTCTGCCCAGGGGGGGGCGATGGGTCGTCCTTGCAGGTTACGCTCCCGGGAAATTCCTCTGGGTCGTGTTTTCCTAATATTATTCACTTAGTGAACCAACCCCATTGCTCTCATAAGGGTCCGACAGCTTATACAGTGGCAGTCACGGCCCTAGGGCCCAAGATATAGAGGGGATGATTTGGAAGTAGACTGGTCAGTGAGTCAATGCCCTAGTTGGTTAATCCAGCACTGTGAAGCCAACGGGCCTCCCTTGGGGGCAAAGGTTGTAGCCAATTCACCCAGTATATTACGGTGGGCCTTGTCAACTGATGTGAGCGGGCAATCCCTCATTAGGGCCTCTGGAGACCATCATGGTGGAAAACCTTGGGTGGAAGAGAGCATTAATAAGTTAATAAGATCTTAGAGCCAGGAGCCTGTAGGTTGACACTTGAGTTATAGGGTCGGGCAGTTCTTTCCCGCTCAATCATAGAAACATTTAGCCTTATTTGCTGGGATACCAAGATTGAGAACAATACAAACTCGGGACATTGAGAGGGTCGACTTTATTATTGATAAGAGATTACATATAGTGGCCTTGGGTACTGTTTCAGGGAGTTTAAATGATCTAATTCGGAGTGAGTTAGACACCCTGAATCGGTTTGCGATCAGTGTCTCCATGCACCACATGAGATGTAATGGGCGGGCCATACCCAGAACTCAGGAGCTGGGCGGTAAAGATTCGGTGATAGTAGTAAATAGAGGGGCAGACACGAGTCGTAAGATCTCTTGGACACCCGATGTGGCCTCCTCCCATGGAGATTAAAGAGATTGGTCATGGATTGGTTCCTCTCTGAATAAGCGGGTAGAAATTTGATCTCTTTGACGTCTAGAGGGGCAATGAAAAGTTCAGAATGATCTGCTGGAATTCAAAGGGCAATAGTTTGTTTGTTTGTGTTATTTTCTTCTATAGCGCACCAAACCCAAGGGAATTTGGGCGCTTTTCTTAGGTACATAGTAAAAAACAAAACACAAAAAATTGGTTACCCCTTTCTATGCTGCCAGAATGTTAGATTGGTGTTGTTTTTACACAATATTTATATTTGCATAAAACCAGTTGACAAATCTAAACCAAACCTTGAACATCTCATCATGAAACCACATGTTGTCATTAAAAATGTATTTATTTGTTTATCACAAAAACATAATTTTAATGATCACAAAAACATTTTTTATGAAATACACATGTTGTCGAAAATACATGATACACACAAAGCCTTTGATATTTAAAATAACTATTTGGAATCTTCTAAATGACACAAACTGTGCCGGGGTAAAGGATACAGTGTATACACATAAACAGTCAAATCTTACAGAAGTAAAACAAATAAGGAAGAGAAAAAGGAGACTCTTCTTATGTCTAGTCTCATTCAAATCGTTGACATGTTTCGGCCATTGATTTCATTACACACTATCTCCAGTGTATTTTCCTTCTAGATATGCAGACCTTCTTCAGAACAAGACACTTCTTCAATATGGTAGTTTACTCCTGTATACCACTTTGATTGCTGGTCAGAGACAATATTTCTATAAAAACAACATAGAAGACATGAATAAAAATGTGGTCTAAAAATGTTCATGGCATCTTCTTTTATAGTCCTCTAGAAAACAGTAATTTAACTACATCAATCAATTCAATGTAAACATCACCTATCTCTTACTTTTATCTACTGTCAGCATGAAGATAAATGCTCTCCACGTTGTTTGAACAGAGATAATAATTTCTTGTGGAACGGTATCTGGTTCAAATAGCAGATGGATATTCAATCTCTTTTTCTCACCGTAAACAATGTTGGAGAATTATCCTTTATTTTCCTCCTTCTCTATAATGATACATTATTTAACGTTAGTTCAGTTTTAAATTCTTGCTCCTCTGGGACACTGTAGTTTAACTTTCACCATTTTTGCCCTGCAATGGCTCCAAAAAATGTTTTTGTCATCTTTCTGGATTTTTTATATCCTTCGAGATAGTCAAATGCAATGTACTGAATTCATTATCTATTCATACATGCCTCTCGCCACACACACAGATTGATCTTTTCTGTGAACCTACGCCTTATTCGATAGATTTTTATAAAAGGATTTTTTTATTATTAGTGCCAAAGATGTCGAGGAAAAACAGACATGTCCATCTTTCAAACGACTATTTTGGATCATCTTTCCAATAGGTATATAGATTTTACCTCTGGGTATTTTGGGAAAGGGCTTCCGTTGTTTTCCCCAAAATTTTTCTTTGCAGTTAGAAGTCCTTCTATGTCCACGGTTTTTAATAGTCCCAAAAAGAGTGGCACTAGATGACCCCACAGGATGTTGTCTCTGGGGTGCACCAAGATGCTCTAAACAACAACAACATAACTTGTTATACAAAGGATAGCTCCTAAGATGCTTATCGAAAAACAAAGGATCATCACATGGTGTTTTTAGATCTTTCAAGTGTTAAACAGGTATACTTTCAAAATGCACTTACGTGTGTGCTCAGTTCATTGTCATATTGGCTGCATCAATTTCTTTTGCATCAGGGAAAGTGTTGGCTGTTTTACAAAGTCAACCTTGAAGTACTCAGAACCCACTATCTAGGTTTGGGACGGGTGGGAGAAAAACAGAAGGAACTGGAGCTTAGCTCTGAGTAGGTTTCATCTCATGAATTTACGTAGCGTTAAGGAGACTACATCTATCAGAATACATTAACCATTGTGTCCTTACTTACTTATTTAGTGCGCTGGGCGGAAAAAACACCAGCTTCTCTCCTCGCGTTTGCTTCACGTTCTGCTTCTGCCGTTAGAACAACACCGGCTGAAGCATTACCGCACTATTTATAGTGCATCTACGCTACACACGTGATTCGCAACCGTTTGTTTTTATCACGTGATCGGTGGAGCCAGCCTGGTCACTTAAAGGGGCGGTAGCTTGTTCAACTAGAACAAAGTTTTCTTTTGCATCTCGTGCAGTATAGTGCCTCATTCACGGGGCAATTCTTCCAACACCATTATCATGTGTATATAGGTAAATTCTATTTTTGTATTTGTTAAAGAGGAGTTAGCATTCATTCCTATTTTTTATACTATATTCTCCACTTTGCCACAATTCTTACATACTTACCTTGTGATCTTTGAAAAAATAACTCAATAGATTGCATAAGCAATGTTTATTATTTCTTTTTCTCAAAGTTGCAGCAATGAGCTTGCTTCTTGGCATCACGTATGTCACGTGGGTTTTTGGGTGCTTAGCCACAATGACTACATAATTGCTAAATGACCTTATTGATATGTGTTGTGATACATACAGATGGATGTTATGCTTCAAGAGCACGATAATATTGTGGTTGCTTTATGTGGTACAAAATAGCTGCATACACCGGACATGTTAGCAATCCCGACGTATTTCGGACTAGCCGGATACATCAGGCACAGGCCCCATAATTAGACAATACTCTAAGACATGTTGATAAGTGATGTTTGTGCTTATCTCTAGGGAAGGGATTCACTTGAACAGCTTGGTTAAATTTACTTATGTCCACTTTTAAATTGCCATTATTCTTATATTGTGATGACATGAGGATGTTCCACTCAACCGAAGAATTTAGGCCTAGTTTCACAGTATCTAAAGTATAAATCCACTGATGTTCGTATCTACTCAACATCATATCTTTGTTACCTCCTCTCTCTGAAGATTTCAATTTTTGGATGACAAACCAGAATATTTCGGTGTATTTATGTTTCTTTGTTTTGTAGTGCACAACCAACGGTTTATTTTCCACTTTTGTTTTTTAGGCACGATCTGTGCTCGCAAATGCGCTGTCTGATAGGTCTTTTTGTTTTTCCTATATATAGTAAGTTGCACGGGCACTTGATGCCATACACTTCCCAGTCAGTGTTGCAATTAGAAAAATCTTGTAGTTCCAACATTTTCCCATTCAGTTCAATGGTTTTTAAATTTCTGGTGGGGGGACACACCGAGCACTGGCCACATTTAAAATGACCTGTGAGAGGGGGAAGGCCCCATAATGTTGTTTGTCTTTTTACTTCTTGTTTACTGGGGTAGGTGTGAGCCAAAATGTGCCTGAAATTTTTCTGGCGTTTGAAGGCGAATCTAGGAGTTTTTGGCACAAAATCAGGAGTGAATAACATGTGACAATGTTTTTTTAAAATAATTCTTCTAAGTGCATTACTAATGGGACTAAAAGTGCTGATGCAGGTTATTTTACTTTCCTGAATTTTCTCCTCTGGGTGGAGACATCTTTCTTTGTCTGCATGCTGAGCTCGTTTAAATGCAGTGTGAGTCACTTTTCTGGGGTAGCCGCATGCTTTGAATCTTATCTTCAAATCTTTTCCCTCTCTGATTTAGACATTCATATTTGAACAGTTTCTTCTTACCCTTAGAAATTGGCCAACAGGAAGGTTGTCTCGTAGTCCTAACAGGTGGAAACTGTTATATCTTAATAGTGTGTTTTTATCGGTAGGTTTTCGATAAAGATTGGTCACTAATTGGCCTGTATCTGTCTTTTGAATGAGTAAGTCCAAAAAGGGTAATTCATTCAGTTCATGGGTCATTGTGAACTTAATGTGTACATTCTGATTGTTAAGCCACACCAAAAAGTTATTTAAAGTATCGATATCTCCCTGCCACAGCATAAAAACATTGTCAATATACCGGAGCCAGTTAATGATGTTGGTCTTATATGGATTGTTTAAATGGTATATAGACGAGGTTTCAAAATCATCCATAAATAAGTTGGCCAAGTCTGGGGCGAAGGTTGCCCCCATACTTGTTCCATGAATTTGTCTATAGAAAGTGCCATCATGTAGGAAAAAATACTCAGTCAGTGCAATTCTAATGCATTCCAAAATGAACGCTGTCAGAAGTTTTTCTAAAGTCTGTGTATGTTTATTTAGAAAGAAATCCATAACTCTCAGGCAATCTACTTGTGGGATGCTTGTGTATAAAGCTGTGACTTCTAGTGTCACTAATATAGTTCCCATTTCTACTGAGAGATGTTTCAGAAGAATAATCATACTTGTATCTTTAACAAAAGATTGCATCAATCTTACAATGGGTCAAAGGACCCTATCAGAATAAATTGATAATGGTTCCAAAAGTGAGTTAATAGCTGAGACAATGGGTCTGCCAGGTGGGGTTAATGGATTCTTGTGTACTTTTAGTAGTAGATAGAAAGCTAAAACTGTAGGGTTAGTGTTGATAAAAAAAAAGGAATTCATCTTGTTCTATCCAACCTTTGCCTAAAGCGTGATCCATAAGGCTTTTTATTTCCTCTTTAATTTGAGATGAAGGGTCTCTATCTCATTTACAGTAGAACAACTGATTCTGTAGTTGGATTTCAACTTCTTTTTCATATAGATGTTTATCCGAAAGCACAATTCCCCCTCCTTTATCGGCGGGTTTGATGAGAAAAGTAGAGTTATTTTGTAAAGATGTTAAGGCATTTCTCTCTTCTTTCGTCATATTGTCTTTATGATGGTTCTTATATCTCAGCAGGTTTTTTGTTTCTTCGACCACTTTATTTTCGAATACCATAATGGCCGGAGTAACCATTGAGTTTAGAGGTACAAAAGTGGAGGGTGGTTTTAGACCCGTGATACTGACTTTTTTTTTAGTCTTGAGCGTCTTTGTAAAAATATCTTAAACATATCAGGTGGAAGAATTTTTGCAGTTCTATTTGGGTGTCAAAATATTTGGCCTTAGTGGTAGGAACAAAACTCAAACCATTTTTAAGGACACTCAATTCAGAGCCATTTAGATGATGTGTCGATAAATTGAAAACTGGAATCACCAGTTCTGCGGTGGGCCCCTCCAATTGCAGGTTTGTATCCTGGGGGGCCCTGTTGCCAATTGCGGGTTTTCTTTCCTCTACCCCACAAACATTGGGGCTGGTTACTCAAATTGGAACTTGTCGAAGCATTATCTGAATCGCTACTGGTTGTAGTGTTCGAGGTATTGGAGAAGCTTACATATTTATTTCTCTGTCAGCCCAGGTTCTTTCCTCTATTTTGAGCCAATTTATTTTGGTCAACATAAAATGATTCTATCAAATATGGATAAGTATTACTTTCCTTATAGTTTTCTGCATCTTTTTTGTATTTCCAAATGTTCTTGTGAAGTGTACATTTTTTGAATTTTTGTAATTCATCCTCTCTTTTCTCTAGTTTTTCTTTAATGTTTTTTATCAGATCTTCACCTTTAATTTTGTTTTCAAGCACTTCAATTTTGTCTTTTTGTTTCACTGCCTCTTCCGCTGCAGTATCCATAATAAGGATTAAATAATCTCTTGAGGATTTGTTACCTACAGCATTGAATTTTCCTTTAAATTTTGGATTATCAATGAAAACCTGTGGTACATTTTTTACTTGAAAGCCCTCTGGGATGATGCCAGCTTTTAAATATGCTAGCATCATTTGTCCATGTGACTCTGTTCTGATCATTTTTTTCTTTTTTTGAATCAGAATATCTAGATCATCAGTTATTGTAGGAGATGTTGTTCCTACTTGTTCTACGGCCACAATAGATGGTAAACCAATGAGTCTCTGATAATATTCCTCTGAAAAGGATAATGTATTTACACTTTCCATGATAGAAGGCTTCTATTTAATATGCATAGTTCCAAACAAATGGGTACAATGTGTACCTACCAGCCAAGGGCTGTCGTATAAAGTTAAACCGAAATTAGGTATTCTCCCTCTCTTTTATTTTCGGGGGATCAATTCTCAAACGGGAGATTCCAATCAAGCAAAAAACAAAACACAAAAAATTGGTTACCCCTTTCTATGCTGACAAAATGTTAGATTGGTGGTGTTTTTACACAATATTTATATTTGCATAAAACCAGTTGACAAATCAAATTGAAACCTTGAACATCTCCTCATGAAACCACATGTTTTCAATAAAAAGAAATGTATTTATTTATCACAAAAACATAATATTAATGATCACAAAAACATTTTTTATAAAATACAAATTTTGTCAAAAATACTTGAAGCACACAAAGCCTTTGATATTTAAAAAAAACAATTTGGATTCCTATAAATGACACAAACTGTGCCGGGGTAAAGGCTACTGTGTATATATCTATATATACACACTAAAATCTTACAGAAATAAAGCAAAGAAGACAGAGAAAAAGGAGACTCTTCTTATTTCTAGTCTCATTCAGATCATCGACATGTTTCGGCCATTGATTACATTACACACTATCTCTAGTGTATTTTCCTTCTAGATATGCAGGCCTTCTTCAGGACAAGACACTTCTTCAATATGGTAGTTTACTCCTGTATACCCCTTTGATTGCTGGTCAGAGACAATATTTCTATAAAAACAACATAGAAGACATGAATAAAAATGTGGTCTAAAAATGTTCATGGCATCTTCTTTTATAGTCCTCTAGAAAACAGTAATTTAACTACATCAATCAATTCAATGTAAACATCACCAATCTCTTACTTTTATCTACTGTCAGCATGAAGATAAATGCTCTCCACGTTGTTTGAACAGAGATAATAATTTCTTGTGGAACGGTATCTGGTTCAAATAGCAGATGGACATTTAATCTCTTTCTCCCACCGTAAACAATATTGGAGAATTCTCCTTTATTTTCCTCCTTCTCTATAATGATAAATTATTTAACGTTAGTTCAGTTTTACATTGATGCTCCTCTAGGACACTTTTTTGTCATCTTTCTGGATTTTTGATATCCTTTGAGATAGTTAAATGCAATGTACTGAATTCATTATCTATTCATACAGGCCTCTCACCACACACACAGATTGATCTTTTCTGTGAACCTACGCCTTATTCGATAGATTTTTATACAAGGATTATTTTATTATTAGATCCAAAGGCATCAATATGGGGTGGAATAAGGTTTATATTTCTAATCATGCAATGAACATTTTCAATGAGAACCTTCTTCAACATTGGAATGTGAGTTTGTATGATTGGAAAATGTCCACTTTTAATGAGATCTAATTTCATGATTATTTGAAGACGCTGGAGAAAGTATTGGCAATGTTAAGCTCCCACTCACAGAAGAAAAAGCTAAATGTTTGACATGTTCATCCTTTTGACACAATGATGGCTGAACGTAAAAAGGCCTTAAAACAGTCTGTTCGCTCCATTCAGAAAAGTGGGACGGGTTGGATGGCCAAACTGACAGAGATCAAGGCTGCCATACATGGCTATAAGGGGTGGTTGATTAGCCATCAGTGCCTAATGTTGCAAAATCATAGGGAGGCTATGATAAAAATTATTGAAGCAACAGAATTCCTCAGGTGTTTGGCAGATGGTGAATGTTCTGGAGAGTTGTCAATCCCTTATTTAATTGAATCGGATCAAAGAGAGAGTTTGGATTGATAATTTCTCGTCCATTTATAAAAGGGGATTTACGGCATTAGATGTGACCATAGGTTGTGATGCCTTAATAGCACCTAGTGAATTTATAACCTATGAATGGGTATGGGAGGCTATTAAAAGGGCAGGTTCTTCTAGGGCATCCGGTCCTAATGGTCTCAGTAACCATATCTTTAAAGCCGCACCAGATCTATGGGGCAGTATTTTAGTAATTTTTGTTTTGCAACTCATCAAGTCCTGTGTGATTCCTGATTCGTGGTATACATCATACATCCTGCCGATTTACAAAAAGGATGAGCGTAGTAATTCATATAATTATATACCCATAATGATGATGGATGTAGACCAAAAAAGTTTTCCTACCATACTCTTACATCAGTCAGAGGCTTGGTCTGCGAATGTGGGCATAGTAGAAAAACCACAGGTGGGTTTTCTCAAACACCAAGGCACTTCTATGAATGGTTTTATAATAAGATTGTTGCACGATTCGGCCTGGTCCAAAATGAATAATCATATTTTTGTGGCCTCGATGGATCTCTTAGCTGCCTTTGATTCAACAACATTGAACAGGAATTTACTTTGGGGTAAATTGGCAAGCCAGGGAATACCGGAGGGGCTGCTCATACTGATTGTCCTTTTACATAACAATACTAACATTCAGGTCCGGTTAAGTAACTGTGGTCTTCTTTCCCGAAAGATTCACACAGGCACAGCACTGGGCAGGGCTGTATTTTAGCTCGCTGTCTTGCCTTTTTAATTTATATTTATTGGATCTAGATAATGAGATATCGCCAACTGTTTTTGCCTCATCCAAATTTGCACCGTTCAGGTAATATTGGATTGCTTATGTCAATAATATTATGTTCTTTGATTCCACCGAATTGGGTTTACAGAAATTGATGTCCCCATTTGCCATCTATTCGAAGAAAAGTTTCTTAACAATCAATCCAGAAAAAAATGAGATTATGTATTTTTGTTATTTTCATAAATCCTAAAATCTTTCTTGGTTTTTAAATTGTCAAAATCTTCTAGAATCAGACAGTGTTACTTATTTAGGATTCCCGATTTTTAATAAACCTGCAAAGGGGAAGATTATGGACTGCCTAAGAAAAATGGCCGAGCACCTGGGTTCATAGAGGCGCCTGATAAACAGCAAATACTGCACATTCTCAGTACAGCCTCTTGTGCTCTTCTATGTTGGGAAAGTGGTGCCCAAACTATTGTATGGCCTTGATGTAATGCAGACTTGGGTAGCGGACACACTGGATTTTATTGAAGCATTAGTCAGTAGGAAAGCCCTTAACCTACCAGAGTGTGTGCCAATATCTTTTATTAGGTACAAACTTGATTTGAGCTCTCTTTTATCTAGGCCCAGATGGAAATTCTTGAGTCTAATGTGGTCATTTGCAGACCCCCCTAAAGATTATCTTTATGAAGAGTTGGGGTACCTATTAACAAAGGGGTCAAATGAGTCACTGGTATGCTTTGTCACTGTATGTACGAAGATAGTGGATAATCTTGGCTTTCCTCTGGAGGAGTTACCTACCGATGTAATGCTTATTAAGAAGGTAATATTTGCTGCAGACTGGAGTGAAACGATTTAGGCTTTGTCCAGCTACAGCTCCCTTTAACATCTCAGGTATGAGCATAAAAAGATTGGCATACTCCCTTCATACCTATGTTTATTTCCCAAAAAAGTGGCATGTGAGGTTTTCTATGAGATTCCATCTAAATATTCTTCCCGCAGATGAACTTCAAGGAAGATGGGGTATTCTTCCGAAGGAAATGATAAAATGTAGGTACTGTAAAGAGGCCAGCAGTGTGGAATCTGTCAAGCACATTGTGGTAAGGTGTCCAAAGTTGCACTTTAAGAGTATGATATATTTTTTTAACCACTTTATTTGTTGTTTTGAATAACACACAAAGAACAAACAGTAACGTCATCTTAAAAACATTCAGGTAGTAAAATTCATAAAATTTGCAAGAAACATGCGCCACCATATTTGAATTAATGAAAATATAGAAATTAAAAGCAATCACTAAGTACCATTCTATACAGAGTTTACCAACATTTGACGCACCACAAACAGGACAAGACAACATTAACGTGCACAACAGTCAACTCCAAATAACCAATAACCAACCCCCTAAATGATGTAACAGACTAATAAATACATGGTTTCGGACTTTCAACCATACAATTCATCAACGGACCCCCAAAGTCGGGAATAATAACCCTCCCTATCCTGTTTCAAAAACATACATTTTTCATAGTGTGATAGGGTCTGTACATCCAATAACCATTCCTCCACTTTTGGTTTCTTACTCGACTTTCAGACTCGTAATATTTGTTTTGTTGCCACAACCAAAACTCTATCGATCCAGTCCGTCCGTTCCCTGGCCCTACCCCCCCCTTCCTCCGTTTGATAATAAAATTGTTGAAGAGAAAGTACGTGGAAGTTGCTCCGCCACAACAATGTCCAATCTATCCAAAACATTAGACCAAAATTCAGACATTCTGGAGCATACCCACAGCATATGCAACAAAGTACCTCCTCCACATCGGCACCCCCAACAAGAATCAGTTTCTAAAAGACCCAATCTCGCCATCCTAGACGGTGTCCAATACAATCTATGAAGGATCCTTTGTCTGATGTATCGTAACCCCAAATCCATTTTCGCTCGTACCCCCACGTGAATCAGTATGATATATTTTAGACATTTTATATACAAGCCTGATTTAATTAATTATGAGGTTTAATGGTCATAAGTATTGTGTGGTCACTCAAATCAAGTTATTTTCTCGCTTTGAACCGTTTTTAATGCTTTCAAATTGAGTAATAATGAACCTGAGATTAAATGAAATGAAGATGTGATGTTACTCACTTTTAAATCATTTTTCATGCTATGAAATTGAGCAAATATGATCTTGAAATGTAATGATATGTTGATGGGAGATGTCCGTAAGGATACTGTTTTAAAATTAATTTTAGTCTTATTTTCTTTTTGATTATTTCTTTGTCATGGTGATATATTGTAAATGTATGTATTACTGTATGCAATTAAATAAAAAAACCTAAACAATTGAGAAGCAATCACAAAATGTTTGTTGGAATTTGGGATTACCAAACGCCCAGCATCTTCTGCAGATAGCAGTGCGGCATTAGAGGAATCGTTCTAAAAAAACTGCAGCTGCAATAATGATGAACCTGTTTTCTTTTCTAAAGACACCAAAAACCACATATGCTGTTTATTCACAATGTTGCATTAGGGTGCATTGACAAAGCCTGCAAGGATGGGCTCTGTGGGTTGAGGTGCTCCCCTCTTTATGGTGTGAGAGGCAGCCAAGGAAGTGGATTTATCCATGTGGTTTATGATTGTGCCTAAGGCCCTGCTGGACGAACGTATGGCTGCTGAACTTGCCCCCTTATACTACTCTGCGCGTGACAGTGGCAAGGGCAATCACTGCAGTAAGCAGTCATCACGCTGGCAAATACCCAGCTAGCCACCAGAACAAATAATAAGGATGCTTGACAAACACTCACATGCTCGACCTGCAGAAAAACAACCAGCAGCAACATACTAGTACACCTGAGGCCTGCAGGCGTGTGGCACACTGTATAAGAATTCTAATAAATAAAATAAATAAATAAACTTACACCAGGACACTGCAGGGCCGAGGGAAGCGTAAAAGTGATGCATGCAATCCACAAGTGATGTAAAAAAAAGCAGAAAAAAGCAGAAAAAAAAGAATAACTCGGTCATATCGCTATCCAACTTCATCACCTTTCATACTTTGTCTCGGCAGGATAGCTTAGGGCCAACGTGCTCGTCTTAGAAACTTCTGGCTATTAAGTGCGTTATAAATAACCTATCATATCATACTACACAATTCAGTACACTGCAAGAGAATGCGGGCCTGATTTACAAAGCGTCTTTCAATGGGATTGCCATATTGTAAAATGCTTTTGTAAATCAGGTCCTTTGTGTTTTAGTGCTGATAACAAATAATGTGCACATGTTAAGGGATGTTGTGTTAACTAGGAGTGCACTTGTGTTTACGGTAACACTAGTGAAAGGGTACGTTGCACTGGTGTTCGTGCTAGTGCTGCACCTGGTGCAAACCTGGGAATTACTCTGGTCTAAACACCAGTGCAAATTGTTTTAGTGTACCACAGTTAATACCACAGAAGTGGTTATACCTTAAAGGCAGTATGTCGCAAATCCCAGACTGTTTCAGACAAAGCTAAGACTAGCAGAGGAGGGCAAACTCTCTGGTGGAGGCTAAAGAGCTATCTGTCTCAACGTCAGCCTTTAAAAGGTGATGAGAGATGGGATTCCAGACAGGACAATGATTGGAAACCAGCTATGATGTGTAAACTAAACATAATGTAAACTGGAAATCACCTGATAATTGGCTACAATGGAAATCGGCAATGATTCGATACATCATACATAATGCAAACTGGCAATATTGTGCATACTGAGCATGGTGCAAACTAGTAATAATGTAATATGTGGGTATAATGAAACCTGACAAATATGTGGTAATGGGCATAATGTAAATTAGCAATGATATGCTATCTGTAAACAAGACATTACGTAATAACATAAACTGGAAATGATTCACTTAGTTGACATACTGTGATATGGTAACTGAGAATAATGAACCTGGTAATCAAGTTTTGGACAAAACACTTGACAAAAATTGAAAGCAAATATACCATGATGTACTAGCCCAACATCATGTAAATTGGCATCAAGATGCACAGGCAGAATAATGTAAACTGACAATGATGTGGTAACTGAGAAGAATGTAAATTTGTCATCATGTGGCAAATGTGTTCAATGAAAACGGACAATTGTCCACAGTATGATGTTCTAATTAAGCATATGTACACGGACAATGATGAACTGGGCTTAGTGTACATTGGGCATGGTGTTTTAAATGCACCTACTGAGAATTGGCTATGATGTGGTTGAGGAGATAATGGAAAATGACAATGATGTGCTAAAGCAGATATAAAGAATATTGGCACAGGTGTGCTAAATAGGTATAGTGGAAACTGGCACTGATATCCTCAAATGAAAACTGGCAATAATGTGCTAACTGGGCATAAGGAAAAATTACATTATTTTGTATTTATTTAGTAAGTGTTTATAGCTCATACATAAACGTGTACACTGTTTTAAATCATTCATAAAAGTTAAAATTCATAATACAAAAATGCAATTTCATCAATAAAACTAATCATATACAGAATATTTGTTGATCTATAACCTTCACTTTACATTAAAAGTTCAATTTCCTATCACCAAATCCATCGCTTTTTTCCATACCCAGAATGCAGCATTAGAGATAACATTTGATTCAGCACCAAATGATGTGGACAAGAATTGATTTCCTGAAACATCAAAAATTCTGCTCACAAATTTAAAATAATGTATCTCATAGAAATGTGTTAGGCATTGTGTTAATAAATGTCTGGACATCTCCAGTGATAAATTGCAAAGTCTACACTTTCTATCTTCAATTAATACATGGGACCAAGCACCTCTCACCATCCTAGTGGGTAGCAGATTTAACCTAACCTACATAACAAAGCATCTTAGATTTTGGTCAATGATACTACAGATGTAATGCTTTGGTTTACAATATGGAAATGACTGGGTTGCATATTCCTCATAGTTTTCCCCATGCAAATGGAAGATCTATCCCATACTCTTGCTTTTTCCTCCATAGATTTTAGTAATTTGGGTTGGGATCATGACTATAGTCCTCCACGTTCCAACCTATCAGTTCATAGAAGGATTGGCAAGATACAACCAGTAGTTTCATCGACTGTATTGAATTAATTGGCTGAGTGCCGTCCTTGGTATGCCAGCAAAACAAAGACTTACCCATGTCAGTTAGTATTTTTGAGCAAAGAATGCATTTCTTAATTCTCACTGGTGTAGATAAAGAAATCATACCCAATTCCATACGGATTGCCTCAATCAGGGTGGACTGAGGCAGTCCAGGATTGTGTTTCCACAATCATCCCTCCAGTACCTTTATCCAACCTATTTGTTCTTCAGAGCAAGTTTCCAACCTCTATATAATTGCTGGTGTAATGCAAGACTAATACATGGTTAACATGGCCTTGACCGAGTACCCAGCTTTGACACGTACATAAGATTTTATTAGGCCAAATCCGCTGAGTGCTTCTGGTACTATGTGTAACTGCAAAGGTTTGGATGACAGGGTGGAGATAGTGGCCCCCAAGCAAATATACACTTGCTACATGGTGTAACCTCCCACTGTCCAAGTTTTTTACTATTCGTTTTTGAGTCACACACATAATGTTAGACTTTGTGCTATTGATTTTAGGTTATTATTGGCTCAGTATGTTTCAAGAGCTAAACTATGTTGTAAACATATCAGCGTTCTATCAAGTAGCACAATGTCGACAGCCTAGGACAGCCGTATGATTGTAGTATCATATAGCTGTGGGGGAAAATTGTGTACTAAATTCATGGTTTCATTGAAATCAGCAATATAAAAATTAAACAAGTTTGGTGCTAAGACACAAGCTTGTTTTAATCCATTATGTGTAGGTATATGTCGACTGAGAAGGCCCTGGGAATTGAGTCGGATCGCTACAGAACTCTTGGAGTAAAATTGAATAAACAAATGGAGTATATCAATACTTAATCCCCATTTGGCCAATTCACACCACAATCTGTTCCTCACAACTCGGTCAAAGTCATTGGAGTAGTCAATGTATGACATATAAAGATCCTTATTAGAGTGCAGAGTGTTACAAATCAAACTAGGCACCATACAGATGTTATGGACTGTTGACATCCCTTTAAGGAACTCAGTTTGATTTGAGGGGAACAGAGACATATCCTTAGCCCATTCTTGGAGTGCATACATTATAAGACTGCAAAGAAGTTTCCCCGGGACGTCCAGCATTGAAAGTGATCTATAATTGCCTGGAACATCCCTGGGTCTCTTCTTAAAAATGGGGATCAATATCGGTCTCTGCCATGACTCAGGGATATGACCCCCTTCCAATTCCCCTTGATAGATCTTTAGAAGTAGCTTGGCCCAATCCTAAGTTTTTTTTAACACTATACTGGCTAAGCCATCAGGGCCAGGGGCCCTCGAGGATTTCATCTTGGTGATTTTTATAACCAAATCCTCTATTGAAAATAATGCACTAACTGGGTATATTCTAAATTGGCTATTGTGTTCCTTAATAGGCATCCTGAAATACTGACAATTGGGTATGATGTGCTAAGGGTACATAATGTGAACTGTCATTGACAACTGTTGCAACTGTGCATAATGGAAAGGAGCCATGGCGTGCCAACTGGGCCTTACAGGAACTGCTCATTATTTGCCAATGGGACATGGCAGATCTGCTTCTTGGAAGTACTGCAAAGAGCCAATTATATGCTAAACTGGCATAATGTAAATTGGCAATGTTGTGTTCAGTGGGCATCATGTTAACTGGTAATGTGCTTACTGTGATGACTGGAACCACCTGTAAAATGGTGTGTTAACTGGGCATAGTGGAAACGGCCATTGATGTGCTTGTTGGTATAACAAAAACTGGGAGTTTTATTATCACTGGACATAATGCAAACGGGCAATTGTGTGATAGTTGTGCATGACAAAATTGGCAATTGGAAAATAATCTGTATCCATCAAGCATTGTTCGCCCTATATATTTGTATTGCATTGTGTAATGCATCTAAGTTTGCTTTTTATATTATTAACTATAGGACTAAAAGAACCACAATCCAAACACGCAGCAAGCGCTGGGTGAACTACAAACGGAGCAACTCGAAATGACTGTACTCACACTAGACAAGTGGCAATCTGAAGGGGACACTTGAGATCTGCCCACTTACACCTGGCGCTGGAACACTGTACACTGCACTGCTCACACCTGGCATGGAACAGCTGAAGATCCGTGTACTCACACAGAGTGTGGGAGATGTTGACATCTCTGTTTTCATGGCTGAAAATGGACCAGTATAGACCCTAGTGCCACACCTGACGCTGGACGCCTGCCAGTCACTGCTGTCCCATGCACCGGCCGTGCGCACACAAAGCACCCGCCCGCACGCCGTGGAACACCAACAGCTCATGTCAACCCCACATGAAAGCGGCCTGGAACCCGGTTTTCAAGACCTTTTTAGCAGTCACGTCGTCTGCATATCTCTGTAATAACTTAGTGGTCTGTTTAGGACCACAATCCACACGCAGGAGCTGAGGGAAGAGGCCTGTGCTGAGTAACCACCACTCCCTCCCCTCTGTGCCCTCAGGAACCACAAGCCCATGTGCTCCTCCTAGGGTGGGCTGCTGGTCCCGTGCCCGCCCAGCCAGGATCCTGACAGGACCACCCGGGACTAGGAAACTACCTACAACCTGCCAGACCAGGATCCCCAGCTCACCTGCCAGACACAGCCCCGCCCACAGGTGAGCAAGCCCCGCCCCCTCCCGATAGGATCGGCTCACGGACAGGAATGTTCCAGAGGCGAGATTAATTGGACAAGCGAACACGAGGAGGCTCATTAAAACAACAGGAGCGCTTGTAAATCTGTCACCTCCGAGACAAGCGAGGCCCTCGGTACTGTGACAGGCACCCGGGTCCTGAGGTTTGATTAAGGGCGTCTCCTTTGCACGGATGCGTACCCTCTTGACGTGGAAAAATAAACGTTCCTTTTGTACTTGAAGAGGCCGTCCGTCAGGCAACAGAAGAGATGAGTGTTAGCCGACTACTGCCCCGGTAAACAGGGCTGTCCCTGCCAGGGAAAGTACCCAGGGCCCCGAAGAGCTGGCGGGGTACTTGTTTATCAGAAGGGAGCGAAGCATGTATATTTTTTTGCCTGGCGTTTTTAATGGGGGTGGAGAGGGTGAAATCTTCAGCCCCCCACCCCCCATCACATCTGCACTAGCCCACCCCTCCCCCGCTGAGCTATTTTAAGAGGCTGAAACGAGCTGCAATTATCGTCATTTGGGCTGCAGTTCGCTAAATAAAGGCTCCTCTTTTAATGGGGGTAATTACGAGCAATTTACCGCCGTCCAAAATGTCTTGGTTAATATATGAGCACAAGAAGGGTTGGTGGGGGTCTAAATAGGAGGCCTGGGGGGGGGCCGGGGGGCGGAGGTTTGTTTCCATGAGTGATGGAGGAGGGGGCCTGCACAGTGGGGGCGGGGGTGGGGGGGGGGTCTTGATCTATTGCGTTTATGTGTAAATATTCAGGTCTCCCCAACAGCAAGCCATGCACGTAGCCCAAAAGGGGAAAAAACACAGCATTTCATGATTTCGCACATCTTTTATGGAAGGCACCCAAAAACATGACATAATTCCCACCCCCACGTAGAAGCAGCCAAGAACAGTTCATCTCCCCCTGAGTCTGCGGCTGGGGGAGCTGGATGCCAAGAAAAGTGACAAAATACACAGCTGTATCCCACCAAGCACACCCCCTCCGCACCCCCCAACTCACAAAGTCATAATCACTCTAGAGGCATGAACCCCATCAGACGGTGTCTGCTCTTTTTTGGTAAAATTGTAGTAAGCAAACATTGGCTGGATTATGTATGCATGCATCTACGTATTGTTTCGATAAGAGAAGGTTTGCCTGTCTCCAAGCACAAGCCAGGGTGTGTGACCAGAGCCCTACTTTTCGCGCCTTGAAACACTTGTGTGTAGGCGCGTTACAAATGCCATATCATATCATACTCTAATATGGCAGTAGTGGCCATCTAATGCGCCAATAGAAAGAGATCATTCCTGGCTGGCAGTGGAATGACTCCTATCCATCACTCCAGGGTGTGGGGGAACAGGAGGGCACTATTGTCCACTGGTTATTTATGGTGGGATAGGAGGGCTTACAATACCCTCTTCTGGGTTAGGTGCAGTAGGCTGGCTCAACTTCTCTCTTCTGGGTGAGGTACAATACGGTGGTAACCAATGCCCTCTCCGGTATGAGTTGGAGTAAGATTGCTTCCCCTTCTTTTTTCGTACTCAGTTGGAGCAGGTTGAGTTTACTATTTTCTCCTGGGTGGAGTGAATGGAGTGAAGAAGGTTGCCCCTGACTAGTCTCTCATGGCTGAGATGAAGTAGGATGGGTGGTGGGTAGAGGAAGGTGGCTTCTCCCTAGTGACGTTGGACGACATGGATTTCCCTCTTTTTTTTTGATGAGCCGAAGAATGATGGCTTCCACTGTTCTCTTCTGGTGGAGTGGAGAAGCAATGACCTTGCCTCTCACTTTATCGAAAAAACCCAGGACATCATGTCCACCCTCTCCTCCCCTTCCCCTCCTCTCTCCTTTCCATCTGTGCTTGCTGACCCTTCCTCAGCTACCCCCCACCCTCTTTCTCCTCCTTTCCTCTTTTCTCCCTCGATGAGGTTGCTAGACAAGTCTGATCTATGAAAGCCTCGTCAAAACAGGTCCATCCCTGTTCCTCTAAAACCATCAAGGACCACATTGACACCATCGCTCCGGCCCTTGCTGATTTTTGCAACCACTCCTTTGCCTCAGGTTCTTTCCCCTCCCCCCTGAAGCACTCCCTTGTGCACCCTCTTCTTAAGAAACACACAGCTGATCCTTCCTGTCCGGCTAACTATCGCCCAATCTCCATTGCTCCCTTTCTAGGCTAACTCCAGGAAAAGCTGGCCATTTCTGAGCTTAACCTCCATTCTGATTCTGTTGGCTGTCTTAATGACCACCAGTCTGGCTTCAGAGCTGCCAGGAGCACAGAAACTGGTCTCCTGAACATCCGTGAAGATCTGCTCCCCAACCTTGACTCTAACATTCCCTCTGGGCTTATCCTACTCGATCTCTCCTCTGCTTTTGACACGGTCAACCATACCATCCTGCTCAACTGTCTCTGTGATAACCTGGGTATCACCGACCAGGCTCTGGCCTGGCTGACCCCTTTCCTCTCTGATCGACCCTCTCAGGTCATACTTGGGTCCTTCCTATCATCTATCTCCCTTTCTTCCTGTGGTGTTCCCCAGGGGTCTAATCTCTCGCCCTGGCTTTTCAACCAATACCTGGCAACTCTCGCCCACTGCATTGCCATTTTCTGCTCAAATTTCCAGTGCTACGCAGACAACACTCCACTCATTTTCAGGCGGTCCCCAGCCATCTACTCTTCCTCTCTCATCTCTGATTGCCTGACTGCCATTCAAGACTGGTGTTCCGCCAATGATATTTGTCTGAATGCCAGCAAGGCTGAGATCCTCCTCATTGGCACACCTTCTCCATCCTTTCCCCTCACTCTCTGGCCGGCCTCCCTTGGCCCTCCTCCTACCCGGACCTTTGAGGCTAAGAACCTCAGGATCATCTTTGATTTCACACTTTCCTTCTCTGCCCACATCTCTGATGTCTCTAAAAAGTCTAACTTCACACTGCACCACCTCAGAGGTACTCTGCCCTTCCTCTCCTTCCCCCAGAAGCTCATTGTCTCCCAAGCACTGGTTCTCTCTAGGTTGGACCATTGTAACAGCCTCTTTCTTAACCTATCTGCCTCTACTCTCCGTGCTCTGCAACTTCTCCAGAACAGGACAGCGAGACTTGTCCTTGGCCTCAAGCCCTGGGATCGTATCTATCCAGCTCTGAAATCTCTACATTGGCTCCCGGTGGATGCAAGGATGAAATTCAAAACCCTTTCTATTGTCCACAAATCTTTCTGGGGCCTGGGTCCAAAATACCTTCAGCTATCCCTCCGCAAATGCCTCCGCTCTCGAGCTCTTCGCTCCTCTACCTCCGACTCCCTCAGGGCCAGTCATTTTTCAAAGAAATGAGCTTGGGGTAGATATCTGTCTACGGCTAGGGCCTCCCCCTGGAACAGCCTGCCTGCCACTCTAAAAATTGAGGAGAAGCATGTCTGGTTCCGGAAGCACCTGAAGGCCTTCCTGTTTGCTTCTGCCTTCGCCCCCGCTCTCCTCTGCTGATCTGTTCTCTCATGGCACTGTGCACCTGGCCACGCTCTGTCCTTCGGGCCCAGGTTCCTGCTCACCCTGCCACCCTCCCGCACTGCCTCCGGGCCACCCCTTGCACTGGGGTCTGTATCTGTAACCATACAGTACCCCCTTTTTTCTCTTCCTGCACTTATCTGACCTACCCCATCTACTGTCTTAAATTCAGCACTTGCCACTTGCTGGTGGCACTACCACTTTTGTTGCTTTTTATTATTTGTTATTTATTTTATTTATTATTAATTATTCTGTTCTCCTTTTGCTCCGCACATGCTATCTCTCCCCCCTCCTGGCACTTTTCCCCTCCCCCTCCCCCATACACTTGTGCGTTCTCATTGTCACTGGGCCTAGTAAGATCGTTGTTTTGTTCTCCCCTGTCCTCCTCCCTTGCCTTGTTGCGCTCTGAAACACTTGTGTATGAGTGCAATATAAATAAAATATCAATTCAATTCAATAGGTGAAGTGGAGTAAGGTGTCGGGTGAGGTGGATTCTGCTATTCTCTTCTGGTGGGCTGGAGAAGGGTGGTTTCTCCATTATCTCCTAGGTGAAGTGGAGTAAGGATGAGGTGGTTTCTGCTATTCTCTTCTGGTGGGGTGGAGAAGGGTGGTTTCCCCTTTCTCTCCTAGGTGAAGTGGAGTAAGGTGACGGGTGAGGTGGTTTCTGCTATGCTCTTCTGGTGGGGTGGAGAAGGGTGACTGCCCCCTTTCTCTCCTAGGTGAAGTGGAATAAGGTGACAGGCTCTTTTGGTGGACTGGAGAAGGGTGGGTTCCTCTATGCTCTCGTAGGTGAATTGGAGTAAGGTGTCGGGTGAGGTGGCTTCTGCTATTCTCTTCTGGTGGGGTGGAGAAGGGTGGTTTCCCCATTCTCTCCTGGGTGAAATGGAGTAAGGTGATGGGTGAGGTGGCTTCTGCTATGCTCTTCTGGTGGGGTGGAGAAGAGTGGGTTCCTCTATTCTCTCATAGGAGATGTGGAGTAAGGTGATGGGATGGCTAGCTTCTGCTATTCTCTTCTGGTGGGGTGGAAAAGGGTGGGTTCCTCTATTCTCTCATAGGTGAAGTGGAGTAAAATGACAGGTTGTCTGGCTTCCCTTATTCTCTTGTGGTGGGGTGTAGAAGGGTGGGTTCCCCATTCTCTCCTATGTGAAGTGGAATAAGGTGACGAGTCGGGTGGCTTCTGCTATGCTCTTTTGGTGGGGTGGAGAAGGGTGAGTTCCTCTATTCTCTCATAGGAGAAGTGGAGTAAGGTGACGGCGGAGAGGGCTTCTTCTTTTCTCTTCTGGTGGGATGCAGAAGAGTGAATTCTCACTAGTTTCTTATTTCTGAGGTTGAGCCCATGGCTTTCACTCTCTTTCTTTGGTGAGGTGAAGAATTATGGCTTCCACTATTCTCTTCTGGTGGGGTGGAGAAGAGTGGTTTCCCCATTCTCTCCTAGGTGTAGTGGAGTTAGGTGATGGGTGAGGTGGCTTCTGCTAATCTCTTCTGGTGGGGTGGAGAAGAGTGGCTTCTGCCCATTCTCTCCCAGATAAAGGAGAGTAGTAGAACAACAGGTGCGTTGGATTTCACCATTGTCTTCTGGGGTGGCAAAAAAAGAGGCTTCCTCCATTGTGATTGAAGTGGAGTAGGATGACAGGTAGAGTGTGGAATGGTGACTGCTTAAATCTGTGATAGGAAATGTTGTGTTTGTTAGAGCTTCTCATTGCTGGGCGAGTAGGAAGACTTACAAAAGGCCATTATTATGACCGGAATTCCTGACCATTCCTTATTGTCTAGCGAAAGTTGTAAAGCATAGCATGGAATCGCAGCCCTATAAAGCCAATCATATGCACAGGTGAAAGAAAAGCTCTTAGGGGGTGAGCGCGGGTCCCATAAACCTATCCAAGTGCATTTCTAAATATATGTAACTGTCAGCGGGTGCATTTTCATTGCAGATTTCTTATTGAGCAAGATACAGGGGGAGCTGCACTCAACATTAGGCAAAGTGTGAACCAGCCGAGTGACAGTTACAACCCCAGCTGCCCGTGCCAGTCACACAGGAAACCTGTACACATTGACAGCCTTGTTTGGGTGTGTTGTAGGGAGGTTGAGCCCTGACAGCAATTACAGAGGGCCTAAAACAGAGGAAAGATTTTGCCTTGCAGATGGGGAGCAGGTGCAAGTGGATCTACGTCACCTGACCTAAGCCCCGCCAACCTGGTGCCCTCCTGCCTGCCGCTCTTTTTCACCACTTACCAAGTCCCGCCCACCTGGTGCCTTCCTGCCTGCTGCTCTTTTTCACCACTTAGCAAGCCCTGCCCACCTGGTGCCTTCCTGCCTGCCGCTCTTTTTCACCACTTAGCAAGCCCTGCCCACCAGGTGCCTTCCTGCCTGCCGCTCTTTTTCACCACTTAGCAAGCCCCGCCCACCTGGTGCCTTCCTGCCTGCTGCTCTTTTTCACCACTTAGCAAGCCCCGCCCACCTGGTGCCTTCCTGCCTGCTGCTCTTTTTCACCACTTAGCAAGCCCCGCCCACCTGGTGCCTTCCTGCCTGCCGCTCTTTTTCACCACTTAGCAAGCCCTGCCCACCTGGTGCCTTCCTGCCTGCCGCTCTTTTTCACCACTTAGCAAGCCCCGGCCACCTAGTGCCTTCCTGCTTGTCGCTCTTTTTCCCTACTTAAGAAGCCCTCCAGCCTCTTTTCCCTTGCAGATGTGGAGCAGGTGCAAGTGGATCTATGTCACCTGGCCTAAGCACCGCCCACCTTTTTAGCCCTGCCTCTTCCTTCCTGCTCTTAACTCTTAGATCAAGGGCGTCTCTCACCCGGGTGTCCGAAGTGAAGGGCAGTCAAAGAAAAGGGCAATACCTGTTCGGACCAGGAGGACCCTTGGCTAGACCCTCTGCTAAGCAAGCACCATCATGTGTTACTCCCTCTGTCCCCACAGGCCATCCCCACCCCCTCTGTTCCCCCTGTGATGTTCCCTTGTGCCCCCACCATTCTCGCACACAGGTTTTGCCTGTTTTGCTTGATTCTTCTACCCTGCTTCCCCCTCACCCCTCTCCAGCCTACTTCTGCAGGAGTCTGTCCTGATAAACTCTGGTTTCACCATCACCGTCTTGTGGCCAATGCTGGATTTGACTTTTATGGACTTCATTCATTCACGGTGCGTCACCCTTTCTCAACTCTCATGTTGGACTTCCTTTGCATCTTGTACTCATGGTGGCCCTGAATCATGCTGTTCCCATCTTCATCTTGTATCCTGGCTTGCAACATTATGGGCCTCATTCCGAGATTGGAGGTAGTCATGGCGCTATTTGCGCCATGACTGACTCCAATATTGGTACCGGTCTCGTTCAATGGGGACTTACCGGTGTAGTCCGACCTTTGCGGGAGCGATAAATCCCCATTGAAAAAAACATTCCCCATTCCCATTTGAGCCCCCGTAGGGCTCAATGGGAATGGGGAAGTAGCTAATAACGGTACCGCAATTTGCAGTACCGTTATTAGCTGTGAAGTCCCTTAGCGGGTCCCGTCCACAACGCCTGGTAAAACCAGGTGTTGAAGGAGGGACCCGCTAAGGGAAGTCGTAGTAGGGCAGTAAGGGATTACCGGCACCGGTCTCCTTAACAGTGCCCGGTAGCCCTTACCGCCCTACTCGTAATGAGGCCTACTGTGCTGTTTTTCTAGTCTTGCACGCTAAACCCTCATTCAATGAAACTAAAATGCATTCTGGTGTTTTGGGCTTGGTTAATGCCAACTGGACATAAGCAGCACTGATTAGGCTGGAAATGATCACAGTCAGCCTGCAGTCCACAAACTTTCACCGGCTCCAATTTGCTCTTTCTCTGCTCTATCCCAATTCGCCACCTCAAGAGGCAGAACAATTACAAAACAATAGGCACATCACCTGCCTGTGAGTGTGTCGGAGTCTCACTCAGGCAGGGTCGCCACCCACGGACCACGGGGGCAGGCTGCAGCTAGTGCAGGGCAGGCCACGGGCAGTCCTGAAGAAGAATATTCGCACAAGCCTCACAATGACATGTGTGGTGCTAATGCGAACCTCAAAGTGCTTCTTGTGTACTGCAGACAGTGCTGAGAGTGCAGCCTTCAAGTAGTCGAGATGACTCTGGAGAGAGAATAATAAATATATGCATACAAAAAATGTATATGTGGTTACAGCCTTAAGTGGCACTTGCCGTTCTAACTTTTTCCCTCTATAGGCAAGCGCTTAACCTTGCCTAGTGATATCACCGGCCTTGGTGCTGCATGAGCCCCAAATCTGTTGCTGGCTGAGTGTGTGTTTTTACGAATGTGTGTGTGTGTGCCAATGAGTGTGATTGTGTATTTCAGGACTCAGAATGTGCACACACTTTGCGCACCTGGAATCTACAACTGTAATTCACACTCAGAATCTGGAACTGGATACACGATCTTAATCCATAGCGCATGACGTCACTCCTTATCTGAAGTCCACATCCACAGTCTAAATTGTTCTCATATCTACACTCCGAAACCTCACTCCCAATGTCCCTTTTCCTCTTCCCCTCCTGTTTTTTATTTATCTATACATATGTGAGGGGAAGACATTATTCGGCTGAGACAGAATGATTGACAATAACCGTGTGCGTCTCTGCTTTCTCTCCTCTTTGATCTGCTCCGCTATCAGTGAGCGATGAATAGTAATGGGCAGAGATGGGTGAGACTAATGGGGGGTCATTACGAGGTGGGCGGTAAGGGATTACCGGCACCGTTAAGGGCACCGGTGCTGGTAATCCCTTACCGCCCTACTACGAGGTCCATTAGCGGGTCCCTTCTTAACGCCTGGTTTTACCAGGCATCATGGAAGGGACCCGTTAAGGGACTTCAGAGCTAATAAGGGGCCTGCTAATAGCAGGCCCGTTATCAGCTCCATCCCCATTCCCATTGAGCCCTATGGGGGCTCAAATGGGAATGGGGAATGGTTCTCGGAATGGGGACTTACCCGGTCCTCCAAGGTCGGAATGACCCGGTAAGTCCCTATTCCGGGAACACGGACCCGGAATGCGGTAAGGGGGTAGCCATGGCGCTAATAGCGCCATGGCTACCTCCAACCTTGTAATGACCCCCATGGTCTATTTTTAGCAGACATTCATCAACAGTGTTTTTTTTCAATGGCTTTTTGCTGATTTTTATTGTCAAAAAACTAATTGAAAAATATAAGGGGTTGTGGCTAAGGGTATATAAGCGGCAGGGAGGGTAAGAATAGTGTAAAATAATAGGGGCAGGGGCTTTGGGGGAATACCCAAAATTAAAAAATAAATGTTTCAATGAGTTTTTTCGGAAAAGTTATTTCAACAAAAAAAACATCGAAAAAATCACTGTCGCTGAATGAACTTAGAACCCCTCAAATATAATGTTTGTTTTGTGCAGTTTGGCCATGGTTAACAAAGATAGACAGGGGACACACTTTTAACACAAGCAGGGCCCAGACCTTTTGATAATGTTTAGGTGCATATTTATCTATTGCGGATCAGCAACTCCAGCTGATAAATTTTCTGCAAATTACCTTGAGACTATTGATCTATTGTAGACAGCATAGCCTGCTTCTGATTGTTATCATGATTTTCACTTGTTGATCTGTGCTCCTTATGTTGACCGGCACCCTTTATGGACATTTCTTCTGGATTGGAAGGTCATGTTAGAGATGTCAAAGTGTGAACCGTATCATTTATTTTATTTGTGAAACTTGATTGAACTTGTCTCAGCATTAGTAATAATAAAAAAAACAACTCCAGCAACGAATAATGATGAAAGGGGTGCTTAATTGTTCTCACTTTTTTACTTTGATTTTTTTGGTAAATATATTTTATGTTTTATGTTTCTTCTTACCAGGTGAGTGTGTGAGCCCTTGAGAACCAGCAGGCCCAATCTTGGTTTCTAAAATCAAATATAGCGGCCCCCAGGCCTGTGTGCACCACCCTGCTTTCCCCTCTCCCTTTACGTGTTTTGCTTCCCTTCACCCTCCACCCTACCCGCTCACCGACCCTGATTGGTGCTTCGCGTGCACCACAGCAATCTAGCGAGGGCCGCAGCCTGCGCTCATGCTCACTGCTGTTTTTTGTTACCAGGTGAGTGTGTGAGCCCTTGAGAACCAGCAGGCCCAATCTTGGTTTCTAAAATCAAATATAGCGGCCCCCAGGCCTGTGTGCACCACCCTGCTTTCCCCTCTCCCTTTACGTGTTTTGCTTCCCTTCACCCTCCACCCTACCCGCTCACCGACCCTGATTGGTGCTTCGCGTGCACCACAGCAATCTAGCGAGGGCCGCAGCCTGCGCTCATGCTCACTGCTGTTTTTTGTTACCAGGTGAGTGTGTGAGCCCTTGAGCCCCAGCAGGCCCAATCTTGTTTTTTTTAAATCAAATCTAGCAGCCCCTAGGCCTGTGCACACCCCCCTGCCTTCCCCTCTCCCATCCGTGTTCGCTTCTCTTCGCCCTCCACCCTACTGCCCACCGTCCCTGATTGATGCTTTGCGTGCACCACAGCAATCTAGTGAGGGCCGCAGCCTGCGCTCACTGGTGTTTTTTCTTACCAGGTGTGTTTGTGAGCCCTTGAACCCCAGCAGGCCCAATCTTGTTTTTTTGTTAATCAAATCTAGCGGCCCACAGGCCTGTGTGCATCCCCCTGCCTTCCCGTCTCCCTTCCGTGTTTTGCTTCCCTTCGCCCTCCTCCGTACCCACCCAACGTCCCTGATTGGTGCTTAGCATGCACCACAGCAATCTAGCCAGGGACACAGCCCGAAATCACACTCACTGGTGTTTTTTCTTACCAGGTGAGTGTGTGAGCCCTTGAGCCCCAGCAGGCCCAATCTTGTTTTTTTAAATCAATTCTAGCAGCCCCCAGGCCTGTGCACACCCCTGCCTTCCCCTCTCCCTTCTGTGTTTTGCTTCCCTTCACCCTCCTCCCTACCCTCCCACCGTCCCTGATTGGTGCTTTGCGTGCACCACAGCAATCTAGTGAGGGCCACAGCCCGCACTCACGCTCACTGGTGTTTTTTCTTACCAGGTGTGTTTGTGAGCCCTTGAGCCCCAGCAGGCCCAATCTTTTTTTTTTTAATCAAATCTAGCGGCCCCCAGGCCTGTGTGCATCCCCCTGCCTTCCCCTCTCCCTTCCGTGTTTTGCTTCCCTTCGCCCTCCTCCCTACCCACCCACCGTCCCTGATTGGTGCTTAGCGTGCACCACAGCAATCTAGCGAGGGACGCAGCCCGAAATCCCACTCACTGGTGTTTTTTATTACCAGGTCAGTGTGTGAGCCCTTGAGCCCCAGCAGGCCCAATCTTGTTTTTTTTTTAAATCAAATCTAGCGGCCCCCAGGCCCTTGTGCACCCCCCTGACTTCCCCTCTCCCTTCCGTGTTTTACTTCCCTTCGCCCTCCTCCCTACCCGCCCACCATCCCTGATTGGTGCTTCGCGTGCACCACAGCAATTTAGCGAGGGCCACAGCCCACGCTCATGCTCACTGGTGTTTTTTCTTACCAGGTGATTGTGTGAGCCCGTGAGAACCAGCAGGCCCAATCTTGGTTTTCTAAAATCAAATCTAGTGGCCCCCAGGCCGGTGTGCACCACCCTGCTTTCCCCTCTCCCTTCCGTGTTTTGCTTCCCTTCGCTCTCCACCCTACCCGCCCACCGTCCCTGATTGATGCTTTGCGTGCACAGCAATCTAGTGAGGGCCGCAGCCTGCGCTCACGCTCGCTGTGTCAAATGAGAAATTATATTGTGCCCCCTATCGTAATAAATATATGTATATTGGCCTACGCCAAGCTGCTCATAAGTCGCTTGCGAAGAAATCTGTGTTGCAAGGTCCTGACCTTAAAATCAATGTAAATCGCCATTTTAGGTCAATCCGCCATTTTAGGTTTGCTTTGTAAAGTCACCCTGTGAGTTAAAATGGTGGACGATGTCATTCCAAAATACAGCATGGCCGTCTTGACCTTTGAATGTAGCTAATATGTAACTTGCCTGCAGGCCACTTGTTGAGGTCGTAAATGGAGACCTTGTCCTTCGTTGACTTATGTGTAAAGGATTACTCGTGCAATGAAACTAACCCGCGAGCATATGTTAAGAACAATGTATTCTGAACGTAGAACACTTGTTTAACTACATTGTATTAATGTTTGAGAAGACCTGCATGGGAAATCCAAGAATACACAGTTGCTGTATAGGCTTGTTGATATATGTATTAAAAGCAAACCAGTTATATGCGGATGTGCGAGACTTGGCATGAACCCTAGATCGGTGATGTATTAGCGGAATATTAACCCGAAGTGGGGCTGGACATCATGCTCACAAAGAGTATAAAAAACAAATGCATTCTAATGTACAGCGTCTCTCACTGGACACACTGAACCACGCTGGAGTTAGTTGTGTTGCACTGAGGGCCGATAGCTATCTGATTTCACTCTGTTCTTCGTAACTGGATTCAGTATAAAATTAAGTACTTTGTATGTTCCTTTGTAACCCGTGTTCGGTGTATTTCCTTTTGGGGTACTCAGCCTCGATATTTTGATTTAGTTTTTACAGTTGGCACCCGAATAGGGACCCTCAAGATTGATATCGGATTGTTGAAGATTGACATAGGCTATCGGACCGGGATCGACTGTGTGACAAAAAGGGGCCCCACTGAACGAGACGCGACACCTCAGCAGCGCTGCACGACCCGATCCCTGGACGGTTAGCTTGTGGTCCGAGACGGCATCTTGACGAGGGTCCACTTATCGAGGCGGGAAGATTTGCTTAAATCACCATACACGAGGTAAGATTAGTTAGGTAAGATTCTTTGAAATCCGATCGGACCTCCTTAGGTTTGTTCAGGTGAGTCGTGGCCCGACTCTTAATTCAACCCTGATCCTTTGAATTTGGCGCATTGTATCTGCAGACACAATTATTGACCAGCTAACACCAATAATTTGATATGCCTGGGAAATTATCTACCTGCTTCAGGGCGTTGTTCCGCAGCGATAGACAATCTTTGAAATTTAGCCATCCCGCACCACAGGAGGGGTCACCGGCATGTACTATGTACTGTAAGCATGGCATTGGAAGTATAGTATTTAATGACATTTGGCACAGACAAACCAGACATGCCTCCGAACTTCAGTGGCCAATCAATGGTAGTTTTGAAATCCCTCGTATTGAGTATTTAGAGTCAATTCTATTAAAGAAAAAGGCTAGACCTGCAGAATTTGATGTTTTGCAGAATTGGAAAAAAGAAGCGTTGCAGCAACTTGAAAGAAGAGAAAAAATTGCGCGCCGTCCTAAGACAAACGCCGAAAAGGCATTATTGTATGACCAAAATAAACATTCTGAATTGACTAGGAATATGGATAGGGCTTTCTCACTTGGAATTCAGAAAATCTATCCTTCCAAAGACCTCCATGCTTCTGATGAATTCATAGACAAATTCTTAAATGAACGAAGGCCTGGTGCCTCTGCGCCACCTCCGTATGTTCCTCTTCCTGGTGCTGTCACGCCCCTTCGAAGGCGGTGGTCCTTGTGGCATCGATGGACCTTAGGACGACGGGTGTCAGCCATTTTTACTAGTAAGATGGCCGCCGTAACTGGAGTTGCGGGTCTAGCCTCTGCACGACTCGGTTTCCAGGAAGTGCTGTCTCCCTACCCGAGTGTAGGTATATCTGTTCCTGTGATCAGCACACTATTGCGTTGCTACTCTGCTTCAACAACGCTACGTAAGTTCGCATCTAGGTATCCTGATACGGCTTGCTAAACACTACCTTTCAGCATTCTAAACTTTCCTGCTCTGTCTCAATTTCAGTGCATTCCTCACTGCCTCTCTGTCTCCCGATTCCACGGACTCCATCTCTTTCTCACCCAAGTTTGCCCACCGGTCTCGTTCTGGAGCGCGGTAAGCCTTATTCGGAATTCTCCGACATATTGAATTCCCGTTTCTCTACCTTTCCCGACTTACTATTCTCTCTTCCTTCGCATAGTTACAGGCTTATGTCCCACCGGTACTGCGACCGCCCGTGCAAAACTTTGCTCTATCAAAACAACTCCTAGCTCCGCCCTTCATGCCTCTAAGGTAAAGACTTCCCCGTGGCTTTCCACTATTAAATCTAGTTATCTTACTAGTTCTCATCAAAACCTTTCTTACTATCGTAGAAGTTTTCTGAAGTTTCTGACTGGCACCTTTTCCCACACATCGTTCCTGTTTAAGGGTAATCAACATTCCTATACATCTTACATATCAATTTTTCCACTTACCTGCTTATACTTACCAGTTTCTTTCTCTTTCAAGACGAACGTCCTCCGGACTTCACCTGAATCTCCGCCTGCAATTGAAGACATCTTACCGCTACCTTCGGCACAGGGTTTTCTTCCCCCAGAGGGTTTCCCTGGGACTTCTTCTCCTACCTGGTTTATCTGGGAGGGGGAAGAGGTACTTGGGAGGCTTTCACTTTCATCTCCCTCGCTTGGAACAAGGAGAGTGTTCCCCTGCTGGAAGGTGTCAGTCACAGGACAGGAAGAGAGGTAACGGTGAGTCCTTGGGGTAACCTGCCAGTCGTTTAAATTGTAATGATCATTGTGACATTCATCATTTATGACAGTTAGCAACGCCTTAAAAGATATTAATGAGTTTCGAAATTTAATCTGATTTATCAGGAATTCTGAGCAGGTTATCTCAGGGGTTCAGGGTTACAAGGAAATATGGACGCATCCCAACAACAGCAATTAGTCACTGCTGTACAAGCTTTGACGGCTGAAGTGCAGGCTTTAAAACAGGAGAATGCCTATCTCCGACAACAGGTAGGCAGAGTCCCTAGTTGTTCTGAGATACCTCCTGGCCCAATACCGGGGGGCTTATACGATGGTAATCCTCATAAACTCAAGGCCTTTATTGAAGCTTGTACCGTTCAGTTCTCTTTCAAGACAGCCTTTTTTCAAAGTGACCGTGATAAAGTAGGACACATGATTGCAAATTTAACAGGTCCTGCTTTAGCATGGGCCACGCCTCTTGTTACTACAAATAATGCCTTGCTAGATTCTTACCCTGCCTTTTTGAACAGTCTAAGAGCCATGTTTAGCCGTCAAGAAATCACGGTTTCAGCCCAAGAACAGTTATTGGATTTTAAACAAGGATCTCAAGATCTGTTGTCTTATATCACCAATTTCAAGCAGTTAGCAGCTGGCACGTCATGGGCTGACGATGCTCTGATCACTATATTCCGCAGGGGATTAAATGAGGAGTTAAAAGATGAGATCTCCCGAGTACCCAGACCTCCAAATCTGGCAGAATTAATAACCATGGTCATGCAGATGGACTACCGATTGCAAGAAAGATTAAAGGAACGACGTCGCGGCCGTCCCGTGAGACCACCTGCTACATACTCTCCTAGTTTAGGGAAATCTCAGACGGAAGAACCTATGCAGATAGGAACTACCAGAGGTCGTCTTACTCCAGAAGAGCGCAATAGACGTCGAGTCAAGGGGCTGTGTATGTATTGTGGTTCCAAGGAACACACTATTCAAGATTGTCCTCTCATCCCAGTCAAAAGACAGGGAAACGCCATTTCCCAACCGCAAGGGGAACCGCGGCTAGGGAATCAGTAACAGGTTCCTCATCCTCTATGATACCATCACAAGTAACAGAGATCCCCGATCTTACTATGTTGGCCTTGCAAGTCCAAATCAAATGGGGAGATTCTGATCCTATTCCGGTCACGGCCTTAATAGATTGTGGGGCCGCGGGGAATTTTGTTGATACCCTCTGGAAGACCACTCATAATATACCGTGTTCAGTTAAGACCTTGGCAATACCAGTGGAGTCGGTGGATGGTAGTCCGTTAACGTCAGGACCCATAAAGGAACAAACAATACCTTTGCGGATGAATATTTCCTCCCATCAAGAATCTGTTGTCTTTGATGTAATCCGTACAGCACACTATCCAATAATTTTAGGGTTACCTTGGCTTCGTACCCATAATCCTTATATCAATTGGAAGGCGGACACTGTTTTTCTGGGCTCTGAACATTGTTTGACGCACTGTCTCTTGGACGGAGCGGTTGGGTTTCGTCCTACTATTTCCATGTTGGAAAATACGGGTTCCATCTCTATGTTGAACCATATTCAGGAATTACCCCTCGAATACAGGCAATTTCAGACAGTATTTTCCGATTCAGAATATGCCGAACTACCCCCACATCGGAGAGATGACTGTGCCTTGGAACTAGTTCCGGATGCACCGATTCCTTTCGGTCGCATGTATGTCCTATCAGGACGAGAACGTGAAATTCTTAAGGAATATCTTCAAAAGAATCTTCGCAATGGACTTATTCAAGAATCCACCTCGCCTGCTGGAGCTTCCTTATTCTTCATCCCCAAGAAAGAATCTATGGAATTCAGACCGTGTATAGATTACCGGGGCTTGAATAAGATCACAATCCCTGATCGCTATCCTATGCCTCTCATACCAGATATACTCGAAGCCGTTAAAGGAGCTACCATTTTCACAAAACTAGATCTCCGCGGGGCTTACCATCTCATCCGTATACGAGCTGGCGATGAGTGGAAGACGGCTTTCCGTACTCCTTTGGGACACTATGAATATAAAGTAATTCCTTTCGGCCTGTCCAACGCCCCCGCTGTCTTCCAACGCTTTATGGACCACATATTTTCAGACATTCTTCTTCACACAGTTATTGTCTACTTAGATGATATTCTGGTTTTCTCTACATCCCCATCGGAACACCGTCAGCACGTGAAGGAAGTCCTATGGAGACTGTTTAACAATCATCTCTATTGCAAACTAGAGAAATGTGAGTTTCACAGGAACCAGGTTGCCTACCTAGGATACATCATTTCTGCAAATGGGGTAGCCATGGACCCTAGGAAAGTCTCAGCTATTACTGATTGGCCTATACCGACGTGCATCAAAGATCTACAGAGATTTCTGGGGTTTACAAATTTTTATAGACGTTTCATCCCACATTATTCGCAAGAAATTCTCCCACTGACGGCTCTTCTTAAAAAGAATGTACGATTCTTTTGGTCAAAGGAGGCACAACTAGCATTCGAGAGACTGAAGGAACATTTCCTCACAGGACCCATTTTGATTACTCCAGATCAAACCAAGAGATTCATTGTTGAATCTGACGCGTCTCATCAGGCCCTTGGGGCCGTTCTGCGTCAAGAAAATGATCAAGGAATAGAATGTCCTATAGCCTATCTTTCTAAGACACTGTCTCCCTCTGAAATAAATTATTCAGTGCTTGAAAAAGAACTACTACCTATAAAAAGGGCATTTGAAGAGTGGAGACACCTGCTGTTGGGGGCAAGACACCCAGTTGAGGTCCGAACTGATCACAGTAATTTACGCGTTCTACAATATGCTCAGACCCAAAATAGCCGACAGGCACGTTGGGCACACTTCTTTTCACCATATGAGATTGTATTCACCTTTATTCCCGGAAGAGCCAATCTCAAGGCAGATGCTTTGTCTAGAAAGGATTATAACTCCTCTACGCCTTTCCGAACAGAGCCTCTGTTTCCCAGAGCCACATTCGTGCAGGTAGTTACCACATTTCTGCAAAACGTGGCTAACTCAATTTATTCAGTTGAATCCACAGTTTCTGGCAACCTGGAAACTTACCTTGGTCCAAGGATGTGCTTATAATAACAAAAAGCTCTTCCTCCCTTCGAGTGAACTACGAAGAACGGTTCTGAATCTTTGTCACGACTCCTACCTAGCTGGTCACAGAGGTGTGGCTAATACTAAAGAATTGATCCAGCGTAATTTCTGGTGGCCGGAAATGACTCGAGACATCATAGATTACGTTTCCGCTTGTGCCATCTGCTTGCAATCTAAATGCCCGCGATCTGCCCCTTCGGGCCTCCTCTCAGTAATGCCAGTTCCTAACCGTCCTTGGCAAATGATTTCAACGATTTTATTGTCGATCTGCCACTCTCGGACGGTTGCACAGTAATCATGGTCACAATCGATTACTTCACAAAATTGGCACATTTTGTTCCACTTCCGCGGATTCCTACCGCATCCCAGATGGCAAAGATTTTACTTTCACGGATTTTCTCTCTTCATGGACTTCCTGAGACCATCGTTTCTGATCGAGGATCACAATCTACATCTCGTTATTGGCAGCAAGTATGCAAGAGTTTGCATATCTCCCGAGCATTGAGTTCAGGATTCCATCCACAGACGAATGGTCAGACGGAACGTCTAAATCAGACCCTTGAGGGTTATTTGCGTTGTTACATCTCTTCCTCACAAGACAACTGGTGTTCTTTGTTGCCTTTGGCAGAATTCGCATATAATAACTCTCGACACTCAGCCTTGGGGTTCAGCCCTTTCTTTTGCTCCTACGGATATCACCCTCAGTGTTTTCCCAGCGGTCCAATCTCCGCATCTAGGTTTCCCGATGTGGACAATCTCATCAATGCTATTCAGATGAGACATCGAACAGCCAGGACCTCTCTTCTGGAAGCCCAGACCCGTGTCAAACGCTCTGCTGATAGACATCGCACTCCAGCTCCGAGAATGGTGCCAGGAGATTTAGTTTGGTTGGCTTCCCGATTTTTACCTCGTCATCTGGTGCCGTCCAAATTGTCCCCGAGATACTTCGGTCCCTTTCCCGTTTTGCAACGAATGGGGTCGTCTGCTTACAAGCTCAAGCTCCCTCCGTCTTGGTCCAGGATTCATCCTGTTTTCCATGTGTCGCAATTGAAGAAGGACATGGTGGATCGTTTTTCCCGAGTACGGATGGGTGCACCCCCTCCTGTCATCACCCCGATGGGTCCCGAATATGAAGTGGCTGGTATTTGTGATTCTCGTCTTTTTCGGGGACGTCTGCAGTTCTTGATTGACTGGAAGGGGTATTCTCCGGCTGATCGCTCTTGGGAACCTGCATCGGCTGTTCATGCTCCGGCTCTGGTCCGCCGATTTTTTCGATCCCATCCGAATAAACCGGGTGGCCCGGGGCATTTGAGGGGGCATACTGTCACGCCCCTTCGAAGGCGGTGGTCCTTGTGGCATCGATGGACCTTAGGACGACGGGTGTCAGCCATTTTTACTAGTAAGATGGCCGCCGTAACTGGAGTTGCGGGTCTAGCCTCTGCACGACTCGGTTTCCAGGAAGTGCTGTCTCCCTACCCGAGTGTAGGTATATCTGTTCCTGTGATCAGCACACTATTGCGTTGCTACTCTGCTTCAACAACGCTACGTAAGTTCGCATCTAGGTATCCTGATACGGCTTGCTAAACACTACCTTTCAGCATTCTAAACTTTCCTGCTCTGTCTCAATTTCAGTGCATTCCTCACTGCCTCTCTGTCTCCCGATTCCACGGACTCCATCTCTTTCTCACCCAAGTTTGCCCACCGGTCTCGTTCCGGAGCGCGGTAAGCCTTATTCGGAATTCTCCGACATATTGAATTCCCGTTTCTCTACCTTTCCCGACTTACTATTCTCTCTTCCTTCGCATAGTTACAGGCTTATGTCCCACCGGTACTGCGACCGCCCGTGCAAAACTTTGCTCTATCAAAACAACTCCTAGCTCCGCCCTTCATGCCTCTCAGGTAAAGACTTCCCCGTGGCTTTCCACTATTCAATCTAGTTATCTTACTAGTTCTCATCAAAACCTTTCTTACTATCGTAGAAGCTTTCTGAAGTTTCTGACTGGCACCTTTTCCCACACATCGTTCCTGTTTAAGGGTTTTTGAAAAAAACAGATGTTGCAGCCAATGTCGGCTTGAGTTCCTATCTAGAGCGAAGCCTTTGTGCCTCACTGGTTCCTTTCTCAGATGGCCAAGGGTCTGCACCAGGGGTGCCTGTATTGTGGCTGCAGCAATATATGTACAATTCCGAGAAATAAAGTTGGTACCCTTTAGTGCGCTCCTTGGGAAGAATTACTCAATCACTTGGTTATGTTGATTCCAATTTGTTTATTCAGTATAGGTTCTGGATACTCCATACACTTAAAGTTTCAATAAACAAACTTTGTCTCCCAAATTGTCTCCCAACACGTGTTTCCCCATGACTTTAGCCACGGTTCCTCAGGGGAGATTCCTTGTCATGTTTCTCATAATTCTGATTCAGTATTGATTGGTATTCAATTTTCTCCCTCATCGGCTCTCTATTTGTCTTCCTATTTGTCTTCCTTTTGTTCTTTTTCCCTTTTTTTTCCCTTTGTTTTCCTTTTTTTCCTTGTGTGTAGATTCTTGTGGATTCAAAGATGTTCCTTTCTCTCGGTACGATTGCCTCTATCAAAACAACTCCAAGCTCCGCCCTTCATGCCTCTCAGGTAAAGACTTCCCCGTGGCTTTCCACTATTCAATCTAGTTATCTTACTAGTTCTCATCAAAACCTTTCTTACTATCGTAGAAGCTTTCTGAAGTTTCTGACTGGCACCTTTTCCCACACATCGTTCCTGTTTAAGGGTAATCAACATTCCTATACATCTTACATATCCATTTTTCCACTTACCTGCTTATACTTACCAGTTTCTTTCTCTTTCAAGACGAACGTCCTCCGGACTTCACCTGAATCTCCGCCTGCAATTGAAGACATCTTACCGCTACCTTCGGCACAGGGTTTTCTTCCCCCAGAGGGTTTCCCTGGGACTTCTTCTCCTACCTGGTTTATCTGGGAGGGGGAAGAGGTACTTGGGAGGCTTTCACTTTCATCTCCCTCGCTTGGAACAAGGAGAGTGTTCCCCTGCTGGAAGGTGTCAGTCACAGGACAGGAAGAGAGGTAACGGTGAGTCCTTGGGGTAACCTGCCAGTCGTTTAAATTGTAATGATCATTGTGACATTCATCATTTATGACAGGTGCTTTGCCTCTTTCTCCTGCTATTCCTGCTCTACCTGCTGTTGTTCCCGTTGTTCCTGCTCCTCCTAATGTTCCCCTTCCTCCGGCTCCTCCACCTCTTCTTATCGCACCAGTTACAGTACCTCCATTGAATTTGCCTGTTCCCTCTCTTCCAAGTGGTCCTGAGCCGCTTGTAGTCGATTGAGGTGCAGGGTCAATGGTTGTCACTCGCAATACTGTACCAGCAGAGAAGAAACGTGATTTGATTGCACGGGCTAAGCATTGTATGGAGAGGGATGATCAAGCTAATGTTTTTGCCACACTTTGTAATATGGATAATTTTCCTGATAAAAATGTTTTTATTGAAGGTTTAGGGATTCATTTATGTGTAATATGGGGGAAATTAAATAATACAGATCTCCCGCAAGGGTTAAGGGATCTAAATACTTTAGTGTTTTCTAGAGACACTGTGGAGAAAGTAAATGAGCATGTCGAGAGGTTATTTGGGTATAGAAAGGAGTTAGAAAAGTTGCAGAATGAGGATGACGAGGGGGAAAGTATGTATGTGCGGAAACGGTTCCTTCCTTGTCGTAAATCGATATCTGAGGAAGCACGAATTTGTATGAAGGACGCGCTTAGATGGATTTCAGATGTGTCGATAACTCCAGTTGAAGTATATGACACATAGTCAGTATACACCAGAAATGCAGAGGAAAGTGATACAGGTAATGATAGAGTACCTACATGATGATTGTGTAAAAAGAAAGATTAGTTGTATTTACAAGAGAGCTTTTTCACTTGACACTTCTTCGACTGCTTTAGCGCTCGATTTAGCTCTGTTGCTTAGTAAGCGTTCGGAGCCACCTACTTCTCAGTTGCCTATGAGAGAGGTTCCTCTGACATTTGTCCCAAAGGTTGAGATTGCGGCCGATGCTGCACGGGGTATAGTCGCTGTGGATATTCCTGCACATTATGTATCACAGTTCGTTCACGTCCCGTTCTCAAGACAGGAAGTGAATACTATTAGGCAATCTATTTCTGATATTAGGAAAAATCTGACAGGATTCTGTAAAGAAATAGAGTCCGTCTTGCAATCCTCAGTGTTCACCTTAGGTGATATTGATTTGTTATTCCCTGTACTCCTGCCCGTAGATTTGTGGAAACCAGTTAGAACTATAGACGACGTACCAGGATTGGGAGATACATGGGTGAATATAACTAGACTCGATGGAGAAAGGCCAGCTGGTGAAATACCGCCTCAGGTAATACTAACTTTGCCTGATAGAATTATTGCAAAATTAAAAACCATAATTCCAGAGAAAAGAATTATTTGAGACAAACTTACGGCCTGTGTCCAAGGAAAGTCTGCGGGTGCTGCCGAGTTCTTTAATAGGTTCGAACAGGTATTCTCGGATTTCAGTGGACAAGACCTAGGCACAGAGTCTGGGAAAAGGTTATTTGTGGACAAATTTGTGCGTGGATTGCTGCCTGACATCCAGTCACAAATTATGTCTTCTGAGAGCGCTTGGCAGGCGAAATCGCAATCAGAAGTACTGCACATGGCTCAGTACTACGAGAACCGTGTCAATAATGAAAAAGATAGAGTTGAAAAACCAAAAGGTGATTTGAAGACTAAAGTGCTATTACAGCAAATTGTTAGAGGCCCCAGAGGGGGTAGATCTCAGATTAGAGGTCAGTATGTCCCGCAAGGGAATGTGCCCTTGGGTCCTGTGAACATTAACCAGTGCGCATATTGTCGTCAAGAGGGTCATTGGCGTGCACAATGCCCCGTCCTTCGACAAAGGTCGAATAACACATTTGGGAATATGGGTAGACGATACAGAGGTCGTCCGGGTGTAGGTGGCCCTGGTAGAGGTCAGTTTCCACAGGATCCTCAGCAACCTTTTTCACAGGATAATCAGATTTCGAGTGTGGACACCAGGAACATATTTGATCATCCTTCCGCTGCATATTTATCTGAAGAGCTTCCTTTGATGACTTTCTGTTTCATTAGGATTGCCCGAAGCAGGGTTTGGAACCTACACCTATTCCCGTCAATCAGAAAAGTCCCTACGTTGAAATGGTGGTGGGAAATAGGAAACATCAGTTTTTGGTAGACACTGGAGCACAGAAGTGTTCCATTGATCATTCACGGGTTCCCAACATTGCACTGTCAGGGCAAACCAATGTTTCTGTAGGGTTTTCTGGCACACCAGTTATTTGTCCGGTTTCTTCGCCGGTACCCATTTCTTTGGGTCCCTTTACGGACCACTGTCCATTTCTGTTGACTTCGAATTGTGGAGAGAACTTGCTGGGGTTGAATCTGTTAAAAGAATTAAATGCAGTCATTTATTGTTCTTCTGATGGAGTGCGCTTGACGATTTCACCACAGCAATTTTCTGTCTCGCAATTCTTGACTTGACCTTTGCCGCCAGAATTCATGAATGTACCAGAGAGCTTACGGGCTGTTGACGACAATGATGTCAGTGTTTTACAGATTGAACCTGTTAAGATAGTTTTGAAACATGGAATTGAGCTGCCACGCATTCCCCAGTATAAGATTTCAGTTAAGGGCGAGCAAGCTTTGAAATGCATTGTTTCCGATTTTGTGCATCACGGGGTGATTGAAGAAATTTCAGGAAGTTTGTGTAATAGTCTGATTGTACCCGTGTACAAGAAAGGCGATAATGCAATTCCATTCCGTTTCATAATTGATTTACGTGCCATTAATAAAGTCGTCGCTCCACAATTTCCAATTGTGCCTGATGTGACGACAATCTTAACCACGATTCCAGCTACATCTACTTACTTTAGTGTTGTGGATCTAAATAATGCTTTCTTTAGTATTCCTATACACAAGGATAGTAGATACTTGTTCGTGTTCACCTTAGGGGGACGCTCGTTCACATTTACTCATGCACCTCAAGGGTACACAGAGAGTCCTAGCATCTATAGTAGGGCTTTGAAAGAACAGCTTGATACCCTTGAATTGCCCTCTACTTGTACATTGCTTCAATATGTTGATGATTTGCTTTTAGCTGCTGACTCTGAGAGCGCCTGTAAGGAGGGCACTGTGTTATTGCTTATCCATCTAGCTAAGCATGGTCACAAAGCTTCGCTTAAAAATTTCAATATTGTTGCCAGGAGGTCGCCTATTTAGGCTATCTCCTGTCAAAGGAGGGAAGAAGATTGACACCTGAAAGAATGAAACACATTTCTGGCATGTGTGTCCCAAATACACAGAAGGAAGTTAGAGCCTTAATAGGTATGGATTCTTACTGTAGGTTGTAGATCCCACATTTTTCACTAGTGATCAAACCGATGTTGGCTTTGACAAAGAAGGGCATTTCTTCACCATTGCCGTGGAACGCGGAACACCAGCAATCGTTTGACTTGCTTAAGACTGCATTATGCTCTGCACAAGTTTTGGGCACACCAAACTATGAAAAGGCCTTTGTGTTGTTTGTGCATGAATGTGATGGATGTGCTTTGGCTGAATTAATGCAAGAACATGGAGGGAAGAATAGGCTGTGCGGTTACTTTTCTTCTACCCTTTATCCTGTGGCATGCGCTTTGCCAAGATGTTTGCGAGCTGTCGCTGCTGCTGCTGCGTCTGTAAAACAGAGTGAGGGAATGGTCCTAGGCCATGATCTAACCCTGTTGGTGCCTTACTCTGTAGATGTTCTACTGAACCGAACCCAAACGTAACACCTCACTTCTGCACGGTTGACAAGATATGAATTGATCTTGTTTGCTCCTCACATTCAAATTAAGAGGTGTTGTGTTCTTAATCCGGCTGAACTCCTACCTTTCCCGCAAGATACTACTTGCGCCGATGAAGAGTCACATGACTGTCTGTATACTACCGAACAAGAAACAAAGGGTAGAATTGATTTGAAAGACACTCCTTTGGATAATCCGCAAGGAGAGCTTTTTTTGTGATGGCTCCTGCTTCAAACTTCCGGATGGTACATCCACAGCTACTTATGCAATCACCACATTAAGCACGGTCGTGGAAACTAAGAGAATCACGCATAATTCTGCGCAGGCCGCAGAGATTATAGCATTGACCCGAGCTTGTGAACTTTTCGAAGGGCTAGTCAGTATGCCTTTGGGGGTGGTTCACAACTTTGGGAGACCTTGGTCAGAGAGAGGGTTCCTAAGTTCACATGGCACTAAAATCCAACATGGCTCCCTAATAGTACAACTACTCTCAGCGCTTGCGCTCCCTACTCAGTTAGCAGTTATGAAATGTGCAGCACATCGAAAGATTACAGATGACATAGGGAAAGGGAATGCTTTCGCTGATCAGATAGCTAGACAAACTGCTAGTGATCCCCTTACGGAGATGTATGTTTCAAGGGAGAATGTAAATGCTTATGCAATGGATGAGGGTGTTGGGTCTGTACGGGATATCCAAGCTGATGCCACGTTAGAAGAATCCAAGAGGTGGGCTGGAGGCTTGGGGAAACTTGATGATGACGGGTGTTGGGTGGACATAGTTGAAGGGAAATGGCTACTCCCTGACGCGTATATAATGATGATGGTCATCATGGCCCATGGTCCTACGCATGTATGTGCCCAGAAAATGACAAAAATGTTAGAGAAAGTTTGGTCAAATCACAAAATTTCGAAAATTGCCCAGCGCTACGTCCAGAATTGCATGATTTGCCTACAACACAATGTGGGAAAGGGGACAGAAACTCCAAGGGGAAGTTTTGGGCCACCCTCTGTCCCCTCTGAAGTTATCCACTTTGACTTTATTAGAATGGAACGATGTGACAATAAAAAATATGTGCTGGTGGTCATCTGTGCTTTTAGTAAATGCGTTGAGGCTTTCCCCGTCAAAGATGCTACAGCCATGACTACTGCGAAAACCATGTTAAAGGAGTACTTCCCGCGGTTCGGGCTACCAAGAGTTATCTGGTCGGACAATAGTCCACATTTTGTTGCTGCTGTAATTCTGCAGATATGTGTGGCATTGCAAATCGACAAACGGTTCCATTCGGCCAGACATGCTCAGAGCGCCGGACTAGTAGAAAGACACAACGGTATCATCAAGAACAAGCTCGCTAAGACGTGCGCCGACACCAAACTAAAATGGCCGGACGCCTTACCGATCGTGTTATTATCCATGCGTACAACCCCTCAAACTAAGACTGGGCTCTCTCCATTTGAGATGGTAATGGAGAGACCTGCCAATATCTGGAACCTTCCTAAATGCAATTCATTGAGAAATGTTGAAAATGTATTACTTTCAGATTATTGCAGCCAGTTGACTAAAAACCTGTATTTGATTTATCACCAGGTACGAGAAGCTTTACCTGTGCGATACGAGGGCCCGGACCACAGTATACGGCCTGGAAGTTGGGTGTTCATCAAGGCATTTGAGCGCTCTTCCTGCCTTGCGCCTCGCTGGCGTGGCCCGTTCCAGGTCCTGTCGGTCACCCAAACAGCGGTGCGGGTCTCTGGAAGAAAGAACTGGATCCACGCGTCCCACGTCAAGAAACTTCCTCACCCAGTGCCACACGTTACAGAAGAAACAGAACCCCTCTCTAATGCTGCAACCAACGATCCCAAAGCAGTAAATAGCGCCGAGAGTATGTCGGAGAATCTCTCTGAGCCCGTGAGGCTTGGGGAAGCCGGCATTTTGTCTCCACACTCTCCAAAAGTTTTGCATCCAGAAACTGCTGTTTATAAATTCGGCATCTTCACTTGTCTCTGATACGTTGCTTCCAACGGGAAGTGACGACACATTGTTTCCGGATCAATCAGTACCGGGAAAAGTAAGGTACAATCTGCGTCCAAGAAAATAGACTCACGGCACGGTTTTGCTGTGCAACTGATAGACGTACGGCATTTGAAGAAGAAAAGGATCATCGAGGGCTTGTTTTTGCCCAAATTTGAGAAAGGGGATTCTGTTGGCTAGGGTTGTGGAAGGACTAAGAAGTTGCACGGCCGGGAGGTCGCCATCAACGAACATTGGGGGTATCCGTGTGAAGACTACAATGCCTGCTGCCGCTACCGCTCGTATGGGACCTATAAATGAGGCGGTGACCAACCGGGACAATGGACAATATGCCTGGGCCCCGAAAACGTATTGTTGTGTGCTTATAATGATATTTGGGTTTCTAATAGTCACTGTTTTAGGATTGTGGTACCTTGAGGAAATGCATCCTTTAGAATCCTTGTTGCCCACTGAAAATGTACCTGCTGTTCCTACTCCCTTCGTACATTTTCATACACTGTCCCCTAGGGACTCTCAGCATAGACAAAGGTACCACAATAATACTCTACTACTTATCATGAATGCTACGCATGCCATTTTTAATAAGTCTAACTGTTGGGTCTGCTCACATTTACCACAACACAGGGATAAGGGGTTAGGTTGGTATATTCATCCTTTACCTTTGAAAACTGCTTGTCATGCTTCTCTTAGAGCACTGTTCTTTGGCCGTTGGAATGATAGCATCTCAGGGAACTTTGATGGCACCAATTTGAATAGTTTTGAGAAACGTGTTTTGACTCCCCTGGGATGCTCGCTTTTCGCAAACAGGAGTAAACCTAACGTTGCTTCTATTAGGCCTTCTGATAGACTGTTTCGTCCTTTTCAATCTTTGATTTCCTTTAAGATGGCTCTGATAGGCAATAAGGATGCCATGCCTCATTCTTACACTATTAATCATAGCCCCGATTCAGTTTCTTTTTGCATACAAAGGAATGGAACTCAGTCAATGGGAGATTTTCTAGGTTGTGCCAACGTTGCAAATTTGACTGGGGAAAACAGACCTCTGTATGTAGGCGAACCTGTCTACTTTGTCTGCGGTAATGTAGCATTCCCATGGTTGCCCAGGGATTGGCAGGGAACCTGTTATTTAGGGATCCTGTTACCTGGGGTGTTTATAGCTAGTACAAAAGAAGTTTCAAAGGCTCGTCCACGGCGGGATGAGAATGGTGACACTCCAGCACAAATCTTGGGAGATATAGCAAAATCAGTTGTGCCATTTTGGGGCCAGATAGGGAATTCCGAAGATATCAGAAGACTAGCGAGAGTACTGGAGAGAACCATCAACCGGACCACGGACATACTCTATAATATGACATTAAAAGAAAAGGCGATAAGACTAGTAGCACTTCAAAACGGATGGCATTAGATGTAATTCTGGCTGAACGTGGTGGAGTGTGTAAATTAGTGGGGTCCGCTTGCTGTGTTTTCGCACCAGATTCCTCCCCAACCATCTTCAAGGCAATACAGAATCTGCACGTCCTTAGTTCAGAAGTGCACGTTCCTGAGGGAGACTGGGATCTTAGCGCTTGGTTATGGGACTTCTTGCGATATTGGGGTTGTAAGGTACTTTCGGTCTTGCTGATTATTCTGGGAATCTTGTTGTTTCTTTGCTGCTGTATTCAGTGTCTACCTAGTATATGTTCGATGCTACGGGGATGTTACGCACAAGCGATAGGTACGATGGGACATAAAGTATATGCCCCAGATAACACTTCCAAAGAATATGTGTTGAAAGAAATGTTAGCAAATGACCTAATGCCAATAGATATTTCTGACAGCGATTCAGGGTGCATGGACGATGATGCATGGAGTTATTTGCAAGGAGATCCAAAGTAGTTTTAGCACTTGGCATAGGCCAAAAGGAGGGTTTGTCAAATGAGAAATGATATTGTGCCTCCTATCGCAATAAATATATGTATATTGGCCTACGCCAAGCTGCTTATAAGTCGCTTGCAAAAAAATCCGTGTTGCAAGGTCCTGACCTTAAAATCAATGTAAGCCACCATTGTAGGTCAATCCGCCATTTTAGGTTCGCTTTGTAAAGTCACCCTGTGAGTTAAAATGGTGGACGATGTCATTCCAAAATACAACATGGCCGTCTTGACCTCTGAATGTAGCTAATATGTAACTTGCCTGCAGGCCACTTGTTGAGGTCGTGAACTGAGACCTTGTCCTTCGTTGACCTGTGTATAAAGGATTACTCGTGCAATGAAACTAATCCGCAAGCATACGTTAAGAACAGTGTATTCAAATACTGAACGTAGAACACTTGTTTAACTACATTGCTTTAATGTTTGAGAAGACCTGCATGGGAAATCCAAGAATACACAGTTGCCGTATAGGCTTGTTGATATATGTATTAAAAGCAAACAAGTTATATGCAGATGTGTGAGACTTGGCATGAACCCTAGATCGGTGATGTATTAGCGGAATTTTAACCCGAAGTGGGGCTGGACATTGTGCTCACAAAGAGTATAAAAAAACAATGCATTCTAATGTACAGCGTCTCTCACTGAACACACTGAACAACGCTGGATTTCGTTGTGTTGCAATGAGGGCCGATAGCTATCTGATTTTGCTCTGTTCTTCGTAACTGGATTCAGTATACAATAAAGTACTTTGTATGTTCCTTTGTAACCCGTGTTCGGTGTGTTTTCTTTTGGGGTACTCAGCCTCGATATTTTGATTTTGTTTTCACAACTGGTGTTTTTTCTTACCAGGTGTGTGTGTGAGCCCTTGAGCCTCAGCAGGCCCAATCTTGGTTTTTTAAAATCAAATCTAGCGGCCCACAGGCCCTTGTACATCCCCCTGCCTTCCCCTCTCCCTTCCGTGTTTTGCTTCCCTTCGCCCTCCTCCCTACCCGTCCACCGTCCCTGATTGGTGCTTTGCGTGCACCACAGCAATCTAGCGAGGGCCGCAGCCCGCGCTCACTGGTGTTTTTTGTTACCAGGTGAGTGTGTGAACCCTTTTGCCCCAGCAGGCCCAATCTTGTTTTTTTTAAATCAAATCTAGCAGCCCCAAAGCCTGTGCACACCCCCCTGCCTTCCCCTCTCCCTTCTGTGTTTTGCTTCTCTTCGCCCTCCTCCCTACCCGCCCACCATCCCTGATTGGTGCTTCGCGTGCACCACAGCAATCTAGTGAGGGCCGCAGCCCACGCTCATGCTCATTGGTGTTTTTTCTTACCAGGTGAGTGTGTGAGCCCTTGAGTACCAGCAGGCCCAATCTTGATTTTTTTAAATCAAATCTAGCGGCCCTCAGGCCTGTGTGCACCACCCTGCTTTCCCCTCTCCCTTCCGTGTTTTGCTTCCCTTCACCCTCCTCCCTACCCGCCCACCGTCCCTGATTGGTGCTTTGTGTGCACCACAGCAATCTAGTGAGGGCCACAGCCCACACTCACGCACACTGGTGTTTTTTCTTACCAGGTGAGTGTGTGAGCCCTTGAGCACCAGCAGGCCCAATCTTGTTTTTTTAAAATCAAATCTAGCGGCCCCCAGGTCCTTGTGCACCCCCTGCCTTCCCCTCTCACTTCCATGTTTTGCTTCCCTTCGCCCTCCTCCCTACCCGCCTACCATCCCTGATTGGTGCTTCGCGTGCACCACAGCAATCTAGCGAGGGCCACAGCCCACGCTCACACTCACTGGTGTTTTTTCTTACCATGTGAATGTGTGAGCCCTTGAGCCCCAGCAGGCCCAATCTTGTTTTTTCTAAATCAAATCTAGTGGACCCAAGGCCCGTGTGCACCCCTCTGCCTTCCCCCTCTCCCTTCCGTGTTTTGCTTCCCTTCACCCTCCTCCCTAATTGCCCACCATCCCTGATTGGTGCTTCATCTAGGTCTTAACAGACCACCCCCGGGCAGCCCTCTGCCCGGCAGCCCCTGTGGCTAAGGGCCCCTATGCAAAAGGCGGCTCCAAAAGAAGCGGCTACAGAAAGGGTCAGCAGGTGTCCGCAGGGGAAGCCAGTGGCCAGCCGTCAACCAGCAACTACAAGGACCTGTATTGTAGGGGTGGCCTGGGTTGGGAGTAGAGCAACTACTCTACCCTGGAATGCTAGCCACTTAACAAACCAAAACATTGTGATTTTTTTCCACTGCCCCCTCACTCCCACACCTTCATATCTAGCTGTGTTTAGTATTGCACTCAATTGATCTGTTAGGCGTAGGCCTCTCTCCAACTATACAGGAATCTCAAATCTAGCTGTGTTTAGTATTATACACAACTTCTTCAAATTGACCCTCAAATCTAGCTGTGTTTAGTATTGTACTCAATTGATCTGTTAGGAGTAGGCCTCTCTCCCACTATACAGTAATCTCCAATCTAGCTGTGTTTAGTATTGTACACAACTGCTTCAAATTGACCCTCAAATCTAGCTGTGTTTAGTAATGCACTCAATTGATCTGTTAGGCGTAGGCCTCTTTCCAACTATACAGGAATCTCCAATCTAGCTATGTTTAGTATTGTACACAACTACTTCAAATTGACCCTCAAATATAGCTGTGTTTAGTATTGTACACAACTGCTTCAAATTGACCCTCAAATCTAGCTGTGTTTAGTATTGCACTAAATTGATCTGTTGGGTGTGGGCATCTCTCCCACTATGCAGGAATCTGAAATCTAGCTGTATTTAGTATTGTACACAACTGCTTCAAATTGACCCTCAAATCTAGCTGTGTTTAGTATTGTACTCAGTTGGTCTGTTAGGCATAGGCCTCTCTCCCACTATACAGGTATCTCAAATCTGGCTGTGTTTAGTATTGTACTCAATTGATCTGTTAGGTGTAGGCCTCTCTCCCACTATAGAGGAATCCCAAACCTAGCTGTGTTTAGTATTGTACACAACTGGTTCAATAGCCCCCCAAATCTAACCATGCCTGGTACGGTATTCAATTGCTCACCTGTCTCTCAACTCCAGCTGGGTTTGGTACTATACTTACAGGCCGATTCATGGAATGAATGTGCGCTGAAAATTTCCGCGCAAGCGTGCGAAAGCGTGCGAATCGCAGCGCAAGTGCGAAAATCGCGGCGAAACCCGTGCACAGCGATTCATGGAAGTCTGTGCGCGTGTAAATCCATGGATGTGCGCTAAAATACTGCGTGGCGCACGAAATCGCACATGTCATCAAACAGCGTGCGCTACGCGCACAGCAAAAGCGCACTTAGCGCAGCACACATAACAAAAGTAGGCAGAACACGGGGCGTAACACGTGGAATGGGGAACAACGCATGAAAATGTGGGCGTTACGGGGGAAGTACAGGAGGCAAATGCGCGGAACGCCCACACGCGCGCATACAACACAAATTCATGGAATCGAACGGGGCTAACGCATGCGCCAAAAAAGACGCGCTAATCTGGAAATACGTATGCCAGCAGGAAGCAGGCGTACGTGGACCCGCACAGCATAAATGTCTGCGTAAACAACAAACAAGCTCAGACGCTACGATGAATATACCGTTCCTCGCAGCAGTGGTCGTGGGATACCGCAGGAGGAGGAGGAGGATAGTCAGGGCCAGAATTTTTACACACAGAACCAACCTTTTTGGGATGCCTGATGACCAGGTGTATGGGAGGTACAGGTTTCCACCTCACATAATACTCGACCTGGTGAGTGAGTGGGAGGATGACCTCACATCACCCACCCTGTGCTCCCAAGCACTGAGCCCCTTGGAAAAGTTGCTCAATGTACTGCACTTCTTGGCTACTGGGTCATTTCAGCGGACAAGTGCCACAGTGGGGGGGGTGTCACAGGCCACGCAGTCACGCTGCCTTTACCAGGTCTTGGCCATCATGACTGCACACCCCTCAATCCGCAGGCACATATACCTGCCCAGAACACCTGCAGAAAGGCAGGCTGTTGTCCAGGATTTTTACGGGGTGGCACACTTTCCAAAAGTGCTAGGTGCCATTGATTGCACCCATGTGGTTCTACGTCCTCCCAGGGCATCAGAGCACATCTATAGAAACCGCAAGCACTGGCATTCCATCAACGTGCAGGTAGTATGTGATGCCAAGGGAATCATCACCTCAGTATATGCTAACTATCCAGGGTCCACCCATGACAGTTTCATATACAGAATGTCAACCCTAAACCGGGACCTAGAAGCTGGGCGGCATGGCGATACATGGCTGCTTGGTGAGTATAAATGCCACTGCACATCCATGCATGTCAGATACTGAGTAATGTCACAACCCCACTAAAGATACCCATCATCACCTCCCCAGGGGACAGTGCCTACCCTCTGAGCACCCACATGATGACGCCAATTCGGAACCCCACCACACCACCTGAGGTAAGATACAACACAGCCCATATTGCAACCCGTGGCATAGTGGAGCGCACATTCGGAGTGCTCAAGTCACGCTTTCGCTCCCTTGACAATTCTGGTGGGCAGCTGCTATACGCTCCCCCAGTAATGTGCAGGATCATAGTGGCAGCATGTGTCCTGCACAATGTTGCAACACGCCGGGCATGCCGGTGGACATGGTGGTGCCCCCACATCCCCAACCACATGCACGGCTGCTGCGCATGGGAGGGGAAAGGGCACGTGGTGAGGCAGCCCATATGCAGCTGGTGGCTAATTACTTCACCTAAAATCACACCCATGTGGAGTACACACAGCCCTGGCACATACCAGCTGACAATCAATGATGATGACATAAGGGAAAGTCAACTGTCACAACCATACCAGCCTAAGATTGGTCACCTGAAAGTGTTACATTGTGGGCATCCCTACCTACCCAAAGACAACCAATGCTGTGTCATTAAAAGACATACATTCATGCTGCATGAATGACTACCCCCTAGCAAAATACAACATGAAAATAGCGCCATGTCACCCAACCCCTCCCCATCTCCGCCACCCAACACACCATGGCATGTCATGCAATGTGAAATCAAACAAAGCAATGCACAAGACCTGACACAAGTGTCACAAAGTGCACTGTCCCAAATGGAAACAGCCCACAGACAATATGCTCCCAGTAATCAATAACAAACAGCACACATGACCAAATCCTTACCACCAACACAATACATCAACACAGCATGAAACATTGCAAAAACATGACAGTACAAAGTCAAAGTAGTGGTAGTCTTACAACCTGAATAAGCTAGCACATCGACCCCTTCCAACTGCAGAGTGTTGCTGCCACGCAAATGTGTCAGTGTACTGCATACAACATGTACTCCATCTGCAAAGGAGACGGCCTTGTGAAGACATGAGAAAGGTACCTGCAAATTTTGAGGAAGACATGGATGCACAAGCACATATCAATAAACCACGCAGTGTTCAATACAACAACAATACCCACTAGAGATGTCCACACAGTATTGACTACAGACTGCCCAAACAGCTCATGGGAGCCCAATGTCACGGTGTAAGTCACTGTCACTTGGTCACACCCTTTGCAAGCCCATGGAAACGGGAAGCAGGAGGGGTGTGTGTGTCATGAACCCAAGCATCTAACCCAAACTCAGGACACGCCTGCATGTGCCCAGCCGGAATACACAATGGATGCCCACGGTACCACACAAGGCAACACACTGTAAAAAATAAAAATAAAAAAATAAAATAAAAAATGGCCATGTGGGGGCCGGGGGGGAAGGGGGGATAGGCCACCTTGGAGGTTCGAGGACATGGTGCACACAAACACCCACCTGTGTGGATGTTGGGAAAAAAAATACCTCCAGGGGCTCATGGCCTGCACGGCTATGCCATTGTGGGAGAACTGTTGCCGGTCTCTTAACCCTCTGCTGCTGCATCAGGAGGCGGTGGTGCAATGGGAGGCAGCCCACGCAAAGCCCTGGTATGGTCCTCCATGGCAGCAAGCATGCGGGTCTAGAAGGTCTGATTCTGGAGGATGATAGTGCAGAGATCCCCATGCAGCACCTCACGGGTTGCCTGCATTTCTGCACGCATGGCCTCGCGTGATGCCCGGATCTCCTCATGGGTTTCCTGCAGCCCAGCTGAGAGTGAACTTGTGAGCTGCTCCCGCTGCTGTTCTGCCCTAAAAGTTCGGGAAGCCTCAAGTTCAAGCAGAGTCTCCCTGATGTTATGGAGTTCTACCCTCAGGGCTTCCCTGTGGCCGTGTGACTCTATTGATATGGCTTCATGCAGAGTCTCCAGTGCCACCCGTCGGTCCCTGTTGGACGCCAACATGTCTTCCCTGTGTGATTGGCAAATGGAGTCTGTTGCCTGCTGTTGTTGCTCCATCTGCCTTTCAGGGGGGATAATGAAAGTGGCCACCCTCTCCATTGCCTGAGCCATCATTTCAACTGGTGCTGCCTGTTGGGTTGCCATACTGTACATGGAGTTTTCCCATACAGTATTGCGTGGTGGCGCACGGCCACCGTGTTGGCGGGCACCACACCTGTTTGGGGCTAGGCGATCTGCACCTTGCTGTGCTGGCACTGCCTGAGGCTGCAGGACTGCATTCCCCCTCTGATCTGCTGGCCCAGGAACAGGATCAGATGTTGTGGAGTGTGACCCTGCATCCGTAACCGCCAAAGGCATACCTACCAACACTGACATCCCCATAGAGGGTTCTACCCCTGGTGCAGGTGGGTTGGACAGAACAGAATCCCTGCCAGAAGCACTCACCTGCGACAGCACATAAGTCTCATCATCCGATTCAGCACCTGAATAGAGGTCTGGGGAGGTGCACCCAGAGGCACCCCTAGACAGTATGGTCTGCAGTAACAAAGGGTTTTCACCCACCACGGCACCACGTCCTCCACTGGTGCTCGGTCGTGGCTGAGATCCCACCTAGGTCTGCACCATCTCCTCAACCTCACCAGCATCAAGTGCGTCATCACCTGCAAAAACATGAAATACAACAAATGCAAACAGGCATGAGCACCATAGCACACACATAGGCCTGACAAGACAGAGATCCTGTACATGATTTACACATGTCCCACATGACTATAACCCTGGCATGCATGCACTGTCAATGAGTTGGAAGGGGAGGGAAAAAGCAGACACTGAGGACACCAAGATGGAAAAGCAACACACTTGCTGCATGGTGGGTAGAACTGGCATCACACATTAGCCTGTGAGTGGCATGTCCATTACACATACATGACACATGCCAGCACACAGATGGCATGTAGCATAGCCATGGTACATTAGACAACTACAGCGATATGTCAGTGAATGAGTACTGTCGCCCATCCATGTGAGATGGACATGATGAGATGACAAATGCTAAATAGTGTGGCAAAAGATGCATGTGCCACACACTGACTCACATCCAGTGTACAATAATAGAGTGATTGTAGGCAGATGTACACATCAATGGTTGGTCACTTTAACATGACAGCAAACAACTATCATGTTCCACAAAACAGGCCCCAACAATTAATGTGAGCAGGCCAATACTCAATCAGCCTGAATGGTCTAATCATTCACATAACAAGGCAACAAATGTGGGCCAATCTGGGGTGTAATCAATGACAGAAGCATGTCACATATGTGGCATTAGGGCTGGAAAATGCGTAGCGAAAATTGGAGAATTGAAACAATCAGCCAGAATGAACATTGAAAAAATCTGAACAATGTAGTTGCAAAATGACAGGTTAAGGGTGACTGCAGTAATGTGACGCTAATTGGCTACTGTGGGCAGAAGGGATACTGTCATATCCAAATCCAAGGCACATGAATGTATTGGAGTAAGCACAAGGGTGATCCATACCACTCTGGAGTACACACCCTCACCTGGCACTCAATCAGAACCCGTCACTCAAACAACATACACATGGATTACACACACATGCATGGACACTCACCGGACAATGCGTCATAATCAGGTAGGTCTCCCACGCCTTGGATCTGTTCCTCTGTGACGAAGGTTCCAGCAACAGACTCATGTTCAGTGAGTTGGTTGTCCTCTGGTGGAGACCCACCGTCAGTCACCAGAGTAGAGGCATGATTTGAGGCCAGCTTATTCTTTGCTCTGCATTTCAGGTCATTCCACTGCTTGTAGCAATCATCAGCTGTGTGCCTCACAAATCCAAGGGCACTAATGTGGTCCGCGATGGACTGCCAGTGTGCCCTACGTTGACCAGGTGTGGTCTTGCACCCTGCAGTCACCACCATTTTGCGACTATGTTCCGACACATAGGCCACAAGTGCATCAAGTTCGGCGTCATTAAAGCTAGGCTTCCTCGACATGCCGGAGTGTGTAGCCGTGTCTGGGGTCTCAGCCTGTAGTGCCAGAGCACCCTTCTTCTTCTTTTTCAAAGGTGGTGCAGATCCTGAGTGGCTTACGCCGCTCTGGTCAGTAGGGGCAGAAGCGCCGGTGCACTGTGTACTAGGAGTGTGCGAAGGCACAATGACCATAGGTCTTGGTGCAGGCATTGGCTGCAGGGTGATGTTGGCAGGGGCAACGTCGGTCTGATGGACCTGGACCGACACTGTCCCGGCTGGGAGACTCAGAGCTGGGGTGGATAGAGCTGCAGCTGCCCCTGCAGCCTCCCCACCCTGCCTACTTGGGGCAGCAGATGACATTTCTGCCCCTGATCCACGTGGCCTGGTGACAACAACTTGCACCGCCACACGTGGCTTAGACTTGCTGATCTGGAAGTCAGCCTGGGAGTCTTCCTGTGCCGGTTCAGGTGCCACAATGGGCCGGTCCAACAAGGGCTGAGCTGGGATGGTGTCAACTACGTTTCCAACAACCATCGGGGGGTGGGGCATGGGTGTCCCAGATTGGTCCTCCACACATGGGGGTCTAGGGGCACCCTGCAAATCCTGGCAACGTCCCCTACCGCGCCCACCACGCCCACCTTTTGAAGGTCGGCCACCTTTGCCTCCCTTACCGCTTGGTCGCCTCCCAACCATGGCACTGATGTTGTTGTGCGTATGGGAGTAGCAGTAAACTACTGTCCTGGGTAATTGGGGGTGAAAGGGGTAGGGTACTAGATGGAATCTTACCCTAGTGCACTAGCAAGGCTGTCTGTGACCCCTGGGGGAAGATGACGGGTCACGCAACGTACAGGCCCCCCGAAAAAAAAAATGAACGTGCACGCAACCCCTTGTAGACCACGTGCGTGGAAAAATGAACCCTCACTACGCTGTGGCACCCAGAAACACAAAAATAAGCGTACGCATAATACACGCAGCCTACAATGACCTGTGAAGGGGTACGCGACACACGGGGCAAGCACAGTTGGTAAATACGTGCGCGACTCACCGTATGCCTGGAAAAAGAATGTGAAAAAGACGCGCGTGTGCGCGTTGGCAACACCCCCGCTAAAAGAAGAATTGTACGCTGTCTGAGGAAACAGGACAAAAGAAGAAGTGAACGCTGTTTGAGGAAACAGGGCCAACCAAAAAATTGAATGTTGTCAGAGGTAACAAGGAGTACGAACTTGAAATGCTGTGAAGTAATCGCGTGTGAACCAACAAGAAGTACAAAATTCACCCACTCGCTCTCCACGAAAAGCACGTACAAGTAAATGGCATCCTACACGTACCTTTTAAACCAGCCCACACGTACAACGTCACTTACCCGTGCACGCGCTAAGGCCCTTTCCTCCAATTACACGAGCTGACACTCGGACGTGCAGTTTTTGCACGTGTACGATGAACATGCACCCGTGTTGAGGGAAACGCCCATGCGCGTCACGTCACAGACGTGCTTACGGGGCCTTTGGTCCAATTAATTCGCGTACGTGCGGTGTATTCATGTGCTGATTCACTATGCCCATGTCACGAGGGAAACGCCTGCGCACGTAACGTCACAGACGCGCGTAGGCCCTTTCCTCGGATTACACACATTCTCACGCGGACGTGCAGTTTTTTTCACGCGCGCTGAACCACTATGCCCACGTCACGAGGGAAACGCCCGACCCGCGTAACGTGCCCAATCACTTCGTATCAAACTGGCCACGCAACAACACACGGAAGACCACGCTCCTGCCCAGAAGGCTGAATTACTGCCCCCCAGAGCCCCGAGCACGCTCCTACCTGCCATCTGCTGCTGCCTGCCTGCCTGCTGCCCACGTGCCCCTGCTATTTGGTGCCTGCACTTCAGCCAGGGTTCCAGTTGCTGTGTCCACCCCTGCTGGAACAGAAGACTCCCGACTGGGATACCATTGCTTCACAGCCCAGCCCCAGGACCCAGTTGCCCACCCACGCCTGCCTCTGGGGTCGCCATGTCGGGGCAAACACCATCTGAGACCACTGGCGACCCCCAGATAGAGAGGTAGAGAGCCACCAGCTTCAGTGTGAAGGAAGTTGGTGTCCTGGTGGAGCATGTCCTGGGGCATTTTGATGCCCTCTTCGGAACATCATGTGCCAACAAGGAAGGACGGGAGAGGATCTGGGATGACGTAGTGGTTGCCATCAACGCGGAGGGGGTGGCAACCCGCGACATCAAGTACGTCAAGAAGCGCTGGGAGGACTTCAGGTCCAGGTCCCTCTACAAGGCCCGGCGCCTCGCGGAGGGGGGCTGGGTCAGCATGAGTGACATCCAGATGAGGGTCCCGGAACGCGTATGCCCAGTGCTCCACGCCCAGATCCTTCGGAGGAAGAACCGTTTGGAGTTGAGCGGTAAGTGGCCAAGCATTGGTGTGTGAGACAGGGCATGTTGCAGTGTGCTGGTAGTCTGATACTTGCCTGTATGTGTGACATAGGCCATGTATGGATGTGTGTGTGCAGGGACATCATGGTCATGCATGTGAGACCAGTAATGTGTGAACCACATGGTTGGTGCATGTGTTACAATGCAACATGGGGAGCTGTATGCCAAATGCACACATGAAAGCATGCCAGTCTCTGTTCTTGGACATGGAGGGGGTGTGAGGGATGGGTGCTGCTGTCATGTACATGTATGGTGCACATGTGTGTGTGTCTGAGAAGTGTGTGTGTGATTTTGAAATGCTATGGATGCATGACACATGTCCGTGATGATGTGTACATTCACTCATGCAGTGCGGTCACCGTTGTATGCACTGTATCTATCCACTGTGTCTGTGGTGTACAAGCCATGATGCATGACCCTCCGTTGATGTGTGTGCATGGGATCAGTGTGAGCCATGATGCATGTGAGTTTGAAGGCAACATTTTGGTTAATAGAGGCCCTTGTACATGGATGATGATGTTGATTGCAGGCGCCGTTCCTGTTTCTGCATGTGTGTTGCGTGCATTCACCCATGTGTGGTGGAGGGACAGGATGGAAGTGGCGTTTGACACTGCCACTCATGTGTTATTGCTTCCTGTCTAGGGGAATATTGTACTGTACCCTGATGCTTGTGTTCTATGTCTCCCTCTACGCAGCGTCAAGTGAAGAAGAGGGCGGAGTCGGTGCTGTGGAGCCAAGCGGTGGGGATACCTCCACCGGGCGGCGACGCAAGGCCCAGCCACCCTCCCAGGACTTGCCATCATCCGGGAGCGAGGGGCTGGTGCCACGTCTGCCACTACGGCTGTGGCGGAAGGGCCGGGAGAGCCCCCACAGGGGCTTGCAATGGCGGAAGACATTGCGGAGACATCCAGGTTGGTGGTCTCCACAGAGGAGGAGGAGCCTGCTACTGAGCCACACATGGGACCTGGTGGGGGTAGTACCACTGGTGCAAGTGGTGCAGTCCAGGGCCAGGGACAGGAGGCAACACAGGTCACCGTGGAGGGGCCTGTGCATGTCGCTTTCCTTGACCCTGTGACTGCACCAGCAGGGATGCCCTGTCCCAGGCCCGTCCGCAGGTAGGGGAGAGTGCCATGTCATCTGCCTCTCCACTACCTGTGGACGAGGGGTCCCATGAACGTATGGGCTCCATCCTGATTGGTGTCGTGTTGCGGACGCGTGACATTCGTGATGACGTGCGTTCTTCCTTGGCGGAGAACGTACGCCATAACAAACAGCAGCGTAGTGACGTGGCACTGTTGGGAGGGGCCCTGGTCGGTGGGATCCTACATGTGACGCGCACTCTGGCGGACCTCTCCTCCTCTGTGGAGACTATGCGCCAGTCGTTCTCCCTGCCGTCTTCCGGCCCAGATTCCACCAGGGCCCCCTGTGGACCTGGCCTGACCAACACAGCCAGCTTGGTGGAGATCCCATCCCTGCCACAGTCGGGAGTCAGCGGTCCAGCAGGGGTGGACACCACAACTGGAGACCAGCTAATGGAGGATGTGCAGGTATCATCGGACAGGGCACATGGACAGCAGCAGCAGCAGGAGCAGGCTCTAGGTGGGAGCAATGATGGCTCGGGGCCAGCAATGATGGCAGGGGGGCAGGCATCGGCCAGAGGGCAGGAGGACCCTGGAATGGGTGTGTCTTTCCGTGTGGCTGCGGTTGGGCCAGCATATAGGTGCGGAGTGGCGGCGTCGGAAGAGACGCGGCTCACCATGGTCAGGGCGGAGTTCTCCATGCGTCGGGCATTGAGGAGGGCAGAGTGCCTCGAGGCGACTCGCAGGGAGTTGGAACAGGCCATGAGTGCCTCCCTGCGAGACCTCGGGGCCAGGACAGAGGCCCGCCTTCCAGCAAATAGACATGGAGTTCGATGATGTCCTGGCCGAAAACATCACTGAGTGAGCCGCAGGACTTGCCCGCCGCCATTGTAAATAGTTTATAGTGTTAGGTTTCCTTTTCTTTTTTTTATTTTGGGGCTTTAGGACTATGCCCCACACTTTTGTATATAGTTTTTCTGTTAGGTAGGTTATTAGATATGTTTCATTTATTTCGTTGGGCTCATGGAACCTTGAAAATTGGATTGTACATAGTTGGACGTTGGATTTATTTGGACATTTTAATTTCATTTCACCATGGATCAATGATTTAACTTTTTGCGTTTCATTTGGATTTGGTTTGGTGGACAGAGAGTTTTGGCCATTTTTCTTTTGGATTACTTGGGATTTTTTGAGGAATTATTTTTTTTTATTTGGACATGCATTTCATTTCATGTTTTCCATTATTTTATGCTTTATTACTTTAAATTGATTTTCATGTTAATACATTTTGATGTTTTACTTCAATGTGTGGGATTCGCTCATTGGGTTCATGCATGTCGACATGTGGGTTTACTCAACCAATGGCAACCAGTGTGTGTGTGTGTGTGTGTGTGACGACATGTGTTGATGTACATAGTTGACATTTGGTTTGTGTCATGAGATGGGCATGTCACTGCTGGGTGGGTGAGTGGGTGGGGGGAAATGAGTGGGACATGAGTGGGGGCCTGCTGGCAGGTGACCCTCACTGCTGGGGGTTGGGGGTGCTGTGGGCCATGAGTGGGACATGAGTGGGGGCCTGCTGTCAGGTGCCCCTCACTGCTGGGGCTTGGGGGTGCTGGGGGACATGAGTGGGGGCCTGCTGACAGGTGCCCCTCACTGCTGGGGGGTGGGGATGCTTGGGGACATGAGTGGGGGCCTGCTGACAGGTGCCCCTCACTGCTGGGGGGTGGGGGTGCTGGGGGACATGAGTGGGACATGAGTGGGGGCCTGCTGGCAGGTGCCCCTCACTGCTGGGGGGTGGGGTGCTGGGGGACATGAGTGTGGGCCTGCTGGCAGGTGCCCCTCCCTGCTGGGGGGTGGGGGTGCTGGGGGACATGAGTGGGGGCCTGCTGGCAGGTGCCCCTCACTGCTAGGGGGTGGGGGTGCTGGGGGACATGAGTGGGACATGAGTGGGGGCCTGCTGGCAGGTGCCCCTCACTGCTGGGGGGTGGGTGTGCTGAGGGACATGAGTGGGGGCCTGCTAGCAGGTGCCCCTCACTGCTGGGGGGTAGGGGTTCTGGGGGACATGAGTGGGGGCCTGCTGGCAGGTGCCCCTCACTGCTGGGGGTGGGGGTGCTAGGGGACATGAGTGGGGGCCTGCTGGCAGGTGCCCCTCACTGCTGGCGGGGATGCTGGGGGACATGAGTGGGACATGAGTGGGGGCCTGCTGGCAGGTGCCCTTCACTGCTGGGGGGTGGGGGTGCTGGGGGACATGAGTGTGGGCCTGCTGGCAGGTGCCCCTCACTGCTGGGGGGTGGGGGCACTGGGGGACATGAGTGTGGGCCTGCTGGCAGGTGCCCCTCACTGATGGGGGTTGGGGGTGCTGGGGGACATGAGTTGCTGATCACTAGTGCAAGGTGACATGTGGCCTGGCTGGGGGCATGCCCATGGTGGATAGACTGCCTGCGGGACATGACCAGGGGTGCTGGGTAGTCCCCTGTGGTGTGGGTTGCCTGCAGGGTCCGTGGAGGGGGTAGAGGGCACACCTGTGAGAACCCACACTGCCAATTGACGTGTGGGACTCCCCACACACCCCCCTGGATACACGTACCCGCTCTGACAGCGAAAGCACGTGTGGAACTTCCCCTGTACCGTGTTATACACGTACCCCGCTCGCACAGGCCCAATCGCGTGTGAAACTTCCCGCGCACCCCAGTAATCCACGTACCCCGCTCGCACAGGCCCAATCGCGTGTGAAGCTTCCCACGCACCCCAGTAATCCACGTAGCCCACACGCACAAGGCCTGCCGCGTGTAAAACTTCCCGCGCACCCCCTAAATCCATGTACCCTGCACGCACAGGGCCAATCGCTTGTGAAACTTCCCACGTACCCCAGTAATCCACGTACCCCGCTTGCACAGGCCCAATCGCGTGTGAAACTTCCTGCGCACCCCAGTAATCCATGTAGCCCGCACGCACAGGGCCAATCACGTGTGAAACTTCCCACGCACCCCAGTAATCCACGTAGCCCACACACACAGGGCCTGCCGCGTGTGAAATTTCCCGCGCACCCCCCAAATCCACATACCCCGCACGCACAGGGCCAATCGCGTGTGAAACTTCCCACGCACCTCAGTAATCCACGTACGCCGCTCGCACAGGCCCAATCGCGTGTGAAACTTCCCACGCACCCCAGTAATCCATGTAGCCTGCATGCACAGGGCCTGCCACTTGTGAAACTTCACGCGCACCCCCAAATCCATGTACCCCGCACACACAGGGCCAATCACGTGTGAAACTTCCCGCGCACCCCAGTAATCCACGTACCCCACTCGCACAGGCCCAATCGCGTGTAAGACTACCCGCGCAGCGGGGTACGTGTACTCGGAGGGGTGCGCGGGCAGTTTTACAGGCATTTTCGTGGTTGTGGGCCTGTGCGCCATGTACGGGATTTGTGCGCTGTACATGGCACACGGGGATGGGTTGGGGGCGTAACTGGCGCTGCACAAGGGTCGCTGCGTCACTCTGCGCCATGGCTGGTTTTGGATGTTAAAATCCATGAATACGCTATGCGCGGAAATGGATTTTAGTGTACGCGGCTGGCGCAAAAAGTCGCACGCGCACACTGTGCACCAGCTGCGTGCGCCACTTGTGCGCTGAATTCTATGAATTACCCCCTTAATTGTTCTACTAGGTGACACTCAAATCTAGCTGTGTTTAGTATAGTACACAACTGCTTCAATTGACACCCAATTCTAACTGTGTCTAGTACTGTATTCAATTACTCACCTGTGTCTCAATTCTAGATGGGTTTGGTATTATACTCAATTGTTCTGCTTGGTGTGGACCTCCCTCCCACTGTACAGAACCCATATCCAGCGGTGCTCAGTCATCACCTGAAGCCAGGCCTCTCGAGCTGTCCAATCACCTCAGATCTGGGTGCTGTATTATTACCCCAAAAAACCAGACCTCCCTCCAGCCTCTAAGCAGGCCCACAACCAGCTACCTGAACGTCCACCCGAGACTGTTTAAACACCGCCGGTACGACCTCCAATTGAAGCGTTAAGCACTGCCTGACACTATTGATCATCCACACAGGTGAAACCAAGCCCTACATCCCGCCTATACCCGAGATCCATCACTAGCTACCTCAGCTGAGTCCCAAACCACCTGTCAACCTAACGCCCAACACCTAATACCACCAACAGTACACCCACAGGAAACAATCCCGATCCTTCGATAGAAAGGACAGACTGCGCCTGACAGCAGCCAAGCGTATCAAGACTAAAAGAAACATCAACGCTGGGCTTGCACAATTCATCACAGAGGACCATTTACCCTGCTACCCCTGCATCATGAAACAAAATGCCCCGACACAGAAAGGGACACACAGAGAAAGAGAGCAAGCTCAAGAAACAATGGCCACGGACACACAATACCGACAGCACCGAGCAGAAGCAGTCTCAAATGCAGGAAACACCCCGCCTAACACGGGTATCATCAGAACAAACTATGTAAGAGAAAAATCCTTATATCTCACACCCTACCTCGCGACGACCACAGAGCCTCGATACCCTAACAACACCAGAATCTTGACAGACACAAATAATCCCCCGAAACACCCAGAAAAAATACAGGACCACCCAAAAAGAGAGTGGGATGATACCAACCCCTTCACCCCATACATTACAAGAACAGAGGGGCACCATCGATACCCACAATATAGCAGACAGGACGACAAAGCCTTGGTAACCAACAACCCTACCATTAACCTAACAGACTGATTCAATGAAGAAGAAGCCATCGCTGATCTTCAACCAACCGCCTTCACTGGAGAAGCACCACGATTGAACAGCCAGGCTATCAACCGAATGGACTGCTTCATTGAAGACGCAGCCGTCGCTGTTCTTCATCCTATCAACATCAATACAGAAACACCATGACCAGACAACTACAAACCGGAACATGGAAGAACGATCAGACAAAATCACACCAAGAGAATCCACTGTAATCTAATAAACACAAGGTCAATGTCCAAACATTCAACCGAAATATACAGACCGCCAACGTACGATGCAACCTTCGTAGATGCCTTCATGGAAGCAATCACCATCCTAGCCATCAAGCACAACCATCCTCAGAGATTTCAACATCTGGGTCGATGAAGAAAGCCACAACCAAACAAAAATCCTTAACCGCCCAACTAGCAGCAATGAATCTACAACAACTAGGCAAAGGAGCAACACACTCAGCGGGCCATACACTTGATGCAATCTTCGCCAACAATAAACTCATTACCACGGCACCCCCAATTCAAATACTCTGGAGTGACCACCTCATCATCCCATTCGTAAACACAAATGCCATTCCAATAAACAAGCAACACGACAAACCACCGGTCACCATGAAAAGAAATTGGAGAACCATCAAAAATTCCAACCTAACTGAACTCCTGGAACTCAGCAAACCACAAGCAACAATTATGGAAGAAGCTGACCGGGACAAAAAAGTGGCCTTACTCCACACCTGGATCGTAACAACTCTAGACGACATCGCCAAAGAAAAACCTTTCACCCCCTCCCGAAAAAAACCCATGTCAAAATGTTTCACCCCATTACTCAGCGCCATGAAAATAAAAAAACGAAAACTAGAATCAGAATGGAAGACCAACAACAACACGGCAAACAAACTGAAACTCCTGCAATCAACAGATCCGCTCATACAAAAAGGAGATACAAAAAGCAAAGAAGAAACACTACGACAACCGAATCTTCAAAGCACCAAACACCAAAAAAGAACTCTTTAAAATCATAAATGAAATAAAAAACCCACCAGGATGCAATAACACGCCAATACCATCAACAAACTATGCAATGACCTAGGAGACCACTTCAAAAATAAAATCACGATCATCCAACAAACCATACAAAGCAGACCACGCCATCACACCATAGACCCCATATATCCTCGCGAGGAACATCCAAACAAACTACAAAGTTTTCCCAAAATATCAGTGGAGACTTTCACCAAACTGGTAAATCAAAGCAACAAATCAGGCTCTCCAGAAGGCCCTTGCCCCCCAGAGATATACAAATGAATTCTCAAACAAGGAACTCCCATGGAATACCAAAGGAATGCCCTCAACCTTTGAATCTCAACAGGTAAAGTACCACTGGCTTTCAAATCGGCGTACATCAGGCCGCTACTCAAAGACACAGCAGGAAACGTAGAGGACTTAGCCAACTACAGACCCATCTCCAATATCCTGTATATAGCCAAACTACTAGAAACATACGTTTACAAAACAACCCAAGAATTCATAGAAGAGCACTGCCTACTAGACCAGGCACAAGTTGGATTCAGATCAATGAGAGGAACAGAATCAGCTCTCCTCTCAATATGGGACGACCTAAAAACAAACGCAGACTCGGACAACAGTACTGCCCTGATACTTCTTGACCTATCCGCAGCATTCGACACTGTCAACCACGACATCCTCATAATGAGATTAGAAGGATTGGGAATAACAGACACCGCCCTACTATGGATCAAATCCTTCCTACCAAACAGAATGGAAACCGTATGGATGAAACCTTTTAAATCCAACCCAAGAGACTCCACATGCAGAATAACACAAGGATCATCTTTCTCTCCGCTCCTATTCAACATCTACTTATATCTATTAATCAAAATCATCAAAAGACATGGCCTCACCTGCTACAACTATGCAGACGACACACAAATAATCTTCAAAATACAAGACACCCGAGAAGAAAACACAACACTAGAGATTTGTCTTTGTGATATATTCAATTGGATGAACATGAACCACCTCAAAATTAACCGAGATAAAACAGAGATAATGATTGGTACAAAAAACATGGAGACATCAACTACATCCCCTGGCCAAGAGAACTCGGCACAACCCCAACGCCATTGTCGATTGTAAAAAGCCTAGGGGTCCAGATGGACAACAACCTCACTCTAGAGCCACAAGTAAACGCTCTACTCAAGAAATGCTTCTTAATCCTGCAAGCGTTAAAAAGAATACTACCGGTCCTGCCATTCGCCAACAAAACTCTTACCATCATCGCTCTGGTCATGTCCAGAGTAGATTATACCAACAGCCTATACCTGGGCATACCTGAACAACTCCAAAAAGAACTACAATGCATACAAAATGCGGCAGCCAGACTCCTTCTCAAATTACCCCGATGAGAACACATCACACCTGCGCTAAAAATACTATAATTGGCTACCAATAAAACAGCGAATAAAATTCAAATCCATGTGCATCATACACAGAGCTATACACAACCAAGATGCAGAATTCCTGATAGATAAATTACGCCTACACCAACTGACAAGAACGCTCAGATCAAGCAGCGACATCCGCCTAGAACCGAAACCCTACAACAAAAGAAAACTCTGAGGATCCTCGTTCTCTCACCAGGCACCGAAAATGTGGGATGACCTACCAAAGAATATATGGAACACAAGAAACCATCTAGTATTCAGGAATCTGCTCAAATCCTGGCTCCTCACTGCGTAAGTAGAAGACCACATACAAGAACGCCCACACCGCTAAACAACAATGAATAAAGAAACCAACCTCAGTCCGCACCAAACAACCGAACACGAGCAGAATCCAAGGAACACACCCCACGACATACCATAAGACATCTTGAGAGATAGCCACAATAGGAGGACACTCGAGTCTGAACACATAGACAGACCAAGACGAAATCACTTAGACGACTCATACACAGCATCCGAGCCTGTACCGCACCCATAGTTCAAGCAGACATATTCACATAGATGGTAGGGTAAGAGGAGACCACTACTCCTGCTCCGATATCCAAGGAGGAGAATAGACACTTCAACCTCACTATAAATAGTTCATTAGAACACAACAAGGAATGCGTCACGCCAAAATCGGAATTCCTGCCAGGCATGGGCCTCTCTCTCCCTTTGCCGGACTCTAGATTCTAGCTGTGTTTTAGGACTGTAATGAATTAATCAATGGTTTCTCAAATCCAGCGAAGTGAGAAACTATACTCAATTGCTCTGCTGGACGTGGGCGTCTTCCCCATTGTACAGCACTCTCAAGTCTAGCCACTTTCGCACCAGGCAGGATTCCTGAAATCCAGGCATTCAGGCATACTGTGATTAGCTGCAACCCACTAACCAAAACAAGCTCAAAACTTTCTACATACTTATCTCGCTCAAATACGAACACAACCATCTCTTGCACCACAAGCCGCATGCACTTCACCACACCACTACAACACATAAACCGCACCAACTGCACACGAGGACTGACATCGCTCCGATACCCGCACCAAAAGCTCAGCACACCGTGTATATCGCGTTGAAGCTGCCAACAGAACACCACTCCTCTCACTATCCTACTCCCTCTTCACCCTACAAACCCATCCTACGTTCTCGTTTGCAGATCCGCCAGAGTGCCTGGGGACCAACTCCATTGGTGACGGCGCGCGGTACAAATATCTTTAACATTTAACATTTAACATAACATATATGAACATACTGAATACTCTGTGTGATCTTTCATGTGCACAATTGTCAAATACTTTTTCTGATTTATTTCAAGAGATCTATTCAATGGCCTTGGGCTTTCAGAAGAGTGGACTTTTTGTCAATATCAAACAATACTGCAGGTGGCTGGAGTGACCTAAATAGTTGCATATCATAATTATCTCTTTTTACATTGATTAATCTGTTTTCAAACAATAGCAGTGCATTGCTGTCACCCATCAGGTTCTAGCTTTCGTCTCATGCATTTCAGTGATGACTTACGCCCAGACATTTGTTTTAAGGATTACCTGAAGATGTCATGTTAATAACTTGAACTGTTTACTTCAAATAAATGTTACACTTTGCTGTATAGGTGGTGAAGGTAAGAAGGTTTTCAACTTGATTAAAGCAACCAAACAAGATTTGAATCCTAAATCTCCCTTCAATTATCGCCTAAGCAGCAGGAATGTGCCAATCGACTGGTAAATACATAATTCACAAATTGATCTCATTAAGTTGCTTCTTTAATAGTTAATTTTCCAAGAATTGTTTACTTTTGTACACCTCTTCCAAGAAGTGTTTACACCTCTACACGTATTTCACCACCTAAGTTTGGTGGATCATCAAGAGGATTTGTGATACAAATAACAATTGTTCAATAATTCTGTTGATTAAACAAAAATAAATAAAAATATATAGTAAAGTAAGGAACATTCTTGTAAGTATAATTATAAAAGGTAATCTACAATTCAAAAACTCTCTTAAATGTATAGAACATTTCCATTTGAAAGGAGCGTTTTTTTTCCCAAAACCTATTTTTAATATATTATTACTCTAATTATAATTCCCAGAGTTTGGTCATTCATTTATTTTGTGATCCATCCAAATGGTATTATGGATGCTACATCAAGATTGAAAATTTGCTGGCTATAACACCAATCTAAATTATTTTGGATATCCACGGTCTTTGGCCAAATTATAATGCCTAACTTGATGTTCAAACTGTGGTAGAATCTAGAGGACATTTGTGCCGTTCTGTTCTTTATTAATTAGATTCTTTCAAAGTTGGAGTGATAGCATTTTCTGAAATGTCCTGTGGATATACATGACAAAAAATATAGTATAATCCATATATAACCAATTTATGAAAACAAAATCAACATTAACATTTTCCCTCTCTTACCTACATGCAAAGAATGTCTCGATACAATTGTCCAAGATGCCATTCAGCACCACGTAGTTTCCCGCTTTGCAAGATGACGACCAGGCCTTTGTATCATTGATGACGTGAATGCATAAATGCGTTTAATGTTTTAACACAATGACGTCATCACTTAAGTGTGTCGACGGCCATATTGAAAGCTATATTAAATGGCGCATGGACTTGCACTGTCATATAGCACAGCGAGTAGATCGCTCGCTTTGACATCTATGCAGAGCCTGCTGACGCAGGGTCGAATCCCTGCAGGGCCAAACACAGTCCTTCATCCTTCCACGGTCGATAGATGAGCACCACACACTGTGTGTAATAATAAGCAGCGCTCAAATGCCTGAGGGTTTGTAGCGTTATATAAATGCACATTATTATTATTATTATATTATTATTATTATTATTATTATTATTATTATTATTATTATTATTATTATTATTACTATTATTATTATTATTTTGAATAGGTACCAATTTAGTGTATCGTACTTCTGCAAGATTTTTGTTGAACTGTTGGCGGCCATATTGAAAAGAAAAATACTTTGTATGATGCGCATGATTGCCCTATCATCAATTTCAAATTACAATCATTTATATTTCAATCAAATTATATGCATGAGTATTGATTATAAAACATACAGTAACCATTAAAAAAACATAATATCATAATGTGATGAATAACACATTTCACCTTTATATTCCTAAAAACGATCTCACAATCTTATGTTCGTTAGATTGTCTTATATGTTCATTTAAGATTTCTAAATCAAAAAATTTATAATCACTGATTGTGTGTCTCCATACAAGACCAAAATAGTTTTTTAGGGTTTCCACTACAAAGATTTTACCACATTTGTCTGTCTTTATTAAGGCCCGTAAAGCATGTGTTCATGTATATTATCCATTTTGCTTCTTGTTGCCATAGTTTTCATTCCTTCTACCTCTCGTTGATGCTTCGATTGTTGCAAGGCCCATAAATTTAAGATTTTTTCGATGGTTTGTTCCAGATGGTCTTTCTCGTTGTGCATAGCCATGGGATATTTTTCATCTCCGTTCTTAATTGCTCGCATGTGTTCCAAGACCCAGACTTTCAATTTTCTGATTATGATACCAATGTACCATTTTTGACAGTGGCATTTTATGCCATATACTACATATTTTGTATTGCAGTTAATAAAACTCTTTGGGGCCGATTCATGGAACAAACGTGCGCCGAAAATCTACGCGCAAGCAGGCGCAAGCAGGCGCAAGCGGAAAAAAAGAGGCGCACGCGCACGCGTGCGATTCATGGAAGTCCCTGCGCGTGTCTTCCTCGGGATGTGCGCCAAACCCGTGAATGGCGCACACGTCACTGCAACATCGTGAAAGGCGTGCGCGACGCGCACAGTGAAAGCGCACAACCGCAGCGCACACACCAGAAAGTGGGCGGGACATGGGGCGTAACGCGCGGAATGGGGAACAACGCGCGAAAATAAGGGCGTAACTGGGGATGTACTGCAGGGAAGCAGACGGAACACCCACACGCACTCGAACCACACGTATTCATGGAACCGAATAGGGCAAAGCCACGCACAGCCAAAGACACGCACAAGCTGAAACACGGCCGCCACACGAAGGCAGGCGGTAGAGTCCCAGCGCATCAAAAAAGTGGCGCGCGGGAAGTTAAATACGCGATTGAGCGGGTACGTGGATTTCAGGGGTGCGCGAGAAATTCTACACGCGATTGGCCTGGGTACGTGTATTACAGGGGTGCGCGAGAAAATCTACACGCGATTGGGCTGGGTACGTGGATTTCAGGGGTGCGCGAGAAAATCTACACACGATTGGCCTGGGTACGTGTATTACAGGGGTGCGCGAGAAAATCTACACGCGATGGGCCTGGGTACGTGGATTTCAGGGGTGCGCGGGAAGTTCCACACGCGATTGAGCGAGGTACGTGTATTCCGGGGGTGCGCGGGAAGTTACACACGGGATTGAGCGGGGTACGTGTATTTCGGGGGTGCGCGGGAAGTCAAATATGCGATTGAGCGAGGTACGTGTATTCCGGGGGTGCGCGGGAAGTTCCACACGCGATTCGGCCGGGTACGTGGATTTCAGGGGTGCGCGGGAAGTTCCACACGCGATTTGGCCGGGTACGTGGATTTCAGGGGTGCGCGGGAAGTTCCACACGCGATTGAGCGAGGTACGTGTATTCCGGGGGTGCGCGGGAAGTTACACACGGGATTGAGCGGGGTACGTGTATTTCGGGGGTGCGCGGGAAGTCAAATATGCGATTGAGCGAGGTACGTGTATTCCGGGGGTGCGCGGGAAGTTACACACGCGAATGAGCGGGTACGTGTATTTCGGGGGTGCGCAGGAAGTTCCACACGGGTACGTGGATTTCAGGGGTGCGCGGGAAGTTCCACACGCGATTTGGCCGGTACGTGGATTTCAGGGGTGCGCGGGAAGTTCCCCACGCAATATGGCCGGGTACGTGGATTTCAGGGGTGCGCGGGAAGTTCCACACGCGATTGAGTGGGGTACGTGTATTCCGGGGGTGCGCGGGAAGTTCCACACGCGATTGAGCGGGGTATGTGTATTACAGGGGTGCGCGGGGAGCAGCACACGTGAATTGCACGTGTGGGTCCTCCCAGGTGTACCCTCTACACCCTCCACGGCCCCTGCAGGTGGCTCACACCACAGGGGCCTACCCAGCACATGTCCTGCAGGCACCCCATCCACCATGCCCATGCCCACCAGCCAACCCACATATCAACTAGCACTACTGCCCACCAACGCATGTCCCCCTGCACCCCCAGCCACCAGGGGCACCCTCCAGCAGGCCCCCACCCATGTCTCCCAGCACCCCCACCCACCAGCCACCAGGGGCAGCCTCCACCAGGCCCCCACCCATGTCTCCCACCACCCCCACCCACCAGCCACCAGGGGCAGCCTCCACCAGGCCCCCACCCATGTCCGACTCATGTCTCCCACCACCCCCACCCCCCAGCCACCAGGGGCAGCCTCCACCAGGCCCCCACCCATGTCTCCCACCACCCCCACCCCCCAGCCACCAGGGGCAGCCTCCACCAGGCCCCCACCCATGTCTCCCAGCACCCCCACCCCCAGCCACCAGGGGCAGCCTCCACCAGGCCCCCACCCATGTCTCCCAGCACCCCCACCCCCCAGGGGCACCCTCCAGCAGGCCCCCACCCATGTCTCCCAGCACCCCCACCCCCCAGCCACCAGGGGCACCCTCCAGCAGGCCCCCACCCATGTCTCCCACCACCCCCACCCACCAGCCACCAGGGGCAGCCTCCACCAGGCCCCCACCCATGTCCGACTCATGTCTCCCACCACCCCCACCCCCCACACACCAGGGGCAGCCTCCACCAGGCCCCCACCCATGTCTCCCACCACCCCCACCCCCCAGCCACCAGGGGCAGCCTCCAGCAGGCCCCCACCCATGTCTCCCAGCACCCCCACCCCCCAGCCACCAGGGGCACCCTCCACCAGGCCCCCACCCATGTCTCCCACCACCCCCACCCCCCAGCAGTGCAGGGGCAGCCTCCACCAGGCCCCCACCCATGTCTCCCACCACCCCCACCCCCCAGCCACCAGGGGCAGCCTCCACCAGGCCCCCACCCATGTCTCCCACCACCCCCACCCCCCAGCCACCAGGGGCAGCCTCCACCAGGCCCCCACCCATGTCTCCCACCACCCCCACCCACCAGCCACCAGGGGCAGCCTCCACCAGGCCCCCACCCATGTCCGACTCATGTCTCCCACCACCCCCACACGCCAGCAGTGCAGGGGCAGCCTCCAGCAGGCCCCCACCCATGTCTCCCAGCACCCCCACCCCCCAGCAGTGCAGGGGCAGCCTCCACCAGGCCCCCACCCATGTCTCCCACCACCCCCACCCACCAGCCACCAGGGGCAGCCTCCACCAGGCCCCCACCCATGTCCGACTCATGTCTCCCACCACCCCCACCCCCCAGCCACCAGGGGCAGCCTCCATCAGGCCACCACACATGTCTCCCACCACCCCCACCCCCCAGCCACCAGGGGCAGCCTCCACCAGGCCCCCACCCATGTCTCCCAGCACCCCCACCCCCCAGCCACCAGGGGCAGCCTCCACCAGGCCCCCACCCATGTCTCCCAACACCCCCACCCCCCAGGGGCACCCTCCAGCAGGCCCCCACCCATGTCTCCCAGCACCCCCACCCCCCAGCCACCAGGGGCACCCTCCAGCAGGCCCCCACCCATGTCTCCCACCACCCCCACCCACCAGCCACCAGGGGCAGCCTCCACCAGGCTCCCACCCATGTCCGACTCATGTCTCCCACCACCCCCACCCCCCAGCCACCAGGGGCAGCCTCCACCAGGCCCCCACCCATGTCTCCCACCACCCCCACCCCCCAGCCACCAGGGGCAGCCTCCAGCAGGCCCCCACCCATGTCTCCCAGCACCCCCACCCCCCAGCCACCAGGGGCACCCTCCACCAGGCCCCCACCCATGTCTCCCACCACCCCCACCCCCCAGCAGTGCAGGGGCAGCCTCCACCAGGCCCCCACCCATGTCTCCCACCACCCCCACCCCCCAGCCACCAGGGGCAGCCTCCACCAGGCCCCCACCCATGTCTCCCAGCACCCCCACCCCCCAGCAGTGCAGGGGCAGCCTCCACCAGGCCCCCACCCATGTCTCCCACCACCCCCACCCACCAGCCACCAGGGGCAGCCTCCACCAGGCCCCCACCCATGTCCGACTCATGTCTCCCACCACCCCCACCCACCAGCCACCAGGGGCACCCTCCACCAGGCCCCCACCCATGTCCAACTCATGTTCCCCACCACCCCCACCCCCCAGCACTGTGGGGCACCTGCCAGCAGGCCCCCACCCATGTCCAACTCATGTCTCCCACCCCCCAGCACTGTGGGGCACCTGCCAGCAGGCCCCCACCCATGTCCAACTCATGTCTCCCACCACCCCCACCCCCCAGCACTGTGGGGCACCTGCCAGCAGGACCCCACCCATGTCCAACTCATGTCTCCCACCCCCCAGCACTGTGGGGCACCTGCCAGCAGGCCCCCACCCATGTCCAACTCATGTCTCCCACCCCCCAGCACTGTGGGGCACCTGCCAGCAGGCCCCCACCCATGTCCAACTCATTTTCCCCACCCAACATGTCATCACAGTCCAGATCCCTGGTCTCTATGGTCAGCCCCCAAATGCAAAACACCCACCCGAGTTTTGCATCCACCCACTCATATTTTGCAATTACATCACAGAACACCAATTGCAAGTTCCAAAACAAACACATGTCCCTCACATACACCCAATGGGTGTCAGTGATTCTCAAAACACATAACATGAAATGCATGAAAACAATGAGATACCACACATTGAAGTTCAACAAAAAAATAATGTATTAAAGGAAATATGAATAGAAACAAAAATGAAGAAACAGAAATGTGAATGGAAAAAAATGAAAAGAAGCATGTCCGTTCAAAACTTAAAAAAATAAAGAATATAGAAATCCAAAGTAATGTAGTATAAAGTCAATGTCCACCAAACAAAATCCAATGTGAAATAAAAATAATAAGCCATTGATCCATGGAGAATGTTAAAAAAGAAAGTATGTACAAGTCCACAACTATGTACAATGCAAGAATCCAGGGTCCATTATCCCAACAAAATAAAGGAAACCTAACTAACTACACTAACTAATAAAAAAACTATATACAAAAATGTGGCCAATGTCCAAAAGGTCCAAATGAAATAAAAACAAAAATGAAACTTAACACTATCTACATAACTATGTACAAGGGCAGCGGGCTAGTTCCACGGCTCACTTCTGGATGTGCCGGGCCAGGGCATCATCGAACTCCTCCTCAATGTCCCGGAGGCGGTCCTCCTCCATGGCCCCGAGGGTCCGCAGGGCCGTCGACGTGTCCACCTCCAAAGCCCTGCGGATTGCCTCGAGGCACTCGACCCGCCTCAGGGCCCTCTGCATGGAGTTCTCCGCCCTGACCATAGAGAGCCGTGCCTCTTCCGCCCGCTGCCGCTCCGCATCTATGGCGTGGCCCAACCGCTGCCACACGGAAGACACATTTAGTCCTGGGTCCTCCTGCCCTCTGGCCGATGCCTGCCCCTCCGATGTCGAAGGCCCCGAGCCTTCATGGCTCCCACCATGGTGCTGCTGCTGCTGTGCCTCTGCCCCTGCACTGCCTCCTGCTGCCTGCACATCCTCCGCCGGCTGGGGTGCAGTCGTTGACGTGGCCACCCCTGCTGGACGTCCGACTCCCGACTGTGGCAGGGATGCCTCCTCCACCAGCCTGGCCGCACCGTCAGAGGCAGCTCCACAGGGCACCCAGGTGACTGATGGGTGGGAAGATGGCACAGAGTACGACTGGCGCGTAGGGGGTCCAGCTGAGGAGGGGGTCGTGGCAAGCCCCATCAGACGGAGGAATCCGGCCTGGGTGACCTGTCCCAGCAGGCTGACGTGGTCAACGAGCCATTCGAGATGACGTGCAGTCTCTTCATGAAAAGACTGCAGGTCACCTCGCATGGCCCGTTGACGCAACGCCACACCAGCCAGGACAGGCTCAACCCGGGCCTGGATAGCCACGTCCGCAGGCAGAGGAAGGCCAGTTGACGTCAGCTCATCCCCTGCCTGAAAACTGGTCTGGACATAGGCATCCCTGCTGGTGCAAGATGATGCAGGGACAGGATCAGGGACAGGATTGCACACAGGCACCTCCGCGGCGGCCTGTGCTGCCTCCTGTCCCTGGTCCTGCACTGCACCACTAGCACCAGTGGGATCCCCACCCCCAGACCCCGTCTCCGGTGCTTGCACGGCCTCCTCCTCCACCAAACCCCCCACCAACCTGGATGACTCTGTGCCATCTTCCCCCGTTGGGCCCTGTGGGGTCCCAGCTGCCCCTTCTGCTGCCGAGGAGTCCAACTGCAACCTCTGCCTCTTGGACCTCCCCCCGGCAGCTGCGGCCTGGGACGCGGCACCGGACTCCTCACTCCCCGACGAGATGACAACATGGGAGGGGAGCCGGGCCTTGCGTCTCCGGCTGGCGGTGGGATCCCCGCCGCTGTGCTCCACAGCACCTTCTCCGCCCTCTTCATCAGTTGACGCTGCAGACAGGGAGAAACAAAACACACGCATCAGGGCACTGTACAATGGACACATACACACATGACAGTTGCACATGAGTGGCATTGGCAAACCTCAGACATGTCATCACGATCACCAACACACATGTCATTACAACTCGCACACACGAGCCATACCACAGCCATTTCGCAACTGCCAACACCATCCATACACATACAACAGCATGAGCAGACAAAGGTGAGCCAGACATCACATGCAACACATGAAGTGCACCACACATGTACACACACCACCACACTTGCATGCATGTGTACACATCTGCCAAGTGTCGCAGTGTTCAGACGGGCATCCATGTCACATCTGCCCATCAGGCTTCCACTTAAAGCTGTCACATGCATCCATGTTGCATCACTGTTGCACCCTTGTCAAATACACACACATGCACATGTACACAGCGCTGATACATGCAGCTGAAAACAACATACATGCGTGACATCACGGACATATCTACTCACATACACATTCATACAAACTTGTGTGCCCACACAACTGCATATGGCATGCAAGCCCACACACACAGGCACCATCCATGTCTCACACATTACAGCCCTCGCATGTGTCAGCCCCACGGCCCTGTACACCTGCACCCATACTCGACCCCATACAAACAGATGTGCAACCTGCACACTACTGAACAATCACCACACGCACTGCTCACAATCAGGATGCATGTACACTCACCGCTCGACTCCAGACGGGTCTGCCTCTCAAGGACCTGGACGTGGAGCGCTGGGGATATGCGTTCCAGGACCCTCATCTGTTCTTCCGACAAGTGGCCCCGGCGCCCCTTGGCATCCGCTGCCTTCAAGAGGCGCCGGGCCTTGTTCAGGGTCCTGGACCTGAAGTCCTCCCAGCGCTTCTTGACATGTTGGAAGTCGCGGACTGCCACCCCCTCCGCGTTGATGGCAGTCACGATGTCAGTCCAGATCCGAGTCCGTCCTTCCTTGTCGGCGCGGGAACTTCCGAAGAGGGCATCATACTGCCCCAGGACTTGCTCCACCAGGACACCAACTTCGGTGGCACTGAAGCTGGTGCCCCTCTGCCTCTCTGGCCGGGGGTTGTCAGTGGTCACAGATGGAGTTTGCCCCGACATGACAACCCCAGAGGCAGGAGTGGGTGGGCAACTGGGTCCTGGGGCTGGGCTGTGGAGCGATGGAATCCCAGTCGGGAGTCTTTGGTTCCAGCAGGGGTGGTCACACCAACAGCACCCCTGGCTGATGTGCAGGCAGCAAATGGCAGGGCACGTGGGCAGCAGGCAGTCAGGCAGCAGCAGATGGCAGGTGGGAGCGTGCTCGGGGCTCTGGGGGGCAGTAGTTCGGCCTTCTGGGCAGGAGCGTGGTCTTCCGTGTGCTTACGCGTGGCCAGCTTGATACGGAGTGATTTGGCACGTGAAAATTCTGCACGTCAGCGTGTAATTCGAGGAAAGGCCCTTAGCGCGTAAGCGCGTCTGCACGCATACGCATTTTCATTGGACCAAAGGCCCTCAGCGCGTGAGCGCGTCTGTGACGTGACGTGCGAGGGAGTATCCCTCATTGCAAGTGATGACAGTACACACGTGGATTCCAACCAATCGCGTGTGAAAGTTCACGGGACCCCGGAACACACGTACCCAGGCCAATGGCGTGTGGAAGTACCCGCGCACCCCGAAACACACGTACCCAGGCCAATGGCGTGTGGAACTACCCGCGCACCCCGAAACACACGTACCCAGGCCAATCGCGTGTGGAACTACCCGCGCACCCCGAAACACACGTACCCAGGCCAATGGCGTGTGGAACTACCCGCGCACCCCGAAACACACGTACCCAGGCCAGGCCCCTCCGATCACACGCGATGACACCCGAATACGGGAAACCAACGAGTCCGCCCACACGGAGGCGTCCCGCGCCCGCGCACAGCATAAAAGTGCGCGCAAACAACAAACGCGTATATACAGCGACGATGAATGCCCCATTTGTTGCTGCACTGATTGTGGGACACCGCAGGAGGAGGAGAATAGCCAGGGCACGCATTTTTGCACCACGGACAAGCCTTTTTGGGATGCCTGACGACCAGGTCTACGGCAGGTATAGGTTTCCACCCCATATCATCCTAGACCTGGTCAGGGAGTGGGAAGATGACCTCACATCCCCCACCCTTTGCTCCCAAGCATTGAGCCCCTTGGAGAAGCTGCTCAATGTCTTGCATTTTTTGGCCACTGGGTCGTTTCAGCGGACCACTGCCATAGTGGGGGGGGTCTCACAGGCCACGGAGTCACGCTGCCTACACCAGGTACTGGCAATCATGACAGCGCGCCCCTCAGTCCGCAGGCACATATACATGCCCAGAACACCCGCAGAAAGGCAGGCCGTTGTCCTGGATTTTTTCAGGGTGGCACACTTCCCCAAAGTGCTCGGTGCCATAGATTGCACCCATGTGGCCCTACGTCCACCTAGGGCCACTGAGCACATCTACCGAAACCGCAAGCACTGGCATTCCATCAATGTACAGGTGGTATGCGATGCAAAGGGAATCATCACCTCTGTCTATGCAAACTACCCTGGCTCCACCCATGACAGTTTCATATACAGAATGTCCGCCCTGAGCCGGGCCCTGGAAGCTGGGCAGCATGGCGACACATGGCTCCTAGGTGAGTACAAATGCCCTTGCACATGCATGCAAGTCACACACAGACAAATATACCAACCCTAATAATCTCAACAATTATCACCTCCCCAGGGGACAGTGCCTACCCTCTGAGCAACCACATGATGACGCCAATCCGGAACCCCACCACACCACCCCAGGTAAGATACAACGCTGCCCATATTGCAACCAGGGGCATAGTGGAGCGCACATTCGGAGTGCTCAAGTCACGTTTCCGCTCCCTTGACCGCTCTGGTGGGCAACTACTCTATGCACCACCAGTTGTGTGCAGGATTATTGTGGCAGCATGTGTCCTGCACAATGTTGCAACACGGCAGGGTGTCCCGGTGGACATGGTGGTGCCCCCACATCCCCAACCACAGGCACAGGCGCTGCCCATGGGAGGGGACAGGGCACGTGGCGAGGTAGCCCGGACCCAGCTTGTGGCCACATTTTTCACCTAAACTCCCACCCCTGCGGAGTGCACACAGGCCTGGCACATACCAGGTGACAATCGATGATGACAAAGTGACAGTCAACTGTCACAACCCTACCACCCTGAGATAGTTGCCATGGAAGTGCCACATCGTCTGCATCCCTAGCTACTTAAACACAAGCTATCCTGTGCAACCAAAATGCACACATATGACATGTGACATGACATGAGCCATACACAAGTATTCAAAGGCACAATGAGGCAGTGGGGGGGGGACAAGGGAACACAGAGAACGGTACTACTAGGCCAGGTGTCATTGAGATTGTGCAAGTGCAGGGGTAGGGGGAAGGGAAAAGTGCAAGGGGAAGGGTGGGGGGGAGTCCAGTACAGGGGAAGTAGGCCAAAAAAATAATACATAGGTCGCCTGGTGGCAACTGCAAAGGTAAGTGCAGACAAGTGCTGTGAAGGGAGGGCTGTAGGGATAGAGAGACAGTCCCGCAGTGCAGGGGTTGCCAGGGTGGCAGTGCAAGTGGACAGTGGCTGGCCCAGGGACCGAGGTTGGTGAGAGTGTCCCAGTTGCAGCTCCTGTGCAGTTCCAGTGAAGAATTCTGCAAGGGAGAGGCAGAGAGTAAGCAGAAGCAAAGAGGAAGGTCTTGAGGTGCTTCCAGAACTGGAGATGGTTCCCCTCAAGTTCAAGTCAGGCAGGAAGTCTGTTCGAGGGGGAGGGCCCTGCTGCGGAGAGAAACCTACCCCCAGCTAGTTGCTCTGAGAAGCGGATGACCTGGACATGCAAGGTGTGCATCACACACACCTGCAAAACAGGCCATGGCCATCACTGTCATGTCAGTCAAACCCTCCCAAACATCAACATGACATGGCAAGCAATACCCATACACCGACCCAGTAACGATAAGGTACACATTGCCATGTCCTAAATGTACAGTGGCATCGGACAATGATGCCTGACCTGGAATCCGATGAAATGACAGACCAACAAAAAGTCCCACCCAAAATACGTCGATTCCAAATGCATTACAACAGTCGTAGACGTAACATCACAATGAATGCCTGTCAATATGCACATTATGCATTGCAAAATCAACACTGCAGCTCATGTGTGCAGTGTCCTACTCCTGCATCACACTGCTCAGCGCACAGCACAGTGAACAGCCATTGCGTGTGATGCACACCCTGAGCATCACATCTAAGTGACAGACTACATCAAACATCAAATTAGGCATGTACTGGAACCATAACCGGTCACAGAACATGTGCTGCCGGGACACAGTGGGCACCAGAAGGCAAACAGTGTACACGTGGATATGCAAGGGGGGGGAGTACATGGAGTGCATCCGAGTGCAAGTGTGTGGTTCTGCAAGGACATGCACTCCACATATGCATGTGCACTCAAGTAACCATCAGTGTTCCCTACACATCACATGTGAACATCCACCATGTGCACACCCCAGCATGTCAAACCACTACTATCCCCTCGCACCTGAAAGGAAAACACAACACATGAACAGGCATTGATCAGCAGAACACAACTTGTACATAGGACAACAACATTACAATGTCAGAGTTCCCATCACACTGCAGGGCAACGCAACTATCAACAACAACCCCCCCCCCCTCGCAATTGACCATGCCCACTGAACAACTGCACCTGGGTCATGGAGCCTCCAACCCTCATTCCCACCTGGCCACAGGATCACCTTTACCCTTCGTGTCCATCTCCCACCATGTGTGTAAAGAGATGCCTGAACCCTCAGAATCCACACTCATTTCCTAAATCACATAATCCAAGGCATGAAAAGGAACCCAAACACCCTCCAGTAGATGACTTGACGTAGCAGTACGTCTCAAAGGCCAAGTACTACCACAATAATGCAACAACCAAGGTAGCACAGCAAAACAATGTCACGACAGGATGTGAGACATGTGTGGTACATGACATAGGATGATGCACCATGAATGGATGTGTACTGTCACGGGTCCCCTGTACAGGCGCCGGAGTCTCATGAAACAATCACCCACACCATGTCCCGGGGGCCTGCAAGGTCAAACTCACACAGGCCCCTGAGATTCTGGTGGGGAATGAGGTTCAGGGATATGCAGTCGGGACAGGTGTAGACACACTGGATGACTGGAATGCGTGGCAGGTGAGGGGAGTAGGAATGAAACATGAAACCAGGGAATGCACGAAAATGTACAACCTGCATGAACACATGCACAATCCAAACAAACTTGGACATCATTGTCATGGCCTTCTGAAGTCCAGGCTCAGGAGTGGTACGAACCAACCACCCCCTCTAGGGTTTTGGCGCCTGCAAGTTCGGGGCTTACACAGGCATCCGCAACCCCAGTGGGGAAAGAGGGTCAGGGAACATTGCTTGGATAGGCATGGGAAGCAGGAACACCGGGTAGAGGGTACAGGTTTCAAAATTGCATAGGATCACGGGTGATTAGGGTAAAAAACATACCAAATAGGACCACACATACATCCATGCATCAGTACACTCCCCAGCAAGCCTATGCAGGGCAGTTTGTAAGAAAATACAACAAGACACTTAGCTCTGGTTTTGAGTGCTGGCCTCCTGCCTGCGCACTCTCAGGTCCGGTTACAGGAGCACTGCAATGCTGCAAAGAGAGACACAGTCAGCAACCTGTACGTGCCAATTACACAAAAACACAACACAAAACATGCCCCATAACAACATACAACTCTACAAACAGACAATCTGTGCTCCAAGCTTCGTACCCATATATAACATCACCCCTGTGACGGGTCATTCACAGTCAATGCAGTAAGTCAGCCGCTGGTGGGTGCTTGGCAAATGGAACACCAATGTGTCACAATTCACACAACATGCAAGGTTCCCTGGGTAAGCAGACAGACCCATATGGCAAGCCATGTCTACAGAGCAAGTTGCGTACCACCATGACCAAAACAAAGTTGCCAGTGCATTTATCATGAAGTACGTGGAATAGACATGCACTGCACCCGAGTATGTCCCTTGCTGTATGTCCCTGTGAGCTGCCCCTTTCCATGTCTTGGAAGGCTACATGGTTGATACAAGTGCCTCAATGAACCTTGGTGTACCGCAGGCTATGTGCCACTGCCCCCGCATGTGTCCCAGACAACCCTACTATCAACAGCCATCAGTCCACAAACACATCTGAGCTGCATTGTGTGCTTCAACACCAATATTTGTCTAAGCTCACCCTCAGTGCTGTGACTAAGCCTGCACGTGCAACTCGCCTGGTGCAAGCTTTGCTGTCTCGTGGCCCCCCTGTGATGCTCACCTTGCCTGGAGTTCCTTGGAACATGTCAGCAGTTCTAGGATGTGGGTCTGCAATCACTGTGGCTCTGCTTGTGCACACATGTGCATGTGGGCACCAACAAACGGGTCAGGAATTACGTCGTCCAATGGGCCATGTCTGCTGGCAAAGGTGCTCTGGTGCCTCATCCCCCTGCAGAAAGTGCATGAAACACATGATTAATGCATCAAAGTGATCTGTGTGTGTCTCATCAGGCATCTCATTACTTGACCATGTCAGAGAGTCACATCACAAATCACACCATCATTCCGTCTTTCACCTCCAAAGTGTGGAACACTATCTACAGCATGATTTGCAACAAGCACGTGTACAGGAAAGATATGAAACATAATACACAATGCATAGCAATCAATGTCCACATTAATCATGACACGCCCCATCTAGCAAAAGCTGAACAGTGGACAATTACACCTAAATCATCCCCACTAGGGGTGTCAACACAAGTCAAAAAGCACCAGACATGCCACAGATATGACAGTCCAAAGCCCTTGTGTAAAATTCTGTTACACCGAACCATCCTTGCGAGCCCATGGATAAGGGAGGCAGGAGTGGCATATGTGGGTCAAGGAACCCAAGCAGCAAACACATACACAAGACAACCATGAAGGGCCCAGCTGGAACAGACAGTGGATGCCTTCAAAAACCACAAGGCACCGCACTGTCACATGTAAGCACAATAGACTACAAATTTTAAACTAACTCAACTATTAACTAATTACACTAACTATGGAAAACCTACATTACCTATTTAAACTAACTATCAAACAGAAACTTAACTAACTAAACTAAAAGAAAAATCAAAAATTGCCACTTACGACCCGGGGGGGAGGGGAGGCACCCAGGAGGGGGGAGGTACAGGGTGCTGCTCAACATCCACATGCGATGATGCTGAGCCAAAAAAAAATACCTCCATGGGCTCAACGCCTTCACAGCACGACCTATGTGGGAGATAGATGGTCGTCCGAGTCTGGCTCATCCTGGTAAGGAGGACGTGGCACAGTAGCCTGGCCACGCCTAGCCGCAGCTTGCCCCTCGTCGGCAGCAAGTCTGCCGGACAGGTGAGCCTGGTTCTGTGTGGCGATGTTACATAGGTCTGCATGCAGGACCTCACGTGATACACGTGCTTCCTCTTGCAAGGTAGCACGTGTAACACGGAGTTCCTCCTGCAAGGCCTGGCTGGATAACCGCTGCACCTCCCGGCAAGCCTGTAGCTCAGCCGAGATGGTGCGCTCAAGCTGTGCAAACCTCTCCTCTGCCCGCTGCCTCTGGGACATCATAAGGACACCCAGAGTGGATCTGAGGGAGGCATACTCCTCCCTCAGGGCATCCATGTGCGCCTCTGCGTGAGCAGCAATTGCTTGACGCAGAGACGACATTTCAGCCTGGCGTGCCCTGTCTGAGGCCGCCATGCCCAGCCTGAGTGAGCGGGCCGTGGACCGTGCCGCCTGCTGCTGGAGAAGCACCTGCCTAGCAGGGGGGAGCACAGATCGGGCCACACGCTCCATGCTGTCAGCGATGTTCTCCATTGCTGCCCCCTGCCGTTCTGAATTGGCAGTCATGTCTTGCTCCCACTCAGTATACAGCGGTTGCGCGCGGTGACCGCGTTGCCGGGCTTGACCCCTGCGGGACCCAAGGACCGGGGGTCCTCGCTGTGTTGGCACCGCCTGCGGCTGCACGACTACATGCCCCCGTCGACGTGATGTCCCAGGCACATCAGTGACTGGTGTGGAGGGTGACCCTGCGTCCCGATCCACCACGGGCGGAGGAACCAAGACTGTCTGATCCCTCAGTGCAGGGGTCGCAGACAGAGGAGTGTCCACATCAGAATCACTCACCCCTGACACATGGACTTGATGCTCATCCAACTCAACATGGACGTCAGAGTCGTCATCAAGGCTGGACTCATAGGCAGCCAGAGACAGGATGGACTGCAGCACTTGGGGGTTTTCGTGGCCTACCACCCCACGACCCCCACTAGTGCCGGGTTGATGTGGTCTTACCAACCCTGTGTCTGGCATGACAACACCATCCTCTGCATCCATTGCGTCATCACCTGAAAAATAGAGAGGAAAAGGTCAGTACACATGTCAGAAGCACACAACACACACACACACACACCGACAGCAAAGGCATCCGGCAGACATGTGACACACAACATATGACCTTGCATGCATGCTGGGTCTACTTAGAATAGCTTCTGTGATCAGACCTGTCGAAAGGTGGCAGTTTGCATGGAAGTGGGTCTATGCAGTGCAGAAAATGTGTACGCCACTCACTACCTACATGTACAAGCACTCCATGGTGTGTGCCAGGAAATGTGAAGGCAGTGCAATGTCAAAATCAGACATCACGTGCATTGTGTATTCAATGTGTACCATGTCTAGAAGGCAAGCACCCCTCCACCCCAGTACCAAAGCAGGGATGCCTAGCATGGTATCAAAAGGCTGACCATACACCTGTGTATTGACAAGCAGTGTTGACTGGCATCAACAGCTTAATGTGATTGAAATTACAACACTGCAAATGATGCTGGGACAGTGGGCAGGACACATGATGGAAGATCCGGAGGCCGGCCACGTGTGAAGAAGACACAACAAGAGTTGGACAGAGTCATTGGCCATTGAACAGGCTGAGGCCTGTGAGCCACACAGATTGTCAGAGCATAAACATGTGTGCAATGCAGGACTGAGCCACAGTTGACATGGGGAGGCCGATAATATGGCAGGCAATGTATGTAACCAAGGACTCATATTACAGTGATCATCCAGTCAAGGACACATAGGGGCATGCGTGCAATGCACATGGAGCATGAATGGGCACTCATGTCCCTGCGGGACATCTGACCCATGCACAGTACAAGTGGGATGCCCTGCATCGAGTACTAAGGCTGTACCACACGGCATATGTCTGGCACTTTCTAAGCTGGAAGTTAGCATCTACACAGGACACATGAACATGAAACTACACATTGGCAAGAATGTAGCAGACCAGTGCAAAGGTGGAACTGGGGTGCAGAGTGGCGGAGGAGGGGCAAGGGAGCATGGCCACATGGAGTCCCGCATGCAGGCAGAGGAGACATGCATGATGGTGGGATTGCATTACTTACACATCAGAACCATGTACACGTCACATGTAGCAGCAATCATGCACAACACATCCCACAAGTGAAACACACACGTCCTCAACAACTACGCATCAACACTCACTGGACTGGGCATCAAAGTCCAGCATCTCTCCCACACCTTCGACCAATTCTGGTGGTATGAACTCCGCAACGAGAGCCTCATGCGGAGTGAGTTCTTCTTCCTCTGGTGCAGGCCCACCGCCAGTCACCAGAGTCAAGTTGTAATTTGAGGCACGCTTGGCCTTAGTGCTGCGCTTGATGTCATTCCAGCGCTTTTTGCACTCCTGCGCCGTGCGCACCTCATGGCCGAATGAACTGACATGTTCCGCCACATGCTTCCAGTGGGTGTCACGTTGGGCAGCCGTAGTCTGACTATTGGCACCCACTAGCATGTCACGGCTGTGTCCCCGCACGTAGTCCACGAGGAAGTCCAGTTCCTGCTTACAGAAAGGCTTCTTCCTCGACGTGCAGGAGGTCGTGGCTGTGTGTGGGGTCCCAGCCTGTGCTGCAGATGCAACCTTCCTCCTCTTGGACTGTGGCGCAGACCCTGGCTGGCTAATGCCGCCCCGACCAGTATGGCCAGTGGGTTGGGTGGATTGAGCCGAGGGAGTGGCAGGTGGAGGGATGACCAAAGGCCTGACTTGTGTCAGTGGCAGCTGGGTGCCCACTAATGGACCCTGCGCAGCAACATCAGCTGTGGCAGGGTCATTGACCGCAACAGTCCTGGTTGGCAGACTCACAACCGGGGTGCTGTTGGGTGCATCTGCCCCTGCACTTGCCAACACCCGGCTGTTCGGGGCAGCAGATGACATGACTGCCCCAGGGACACGTGTCTTGGTCTGAGCAGCCCGGCCTGCCCCAATGGTTTCCCCCCTGGCCTGTTGGAGATCTACCAAGGGCTCTTCAAGTGCCAACGCAGCCTGCGCTGGCAGACCCTGAGCCTGGGTGGCGGTGTCCACAGCTGCACCTGCAGCTACCGCTACCCTTGGGCCTGTGGCAGTCGATGAAACGGACTGCCGGGTCATACGGGTGCCAGTGCCAGATGCAGGAGCTGCATCCCCCTGAACCACAGGGGGTGGTGGCATGGCTGCACCAACACATGGCACAACATTGTGCTCAAGTGGCGCACCCCTGCCTCTTCCCCCTCTGTGGCTGCCCTGGACACCCTGGAGTCCCCCTACTCCCTGGTCACCACGGCCACGTCCCCGACCACGCCCGCCACGAGGAGGACGCCCAGCTGAGGCGCCCCTCACCTTTGGTAGCCTCCCTACCATGGCACAGATGTAATAGTGCTGGCACAGATGGAGTGGTGCCAATGGGAGGTGTACAGCACAATTGACCTGGGCAATTGGGGTGAAGGGGGTGGGAAGCAAGATGTTAACAGCCCCCCTGCACCTGCAAGGCTGTATGTGACCCCGGTGATGTGTTGACGGGTCACGCAACGCTCAGGCACCCCAAAACTGCAGTAAAACCGTGCACGCAACCCTGCAGCCTACGTGCGTGGATTAAACCTCCCGCAGTACGCGGTGGCACCCAGTAACACGTATAACGCGTACGCGTGGGACACGCAGGCTACGATGACATCGAAAATGGGTGCGATACACAGGGGCACCCGCAGTGGGAAAAGGAGCGTTTGCGACTCACCGTCTGACTAGCGCGATGCAGAAAAACACGCGTAGCCAATACCCCCGCCAAAAGAAGAGATACGTCCTTGAGAGCTGTGAAGTAGATGGCGCGCGAAACAACTGGAAGCAGCAACACACGTCGGTCTCCACGAAAGGGACGTACAGCGAACTGCTGGGCCCGCTCACCTTTAACCCGTGCTGAGGGAAACGCACGCGCGCGTCACGTCACATGCGGACGTGCACTTTTTCACGTTTGATTACGCGCATTACACGCGGACGTGCAGTTTTTCACGCGCGCACGCTTATGCATGGGCCCTTTCCTCCTATTACACGCGGACGTGCAGTTTTTCACGCGCGCTTACGCGCATTACACGCAGCGTGCAGATTTTTCACGTGCCTAATCACTCCGTATGAAGCTGGCCACGCGAAAACACACGGAAGACCACGCTCCTGCCCAGAAGGCCAATTCACTGGCCCCCAGTGCCCCAAGCAGCCTCCCACATGCCATCTGCTGCTGCCTGCCTGCCTGCCTGCCTGCCTGCCTGCCTGCCTGCTGCCACCGTGCCCTGCCATTTGGTGCCTGCACATCAGCCATCTGCAGGGGTCCAGTTGCTGTGTCCACCCCTGCTGGTACAGAAGAGTCCCGACTCAAATGACATCGCTCCACAGCCCAGCCCCAGGACCCAGTTGGTCACCCACTCCTGCCCCTGGGGTTGCCATGTCGAGCACATCCACATCTGACACCAGTGGCAACCCCCGGCCAGAGGGGCAGAGGGGCACCAGCTTCACTGCCACCGAAGTTGGTGTCCTGGTGGAGCATGTCCTGGGGCAGTATGATGCCCTCTTCGGATCGTCCCGCGCCAACAGGGAAGGACGGGTGAGGACGCGGAGGGGGTGGCAACCCGCACCATCCAGAAGGTCAAGAAGCGCTGGGAGGACTTGAGGTCCAGGACCCTCATGAAGGCCCGGCGCCTTGTGGAGGGGGGCCGGGGCCGCATGAGTTCCATCCAGTTGAGGGTCCTGGAACGCGCACACCCAGCGCTCCACAGCCAGGTCCTTGAGAGGGAGACCCGTCTGGAGTTGAGCGGTAAGTGGCCAAGCATTGCTGTGTGAGACAGGGCATGTTGCAGTGTGCTGGTTGTCTGATACTTGCCTGCATGTGTGACATAGGCCATGTACGCATGTATGTGTGCAGGGACATCATGGTAATGCATGTGCGACCTGTAATGTGTGAACCGCATGGTTGTTGCATGTGTTTGAATGTGACATGGGGAGCCCTGTGCAGATTGCACACATGACAGCATGGAAGTCTCTGTTCCTGGACATGGGTGGGGGCCTGGTGGAGGGTGCCCCTGGTGGCTGGGGGGTGGGGGTGCTGGGAGACATGGGTGGGGGCCTGGTGGAGGCTGCCCCTGGTGGCTGGGGGGTGGGGGTGCTGGGAGACATGGGTGGGGGCCTGGTGGAGGGTGCCCCTGGTGGCTGGGGGGTGGGGGTGCTGGGAGACATGGGTGGGGGCCTGGTGGAGGCTGCCCCTGGTGGCTGGGGGGGTGGGGGTGCTGGGAGACATGAGTCGGACATGGGTGGGGGCCTGGTGGAGGGTGCCCCTGGTGGCTGGGCGGTGGGGGTGCTGGGAGACATGGGTGGGGGCCTGGTGGAGGGTGCCCCTGGTGGCTGGGGGGTGGGGGTGCTGGGAGACATGAGTCGGACATGGGTGGGGGCCTGGTGGAGGCTTCCCCTGGTGGCTGGGGGGTGGGGGTGCTGGGAGACATGGGTGGGGGCCTGGTGGAGGGTGCCCCTGGTGGCTGGGGGGTGGGGGTGCTGGGAGACATGGGTGGGGGCCTGGTGGAGGCTGCCCCTGGTGGCTGGGGGGGTGGGGGTGCTGGGAGACATGAGTCGGACATGGGTGGGGGCCTGGTGGAGGCTGCCCCTGGTGGCTGGGGGGTGGGGGTGGTGGGAGACATGGGTGGGGGCCTGGTGGAGGCTGCCCCTGGTGGCTGGGGGGTGGGGGTGCTGGGAGACATGGGTGGGGGCCTGGTGGAGGCTGCCCCTGGTGGCTGGGGGGGTGGGGGTGCTGGGAGACATGAGTCGGACATGGGTGGGGGCCTGGTGGAGGCTGCCCCTGGTGGCTGGGGGGTGGGGGTGCTGGGAGACATGGGTGGGGGCCTGGTGGAGGGTGCCCCTGGTGGCTGGGCGGTGGGGGTGCTGGGAGACATGGGTACCTGGTGGAGGCTGCCCCTGGTGGCTGGGGGGTAGGGGTGCTGGGAGACATGGGTGGGGGCCTGGTGGAGGGTGCCCCTGGTGGTTGGGGGGTGGGGGTGGTGGGAGACATGGGTGGGGGCCTGGTGGAGGCTGCCCCTGGTGGCTGGGGGGTGGGGGTGCTGGGAGACATGGGTGGGGGCCTGGTGGAGGCTGCCCCTGGTGGCTGGGGGGGTGGGGGTGCTGGGAGACATGAGTCGGACATGGGTGGGGGCCTGGTGGAGGCTGCCCCTGGTGGCTGGGGGGTGGGGGTGCTGGGAGACATGGGTGGGGGCCTGGTGGAGGGTGCCCCTGGTGGCTGGGCGGTGGGGGTGCTGGGAGACATGGGTGGGGGCCTGGTGGAGGCTGCCCCTGGTGGCTGGGGGGTGGGGGTGCTGGGAGACATGGGTGGGGGCCTGGTGGAGGCTGCCCCTGGTGGCTGGGGGGGTGGGGGTGCTGGGAGACATGAGTAGGACATGGGTGGGGGCCTGGTGGAGGCTGCCCCTGGTGGCTGGGGGGTGGGGGTGGTGGGAGACATGGGTGGGGGCCTGGTGGAGGCTGCCCCTGATGGCTGGGGGGTGGGGGTGCTGGGAGACATGGGTGGGGGCCTGGTGGAGGCTGCCCCTGGTGGCTGGGGGGGTGGGGGTGCTGGGAGACATGAGTCGGACATGGGTGGGGGCCTGGTGGAGGCTGCCCCTGGTGGCTGGGGGGTGGGGGTGCTGGGAGACATGGGTGGGGGCCTGGTGGAGGGTGCCCCTGGTGGCTGGGCGGTGGGGGTGCTGGGAGACATGGGTGGGTGCCTGGTGGAGGGTGCCCCTGGTGGCTGGGCGGTGGGGGTGCTGGGAGACATGGGTGGGGGCCTGGTGGAGGCTGCCCCTGGTGGCTGGGGGGTGGGGGTGCTGGGAGACATGGGTGGGGGCCTGGTGGAGGCTGCCCCTGGTGGCTGGGGGGGTGGGGGTGCTGGGAGACATGAGTCGGACATGGGTGGGGGCCTGGTGGAGGGTGCCCCTGGTGGCTGGGGGGTGGGGGTGGTGGGAGACATGGGTGGGGGCCTGGTGGAGGCTGCCCCTGGTGGCTGGTGGGTGGGGGTGCTGGGAGACATGGGTGGGGGCCTGGTGGAGGGTGCCCCTGGTGGCTGGGGGGTGGGGGTGCTGGGAGACATGGGTGGGGGCCTGCTGGCAGGTGCCCCACAGTGCTGGGGGGTGGGGGTGCAAGGGGACATGTGGCTTGGCTGGGGGGCATGGCCATGGTGGATGGGCTGCCTGTGGGACATGACATGGGGTGCAGGGTAGTCCCCTGTGGTGTGGGATGCCTGCAGAGGTCGTGGAGGGGGTAGAGGGGAGACCTGGGAGGACCCACACTGCCAATTCACGTCTTGAACTTCCCGCACACCCACCACCCGCGCACCCCTGAAATCCACGTACCCAGGCCAATCGCGTGTAGACTTTCTCGCGCACCCCTGAAATCCACGTACCCAGGCCAATCGCGTGTAGACTTTCTCGCGCACCCCTGAAATCCACGTACCCAGGCCAATCGCGTGTAGACTTTCTCGCGCACCCCTGAAATCCACGTACCCAGGCCAATCGCGTGTAGACTTTCTCGCGCACCCCTGAAATCCACGTACCCAGGCCAATCGTGTGTAGACTTTCTCGCGCACCCCTGAAATCCACGTACCCAGGCCAATCGCGTGTAGTTTTTCTCGCGCACCCCTGAAATCCACGTACCCAGGCCAATCGCGTGTAGTTTTTCTCGCGCACCCCTGAAATCCACGTACCCAGGCCAATCGCGTGTAGACTTTCTCGCGCACCCCTGAAATCCACGTACCCAGGCCAATCGCGTGTAGACTTTCTCACGCACCCCTGAAATCCACGTACCCAGGCCAATCGCGTGTAGTCTTTCTCGCGCACCCCTGAAATCCACGTACCCAGGCCAATCGTGTGTAGACTTTCTCGCGCACCCCTGAAATCCACGTACCCAGGCCAATCGCGTGTAGTTTTTCTCGCGCACCCCTGAAATCCACGTACCCAGGCCAATCGCGTGTAGACTTTCTCGCGCACCCCTGAAATCCACGTACCCAGGCCAATCGCGTGTAGACTTTCTCGCGCACCCCTGATATCCACGTACCCAGGCCAATCGCGTGTAGTCTTTCTCGCGCACCCCTGAAATCCACGTACCCAGGCCAATCGTGTGTAGACTTTCTCGCGCACCCCTGAAATCCACGTACCCAGGCCAATCGCGTGTAGTCTTTCTCGCGCACCCCTGAAATCCACGTACCCAGGCCAATCGCGTGTAGACTTTCTCGCGCACCCCTGAAATACACGTACCCAGCCCAGCCGCGTATGGAAACACCCGCACACCCCTGGAATACACGCTCCCAGCTCTGCGTTTGCTGCTGCCCTTTGCGCTGGGTTGGGGATTTTGATGGCTTTTCCCTGCGCGAGAGGCGTTCTTGGAGGCGTAACTGGCGCTGCTGCAGGGTCGCTGCGCAACTGTGCACCACGGCTGGTTTTGGTGGCTGGAATCCATGAATACGCTGTGCGCGGAAATGGATTTTAGCGCACGCGGCTGGCGCAGGGATTCGCACGCGCACACTGTGTGCCAGCCGCGTGCGCCACTTGTGCGCTGAATTCTATGAATCGGCCCCTTTATGTCATGTGTTTTACCATTCGGAAGTGAAATAGTTTTTTGATTATGCATGATTTGGGGACACAATTTACCTTTCCCACATTGGTAGTTTCCTTGTGGTCGAGGCAATTGCCAGTGTGAGAATAATGTTCCTTCTCTTTCTTTTGAATTTGGCTCCAAGAAACTGGTACTAAGTGTCTTTTTCAATGTTTCCACTTCTCTGAAGGTGATTGTTGGTTTGTCTTCGATGTGTCTGGCTATCATTGTATCCAATTGCAGGATGTGCCATTGTTTTTTCAAAAATGTTCTCAATTTGAATTGTTCTGCACAGAACGTTGTGATCATTCTCAGTTTATGATCTTTCTGCGATTAATCTGTTACAATTGGTCTGTTCACAAGTAGTTGCACTCTGTTTTTAGCATTTTATTTTTCTTTTGCTATATTAAGTAGGCGATCCGAACAGCCTCTTTTTTTGAAGTTGTCAATACCCACTTGTACATATTTGGAAAATTCTTCTTCTGCACTACTTTTTCTTTTTATACTTTGGGGCCGATTCATGGAACAAACGTGCGCCGAAAATCTACGCGCAAGCAGGCGCAAGCAGGCGCAAGCAGGCGCAAGCGGAAAAAAAGAGGCGCACGCGCACGCGTGCGATTCGTGGAAGTCCCTGCGCGTGTCTTCCTCGGGATGTGCGCCAAACCCGTGAATGGCGCACACGTCACTGCAACATCGTGAAAGGCGTGCGCGACGCGCACAGTGAAAGCGCACAACCGCAGCGCACACACCAGAAAGTGGGCGGGACATGGGGCGTAACGCGCGGAATGGGGAACAACGCGCGAAAATAAGGGCGTAACTGGGGATGTACTGCAGGGAAGCAGACGGAACGCCCACACGCACTCGAACCACACGTATTCATGGAACCGAATAGGGCAAAGCCACGTACAGCCAAAGACACGCACAAGCTGAAACACGGCCGCCACACGAAGGCAGGCGGTAGAGTCCCAGCGCATCAAAAAAGTGGCGCGCGGGAAGTTAAATACGCGATTGAGCGGGTACGTGGATTTCAGGGGTGCGCGAGAAATTCTACACGCGATTGGCCTGGGTACGTGTATTACAGGGGTGCGCGAGAAAATCTACACGCGATTGGGCTGGGTACGTGGATTTCAGGGGTGCGAGAGAAAATCTACACACGATTGGCCTGGGTACGTGTATTACAGGGGTGCGCGAGAAAATCTACACGCGATGGGCCTGGGTACGTGGATTTCAGGGGTGCGCGGGAAGTTCCACACGCGATTGAGCGAGGTACGTGTATTCCGGGGGTGCGCGGGAAGTTACACACGGGATTGAGCGGGGTACGTGTATTTCGGGGGTGCGCGGGAAGTCAAATATGCGATTGAGCGAGGTACGTGTATTCCGGGGGTGCGCGGGAAGTTCCACACGCGATTCGGCTGGGTACGTGGATATCAGGGGTGCGCGGGAAGTTCCACACGCGATTTGGCCGGGTACGTGGATTTCAGGGGTGCGCGGGAAGTTCCACACGCGATTGAGCGAGGTACGTGTATTCCGGGGGTGCGCGGGAAGTTACACACGGGATTGAGCGGGGTACGTGTATTTTGGGGGTGCGCGGGAAGTCAAATATGCGATTGAGCGAGGTACGTGTATTCCGGGGGTGCGCGGGAAGTTCCACACGCGATTCGGCCGGGTACGTGGATTTCAGGGGTGCGCGGGAAGTTCCACACGCGATTTGGCCGGGTACGTGGATTTCAGGGGTGCGCGGGAAGTTCCACACGCGATTGAGCGAGGTACGTGTATTCCGGGGGTGCGCGGGAAGTTACACACGGGATTGAGCGGGGTACGTGTATTTCGGGGGTGCGCGGGAAGTCAAATATGCGATTGAGCGAGGTACGTGTATTCCGGGGGTGCGCGGGAAGTTACACACGCAAATGAGCGGGTACGTGTATTTCGGGGGTGCGCAGGAAGTTCCACACGGGTACGTGGATTTCAGGGGTGCGCGGGAAGTTCCACACGCGATTTGGCCGGTACGTGGTTTTCAGGGGTGCGCGGGAAGTTCCCCACGCAATATGGCCGGGTACGTGGATTTCAGGGGTGCGCGGGAAGTTCCACACGCGATTGAGTGGGGTACGTGTATTCCGGGGGTGCGCGGGAAGTTCCACACGCGATTGAGTGGGGTATGTGTATTACAGGGGTGCGCGGGGAGCAGCACACGTGAATTGCACGTGTGGGTCCTCCCAGGTGTACCCTCTACACCCTCCACGGCCCCTGCAGGTGGCTCACACCACAGGGGCCTACCCAGCACATGTCCTGCAGGCACCCCATCCACCATGCCCATGCCCACCAGCCAACCCACATATCAACTAGCACTACTGCCCACCAACGCATGTCCCCCTGCACCCCCAGCCACCAGGGGCACCCTCCAGCAGGCCCCCACCCATGTCTCCCAGCACCCCCACCCACCAGCCACCAGGGGCAGCCTCCACCAGGCCCCCACCCATGTCTCCCACCACCCCCACCCACCAGCCACCAGGGGCAGCCTCCACCAGGCCCCCACCCATGTCCGACTCATGTCTCCCACCACCCCCACCCCCCAGCCACCAGGGGCAGCCTCCACCAGGCCCCCACCCATGTCTCCCACCACCCCCACCCCCCAGCCACCAGGGGCAGCCTCCACCAGGCCCCCACCCATGTCTCCCAGCACCCCCACCCCCCAGCCACCAGGGGCAGCCTCCACCAGGCCCCCACCCATGTCTCCCAGCACCCCCACCCCCCAGGGGCACCCTCCAGCAGGCCCCCACCCATGTCTCCCAGCACCCCCACCCCCCAGCCACCAGGGGCACCCTCCAGCAGGCCCCCACCCATGTCTCCCACCACCCCCACCCACCAGCCACCAGGGGCAGCCTCCACCAGGCCCCCACCCATGTCCGACTCATGTCTCCCACCACCCCCACCCCCCAGCCACCAGGGGCAGCCTCCACCAGGCCCCCACCCATGTCTCCCACCACCCCCACCCCCCAGCCACCAGGGGCAGCCTCCAGCAGGCCCCCACCCATGTCTCCCAGCACCCCCACCCCCCAGCCACCAGGGGCACCCTCCACCAGGCCCCCACCCATGTCTCCCACCACCCCCACCCCCCAGCAGTGCAGGGGCAGCCTCCACCAGGCCCCCACCCATGTCTCCCACCACCCCCACCCCCCAGCCACCAGGGGCAGCCTCCACCAGGCCCCCACCCATGTCTCCCACCACCCCCACCCCCCAGCCACCAGGGGCAGCCTCCACCAGGCCCCCACCCATGTCTCCCACCACCCCCACCCACCAGCCACCAGGGGCAGCCTCCACCAGGCCCCCACCCATGTCCGACTCATGTCTCCCACCACCCCCACACGCCAGCAGTGCAGGGGCAGCCTCCAGCAGGCCCCCACCCATGTCTCCCAGCACCCCCACCCCCCAGCAGTGCAGGGGCAGCCTCCACCAGGCCCCCACCCATGTCTCCCACCACCCCCACCCACCAGCCACCAGGGGCAGCCTCCACCAGGCCCCCACCCATGTCCGACTCATGTCTCCCACCACCCCCACCCACCAGCCACCAGGGGCACCCTCCACCAGGCCCCCACCCATGTCCAACTCATGTTCCCCACCACCCCCACCCCCCAGCACTGTGGGGCACCTGCCAGCAGGCCCCCACCCATGTCCAACTCATGTCTCCCACCCCCCAGCACTGTGGGGCACCTGCCAGCAGGCCCCCACCCATGTCCAACTCATGTCTCCCACCACCCCCACCCCCCAGCACTGTGGGGCACCTGCCAGCAGGCCCCCACCCATGTCCAACTCATGTCTCCCACCCCCCAGCACTGTGGGGCACCTGCCAGCAGGCCCCCACCCATGTCCAACTCATGTCTCCCACCCCCCAGCACTGTGGGGCACCTGCCAGCAGGCCCCCACCCATGTCCAGCTCATTTTCCCCACCCAACATGTCATCACAGTCCAGATCCCTGGTCTCTATGGTCAGCCCCCAAATGCAAAACACCCACCCGAGTTTTGCATCCACCCACTCATATTTTGCAATTACATCACAGAACACCAATTGCAAGTTCCAAAACAAACACATGTCCCTCACATACAACCAATGGGTGTCAGTGATTCTCAAAACACATAACATGAAATGCATGAAAACAATGAGATACCACACATTGAAGTTCAACAAAAAAATAATGTATTAAAGGAAATATGAATAGAAACAAAAATGAAGAAACAGAAATGTGAATGGAAAAAAATGAAAAGAAGCATGTCCGTTCAAAACTTAAAAAAATAAAGAATATAGAAATCCAAAGTAATGTAGTATAAAGTCAATGTCCACCAAACAAAATCCAATGTGAAATAAAAATAATAAGCCATTGATCCATGGAGAATGTTAAAAAAGAAAGTATGTACAAGTCCACAACTATGTACAATGCAAGAAGCCAGGGTCCATTATCCCAACAAAATAAAGGAAACCTAACTAACTACACTAACTAATAAAAAAAACTATATACAAAAATGTGGCCAATGTCCAAAAGGTCCAAATGAAATAAAAACAAAAATGAAACTTAACACTATCTACATAACTATGTACAAGGGCAGCGGGCTAGTTCCACGGCTCACTTCTGGATGTGCCGGGCCAGGGCATCATCGAACTCCTCCTCAATGTCCCGGAGGCGGTCCTCCTCCATGGCCCCGAGGGTCCGCAGGGCCGTCGACGTGTCCACCTCCAAAGCCCTGCGGATTGCCTCGAGGCACTCGACCCGCCTCAGGGCCCTCTGCATGGAGTTCTCCGCCCTGACCATAGAGAGCCGTGCCTCTTCCTCCCACTGCCGCTCCGCATCTATGGCGTGGCCCAACCGCTGCCACATGGAAGACACATTTAGTCCTGGGTCCTCCTGCCCTCTGGCCGATGCCTGCCCCTCCGATGTCGAAGGCCCCGAGCCTTCATGGCTCCCACCATGGTGCTGCTGCTGCTGTGCCTCTGCCCCTGCACTGCCTCCTGCTGCCTGCACATCCTCCGCCGGCTGGGGTGCAGTCGTTGACGTGGCCACCCCTGCTGGACGTCCGACTCCCGACTGTGGCAGGGATGCCTCCTCCACCAGCCTGGCCGCACCGTCAGAGGCAGCTCCACAGGGCACCCAGGTGACTGATGGGTGGGAAGATGGCACAGAGTACGACTGGCGCGTAGGGGGTCCAGCTGAGGAGGGGGTCGTGGCAAGCCCCATCAGACGGAGGAATCCGGCCTGGGTGACCTGTCCCAGCAGGCTGACGTGGTCAACGAGCCATTCGAGATGACGTGCAGTCTCTTCATGAAAAGACTGCAGGTCACCTCGCATGGCCCGTTGACGCAACGCCACACCAGCCAGGACAGGCTCAACCCGGGCCTGGATAGCCACGTCCGCAGGCAGAGGAAGGCCAGTTGACGTCAGCTCATCCCCTGCCTGAAAACTGGTCTGGACATAGGCATCCCTGCTGGTGCAAGATGATGCAGGGACAGGATCAGGGACAGGATTGCACACAGGCACCTCCGCGGCGGCCTGTGCTGCCTCCTGTCCCTGGTCCTGCACTGCACCACTAGCACCAGTGGGATCCCCACCCCCAGACCCCGTCTCCGGTGCTTGCACGGCCTCCTCCTCCACCAAACCCCCCACCAACCTGGATGACTCTGTGCCATCTTCCCCCGTTGGGCCCTGTGGGGTCCCAGCTGCCCCTTCTGCTGCCGAGGAGTCCAACTGCAACCTCCGCCTCTTGGACCTCCCCCCGGCAGCTGCGGCCTGGGACGCGGCACCGGACTCCTCACTCCCCGACGAGATGACAACATGGGAGGGAAGCCGGGCCTTGCGTCTCCGGCTGGCGGTGGGATCCCCGCCGCTGTGCTCCACAGCACCTTCTCCGCCCTCTTCATCAGTTGACGCTGCAGACAGGGAGAAACAAAACACACGCATCAGGGCACTGTACAATGGACACATACACACATGACAGTTGCACATGAGTGGCATTGGCAAACCTCAGACATGTCATCACGATCACCAACACACATGTCATTACAACTCGCACACACGAGCCATACCACAGCCATTTCGCAACTGCCAACACCATCCATACACATACAACAGCATGAGCAGACAAAGGTGAGCCAGACATCACATGCAACACATGAAGTGCACCACACATGTACACACACCACCACACTTGCATGCATGTGTACACATCTGCCAAGTGTCGCAGTGTTCAGACGGGCATCCATGTCACATCTGCCCATCAGGCTTCCACTTAAAGCTGTCACATGCATCCATGTTGCATCACTGTTGCACCCTTGTCAAATACACACACATGCACATGTACACAGCGCTGATACATGCAGCTGAAAACAACATACATGCGTGACATCACGGACATGTCTACTCACATACACATTCATACAAACTTGTGTGCCCACACAACTGCATATGGCATGCAAGCCCACACACACAGGCACCATCCATGTCTCACACATTACAGCCCTCGCATGTGTCAGCCCCACGGCCCTGTACACCTGCACCCATACTCGACCCCATACAAACAGATGTGCAACCTGCACACTACTGAACAATCACAACACGCACTGCTCACAATCAGGATGCATGTACACTCACCGCTCGACTCCAGACGGGTCTGCCTCTCAAGGACCTGGACATGGAGCGCTGGGGATATGCGTTCCAGGACCCTCATCTGTTCTTCCGACAAGTGGCCCCGGCGCCCCTTGGCATCCGCTGCCTTCAAGAGGCGCCGGGCCTTGTTCAGGGTCCTGGACCTGAAGTCCTCCCAGCGCTTCTTGACATGTTGGAAGTCGCGGACTGCCACCCCCTCCGCGTTGATGGCAGTCACGATGTCAGTCCAGATCCGAGTCCGTCCTTCCTTGTCGGCGCGGGAACTTCCGAAGAGGGCATCATACTGCCCCAGGACTTGCTCCACCAGGACACCAACTTCGGTGGCACTGAAGCTGGTGCCCCTCTGCCTCTCTGGCCGGGGGTTGTCAGTGGTCACAGATGGAGTTTGCCCCGACATGACAACCCCAGAGGCAGGAGTGGGTGGGCAACTGGGTCCTGGGGCTGGGCTGTGGAGCGATGGAATCCCAGTCGGGAGTCTTTGGTTCCAGCAGGGGTGGTCACACCAACAGCACCCCTGGCTGATGTGCAGGCAGCAAATGGCAGGGCACGTGGGCAGCAGGCAGTCAGGCAGCAGCAGATGGCAGGTGGGAGCGTGCTCGGGGCTCTGGGGGGCAGTAGTTCGGCCTTCTGGGCAGGAGCGTGGTCTTCCGTGTGCTTACGCGTGGCCAGCTTGATACGGAGTGATTTGGCACGTGAAAATTCTGCACGTCAGCGTGTAATTCGAGGAAAGGCCCTTAGCGCGTAAGCGCGTCTGCACGCATACGCATTTTCATTGGACCAAAGGCCCTCAGCGCGTGAGCGCGTCTGTGACGTGACGTGCGAGGGAGTATCCCTCATTGCACGTGATGACAGTACACACGTGGATTCCAACCAATCGCGTGTGAAAGTTCACGGGACCCCGGAACACACGTACCCAGGCCAATGGCGTGTGGAAGTACCCGCGCACCCCGAAACACACGTACCCAGGCCAATGGCGTGTGGAACTACCCGCGCACCCCGAAACACACGTACCCAGGCCAATCGCGTGTGGAACTACCCGCGCACCCCGAAACACACGTACCCAGGCCAATGGCGTGTGGAACTACCCGCGCACCCCGAAACACACGTACCCAGGCCAGGCCCCTCCGATCACACGCGATGACACCCGAATACGGGAAACCAACGAGTCCGCCCACACGGAGGCGTCCCGCGCCCGCGCACAGCATAAAAGTGCACGCAAACAACAAACGCGTATATACAGCGACGATGAATGCCCCATTTGTTGCTGCACTGATTGTGGGACACCGCAGGAGGAGGAGAATAGCCAGGGCACGCATTTTTGCACCATGGACAAGCCTTTTTGGGATGCCTGACGACCAGGTCTACGGCAGGTATAGGTTTCCACCCCATATCATCCTAGACCTGGTCAGGGAGTGGGAAGATGACCTCACATCCCCCACCCTTTGCTCCCAAGCATTGAGCCCCTTGGAGAAGCTGCTCAATGTCTTGCATTTTTTGGCCACTGGGTCGTTTCAGCGGACCACTGCCATAGTGGGGGGGGTCTCACAGGCCACGCAGTCACGCTGCCTACACCAGGTACTGGCAATCATGACAGCGCGCCCCTCAGTCCGCAGGCACATATACATGCCCAGAACACCCGCAGAAAGGCAGGCCGTTGTCCTGGATTTTTTCAGGGTGGCACACTTCCCCAAAGTGCTCGGTGCCATAGATTGCACCCATGTGGCCCTACGTCCACCTAGGGCCACTGAGCACATCTACCGAAACCGCAAGCACTGGCATTCCATCAATGTACAGGTGGTATGCGATGCAAAGGGAATCATCACCTCTGTCTATGCAAACTACCCTGGCTCCACCCATGACAGTTTCATATACAGAATGTCCGCCCTGAGCCGGGCCCTGGAAGCTGGGCAGCATGGCGACACATGGCTCCTAGGTGAGTACAAATGCCCTTGCACATGCATGCAAGTCACACACAGACAAATATACCAACCCTAATAATCTCAACAATTATCACCTCCCCAGGGGACAGTGCCTACCCTCTGAGCAACCACATGATGACGCCAATCCGGAACCCCACCACACCACCCCAGGTAAGATACAACGCTGCCCATATTGCAACCAGGGGCATAGTGGAGCGCACATTCGGAGTGCTCAAGTCACGTTTCCGCTCCCTTGACCGCTCTGGTGGGCAACTACTCTATGCACCACCAGTTGTGTGCAGGATTATTGTGGCAGCATGTGTCCTGCACAATGTTGCAACACGGCAGGGTGTCCCGGTGGACATGGTGGTGCCCCCACATCCCCAACCACAGGCACAGGCGCTGCCCATGGGAGGGGACAGGGCACGTGGCGAGGTAGCCCGGACCCAGCTTGTGGCCACATTTTTCACCTAAACTCCCACCCCTGCGGAGTGCACACAGGCCTGGCACATACCAGGTGACAATCGATGATGACAAAGTGACAGTCAACTGTCACAACCCTACCACCCTGAGATAGTTGCCATGGAAGTGCCACATCGTCTGCATCCCTAGCTACTTAAACACAAGCTATCCTGTGCAACCAAAATGCACACATATGACATGTGACATGACATGAGCCATACACAAGTATTCAAAGGCACAATGAGGCAGTGGGGGGGGAACAAGGGAACACAGAGAACGGTACTACTAGGCCAGGTGTCATTGAGATTGTGCAAGTGCAGGGGTAGGGGGAAGGGAAAAGTGCAAGGGGAAGGGTGGGGGGGAGTCCAGTACAGGGGTAGTAGGCCAAAAAAATAATACATAGGTCGCCTGGTGGCAACTGCAAAGGTAAGTGCAGACAAGTGCTGTGAAGGGAGGGCTGTAGGGATAGAGAGACAGTCCCGCAGTGCAGGGGTTGCCAGGGTGGCAGTGCAAGTGGACAGTGGCTGGCCCAGGGACCGAGGTTGGTGAGAGTGTCCCAGTTGCAGCTCCTGTGCAGTTCCAGTGAAGAATTCTGCAAGGGAGAGGCAGAGAGTAAGCAGAAGCAAAGAGGAAGGTCTTGAGGTGCTTCCAGAACTGGAGATGGTTCCCCTCAAGTTCAAGTCAGGCAGGAAGTCTGTTCGAGGGGGAGGGCCCTGCTGCGGAGAGAAACCTACCCCCAGCTAGTTGCTCTGAGAAGCGGATGACCTGGACATGCAAGGTGTGCATCACACACACCTGCAAAACAGGCCATGGCCATCACTGTCATGTCAGTCAAACCCTCCCAAACATCAACATGACATGGCAAGCAATACCCATACACCGACCCAGTAACGATAAGGTACACATTGCCATGTCCTAAATGTACAGTGGCATCTGACAATGATGCCTGACCCGGAATCCGATGAAATGACAGACCAACAAAAAGTCCCACCCAAAATACGTCGATTCCAAATGCATTACAACAGTCGTAGACGTAACATCACAATGAATGCCTGTCAATATGCACATTATGCATTGCAAAATCAACACTGCAGCTCATGTGTGCAGTGTCCTACTCCTGCATCACACTGCTCAGCGCACAGCACAGTGAACAGCCATTGCGTGTGATGCACACCCTGAGCATCACATCTAAGTGACAGACTACATCAAACATCAAATTAGGCATGTACTGGAACCATAACCGGTCACAGAACATGTGCTGCCGGGACACAGTGGGCACCAGAAGGCAAACAGTGTACACGTGGATATGCAAGGGGGGGGAGTACATGGAGTGCATCCGAGTGCAAGTGTGTGGTTCTGCAAGGACATGCACTCCACATATGCATGTGCACTCAAGTAACCATCAGTGTTCCCTACACATCACATGTGAACATCCACCATGTGCACACCCCAGCATGTCAAACCACTACTATCCCCTCGCACCTGAAAGGAAAACACAACACATGAACAGGCATTGATCAGCAGAACACAACATGTACATAGGACAACAACATTACAATGTCAGAGTTCCCATCACACTGCAGGGCAACGCAACTATCAACAACAACCCCCCCCCCCTCGCAATTGACCATGCCCACTGAACAACTGCACCTGGGTCATGGAGCCTCCAACCCTCATTCCCACCTGGCCACAGGATCACCTTTACCCTTCGTGTCCATCTCCCACCATGTGTGTAAAGAGATGCCTGAACCCTCAGAATCCACACTCATTTCCTAAATCACATAATCCAAGGCATGAAAAGGAACCCAAACACCCTCCAGTAGATGACTTGACGTAGCAGTACGTCTCAAAGGCCAAGTACTACCACAATGATGCAACAACCAAGGTAGCACAGCAAAACAATGTCACGACAGGATGTGAGACATGTGTGGTACATGACATAGGATGATGCACCATGAATGGATGTGTACTGTCACGGGTCCCCTGTACAGGCACCGGAGTCTCATGAAACAACCACCCACACCATGTCCCGGGGGCCTGCAAGGTCAAACTCACACAGGCCCCTGAGATTCTGGTGGGGAATGAGGTTCAGGGATATGCAGTCGGGACAGGTGTAGACACACTGGATGACTGGAATGCGTGGCAGGTGAGGGGAGTAGGAATGAAACATGAAACCAGGGAATGCACGAAAATGTACAACCTGCATGAACACATGCACAATCCAAACAAACTTGGACATCATTGTCATGGCCTTCTGAAGTCCAGGCTCAGGAGTGGTACGAACCAACCACCCCCTCTAGGGTTTTGGCGCCTGCAAGTTCGGGGCTTACACAGGCATCCGCAACCCCAGTGGGGAAAGAGGGTCAGGGAACATTGCTTGGATAGGCATGGGAAGCAGGAACACCGGGTAGAGGGTACAGGTTTCAAAATTGCATAGGATCACGGGTGATTAGGGTAAAAAACATACCAAATAGGACCACACATACATCCATGCATCAGTACACTCCCCAGCAAGCCTATGCAGGGCAGTTTGTAAGAAAATACAACAAGACACTTAGCTCTGGTTTTGAGTGCTGGCCTCCTGCCTGCGCACTCTCAGGTCCGGTTACAGGAGCACTGCAATGCTGCAAAGAGAGACACAGTCAGCAACCTGTACGTGCCAATTACACAAAAACACAACACAAAACATGCCCCATAACAACATACAACTCTACAAACAGACAATCTGTGCTCCATGCTTCGTACCCATATATAACATCACCCCTGTGACGGGTCATTCACAGTCAATGCAGTAAGTCAGCCGCTGGTGGGTGCTTGGCAAATGGAACACCAATGTGTCACAATTCACACAACATGCAAGGTTCCCTGGGTAAGCAGACAGACCCATATGGCAAGCCATGTCTACAGAGCAAGTTGCGTACCACCATGACCAAAACAAAGTTGCCAGTGCATTTATCATGAAGTACGTGGAATAGACATGCACTGCACCCGAGTATGTCCCTTGCTGTATGTCCCTGTGAGCTGCCCCTTTCCATGTCTTGGAAGGCTACATGGTTGATACAAGTGCCTCAATGAACCTTGGTGTACCGCAGGCTATGTGCCACTGCCCCCGCATGTGTCCCAGACAACCCTACTATCAACAGCCATCAGTCCACAAACACATCTGAGCTGCATTGTGTGCTTCAACACCAATATTTGTCTAAGCTCACCCTCAGTGCTGTGACTAAGCCTGCACGTGCAACTCGCCTGGTGCAAGCTTTGCTGTCTCGTGGCCCCCCTGTGATGCTCACCTTGCCTGGAGTTCCTTGGAACATGTCAGCAGTTCTAGGATGTGGGTCTGCAATCAGGCACCAACAAACGGGTCAGGAATTACGTCGTCCAATGGGCCATGTCTGCTGGCAAAGGTGCTCTGGTGCCTCATCCCCCTGCAGAAAGTGCATGAAACACATGATTAATGCATCAAAGTGATCTGTGTGTGTCTCATCAGGCATCTCATTACTTGACCATGTCAGAGAGTCACATCACAAATCACACCATCATTCCGTCTTTCACCTCCAAAGTGTGGAACACTATCTACAGCATGATTTGCAACAAGCACGTGTACAGGAAAGATATGAAACATAATACACAATGCATAGCAATCAATGTCCACATTAATCATGACACGCCCCATCTAGCAAAAGCTGAACAGTGGACAATTACACCTAAATCATCCCCACTAGGGGTGTCAACACAAGTCAAAAAGCACCAGACATGCCACAGATATGACAGTCCAAAGCCCTTGTGTAAAATTCTGTTACACCGAACCATCCTTGCGAGCCCATGGATAAGGGAGGCAGGAGTGGCATATGTGAGTCAAGTAACCCAAGCAGCAAACACATACACAAGACAACCATGAAGGGCCCAGCTGGAACAGACAGTGGATGCCTTCAAAAACCACAAGGCACCACACTGTCACATGTAAGCACAATAGACTACAAATTTTAAACTAACTCAACTATTAACTAATTACACTAACTATGGAAAACCTACATTACCTATTTAAACTAACTATCAAACAGAAACTTAACTAACTAAACTAAATGAAAAATCAAAAATGGCCACTTACGACCCGGGGGGGAGGGGAGGCACCCAGGAGGGGGGAGGTACAGGGTGCTGCTCAACATCCACATGCGATGATGCTGAGCCAAAAAAAAATACCTCCATGGGCTCAACGCCTTCACAGCACGACCTATGTGGGAGATAGATGGTCGTCCGAGTCTGGCTCATCCTGGTAAGGAGGACGTGGCACAGTAGCCTGGCCACGCCTAGCCGCAGCTTGCCCCTCGTCGGCAGCAAGTCTGCCGGACAGGTGAGCCTGGTTCTGTGTGGCGATGTTACATAGGTCTGCATGCAGGACCTCACGTGATACACGTGCTTCCTCTTGCAAGGTAGCACGTGTAACATGGAGTTCCTCCTGCAAGGCCTGGCTGGACAACCGCTGCACCTCCCGGCAAGCCTGTAGCTCAGCCGAGATGGTGCGCTCAAGCTGTGCAAACCTCTCCTCTGCCCGCTGCCTCTGGGACATCATAAGGACACCCAGAGTGGATCTGAGGGAGGCATACTCCTCCCTCAGGGCATCCATGTGCGCCTCTGCGTGAGCAGCAATTGCTTGACGCAGAGACGACATTTCAGCCTGGCGTGCCCTGTCTGAGGCCGCCATGCCCAGCCTGAGTGAGCGGGCCGTGGACCGTGCCGCCTGCTGCTGGAGAAGCACCTGCCTAGCAGGGGGGAGCAGAGATCGGGCCACACGCTCCATGCTGTCAGCGATGTTCTCCATTGCTGCCCCCTGCCGTTCTGAATTGGCAGTCATGTCTTGCTCCCACTCAGTATACAGCGGTTGCGCGCGGCGACCGCGTTGCCGGGCTTGACCCCTGCGGGACCCAAGGACCGGGGGTCCTCGCTGTGTTGGCACCGCCTGCGGCTGCACGACTACATGCCCCCGTCGACGTGATGTCCCAGGCACATCAGTGACTGGTGTGGAGGGTGACCCTGCGTCCCGATCCACCACGGGCGGAGGAACCAAGACTGTCTGATCCCTCAGTGCAGGGGTCGCAGACAGAGGAGTGTCCACATCAGAATCACTCACCCCTGACACATGGACTTGATGCTCATCCAACTCAACATGGACGTCAGAGTCGTCATCAAGGCTGGACTCATAGGCAGCCAGAGACAGGATGGACTGCAGCACTTGGGGGTTTTCGTGGCCTACCACCCCACGACCCCCACTAGTGCCGGGTTGATGTGGTCTTACCAACCCTGTGTCTGGCATGACAACACCATCCTCTGCATCCATTGCGTCATCACCTGAAAAATAGAGAGGAAAAGGTCAGTACACATGTCAGAAGCACACAACACACACACACACACACCGACAGCAAAGGCATCCGGCAGACATGTGACACACAACATATGACCTTGCATGCATGCTGGGTCTACTTAGAATAGCTTCTGTGATCAGACCTGTCGAAAGGTGGCAGTTTGCATGGAAGTGGGTCTATGCAGTGCAGAAAATGTGTACGCCACTCACTACCTACATGTACAAGCACTCCATGGTGTGTGCCAGGAAATGTGAAGGCAGTGCAATGTCAAAATCAGACATCACGTGCATTGTGTATTCAATGTGTACCATGTCTAGAAGGCAAGCACCCCTCCACCCCAGTACCAAAGCAGGGATGCCTAGCATGGTATCAAAAGGCTGACCATACACCTGTGTATTGACAAGCAGTGTTGACTGGCATCAACAGCTTAATGTGATTGAAATTACAACACTGCAAATGATGCTGGGACAGTGGGCAGGACACATGATGGAAGATCCGGAGGCCGGCCACGTGTGAAGAAGACACAACAAGAGTTGGACAGAGTCATTGGCCATTGAACAGGCTGAGGCCTGTGAGCCACACAGATTGTCAGAGCCTAAACATGTGTGCAACGCAGGACTGAGCCACAGTTGACATGGGGAGGCCGATAATATGGCAGGCAATGTATGTAACCAAGGACTCATATTACAGTGATCATCCAGTCAAGGACACATAGGGGCATGCGTGCAATGCACATGGAGCATGAATGGGCACTCATGTCCCTGCGGGACATCTGACCCATGCACAGTACAAGTGGGATGCCCTGCATCGAGTACTAAGGCTGTACCACACGGCATATGTCTGGCACTTTCTAAGCTGGAAGTTAGCATCTACACAGGACACATGAACATGAAACTACACATTGGCAAGAATGTAGCAGACCAGTGCAAAGGTGGAACTGGGGTGCAGAGTGGCGGAGGAGGGGCAAGGGAGCATGACCACATGGAGTCCCGCATGCAGGCAGAGGAGACATGCATGACGGTGGGATTGCATTACTTACACATCAGAACCATGTACACGTCACATGTAGCAGCAATCATGCACAACACATCCCACAAGTGAAACACACACGTCCTCAACAACTACGCATCAACACTCACTGGACTGGGCATCAAAGTCCAGCATCTCTCCCACACCTTCGACCAATTCTGGTGGTATGAACTCCGCAACGAGAGCCTCATGCGGAGTGAGTTCTTCCTCCTCTGGTGCAGGCCCACCGCCAGTCACCAGAGTCAAGTTGTAATTTGAGGCACGCTTGGCCTTAGTGCTGCGCTTGATGTCATTCCAGCGCTTTTTGCACTCCTGCGCCGTGCGCACCTCATGGCCGAATGAACTGACATGTTCCGCCACATGCTTCCAGTGGGTGTCACGTTGGGCAGCCGTAGTCTGACTATTGGCACCCACTAGCATGTCACGGCTGTGTCCCCGCACGTAGTCCACGAGGAAGTCCAGTTCCTGCTTACAGAAAGGCTTCTTCCTCGACGTGCAGGAGGTCGTGGCTGTGTGTGGGGTCCCAGCCTGTGCTGCAGATGCAACCTTCCTCCTCTTGAACTGTGGCGCAGACCCTGGCTGGCTAATGCCGCCCCGACCAGTATGGCCAGTGGGTTGGGTGGATTGAGCCGAGGGAGTGGCAGGTGGAGGGATGACCAAAGGCCTGACTTGTGTCAGTGGCAGCTGGGTGCCCACTAATGGACCCTGCGCAGCAACATCAGCTGTGGCAGGGTCATTGACCGCAACGGTCCTGGTTGGCAGACTCACAACCGGGGTGCTGTTGGGTGCATCTGCCCCTGCACTTGCCAACACCCGGCTGTTCGGGGCAGCAGATGACATGACTGCCCCAGGGACACGTGTCTTGGTCTGAGCAGCCCGGCCTGCCCCAATGGTTTCCCCCCTGGCCTGTTGGAGATCTACCAAGGGCTCTTCAAGTGCCAACGCAGCCTGCGCTGGCAGACCCTGAGCCTGGGTGGCGGTGTCCACAGCTGCACCTGCAGCTACCGCTACCCTTGGGCCCGTGGCAGTCGATGAAACGGACTGCCGGGTCATACGGGTGCCAGTGCCAGATGCAGGAGCTGCATCCCCCTGAACCACAGGGGGTGGTGGCATGGCTGCACCAACACATGGCACAACATTGTGCTCAAGTGGCGCACCCCTGCCTCTTCCCCCTCTGTGGCTGCCCTGGACACCCTGGAGTCCCCCTACTCCCTGGTCACCACGGCCACGTCCCCGACCACGCCCGCCACGAGGAGGACGCCCAGCTGAGGCGCCCCTCACCTTTGGTAGCCTCCCTACCATGGCACAGATGTAATAGTGCTGGCACAGATGGAGTGGTGCCAATGGGAGGTGTACAGCACAATTGACCTGGGCAATTGGGGTGAAGGGGGTGGGAAGCAAGATGTTAACAGCCCCCCTGCACCTGCAAGGCTGTATGTGACCCCGGTGATGTGTTGACGGGTCACGCAACGCTCAGGCACCCCAAAACTGCAGTAAAACCGTGCACGCAACTTGGAGCCTACGTGCGTGGATTAAACCTCCCGCAGTACGCGGTGGCACCCAGTAACACGTATAACGCGTACGCGTGGGACATGCAGGCTACGATGACATCGAAAATGGGTGCGATACACAGGGGCACCCGCAGTGGGAAAAGGAGCGTTTGCGACTCACCGTCTGACTAGCGCGATGCAGAAAAACACGCGTAGCCAATACCCCCGCCAAAAGAAGAGATACGTCCTTGAGAGCTGTGAAGTAGATGGCGCGCGAAACAACTGGAAGCAGCAACACACGTCGGTCTCCACGAAAGGCACGTACAGCGAACTGCTGGGCCCGCTCACCTTTAACCCGTGCTGAGGGAAACGCACGCGCGCGTCACGTCACATGCGGACGTGCACTTTTTCACGTTTGATTACGCGCATTACACGCGGACGTGCAGTTTTTCACGCGCGCACGCTTATGCATGGGCCCTTTCCTCCTATTACACGCGGACGTGCAGTTTTTCACGCGCGCTTAAGCGCATTACACGCAGCGTGCAGATTTTTCACGTGCCTAATCACTCCGTATGAAGCTGGCCACGCGAAAACACACGGAAGACCACGCTCCTGCCCAGAAGGCCAATTCACTGGCCCCCAGTGCCCCAAGCAGCCTCCCACATGCCATCTGCTGCTGCCTGCCTGCCTGCCTGCCTGCCTGCCTGCCTGCTGCCACCGTGCCCTGCCATTTGGTGCCTGCACATCAGCCATCTGCAGGGGTCCAGTTGCTGTGTCCACCCCTGCTGGTACAGAAGAGTCCCGACTCAAATGACATCGCTCCACAGCCCAGCCCCAGGACCCAGTTGGTCACCCACTCCTGCCCCTGGGGTTGCCATGTCGAGCACATCCACATCTGACACCAGTGGCAACCCCCGGCCAGAGGGGCAGAGGGGCACCAGCTTCACTGCCACCGAAGTTGGTGTCCTGGTGGAGCATGTCCTGGGGCAGTATGATGCCCTCTTCGGATCGTCCCGCGCCAACAGGGAAGGACGGGTGAGGACGCGGAGGGGGTGGCAACCCGCACCATCCAGAAGGTCAAGAAGCGCTGGGAGGACTTGAGGTCCAGGACCCTCATGAAGGCCCGGCGCCTTGTGGAGGGGGCCAGGGCCGCATGAGTTCCATCCAGTTGAGGGTCCTGGAACGCGCACACCCAGCGCTCCACAGCCAGGTCCTTGAGAGGGAGACCCGTCTGGAGTTGAGCGGTAAGTGGCCAAGCATTGCTGTGTGAGACAGGGCATGTTGCAGTGTGCTGGTTGTCTGATACTTGCCTGCATGTGTGACATAGGCCATGTACGCATGTATGTGTGCAGGGACATCATGGTAATGCATGTGCGACCTGTAATGTGTGAACCGCATGGTTGTTGCATGTGTTTGAATGTGACATGGGGAGCCCTGTGCAGATTGCACACATGACAGCATGGAAGTCTCTGTTCCTGGACATGGGTGGGGGCCTGGTGGAGGGTGCCCCTGGTGGCTGGGGGGTGGGGGTGCTGGGAGACATGGGTGGGGGCCTGGTGGAGGCTGCCCCTGGTGGCTGGGGGGTGGGGGTGCTGGGAGACATGGGTGGGGGCCTGGTGGAGGGTGCCCCTGGTGGCTGGGGGGTGGGGGTGCTGGGAGACATGGGTGGGGGCCTGGTGGAGGCTGCCCCTGGTGGCTGGGGGGGTGGGGGTGCTGGGAGACATGAGTCGGACATGGGTGGGGGCCTGGTGGAGGGTGCCCCTGGTGGCTGGGCGGTGGGGGTGCTGGGAGACATGGGTGGGGGCCTGGTGGAGGGTGCCCCTGGTGGCTGGGCGGTGGGGGTGCTGGGAGACATGGGTGGGGGCCTGGTGGAGGCTGCCCCTGGTGGCTGGGGGGTGGGGGTGCTGGGAGACATGGGTGGGGGCCTGGTGGAGGGTGCCCCTGGTGGCTGGGGGGTGGGGGTGCTGGGAGACATGAGTCGGACATGGGTGGGGGCCTGGTGGAGGCTGCCCCTGGTGGCTGGGGGGTGGGGGTGCTGGGAGACATGGGTGGGGGCCTGGTGGAGGGTGCCCCTGGTGGCTGGGGGGTGGGGGTGCTGGGAGACATGGGTGGGGGCCTGGTGGAGGCTGCCCCTGGTGGCTGGGGGGGTGGGGGTGCTGGGAGACATGAGTCGGACATGGGTGGGGGCCTGGTGGAGGCTGCCCCTGGTGGCTGGGGGGTGGGGGTGGTGGGAGACATGGGTGGGGGCCTGGTGGAGGCTGCCCCTGGTGGCTGGGGGGTGGGGGTGCTGGGAGACATGGGTGGGGGCCTGGTGGAGGCTGCCCCTGGTGGCTGGGGGGGTGGGGGTGCTGGGAGACATGAGTCAGACATGGGTGGGGGCCTGGTGGAGGCTGCCCCTGGTGGCTGGGGGGTGGGGGTGCTGGGAGACATGGGTGGGGGCCTGGTGGAGGGTGCCCCTGGTGGCTGGGCGGTGGGGGTGCTGGGAGACATGGGTGGGGGCCTGGTGGAGGCTGCCCCTGGTGGCTGGGGGGTGGGGGTGCTGGGAGACATGGGTGGGGGCCTGGTGGAGGGAGCCCCTGGTGGCTGGGGGGTGGGGGTGGTGGGAGACATGGGTGGGGGCCTGGTGGAGGCTGCCCCTGGTGGCTGGGGGGTGGGGGTGCTGGGAGACATGGGTGGGGGCCTGGTGGAGGCTGCCCCTGGTGGCTGGGGGGGTGGGGGTGCTGGGAGACATGAGTCGGACATGGGTGGGGGCCTGGTGGAGGCTGCCCCTGGTGGCTGGGGGGTGGGGGTGCTGGGAGACATGGGTGGGGGCCTGGTGGAGGGTGCCCCTGGTGGCTGGGCGGTGGGGGTGCTGGGAGACATGGGTGGGGGCCTGGTGGAGGCTGCCCCTGGTGGCTGGGGGGTGGGGGTGCTGGGAGACATGGGTGGGGGCCTGGTGGAGGCTGCCCCTGGTGGCTGGGGGGGTGGGGGTGCTGGAAGACATGAGTCGGACATGGGTGGGGGCCTGGTGGAGGCTGCCCCTGGTGGCTGGGGGGTGGGGGTGGTGGGAGACATGGGTGGGGGCCTGGTGGAGGCTGCCCCTGGTGGCTGGGGGGTGGGGGTGCTGGGAGACATGGGTGGGGGCCTGGTGGAGGCTGCCCCTGGTGGCTGGGGGGGTGGGGGTGCTGGGAGACATGAGTCGGACATGGGTGGGGGCCTGGTGGAGGCTGCCCCTGGTGGCTGGGGGGTGGGGGTGCTGGGAGACATGGGTGGGGGCCTGGTGGAGGGTGCCCCTGGTGGCTGGGCGGTGGGGGTGCTGGGAGACATGGGTGGGGGCCTGGTGGAGGCTGCCCCTGGTGGCTGGGGGGTGGGGGTGCTGGGAGACATGGGTGGGGGCCTGGTGGAGGGTGCCCCTGGTGGCTGGGGGGTGGGGGTGGTGGGAGACATGGGTGGGGGCCTGGTGGAGGCTGCCCCTGGTGGCTGGGGGGTGGGGGTGCTGGGAGACATGGGTGGGGGCCTGGTGGAGGCTGCCCCTGGTGGCTGGGGGGGTGGGGGTGCTGGGAGACATGAGTCGGACATGGGTGGGGGCCTGGTGGAGGCTGCCCCTGGTGGCTGGGGGGTGGGGGTGCTGGGAGACATGGGTGGGGGCCTGGTGGAGGGTGCCCCTGGTGGCTGGGCGGTGGGGGTGCTGGGAGACATGGGTGGGGGCCTGGTGGAGGCTGCCCCTGGTGGCTGGGGGGTGGGGGTGCTGGGAGACATGGGTGGGGGCCTGGTGGAGGCTGCCCCTGGTGGCTGGGGGGGTGGGGGTGCTGGGAGACATGAGTCGGACATGGGTGGGGGCCTGGTGGAGGGTGCCCCTGGTGGCTGGGGGGTGGGGGTGGTGGGAGACATGGGTGGGGGCCTGGTGGAGGCTGCCCCTGGTGGCTGGTGGGTGGGGGTGCTGGGAGACATGGGTGGGGGCCTGGTGGAGGGTGCCCCTGGTGGCTGGGGGTGGGGGTGCTGGGAGACATGGGTGGGGGCCTGCTGGCAGGTGCCCCACAGTTCTGGGGGGTGGGGGTGCAAGGGGACATGTGGCTTGGCTGGGGGGCATGGCTATGGTGGATGGGCTGCCTGTGGGACATGACATGGGGTGCAGGGTAGTCCCCTGTGGTGTGGGATGCCTGCAGAGGTCGTGGAGGGGGTAGAGGGGAGACCTGGGAGGACCCACACTGCCAATTCACGTCTTGAACTTCCCGCACACCCACCACCCGCGCACCCCTGAAATCCACGTACCCAGGCCAATCGCGTGTAGACTTTCTCGCGCACCCCTGAAATCCACGTGCCCAGGCCAATCGCGTGTAGACTTTCTCGCGCACCCCTGAAATCCACGTACCCAGGCCAATCGCGTGTAGACTTTCTCGCGCACCCCTGAAATCCACGTACCCAGGCCAATCGCGTGTAGACTTTCTCGCGCACCCCTGAAATCCACGTACCCAGGCCAATCGTGTGTAGACTTTCTCGCGCACCCCTGAAATCCACGTACCCAGGCCAATCGCGTGTAGTTTTTCTCGCGCACCCCTGAAATCCACGTACCCAGGCCAATCGCGTGTAGACTTTCTCGCGCACCCCTGAAATCCACGTACCCAGGCCAATCGTGTGTAGACTTTCTCGCGCACCCCTGAAATCCACGTACCCAGGCCAATCGCGTGTAGTTTTTCTCGCGCACCCCTGAAATCCACGTACCCAGGCCAATCGCGTGTAGACTTTCTCGCGCACCCCTGAAATCCACGTACCCAGGCCAATCGCGTGTAGACTTTCTCACGCACCCCTGAAATCCACGTACCCAGGCCAATCGCGTGTAGTCTTTCTCGCGCACCCCTGAAATCCACGTACCCAGGCCAATCGTGTGTAGACTTTCTCGCGCACCCCTGAAATCCACGTACCCAGGCCAATCGCGTGTAGTTTTTCTCGCGCACCCCTGAAATCCACGTACCCAGGCCAATCGCGTGTAGACTTTCTCGTGCACCCCTGAAATCCACGTACCCAGGCCAATTGCGTGTAGACTTTCTCGCGCACCCCTGAAATCCACGTACCCAGGCCAATCGCGTGTAGTCTTTCTCGCGCACCCCTGAAATCCATGTACCCAGGCCAATCGTGTGTAGACTTTCTTGCGCACCCCTGAAATCCACGTACCCAGGCCAATCGCGTGTAGTCTTTCTCGCGCACCCCTGAAATCCACGTACCCAGGCCAATCGCGTGTAGACTTTCTCGCGCACCCCTGAAATACACGTACCCAGCCCAGCCGCGTATGGAAACACCCGCACACCCCTGGAATACACGCTCCCAGCTCTGCGTTTGCTGCTGCCCTTTGCGCTGGGTTGGGGATTTTGATGGCTTTTCCCTGCGCGAGAGGCGTTCTTGGAGGCGTAACTGGCGCTGCTGCAGGGTCGCTGCGCAACTGTGCGCCACGGCTGGTTTTGGTGGCTGGAATCCATGAATACGCTGTGCGCGGAAATGGATTTTAGCGCACGCGGCTGGCACAGGGATTCGCACGCGCACACTGTGCGCCAGCCGCGTGCGCCACTTGTGCGCTGAATTCTATGAATCGGCCCCTTTATGTCATGTGTTTTACCATTCGGAAGTGAAATAGTTTTTTGATTATGCATGATTTGGGGACACAATTTACCTTTCCCACATTGGTAGTTTCCTTGTGGTCGAGGCAATTGCCAGTGTGAGAATAATGTTCCTTCTTTCTTTTGAATTTGGCTCCAAGAAACTGGTACTAAGTGTCTTTTTCAATGTTTCCACTTCTCTGAAGGTGATTGTTGGTTTGTCTTCGATGTGTCTGGCTATCATTGTATCCAATTGCAGGATGTGCCATTGTTTTTTCAAAAATGTTCTCAATTTGAATTGTTCTGCACAGAACGTTGTGATCATTCTCAGTTTATGATCTTTCTGCGATTAATCTGTTACAATTGGTCTGTTCACAAGTAGTTGCACTCTGTTTTTAGCATTTTATTTTTCTTTTGCTATATTAAGTAGGCGATCCGAACAGCCTCTTTTTTTGAAGTTGTCAATACCCACTTGTACATATTTGGAAAATTCTTCTTCTGCACTACTTTTTCTTTTTATACTTAGACATTTTCCATAAGGAATATCTTTCATTGTATATTCAGCGGGATTACTTTCTGCTTGTAGGATACTGTTTCCTGCTGTTGGCTTATGATATACTAGCTGGGGTACTCGGCGTTGCCCTGATTGAGTGGTGTCTCATCTGCCCTGGAGGATGTTGCTCTTGTCCTCTTGTCGGCAAGTCTTTCTCCAGTTTGCTCTAGTGTCTCATGTGCCCTGGAGGATGTTGCTCTTGTCCTCATGTCAGCAAGTCTTGCTCCAGTTTGCTCTGGCATCTCATTTGTCCTGGAGAAAGACGCTTGTGTCCTCTGGTCAGCAAGTCGTGCTGCTGTTTGTTGTTGTCTTTCAGAAGCTCTTGATATTGATTTTCGCTTTGCATCAGATGGGGCTTTTCCAAGTGATATTAATTTTGTGTGTGCCATGTTTCAGTCACTTAATGGCTTCAGCACATTTGAGAAAATGTCCAAGAAAGATTGATTGATTGTGCTCTCTTCTCGTGAATGAACTTAAATAAGCTGTAACCTTGCCATTTCCCATATTTGGAGTGGCGTGATAAAATAACACGTGTAATACTTTTCTTTTTGTATTCCCTTTAAAACTGCTTTACTAAACAGTTTCAAACTGTATACAGTAGTAATACATTTTAAAGGAATAACAAACATAGAACATTTCAATTCAGACACTTTTCCAAATATTGCCTCCTTCTAGTACAGTGATGGTGAACCTATGACACGCGTGTCAGTGCTGACACGCGTAGCCATTTGGGGTGACACGCGCAGGATTTCATGCGATTCATCCTCGGCTCCTGCACGGCTGCCGAGGATGAAAGAATCTGTGCTGGAGGAACGGGGGGGGGCGGGACGTGTGATCTCCCCCACCCACACTCACTTACTGTATCGCCGCCGCCTGACAGTGAAGCACAGCCCCTTTCTGAGCGCAGGGGTTGGCGCACACACGTCATCAGCATGGCAAGGACGTTAGGGAGGACCCGCAGGAGAGGAGCGCGGGAACAGTGCGTGTCTCTCTCCAGCACGGCGAGGACGTTAGGGAGGACCCGCAGGAGAGGAGCGCGGGAACAGTGCGCGCCTCTCTCCAGCACGGCGAGGACGTTAGGGAGGACCCGAAGGAGAGGAGCGCGGGAACAGTGCGCGCCTCTCTCCAGCACGGCGAGGACGTTAGGGAGGACCCGCAGGAGAGGAGCGCGGGAACAGTGCGTGCCTCTCTCCAGTCAGGCCGCAATGCAGTCGCTGCCAGACTGACCTTCACAGTAAGCAGGGGAAGGAAAGTGGGGAAAGATTATCATTATTAGCAATAATGCTACTTAGGTTTGGGGTCTGCTGCAGACTCAAACCCAAACCTATCAGGGCATGCTGGGCGTTGTAGTTTTGGCTCAGCTGAACTGCTGCAGAGCCATAGGCTGTATAAGATCATGCTGGGCATTGCAGTTTTGGCTCTGCAGCAGTGCAGCTGAGCCAAAACTACAACTCCAAGCATGTTGCACCATAACCTATACTACTATATAGTCAAGTGCAACATGCTGGGAGTTTTAGATTTGGCGTAGCTGCAGAGCCGTAGGCTGTATACAGGCATGCTGGGAGTTGTAGTCATGTAGTAATAAAAGTTCCAACCCCTTTTGTCTGTAGGCCTGAACTCTGGCACAGAGAGTCTACTCCTGGGACTTCCGGTTACGACCGCACCACAGCAGGGAACAGCGGAGTGCCGGGGGGAACTGTGAGCGCCATTAGCAGCAACTATTGGGGTGCCATGGACTTGTAATTGCCCACAATAACTGAGATAAGTGAGGGGGAGGTTGTGTTAGCCAATTAGGGGTTAACTAGCCAAACAAGCTATCTATAATTCTATCTGCTGTCACTGGCCCACTGATGGAGCACCCAAAAAATAAAAAACAAAGGTTAAGTAAAGGGAGTGGTAGTAGCAGTGGCCGACCCTTTCAAGAGACATGGAGCGAGATGTATGGCATTATAGAAAGAAATGGCAGATCATTTTGCGTTCGATGTACTGAAACGGTAGTAAGCAGAACGTGGAATATAAATAGACATTTTGAAACTAATCATTCCCAGCTCTTGGAAAAAAGTGAGGATGAAAGGAGGGAATACATTTCCATGAAGCTACACCTTTATAAGAGCCAATCTAACTCCATCCTTAAATTTATAAAAGGCTCTACAAATTTAAACTCTGCAAGTTTGAGCATTGCTCACTCCATAGCTCAGCATGCAAAAGCGCTTAATGAGGGAGAATTTATTAAAGAAATTCTCCTAAGATGTGCGCCAGTTCTATTTCACGATATGCAGAATAAAGATGCAATTATTAAGAGAATATCTGAGTTACCACTCAGTAGAAATATCATAAAAGACCGAATAATGAGACTGAACACAAACGTACAACATCAATTAAAGAGAGACATAAGGAATTGTAAATATTTTTCCATCTCTCTTGATGAAACTACTGATGTCACATCGCATGCTCAGTTGGCCATTATTGGTCGATATTCTGATGGTCACACAATGAGAGAAGAGTTGATAAAGTTAGTATCAGTGCCAACAAGTACATCAGGAAGCGAAATATGTAAGGTTGTTATGCAAACATTCTGCGACCTAAGCATTGATATATCTAAAGTTGTGTCAGTGACGACAGATGGTGCCCCAAACATGGTGGGGAAAAAAGTTGGATTTGTGAAATTGTTTATAGAAGCTATTGGACATCCGATTGTGCCTTTTCATTGTATTATCCATCAGGAGGCTTTATGTGCCAAGGCAGGATTCACTGACTTAAATGACTTAATGTCAGTTGTTACAAAAATAGTTAATTTAATAGCTGCTCGCCCCCTTCACAAGCGAGAATTTTCAGCACTTTTACAGGAGGTTGATTCCACCTACAGTGGACTGCTGATGTACAATAATGTAAGATGGCTGAGCCGAGGCAAGGTTCTTGGGCGCTTTGTGGAGTGCTTTGAAGAAATTAAGGTATTTCTTGAAGAGAAGGATCTGAGAAACTTTCCTCAGCTCAATGATGATAAGTGGGTCAACACCCTGATGTTTTTTACAGATCTCTCTGTTCATGTTAATGAACTGAACTTAAAGTTACAAGGTTTTGGCAAAAGTATTGATGTTATGTTTGGATACATAAAAGCTTTTGTAAGTAAAGTAAAAATTTTCAAGCGAGATGTAGAAACTAAAACGTATAAGTATTTTCCTCGAGTACAAAAGCATTTTGAGAAGGCCAGTGCAGCTGTACGAAATGAAGTGGAACTCTTGCATATGAAGTACCAGCATGTTTTAGACTCGTTACTTGACCAGTTTACTGATAGATTTAGTCAATTTAGAAGCCTAGAACAGACCATGAAAATAATTAAGTATCCTGATGTAGTAGTCTACAATAGTTTGGAATTAAATGGTTTCCAATGGATGCAAATAGATGATTTGGAGATGCAGCTTGCAGAATTTCAAGACAGCATCTGGGCTCAGGTGTTTGTCGACTTGAGGTCAAAGCTTGAGAATCTGGAAAGGGGCCGCTTGGAGAATAAAGATGAGTGCCACTACGAACAGGAAATTTGGAGTGCCTGGAACAGACTACCAGAAACTTTTAGCACCCTGACAAATATAGCAACAGCTTTACTCACAATTTTTCCTTCTACGTACTTTTGTGAGACCTTATTCTCAGCATTAAATAATATCAAAACCAACAAAAGAAACAGATTGACAGATGAGGTTAGTAGCGCTTGCTTGGTCCTGAAGTGTACAAAATACCAACCTTCAATTGAAGATTTAGCCAATGAAATTCAGCAACAAAAAAGTCACTAATAGGCAGGTTAGTTAAAGAATTCGCCCTCCCCCTCACTTATCTCAGTTCACCGCAGGGCTGAATATTCATAATCTTCGCCCTCACGTCACTAGGAATATCCATAGCAGGGGCGGGCTGGAGCGGCATGTTGATGAGGACGTGGAGCTGGAAGCAGCCGACTCCACAGCCCTGGTTCACGGCACCCCAAACAAGTTCAATAATATCAAGGGAACATACGAAATCGACTGATGAACAAAGAAGTTACTAAGCAGGTATGTTAAATAATTTGTTTTTGGTTTATTAAATACAATTATATATTGCAATTATACATTTTTGTAGTTTAAACTATAAATTGCGCAAAATTATGTTTTTTTGTCGAAGTGACACACCACGCGAGTTATGCTCGATTTTTTGCCGATTTTTGACACACCACGCCAAAAAGGTTGCCCATCACTGACGTAGGTGCTCGAATAAATGACTCCCTGAATGAACGCAAGCAGCAATGTGTACCTCCACCCAAGCTTATCTTTGGAGGAAATAGCATTCACTCATCGGTGCACGCATACATTGACTGTAACACACGCCCCGTGGTGCCCCCCAGTACATCACAAAGCACACATCTGTTCCCCAGCAAGACCTACCTTTGGTAGAAACTGAGAACGCATTTGGGTTTGGTGTGATGCTTGGTGTTGGGGGCATGCCACAGCTGCGAGTATTGGCTTGGCGATGCATGGAACAATACAAGAATGAGTGCCTAGCCTTGGTCTGCTGCACAGTACTGGGTCCTCCCAAGAAGTCAGTTGGAGGTGATTCTGTCACTATGCTTCTGGGAACATCGCCTCCCACACTGGATTCTGTTCACTTGAGTTCCAATTATCCACTGACAAGACGTAGAATAGAATTGTCCACCCGGAACAAGTGAACAGCATAAGACCTAATGAATCACATACCTCAGGCCCCCGAAGATCCGCACATGAAGAGAGGTGCATTGAAAGCAGTGTCAGCACTCTCCCATAATAAATTAAGCAGGGAAAGTGGGAGGATGTATTTGAAGCCTCTACAGACTGTGGGCCTCATCACGACTTTGGCGGTAACCTCTAAATCCAGCGGTCACGCTATTACTGCCGGATTTAAGGGTCCGCCAAATCAGGAGTTCGGCAGATTTCGCCCCAGCTCTGAGGGGAAATCCGTCAAAAATTTGCACTATTACCGCCGGCGGGAAATCCGCCAGCGGTAAGAGCATGAATTTTCCCCATTGAGCCCAATGGGGAATGGGGCATTCCCGAATGGGCTCAATGGGGAATGGGGAATTACATTACCGCTGAACTTGTGATCCCGCGGTAGGGCTAATACCGCCGCCAGTAATACCGCCGGCGTTACCACCAAAGTCGTGATCAGGCCTTGTGTCTCACTGCACCTGACATCACAGATAGCCACGAAAGAAGAGTGGAAAACAGGCAAGCTCTGTGAGGAACCTGAGGTGAGTACAGCCAACAAGCGGCGTAACCCGCTAGCCGATGCTGACCAGCTCCTTAAAGATCTCACTACTCTGAAAGAAAAAGTAAATCGAAACTGCGCAAGTGAATTGGGCATGAGATGCCAGGGGAGAGGGTCTGCCCATCTTAAAACTCCTGATCCTGTGAATCAAGGACTGCCAAGCCGGTGTAAAGAGAGTTTAGGAGAAATCCAAAAACAAGTAAAGTAATCACAAAAATGAAGACGGATAGACTCTAGTCCCACAGCCCAAATTCTAAGTTTGCAAAATCGACCAAGATTTGAAACTCGACCTGGAAGGAACAAAGAGCCCTCCAGTCGATCGATCTAAAAAATCCTGCTTGAATTAACTCAGGAGAATCTGTATCATCATCTGACGACCCAACATCTGATTCGTCCTTTGTGGAAAGGGAATACCCAAAGAGAAGATCTTTACCCCTGAGGAACTCAAAACCAAAGGACCCTGGTAAGCAAATTCGGGAGATGGGTGAAAAGGTGGTTCTTGAGTTAAGGCCAAATGTAATGTCTGCATTATCTATTGCTGTGGCTCCATTCACAAACATTTTAGAGCTGTTCAACGACAATTATAAGGACCAGAACACACTAATTGCCCTAATGAACTCCAAAATGGTGAACATGGAAATGGAGCTACGAGAAATGAGAGCACAAGCCCATAATGACTCGCAAAAAGCTGAAATCGCATCTATGCTGTTAAAAGAGCAGTTAAAAAATTATGCAGATGACAAAACACTTCTTGCTGAAGTCGCACGTGAAGCACCAATGATTCTTAAGAGGGCACACCTTGAACAGAGCAATTGTGAGTTGGGCCCAGTCGAATCCTTAAGAAACGAAAAAGTCGGTCCACACCACAAAAATGGCCTGCAACTTGACATTCGAGGTGCTGTTAATCAAAATATTCAGCAAAGTACGGCTGCGATCCTGGCCGTGACCCATGCAGTAAGTGAAACCAAAGATGACAGAATCATAAACCTGACCGTGCTGGAAGAAACACGTCGGGCCACTCAAAAAAAACTAGAAAAAAGCCCAGAATCAAAAACAAGTGAGCAAACTAAAAACATAGAAACAGAACAGAGGATTTAACTGCCTGAAATATATCCATCTACTTCGGACAATGCAGACGATTTGGTAGGCAACCCAGAAGAGTTAGACAACCACAAAATGGAAAATAATAAAAAGAACAACGAAACATATGCAATTTTTGAAAAACAAAAAAGTGTTATAACCCTTAAAGATAGGGGAGCCAACCTCAACCAAGGCAAATGCAAAAAGAAAACAAAAAATCAATCAATTGGCAAAAACACAAATGCAAAAAGTTCACGGAAATGTCTGACAAATCTAAAATCCTTGAATGTCACCATCCATGCGGCAGGATCTCAAATAACTCATGAGATAAAAAGAGCATTGACATTGACACTCAAGAATGATGATAAAAGTACAACGGATCAAAAAGAGACATGTCCTGGGATAACCCAGTGAAGAGAAGACGAGATCATGGCAAAAATGCTAAATCTGTCCACATACGAAACAGATGAAGAGGAAGACCTTCAGGTAAGAGATCAATCACAGGAAAACAGGATTATACTATGCAGCGACTTAGAAGAGGAGACTCAGTCTGTGGCTCCTGATAATGTTGAATTGAATTCAAAGTTGACACCCTCAAACACGGCTGACCATAGTCGGAAACCGGTTTGCTTCCAAACAATTGCTGAACAAAGAGCTGCTATTGAAGCGAAGAACCTGAATACTTAGGGGATCCTGACACAACCCCGGAACCCTGGGGCATCCACCCAATACGTTTGAGCCATCTTCTGAAACAGTAATAATAATAGTAATATTTATTGTGATTTAGTTTACATTAAAACTTTACACAAACTTTTTTAAGAATAGCATACATAAACATATTATTGATAAATCAGAATATACAGTATAGAACCATAATTTCATACACATACAGTAATACATCCAACTTTCCATTAAACATTTCCTTTCTTTCTCAATCAGAACTATAAAATCCTAAAGAAAACAGAAATTGAACTAAACTAAAGTCCCTACTTCATCAATATAGGATATATGGCTAAGGCTGCACTCTTGCTCTTTAGTCAGAAAAAATCACAAGCTTTCTATAACACATCTTTTACATTATATGGTAACCTTCCCTGGTCGGATGTGATAATTACATTGTTTTCAAGCAGATTGGGTTGAACACATTCTCTTTGTCAGCTTCTTATATTGTTATACTAAGGCTAACTTCAACTTTCAGGCAGATGTTATATAATGCAGTCAGCAGGCACATGCTGACGTAATTGGCACAGTGACCCCAGAATAGCTCCTCCTTAATATGCTCATAGTTATGAGCATGCTTGCCCAAGAGGAGGTTAATTACACTAGCCATTTCATGGCATTCTGTCAGGAGATGTTTAGCTGTCTCCAACTGATCTTGCTCTTTGCACAAACGGCATAGTCGTAATTCCACAGCAAACTTATCCTTTCTCCCAGTGACCATTAGTGTGGGTAGTTGCTCTAATCTAGAACAAAGCGTCTCAGTCTTACAGATGGGCACAGATTCAAATATCTCTGGGGCTTCTTAAAATCATAAAGCCTATACTGCACAAACTGATATCTTTTTAACCCCCTGAGATGGTCATAGTTCTCCAACCAATCCCAGAGATCTATACATTTTCCCAATGCCCTGTGTGCCTCATCTGAATGACTCTCTCCCCTAAATTGCCAACCTATTTCAGCAAACAGATTGATCATACGCCCATTAGTTGTGCATGGTGAGTTTTCCGCGGACATTTCCTGATGAACTGCTATTATTAGTCCATTCTTTTTACCACTGGACATTTTCAAGTATAACGCAGCCCACTTCTTCAGTACTATAGCCTTTAAGGAAATCAGCCCAAGTTCCAGCCTTATTAATGACATTGGTATACCAGGGGGTAAACCAAGGATGCATCACCAGAATTTCCCTTCAATAACCTGAAGCCAGAGCTTCAAGACCATATATTATCATCGGGCAAAGAACTTGCATATACAATTGGCGAGTGCCCCATAGAGTAAAACCTCCCTGCTTGATGGTAAAGCTACAGAACAAGGCAGTCAGTTGTGCTGCTCTTATGGCACGTGTTTGTTTGCATGTTACGTAATCACCAGTAAGTTCAAAATATTGAGGGGCATAGGTGATGCTTATTATACTACCATAAGCTGCACTCGAGATGTATTCCCATTGGTATACCTCATGACCTTTGTCTTTTCCAGGTTAATGCTGAGGCCGCTTTCCCCCGCACATTCCCAGAGGACTGTAGCCGACCTTCGTATCCCACTAATGATATGATCGAAAATTACCAGGTCGTCCGCATAGGCTAAAACAGGGCATTGGGCCTCACCAATTTTAGGGGGACAGTTTATCGCAGCAATTATTGCTGCAGGGATGTCATGGCCATATAGATTGTATATTAGAGGCGCCGTGATGCATCCTTGCTTTATCCCCCTATTTCGGGAAACATTTCCTGTAGTGTGACCTTCCTGATCTAGTTTTAGGTTTACTGAATTATCTTGATGTAACAGTCTGAGATAGTATAACAGACCCTCAGGACAGCTCATAAGTTTTAGTTTCCGCCACAAGCGACCTCTAGGGATCGAATCAAATGCCGCCGTGAAATCTATGTATAGGGCGTACCAGGGAGGTTGCCCCCCTGTCCTTGCTCTAGAGCGTAATAGGTTCATTACCATAATGTTATGGGTGGTAGAATATCCCTGTTTAAACCCACTTTGGAATTTGCATAGGATGCCTGAGTGCTCCACCCAAAGCTGTAGTTATTTTAATAACAGTGAGGCAAATATCTTCACCGTAGAGTCTACATTGAAAGTAGCCTATAGTTATTTGGATCTAACCGATTTCCCTTTTTAAAAACGGGGATAAGAACCCTGTTTGCCATGATCGGGGTATTTTGCCTTCTTTTAGGATCTTATTAAATAGGATAACCAGTAAACTGGCCCAGAACTCAGGTTGGGATTTGATGACAATATTAGCCAATACATTTGGTCCTGGCGCTCAGGAAGATTTTAGCTCTTTAATCTTATTCACCACAGCTTCATATGATGTATTAGTGGGTGAAACTAATGGGGGACTGCCCAGTGATAATGATTCGTCATTATCTAACTGGGCATTCCAATTTTCCAAAAATATTGTCCATACTGCAGCCTCAATAGGGTTTGCTAATGGACCTTTCGCTACACCCCATGCTTCACCCAAAAGTGGCCAGATATTGCGGGTATTTCCTTCACAGATCATCTTCACCAATACAAATTCTTATACGCCCTTCTTTTGGTTTGATGATTGCTCTATATCTATTTTGATACACCTCACGTTTGCATAATATATCTCCAGAGGAGCAGCCTTTTTCTTGGCATAGCGAAGCTCTGCTCTAAGTTCTCTTTTGGCATCTCTGATCACCTTGTCATAGGGAGGTTTTTTGTCCTCAGTACTTATCATTACCGCCATGGGAATGGCAGCATGCTTGCCAGCAAAGTTATAGATCCAATCTTCTATGGAGTTAATTGTCATCTCCCTAAAATTAGGAATACAATGGGATCTATCCATAGCTAGTGATTCCATGGCACGTGTTACATTTTTATCTGACCAACTAATCCTTGTGCCTGCTTTATTGACATTTATGTTACCCATACTACTCATAAGGAGATCCCCTCTGGAAATGTTGAGCTCGCATACCAGAGCGGCATGATCACTGCACTCATTGGGCATGACTCGCAAATAAATAGTCCAGAGTACTAAAAGAGATACCATTCGACCATGTATGGTGACCTGGATAATCACTGGCGGTTCTGCTATTTAACATTTCTAAGTCCCAGGACTCAAACAGGTATTCCCACCCTCGGCCCTCAGGGTCCTTTTTAGTGTGTTACATAGATCCCTTCTCTCTTAACTTAGGGTTCTGTGATTCCCCCCTCTCCCAGTCACATGGCAGTTAAAATCAACAACAACTATTATCCCTGTATTCCCAGATTTTGTCAGCCAGGTCGCCAATAGGTCATGGAGAGCCTCTTCCAGTTTTTCTCTTAATACGGCTCGAGGGGGGTTATAAAGGCTCACTAGTAGAAATGTTTCCTTCGTTCCCTTATTGTCATAGATCACGTCTACTGCAATCATATTGCTTTCTAATTGAGAGCTAATCTGCCTCGAACCTAATGTATTAGCCACCCCCGTAGTCAGGCCTCCATATGGCCTGCCTTTTCCCCCTTTTGTGGCTTCAGAATGTTAGGTTACATAGCCGTCTAATATCAAAGGGTCCATTACCCATGTCTCTTGTAGGCAAATACAACTATGCTTGTCAAGCAATTTAGTTGAACCCTCAGATGATAAAAGATGTGCAAAGCCACTGCAATTCCATGTCAGAATGGTGAGATCTCATTGTTTTGAAAGTACCTCTGGTAACAAGTCCACCAACCATTTTAGTACTTGTTGAACATCCAATGCTTCCACCTTCTTCCCTTTTGGTAATCTTGGGCAGTCTGTATCTTTCATTGGAATATCTGCCTCTCTATCCAAACAGCTTAGATCTATTTAATTCAGGTCAGCATCTACCTCCACATCCGCTGCTTTCAATTCATCTTTATAGTTTCTTATCAATTGTGCTGTGGACAGAAACTTACATTGAAGCGCTGAGACTTTGGGATTTGGGCCTTTCAAAGGTTCCACAAATTGAAAATTGTCATATTTAAGGACCCGAAATTGTGGTACAGAATTCAATCTTGTTAGGAATTCTAAGTGTGATAGCCATTTGTGTTCCCCACTTTGATAAAGATTCTTGATCAGACAGATACGGCTTCCTGCAATCGCCCCTTTGGCTTCAGCCGATGAGATTGATATTGTTGCAGGTTCTTTCTGCTCTAGTGGTAGCCTTAGAGACTTGTCCTCGATTATCATGTCATCATCACTCACGGTATCCTCCTCCGGGATGTCTGCATCATCTTCCAGCTCATTCACATTAAGTTGATCGGGTAACAACCAGCTAGTCAAGCGGCCCTCTCCAGTTGCCTTTTTTTTCTTGGCTCTAGCCGCTCTTTTCTTGGCTTTCTTAGAAGGCAACCCTGGGAGGCCTGCGTCAGCCCTCAGTGAGACCATAGCACTGGATAATTTGCTCTTTTCAGCCCTTCTAGCCATTCTTTGCTGTTTACGTGAGAAAAATGGTTTGATACTCGGGTCAGTCTCCGGATTTTGCTGTTCTTCAATCACTTCAGCAATATGTATGGCTTCTGAGAGATTGGATTCCACTTTTCCACAAGCTTTCTCCTTCCTGTTGTTATCTAGAGCTAGTGTGTTAGTATTGGCCAATATCCGCCCAGGCATCTGTAATGAAATCTAAAGGGCAAACTGCAAAGATGCTACTGATGACTGAATCTCTGCTATCTCGACTGCCCTCGGATAGGGACTGCCCAAGCAGTCCATTTCGGCATCTGGGGCATCCTCCATAGAGGCCATAGCTACATTTGGTGAGGCTGACAGTCTACCCGTTCCCCCCACAGCGGTAGGTGTCCCAGGAGGTGTGATCGTCTGCCTGTCTGCCTGGGTTCCATTACTGCTGATTGTCATTGCACCAGTGTGAGGTGTTATACTTCTTTGGATATTCAGACACAGTTCTAACAATTAATTGTTATCAATGTCTTCAAAGTTCAATGAGCTCAATGGGCCGTTATCACATGAACCCAGTGCAATTATTTCCTCAATAGTAGTAGAATTTATTTCAGGAGGTGGATTTTGGGGAAAGAACTTGGTAATCACACCTTGATTCGCTGGGACGGTGTTCTTAACTTTCTTTTTTGTTTTTGGTTTCTCCATCTCGCACTCCTTACTTGGTGAGTTCCTGGTTTTCACCATCTGCATGGTGCTTCTTAAATTGTACTTGGGCTTTGTGAGCCTTTTCCCAGATGGCATTTAAGCTGCCCAATCAATACCCCTCCTTCAATGGGAAGGTTATATAACCAATTCGAGTGTCCCTCAGCCACCCTATAGGATACTCTTTCCTACTGTTTCCTAAATGCTCTCACAATAACTATGTTCATCTGGGCACTCTTGCTCCCCCCAAACAGGATCAAAGGCACAAGGCCCACAGGCTCCTGTTGTTGTCGTGCTGCTTACAAACTCAGCTAGAGTATTGACTTAGTTTGGTGATTATCATCCATAACCACAGAGTGCCCAAATTTGCACCCTTATAGGGGAGTCTCTGCAGCATCAATATGGGCTTCCACCCACTGCCAAGATAGTGCAGTGACCTCCTTTAGACCATAATTGCGTGCCTCAGTGTGCAAGATCTCTTATATATTTTTAGGTGCAAGCACCGCGCCTCAGCAGACAAAAAACGCTATAGGGCGCCAATACCTCCCGAGGTTTTACCAACACCGGGCCCTGGTCAGTAGGCACCTATGATAGCTACCACACTGACCACCTGGGCCTCAAGAGTGCGCATGTTCGCACTGCATGTACACCTATAAACACTCACCGCCCTTGACGGTAGGCTTAATAAAGTTTGACAGAGCTCAAGGCTCGGGGCAAAGGGTAGTCCTATCTGCCTTACCCTTGGCTTTCCGCCCAGCTCCTGGACAGCCCGTAACCAGCCCGTATCCAGGGCCCGGCAATCGTCACTCCCCTACACACCTCAATCAGCCGGTGCCGACTTGCTTTCCGCCAACTTGGTTTCCACTCCAAATCTCCCCAAGGCCCTAGGACGAGGCTTCCTGTGGCAGAGCAACTACCAGCAACCCGCTCTGTGAGCCGACGTTGAAAACGTTGTTAGAGGAAGGAACCTCTCAACGTACAGCGTACACCAGCGTGAATGAAACAGCACCTCGCCGCAGCTCGTAGCTAGTCACAGAGGCTGCTTCCGATTCCAATCTGAGAGATCTTCACCAGTAGTAGCAGAAACAGTAATAACCAACTTATTACAGAGACAAATTAAGCAGAAACTGAACCCCCAACATGGGCGTGGAGGATGACTGGAGAGTAGACAATCGGCCCCCAGTCCAGTCTGGTCACAGAAACAATCACAAACAACAAAAGATAGATTCCAACTATTGCATTAGGCTGGAAAGAATCTTTCCAACGGACGATGGACCCATCCTAAACAGGAATAACATTATCTGCCTCTTTCATCACATACCACACCTAACATCAATATTGTCTAGAGATATCAAAACAGTTGAATTAATTGAAGACTCAATGTTTGATTGTGTGCTGCTTCACATCTATTCTAGATCTATTCGGGACACAATACTAAACAGCACTGTGGACATAAACTCATTTGGTTTTGACCTAGAGGAAATTAATCCTAAAGCCTCATGGAACCAAACTATAATTTGCTCGAAAATTGGTGTTCAGGAAGCCCAAGGACTCCTCACAAAAACAATTGGCTCAAAACGAACTCAATTAGCTGCCCACAACTGTATGACCGGACTAACCGGGATTGAAAGGCAGCAGGAAGATGCATATAGTAGGTCAGGGGATGAAGCCTCAAAACCCAAAAAACAAATAAAGATCACATTCGCATGTAGCAGCAATGACGTGAATGCGGATAAAGAAATTAAAACTCTGCTAAATATATTAGAAGAGAGCGAAAATTGGAGCTGGGTGGCTGACGTCCTAAACAAGAATGGAGCCAGATAATGCCTAACCTTTGCAGACAGTGGCTTGATACAAATGGGTTCCTGGAATACGCTGGGGTTTGGCCATTTGTTTCAGAATACTTCTACGCCCTGAGGGATTTAGATATACTATGCCTTCAAGAGACATGGCTTGTCACCCGCACCATGTGTGGAAAGCTACCAAATTACAACAAATCCCGCTATACAATACTCAAAGGGCCGTCCGATGTCTGGGCAATTAACTGTGGTCAAAATAAAATGTTGCCTTTGTATTCTGAACCCCCACAATCAGTCTCCTTATATCCAAATTTCCACCATAGAATTGCCACAGGACAAAGATGAAAATAGACAAATCTTACATATTATAAATGTATACTGGCAACATCAAGCAACCGGAACATGGATCTTCCTGGATGAGCTTTGCAACATAATTGACAACATAATGTCTATAGAGAGGAACCCGTTCATTATAATATGTGGCGATCTAAACATGGAATGCATTGGGATGGAAACAGGTGGAAAGAAAACGAGAAAAAAAACAGAGCACCTCAATAAGATCAAAACTGCGTGGCTGAGTGAAACGGAATCCAGGGAGATCAGGTTATCATAGGAGATATCCCCCCTAAGCAACCTGGTGAAGAGCCAATCAACAATCAATCTTGGACTACTTCTTCGCCTCAGAATCATTCGCAACTTTAAAATAGTTGAAATGACACAGAGTGATCACAACCTAGCAAAAATTACCTTCACACAATCTAAGCCCTCAACTCCTGAAATATGGTCTCAAAGATTTAGCACTGAACCGGGCCGAAATAGATTGAAACTGAATAGCACAAAAATAATAAACATCACAAATGCAATAAAGAACAACACGAGCAAGGAAGGCAATGATAAGGTTGATTACAGTGCTATACTACAACAATATAAAGAAGTGAGGCACAATACCGGAAAATCGAGATTTAAGCCTCTGCATGTCTTTGATATAGCAATATCACAGAAGAAAAGGGGACTTCGTAAGAATATTAGAGCAATCATACAAACCAATCATGCAAACCGATTCAGAGAAAAAAAGAAAGACAAAATGAGATACAACAACTGGCTGAAGTCACATAAGATAATCGTGGAACAGCGAGATGCTTAAATAATGCTGGAGAGCATGGCCAGAATTAAATAACATAGAGGCTCCACAGCAAGCCCTGTTATGCAATATGGTAACAGAGGAACAGTGGATTAACCACTAAACCAGCCTATTTGAGAAACAAGGCCCAATCATTGAACAACGGTTTGAACACATGAACACATGAAGTCCTGGAACATCGATATTACTAGAGAGGACATCATGGAGAATATCAGGCGCATTAGCTCTTCCAGAGCCCCGGGCCCAGATGACCTAACAAATTACACACTAAAGCAAAATCCCAACGAGTGGGCAGATTTTTGTGATAAGCTATTCCAGATCATATTAAGAGAATGTACGATACCAACGTCCTGGAAAAGCGCAGTCATAGTACCAATATTTAGAAAAGGCATTAGAACAAAGCCCAAAGCCCAAAAACTATCGGATGATAGCGCTCTTAGACGTGGTAGGAAAGATCTTCGCAACTAAATTACAACACCATCTAATAGGCTGGATTAACCTGTCTGGATCTTTTGACCCTAGACAGACAGGCTTCGTCAGGGGCATGGGCTGCGGTCTGAATCTATTGATGCTTAATTTGCTCAAAATAGAGGCAATCAGGAAAAAAACAAAAATCTACCTTGCCTTCGTAGAATTGGCTCATGCCTTCGAGACCTTCTATGCTGGAAGATGAGGAACTGGAATTGCCCAGCAGGTCTAGTTATGGCAATCAAGGAACTCTACTCAAGCACAGAGCTCAAAATAAAATTTGCATTGCTCAAAATGGAACACTGTCTGCACCGATAAGAACATCTCAAGGAGTAAAGAAAGGCTGCCCACTGGGCTCAATACTGTTCAACTTACTCATAGCTGACATCGGAAGCTCTTTGAGTGAAGTACAATTTTTCTCTTCGAAGATAAATGGAAACCACCTGAGCTGGATGTTATACGCCAACAATATTGTCCCCCTGGACTTGACCCCAGTGGGGCTCCAGCGCACACTAACAACCCTACAGAATTATATTACCAACAATGGCTTGAAGATTAATGCCTCCAAAACAGAGATACTGGAGCTGAAAAATTTGAAAGGACCAAAAAGGAACTTGAAGAAAACATTTCATTGTAAGCTTGGCCAGGAAATATTAAAATGTGTAACCCAATCACAATATTTGGGAGGCGTGATAAACTCCAGCATCAACGATGAACCGATGACTCTGAAAATTAAAATGAAGTGTAATCAGCTAACCGCGCAAGGTGCTATGAATAACAGAAAATATGGCAAATTTACTCTAAAACCGAAAGTCAACTTCTATAAAACAAAAGTGGTACCAACCGTAATTCATGGTGCAGAAGTAATAATGGGATGTTCGTATACGACATGGGCGACTTGTGAACATATCTTCCGGAAAGAAATCTTACAACTTCCGCCAGGAACTCCAACAGCATGAATGTGGTATGAGTTAGGCCTCACCTCAATCAACGCGAGAATCATTTAGAACACGTTGTCTTTATTTAGGAAAGTGATCAGCACAGATAATCTACCGCAGTTTACGATCTTGAATTCTGGACCCATAGACAAAAACAGAAACGCTATTGGGTACATAGGAAGAAAGCTTTGAGGAAATTCTGAGGCAGCTAAATACTACTAAGCTGCTGGCTCTTTTAAAGGAACTATCTGGCAATATGATTGTCCATATCTCGTCTGCAGTCAATCACTCTTTTGCCACAGGCGATATCCCGTCCTCTCTTAAACATGCCCTCCTTGGACCCTGAAGTATTGGCCAACTACCGGCCTATCTCTCTTCTGCCATGCATGATGAAAGTAATGGAAGCTCTTGTCTCCCCGCTGCTTTCCAATTTCCTTGAATCCTCCTGCTATTTTGACGTATTTCAATCTGGTCCCCGGCTAGGGCGCAGCACGGAATCGATCCTGAACTCGGTGCTTGACGACCTAGCACGTCTGGTTGACCAGGGTGGTGTCGGAGCCATCCTTTTTTTTGATCTATCTGCAGTTTTCGACATGGTTAATCATTCTACCCTGATTGCCCGCCTGTCTGCTGCTGGGCTATCTGGTCGTGTTCTTGATTGGTTCACTGCCTTCCTCGTCCACAGGTCCCAGTTGGTATCTCTTCCGCCCTTTCGGTCCCGCCAGTTTCCCTTACTTGCGGTGTCCCACAAGAATCAGCATTCTCCCCGATTCTGTTTAACATCTACATCAGACTCCTCCTCCTTCTTCTCCAAGGCCATGGCTTCCGCTATAACTCCTATGCCGATGACACTCATATCTTAGTCCGGTTAGATCTAGCTCAGACTGAGACTGCTGCAAGACTGAGGAAATGCCTGGAGGAATTGGGTAGCTGGATGTCTTCCAACTGGCTTAAGCTCAATGCCAGTCTTGATTGTTGGGACTACCTCCCCTCCAGCTATATTGAACCGCTGACTTCTGGCCTCTCTCACTTGGCCCCTGTCCTACACCTGTGCTGTTGGTAAAAAACCTAGGGGTAAACATTTCGGCTTCCCTGACCATGGAGGAGCAGGTGGAGCAGTCTGTAAAACTGGCCATTTTAAACTCTGGGTCTTGTGGAAGGTCCTTCCTTTGATCCCCACAGCCTGTCAAGCCCCAGTGGTGGCCACACTAGTTTTAAGTGGTCTTGACTACTGTAACTCGCTCTACTTGGGGCAATCTTGCTACCTCGTTAAGCAGCTAAATTCTGCGGCAAGGTCTATCCTTCGCCCTCCTTTTGGAGCTCAAATGTCAGCCCTTCTGAGGCAACTGCACTGGCTCCCTGTTGAGGCCTGTGTCATGTTTAAATCCATGTGTATAGTTCACCAGGCCTTTTATGGCATTGGTGCTAAGTATTTGCAAGCTAAATTTGTGCACTACTCTCCCACTCGGCTCCTCTGCTCTAAATCAGCCCTTCTTATAGTTATTCCTCGGTTCAGGCTGGCCCAGTCTGGTGGGCGTTCCTTCTCCATTGTGGCTGCTATTGCCTGGAATAAACTTCGCTTTCGCTACAGAGTATTGCTGACCATCTCAGATTCCAGCGTAAACTTAAAACGCTATTATTCTAGAATTCTGTCCTGTTTCTACCCGTCCTCAGCCCCTAGTGGCATGATGGCTTCCGCGACCGTGTGCTTAACAAATTCATATAACATAACATAACTAAGGACGTGCCTGCAACAAAATCCAAACGCAGTTAAAAAAAACGATGGCAACACGAATGGATTGAAACCATCAACCTGAGAGGATGACATAGATGCATGCAGCTGGCGGCTCCAGAAGCCAGGGCATATAACGAGCTGCCTAAATACCTCAAAAAGTTTCCTAGTAGACATTTAAGAACTGTCTTTATGAAGTTCTGACAAAATAGTTTCCAAACAAAAGAAATACAAAATTTGAGGGAAATAACCCCTCACAAGGATAGTAGTTGTAGATTTTGCACCAATGCAGATGAGACTCTAAAACACTTGGTCCTTCATTGGCCTATACTGCAACCACAAAGAAAAATATATTTTGGACCTGAGAGCGCAAAAAGATCAACTTGGAGTAGTGAGCATGGTTGTGTGCGATGTCAGAAGGATTTAACAACAAACTGACATTTGCGTTGGCCTTTTATTTAAACCAACTGAACCAAAGGTTACTGGGTTTAGGTCACTTAATGTGAGAAAGGACTCATGCCAAGATAAGCAGACTCATGATAAACCTTACCGTGCTCCTGTGATAAACTGTGTTGTAGTTAGACAAAGATAGGAAATGTTGTTTATGTTTTATTATTTTCTCATTTTTAAAACTGTAATAAAACATTTTAAAAAATTAAAAATAAATAGGGTTGTACCCTTTAAAAGAGTTGAAAGCGGCGACAAGGTAAAGTAATCCGATATACAAACCCCCAGCTTACAATAGTGACGATAGTCTAGAGAAGAATAAGAGAAAAGAAGAGATCTTTGAGATCATACAAGACAAAGAAGAAAGGAGTGAGCGGTCGAAATTGTCGATAGAAATAGACAGGGAAATTAAGAGATGGAAAGGAGAGAAGCATAAAGCTAACGAGATAGCGCTCATGCAGAACTAATGGATGGGAAGACATATCTTACTTAAAATAGATGGGAAGAGTTTTGAGGAAGTTAGGCAAAGAGAAGACAGGGATGAACAAGAAAGAAAGGATAAAGAATGAGAGAAGAGATTGAGAGAAGATGACCAAAAAAGGAAGAGCAGAGAACGACAAGAACAGATATACCAGGAGAAGCAAGAGAGAAAAGAAGAAGAGGCAGAAGAACAATGAAAGTATGACAATAGATAGAGAGTGATAGAAGAAAGAGATAAACAGGAAAGGAAGAAAGAAGAGGAGGAAGCGTGAAAATGAAGGGACAAAAGATCACAGAGACGAAGCAAAGAAGAATAAGGAGAGGGGAAGAATAAAGGCAAGAAGAAGAACAATTAGAAGGGATGTGAGAAAGCAAAGAGAGATAGATGAAGAAGTGAAACAAAAGAGGCAAGGAGGTTGTGATACCTGTCTCACTCGTAAAGAACTAGTAGGGCCAAGCCCAGAAATACGATGGGATAGAATAGAAGAGTAGCTTCCGATAAAAAGGAAGAAACATCAGAGGCATCTAGAGTAGTGTTAGATGAAGAAACGTTTGATGCGGAAAGCATTGGAGAAAGGATTGATAAGGTCTATGAACAATTGAGACGAAATAGCGAGTATGAAACTCAAGTGAACGATGGTCGACCCTAATGCCTCGATCACGAAGCGAGGAGGGAAGCTTGTTCAGTGATGAATGTTGAACATTGTCTTTAAGTAGATTGAATCTGGATAAGGGTGAAGGGGATGATAGTCACACTAGTTGGGGCTAAGAAATTTCAGATGAGGAAAGATGGTCTACCCTCGAGGTAGGAGGAGGGAGCGAGTTTGCCCCTGTAGAAAGCTTGAGAATGGACAAAGAAGTGAGATGGTCTGATCTGGAACAACCTATGGATAGGATGCCAGATCCCATAGCATATCCTGAGTGTCCCGGAGGACGATCGCACAGTGAGACAGGAGAGTTGCCGCTGTATATGGGCAGGTTAAAGTTAAGAACGTGTTAAGGTTAAGGTTGTTACCTACAAGGAGGCAGACAGGGACGATCGTCCCTGCCATGGATAGAATAATAGTGGGATCCAACTGTGGGGCAGGGTTTATGCAGTTTCCCTTATTGGAAAAAAGGGGAAGCAAGACCACAGTGTATTCCGTGGCCGCAGATGGACAAGGATACTTTGGCCATAGGGGACATAAAAGTTCTCCTGGCAGCTATTCTTGGGGAGAGAACTGATGACATATAGAGAAGAGCAGCGTATTCAAGTGTGACCGCACAGAATACAGCGCATGATGGGGCGCCGTTTAATAATTGGAGAGCGCTCAGGGTACAGTATCCTGACACATCAGATATAGGTGCAATTATGACACGCAAGATGAAGGAAGATGAAGACCCTATTGCTTACATTCAGGATATTCAGGAGAAATGGCAACTTGAAACTCGCGAGCCATGGGAAAAGACAGTGGCATTGTTTTACCACATTTTATGTCAAGGTTTGCCTGAGCCAGTACAGAGGCAGATGAAGAAACAAGTGGGGATGCAAGTGAAGCCTTGGGCTGAGATACAATCCAGTTGACAATAATACATCATTGTTGGTTATTACAAGAGAAAAATAAGAAGAAAGTTGAGAATAGGAAAATTGAGGAAGCCAAGTTAGTTCAGAAAAAATTGGGTTTGTGCCACTAGGCAGAGGTATAGGCTATAGGGGAAGAGGAGGATTTCAAAATAATGAAGGTGGGTTTCAAGGTGCAGAGAATGGGAACCAGAGAACTCAAGGAGGGCTTGTCAGAAGGGCACCCCCCCAGTATGTTGGACTTGTGGGATGAAGGGGCACATTGCACATGTATGTGGGAGCCACGGGAATGTACAGAATGGTCAATTTTCAAGAGGGGGACAGCTTATCCTCCACCATATCGTACACAGACCAGAGAAGGGTACAATCAAGATCAGATATTGTATCAGGCACAAGCGCCATGAGTGCAGCAAGTGCAACAGCAAGAACAAGTGCAAATGAATCCACTGCAAGGGCAGTTGCAAGCCCCCATGCAGACACAGCAGTATGCAAACACATGACAAGTACTGACACCCAGAATAGGAGGTGTGAGGGAATCACTTCACAGGTACGGGGATGCGCCTGTACCAACAATAGGACAGCTCACAGGGTGACTTTATTTGTTAAGTACTATCTGTGACACCAGACCCCAACAGGAACCAAGAGGTGTTGTGACGATAGGAGCCAAATCTTTTTCTTTTCTAGTAGACACTGGAGCTACTCGTTCATGTATACGAGAGGAAAAATATCCCATGTCGGGAATTGCCATAAATGTTCAAGGGTTCTCTGGAGCTACAAGTCGAGTTCCTTTTTACTAATGCATTACCAGTCTCTATAGGAGAGTGTGACATGTCTGATCCTTTGTTATATTCATGACAGACAACTGTTAACATTTTGGGAAGAGATATAATGACAAAACCTAACATACTGATTTCATTCACTGATCAAGGGGTAGTGTGCTCCACTCCAGGAATACACTATTTAAGCATGGGAGAACTGATGCTGGTATTTACAAGGCAAGTGGCTCTGCGAGGCATTCCAGTAGATCCAGAGATTTTTCTGTATGGAGAGAGCATTGTACTGACATGGCTACCTGGCTTAGTGGGAACAATTGTGAGGATACCTGACACGTTCTTGTTTAGACTGTGAATACCTATGGATGAAGAGGCTGGACAGACTATCCCCATGGAATTGGAAGCAGCCATAGTACGAAAGGAAATGGCCATGCTTGAAGGAGTAGACAATGAGGGTAGACCATGGAGGACATTAATAGCTCTCACGGAAGGGTACAGATTGACTGACATTACTGATGACGACATGTTCAGAGAAGACCAAACAGACGATGAAGTGGTGTTCTTTATGAGTATTACATACTAGATAACAATAGAGAAAATAGAGGTTCTACAGCAAATGGCGATAATGCAGCAACGTCCAGCATTTATTCAGGAAGACTTGGAGAAGGTACTGAGCGTCCTTTGGACCACAGGGCCTTATGATGTAGGTTTATTGAAGAGAATAGGGGAGGTTAAAATAAAGCTTAAGCCAGGAGCGATTTTAACTCAAGCAAAGCAGTACCCCATGTCTCGAGAAGCTGATCAGGGTATATTCCAGACTATCTCAGCACTGATGAATCAGGGAATTTTGGTGCCATCGGAATCGTTGTGTAATACTGTGGTGTATCTGATAAAAAAATCTAAAGGAGGGACATGGAGATTTATACAAGATATGAGACCGATTAACCAGATTGCATATGTGGAGTTTCCTCAAGTTCCTAACACGGCGACGATACTGTGCATTATCCTGGTGGAAGACCGATATTTCACAGTGATCGATTTGAAAAATGCGTTTTTCTTGATCCCATTGCACAAGAGCTCACAAGACTTGATATCATTTACGTTTCGCCAAACCCGATTGAAACATACTCGTTTGTCCAGGGGACTGTGAATCCCCATCGATCTTTAATAGAGTCCTACAGATGGATTTAGGCAATATTGATCTTAAGAGTACAGTCATACAATACGTAGAATGGCATTTACATTTGTGGCACCACAGAAGAAGAGTGCAGACAAGATTCTGTTCAGTTGATGACTTTTCTTGCAGAGAAGGAATATAAGGTAGACAAGAAGAAACTGCAATATTGTCAAGAAGAGGTGTTATACATAGGTCAATTGATTCCGCATAAAGGAAAGAAAGTGATGCCTGAAAGAGCTGAGGCGATTATGAAAATGCCAAAACCAAACACAGGGAAGCAGATGCAAAGATTCTTGGGTTTCTTGGGGTTATGCAACTATACCAGAGCCTGGGTGTTTCATTATAGTACAGATACAAGACCACTTCTGAAAGCTTTAAAGTAAGCACATGCAGGGACGTCATTTCACCAAAATGCCAGGGATAGTGGAAGTGACATCACACGACCCTTGACCTCTGATGACATAATAGGAAGTGATGTCATTTTGACCCCACCCTGAAGTGACATCACAGGAAGCGATGGAACACAACCTTTCACCTCTCAACAAAACAGGAAGTGGCATGACATAGCATTGTTTCAATGTACCCTACAAACAATATGGTTACGTTATCACTGTAAAGTGATATACATTAAGGATTGGAACGGATCACCATATGTATCATTAATATTGGTGTGTATAGGCCCATATTACTGTGAATGCAAGCAGACGTCCAAGGCCAAACGATAATGATGTGTTATTATACAGCACTTACACTTAAGTGCTTCATGTAGAACAACTATACATACAATATCACCCAACCAGTGTTGGTACTCATTTATCAACCTCAGCAGGATGAAAGGCTGAGTTGACCTTGCTGGGAGTCGAACCTGCAGATCACACAGACATTGCAGTAGCCAGCGCTCTACCCACTGAGCTATTTTACCGGCTATAGCTATCAGAAAACCAGACACTCTAGAAACAAAGAGCCACATGCTGCTGGCCAAAGGCCATGAGCCTCAATCTAAAAAAATAAAAAATAAAAAAAATGGGTTGTTCTTTTTTTTTTAGGGGTAGCAAGGGAGACCACAGGGGCAGCAAGGGAGACCTCAGGGGTCGCATTTTAGACCCAGTATGAAAGGACACTTCCCTTGTTAATAGTCATTGGCAGCTGGCACGTTCGTGATTGAGATGTCTACAAGTATTCTTATGGGCCGCTCTATGACTCTGTGGAGCATGCTCTGTTTGCCATTTTAGAGAAACCCAACAGTACATTGCCATCCCAAAGAGCTTCAGCATATGAGGTAATGATTTCGAACCCAACGATTAAAATGGTAAGATGTAAAAAAGTGAATCCTGGCACGTTTATAGCTGAACCAATAGAAGAAGGCGACCATGTGCATGACTGTGCTAATTATGTTGAATTTTATGATGATAAACCCCACGTGAAGGAGATTGCTTTAGCAGGAGGGGCGATTCTCTTTATTGACGGTTCTTCAAACATTGATCAGACTAGTTGGTAAAGGCATTCAGGCGCAGCAGTAGTGAGACATAGATTAAATTGAGAATTTTAAGTTGTAGCAAGTGCAAGGCTATGTCTCACTTTTCAGCGCAAGTGGCAGAATTGCTAGCGCTCTTGTTGCGCTCGAGAAACACAAAGGACAGGAAGTGACAGTGTACAGTGACTCCCCCTACATGATGTCCACCATACATGCAGGGTTAGCACGTTAGAGAAGGAGGGGCTACCTCCATGCAGACGCCACTCTAGTGCAGCATGTATCCTTATTGGATGGGCTTCTTAAGGCACTACAACTCCCAGTAGCCATAGCATTGCACAATAAGAAAATAGATTTTATCTCTTGTGGGAATGAAGTCGCAGATGAAGAAGCCAAGAGGGTTGCATGTTCCTCAGTTCGAGTTTTGATACTGAGAATGTTAAAGAAAAAGCAGTTACAACCATGTTAGTTTAAGAGGGGTTTCATAAATTATCGATAACCCAACTAAGGGAGATTCAAGGAAGTGCACTGCAGGAAGAGCAGTAACTATGGAAGCAAATGGGGTGTTCTTTATCCCCCACAGAAGCAAGGTCGGGCTTGAACAGCTGCTTTACCCAGCGCATGTAACTGGGGAAAGTCTTGCTGCTACGATTGCGGAAGACTGTTTCATTCCATTGTTGGAACACATTGCATTATTAATGGTGAACTGCATCGTGTGTCAAATGTTTACTGCTGGGCATACACTGAGGATGATTAGAGGGGTGATACCTCAACCGAATTGTCAGTTTCAGCATTTACATACCGATTATGTTGATGTGCTGCATGTATGTAATGGATATAGGTATCTATTAGTGATGGTGTGTCCCTTTTCCAGGTGGATCGAGGCAGTTTCTTCTACATGTGACATGTACAGAAATAGCTGGATCGCCTGAATGTTGGGAGTGAACTCAAATCTTAGTCTATGGACGAGTGAAATCTAAGAAGGGATGGGAAGAAGGGCTGATGTCCTGTGCAGCTCATCTACTGAAGCTAGAGTATGTACAAGAGGTACAGAGTAAATGATGGGTGTTTAAAATCATGGTCTAAACATGCCAAATTGCTGACATGAGTAGAAGATGAATCAAGTCCCTTGACTGTGATCCCATTGGCTAATGCGACATTGTGCTTCCAAAGATATGGAAAGAAGCACGTGGGAGACAACAAGGACTGCAAAACTACATTTGATGTTTCTAGGATGGGAGCAGGGACAGACGTCCTGATGGATCGATATTGGGCCTGTGGGCCTAGGGCCTACATGAAGCTGCCCAAGGACTGGGGAGGAACGTGCTCCTTAGTGCTTACTCATGTTCCAGCATTACTGATTCCTCAGAGCGACCTGAAAATTGGAGAATTTCCAAAAGCAGATGCCCATTTGAGAAAGAGAAGATTGCTTGAGTTTCTCAATCAGACCAAGAGAGAGAATTATTTTTCAGCCAAATCAATAGAAGCATTTGATGCCAGTCCTTATGAACACATGTTGTTCAGCAAGACTGCTTCAATCTTCATGATGGCCAGCACCAAATGGTTGCAGATCACAAGATGGAAGTTCCTGCAGACGATCAATACCACCATACAGGGATTCAATGCTATCAAAGAAGAGCTAAGGGCCATACGACTAATGACCCTGCAGAACAGATATGTCCTTGGCATGATCACAGCGATGGAAGGAGGAGTTTGCGCCAAAATCAGGCCTTCATGTAGCACATTCATACCTTCTCATGATGACGCGAATGGGACCTTGACAGAGGTCATAACGTTGTTAACAAACCTGCATAACAAGATGGAAGACGAGACTGAGGACGTTACAGATGACAGTTGGTTTGCACGGATTTCGCAGTGGTTAGCAAACATATGTAAGACCCTTGGAGCAATATTGGTCATGGTAATGTTTGTATTCTGTGTGATCAGGATATTAATTGCACAATCTAAGAAGACAGCAAAGAAGGCAGTAGGAATGAAGGGTTTGGATCCAAGGAATTCACAGATAAAGATGTCAGAAAATACATAGAGGCTAGCATTGTAGCAGCAGAGGGAACAAAGTTCCTGTATCCCAAGGATCACAAAAAGTACTTGGAATGATGGGTCTATTGTAATCCAAATGGACAGTGCAACTACCTGACCTGGAGCGTGGATGAACATGTTAAATCAGCCGGCACTGGGGAGGGGGATTGATGAAGATCTGGACTGCGAAGAAGCACTTTTTCAAAAGAAAATATCAATATGTGGAAACCATTGAGGAGGTGGTCGATGACACAACCAGATGAGGGAATGTAGAGAAGCAGTTGCATGCCTCTGCAGAAAATCTCGTCCCCTAGCCTCTTATATGTTGGAAGTCAGAGACTGTGCCATGTTTGACACCAGCAGTTGTGCCAATTCCACAGCGACTGTTTGAGAAAAAGAATCCTCTGAGTAAACCCTATTGAATGTATCGCCTGAAGAGACGACAATGTGAGGGAGGAACTCCCAAAAGGAATTTGAAAAAGAGTGAAAGAGAAGCCAGTGATGTCACAAGAGACGAGCATGATGCACTGAGAATACTGGCTGAAGAAAATTATGGAACTTGTGGTAACTGATGACGAAGTTAAGAATCAAATAAACTTTCATATGCAGAAAAGAAGATTGCACGCATGCAAAGTGCTGTAGAAATGTGACCGTTCAATGATTGCACAGATGCTGAAAAACAAGTAGACTAAGTGGTCATAGAAGCTGGCAATAGGTAGTGAATAGACTGCAGACAAAGCCACCATTGTAGAGAAGCTGGACAACGGTGCCATGAATTTTAGCAAGCTGAAACCCATGAAGAAGAAAGGCAGAGAATTGTGTTGCAGCACAAATAACTGAAATCCTGGAAGAGTCTGGAAGGGCTGTCTGGCCTGGCATCAAAACAGAAGCAGCCAAGGTCGGTTATCTATTCTCGAAAGCAATAAACATTAGAAGGATGAATCATCCCTTATCAAGGGGCAAAGAAAGAACACCACGAGTGCCAAGATTTATTCATTTAAGACATTCAAATGCTGCAGAATAGACCAGAATCATGTTCTCCTCTCACGTGAGCTGAGGATGGAAATAGATTTGAGCTTGGAGTCCTAGAACAACGATAGTGAAAGCCTGTACTCCCATATATTCACACAGACAAGGATACTTTGCAAGGACAAGTTCAAAGACAATCTGCATGGCATCAGGCATGGGTGATGAGTGATGTTGGACTAATTGGATGGGGAGGTAAAGTCACCTCCTGGTGCCTGCATATGATTTTAGGTGCTGCTAAGTGAGCCGAATGTTCCAGACATGGCACGAGCATGCCAACCAATTGTTGAAGGCTGTATAATGAAGGGCCTTGTAGTTTGAGAGCCAATGATATACTGTGTACTTAACAGTGTTGAAGATTACATGTTTTAGAGGTAGGCATAAGGTGTCCACCTGACAGTACATAGCCAATCACAATCCCAGCCCTTATAGAAAGTATCTGTAGATGTTCCCCCTTGAACGTACCACAATCTCTCATAGGTTTTTCTTATTTGCCACGTAGTATGACATCACTGCTGATGTATTTTGTGCATATAAGGATGTTTGTATGTGAAATTTGTCTACAACAGAACAAACATCCATTGATATCCATTGTAACCTCTCTGTTTTAGATCATTGTTAATTAAACATCAACCTTTTCCATCTTCCTGGGTTGGATCTATTATTTGGACTCAGAGTTATTCTGCAGAACCCCATCCATTGCATGCATGATACTAAAGAACCATAAATTCAGTTGGACTGAAGGAGGGACCTTTATTTAATCCAGAGATAAGATTCTTACAGAGATTTAGGTCTGATAAGTTTAATACTAAATTCTCCTGTTGCATTGTTTTATCCCTCGTGATCTTGTTCTCATTCCTGTATCTTCTTCTTCCATTTCTTTTGTCAGTTGTTTTGCCTCTTTTGTGTTTTTTGCAATGGTCAAGGTATTTAGTCTGCTTGTGAATCTTCCTGCGATGTATATCAGTTTTCTGATATTCTGTTTGTGTCTTTTGAATTTTTCTAAGAAAGGACAATCTATTGTTCTCTCTAAAGTATTTGAACTCAGGTCTCCTTCTGTATTTCTACTAGTCCCTTATTCCACCCCTGAAGGTGATTGGGGTGAAAATATCTCTGTTGTTGTCATCATTGCTTTCTGAACTGTTTTTGTGTTGTATTTAGAATCATAATATTTCTGGAAAGTATAGATCTTTTTGTATAGATAATCCTGTTCATTTCTTTTGATTTTTTTCAGTTTCTTAGGTTTAATTCTTTTGTAAAAAACGTTGCATATGGTCGTCTACAATGTTATCGTTTATTATGTGGGGAAATATGCTAAACAATGTTCACTTGATCGTATCATTTTCACCATCAAAGAACTATCTTTGGCTACTTGGGCATAACATTTCTTTATAAAGAACTTTAGAGTGCACATGTAAAGAAAACTGTCTCGCTGTGTCAACATGCAAACAAAGGCATCCATATTGTCTCTTTCAAGTTTGGCGGGAATGCCGTTCTGCCGACCTTAAATGTATAAGAGGATTAAGCAAGAGGAATTTCCTGTTACGTTGCTGGAGTATGGAGTAAGATCTGAATGTGACCAAAACATTGTTACGGGTTAACAAATCCATCATGAATGTAACGTCTATGTCTTATAATATATGCTTGGTCCCTGTAAGTACATGAGGGGGTAATGGCGTAATGATAATACCATTTTAAATAACACACTTGATTCTAAGGAATGTTGTTACTCTAACTAATTGGAAGAAAACAAGTTGGTTTATATATGTACAACAGAGTTGGAAATGAGCCATCTTTATCAACACTTTTCACTAATCCCTCAAATATCTAAACACAAATTTAAGCAACTTATTATGAGTTGCAAGTATTTGCTCTCTATGATTTAGTGATAACAGAATCTACATTTAGAGCTTTTTCTAAACCATTTTCATCATCGTGTAGCAAAGAGGAATCATATCTGTCATGTGTTTATATTGTGAAAAGGAGATCTCTGGTTAGAAAATTGAGCTTTTCTTAATGACCTTTAAAGCTGAATAGAACTGGAGGGTCTCCTCACTCACATGTATCATGTGACTGTCGCAATGATGCTGTGGAATGAAACATGACGTTTTGGCTGATCTGTCCTTGATATAACAATCCTCATAGACACTATGTGATACCCCTTCTTCGAATTCTAACGTTTAGGCACTAGAGGCCTGCATATTAACATTTGATGCTCTCATCAGATTTGAGGGGTTGTAGCTCTTTGGAAAGATTTCTGTTGGCTGCGTTTTACATTAGGACTAGCAGAAGTACACGTTCTCCCAACGGGTTCTATAGACAGGCATGATAACACTCTCATCAATTGTTGAAAATGAATGATCCTGTAGGTCGCTGTTCCGCTTCACCCTGGCATGGTGCAGTTCGTTGCAGTGCATTGTGGTGCAAATATCTCAGAAATGGTGCATCCTAGAGCCTTGGAAATGGACCTCAAGTTTTGTTCCTCGTGCCGGGACTGGTTGAGAAAGAAATTTTTTTTGTTTCCCTTCCTAGTGAACACAGTTTACGGCTTTATCGGCAGGCACCATCTTGCAAAAATCCTCTGGAAAAGTAATTTCAACTGATGCAACAAAAATGTGGAAACTTCTGGAATGTTACCTGCCTTCACCTTCAGCTTTCAGGTCCATTCGCTTCCAATACTTTTTTTGTTTCCCTTTCCGGTGAACATTGTTTGCGGCTTTGTCTGCAGGTCACAAACGCACAAACAAATGTTTACTTTTGGTGAAATCTGGGGAAAGGGGTGGGGTGTCCAAATTTCATGTAGCCAGTAATGTTCAGAGGCTTCTAACAGATAAGGATAATTTGGTGGAGATTGGTGATCCGGTGTGGAATTGTGTAAGGAACAACGCTTCACCACAAACCCACATTTTGACTTTTGCTGAACTCTGTGGAATGGGGTGTGGTGTGCAAATGTCATGAAGCCAGTATTATCCTGACCGTCCTAACAGGAAACGAGGAAGAATTTGGTGCAGATTAGTGAAACGGTGTTGGATTGTATAAGGAACTGCTTCGCCAAGCCACTGGCCCACAAATCCGATTTCAAACCCAAGACAAATTTTGACTTTTATATATATGTATTTGAAAGATGGGATTAACTGAGTTTTAGGATGAGGTGGTGTATCGCGGATTGCCATCTGATGACTGTGAATGCCTTGGCTTTTTTTGGTTCTCCTAACCATCTGCTGGGACCATTGGGGGTGAAGTGCTGTGGACTAAGGCCTCAACTGCTGGATGCACTGAAAACGGGCTCCTGCTCACTGGAGGTGAAGGATAGCCTGTAGGTGCCAGCGAAGCACCTTGTAATGGGATTGCAACAGAAGGATTAACCCTGTCAATTGAGACCCTGAACTGGGTCTCCCAGCAATATAGAAGTCAAAGAGCAGCTATGGGGCCTGATTCCTGCATCGAACAGATTTTGAGCTCCACTGAACCGGACATTGCCTGCCTGTCCCAAGCTTGTTCATGCTACATGCCAGGATTTTGTGGTAGTATGGGGGTGAGTAGACGGGTATAGCCACTACTCTTTACTGTACTCCTGAAGAGCTGTAGTCATTTTGTCACACAGTGTGAACAAATGTACATCCTTATATTATTCTAGTAATATTTCATGTTGCATATTTTGTATTCCATCAGGTATTTTCTTGGATGCTAACGATGCTGATTTGGTACATTTTATAAGTGTGTTTTATGGACTTGACTGACTGAGTGGAATTATACTAGCACTTTTCTAGTAACTTATTTCTGTTTGTGGTGTGTTAAAGGGCAAATCCAATCTAAAGTCTGAATGGTAACAGAGACCAAGTTGACGCCGGGTGATACTTCACCAGGTAGGAGGTACAGGTATTATGAAAAATGAGGGGACTAAAGATTTAAAATTGCTTGAACAAAATGTATGAACAGGGAGATGCGGGGGCGGTGTCTTCCTGGCCTCCTTATGTTGGCAAAGAAAAGAGAATCAAATAAGGGTCCCTCCAGTGAACCCCGGAAGTGGTACATGGGTTATCACCTAGGGATTACCCAGTCTCCTATTAACCCCCTGCACTGTGGCTCACAGCTAATCCCTTTGTAAAGGCTGACTGTTTTGATTACTTCTAAGATGTATTGTATGGGCAGTAAAGAAGTATCCATCAGATGGGGACAACAGGAGGATGGTTACTGAGACCAGAGCCCCATGCTACCCTAGCGTGTCAGGGACGTTGTGATGAACTCAGTCTTTGAGGTGAGCTTGCCGCCTCCCACAGGACTGCAGACACACTCACAGAGCAAGTGAACCATGTGCCAAGTGCCCCAAGGCTGAAAAACACAGAAATTGAACATGCAGCGCAGGCCAAATGAAAAAAGGGTGATTCTGGTTACAAGGAGACTTGTGGGTTGCATGCAGAGCCGAGGAGAGAAAATCATCCCCCTTGGAGCAGAGGGCCAGAGCTTGGGTCCACCAGGCTTCCACGCTAATCCTTCCTGGTTAAAAAAGAGTTGACAGCATTTTAGGCCCTTGGATTGAGGAACCCTAATGTCAAATAGGGAACACTGTTATCAATAAAAGAAACGCTCCTCCTGTAGTCCCTTCTGCCGTTCCATGGTGGCCATTTTCTTTGTTTACCATGGCTCCCACGGAATGGGAAAACAGACTATGTTTCCCAGTCCGTGGCAGCCATTTATTTTCTTTTTCTTCGGCTGCGAAACGTCCTGCGTCACGCAACCGAAAAACCACAACATTAGTACCCTGCTCTAACGGGCCGGGTTAGTAATAGCAATAAGCCCCTCGCTGGGGGTTCATTACCATGTCCGGTAATGCCCCGGTCCTTCGTTAAGGCCCTTTCTGCGCCAGGGCCTTTAACTATTGGCCCCAGGGGCATTATCTGACGTGGTAATGACCCCCCGGTGAGGGGTTTATTGCTATTACTAACCCGGCCCGTTAGAGCAGGGTACTAATGTTGTGATTTTTCGGTTGCGTGATGCAGCACCATGTCCGGTAATGCTCCAGTAATGCCCCGGCCCTTTGTTAAGGCCCTTGCTATGCTAGGGCCTGTAACTATGGACCCCAGGAGCATTACCTGACGTGGTAATGGCCCCCTGGTTCGGGGCTTATTGCCTTACTACTACACCCCAACCCCGCCCCCAAGTAATCATCACAGCCAACTACAGACATTCTTGAGACATTTGAATTCCAAGCCCCTGCAGAAGGCAAAAGAAGACCCATGGCGTTAAAGCAAGGAGAGCAATCCAGGGGGTTTTTGTGAGGAATTCGGCCATCCGCACGGGGAGAGTGCGCTCGCTTGGGCTTTTTTTGAATTTTTAATAATGAAAATGATGATGGGAGATGTGTGCGGCCATTCTGCTCCCATTTCGTCTGTTCCCTGCACAAAACGCATAGTCAAGTGTACTCCGGGAAGATACAGCTTACATGCATCGTCTTCCCCTGTCATATTTGGCTGGAATGTAACAGCCAAGGGTACATCAAAGCATTCCAAGAAAGGGGAAGGCACAGCTTATTTCAGCCATGAGCAGCCTAATTTAAATATCAAAGTCTCCATGGATCTGCTTTCCCTTTGTCTAATCCAGCTGGTGGCAGTGCATACTAATGAGATAATTGAAGCAAGCCTGAAGGGGCTTGGTTGCTGGATAGACAACAGGAAAGGCAGGGTTAGCGCACCTTTGGTATGCAATGTGTCAACTTGAAGCTAGTTCCCAACCTCTCTGTATGAAAGGCAGTGAGTGGCATTTCTGGGTCCAGCAGTTGACGCAGGTGTCCCTGCAGAGCAGACCCCTTTCAAAGGACAGATGTATGTGATTTGGGGGAGACAAGAAGTTTGCTCTCGCCACATACTTCAAGGGAAACTTGCGCTTTAATCAAGGGTCACGGAGGACTCAGTTAACCATAGAGACATTTTAATCTACTGCAGACAGGACGATGGGTGGGACTTAGGTATATGTTGTTACCCCTTGTCTGTCCTGTTGCAAATCACTCTGGTCCTGACCTCATGCATAACAGAAGATTGTTGGTGGGGACCCAGGATTGGTTCATTAAGGTAGGCTTAGCCTGCACCAATCACTGGGGCTCATTTGGCTTTAAAAGAATGCTAAACCCCTCACTTAGCATAAAATCTGAAGACTTTGAAAGGAGTAAGAAGAAGGACTCATTTGGACCTGAGCTGAAGGTACAGTCTACCTTACATCTTCCGCCAGCGAAGAAAGGCCAGGAGTTCAAAGAGGGAAGCAAGATCCCTCCACTAAACATCTCCCACGGAACAGAGGGTGATACCGGACACTAAACATCTCCTATGGAACAAAGGGTGATACTGGTCTCAGAGCACCCATCTAGCAGCTCCAAAACCGGTACCCAGCCAGCACACACCATGCCCTGCTAGGTTCTGCCATCAAGCTTCCTAGGTGGGAAGTGCCGGAGAGTCTCTGGACAAAGGAAAAGGCTGTTGCCTGCAATCACTCTCCTGGGCTTTGGGGCATCAACCTTGAAAGGACGATACAAGCCCTACGAAGAAGCTAGGAGGAGTGCCACACAAGCATCATCCAGCATTCATCCTTTAAGGACATGTTCATGACAGTTGAGTGCTGGAACCGCATCTGGCTCCACCGCTGACTGTCATCACACCGCAGTCATCAGAGCTGTCTGAGATGCCTTGACCAGCATTCCAGATCTGCCATATAGCACAGAGACAACGATTCTTGCCCTGAACCACCGCGCCGGACAGCCTGCAGATGTCCGCCTAGCCGAACTGCCTGCTGCCTGGTACCCGCAGCTGCATCCAACCACTAACTCTATCACAAGGGCTACAAAGCACCTTGGAACCGCTTCGATGCTGTTGAGCAGCAATAATGTCTTCGCACCTGGTACATTGTGGTTTTGCCCCTCTGGTCCTGCTCTGAAAGCTCCTAGAGACAGTTACGACCCTTTGCCACTTTGGTGCTGGAGCCAAATAACCTTGAACAGTAAGACTGATTACTTTACCAACTACCCACCTGTCAGTATCCAGAGTGAACCCTCGAGACCCTTTTATTCAAAGTAACATGTCGTACTGTGGATGGGACGAAGAATAACTTCTCAAACTAAATAACAAGACTGACTCAGGAAGTTGGCAAATAACTCTGTTTTAATATCAATTGTCTAAAACAGAGAGTGGAACAGACATCAATGGGCGTCGCACAGCATAATCTCAAAGCATCACATGAAAAAACATCCGTATATGGCAAAAACCCGTCATAAGTGACGTCATACTACATTGCAAACTGAGAAAACCTACAAGAGATTGTGGTTGGTTCTAAGGGGACGTCTAAGCATACTTTCTATATGGGATAGGATCTCTTCAGTCAGGTGGGCACTCATGCCCTTCCTTAATGCAAGTCATAATACAAGTCATTTTCAACAGTTGTTAAGTACACAGAATACTATTGGGTCTTGAACTATAAAGCCCTTTATCATACGGCCTTCTACAATTGGTTAGCATGCTTGTACCCTTCTGGAACATTCAAGACTCTAGCAGCACGTAAGCTGGTACCCCAGGTGCTGGTGGGTGAACTTGACCGTATCTCCCCAACCCAGTTAGCCTGCCATCTCTCTCACTCATGACGTCTGCCATTCACATTGTCTTTGAACTTGGCCTTGCAGTAGTTTCTCGGCTCTCAGAATATAGGGGAGTGAAGGCACTCACTATCTCCAGCCTGGTGCACCATGCCCATTGTCTATTTTCATCCTCAGCTCATGTGATCAGAAACCGTGAATTTGCTTGTATTCTAGCATTTAATAGTCTTTAATGAAGGAACTTGACACCCATGGTGTTCTCTCTTTTCAACTTAACAAGGGATGCCTCGGCTTCTCACGTTTTACTGTTCTTTGCACCTGGTAACCAGTTCTTGGCTGCTTCCAGTCTTTGACACCAAGCAAGTCAGCCTCTTTTGTCTTGCTTTGAATTCAAGCCTATTCTTTGCTGCGACACACATAGCTTTCAATCCGTCTTCTTCCATGGAGGCTGGCTTACTAAATTGTATCATCGAATGTCCAGAACTCTATATACATATATGTTGGCAGAACTGCCTGCAGTCTGTATACTACGTATAGCCAGGCTTATGATTAGACTACTTGTGTTGCAGCATCTGTACAATTGTAAAACAACTTGTGTTTTCTGCAGTGCTCTTTACATGTGCAATCTTCACTCCGCATATGAAAGTCTTCTCGATTCGTTATTTCGCCATGTGATTCAATATCCCCTATGCATTCTCTTCTCTGTCCATCTCTCTCAGTGCGTCACTCTCATCTTTTCGTGACGTCACCAGCTCCTTCTTTTCACATCTTCACACTTCTTCAGGTGCTCCTCTCAGGAGACCATCAGTCTTTCGGTGGTATTTCTCATATGGTCTTCTCAACGGATGTCTCAATTTCCGGTTTCCAGCATATAGGCAAAATGGGGCCGGGACGTCCTTTAGAGGCATTCCGCTGCTCCTCTGCAATAGTGCTTCCCTTTCCTTTGTGAAACTGTCTGTCTTTTGTGATCCTTTATAGGGTGGGTTGTATTTTGTAGTGTGCTAGAACTGTCTGTTGTAGTAATAATAAAGTAGATATTTGTATACAACCTTGACTGGAAAGTCCCTTTTATCATTGGGTAATAATTGTATTTTCGCTGTGTTACAATTAACCAAGGATCCACAACCATGCAGAGAAAAGCCTGCCGTTAGTCCATGTTACCAAAATTGGACAAGGAGGTCTTATAATTCACTTGTATTCCAATCTGTTCGGACCCCTTCTGGTGTACTAGAGGTGCGGGGCTGATTGATGGTTTAGAAACCGATATTCATCCCTGGACCACTGGTGCCCCGACAGTTCATATGTCACAGTTTGTGTGTTAGTGACAAGACTAGTGGGAGGCGAGAATCGGAGGGCCAATAGCCCAGATCTTGAGAGAGAGATGTTAGAAAGAGTGGTGCAAAGAGCCTTCTGGGGGCTGCAACTGTGACGCTGTCAGTAGTCATGTGCTGCAGAGAAGGAGACGCTTGATGGGCCTGCTTGGCGCTCTAGCCCAGATCCAGGTGGGGGCACTGGGTCCTCCAGCGTAGGAGGGACTGATGCTTTTCTACCCTGCTAAGGATTGTGCTGGGCAGACTGTAGACATTTCTAGAAGCTGGAAAAGAGCCTGCTGTTTGCCCAAGGACAGAGGGTGACCCGTTGACTGGGGGTTAAAATTACCACAGCCTGGAAAGCACCCAGGAAGGGAAGGTGACATTCGTGCCCATATTCAGGTGGCCCTAGTTCAAGGGGGTAGACGCATATGGTTTTACCCTCATAGGACTGTGTTATCCAGGAGTCACCAGGCCAAGGGGGTTGTCGCCTAGTGCCTTTCACCAGAAGGAGAGTAATGTTATGTCACCAAATCAGCACTGTAGTACTTGCAATGTACTGAATCCTAGTCCAAAGTGTACTGTGCCCCGCCTGGGCTAACCATAATATCCTCTACTAGGAACAATAACATATGCAAGGGTGAAGTAAAGGGCAGGGAAAGCGTAAAAGAAGTTTGCTGATGCCAGGAGCGAGACAGGCACTGCTAAATGGTTGAATTAGTATGGTGTGTATTCGTCCAATATATATATATATATATATACTACACAGCCACAGTAGTGGCTGTGTAGTTATGGTTAAGTTGCTGTTTCCATAGGAAGAGCACTTTTTGGGTGGCGTATAACTTCGCTCTCCCTGGATGAATCCTCACCAAACTTTGCAAAAAAGGTATATGGCCCACTCTGAATTCTTTTGGAAAGTTTGATGAGGTTTGGTCCAGGGGGGAAAAATTATAGGGGAGGTCCCAAAACGTCTTTATTTTCCCATAGACTCAATGGGGGAAAAATTTTGCGCATGCCTACAGCCCAAACCGCTGGACGGATGTTCACCAAATTTGCGGCAGGAGCTTGGTCCCGAAAGCGTGCTTTTGTAAATTTGGTGCCAATCCGTCCAGTAGTTTTCTTTTAAACGACCAAAAAGTATGTCTGAAAAAAATAGTGATATCTATGTTCGCTCTGCGGTCACACTTCCCTGTTCGCTCGCGGACAAGATAACGATTGGCTAATGGGCTCGTGTCATGACCGCGGACACGCGTCCTGTGTACCGATTGGCTGGAGTGAGGCGTGATCTGCGTCAGATTGTTTGGATGCGCGGCAGCGAACTGAGGCGAAATGCAGGTTCCAGATTTCAATATGTGTGCAACTCCGTAACATAGGGTTGCTTGTTCACTTTCAAAGAGTAGGTGGAATATGTATTCCACATTCTGTCTAAATCTGTGATCTTCAGAATACATTCGTAATGAGCAGTATTCTGATGCTGTTATCTGCTGGGTCTATCATCGTATCTTCCTCCTTTGCCAGTAGGAAATAATAGTGGAAAAGTACTTGCTTCTATACCTTTTTCCCATATGCTCATTGGTGAACCTTTGGTTTGTCTCATTTCGTAAATTTCTAGTGCATCATCTATGCTCTCATTAGAGTGCAATGGATGAATTGTATAATGGTCCAAAAGAGTGGATACTGCAGCAGGATCCAGAAATTCAAATTGACCAGTTTCTGATGACTCTTCAATTATTTCAGTTGTTTCCCTTAAGCTTTCTTCAATATTTATTTCTTTGTAGTATTCATTATTGTCTTTCAAATATTGCAATGCTTGTCTAACATTATGTAAATCCACGAGTTGCTGCCAAATATTTTTGCCTTTTGATGGTACAGCATTTACTAAGACAATTGAAGAATGCTCTATTGGACGTTGCACTCCTAGAGTATGCACATTTTCTGTCAGATCTAATGGCAAATAAACTACTTTGCCACGAATGCCTTTCCCCAATTCAGAGGTAGGTCATGTTGCTGTTTTTGGTTGAGGCGTATTATTGCTTGAAATGGGTGTACTGATTGAATTATGATGCTGTCATACAAATTGAGTTGTTGCAGGGGGTTTGGTAGTGGGAATAATTCAAAGTTATTTTTGATAGCATGTGAAGGAGTTTGGTTGTTGTCAAGTTTTGTAGTGCAGTAACTGCAACATATTAAGGGTTCACCTATTTTGTATTTGTTTTCTGCTAAAATATAGAGAGCTAATTCAAACCATTTGGAATCTTCATTGTCTTCTATTTTGTATGTTACGTCTATAGTTTTTGTGTTATTTTTGTAAAAAGTTCTGCGTCAACACACACACACATGGTTTGGTACTTCAGTGGATGTACTTTTAAATTTTCATATTTCTTTTTTGTATGTGTGTAATAGAAGGTTGCCATGTGCACAATTGTTGCTAGTCTGTTCTAAAGCTATTTCATTTTGTAAGTGGCTTTCACTTCCAAAATATTTTTTCTGGATACGGTCGATTTCTTCTTGTAGGTATTTGGGTGTACCATGTAGAAGAGTGTTATTTAAATTGGCTAGTTCTAAAGCAGGACTTTTAGCATAGTACAGTTTATACACTAGATTTCTTACATTTGAATGATGTGTTGATATCATTTTAATATCATGGAAGGTGCTTTTGCAAATAGGTCCTGAAATGCAGGCTAATGAATGTCCTTTTAGTCGTGTGTATTTGCGCACTGGACAGGTATCCATATTTTGCAGCACTTTCATTTTGATTTTCTCTTTACCTTTCATATACTGATTGAGGAACTGGCGTAAAGATTTGAAATATTTGTTGGGAATGTTGCACATTGACGTGCACGGCCATTTGTATAGTGGACGTTTAGGTTCAGTCGAATGGAGAGGTAATTCTGAGTTTTCTGGGGATACTTTTGTAAGCAGTGTTTCTTGTTCCATGATGGTATTATTGATTTTTTCATACCAACGTCCACTGCAAAGGATGGCAATTGTGTTTGTTTGGTTTTGTTTGAATGCTTCTTCATTAAAATATGGTTCTGTGGCCGTGGTGTGACTCCATTCACCTCCACAGATATTTAAGAAGTTATTTTTGTTGACATTCGTTTATTGAGACGTTTCTTTCATAGTTTAGTACTTAGTTTTGTTAGTGGTTTCATCCTGTTTGAAACTAAAATAAATAACTTCCTTTTGAGAAGGATTGCACTGTCTATGGGAGCTTATAGAATTAAGTTTCTACGGTAGGTTTTAAGGGTTGTGGATGGTTTTGCTCCTGTTCTTATTAGATTCTGAAGGACTCTGTGATGGAACTTTTTGGCTAAAATACCTTTTTTAGTATGGTTTTGTGGTAGTATATGAGGATTTATAGGAGCAGTGTTAGCAGTAGTGGTAGCCGAATTCTTGTTAAGCATTTTCTGTATCGTTTCACATTTTGATAGAGGAGGCAAAGTTTCTGTAGTTGAAGCTTCTTTTGTTTCTCTAAATGACTGCATTAGCTGTTTTGTTTCAACGTTTTGTACAAACTCTGGTAAAGATGGATGCTTATTTTGGACACTTTTATTTTCATTTTCTCTATTTCTGCGTTCCTTTCTACAGACTTGCTTTTTGGTAGGCATTCTTTGGGGTCTGTTAAAAAAAAAGAAGGTATGGGTTGGTCTGTTTTACAATGTATATGTGCTGTGTGCATGCATGTATGAGTTTGATGGGGAAGTTGTTTGTGGTGGAGTGTGAATGTGCATTGGGCAGTTACAATGAGTTGGGAAGGCTATTTTTCTGTTTGTATGTTACTACACTCTGGGTCAGATGAGAGTAGAAAGTGAGCTAGTGGTGAGGAGAAGCATTAATAGTAAACATAATGGTATAAAATTAAAACAGTTATTTGTTTTGTAGTGCTAACATTCTAAGGTTTCAGTATGTTATTTGTGTTCCAAAAAAACAGGGATTTCTGTGCCATTCTGCCTGTTAATCTCTGTTTACTAAATGGGGATTTGTGGGCAGAATGGTTCAGAAATCGATGGGTTTTTTTGGTGCGCAAATTATATAAATGACCCACACAGTCTCTTTGAGGAACAGTAAGAATATAAAGGTATTAATCTACGTACTTTTTTTTTTGTAGAATGAGCAGGTTTCTTCGGATATGTTGTTTGTAGTTTAGATGCTGTTGATTTTCAGGAGAGTGGTCTTCACTGCAATTGTAAAAGGAAGAAGTTAGTAATTTTGTGTGTTTATAGCACTGATATTAATGTACACGTTAACTTTTATGTTTTCATGGTAGTATTCTCGTTTGATATCTGAACATAGTGTAAGCAGCCATTTTATTTGACTATGTGCAGCCTTTATATGTTATTTGCAGTATGTTAGTTCAACCTGCTTCGCAAATGAGTACAATTTTAAGTTCATGAAATTCACTTGTTGTTTTGCAGCTGTGTTGAAGATAGCAGAGAGGTTTGGAAGTGATAGTTCATTATAGTAGATGGGAAAAATTTGAATAATTTCATATTATAACTAGACATGCAAACGATCCGGAGCACCTGAGAGGGAGATTTCACCATAGCAATCGGAAACGTTTATTTTTCTCATACGATCACATTGGGATTAGCATTCATTTAGGCAGGAGACACAAAAAAATTGTGACATTTTTTAATGAAAAATCGAGTTTCATGCCTAAATCGGGAGGGCTGGCATGTATGTATAGGTTATGGGGGAGATAATAAAAAGTAGTGCGATTTTTCAATGAAAAATCACAAGTCTTGCGCTTAAAGCGGAAGCGTTGGCATGTATGTATTGGCTATGCAGATTTAGTGGCATTACTTTTTTTATATGGATTCATAAGAGTTGTACATGTACTCTGAATAAAATATGCATACCTGTAGTTTGTAATCATGCATGTGGACATGCATGGAACTGTAAGTAGAAATCTTCGAGACTTGCACAGTACTTTTTGTAGTAGGTGCTTTCCAATGATATGAGACTTGTATTCAGAGTGATCAACAGTACATTTGAAGTGCGGAACTCTGATGCTGGAGTTAGATGTAGAGGTCTTGGATGTGATTGGTGGATGTTTGTGTGACTGCTTAGCTGTGTCCAATGAGGGAATGGATTTGCGAGTGATGTGGAAAGGGTAGAACGGCTGGCTAAGAGTTACGAGCCGCGTGGACCCCGCGCCTGTCTGCGAGTAGGGCGTGCCACATACAGGGTTTTACAGCAAATCCAGCATGGAAAGGGGACTGTAGGGATAAGTCAATCAGATGTTGAAGTTGTTGATTTGTGTAGAAAGAGAGTGTGTGTAGTGAAGATGGCAGAGGTGGAGACAGTCAGGGTGTTGGTGCTCGGAGATATGTTTGTCCATGGTTTACAGCACTATTCTCAATGCAGGCATGTGGCAAACAATTCCGATATTAGAGGAGTGGAGGTGGTGTGGAGCGCTGCGACTGACTCCAATGTAGAGGCAATTCAACAAGTTTGCAGAGATATGGGTAGGATGAACGGTCCCCATGTGGAAGTTTTGCACTATGGTGCTTTCCATTTGGGGTAAGTGAGTTCCCCTAATTTGTTGGGATATTTGGAACAGTTGGTTGAAGCAGTAATCAACATCTTTCCAACTGCGAAAGTAATTTTTTCTGACTTACTTCCTAGAGCAAAATGGGACAACAGTTCTGTTTTCTTGTCCTGATCAAAGCATTGCTAGGTGTGCAATCAATCAAGGCATGCTTGCTTTCATGCTAAGAACTGGTATGTTTTTCTGTAGCCACGAAAACATTGTTTCGAGTAATGCGGCTTATTTCGAAACAGATGGTGTTTCTTTATCTTTTTTGGGACATGCCATGTTTTTTTGGAATGTAAGGGTTGCTTTGAAGAAGGTTATGTGAAGATTTTAGTTGTAAAGTAAGAAGGAAAAAAAAACAAAAAAATACAAAATCACAGGTATCTGTCAGGCATCTGCAAAAAAACAAAAAAATGGCTCTTTTCAGAGCCCACCTTAAAGCGGAAATGGGGAACACTATTTAAATGTACATTCACCACGCTCAGATCTTCTACATGTCCGCGGACATGGCGGTAGTCTGCGGACAGCGCGTATTACATACAGGGATTCTGGAGTGGAGAGGCATGCAAATGAGAATGAGTGGAGCTAGGGATTGGTCAGTAAAGTTTAGTGGGTGTGTTGTGTACAGAGAGATTTAGTGAGAACCTCTTTTTCCTGAGAGGAGAACAGACAGCTATGGCTGTGTGTGCTCGAAAACAGATTATCTGTATTTTGGGAGACTCATGGATACATTGGGTGAAGGTGCATGCAGAACGTTGTGGTACATCTTCAAAACCCTCACCATCCCTCACAAATGCTTGCATGACGCAGCCCCTCTTTAATTATCCGAAAGAATTTCCAGACCGCACTCTACTAAACCGACCAGAAACCCTCACACAAACTTTCCTTTTATCGCGGCTGCCCATTGGAATGCTCTACCACTGCACCTCAGACAGATAACTTCACACTTAGCCTTCCGCAAAGCAACTAAGACCATGCTCGTCACATGAACCTGCTACTCCTTCCCGCCCCTAAGCCCTCTGTCTACCCACCATTTACTTCATAACCCTTATATTTACTGTTATCACTGTTTTTGTTGATGTACTCATCCCTAAGCTATGCCATCATGTAACCAGTAGCTGCAATGTGTAACTATGACTTCTCTCCTGGACCAGCGCCTCGATGCCTTTGGGCTGCTAGTGCGCTCTATAAATTAAAATAAATAAATATCTGCAGATCTTGGATTCCCTCATGTGGAAGTGCACTGGCATGGAGTGCGTGGAATGAAGTGGCTGGACTTAGTACCTCTCTGTGTTACTTTACAGACAGAGCGTCATCCTGACATAATTATAATTCATTGTGGAGGGAACAGGTTAGGACATGTGTCCGGAATTTCTTTGTAATTTGCAATGAAGGAAGGACTTGCGAAGGTGATGGACATGTTTCCAAATTGCCAAGTAATTTTTTCACGTATTGCGCAAAGACAAATGTGGCTGCGTTCTTCTTAATTTGGTCCACAAATGGAGAAAGCGAGGCGCAATGTCAATAAGGCTGTTTGTGCCTTTCTAAGAGATGTCGGCATGTCGTCTTTCCACAATGAAAATATTATGTTTCGCAGCACATTCATTTTTCGCAGAAATGGAGTCCATCTTACATATGCTGGCAATCAGATTTTTATTCGAAATGTACAAAATGCATTGCGACCTTTTCTGGAAGTATAGTCATCTATTTTACATTACATGTGGATGAATCCAAGTTTTTGAAACACACAAAACACCACTAAAAGGCTCTTTTCGGAGCCACCACTTCCTCCCAGAGAAAAGTGCATTGGTTTTGCTAGGGTTGCACCTCAAAATTGTATCTGTCCTAGGACTGTCAGCAGACTTTTAAAAAATGCACAGGGGCCTGCACTGTTTACATGATAGTTCTATTTTTTAACTGAGAAAGGCGGCTCTGAAAAGAGCCTTTTTTTAACTTTTTGTTGTTTTATATATTTTTTGTGGCTCTTTGTACACCCGACACAGTAGGAGAGGAGGGGAAAGGAGGGTAAGGAAGGGACACCAACCACAGGGATAAGAAAGGGCAGGTGGAGAGAGGAATATGTAGGGTGGGCCTTATTTAGGTAGGTAGTAGCTCTTCTGGTGATCCCTGCCCGTAGTCTCGAAAGCACTTCGAAGACTCTCCCCCTGCAGAGTACTGCGTCACAGTACATACACAATATTGTGACCCTCGAAAGGTAAGGGTCAACAGCATCGCAAATGGCCTGTGAAGCAGCTGGAGGGATGCACTCTCCCACAGGAGTGTCTCTTGTGGTGAGAGGATCGGAAACGGAGGATGCTGTGGAGGAACTCAACCAACTACATTCTTTACATGGTAAAACTTTGCGAATGTCCGCACTGTGGAAAGAAGATAGGTGTCGCTTCATGGATGTCGTACCAAAGCTGTACGAACCACGTCTCCCACGACTCAGCACAAATTTGCACTGGTTACAGGTGACCATGTTCGCAGGTGCTTTCGGTACGTTACCATGAAAGGTAAACAACCGCCACACCCACGACTCCCGGCGAGTGCTGGTAGTAGGGAGTTCCTCGACCTCATTCTCTTCATCCTCTTCATCCTCGTTCTCTACATCCTCACACGTATTCCCCTCTGCAGGCCCTTGGGGAGGTGGTGGTGGAGGGTTTGGGGGTGGTGCTGAGGCTGATGTAGCAACAGCAGTCACAGATGCCATTACGGTTGGTGAGGTAATCTCAGCTAGAGCAGTGAAGGCAGCATACGTCAATTTACAATAGCCAGAAGTACAATGAAGATGAGCTATGGGGTGTGGCCTTTTATAAGGGTGGAGGAGTGCGGCTCGTGACCATATCGATCACTCAAAAGCGATCAAAAAGTTCCAAAAAACCTGTGGAAAGCTAGGGCCAATGTCTGGAACATGTGAAATGGTATTTTCTACTGTACAATAATTTGGATTGTCTGCATAAATTCTTTTAAAATGTTGGGGTCGCGGAGAAAGTGCGCAAATTAGGACACACGCTCAGCATGGGTCCGGTCACATGATGACGTCATGAACACGCCCGCGAAGGGAATGGGTGTCCGCAGGACACCAAATGCACAGGAACAGTGTTCGGGTCCTGAAACTAATTAAAAGTGTGACACAAGTGACACGAACAGTTACGGACAGGCGTGATGTTCGCAGGAGTTACGGGTATGGTGCGCATGTGCGTAGATGTTCTGCAGGCTGTACGGCCAGGTATAGGGCCTCATTACACGGAAGGCAGTAATGGTTAACGGTCACCGTTAATGGTAACGGTGACCGTTAACCATTACCGCCTTACTACGAGGTCCCTTAGCGGGTTGGTGCTTTAACGCCTGCTTTTTGCAGGCGTTAAAAACCAACCCGCTAAGGGACCTTGGTGCTAATTACGGCCCCGCAAAATTGCGTTGCCGTAATTAGCACCTTCCCCATTCCCATTATGCCCTATGGGGCAAAAATGGGAATGGGGAAGGGCAGTGGTGGAAGGGGGAATTACCACCCCGCCAACCTTGGAATGGGGTGGTAATTCCCCTTTCCACCAAGCAGTGCCGGTATTTTACCGGCATGGACCAAGGTGCTAATAGCACCTTGGTCCTCCGCCTTCCGTGCAATCAGGCCCATAGTGTCCTTAGGACACCTCCATTTTGTTTGACTACGGAAATTGCAGCCACCACGCCTGTTCTACGGACATTTCCATCTTGGTTGCGAATGGTACGGATAGGTATAGTGTCCTTAGGACACCCCCATTTTGTTATTTTACAGACATTCCGGACACCTGGTGAGTTCTAAGAACAGTTTCATCTTGGTTGCGAACGCTACGGAGAGGTATAGTGTCCTTAGGACACCCCCATTTTGTTTATTTACAGACATCGGGACAGCTGGTGTGTTCTAAGAACAGTTTCATCTTGGTTGCGAATGGTACGGATAGGTGTAGTGTCTTTAAGACATCCATATTTTGTTAATTACGGACAGGCCGGACAGGCGCGCTGTCCGTGGCCATTTTAACTGTTTCTTTAAAAAAAATTAGACACAAACAATTTCATTAAAACTAACATAACATTTATTTTATTGTACACATATACATCAATTAAGAAAGAGAGGGCAAAGCAGAAACTAAAACAAGCATAGGGAAATTAGGGGTTTACAGAGGATGGTTGGGAGGGGATGAAGGGATGGAAGTTTCGTCGAAGCGTTTATGTTCTTCGTGAGTGTTTGGGGATACTTCACTGGGACATGGAGAGGGGGGACAGGTCGTACAGTGGTATCTAATTTTTCCTTTGACATGCTCCTCCACAAATTGCCTTAAACCATTGAAATTATCTTTCAGCATGTCCAATTTCTGTTCTATGCGTTGCAAGGTGTCTTGCATTGTGTCTTTTGGTGGAATTTCTTCAATCTTTGCATGGTCTGTTAAAAATAAATATATATATGTTAAGTACACGTAAAGTACTGACTATTAATTTGCTTATGCAGAGAATTGTGTACCATTATTATCACTATCTTCCGATATTTCGTCATGCAGAAAATTCTCCTCAAGCCACTCCAAAATACTGCACATTTCTGTGTGAAAAACACAAATATATTAATTTTTCTGTACCTCATACAAAAGGTATACAACTATATAAGAAAAATGAATTTTACTTACTAGTTTCTGGTAATGTGTATTTGTTGTGTTGTGTTTGTGTAATGTCGCTCCTAGCTCTGCAGTTTCTGTGAGGAAATTATGTTGGAGGCATATCTTTTTAGTTGTGGTATAATCCATTTCATTACATATGGGGCCTCATTACAACCCAGGCGTTAAGGGTTTATCGGCGCCGTCGGCGCCGTTAACCCTTAACGCCTGATTACCATTTTAACGCCTGCTTTTAGCAGGCGTTAAAATGCAAGGCGCTAACCCGCCTTGGTGCTAATTACGGCACCGTAATTTACGGTGCCGTAATTAGCGCCTTCCCCACTCCCATTATGCCCTATGGGGCAAAAATGGGAATGGGGAAGGGTAAATGGGGAATGGGGATTTACCGCCCCACTCACCTTGGAATGGGGCGGTAAATCCGCCATCCACCATGTTGTAAACAGAGTTTACACCATGGTGGTAAACTAGGGAACTTACCGCCTGGGTTGTAATGAGGCCCATGGTATTTAAATGGATGGTTGATGTGTTAGACGTGTAGGTTGCACTGCTTATTTATTATTACTTACAATGGGCCTCATTACACGGAAGGCGGTAAGGGTTAACGGTCACCGGTAAGGGTACCGGTGACCGTTAACCCTTACCGCCTTACTACGAGGTCCCTTTGCGGGACCCAACCTTAACGGCTGGTGTAGACCAGTTGTTAAAGTTGGGACCCGCAAAGGGACCTTGGTGCTAATTACGGTACTGCAATTTGCGGTACCGTAATTAGCTCCTTCCCCATTCCCATTATGCCCTATGGGGCAAAAATGGGAATGGGGAAGGGCCATGGAGAAAGGGGGAATTACCGCCCCACCAACCTTGGAATGGGGTGGTAATTCCCCTTTTCTCCATGGTGGTACCAGTATGGTACCGGCGGCAACCATGGTGCTAATAGCACCATGGTTTACCGCCTACCGTGTAATGAGGCCCAATGTGTTTGCGTGCTGCTTTTTAAACTTGTGCCGTTTTCTATGGTATGATAGAACAATGTCAGATACCCCCTGAGTGTTTGGGTAGTGTTGATGTCATCCACGCCTGTCCGCGGACATACGCACAGTCCGTGGCCTTCAAAACTCATTAGCACGGGGGTTCAGTATGTTCTATGTTATATGTATATAAAGTAAGGGAATTCTAGTAAACATCTCCCAAATTCACATGATGCAAGTGTATATTCAGTAAAAAAACTTTGTTAAAGGGATTTTATGGTTAAGTTGCCCTACTAAAAACCTATGAAATTCAGTAAAAAAACTTTGTTAAAGGGATTTTATGGTTAAGTTGCCCTACTAAAAACCTATCAAATTCAGTAAAAAACTTTGTTAACGGGACGTTATGGTTCCAAGTAAAACCGAAAAACCCTTGAAATTCGCCAGTTATGGTAAGGTAGGCAACCATAACTCGCGCCACCACTGTGCACTGCTAAGACTACACCCAGGACATCAAAAATGACATCACAAATGTCATTGATGACATCTCTGATGACATCACATGTACATTTACTTTTCATGAAAACTCTGTAGAAGGTATTCTTATTATAATGTTGACCAAAAAGTGTCCAGGATCATTAGAATACATATCAAGTGCTAATTAATGCATTAAGCAATGTGTTGATATAAATAGCATTCTATTATGAGGTTCTATCCAGTATACTAAGGTACTCATGTAGAAACATAGGCATTGTGTGCAGCATACATGCTGGAGGTGCAATATTCATAAGCTTGCCATGTTGAATAGTGAAATGATAACTGTTTTCTTATTAGAGTTTTGCGTACTATGAAACATGTGATAAGTAGGTAATAAAACCCACTTACTACATAATTGCATTATTATAGACAAAACACAAAGAGACAACACATACAAATATGAGTATATTCAAGGAAATTGAAGTAAGGAAAAAAGCAGCAGTAGCAGCAGAAAGTGTTCATAACCTAACTGATTACCTTTATGCAGAGAAATTATTGCTCTGTTTCAAAGGTGCTACTTACCCTATGCATATGTATCACATGATGTGACTGGACCCCAAGGGAATTACTGTAAGAACATACTTGAAGGATAAGTCTACAAATATAGTACCTTTTCAATGTTTAATTCCTGTCTGTTACTGAAGAAAACCATGTGGCCTAGATATGTCAGTAAAGGAAAAAAGGGGGAGCCAGACATGTGATGTCATCAGTGATGTCATCAATGGCATTTGTGATGTCATCTTTGATGTCCTGGGTGTTAGTCTTAGCAGTGCACAGTGGTGGCGCGAGTTATGGTTGCTTACCTTACCATAACTGGCGAATTTGAAGGGTTTTTTGGTTTTACTTGGAACCATAACGTCCCGTTAACAAAGTTTTTTTTGTGAATATATATATATTGTTCTCAATAAATACCAAAATAATAATAATAATAATTAGTGGGGTGTGTGAGTTTGCATTTTGCTACAGTGTCCATTGCTCTCTCCCAATTCGCCCCCTTTCACCCATCTGAGAAGGTGTGCACCCCAGGGAAAGTGTGAGGACCTCCTCATGATTGCTTGCAGCATTCATGAGGAGTACATCCAAAGTGTCTGGTGGCAGCCCCTGGCACAGTTTGCACTGGGTTTAAAGTAGCCTTTGCTAATTGTTGAAGCTGCACATTGTGAGCTGCACATAGTAGTGGCAGAGTTTTGCTGTTCATAGTTCCCGCAGAGCAAGCACTGACAAAGCCAATGGGTCTGGCCTTTTAGTTGTGCATACATACCTACACACGCAAACACGTCTAAAGGAACATAGACGCCTACAAAGAACACATATAAAGGTAAACATGCACCCGCATGAAAAAAATACAAATGAAAAACTCATGCCGACCAAACATGTTGATGCACTTGCACACAATGACTACCAACTGGCAGGTGTACACACACCAGCATGCCCATGAACGTCCACCATGTGGCAGGTATTTATTTTCTCTATATACCAAGGTGCACACACTGCACAGGTCAGGTGGTGCACGTCTGTCTCAGGCACTTAGGGCAGGCCTTGGCTTCATATACCCATGCACTTGCTTCCTTTGGCCGGTTCACTTTGTATTCCCCGATACTCCCACCATAGGAACGATTTTGCTATCATAAGTCTGCTCTTCACTTGTGTCCATTGTACGTAATGTGGATCTGATCCAGTGTTTGAAGAGCGGGGGAAGCAGATGGAACTCGGCACTCTTGATCTGCCCCTGGTTAGCCACAGTATGTTTCACTGTCTTATTTATTTATTTATTTATTTACTTATTGATGTATTCATTCACCTTTCCAAGTACGATCCACCATCACCCATCAGGCTTCGGCTTGCGTAGGGATTGAGGATACAACAGGGGCAGGCAATGCAGCCATTCCGCCTTTTTCAGATACAGGTCAGGTGCAGAGGTTTACTGAAAAGGCTGTCCTCCATATGTATTTATTTATTTATATATACAGGGAGGAACAATGCTATTTTGATCACAAAAGAACATACAATAGATAAGATATTGGGCCTCATTATGACTTTGGCGGTAGCCATGCCGCTATTGGCAGCATGTCTGCCGCCGAAATCGGGTCCGGGTCTGGGTTCCCAGAATGGGGAATTACCGGGCCATTCCGACTTTGGAGGGCCCGGTAAGTCCTCCCTCCAGGAACCCGGGCCCTGACCTTCCCCATTCCCATCTGAGCCCCCATAGGGCTCAATGGGAATGGGAGAGGGTGCAAACAACGGGCTGATTACGAGCAGCCCGTTGTTTGCTCCTTCTTCCCCTCGCGGGACCCGGTAAGCACGCCTGGTTTGACCGGCATTATTTACCGGGTCTTGCGAGGGGAACTTGTAATGAGGCGGAACAGGTTTAACGGGTCCGCCTCCTTTAGCGGAGCCCGTTAACCCGTTCCGCCTCAGTCATAATGAGGCCCATTGTATCTAAATCAGATTTGATGGGAAGAAGTGAGCTTCTTACAATGGGTTGAGTTTGAGGGACATTCTGACCAGGTTGTGGAGGAAAGTAAATGGAACAGTCACTGAGGACAATATAAGTGGACGTACATCAATTAAGGACAACCAACCTTGGAAATTTTTAAGTGCAGTCTCATTTTTAAGTGGTCGTCTCTTTCATAGCATTTGTAAAGTTCAATGTTCACCATGTTCATGGCCTCTTGGCACTGACAGAAGACTTCCTTTGTGACCTGATGTTCTGCCCCGCTTGGGAAAAGCCCAGGGAACTTCTCAAGTATGGGAGCAGTGACGCCTTTTGCCCAGCACTGGAGAGTGGATGTTGAGTATGACTGTTGCCTCAAGGTAGTCAGGCTAAGATGCCTTCCGCAACAGCTGGATGTGAATGTTAGTGGCCAGAGGTTTATAATAGATCCACAACAAAGCCTTGGATGAGAATGGACAGCAACAACTTCTTTGATGGGGCACAGTTCACATCATAAGATACATTGAAAGGGAAGCATTTTAAGATATTTTAAACAAGCCCTGGGGAAAAGGAGGACTGATGATCTTGCCGTCTCATCACTCGTCTTCTACACTCTTAACCCTTTTCTCAGCCCAATTGGGAAATGTTTGCATAGAAGTTCCATTTGAGACCCAACACTCCCCACTGAATACGGGTAGTGAAAGCAGCCTGAAGAACCTGCCCAACAGGAGGAAATAATAGCAAAGTCAATGGAGTCAAGAATGCTTAGTGCTGAAGGGAAGAAGTTGATCTTTTTCCGTCAAGTGAGGAAGTTGACCTTAAGTCTTAAGTCTTGGATGAAGTTTCTGATTCTCATGGTCTAGGCTTGCATGTGAAGGGATTAAGCCTCATCGTACATTATCACTAGAATCTCGAAACAATTGAAGTTCAGGTGATTCAACAGAGTCGAACTTTGGATTGTACTTTGTAAAACGTGTGTCCGAAGTTCAATCACATGCCTTAAAGAGGGACACGCGGCTGGAGTGCCTCTTCAGTCCTATACAACATTCAGAGAGGCTGCAGGTCGTTGTTGGAAGCCGGCTTAGGAAATACAGGGGAGGGGAGACTAAAGTAGAGTGGGGTTAGAGTAGATGCGTATGAAGGAAGGTAGAGAGAAGTAGGCAGTGACTAGGCACTCAGACAGTTCGATTTGGGGAGGGTTTGCATATGCAACGCTGCATGTACAACTGACATCTAATGTGAATTTAGGAAGAGGGAATTGCTGTGAGGGATTGCAGCTTGGGTCACTGCATGAGACATATGCAAGTGACTCTTGATTTTCTGTGGACCGCTTGGGGGAGAGCGACACTTGCTGGACTTAAGTGGGAGGAGCAGAGATTTGCGGAGGTGCATAGCACAGCATTCTGTGTGCCTCTCTTGAAGTGAGTGGGCGAGACATGTATCGTTGGGTGATGCCTAGGACGGCAGGGCAAGTGGAGCTGGAAATCTCTCAGGGCAGCTCGTGGGAGAATCATGTTTGCCCAATTTTGATGGGAGCAGTAGCAGAGATCACGAGTGAATGTGCGTCATTGGAAGTGAACGGACACGATGTGCCCTCAGTTGACTCCTAGGTGGAGAAGTAAGTGAGGTAGGGACTACTTGAGGGTTGTTTGGGGAAGAGTCACACGATTTCTGTAGGAGGAAGCAGCAGAGATTTGGAGAGGTGGGTGATGTACTTTTCATTGTCTGTTTAAGGGAACGGGCGAAACCTTTGCCATTGATGGACGCCTCGGAGAAGGAGGTGACAATGCCTGAGAGCAGCTTGTGGGAGAGTCATACTTGCAGAATGGCTTTAGAAGGAAAAAGCAAAGATTTGGAGAAGCAGGTGATGCACCTGTTAGCATTCATCTCTTGAAGTGAGTGGACAAGAGTTGTGTCATCGGGTGACACCTTGAGAAGGAGCAGGTGGGAGGGTCAGGGTAGCCTGGCGTGTGGCAATTTCCTGACTGCCATTTTGTCTTTCTCAAGGAAGTACCAGAATTATGCAATGGATGCGGCTATCGTGTGGTGGGTACTACAGCAGTCCATGGGACAAAGAATCCACTTCCCCATGGACATGCGGACCATTAGTCAAAGCATTGACTGTATTGTCATCATAGCACACTGGTGATCTTTCCTTCACTGTCCAGCCAAGAGTGCCCCTCTAGTTTATGCAAGGCGGCAGCAAATGTTTAGTATTTGGCATGAGGAAATGTTGTGCATGCATGTGTTTCGAAGACATAGATACGGAGTTGACATCTGGGAGAAGGTGGAAGAGGTGGAGGCGCAGTGGCTAGAGCCTTGCAATTTACATCAATGAATAGATCCGCATTCAATGGATCAAATGTCCTTGCTGCGCTATGAAATGGACAAACAAAGCATGTGCACTGCGTTGCTCATGCCTTGTGGTCCCACGCTGTATTAACATTGGTTAGACCATGAAAGTAATTGTTACTGTAACCCTGAATATCAGCTTCTATTTCAGATGGGCTTAGCATTCCAAAAATGCACAGCGCCAACTTAAGTTAAGCCACACATTACCACTACACACCTTAAAGACCTCTGTGGACAACCATTGGAACCTTTGTTTGCACATGTTGGACAGGTTACACAAGCAGTGCAATGCCATTGCAGATTTCTGGGACACTCGCAGCATAACTCTAGACTGGGTACTTATGACACTTGCCTGTCGCAGCTGCTATTTAATGTTTGGTCTGTGCTAAAACCTTTCGAGGATGCCACCAAGTGGGTTAGCCATCACATTGCATCCCTCATTGAGGTTCTCCCTATGTACCTGCTTGCACTGCCCCTGACCAATATGGCAAGGATCAGTACCGTGGCAGGTGATGACGACGTTGCACATCTGGAGAGGGAACTGCTTTCAACCTTGCATGGTGATTCACTGGTAGTTTGATTTGAAGAGAACATTGAGTGGCTGCTAGCTTCCTTGATAGAGTCGTGTTTCAAGGTCAAAGTGGCCACTTGTCATTCACATATGTCTGGCGAGGAAGACTTGTATCGAACATGAGAAGCAGGAGACACTGAAAATAATGTGCAAGGATGCTTTGTTGCAGCGCTTGCAGCATTAATTGGAGTGCAGGCATTTGGAAGAAAATCAACCAGCCTAAAATGTCCCGGCCACACTTGGGTTGTCAAGCTCAAGAATGATATAAACAAAACTGGGGAGACCCTCCACCAGTACTTGTTAAGACTACTGAATTACATTGGAGATATCAACGATTGACCTCAAGTCTTCTTATCAGCCTAAACTATATTAATGTTGACTGAGAGGCAGATATCATGGCCAATGAGTTTCAGACATGCTGTCCTTCATCAGGGCAAAATCTATAAGCAACACAAAATAGAGCTTTCCCATACAGACTAACACGAAGACAATCATCAAGACATAAGACAAACCTGACATCAAGCGGAGCCAGGGTATACATGATACTTCCTATTCACATATAGATGGTAAAAGCTAAGAACTAAAAAGGCACTGGACTTACATTAGCCCATCCTTTCCAAAATACAGAAATACAGAAGAATCAGAATCTATACAGCGTGTGTTGTATTAATAACAAAAAGGAACAGCTCAATACCTTTTCTGCATGTGAGTTCATGTGTGCCACCAAATGACAACCCAAAGCTAAAACTAAAATAACAACAACAAAAAAATCATTCAAGAATCATCAATAATGTGTCTTCTATACGTCGAGATATGAGATATATGTCATTCCACATAGGATCCCTCACCAGTATCTAGAAAGTAAACATCCCGGAGAGAGGTTACTATGTGTCAGAAAAACACCACAGTTATGTGTGGCTTATTCAGGAATTCGTGGGCGCGTGGTGATGTCATTGTGCAATGGCATGTCATCACATAAAAGCATGATGGCGTCATCAATCCAGCGGGAACCACAACACATTTCCAAAGGAAAAAAGTGATGCATGAATAAGAGCAAACAAATGGAATGCAAAACAATATTTTTAAGATCCTCTGCTAAAGCATAACTTCTAAAGACTCGGCAAGCACTCCTATCTGTGTCTAAGTAAGGTGAGATGATTTTAAATCACAACGTTGGTCCAGAAACAACAAAGTGCATTTCTTAATAATACATAATAGCTTATGAACCCACAGTGCTGCAACATGAATCTTCATTCACAAAAATGCTATTTAAGAAATACAATTGTTGCATCAAAAGGGTTCAAATACATTCAATATGGCAAATAATAGTCCCAAATATTCTGTATTTCCAGTACACCCTGAATGAGAAGTGTGTTGCCGAATTAGGATCCGGATTACAAAGCTTCCAGATATGTCATGGAAAGTAATTCTGGAAAGTTACATTTCAGTTCATATGGAAGAAACATAGGGCCTCACTACACGGTAGGCGGTAAGGGTTTACTGGTACCGGTATTTTACCGGTACCAGTAAATCCTTACCGCCTTACTACGAGGTCCCTTTGCGGATTAGGGAATTTAACGCCTGCTTTTTGCAGGCGTTAAAAACCAACCCGCAAAGGGACCCTGGGAGCTAATTACGGTACCGCAATTTGCGGTGCCGTAATTAGCACCTTCCCCTTTCCCATTATGCCCTATGGGGCAAAAATGGGAATGGGGAAGGGCAATGGTGGAAGGGGGAATTACCGCCCCATCAACCTTGGAATGGGGCGGTAATTCCCATTTCCACCAAGGCGGTGCCGGTATTTTACTAGCATGAAACATGGCGCTAATTGCGCCATGGTTCTCCGCCTACCGTGTAATGAGACCCATAGTCACCTAATCGCATGGTTACAGAAAATGGAAACAAGTCATTTACAGACACCAAAATAAATTCAGGTCCTTATTCATACCATTAGGAATAACTAAGCTAAGTCTATCAATCCAACAGGCATAACATTGTTGTAATGTTTTACTGATTTCCATATATGTGTCCCTAGTGTTGATTACTTCTATGATTTGTAGTCGGATTTGCATCACTTGTTTTTTTTTTTCTAAGAAGTGTCTGTCCAGTGATAATTTAGGACTGTTAGTTCTGATGTTTGAGCTCACTCTATCGAGTCTTAGCTTTTCTTGATGCTTGTTCCACATAGTACAGACTACATGGGCATCTAGTAGATTAGATAACATTTCCAGTATTGCGAGTAGCACAGTGATGTAACAGAATGTTTTCGCCTGTCATAGGGTGGCGCATCACACCCGTTTCTAGATTCTTCTTCTGTACTATGAGGATTGTCAGTTTCGGTGGGTTGTAGATTAGCAAGAAAAGCTTTCAATTTCATATAAACTTGAATATATCCATCTTGGTTTCAGAAATGTTAGTGCTGTATGTGGGTAAGACATTCAACCTTTTCCGCAGTACCCTATGTTCAGAGGCAAGGATGGAGATAAACATAGAAACATGCTAGCCCCAGTGGGATGGTCAAGGATAAGGATTTGTTTTGTGGCCCTGACCCTTAGGGCCAGGTCTGGTTCTGGAATCTCCAGGGTGCAGCCTCTCCTTAAGGTTGTCAGGTCCTATAACAGTGTACAGTCACTCACTAAAACTCTCTGGCTCTCCCACAGGTACAACCAACCCTTAAGATTCTCAGGCTATTTCACTGGACTCAGCCAGTCACTAAAGTTGTCACGCTCTCCCACAGACTGTTTCCTAAAGTCCTCAGATTCTCTCACAGGTCTAATGCCCCTCCCGTGGGAGGGGGAGTCTCCCAGTGAGGCCAGTTACTTCATGGTGACTGCCTCAATCCTTCCCCTTGCACCATGAAATACTACAGGGAAGGATGGTGGAGTTCCACGGGCCTCCTCATGATGGCAGACATCATTGCATGGACTAGCTCACCCTGGCTCACACACTGCCTTCAATGAAGGCAATACATTCCTGCATTACTCATTATGAAGACCAAAGTGTCCTGCCCAAAGATGGATATTAAAATTGGCACACCATTCCAATTGCTTGTTGGGGCAGTGCAGGCAACAGGGGCCCACTGCTGGCCACAGTGGCCGGTGCCACTGGCACTGATTAGACAGACTAATTTGTGCTCGAATTTTGGCAAAGCATGCCCAACGCAGCTTCTCTGCTGCACCCCAGCCCAGGGAAGTACTAGGGCGCTCACACTCCACATCACCTCTGGAGGAGGCTACACCTCCACCATCACTGCACTCCCCTCCTCTACCTCTTCCTTCTTCACCACTTGCAGCAAAAGCTTCATACGCTGGAATGCCCCCGAGCCTCCACCTGAAAGACCGGCCCCTCTTCTCCGGCACATTCATCATTCTAAGACCAACTCCTCCTCAATGCACCTCATCCAGACAGGAGCCACCCCATAGTGTTCTTCTGGGGTGCTTGCTATACCTGCACCCTCTTCCCACATGAGTGCCTCCATGGGAATGTCCATAAGGGCCCCTGTCTCCCCAGCCTCTGTGGTTGTTATGCTGTGCTACTATCCTAAGACACTCCACAAATACAAATAAGGCTGCATGAAAACGTAACACAGGCAACAGATCCGCAAGTGGAAAGACAAGACAGCAACAACAAACATGTAGGGTGAAATTGGGAACGGGTAAACAAATTTATGGGGGGGTATTTTGTTGCCAGGTGGTGATAGGATTCAGGACAAGAACCTTTTCTTTATGTTTATAAATGTTACTAGGGTAAACTAAAGGGAAAAGTCTAAAGAGGAAAAAGCTATGTCTTTTTCTCTTTTTATATGGGAGGAATTAACATGGTGGTCACTGCCTGGCACTTACCTGTTGCCTTTGCAACTGGCTCTCTGGCACTGGCACTTACCTGTTGCCTTTGCAACAGGTATTCTGCATTAGGGCAATTTTTGCCCTGGTGCTTTTAATATGCCAAACTGTCCTTGTCATGGTGCAGTAGTTTTCTAGTGTGTGCCACTGTTTTAAAAAATAGGGCAAACTTTGCCTTAGTGCTAATACCGTGCAACTTTGCACTTGCACTGGTGCAAAGTTTCTGTAATCTGGCCCCAGGTCGTCAAGGAGGTCAAAAAGAGGATTTGTGAAGATATTGTAAAGTGTTGGTGAGACGCAAGATCCTTGTGGCACTCCACATGAGACCGGGGCTGGCGGTGCTGCTGCGGAGGGTGAAAAACCCCTCATTGTTCTGTTGGTATGGAAGGATTGTATCCAGTGTATGGCATCAGTTGAGAAGTGGGCTGCCGAAGCGAGGTGATTTCACAGTATGTTGTGGTTGACTAAGACGAAGGCCGCTGATAAGTCGAGTAAGAGGAGGAGTGCTGGCTTGCCGTTGCTTAAAGAAAGGGTTAAGTTAACAACTTTAGCATTAATATAAAGAGTAAAAATAAATAGTTTTCAAATTGAGAAAAGGTCTGACTAAATGCATTGATTGTAATACTTGTTTATTAAATGATTTGGGTCCAATAATGTTTTTTATTTTCAAAATGGGATTATGATTCTTTTCCAAATAATTTCACAGGACACACACTCCTTGTTATACTTTTCCTAATTACCATGGTGATTTGTTACTAACGAGAGAGAGGTAGTTGCTGTACCACTAGCCCCAATCATAGCCTCCACAACACCCTCAACAGGGCCTCATTATGGATCTTAACACAAGTGCAAGCACAATTTTGAATGTTGTTAGCACTAAAAAAACATTGCTCCGGTTCAAAGAAAGCATTGCTTCTATGCGCTTTGCAAAACTGCAAAGTTTGCCCTAAGGCACGATGTGTTATGGGAGGGCACTCCATATGCCCTGAAATTAAGACTATGGGCCTCATTACACGGAATGCGTTAAGGGTTTACCGGTACCGGTAAGGGCACCGGTACCGGTAAACCCTTACCGCCTTACTACGAGGTCCCTTTGCGGGACCCAACCTCAACGGCTGGTTTTACCAGCCGTTAAGGAACGGGCCCGCAAAGGGACCTTGGTGCTAATTACGGTACCGCAATTAGCTCCTTCCCCATTCCCATTGAGCCCAATGGGGCAAAAATGGGAATGGGGAAGTGCCTTGGTGAATGGGGAATTATCGCCCCCGCTCACCTTGGAGTAGGGCGGTAATTCCACCATCCACCAAGGTGGACATGGTAAAATACCGGCGGCAACCATGACGCTAATAGCGCCATGGTTACAGCATACCATGTAATGAGGCCCTATGACCTCTGTCTCTCCCTTTTGGGCAGAGTTATTATATGCTGCTTGCTTTTATAAAAGGTACTACCATAGCCCATGGATTTTAACCGAAAATTCTGTCTCTCTGTCCTTCGACTGTCACAGCTAAATTATCAAAAGGCATTAAATATGTGGTGACTGTTCCTTTATTATAGATAGGGAGCTTTGGTTTAAATGAGACCACAAAGTGGAGTTTCACAGTGAGAGCAAAAGTGGTCTTGGGACAGTGGTCATCAGTCCTTGCATCACTTCCCAGCCCCTCTGAGTCCCTCCTTCTTGGGGGCAAACAGACAATCAGAAACACTGGGGATTACAGTGTCACACACTTGTTTCTTGGCTTATTGTAGAGTCGTTCTTGTCTTGCCTTTGTCAGGGTGGCCCCCTTAGCTCTTCTGACGTGTTGATCACCTGACACCACCAACCCCCCTGGTGCCTTTTGGTTATCTGCATGGGGGTCAGGCATTAGACAGTTGCGGGAGCTAGGGGGTACGTTTACATACCTGTTTCTGTTACCCCCCCAGTTCTTGATAGGGTTACATGGGCCAACAGTCCTGTCCTTAAATCCCTCTTTCCTGACTTTTGTCGGTGGAGGTCTGGTCAAGGATTCCTTCCTAGGCCTATCCAAGTGTATGGGATGGAGTGCAGTTTACCTAGTTTACCATCGTCATTCTCTTAATAAGCCTGCCTGTGTACTGTAACTTTGGAATTGGTGAATGTTGGGCACAAAGGCACAAACCAACACATGACCTTATAAGAGCTAGGGAAGCTGTTCCATTGTTATTCTAAACTGCTGTAATGAATCCATGGATGTCATCACTCCTTTCCCGGGGATAAGCCCCCAGCCCCCATTTGGCCAGAAGACGGCAGCTGCTACCTGATCCTGACCCTGGGGACGCCTTTATGAGGGAGGACCTCCTGGGGGGAGGTGACTCTCAGGGAGACCGAATGGCATCAGTGGAGAATATCACATACCCTTGAAAAGATGTTTCCTCGATCTCCCATACCTTAATGGCATGGTGTTACTCTCACTCCCCACTCTATGTAAAGTGTGATTTGATTTGGTTTTGTATTTATATTGCACACATCCAATGGAACCAAGCAGAAACCTGCATCTAGATGCAGATGTTTTTTTTTTTCTCCAGAACGACAATTTAGAACTGTGAAAGGCAGAAAATGATTGGATCAAGAACGTTTTTTAAAAAGAAAATGGAAAAGATTCAAAGAAAATGTCTTGTTCGCCCCGATAAATGTAGTGGGATGGTGGAATGGTCAGCATATTTTTCCCAATCGAACAAAAGAGAATGTGTCAGATGATAAAGATAGTGTGTATAATCTTTAAGCTCCCACAAGAGAGAATATGCAGGATACTGAGACGAGGAAGAAGCAGGGAGTAGTGAAGCTCACTCCCCATGCAACTTTGTATCCATTTCCTCTGAGTAATTTAAAACCTAACTTACGCTCCAAGGCTGCTGAAAATACCTCTTCAAAGTCTTCACCCATGTCATAAAACTAACTGGACATTTAAAACTGGTGAGAACTTCTTCCCATACTCTGCTTATAATTATCACAAACTGACTTCCCCACTTCTAATGATAGAAGTACTGCTGCGTGGAAGCTAAGCCGAGTTGTGAAGATCAGTGAAGACCCAGAGCATAAGCCGTGCTCTAGTTGTTCTGAGCGCATACTGGCCAGCAGGAGATTTAAACAGCAAAGCCTGCTGACATGTAGGAACTGGCTGGAAAGGTCAAGTCCTCTTGGTGCTGCCCGAGGGACTGATGGGTGAATGCGAGGTCCATGGAGCCAACCGGCTCATGGGAGAAACTGAGAGAGGCAGACTACAGAGAATCGGACGCTGCGAGAATGCAAATGAAGGGAGGACACCCTCCTGTTGTGCAGCTGTAACGAAGAGCAGCCTCTGCATTGTTGGAGCCCAGGGAAGTGCAGAATAGGCAAACGAGAACCACAGGAAGGACAGGAACCATGTAGCAAAGGCAGCAAGCCTGAAGTAAGGAAGTGGGACGCCAACAAGCCGCTGCAGGTTGACTACAGGAGAAACCATTCCTGCTACAGCATACCAGTGAGTCCACCTGAGGGAAGAGGGGACACTGGGGTATTTCGGCAATGGGACCGAAAGCGAACAGAAGTAAATGAAGTAAATAAGAAAGAACAAAAAGTGCCATATTACTTGAGCATGCCGGTGAGTCCACCTGAGGGAAGAGGTGACACCGGGGCATTTCGGAACCAGAATCGAAAGCGAACAGAAGTAAATGAAGTAGATGGAAGAGAAGAAAAAGTGCCATATTATTTAAAGAAACAGAGCAGAAAAAAGATAAGAAATTGTCACGTTTGCAAGTGTGCGCATTTCACATATGAGAAAAGCCCTGGCAGGAGAGTATACCATACATTTCAAGCCACAAGTTTTTTGTGTATGAGAAGAAGTGTTTGCATTTAAGAAAAGCCCTGGCAATAAAGTATACCAGGCACTTCAAGTCACAAGAGTTTTGTGTATGAGAAGAAGTCTTTGTATATAAGAAAAGCCCTGGCAGGAGAGTACACCAGGCAGATCCACAGTGCAGAAGTATGCATATGAGAAAAGCCCTGGCAGGAGGGAATACCAGGCATTGCAAGTCAAAAGTGTTTGTAGATGATGAAAAGAAGTGATTAGATATGAAAGAAACCCAGCAGGAGAGTATACCATACAAAACCAAATTGGACAATTTATAAAATACACTTCACAAGAAAGTCCTGAGAAGGATGCAACAGAAAGAAACTAAAGAGTGTGATTGAGAGATATCAAGGAGTAAGAAGAAACCTGGCAGGGGAGCAAACCAGGTAGTCTATGAAGAAGTAGACAGTCAGCCAAGCGGTTGTGTATAGTACATTTATTTGATCTTAAGAAACTTAAAGAAATCTGAATAAAGCTGAGTGAAGAGAAATCCAGGGGAAGGGAATCACCCTCTGAAGTTGTGCACTTTATCCTCCTGGAACCTATGAGCTGGAGTTAAGAATTTTGCTTTTTGAGCATTTGTACACCATCCAAAGCCAAAGACATTTACCTTTTCACTTTATAGTTGATTTTTAGAATATGAGGGCCAGAATAGTACTTTGGACACAGTCCAGTTTACTTTGGACATCTTGACAAAAGACTGACCCATTTGTTTTGTTTTAGGTAGGAAAAATAGCTCTCAAAGTGCCATTCAAATATCTGCCTTAGGGGGGTTTATAAAGGTTACGTCAGAATTGGAAGGCGAGTTGTCTATGATGTCATTGGTCTTTGCTAAGAAATTAAAAGTTTGAAAACAGCAAAGTTCAAAAATTCTTTCTCAAATCCTATGATTCCAATTGACAGCTTTCCCAGTCCTTCGGGTTATTGTCGATGTGCATTTTATAAGTGTAAGTTCTGCCTTTTCTTTCTTGCTTCTATTACTAACCACATTTTCTTTTAGGTATGTTTTGCTTCTGCGGTCCACATATTACCATTGCCCATTATCATCTCTTTTATTCCATGAGAAATGTTTCTCTCTTTTTTTAAATTTGCAAGGGGGTATCCCCTTTTGCCCCAATCTACACCACTGACTTTTCTCCCCCACTGTCACTAAATCTGCACGATCTCTTCTCCTCACTCCCCTTTTCTAACATTTTAATGAGACACCACATGTTCACCCTTTTTTTAAATGTATAATTATGTTTTTGAACTTTGAACCTCTGTTGCTGAGCCTGAACCTGGGGATGCATGTCTACACGTGCCGATACCGGAGCCTAGTCAACAATATCTTCACTTTTCAATTTGGGAAAGACCCACACAGCATCCCGCTGATTGGCCTCAATTCAGCCCTAATGATGATGAACTGGCAAGTGTGATGGGAGCCAGAGTCTTTCATGTTTATCCTTACCCAAATGGCTGGCTCTTCCAAGTCAAGGCGTCAGCAGAAGCTACTCGGACTCTTCAGGAGCTGATCAATACAATGTTGCACCTGGGATTTTCGATCAATCTAAATGAATCAGAGCTTACATAAGCTTAGCCCCTAAGCTTCATCGGTTTACGGTGGTACACTCACGTGGCACAGATATTTCCTGCACTGCAAAGATCGATGAAAATTCTGCGGGCTGTCAACCATCTTCTGAGCAGGGACCACTCGTCAGGTTGGTGTTATCCGAATCTGTTTGGCCTCCTTGTGACTTGCATCTTAACAGTTCCACTGACCAGACTCAAAATACGTGATTTCTGCTTGACTGGCGTAAGCTTGGGCACGCAGCAGTCGGGCTCTCAGTCAGATCTTCTGTCTATGCACCCGGAGTTGAGGGTGGACCTTCTGTGGTGGCAAGACTAACACAACTTGATGCCTGGCACACCCTTCAACCCTCCACCTCACTCGGTCATGGTGACCACGGATTTGTCCCTGCAGGAATTGGGGCAAGGATGGAGCAACACATCCCATGGCCTATGGTCAGGGGACCTTACAAGGCACCTACTCTTTCTGGAATTCAGTTCTGTATCCCTGGCTCTCAAATTGTTCTCTCCTGTTGTTGGGCAGAGCACGGTGCTGATCCAGGCAGACAGCACCAAGTTCATGGGCCTCATTCCGAGTATGGCAGTAGGGGGTTAACGGCACCGGTAAGGATGCAGGTGCCGTTAACCCCCAACTGCCACATTCTGAGGTCCCTTAGCGGGTCCCACCAGGAACAGCTGGTCTAACCAGCCGTTCTTAGCGGGACCCATTAAGGGGCCAGGGAGCAAATAACGTGCCCGCTATTAGCGGGCCCGTTATTTGCTCCTTCCCCATTCCCATTGAGCCCTATGGGGGCTCGAATGGGAATGGGGAATGGTTTTCTGAATGTGGACTTACCGGGTCCTCCAAGGTTGGAATGACCCATTAAGTCCCCATTCAGAGAACCCAGACCCGGACCCGGGTTTGGAGGCAGCCATGGTGCTAATAGAACCATGGCTGCCTCCAAACTCGGAATGACTCCCAGTGACTATTGTTCTCCTAGTCCAAAGCCCACTTTCCTCCATATTGTACCGGTGTCTGCGCCAGGAGACAGGACCAGAGACATTTGCACAGTAAAATGTGCACTTCTCCTTCCAATTTAGAGAGTGTGAGGGCACGGCGCAGGCGTTCCCACACCCTGCTGGCCCTCCCCCACCCCAGTCCCTCTTTTTAGTGCACTAGTCGATGCCTTTTCTGAACTCATTTTAGGGGGTAGAGAGAGGGGCCTATGTAGTATAGGGGACTATAGACTAGGATGACAACAGTCACTATGGTGACTATCTTTCCCTTACTCCCATATCCGATCCCCTTTCCTCTTTGCTGTATGGACAATTACTACACACTATGCACGCCTGGGTGGTGGGACCTCACTACCTTTCTAAGAAAAAAGATTCCTCATAACTGTTCAAATGCAGCATCTGCAAGCGAACTCCCATCTATACAGGAAAGTCTGCAGAAGGCTGACAGATGCCCACGCTGCGATGTCCCTGGAAACATGACCGTGGCATTTGGATGTATATGTTTTGGCTGTGGCGCAATTGTTAGCAGCCGAATTGACCATGGTCAATTCGGCCATGAAGCCAACTTTGTCGTGGCCAAAACAGCCCTTATTAAAACCTCCCCCACACACACACACAAACACCCACCCACCCCCTACTTACCTTTTCGCTGTCCGTGCACGTTTTTACCCTGCAACGTCGGATCCGTTCCCTCCCACGTGGGTCGGAGCCAACGCTGCAGGGTGCGCTTTTCATTTTTTGTTTTTTTATATTTTGGTCCCCCACCTGCGACCTCCGGAAGCAGGGGACACCCCTGCTACAACTAAAGGCACTCACTACCAAACATGGGGAGTGTGGGAAACCCCCGCAGCCCTCGCTCCCCATGTTTGGTAGTGATTACCGAAATTGGTTGTTTCAAAACGATCAAATGGTACTGGATGAATTCAGCCAGTTGTACCATACGGTCAATTTGAAACAACCAATTTCGGTAATACCTGGCATTGCTTGCACTGCATGAGCATGTAACACATATGGGAGAACCAGCTTCTGAATCTCGTGTGCTTCCAGAAGGCAGACTAGCATCCATCTAGCAGTTGAAGCCTTAAACAAATGTCTTCCAGGTGAGGACCCACCAAAGGTAAGGAACAAGGCATCCGACTTCCTACAATCCTTTGTCCAAGACAGACAGATGTGCCCTTTTGAGGTCAAGACAGTGTAAGACCCTGTCATCTGCACACTACAGATAGGAAAAAACATTCAGTAAGATCACTTCCTGCTTGATGTGGAACACTGTAACCACTTTGGGCGGAATGGATGGACTTGTGCATAGGATGAAATTATCTTTGTGAAAGACTGTTTGGCTAAGAAGCTGCCAGGCCTGAATTTCTCAGACTCACCTGGCTGAAGTGATGTCGACCGATGCCATGGGCTCAAAACGCTTATGAGCCAATGCCATTCAGAACCACATTGAAATCCCATGCAGGATGAGGCCTCCTTAGCAGCGGTGACATCTGCTAAAGCCCTCTAGATGTTTTTTCACTAAAGTATTGGCAGAAGGAACCACCATTTGGAGTTTCTGTACGCCATGATGGCTGCTAAGTACCTCCGGCAGGGCTATCTGGACTCCAGACTGGGCCAGATGGGCAGAGAAAGATAGCACGTCATCCAATGAGCATGGAAGAGGGTTGTCCCCTTTTGAAACGACCCAATGACAAAAACTGGACCATTTACTACTATACTGAATTTGCGTAGAATCCTTTCTTGCTTGTTGAATAATACGCAGATTTTCTCGTGAGAGGTATAAGTGAGCCAAGGACAGCTCTTCAGAAGCCATACTACTAACCTGAGTGACCATGGAAGAGGGTGCAAGGCTGTCCCTGTTAAGGATGAAAGTGGTAGATGGATCGAGCCCTGAATTGGCAGGTGCATCAGGTCTGGGCACCACACTCTAAGCAGCCAGTGCGGTGCGACTAGGATCATTGTGCACCCCATGGACAACCTGAACTTGCTGACCACTAACTGAGAAGCATCTCTGAGGGAAGGGTCCAACCGCTGGCCCTCCCAAGATGCAACATGGGGGCATTTGGCATTGAGATTCGTGGCAAAAAGATTGCTCTCCGCTGGCCACCGAGGTTCCATATTCCCTGAATCGTCTCCTGACTCAGCTCCCATTCATGGCTGGTTACAGTCAATTTTCTGAGCTTGTTCTCACTTGTGTTGAGGTCTCTGCTCTGAGAGCATCCCCTGAACAATTGCCCAATCCCAGATATCCAGAGATCAGGTCCCTCCCTGCTTGCCAATATAAAACATGGGGGGTAATTCCGAGTTAGGAGGTAAGGGAAAAACGATGCCGATAAAGGATTACCGGCATCGCTTACCACTCCGGGCTATTTCGACCTGCCAACCCGCTATTAGCGGCACCATAAATAACGGTACCTCTAATAGCGGCATGGGCGCGGGCACGCGGCCCATCATACCGGCAACAGCGGCATGTCTCTAAAGGGAGTAAATCACAAGTCAGGCGGACAAGCAAATACCGGCATCATGAAGGTGCAAATAGTGGATACCGGCATGCCGTAAATACCGGCACCGAGAACCAACCGTAAAATGCTATGTTCAGTGTTCCAACTGCCACAGGTGCACACTATCAGCACAGTGGAGGCAATGGAGTCTGAGCCTGTACAAAAGGAGCACACCCACACACCACACCCCTTCCCACACCAAGATGATTCCAATAGTAGTAGCAATACTGGAGCTGGAGGACATGCTTGCATTGCAACACCAGCAACAACAACAGCAACAGCAGGCACCACAGAGGAGATGCAGCAGGAGAAGGAGGGTGAGACAGGCTCAGCATGCCCCACCAGTGCAGCCAGCGTAACCACACAGGCAGCCCCCAATCCCTCGCATCAGAGCCAGTCCTTTCAACCTAACCCCTTGGCAGATCCACACCCTGTAATGTCTGGACCGGGACACCATCACCACCATCATGGACATGATACACGATGACATAGTCAGCCTCATTGAAATACGTACTGCCACCCCCTTTCTACTGAAGGTAGTGTCTGTGCTCCACTTCCTTTCCACAGGCACCTACCAGCACACAGTGGGGCACATGCATGGCATATCACAAACCTTATTTTCTTGCATTCTGAAGCAAGTGATGGATGCCCTCCTCAAGCACACAAGGGACTACATATCCCTACCACGGACTCCCCAGGAGAATTTTGAAACAAAAGTTGGCTTCCATGCACTGGCAGGCATGCCAAATTGTATAGGTGCCCTCGACTGCACCCACATGGAGTTGGTGGTCCCGCATGCCATGGAGGTGGTGTACCGTAACCACAAGCAATACCACTCCATCAAAGTGCATATGGTACACGACGCCAGCAAGATCATCACACATTGTTGTGCCCAATATCCCGGATCAACTCATGACTCAATGGTCCTGCGGAACTCCACGCTACCACGCTTCTCGGAGAGACATGCTGTACGACGTGCTTGGCTGCTTGGTAAATTGCATGATAGGCACATGGCAGTGAAATGGGGGAAGAGATGGACACACCACCATGGTGTCAATGTTTATGTGACAGCACGATGTGCACATCGCTAAACACTGTGCCCCAAAGCATCCCAAATAGAACATGACACCCAATCCCATAGGAATGAAGTAAGGCCGACACCTATCACGACATGACTAACAGTAAACCACCACACATCCCACAACATGTGCACCACTCATCAGCGGACTGCACCCTCCGTAACACCATCCAGCAACATGCAGTGCATATGCACTATGTTGCTGTCTCCAGCGAATCACCACACAGGACAAGCATCCATGGGAGAGAATTGGACTGAACCACCAAGGGAATCCACTGTCTGTCAGAGGGCCGCCACAACCACAGGAATGCAGCATGTCACCATGGGAAAAATCAGCGCAGAATGCCTAATATTGCAGAGCCTACTGCCAATGCTCCCAAGCATAAAATCCTACAGAACACAACACTTCACCGCTGTCCAATAACCCACAGAAGAGGCCCGAGGAGGACTACTATCGATCCAAAACCCGTACCTGTGTGGTCATTGAGCCGACCTTTGAGCTGTTTTAGGCATGGTTTCACTGCCTTAGCCGGTCGGGTAGGGCACTCCTCTACAGGCATGAGAAGGTGGCCAAGATCATCATGGCATGTGTCATGCTGCACAACATGTGTATCCGACGCAACGTGCCCCTGCCCCCTGACATTGAACTGCAACCACCTGGTGATGTTGAAGGGGATGAAGAAGAAGTGGCTGCACATCATCGCGGTGCCGATGCACAGGAGGGACGTGCTGTGCGTCAGTCAGTGATTGCACAATATTTCTGACACACATGGCTGCAGAGAGTGACATGATAGTTGGACAGATGGCACTGGGTGTGGGGGTACATGTACACTATGCACTGTATATGAATAAATAACACATGCGCAATGATGAATGTCCACTCAAGTTTTTCTTTTAACACAAAGGGTGTATTCAAATATACAATGTAAACGAAAGTACACTAATGCGCCACCACCCTCACCCTCTCCCCCTCCCCCCACAACTCCCCCACACACCCTCACCCCATTCCCCTGCCCCTCACGACTTCCCCACAAACCCTCACCCCCTCCCCCCACAACTCCCCCACACACCGTCCACCCCTCCCCCTTCCCCCACAACTCCCCCACACATGTCCCAACAAGTGTCTGATGCCTTCATCAGGCTGGCCAGTCTACTTTTCTGCACTCCCTGGACCTGGTGGCGGCATGTACGGCCGGCGCAGGGTGCGCGATGTCCTGCGGAGAGGGCTGGTCTGGGTTGAGCTGGAGGACGATGGTGTGGCCGCCTGCTCCATCTGGGGTGCCGGACGTTCTGCCTCCATAGCATCGGCGATGCGGCTGAGGACCTGCCGCAGGGCGGATACCTCCTCACACAGTCGGCTTGTATTATCTGCAAAAATCTTGCCCAGGGAGGCAGTGTTATCGGCAATTGTCTTGCCCAGAGAGGCGATGTTTTCACGCCACTCCTGCTTTGCCTGGGCATTGTCATTCACAAACTGACGCACAAGTGCAGTCAGCTCCTCATGACGCTGCGGCCCCGCCGGTACACCTGTGGAGGTGGAGGGTGCTTGGGTCTCATGTTGGACTTGGATGGGCTCCACTATGGGACTCATGGCCCCTTGGTAATACTCCTCCCCAGACTGCTCCGGGGTGGTGCCGTGGTCTCACTCCAAAGATGTGATCTGGGGGGATGGTGCTAGACTTGGTGTGCGGGGCTGTTCTGAGGATTCGTCCTCCACAGGCACCCACACCTCTTCCTGCGCCTCCTCCTGAGCCAAGGGTGCTGTGGCTGCCACCTTCCTGACTGAGCTGGACTCTGCTGAATGTGGACCATAAGCTGGGTCCTGTGGCAGTGGGACAGGGGTTGCTGCTTCCGTCTTGACTGCCCTTGGCGGCACCAGTGTCGTGGCATCTGTAGGTGGTTTCCTTGGTCGTGCCTGGTGAGCCTTGGGTTGGGCCTTTGAGGTGGAAGGCCTGTTGGCCTCATCCTGTGCCCTCTTCCGGGGTGTGGTTGGCTGTGGGGGTCAGTCCCGCGCCTCGTTGTCATGGTCTGAGCCTGCGGGGGTCGAAAAGAGCCACGGCATGAGTGATGGTTTGAGAAGCATCATGCATACATTTGTATAATTGCTCATCTACACATTAGAGGGTAATAGGCAGTTGAGTTTGGACGATCACATTGCTTGCTACATGGGTGGGTAATGCAGGCATCCATCAGTGGTCACTCATGTTGGGGCAGACGTATGATATGTGACATGCATATTTCTTGGGGCCTGCATGCAGTGTGACTCATGCCATTGACATGTTAGTGTGGTTTGTGTACGGTATGGCTTTGCCTTGCTGCAGGCATCTGCATCTGTCTGTGCTGCGTACCACAACTTTGCTGGGAATGTGTGTGTATTGGGCCATGGCTTGCCTCTTTAGACAGACATATTGGTGGACTATTATCAGACTCTGCATTACAGTGCTTTCTTAGGACACTCACCTCAGTCTGCCAATGACGTGGCGCCACACTCCATGTCTCCGACACCTACTATTGACTCCATGCCAATCAGGCTAGCACATATGTCCTCCCACCGGGACAGCTTTATGGGTGAGCCTGCGCCTCCGCCATATGACATTGCCTGGCTCCTGTTGGCAGAGAGTATCTTGCGGACTCGCAGCCGCAAGTCGTCCCACCGCTTCCTGCAGTCCTTGATAGTGCGGGGGATGTTACTGACCGCGCTTACTTTCTGCGCCACAAGTACCCAGATCGCCTTCTTGCGAAATATGGTCACCCTCTTCATGCTCTGGGCAAACACGACATCAGCATGTTCTTGCAGGGTCTCAGCTAGCATGGCCAGCTCATCTTCATTGAAGCACTCCTTGCACTGGCGGGAGGCGCCCTTCTTCACAGCCTTAGGCATTGTGGCATGGTAGAGAATGAGATTTTACAAACAGCAGTATCATACAGGTCCTGGCTGCTGAGGATGGCACTGGATTGTGTTTTTAAAGATGCGCTTATTTAGGGTAACCGTTATTAGCGGTGACCGCTATTAGCGGTGGCCGCTAATGCCGCATTGGTTAATGCCGGTAGTGCAATCTGTGCTTTACATGATGCCGCTAAGGGCCTTTTTCAGGCCTTTTACGGCATGGCGGTGATGCCCTTACCGGCATGGCGCAAAGCTCGTACCCGCAAAGTCGTAATAGCCCTCTATTAGCAGGCTCTTGACTACACAGACACGGTATTTTCTCCATGCCGGTAAGGACAGTTACTTACCTCCTAACTTGGAAAGACCCCCATAAATTATTCAAATATAAAATTTAAAAAAACTGAATTTAGCAATATATGCGACCAAATTGCCCCAAAGGCCAAATCATCCATGCAAAATTCGACCAAATTGGTCATTAGGTCAATTGTTTTAGATCAAATTGGCCAAATCCGGCATAGCTCAACACTTGAGAGAGTTGCTCACTGTTAAAGCAAATAAAATCCCATTCTTCTTTTACAAACCAACATAGCTCAAGTCTCCTTTGCTATTGTCAGAGCCTCCCTTAGCTCTCCTACTTACTGAAATTCTGTGTGATCCCGTCATCACTCACCACTTATGAGGCAAGACTCTCAACATCACACTGCACATTTTTGACTCAATTAAAAAACAATGCGCAGTGCTCAGGTGCTAGTTAACAACTCATTTCGTAGAAGGGGGCGGGAAACTCTCACTTGTGGTATAACTGCCACTTTAGGCCGAGGTCGGACCTGGGCACAAGTTGTCCAAGAAGCCAATGAAAAAGTGGCCCACAATCGCAAGAGGAAATGTGTTCCTTTCATGGCAGTCGGTTTGGGTAGTACCCAAGAGGGCAAATCTTTGGTAAAATGTGTTGCAAATCATGCATTTTAAAGAAGAGTTATTCAATGAGTCTCGTCAAAACTACCAGCTGGATAGCAAAAAAATTCAAACTTGCCCACATTGGCAACGAAATTGGCCCAATTTGACCAAAAACGCTGGCGCACACTAGCATGTTGGCCTTACGTTTCAGGCATTGCCCTATAGGCCAGTCCAGGCCTGCGTCACGCCATGCGCTACTGGCTTATGATAATGCCATCAGCAGAGTAATGATGTGATGTGTTATTTGTAAAGTGCTTTCCCCAAAATGCTCTACATAGAACTTATTTACATACAATAGCACCCAACCAAATTTTGTACTAATTTATAATCCTCGGAAGGATGAAAGGCTGAATTAACCTTGCTGGTTTTTGGACCTGCAAATCACACACAAATCGGAGCAGAGAGCGCTTAACCCACTGAGCTATCCTACTGACTTAGTATTTTATTTTATTTATTTATTTATTTCACACTGGAATCCGCAGGCATTTGGGCATGTACATGAAGACAAGGATAACAAATAATGAACAGGATAACTAGGTTATTTAGTGAGGGGGGGGCTTGATCTTTTTACTTAAATAGGCTTTGTTTTTAGTTTCTTTCTAAAGAACGTATAGTTTTCCTCCAATCTTAATGAGCTCGGTAAGCCGTTCCATGTCTGAGCCACTCTTGCGGGGAACAAACGACCCAGGCTGTTTGTTCTTTTGGCTCCTGTGCATGCACCTTGAAACTTGAGGAGAACCATCTCCGGTTCCGGAAGCACCTCAAGACCTTCCTCTTCGGCTCTGCCTTTTCCCCTCTTCTCCCCTGCTGATCTGTTCTCCCTCTTGGCACTGTGCATCTGGCCACCCTCTGTCACCTGGGCCCAGGTACCTGCTCACCCTGCCACCCTCCTGCACTGCCTCTGGACCACCACTTGCACTGGGGCCTGTATCTGTACCCATACAGTCCCCCACCAACTTTTCCTCTGCACTATCAGATATACCCTATCTGACTAACCTAGCACTTGCCACTTGCTGGCTGCACTACCACTGTTTATCGTATTTATTTATTTATTTCACTTATTAATATTATTCTGTTCTCTCCTTTGTTCTGCACTTTCCACATCTCCCCCCTTCCATGCACTTTCCCCTTTCCCATGCACGTGTGCGCTCTTAATGTCACTGGGCCTAGTAAAATCAGAGACGTTTTTATGGGTGGGCAAAAGAGGCACTTGCCCCAGTCCCCCACCTTGGAGAGGGGGCGGGGGCCAGATGTCTGCAGACTTAAATAGCACGCGTCAGGATATTTTTTTTGATGTGCTGCCGAGGCTTTACGCCTATTGCCTGTCTTTTTTGACTACTACATTTTGCCTTGATCGATTCATCATGTAATGCTTTCTGTGTTCACTGTGGTATACATAGTTTGTGTGTTCCTTGCGGCACAACTGTTGTAGCATGCTTTCCCTCCTGTAGGAATTATTGTTGATCATGTGCAATAGCCAAAGATGAAATGCATATTGATAAATTGAGTGCCACAATGGTTCAGAGGTTAGCTCAGTGTGTTAAGCACTCACTGCAGAAATACGTGTTCAAATGCAAGATTAGAATAGCACATTCCAGCAAAACTAGCTGAGCCTTTCCTGTGTCTAAAGTTTATAGACCTGCCTGATTTATGTACTTGGTTTTGTATCACAATATTATCAGCAACATTCCTGCACCAGATAGGGGTTTCTATAAAAACTAACAACTCAACCGTGTGAGGAAGGACTAGAAATCGGTTTGTTCAGATGGGGTGTTGTAAAACTGAGCAGTCACAACCAATCGTGAGCATAAACTGTTATTCCCCAAGGTGAATAAGAATCCAAATTCAAGATTGTGGAAACAAACAGTTCATGCTTGCATCCTGGCAGAAGACGATACAGTGATCCTTGTCAAATCATCTTATATCTCTTACATTACTGTGCTGTCTTCTGTTGGGTTTGACTTTTCCCATGCTTTTCCCATGCTGGTGGCATCATTTGGCCCATTACTTGATCTTTCTTCTTATGTGGGCCATTTGGGTGGAAGGGCTGGTAGAAAGAAGAGATAGCGGTGAAGATTGTGCAGGCCTCGGGCACGCATATTTTAATGTCTGCTCAATTGACACAAACAACAGTTTGCTTTTTTGTAAATGTCAAAGGTTTTTCTGCACGTTTATAAATGACAGTTTCACAAGCCAGTGTTTTTGAAGTATTTAAAGCTTTAAAATACAAAAGACAAACTCAGATTAAATCTGTTAAATCACATGGATTGTTATGCTGGAATTTATATACTTCACTTAATGATTGAGAGAATGGAGCTAGAATCATTCCCATTTTGCGTAACACCCTTCTATAATATTTTGCTTTTAAGAATTTTCATGTTTGGTAATGTGATTTGTGTACTTTCCAAGTCTGTTTTTATAAAATGAGATTATTTTAGTTCATGGTAAGAACTGGAAAAGAAAGTGTTCAAATGCAGAAGTTTCCGAGTTGGCACACATCCATCCCAGCTTCACCCCTTAAAAAATGTGTGATCCTGAGCATCTCATTTAATCTTTTATTGCCTAACATCTCAAAATTGCCCATCCCTAGACCTTCCAAAATTGGGGGGGAGCGAGGGGGCACAGCCAGATATTCTTGATCACTAAATTCCTTTGGTTTGGTGGAGGGGGTCCCCCAGAGATGTCTGTGCCCAGGGCCCCAAAAGTGCTTAAGATGGCCCTGAGTAAGATCGTTGTTTTTGTACTCCCCTGTTCCTCTCCCTTTGCCGGGTCGCGCTCTGAAACACTTGTGTATGAGCGTGATATAAATAGAATACCATTTCATTTCAATAAGGCCTTGTGTGTCAAATCTTAAAGAATGGTCTGGGGTGTAGAGGGTTATTTGGTCTTTCAGATAGGCAAGGACTAGTCCAAAGATGCACCATGGTTATAGATTTGAAAGTGATTCTGTCCTCCAAGGCTAACCAATGGAGGGACTTCCTGTCAGCCGTGATGTGCTCTCTTCTAGCTTTCTGTCTGATGATTCTCACTGCGTTCTTTTGTATAATTTGGCAACGCACTATACCCCCCTTGCTAGCTCCTAGCACAAGGGCGTTGCCATACTCCAGTCTGGAGAGTATGGTAGCCCTGGCAATGGTTGCACAGTTCTTTTCACTTAAGTAAGGCCTGATGAATTTAAGCAATCTCAAGTAGCACTGGCAATTTTTGTTTAGATAAGCAACATGTGCTTCAGCACCCAAGGATGCTTCCAAGTATATGCCCAGAGTTTTCACTTTCCCTTAAACCGTGATAAGGGAATCTCTGATCTTAAATGATGAATATTCAGGGCTTAGCTTATACCTTGCTTGATGAGAGCCAAACATCATCAGTTCGGTCTTGCTCCCATTTAAACATAACCAGTTTGCCTTCATCCAGGCCTCGATGATGTTGTAGATGTTAGCCACCTTACTGTTGTGCATATCGTAGCAGCCGCTCAGCTCTACCACCAACTGGGTGTCGTCTGCTTAGTTTGTAAAATAAGCTCCTCTGTTGTTAAGAAGAGTACAGAGACAATGCGGGTACAGGTTGAACAGCAGGGGGGGACAGACTACCCACCTGTGGCACTCCACAATTGATGAATAGACTGGAGGATTGATTGCCCCAGCGTATTTTAGAACTTTGTTCTGCTAAGAAGGAAATCACCCAGCCAGTTGCTTCCTGAGAACTACCCCCAGAATTCTCTAAGGTCCATTGGAGTTGTTAGTGGTCCAGCAATTCAAAGGTGGCTGATAGGTCCAAAAGGACCTGCATGCCCGTCTTGCCTTTGTCCATGATGTCTAACATATGAATTTGAAGGGCTAACAATGCAGTTCCCGTGCTATGTGACCTTTAAAAACCTGATTGCTGTTTGTGAAGAAGGTTATTAACCTCCACAAATGCTTGGATCTGGAGGGTTGCCGCTTATCTAAAACGTTCAACAGAAAATTGCTGTTTTTTTATAGGTCGGAGATTGCTAGGCTCCTTCTGATCCTGTCCTGGTTTTTTCACCAGTGGTGTAATGGTGACAGTTTTAATGGCTACAGGAAAACAGTGGTATGTTTTATAACTGTACAAGCTAACTTTTTTATGGGAAAGAAGACAGAAATAAAATAACTGCATAATTATGCGTTTTATCTCGCATTATATTTATGCAATGTAAATCAAGTCCAAATGTTTAGGTGCCACCATGATAAGAATTCAGACACATATACCAAACCGATAGCTTTATCAATAGCATGTGCTGGTAGTTCAACATGTTGGTGTTGTGCTCTGTGGCTCTTACTATTTCAGCGTGGTAAAAAGTGACTTTGAGCTGCCAACACACACCCTGATTCACAGAGCGGTGCAAAGTGGTGCAAAATGACTTTGCACTGCCAACACACACCATGATTCACAGAGCGGTACAAAGTGGTGCAAAGTGACTTTGCACTGCCAACACACACCCTGATTCACTGCCAACACACACCCCGATTCACAGTGTGGTGCAAAGTGACTTTGAACTGCCAACACACACCCTGATTCACAGTGCGGTGCAAAGTGTATTGTTGCACTGCTGCAAAAATACACATTGCACCACTCTGTGCATCAGGGTGTTTGATGGCAGTGCAAAGGCAATTTGCACTGCACAAAAAAATCCATAAATCGAGCTAATAGTGTCTATCAGACCGAGACAGATCTTTTTAATAAAATAGACAGGTGTGTGCTCCGAGACCCCCAACCGGCCCATAGAGTCGACGTTTGCTCAGAAGCACTTTAAGACAAGATAGCAGCACCCGTGCGATGGATCAGGGTGCAGATATATACTTCAACACCAATCAATAAGGACAACTCAACAGTTTGGCGAAGGGAGTCCGTTTAATAACAAGTACAAAAAACGGGGAGCTATGAATATCAGCAATGGCATGATCTTCCTTCTTGCTTCAACTCCAACGTTCTTCACAAAAATCATAGCATTTATACTGAAAACTCTCATCATTGACATGTAACACTCAAAAGTTGACATGCAATTCTATTGGTTCGGGAAAGGTAACTTTAATATAGGTACTATATCTGTACATGGTAACGGAGTGAGGGGATTGGGTAAACACTTCAGGTGGGCATCTAAGGCCTTCCTTCAAAATGGATACTGCAGACGTCACTAAAAGTATGACGTCCTATTGGTTCTACTAACTATAGGACCCTTGATTATTTGGTCCCTTGTGATTGGGTTGGCACCAACTCCATGCATACTTTTCCACTTTGCTTAGCAGCATGCAGAATCGTCGGCCAGGTGCGGGGTGCCCCTTAGTCACCTGGCCTTCCTCCAATTATTGTTACAAACAGTTATCACTTTAGTAGCCATGTGTCAAATATTTCACTATAGCTGGCCTCGAGACTGCTTCTTCTGTCTGGAAAAGTTCTGACATCTTCGCCTGGCCTGGTGCCATGCGTAGGTGTGAGCCCTTGCTTCTTCTTGCTCGGCTGGTCACATGATTCGGACACCGTGAATTTGCCTCTTTTCCATCAATTTGTGTATTTGATTCTCGTTTCACCCACCACCTGCTTTGGTCTTCTTATCTCGACCGTTCAGAGGCAGGATATTCTGTTCTTAGTTTCAATTAAATGTAGCTACTGTTCGTCTCTTCTATTGGTACGACCCTGGCTTTCCTGGCACAAGGTGCCTCTGCTGAGTTTCATTTCAGTCGTCTCTTCTCGATTTTGCTAGATATTAAGCTTTTTCTCATGTGGCCTTTAGTAACCTGGGTTGATTCTGCTTCTTGTGCAAAGTGGAAATACACTTATATAATGTACGTCTTTTGAGGTAGATTATGTATAGTGGCGCTTGCCGCACTATCTTTCTACTAAGCATAGCAAGCCGCACAATTTTCTTAGCTTCCTTGCGGTTTCAAGCATATGTACAGGTGTAAACTGGTCAAATATCTTTGCCATGCTTACAGCTTAAGTTTCTTACATTTGACATCGCCCTTTCACTTTAAGTTCAAAATATCCCTGTTCATGGCATTTCGTCTATTTGCGTCATTCTCTAGTCGTCATTTCTTCTATATGTGAGTCAGTCCGGGTTCTCGTGATGTCACCATTCGTCTTCCATTAAGTCCTTTTTGGTTTCTTCAGGGACTGTACTTAGACAATCTTCTTTTTGTTTCATTTGTTGATCGGGTTTTCTTAATGGATACCTTACTGTCCATGGTTTTCTTGACATTGGTACTTCAATAGGTGCTGTTCTTCTGATAGGTACTGGACACAGCCCCACTGTGGCTCTCTGCTGGTTTATTCGCTCATCATACGTCACATATTTCTGTGTGAACGTTCCTGGTACTTCAAAATGGACGGTGGGAGTACAGGCTTTATTTGGGACCTCCTCTACACTCCCCCCTCTGGGTGATTAATCAACCACTTTCGCCTCCTTCTTTGGATCCATCTTCTTTGGTTCCTCTGTATTCACCTTCCCTTCATCGCTTGGCTTCATTCTTTCTTAATCATCTGGGTCTATACATGATGGTCTGAAGAAATGTCTCTTTGGAGTCCATATCTTTATGACTCCTTTTAGACTTCCCGCTGTCCTTACATGTTCGTCTTTGTTCCATTTCATCAGTTGACATTGTCCATTTGGGCTGCAGTAGACCCATCTTCCCACATCGTTTCTGTGCTTCCTGGGATAGAGAAACTTTGTTCCCTCAGGTGTATGAATGCTAGATTTCACAAAGTCTCTTATTTCCTCATCAGTCCGGTATTTGGGCTTCCATCCTAGCTTGACATCAATCATGATCTTCATCCCTATGGCTTTTTTCGCAGTTTTCTGGCACTGAGAGATTATTATCTTGATAACACAGAATCCTAGCAATATCATCACTAGCAGGGCTCCCAGGAACTTGAATGCATCTGCCATCCATCGTGGAACCCATGAGAATAGTGATCCAAACCAACTGCCATCATCAACTTCGTCAGTTTCATCAATCATCTGGTTCTGCAGTTTTGTCAGCACACCTATGGCTTCTGTTAGAGTTCCATTTTCCTCATCGTGAGAAGGTATAAATGTGCAACATGATTCTCCAATTTTTGCACAAACACCTCCATCCATAGCTGTGATCATGTCAAGTACATATCTGTTCTGGAGAGTCATCAATCGGATTGCCCTTTACTCCTCCTTGATTGCGTTGAATCCTTTTATGGTTGTGTTGATGGTCTGCAGTAACTCCCATCTGGTTATTTGCAACCATTTAGTATTTGCTCCAACTTGGAATCTTGGCATGAAGATTGTTGCCAACACTGATGAGGTGAGGCTAAACAGCCTATGTTCATATGGAAGTGCATGAAAAGCTTCTTCAGATTTGGCAGAAAAGTAATTCTCCCTATTCATTGGAGTCAGCAGTTCCACAGATCTCTTCTTCCTAAGGTGAGCATCTGCTTTCAGAAAACTGTCAATATTCAAGTCACTTTTCGGGATCACCAACGCTGGAACGTGGACATTCACTATTGTGCGTATACCTTCCCAGTGTCTCGGCAGTCTGATGTATGCTTCAGACCCACATGCCCAATAATGATCCATAATTACTGCAGTTCCGTGCTTCATTCCTGGAGCGTCAAAAACTCGTCCACAGTTCTGATTCTCTCCCATTTTTCTAGTGCCATTATTCCTGAAGCAGAATTTTGGGCTTTCCAGTGGTACTATCTGCAAGGGGCCTCCTCTGTCTTCGACCCATGTCAGCAGTTTTGTAAGCTTTGGCCACAATGACTTGCATCCATTTTGTTCTATGTCAATGGTACCTTGGTAATGACCTATGACCATCCATGCTCTGCAAATCACTGCTCCTTTTTCCCATCCGTCTGGTGAAATCACTGTTCCCCAAATCTGCATTTGGCCTCTGTTCTTCCAACTTCAAGCCTCTTCTGGAGTTTTTCCTTGGACATTTAGCTTCTTGCTCACTTCCCATCTGATTTCAGCTCCTTTTACTCCAGGGTTCTCATACCTGATCATATGATTCCTAGTAAGAGCTCTGTTTCTTGTCTTTATGTCCTGAACATAATCATCTTCATCAGGATCAGTTGCTTCAGTTGCCCATTTCAGTGAGGCATCACAATTCATGAACGGGCCTCTGGTCTTGCACATTGCTATGTGTGAAAGACAGTGTGCTGTCTGGACATCAATTTCTACAGCTGCGAAGATCTTGGACTTTCCCATGCTGTACAGTAGGAGTGCACAAACAAAGCATTCCCATTCTGAACTTCGTCTTCCAACTTCTTTCATGCGCTGGTACCAAATGTTGTTTCCCAAATGTGCTGTGCTGTCCAGGTAATCGTTTAGTTAGTTTTTGTCTCCGTGCATGCTTCTCTTGATTCTTAAGGTTTTCATGTAGTTCGCTATAACTACATCCCTGAATGCATCTGCATGGCTCCTTCGTGCTGGAGAATCCCAGGTATCCCAGTCCATGGTGCAGGCTTCCTCATCTGTGCCATTTGAGTAGACAAAAGTCTGGCAGTTCTTTCCTTGTCCTCATGTATCTTTTTCTTTCTGGTTAGAAATGTCCGCATCCACTACGGTATTGGCTCAGTATATGGCTGTACTATAGAACTTTTACTTGTCCCTTTCACTGGAACATATATGCTTGGCAATGTTGTCTCTGTGGATATATTCTTCAACTCCTCTTGTCTTTTCCTTGCTCTGGCTATGAATGGCCGTAATGTATCTGCTATCAGTTGTGCTCGTGAAGAGATCTTCTCCGAGTTTGCTTTTGCCTTTCTTGGTGTTGGATCAAGAGTTTCTGATACTGCGGTTTCTGTTGGCTTTCTTTCCGACTCTTCCTGTCTTTCCATGGCATCTGCTTTCTTCATTTGGCTCTTTACTTTGCTTATAGTTGGATTTCTCATAGTAGGCAGTCTTTTCTTCTCCCATGCTTTGGATTGTGGTTCTGCAGTCATTGACACTAGGCCTGGTGTATATGCATTCAATGTTTGCATGCGTGTGGTTGTCAGTAACCTTTTTACATCCATACTCTGCCGACCCTGTCTCTGGCTTTTCGATTTGCTTGCTACCACAAGTGTGTGTGTGTCATTGCTAATCACATCCATCTCAAGTTCATTCATTCCACCATCAGATCTTCTAGGGACTGGAATGACTATGTAAGGTCTGGGTGCCTTTGTAGGCTTCATGCGTGCATCATTAGGTGGGTGCACTGGAATTGGAACACTTTGTGCACCAATAAAAATACAGTTCTGATCATTAATGACAGTAAAACAATGATGAATATAATACCTAAATACATTATGCCTCTGTAGGTTAAGCGCCAGCATTTACTTCCAGAGAAATATGAACGTCTTTACTCCTGCGGGAGGACTAGAGTCCTGCTCTGGATCCCCATCTCGATCATCCGTCAAAATGTGCTAACTTTTAATACAAATTCTAAACAATATTGTCTCTGGATTCTGTTTGGTTCTGTTTTGGGGCTGCAGGTATTTAAACAATGGTCTCTCTTTGTTTGAACACTGGATTGTCTATTATTTCTGGACACAGTTCTCTTTTTCTATGTGTGTGTCAGAACAGGCAATAATCCAACAAGTCTCCCTATTGTGCATGTTCAAAATGTACTAACTCCCAGTCTGTACCCCTGATCTGCTTCATTCCCGAAGACATGCTGTGTCCTTGTCCATATGAAAAATAAGAAATGAGATCTCTGGCACTGCTCTCTAGATCTTCCCTCGGCGGAAAGTTGAAAATCTTCTCAAATAGTTCTGTTGATGGTTAGAAAGTTCTACTTGCATCACAATGCCATGTAAGCGGTTGCCCATCTGTGTAGAATTAGCTGTGTACCTGATGAATGTGAGGACATCAACATCTACAGGTCTCCCCACTAGCTCTGGAAATTCTGTGATTAGGCGAAAGAAAATATTACTTGCCAACCTACTGTCTCCTGGGGACAGGGACATTTGTCCGGTCTTGCTGAGTTTCAGGACTGTAGGCTTTTACTTCACTGTGAACAGTGTCTGCACCTTCCGTTTGCGTGAAGAGCAACTTGAATTATTATGCTGTTTAGGAATATGCTCAGACGTTCTGTATTTGCTGGATTGTGAAGAAAAGTTAATACATCTGTCGTTCTCCCGACAAGTTCTGGACAGTCTTCGATTAGGTGAAAGAATAATATGTTGATAAGCTCATTTGCTTCCTTCTCTGCTTGGGACATTTGGTTTTTCCTCGCTGTACTCAGGAAGTAGGAGGAACTGCTCGCAATCACAGTAAGCAATCTCTTTATAGTCTTTTCGGTTTCAGGATCTTGAAGAAAGTCAGTGACACTGGTGAGCCTCCCCACCAATGACGGGTACGATCTTAGCACTAGATCGAAGTATGTCACTACATCTGGTGATGTCGCTACTGTGGGACACCATAAGTGATTCCGAACAAGGTCTCTGTGTGGAAGGAATCTGGATACTGTATTTTCTTCCAATTTATGTGTCCTCGATCAAAATTTGGCATATTCTTTTCTAGTCAAGGCTTCAGTGTGCCTTAGTCCAAAGTTCAAAGTCATCAGACTATGTTGTGGTTTATAAATGCAATTTTCTTCTTCATCCGGCAACTAGGATGCACAGAGTGTCCGTTTTTTGTTATGTCCTGATCCTCTTTTTTGCTCAGAGGAATGTCCAAAATGAAACCACAACTATTGCACAAAAGTTCTTTGGGCCTCATTCCGAGATTGGAGGTAGCCATGGCGCTAATAGCGCCATAGCTGCCTCCAATAACGGTACCGAGCCTGCCCTCATTCAATGGGGACTTACCGGTCTAGTCGGACCTTTGCAGGATCGGTAAGTCCCCATTGAAAATACCATTCCCCAAATAACAACAGGGTGCAAATAATGGTACCGCAATTTGTGGTACAGTTATTTGCTCCCTGGACCCTTTTCGGCCCCCGCTAAGGCCTCCTGGTAAAACTAGGTGGCCTTAGCGGGACCCGCAAAGGGACCTCGGAATCGAGCACAAAGGGATTACCGGCCCGATGTCCTTAACGGTGCCCGGTATCCCTTTGCGCCCACCTCGTAATGAGGCCCTTTGTCTTTATTTTGCTGCTGATCATGCATCCTTCTTCCTCGTCATGGATCTCGTCTGCACGTGCTGTGTTTCTTCCCCCTCGTCTGTAGTCTCCTCGCACTGGGGTGCAGGCAAGGGGCCTTCTCCGATGTATGGTTTGATGTCACCCAAAAAGATCCAAGCTCTCCTTCCTTGTAGCTTTACTGCAGAGGGAGAGCAGTCTTCCACTGTAAAGGGACCGTTAAACCTTGGCTCGTCCCACCTTTTCCTCGTATCATTCTTTACCAAGATGGTGTCTCCAGGGTAAACGGATGGAACACAAAGTCCTTGAGCTGTGCCTGTAGGAGTATCTCCTTCTGTGTTCCGTGCTGCCCTGCACCCTTTTCGTCGTCGCTGCAGCTGGTATGAAATTACAGTAAGGCAAGATGTCATGCAATTCAAGTAATTTTGCATTTCAGACCCTAAGATTTCTCCTGTTGACTGGGCATCACATTTAGCTCTGTCTCGGGGTGTCAGGGGAGTGCGCATTCTTCTTCCTGTGGCATTTCATGACCGCTATGCACACTGGGAGCTGTAGTGCCTTAATCAGTCTGTCCAATAAGGCTGCGTGCTGTACTGGCGTGCCGTCCGCTCGGAGGTAGCCCTTCCTTTTCCAGCGTGCTAAGCCTGTGTGCACTGTTGACGTCACATATGCAGAGTCACTGGAAACAGTTACTTCCTGGTAATGATTCTCAATCGTGAGTATCAACGCCAATAATTCTGCAGCCTGTGCTGAAAAATTAGATGGTATTCGTGCACTAAGGAGTACTCGAAATTCTCCATTTGCTGTGTGCTTCATCACAGCAACACCTGTATATCTTTGCACATCGTTTTGATTGATTCTCGAACAAATGTCAATGAAGACAATTTCTCCTTCTGCCAATGCATTTTCTTTCACTCTGGGGATTTCAGCATAGAATTATTCATAATTAGTACAGCCATATATTGGCTCTCCTTCAGTGACTGGCTCGGCTATTAACATAGCTGGGTTCACTATCTTGCATCGGACTATTTTAATTGAACGATTCGATATGATCACTTCATAAGCAGAAGCTCTCTGAGATGTTAGTGTGCCCTTCGGTTTTTCTAGAATAGCAAATAGCGAGTGCTCGACGTACAACGTCATTGAGCATCCCATTACAATGGTGCAGCTAAACATTGTTCGCACGGGAAATAGCATCTCATCACTGGGTCCAAATTTCCACTATAGTATGCTAGGGGCTTGTCCCCCAATGGGGTTATCTCTGTGAGCACTGGAGTCATAACACTGCCATCCGTGTGTGAGAAAAGGTAGAATTCCTCTGCATAATTGGGGATTCCTAAAACTGGTGCTGTGCAAATTGTTATTTTGAGTTCAGCAAATCCTTCCTCCATGGTCTCAGACCATTCAATCTTTTCTTTCGTCACTTGTGCTTTCTTTAGGGCCTGAAGCAAAGGCTTGGTGTAAGAGCTGTAGTCGAAGACCCATGCCCTGACATAACTGCACAGGCCTAAGAAACTCTGCATCTGCTTTACCGTCTGTGGCTTTGCTGTGTTTAGGTGGTTTCAGCTCTTTCTGGGGTAACTCTTTTCCCCTGTGTGAGATCAGCTGACCTATGCAGAGTACTTCTCATTGAAAATACTGTAACTTCTCTTTGTCAACCTTATATCCTTTTTCAGCCAATATAGTCAATAGCTGAATAGAATCATGTTTACATTGCTCCTCTGTCATGCTGCAAATTAAGATGTCAGTTGCATTTAGAAGTGTGCCCAATAGCATCTCTGGTAAATTGAATTTAGAAGTGTTCCCAATAGCCTCGCTAGAAAAATGAATTTAGAAGTATTCCCAATAGCCTCGCTGGAAAATTGATTTTATAGTGCGCCCAGTAGCCTCTCTGTAGAAAATTGAATTTAGATACGAGTCCAATATCCTCTGTGAAAGCTGCATTTAGAAGTGCTACCAATAGCATCTGTGAAAGTTGATTTTAGAAGTGTATCCAATAGACACTCTGGAAAGTTGCATATAGAAGTTTGCCCAATAACCTCTCTGGAAAACTGAAGTTAGAGTGCCCAGTAGACGCTCTATGAAAATTGCGTTTAGAAGTGTACCCAATAGCCTCTGCGAGAGTTACACTTGAAGTGTGCCAATACCCTCTCTGATGAAATGAATTTAAAAGTGTTCCCAATAGACTCTGTATGGAAAATTGTACTTAGAAGTTCGCCCAGTTCCCTCTCTGGGAAAGTTGCATTAAGAAGTTTGCACACTGAAAGAGCATATAACCCATCACACCACACCCCACGCTTACTCTCTCCTTTACATCACCACTCACCTAGAACACAGAGATACTATGACACCATTCGGTATAACTGTTCTCATACGAACATCCACCGCTTATTCCACATCATTCTATGTAAACACTGCTGGTCCCACACCCCCAGCCAGGCGTTTTCCTCAGGCCTAATGCAGCCACATCCGTTCCGGATAAATCCTGCCAGAACGAACACATTCTCCTGATCTCTCAACCACCACACCTACCGATAAGAAGCAGCTATTACACGTGTACCGCACAAGCTGCACACATATCCGGTGCTCACACGCACCTTTTGACTCTCCCTACTCTCTCTACTGATCTGAACTTCGGTTCCCAAGGGCGTTCAACCTACCAGCGCCTTCAGACCATACCAATGGTATATAAGGCGCTATATAAGTGCAAAATAACAATAACAATAACAATAACAATGTCATCCTCATATTGCAAGACAACACTTTCTAATGCAATATTGGTTAGGTCCATCTGCAGGACTCTGTTAAAGATAGAAGGAGACTCACAGTACCCCTGGGGTAGCCTCGTGCTTTTCAGACGCATCCTTCTGAACGTGAATGACGTCAGATCTTGTGAGTCACGGTGCAACGTGAATGAGAAAAATGCATTTTTCAAGTCAATCACCATGAAATATTTTGCATCAACAGGTATATTACATAGAATTGTAGCTGGGTTAGGGAATAAAGAAAATTCGGCTTCAACAATATAATTTATCGGCATCAGATCTTAAATTAGCCTCCAAGACGCTCCCTTTGATTTCTGATAGGGTGAACTGCAGTATTGCATGACGACTCTGACGTCACTAAGATGCCCTGCTACTTCATAGCTGTAATTGTCTTAAAAATTCCTTGATCTGCCTCCCTAGACATGGGGTATTGTCGTGCTTTTGTACGAATGGCTCCTGGCTTCAGTTTAATTTTCACTTCTCTGACTCCTTTCAATAAGCCTACATCATAGGGGCCTGTAGTCCATACTGAGACAGGCACCTGGGTCATGTCGTCATCAAAATATTCAGGACAATTCTGTGCCAACATCATTCTCTGAGGGACTTCTCTTTTGATCATTCTCACCCAAAAAGTAAGGTTTACCTCAACTGTTGTTTCTCCCATATCTGCTTGCTCGTCAAACAGATCATCATCAGTGACATCAGTCAATCGTTACCCCTCTTCGATGGCGATTACTGTGCACCATTATCGGCCTTCATCATCATAACCATCGATCAAAACCACTTTTCCTCGCATCGCGGCTGTGCGTATTATTAAGGGAATACTTGTCCCCTTTCCTTGTGCAGTCCTCGTGTATTCTTGGCTTGAATAGAAATTCATCTGGAGTCCTCATGATCTTGTCTGCAAGGCCTGGCAGCCCTGCCATTAGCACACGTATTCCAAATGCAAATATTTCGGGCTCCAATGGTACAGCCCTCATAGATGTGTGTCCTGCATATGCTCTAATCATTTTGCATACGTTTGAATAGTGCATTCATGTAGTTGAACATACTATGCCCTCCTCCGTGAACTAGATTGCCATATTTAACTTCGTCATTAGATCTCGATCCAAAATGTTTACTGGGGTTTGTCGTGAATATAACAGAGGCACATTCATTTCACATTCTCCAATAGAGACTGGAAGTGTGTTTGTAAAGGGAACACGACTTGTAGCTCCTGTGAAACTCTGAGAATGTATAGCATCGCCGGACAAGGAAAACTTGCCTTCACGTATACACCAACGTGTGGCACCTGTGTCAACGAGGAAGGAATATTCTTTATCCCCTATAACGACATCCACCCTTGGTTCCCTGGTGATGGTCTGGTGTCACTGATAGGATAGAACACATCAGGGTTCCCAGTGAGCTGTCCTAGTCCATATATAATTTTGTCCCACCTTGTTCGAATGGACTTCCCCCATCACCAGTATTATTCCACATTCCAGGGTTCGCAGCCTGTCCTGTACTTACTGTCTGTGACAGTTGCATAGGCGACTGTTGAGACTGTCCTTGTGGAAAACTCATCAAATTCTGAGGTTGCAAGTTTTGCTGTGCTCCTGGCATTTGATGTTGCACTGTGGGATTCTGTGCAACTCCCTGCTGTAAAAACACAGGTGGATTCACCATGCCTGCTCCTATTTCTTGGCCGTTTTGCATCATGCCTTGATTTCTGCATGTGCGTGCTAAACGCCCTTTCTTCCCACACAACCAACATACTGGCGGTGGTCTGACCACTTGCCCATTTGACATATCGTGATTGCCATTTTGCATATTTTGAAAACCTCCTTGATTACTCTGAAATCCTCCCTGATTACTCTGCCATCCTCTTCCTCTAAATCCTCTTCCCCTGGGGTAAAACCCCATACTGCCCTGATTATTCTGCTGTGGATTATTGACTTGTGGCATGCTCGATTCAACTGTGCTAGTTATCATGGCTCCTTGAAGAGCATATTTTGACAATTTCTTCTGCATTAGTTTTGCCTCATCACCCTTTCGTGCAGCTTGCTTTTCTTTTCTTTTCCTTTTCTTTTCTTTTCCTTTGATTTTTCTTGCAACAGCCTGCAATAGTGTGCGATGGTCAACTGTATTTCTGAGCATGGCTTGGCCTCGATTCCTACCAATTTCTTGAGCTGTTTCTGTACCGGTTCTGGCAGCCCTTGGCACAATATATGGTAGAACACGGGTATAGATTTCCCCCAATATTCCCGAGTCTCGAGTACCCATACATCTTGAAAATTCTGTATGTAAATCAACGGATCTTCCGACTCCTTCATTTTACGTGTCATGATAGCTCCCATGTCGGAAGTATCTGGGTATAGCACTCGTAGTGCTTTCCATACCGCTGCTCTGCAATTGTTAAATGGAGCTCCGTCATGCGCTGTATTAACTGTGGTCACACATTGTCAGCTCTATCACCAAGTATGGTGATTAAGAGATCTTTGATATCCCCGATAGCTAACGTGTTCCCTCCCGTAATTTTTTCTGGCTCTTGTATCCATTTTCCGGCTCCTGATGTTAGCATTGGAAGCTTATTTTTCAGGTTTTCCCAATCCATGTGTGGCCATGGAATATATTGTGGTCTCGCCCCTCCTTTCTCGAGCAACGGAAATTGGGACGCATAGCTCTCTCTCTCTTCTCTCATTGTTCTTCTGTCTATTGCAGGGGTAATGTGCATCGCCGCCTACCTGGCAATGTCCTTAGCCGGCTCACATCGGGTGGTGGAGACACCCCCCTCTGACCGTGAGATACTTTGTGTCGGTCGGACTGTGTGGCTAACTCTGATGCGCTTGGTGCAGGCTCACTAGTGTCTGACCATCTTATCCCTTTTCACCTTGAGAATCATTTTTCGCATCTCATCTCTTCCTCCTTTTTTCTCACACTCCTCTCTTTCGGTGTCAGACATTTTCTGCCCCCAACTCATGCAACTTCTTGTGTCCTCTTTGTTCCTGCTTATTTCCAATCTATCTAGGGATAGTTCTCTATTCCCACTACTTGGGGAGACATCCTCAGTGTCGTAAAGCTGAGTGCTCTCCAGGCACTCATCTTCCCCCTCCCCTTGGGCTACTTGTTCTAGCCCCATTTAATCATATATCCTATTGATCGTTTCTCCGATGCTTCTGGTGTCGAAGCCATCCTCAATATTTGCTCTAGATGTGCCTGGTACCGAATCGTACCCAGGAAAGAATTCTTCTATGTCCTCCCAGTCTACCACTGGATCAGGTTTTTTAACCTCTCTTTCCAGATTTTCAAGATCGTGTGCTCTCTGTCTTCGCTTACGTTCTACATCATAATCAAATTCTCTGTGCTTCCTCGCTTCTTCTCTGACCCTATCTTATTCCTCTTTCTTTGCATCTCTATGTTCATTTGCCCTTTGGATTGCCTCATCCCTTCGTCTCTTTATTCTTTTCTCTTGTATCCTTTGCTCTTCCTCTAACCTTCGCTGCTCCTGTCTGTCTTGATCATTGGCTGCTCTCTGTTTACGATTGTGCTGCCTTTCTAGCTCTTCATGATATAACTGTTCTCGTCTCTGTCTATCTTTTTCCCTTATTATTTCATCTCTCAATCCTTTTTCTTTTTCCTTATCCTTTCTCTGTACATCATCTAACTCTCCTTTTGTTTCGCGTCATCAATGCCTTTGCCATCGAGTTTCAATAAAATCTGCCCTCCCATCCATTTGTTCTTTGCGAATGCTATCTCATCAGTTTTATCCTTGCTTTCTTTCCATCTTTTGCCTTCTCTCTCTTTATCGAGAGATGTACTTGCCTGTGTCTGGTCTCTTCTCTCGTCATCGCGTCTCTCCTTGTCCCTTGGGACTTTGGAGGTAATATCTCTATCTCTTTATTTATCTTGATTTGTGTCACTACTTTGCGTAGGTGACTCATACACTGGGTTGCTATACCCCGTGGCTGCTTTAAGTTCCCTGAGCGGGTATAACCCTTCCTCCTTATCATTTTCAATTTTCATTTCAGATGGGGCGGGTGGTGCTGAGGGAGTCTCACCCCCCTCTGTGCATACGTTAAGTATCCAGTCTGATGGCGGTTCCTCTTCGTTGTCTTGTTGATACATTTTCCACAACTCTAGACTAGCTAGGCGTTTGACAAATTGTTTGTCCTTGTATGTGGCATGCAAGTATGTAATCATGGGTTACAAAACAGCTTTAGATAATGACCCGCCCTGTGGCCAAGGCATAAACATTTTGTGGGCGGTTCCTTTAACCCATTCTGCACTGTATTTTTTCAGCTTAGGTGCATGTTTCGGCAACTTTTTGCACAGGTGTGCTAATGGAGTTATGTCTTCCATGCTTAAATCTGTTTCTGTTCTCTTTATATAACACTTGTTAACGCTTTACGTGACTTAAACAATTCCAACAATATGAGCGAGCACCAATCACTGCAAGTTCCAATCCTGTTTTTTCCACAAATTTTATATCTTCTATTTTACTCAATAAACATCAATTCGTATGCTACAATATCTCAGTTATTTAATTGCGTAAATCTTATGTCAGTTCCTCTAAGGAAAATGTTTGACTTATGATGTCACAACAAACAACATATAAGACAGACGTTAACAGACTAGACGAACTCCAGCTGGCCACATATACCTCTGCCTCGAATACACTTACTCCGACATGGAGTTTAAACTCATCCCTTTCAAAAATAGCGCCTTTAATCGCTGTGGTGGCCTATTCGTTCCCCTTTATTTGGGACTCTGGATGCAGGTTTCTTCTAGCTGCTTATATTAAAAGTGTAGGAATTAGGCGAATCCTCTCACTTCTCGGGTGTCTTCCCCAGTATCCTCTCTCTTCTCGGGTGTCCTCCCCGGTATCCTCTCTCTGTCTACTTAATTATTCTTGAGTCATTATTTCCTTCCTCATATATATATACATTCTTCTCTACTTCTGACTATATTTTGTTTTCCCACCTCCCTCCGTTACCGTTTCCCTTACTTGTTCTAAGGTATATGCTTTTTGCCAAAGCATTAGTCTTTTTCGCTCACCGTTCGCATTATTCCTCTCTGGATCCTCGGGATCACCGCCTTCGTCACCGCCTTCTCCGGCTTTTTTCCCACTCTGCTGCCCGTAGGAGTGGGAAGGGGTTATGTGGGGAAGCACAGGTCCCTTCAGACCTCGTTCTGCAGATTTTATTTTTACTCTACCACTGTCTACGGGGAGCTTCACTATCTACTCAGCCGAATGGCAAAGGACTTGTGATATTACAGAGGACCTAGAGAGTTTATGTCGACGGTCAATGAGTGTCTTATTCTAATCGATAATCGATAACATCCAATCTCTGCTACCAAGTGTGCTCCGAGACCCCCAACCGGCCCAGTCGGGGTTTGCTCATAAGCACTTTAAACAAGATAGCAGCACATGTGAGATGGATGGGGGTGCAGATATATACTTCAACACCAATTAATAAGGACAACTCACCGGTTTGGCAAAGGGAGTCTGTTTAATGACAAGTACAAAAAACGGGGAGTTATGAATATCAGCAATGGCGCGATCTTCCTTCTCGCTTCAACTCCAACGATCTTCACAAAAATCATAGCATTTATACTGAAAACTCTCATCACTGACATGTAACACTCAAAGTTAACATGCAATTCTATTGGTTCGGGAAAGGTAACTTTAATATAGGTACTATGTCTGTATATGGTGACAGAGTGAGGGGATTGGGTAAACACTGTCAGGTGGGCATCTAAGCCCTTCCTTCAAAATGGCTACTGCAGACGTCACTAAAAGTACGATGTCTTATTGGTTCTACTAACTATAGGACCCTAGATTATTTGATCCTTTGTGATTGGGTTGGCACCAACCCCATGCATATTTTTCCACTTTGCTAAGCAGCACGCAGAATGGTCGGCCAGGTGCTGGGTGCCCTTTAGTTACCCGGCCTGCCCCCAATTATTGTTACAATCAATCATCACTTTAGTAGCCATGTGTCAAATATTTCACTGTGGCTGGCCTCGAGACTGCATATTCTGTCTGGAAAAGTTCTGATATCCTCGCCTGGCCTGGTGCCATGTGTAGGTGTGATTCCTCGCGTCTTCTTGCTAGGCTGGTCACATGATTCGGACACCGTGAATTTGCCTCTTTTCCATCAATTTGTGTATTTGATTCTCGTTTCACCCACCACCTGTCTTCGTCTTCTTATCCCGAACTTTCAGAGGCAGGATATTCTGTTCTTAGTTTCAATTAAATGTAGCTACTGTTCAGCTCTTCTATTGGTACGACCTTAGCTTTCCTGGCACGAGTTGCCTCTGCTGAGTTTCGTTTCAGCCATCTCTTCTCGATTTTGCTAAATATGAAGCTTTTTCTCGTGTGGTCTTTAGTAACCTGGCTTGATTCTGCTTTTTGTGCAAAGTGGAAATACACTTATATATTGTGCTTCTTTTGAGGTAGATTATGTATAGTGGCGCTTGCTGCACTATCTTTCTACTAAGCATAGCAAGCCGCACGATTTTCTTAGCTTCCTTGCGGTTCCAAGCATCTGTACAGGTGTAAACTGGTCAAATATCTTTGCCATGCTTACAGCTTAAGCTTCTTACATTTGACATCTCCCTTTCACTTTAAATTCACGATATCCTTGTTCATGGCGTTCCATCTATTTGCGTCATTCTCTGGTCATCATTTCTTCTATATGTGAGTCAGTCCGGGTTCTCGTGACGTCACCATTCGTCTTCCATTAAGACCTTTTTGGTTTCTTCAGGGACTGTACTTATTCATTTTGTTTAATTTATTGATAGGGTTTTCTTAATGGATACCTTACTGTCCATGGTTTTCTGGGTATTGGTACTTCAATAGGTGCTGTTCTTCTGATAGGTACTGGACAGAGCCCCACTGCGGCTCTCTGCTGGTTTATTTGCTCATCATACACCACATATTTCGGTGTGAACGTTCCTGGTACTTCAAAATGGACGGTTGGAGTGCAGGCTTTATTTGGGACCTCCTCTACAGGTGCATATGCATGTTTAGTTTTTTGGAAAAAAAGGAAACTAATGCTGTGCTTTAAAGAGTCCATGCTAATACACATGTCAACAGCGGGAGTTGTAGGTGAAGGGATGGCTTGAATCGCATTAGACAGAAACATCTGTAAAGTTGATCAAAACCAACGCCTCCCCCTACAGTAGAGCTAAAAAATGGATGAGGAAAAGAGGAAAAACAGAGGGCTTATGATGATTGGTGGAGTCCATCGCAGTTGCATGTTTTACACCAGATCGCGTCAGGGCAGGGTCTGTAGCGTCTTGCTAGGTACTTCATAAAAAAGTACATTATACGTTATATTCTGGAGCGATCAAGGTGAGTGACTGCTAGTAAGATATTAGGTTTAGGAGCACACTTAGAGACAGATTTACACAGAGTTTGTTGATTTCAAAGCAACAGCCGAGTCAAATGTTCAAGCTAGTGCAGAACCGTATAACGTCCATTCATTGTGGGATGAAAGGACGCTGGTTTTTTCTCTGTTGTTATTTCAACGTGAAAACTCATTGAATTTTGTAGAGGGGTTAAAAAAATATATAGATGGGGTGTGGGTGTTTGGGAATAGTTAAATAATTAAAGGGGATGGGGGATTGGGGAGGAACCCCCCAAAAATAAATGAATTAAAAAAAATGAGTTTTCTCGTTGAAATATCCACGGAAAAAAACACATTTTTGTTTCATCCCGCGATGAAATGACATGGAACCTGCAAAACATGGTAGCCGTATTCTTTAGCTTATTGGATACAGAAAATGCAGGAGACGCATAATTGGCTGAAAGTTGTTGTAGCTTCCCATGAAGCTCCGGTTATAAATCAAAAGAATTAATGGGAGATACACACTAACAAAATATTTTCTGAAAAGGATACTAATATAAAATATATACTTCATAAAAAAATATATTCAAAAAGTAGATGGCAGTACTTGAATACTAGCTGTATGCTGCGTATTTTAGGTTCTTAAATCGCCAAGTTTTTCTTTGCTGATTTTTTTTGCCGAACATTTTCGGCTGAAAAAAATCATCAACATTTTTTATTTGGGTGAGGGTTCTCCCAAACGCCCTTTCTCTATGATGTTCGGCAAAAAAATCAGTGAAAAAAATAAACTAGCGATGTAACAAAGCTGTACCGTATTACACGTGGATCTATTATTCTTTCTCTCTCTCTCTCTCTCTCTCTTTCTCTTTCTCTCTCTCTCTCTCTCATACCCTCACTTTACTCTCTTTCTCTGTCTCTCTCACGCTATGATTCTGGCTCTGTATCTCTCTCTCTGTGAGCAAGAGTTGTATGGTCAGTTGTGCATCTGCTAGCGCCAACTCAGGCTTGTGCTGACAGCAGACTGACCTGAGAAAAAAAGCAGATATCTTGCAGTTCAAGGTTGAGGCTGCTATGCTTTTTGTATGGTTAAAAGTAGAACGAGAGCAGTAGCCTTTGTGGTGGCCCCCAAGGTGTGGAACGGCCTTATCTTTGAAGACATGCATTGTCATCGGGTGTGTCCTGCAGGAATGCCACCCTCACAATGAGGGATCATTGTCTGTATGGTTTGAGGTCAGTGGGATGTGCGTAGGCTTAGTGGGGCGAGGGAGATCTGGTGCTATGACAGATCTTGTATGGGATAAGAGGATCAGGCTTCAGGGTCTACTATTGCATTTGTTATTTTCCAAACTATATAAATGATTATAAGTGCCCGGCGCGGTGCTAAAAATAAAAAAGCTACTTACCCATTGGTCCTTTTCTGAGCCTTACCTGCTGGTAATCCCGCTCACGTCGCACCGCATCCCTCGCCCCAGTCCCCGCCTTTCTTCTATGTTTCTTCAGGCTGCCATGGAAAGGGAGAAGGGACTACACAGAGTACCTTCTCCCTGTTCCATGACGGCCTTTTTTTTGTTGAACTTTTTTTTACATGCGTGTCAATGGCCGCCATGGAAGGGGATTCCCTTCTCCCCTTCCATGAGGCCATTTTCTTTGTTTACTATGGTCACCATGGAAAGAGAAAACGCACTACGTTTTTCTGTCTGTGGCGGCCATGTTTTTTTACTTCTTTTTCGGTTGCAAAATGCAATGTGTCTCGCAGCTGGAAAGAAAAACACCATTAGTACTCCGGGCTAAAGGGCCAGGGTACTAATGGCAATAAGCCCCTAGACTGCGGGCCATTACCACCTACAGTAATGCCCCCGGGGTCTTCGTTAAGGACCTCGCTAAGCTCAGGCCTGTAACTATCGGTGCCGGGGGCATTACCTGAGGCGGTAACAGCCCGCAGTCTCGGGGCTTATTGCCTAAGTGTTTGTGTATACTTTGTCAAACGTGTGGGCTGCATGGCTGGCATGCTAAACTATACATTGCCTTGGTGCTCACAGAAATTAATGCATCGATAGTTTTAATCTGCGTGCAACCCTTTCCAAAAAATAAGGTCATTTCAAGGGATAAAATGATGTGTATTCCTGGCAAAAGAAGCTATTCAAAAGAAAATGATTTAATTGTGCTAACATTGTAAACTGTCACTTTTTAAAATATGCAATGTTCAATTCAAGTATCACTTTCAGTGTACATTTTATATATTTTAGTCATCACAAGAATTTTACCCTTGTCTTCCTGAGGAAAGAACATTTTCAAGACCTGGCATAACCATAGCCATTATTTTCTGACGGAAGGGTATCATTTCCAGATGAACAGTCTAGTACACTCCTGTGTTGCTTCTTTGAACTACTGCTATGTAAAAGTGGAAAGAGACAAATGGCAGCAATGAGGGTTCCTGGCTGCCCTGCATAAAATCAAAGACCATTTTGGCAACAAAAATATTACAACAGATCTGTGTATTTGGCAAATATGTCTGTGAGAAAAAGGGTTTATATTTGAATTAATAAGTACATAATGCACAATGTACTTAGTGCCCATTTAATTTTTCACAACGCTCACCCCAGAATTAAAGTGGTTATTGCCATGAACCATACATACTGATGAATGCAGCCTCAAAGTTTGGCTATGAGGATAAAAAAAATCCAACATCTGCTGCGCCACACTCATCCTGTTTTAATTTCACTGAGGTTGAGTACTTTTCAGAATTTTGGTGCATATTGCATACCCTTTGCCCAATGCACAGACAACCGTAGTGAATTATATATGTAGGAAACACATTAATTTAATAAACCTCTACAACCCAAAAAATAAACAATTCCACATTGTAAATACAAATATCAAAAAACAATATTTGTTGGAGGAAACTGAAACATTCATTACATTCTTCTAAGATAGCTGGTGCAGTCCCAGCGGCTTAAACTCACAGGAATACAGCTTCAGCTTCAGCGGGGGCCATGTGCGGATCCACCAAAAAATTAATCAAGACCATGCACGCCTTTCCCAGTCTAGTTAGATTTGTGCAATATAAAACCCAGCACATATGTACGCACATGCAATGTATAAAAGATTGTGGAATAAATCAAACAATTAATTTGTACACTATTGCTTTTGCTTAAATTGTTCTTGTTAATTTTTGCCATCTATTATTTTTTCTAATAAGATGGATATGAAATAACTAGCTGTGCCCTGTGCAACATATGCTGATCTACCAACTGGGAAATGTTTAAAATAAACTTGACTTTTGGATTTTGTGAAAGTGTAAGTCTGTCTTTCTGTGTCTGTCTCTCACTTTCCCAGTATCTCTCTGTCGCTCTTGGTCTATCCCTTTCCCTCTCTCTCTGTATCTCTCAGTTTATCTATCTCTGCCTTTCTCTGTCTGTCTCTTTCTGTTTCTCTGTCCCTTTCAATCTCTCTCTCTCTTTGTATCCCTCTCTGTCATTGTTTTTCTGTCTCTCTCTGTCTATATGTCTCTCTGGGCCGCTCTCTCTCTGTCGCGCACTCTTCTCCTGCTCTCTCTCTCTCTCTCTCTCTGGTTGTCTGTCTGTCTCCCTCTCCCTCTCTGCCTTGTTGTCTCTCTCACCACTCCCTCCTCTATATCTGTCTATCACTCTCTGTGTCCCACCCTCTGCCCCTCTCTTTCTGTCTCTGTCTTTCTCTCTCCCTCTCTCTGCCTCTCTCCCTTTGCACAGTTCCATGAATCAGGGTTTGTGTCTGCAGTGCAAAGTCTCTTTTGAGCAGTGCAAAGCCACTTTGAACCAGTAATATTCCATGAATCGGGCCCTAAGTATTTTGTATGACCAGTCACCAATGCACAGACATAAATGGAGAATTACAAATATAGAATAATATTATAATCATATTTCATGTTTTTCATAGTGCCGTATACCAGAAATTCTAGTTTCAAATCCCTTGGCAGTGGCTGTTACAAATTATCAATATTATTACCCACAGCGCACGCCTTGCATTGTGAAGAGGTCATTTTGCATATAATCCAGCATGAAACGTCCTATTTTGCAGAGTGCAAAAGGGATAGGACAGGAAGGGTCAGCAGAGAAGGAGGTGCAGTCAGAGGTAAGTGGAGAGCGAGGAATGGTGGGTCAGGATGATGGGGGAAGTGGACTAGGAAGTGAAGAGGCAATGGTGCAATGCCATTGATCTAATCAGGCTCCACCCCATGAAATGTTGGTTGAGGGGCGAGGCTTCCATACTTACTTTTTGTTAGGCAGAGAGTGGAGCCTCTCTGCTTAACAAAAAGCAAGTGTGCACATCAGCCCCTCCCCTCGGATGTGAAAGAACACATAACGTTGTTATATATTGGCTCGCATCTGTGGGGGGCAAGGGGGCTTCTGATGTGCACACTTGGTTTTTGTTAAGTAGAGAGGGAAGGAAAGCCTTTCCTGAAACTGGTGGCATAAAAGTTTTACTGTGCTCATGCAGAAAAATGCATTTGCACAAATGCAGAAAACTTTAAAGGTGCTAGTTTAAAGGTGGAAGAACGCAAAGAGAAGCTTGCCGGAAAGCTGTGAGGAGAGAATAAGCCTAGCCAGCGCCACGAGAGACATGGAAACCGAAAGCCGAGCAGCACGAAGGTGAGAGAATCCAGCAGCTGTCATCTGCGAACTGCAGACAGAAAAGGAGATGTCACAAAGAGACGGTGAGTCCATGCTGGGTCAAAGGGAGCAGCAGGGAAAATTGGTGAACACGTTGTATGTTAAACATTGAACAATCAAAGTCAAATACAGAGAGGAAATCAGTTCTTGATACTAAAAGTAACACGTTAAAAGCACTTTGCCTCAAGAGTGAATCTTTAACGGACAATGCGTATTAACCCACAATGTAAAGGTAGTGAATGATTGGAAGTGTGAGCAAAACACTAATGAGGAAACAGACTATGTAATAAAAGAATTAGCCGAGAGAGCTAATATGATAAACTATCAAAGGTGGAGTTGCACAAACAGACGTCCTGGCAGGAGAGTACACCAGGCATTTTCAAGTGTGTGAAACAAGAAGCCCTGGCATGAGAGTGTACCAGGCAATTGCAAGTGTGTGAAACTAGAGAAACAGCGAAAAACATGTCAGGAGAGTATTCCAGGTATCCTGACAATGTAAAGGCCAAAGACAGACATATAAGTGTCTTTGATATTGAACAATAGGAAAAGGCAAGATGTATTATTGTCAAGAATTGTGAAGAAGCATCCAGTGGAAGGGTGACACCCTCTGGATTAAGGAACTATATCCATAGGAGACTTTATGTCGAAGTTATGTGTTTCTTTTTGAGCACTTTTGCAACGCTGAAGGCTGAAGACATTACCCTTTTTACCTTAAGAATTATTTCATTATAATTGGAGGGTCAGAATAGTGTTTTGGACACAGGACGGTTTTGTTTTGTATGCCCAGAGACTGACAGATCCTTAGTTTTTGGTTTAGGTAGGGAAACACCTCTAGCACAGGGACAGCGAGGCCTTTTCCCAACCCCTTTATTTTCATCAATAAAAGTCTTTAGCCAAAACCATGGAGGTCATTACGACCTTGGAGGTAGCCATGCCGCTATTTGCGGCATGGCTACCCCCATTCCGGGTACCGGGTCCAGGTTCCTGGAATGGGGAAATACTGGGCCATTCCGACCTTGAAGGGCCCGGTATTTCCCCATTCCAGGAAACCATCCCCATTCCCATTTGAGGCCCCATAGGGCACAATGGGAATGGGGAGCATGCTAACAACGGGTCTGTTAATAACGGGCCCGTTGTTAGCATGCTGGACCGCTCGCGGGACCCGCTAAGGACGCCTGGTAAAATAACTGGTAAAACCAGGCGTCCTTAGCGGGTCCCGCGAGCGGAACTCGTAATGAGGCGGTAGGGGGTTAACGGCGCCGGCAGCTCTACCAGCCCTGTTAACCCCCTAACGCCAGGGTTGTAATGACCCCCTATGTCTAAAATGTCTCTGAGTTTCATTCCTAACCCTTCACATTATGTATGAATGTGTGTGCAAGGAGTGTGTACATATATTATGTAACATGTTTATGAAAGATTGCATGATGCATGTGAATGAGTGAGTGTACAGGGAATGGGGGCTTGAGTGAATGGTATGTTTAAATGAGTGAGTGAATGTTGAATAAATGTGTCTGTGTGTGCACTTATGTGTAGTGCTGGGCAGAGGAGCTGATTTTAGCATGTGTAGTGTAGGAGTTAGGAGGGTATTGGGGTGGGTGAGAGAGGCAAGGGGGGGTGGTCTGGTCCCCCGGTGGTCACTTTTGCTTAAAGCGTGATGGCAGATCAGTTAGCTGGGCTTTAGTTATAACAATTATCAAAGAAACTAAATATGTATGTTATCTTTAAATCCAATCACTTGGTTATTCTCACTGGCATATTGTGTTTACTCGGGCCCCATGCCAGACAACCCATGGGTTTGAATAGAGGGGGCAGAGCCTCCAAGTTTGCCCCGCCCAGTTTCTGAAGTGGCCACTCCCATCACCAGTTACCCCCACCACTCAAAATGTAGGTTTTGTTGCATCCCTGTGAAGAGGGACAGGGTGAAGGACAGGGGGAATGGAATCGCAGGGGTTTTGGAGGTGTCCCTGGGATAAGGCTTGTGAGGAGATAGGGGTGGAGGTCCCAGGGGTGTTCCCCGGCGGGGCAGTGGAGGGATAGAGAAGTGGTCGAAGGACATAGTGTGAAAAAAACACTAATTCACAACTCCCGCACAATGGGGTTTGGAAAATGGGTTAATTTTGCAAATAGAAAGTAGGACCATTGCCCACTATTGGAGTACTCCATTTAGAGCCTTGTACAGATGAATGCATGCTGGCCTGATTTGGCCCAGAGGAGCATCGAACATTTGCCCAGTTGGCAGCTCCTCCTCATCGAGGATATTCACTAGGTGCAGAGACAATGACTTTTTGTTAGCTTTGGTTTAGGAAATTTGTACGCTGTTTAAAATTGTATTGTTTGATTTTTTTCACATTGAGTCGTTTATCTTTTGAACTGCAGAGATGTGCAGACGCAGACCGACAAGGTTTTGGTAGGATTAAAAAGGCTTGAAAACCCCCTGCAACAATGAATATGAAAGTGGAGTAGGCCATTTCAGCCAAGTCACACACACTGCACAGCGCACCCAGTAGCCATCATCGGAAGTTCACCTCCAGTTTAGAGCCACGTAAGCAATGCTTTCTGGTCATGAGAATTATGCCAGATGCAAGACTTTCTGTCCAGAAAAGTATTTTCTGGGGTAAAAGGCGTATATTTGGCCTAATTTTCATACCCAGAATGCTTTGCTCATGTGGCTCTGAACTGGAGGTGAACTTCCAGTCATGACTACTTGGTGGCGCTGTGACATGTGTAGCTTGGCCCGAATGGCTTATTTTACCTTCTGCGTTTTTAATAAAAAATCTCTATTGCAGACTAAAGTTCTGCTTTTTGGAGGGTGTGTCTGCTCCAATATTTTTGGACACATTTTGCATACAATTTAAATATACTCTACATGTTGTGCACCTCTTTTATGTGTATATTTTATAACCCCGCATCCCAGTGGGTTGTAGGTATTTTGTAAATACGAAGCTGTTTAAAATTCGTACCCAATGCATTATCACACGTTTTAGACATTCAGATGTTCAGCAGCAGGTGGTACTCTTCTCTCCCACGCCCCCTGTTAGGTCAACTCTGGTTATAGTGTGGGCCATAGCGAGACTACACTAACATGTGCCCTGTAACATAGACCAGAAATGTGACCCATGTGCAATTATGCTCTACTAGTATAGCCTTACAGGCCGAGGGAGCGGTCATTATCGTGGGATAATGATCCACCTACAGGTTATGGCCCCAAGCGAAGCCGAGGGCCATAAATTGGGGAAGGGTCATTATCCCAAGCGATAATGATCCCTCACGAAGCCTATGTGGCTATCAGCACATACGCGTATTGGCAATATAGGTTATCGAGTTGTCATTGTAAAGTAGAAAATGTTTAATAATTAGTCAAAATAAATTCTCAAACCATCAAATGTGCTTTTATTTCGCAATATTTAAAAAACAAGGGTGTCTTTATAAGTTAAGCCTTTTAATTGCAATCTTGGTTGAACTGGAAAAGTTTTAACATTAACATGCATTAGGTGTAATTTAAATTAAACAGTTTATAAGAAAGTGAAAGCTTTTCACGGGTTTTGACTTTCTCTTTGGTGCGGTAAATTGAGTGTTGCAGTGGGAAGAAAGTTCATCACAGAGAAGAAGTGTTTTCTCAAACAAAATAATACCTGGACCTTGCATTGCTATTTACCTGTCTGGTTTTGAAGTGAGAATATTCAGAATTCGGCCAGTACCAGTAGTTATTGACTGCACTCTGAAAGTTCTGATTTGCTGAGAGGCGGTCAAGATACTAGGATGGTATACGGCATGGCAAATAGTCCTGGACCATTGCCTATTAGTAAACAGTGCTTGTATTAAACTGGCATCCACTTCATCCACCTGTCCATCTATCCATTAAACATAAACATTTGCGAAACTGAACATGCTTAAAATCAAATAATAGGGGCCTAGATAAAAATGAAACGCAAGTTATGGGCACAATAGTATGTAGTGTTCTTTTATATACAATAGTACAGCTCTTAGGCAAGTCAAAGCCTTAGTAAAGAAAGTACATGGATCACTCTGCCTGAAGTGCAGATGTCTCCCTGAAGCTTGCCAGTCATGTGAAGCCATGCGCACCCCCAGTTCCTGTTCGGCATTAGATAGAAGGCACTGGGTGTTTGAATATACTTCTGTGCAGGGATACAAACAATGTAGTCATGCTCGATTTGTTTGTTATTTAAAGTTGTAAATCCTCCCATAACCTGTGCAAATATTTGATGATGTTATCTGCACACCATTACAAATGAGCATGCATAAATGCTTTAAGAGTTATTATTGTCAAATGACTTTACTACTTATGACAACCTGGGGGCCTGCCCTGCAGCCTAGTCTAAAAGGTGTATGTTACATGTTAAAGGTATTTGTACCGCGCACCGTCACCAATGGAGTTGGCCCCCAGGCGCTCTGGCGGATCTGCAAAAGGAGAAGGCGGGATGGGTTAGTAGGGTAAGGAGGGAGTAGGATAGTGAGGGTGGTGGTGTTCTGTTGGCAGCTTCAGCTCGGTATACACCGTGCGACGAGCTTTGGTGCGAGTATCAGAGCAATGTCAGTCCTCGTGTGCTGTAGGGGTGGTTTATGTGTTGTTGCAGTGTGGTGAAGTGCATGCAGCTTGCAGTGCAAGAGGTGGTTGTGTGAGTTTTTGAGTGAGATAAGTATGCAGAAAGTTTGAACTTTTTGGTTAGTGGGTTATATGTTTGCATCTAATCTTCCCAGTCTGGCTACTTGCCTAGATTTCGGGAATCCTGCATGGTGGGAAAGAGGCCCACGCCTAACAGATCAATTGAGTAAAGTACCATACACAGCTGGATTTGAGAGACAGTTTGAATAATTCAGTAGCCTCCTAAAGGCCGGCTGGATTTGAGGTCCTGCACGGTGGGGTAAAGGCCTATGCCTAACAGGAATGTTGGTTTGGATGGTGCACTCCTGTTGTAATCTAGAACTATGTGTAGTGTTGTATTTAGATTGGCTATGTATACATAGGTGTCTATTCTCCTCCTTGAGAGTCACAGCACGGTTGTGGTCTCCTCTTCCCTACTGTCTTGTGAGTATGTGTGCCTGAACTTCGGGTTGTAGTGGATGACTTGTCGCAATGCTTCGGTGTTGGTCTGTCTTATGTGTTCAGTCTTTAGTGTCCTCCTCTTGTGGGTATCTCTCATTGTATCTCATGGTATGCCGTGAAGTGCGTTTCCTTGGATTCTGTTCGTGTTTGGTTGTTCCTTCATCTTTATTCTTTGTGGTTTTAGCGGAGTGGGCGTTCCTGTTGGTGGTCTTCTAGTTATGCAGTGAAGAGCCAGGATTTGAGCAGTTTCCTGAATAGTAGGTGGTTTCTTGTGTTCCGTATATTGATTCGTAGGTCATTCCAGGTTTTTGGTGCATGGTGAGAGGAAGAGGATCCTCCGAGTTTTCTTCTGTTGTAGGGTTTTGGTTCCAGGCGGATGTCGTTGCTTGATCTCAGTGTTCTTGTCAGGAGGTGTAGGCACAATTTATCTCTCAGGAATTCTGCACCCTGGTTGTGTATTGCTCTGTGCATGATGCACATCGATTTGAATTTTATTTGTTGTTTTATTGGTAGCCAATATATTATTTTTAGCGCTGGTGTGATGTGTTCTCTTCGGGGTCGTTTTAGAAGAAGTGTGGCTGCTGCATTTTGTATGCGTTGTAGTTTTTTTAGGAGTCGTTCAGGCATACCGATGTATAGGCTGGTGTGCAGTTATAATGTCAAAAACATTTGGTCGAATTACAAAAATCTCTACAAAATAATGTCGAAAATGTTTTTTTTTCGAATGCTTTATTTTTTTATTTACATGTTTTTTTGGGTTCCGCAAGTAAAAAAAAGGGTTAAAACAGAAAAAAAAATTAAAAAGGGAGGCTGGGGGGAACCCCCCATTTCGAACAAAAAACAAAGAAAAAAAGACATTCACATTTTTTTTTCGACATTATGTTTTCAACATTTTGACTTTCGACAAAATGTTTTTCGAAATTATCACTATAAACCGTATAGGCTATTGACATAATCTACTCTGGACATGACCAGTATGTACTAACACTTCTGTGGTGATTCTATAATTATATTCTCAGTAGATTTTCTGAAAGCTGTCAGATTAGCTATGACTCAATTAAAGAAACTAGCTAAATGAATACCTCATGATCGGAACATATCTGATTTCCTTTTCCAGTTTTCTCTGTACCTCGATTTCTGTTGTTATTACTGTATCCTGCATATCATGCACTGATGTAGCGCTCGCTCTCTCTGTCTGTCTCTCTCGCTCTCTCTCTCTCTGTCTATGTCTCTTCCTATGTGGGTGAGAGTTACATTGTCAGGTGTGCTTTGCTAGAGCCACCCCAGCAGTCGATTTCTGTTATGTTATTACCGTATCCTGCATACAATGCACCGATGTAGGGCTTGCTCTCTCTGTCTGTCCCTCTCGCTCTCTCTCTTTCTGTCTATGTCTCTTCCTATGTGGGTGAGAGTTGCATTGTCAGGTGTGCTTTGCTAGAGCCACCCCAGCAGTTGCTGACAGCAGTGCAGCCAGGGGACACAACACAAATATTTTGAAAGGGGCTTAAGCCTGTGGTTTGGGGATTTTTTTGGGGGGCAAAACAAGCTACTGAAAAAGAAAAAAGAATTAGATTGTACTAAGTCTGTAAACGGGCTCATTTCAAATGTTTAGAATGTCCATTTCTAATGAGCACCTCAGTATTTAATGTAGTCATGATGAGCGCATTCCACTTGTCTTTGTAAGCAAAGCACATTATCCAAACCTTGAATAACCATAGCAATTAGTTTCCGACAGGTTACCATTTCAAGATGGACAGTTAGATGCACTCGTCTTGCACTCTTTTGAGAAGGTCCAACGAGAAAGAGAAAGGAGACAGACAGACCCTATACGAAAGGGGGAGGGAGACAAACAGAATCAAGGAGGGCTTGCATAAAATCAAAGAGCATCTTGGGAACATAGGGTTGACCAGCCATTTTTATATTTAACAAACATTTCTGCGATAAAAGGGTTGTATTCTTGGTATCACTAAGTAAACCAACCTGGCTTTGGTGCTCCTTTAATTTTTCACAACAAAAATTCTAACATTAAAATGTTTGTAACCATGAAGCATAGGTATGCGGGCAGCTTTCTGGATTTGAGGTTAAAATGCTTGGGATGTCATTCGCTCCTTTGGCGTCCTAGGGCTGTCTTGCTTCCTAGGAATTTTAGAAGAGGGTCTTGGTGATGATGTCTTGTATCAGTGGCATTTTACATATTAAAATAAATTAAGACGTTTGAACAGTAAAAGATGCTCTGAAACAGAAGTGAGGGTGAGTTATTGCTTAACCAGTCTTGGAATGTTTAGAAATGTGACCTTTTGGTCAGATGGAGAAGGGAAGTAACTTGCATGTAATAGTCATGTCTAAATTACAGGTTGGTGAATGTGTGATGCCTGAATTTTTCCTTGTTTCAATTTCTGGGAGAATCCAAAGAGTTGTTTTTATTTTTCCATCAAGCCAATGTATTCACTATCAGGAGGGAAGATTGAACAGGGGGATTTTTTTGCCCTGTTGTCTGAAAATGTATTAATTATGAGCAAGGAGACAATGAAAAGCTGGCAAGTAAGCACATCCGGTTAAGTGCTTGTTTTAAAGCTCTGAGTCTGGTGCTCTAAACAGTCTACAGTCACAGGTTCGAATCCTGGGATGGCTCACTCAGCCCTTCACCCTTCTGGGGGCGAAGCATTGAGTAATGTCAAATTGGGTACTAGAGCCCCTGTTTGGTATTAAGCACTTGATTCGAAAATCACCATAGAAGTATTCTTTTTACATCATATGCTGGGAAGGGGGTGGTCGAATGGTGCAGTTTATATAAATTGTTAAGAAAAATAGTGGATATGGAAAACTGATACCGCTCCTCCCAACACTGGACCCCCCCCTCACAACCCCCCAGCTGGAAGTGATAACTGCAAAAGGGTTCAGTCGTGTTTGATCCATGCAGCTAAATCAAGGCAAAAATGTTGGTACATAAAAGCCGCCTTAACGTGACGGACTCTGCCCCAACCCTTCCAGGCTTTCAGAGGCTGCGGCCTGCTGGGAATTCTCCCAGTTTTCCTCCACTCCTGTCCGCATCTGCCTCACCCACACACCTCCGTGAGTAACCCAGTAAACCTGTTCTAAGGGAGGGAAGGTATAAATAGCAAAAGAACCGAGGTCGCAGCCAAGGAGAAGTCAGGAAACTCCCTGCTGGCACGCACGCTACAGGTTAACCCTGCCGCTGCCAACGCCCTGCAGTTTCACCCACCGAGCCGACAAGCCGGCCAGCAGAACCTGGAGTGGAAAAAACAGGGTGCAAGCACAGCCTCTTTCCACTTCTGCCCAACGGAAAGTACCTGTATTGCTGACCCTTAAAAGCACAATGGTCCTCCTGTGGGACCTCTGCGGACGTTCTGGTGCTAACCCATTAAAGGTATAGTGCTCCTCTGGGGAAGTGCTGGTGCTAACCCATTAAAAGTATAGTGCTCCTCTGGGGAAGTGCTGTTACTAACCCATCAAAGGTATAGTGAGCCTTTGGAGCAATGCTGGTACTAACCCATTAAAATGATAGTGCTCCTCTGGGGAAGTGCTGTTACTAACCCATCAAAGGTTTTCTGAGCCTTTGGAGCAATGCTTGTACTAACCCATTAAAATGATAGTGCTCCTCTGGGGAAGTGCTGGTACTAACCCATTAAAGGTATAGTGCTCCTCTGGAGAAGTGTTGGGACTGACCCATTACAGGTATAGTGATCCTCTGGATAAGTGCTGCTACTAACCCATTAAAGGTATAGTGCTCCTCTGGAGAAGTGTTGGGACTAACCCATTACAGGTATAGTGATCCTCTGGATAAGTGCTGGTACTAACCCATTAAAGGTATAGTGCCCATCTGGGGAAGTGCTGGTATTAACCCATTAAAGGTATAGTGCTCCTCTGGAGAAGTGCTGTTACTAACCCATCAAAGGTATAGTGCGCCTTTGGAGCAATGCTGGTACTAACCCATTAAAATGATAGTGCTCCTCTGGGGAAGTGCTGGTACTAACCAAGTAAAGGTATAGTGATACTATGGACAAGTGCTGGTACTAACCCATTACAGCTATAGTGCTCCTCGAGAGATGTGCTGGAACTAACCCAATAACCCTTTATAGGTATAGTGATCCTCTGGACAAGTGCTAATACTAACCCATTACAGGTATAGTGCTCCTCTGGAGAAGTGCTAGAACTGGCCCGTTAAAAATATAATGCTCCCATGTTGAAGTGCTTGTCGTGACCCATTAAAAGAATGATAGTCCTACGGAGAGGTGCTGGTACTGACCCATTAAAAGTATAATGCTCCTATGAAGAAGTGCTAGCACTGGCCCATTAAAGTATACAATGACCCTATGGAGAAGTGTTGGCACTGGCCCATTAAAAAAGTATAATGCTCCCATGTTGAAGTGCTTGTCGTGAACAAATAAAAGAATGATGTTCCTACAGAGAGGTGCTGGTACTGACCCATTAAAGGAAAAATGCTTGTACAGAGAGATACTGGTTCTGACTCATTAAAAGTGTAATTCTCCGATGGAGAAGAGCTAGTACTGACCCATTAAAAGTATAATGTCCCTATGCTGAAGTGCTTGTACTAATCCCTTAAAAGTGAATTGCTCCTATGGCAAAGTGCATGTACTGGCCCATTAAAGTTATAATGCTGCTAATGAGTGGTGCCGATTCTGGCTAAATGTGCAATGCCCATATGGATAAGGACTGCCACTGACCTATAAAAAGTGTAGTGCTCCTATGGAGAAATGCTGGAACTGGCACATTAAAGGTACACCGTAATGAAGGAAAAGCGCAAATGCACACATTTGAAATCATCACATGAGGGATTCTAGAATTCTAGTAGCTCCAGGGATGGCAGTTTGACGGCTCTGCTCCTGTGCCCTGAATTAATCTTCTCTCATACACAATGTCTGACTCTAGTCTCCCTGAAAGATCAAAACCGGCAAAGAGGGAGAAGGGTGGAGAGGATCAGAATAAGGAAAAAGGAAAGAGTTGACAAGCTGTTACCTAACCAAGGTAACAATGGACTTTGCAGAGATAAAGACTAACCTATTTAACTCGGAGGAGAAATGTGTGGAGCTGTCTTCCAGGGTGGACTCGGTGGAAGGACATCTAAACTCTATGGATGATAATACTCAAAGGATTGCAGATCAAATTAGGGAATTACAATTGCAGAATGAGAAACTGGAGCTCAAGATCTCTCAGCAGGGAAACTTTTCCAGGAGAAATAACATTTGCATCACTGGATTTCTTGAGAACATAGAGAGAGGCAATCCAATTGATTTTTTGGGAAACAAATTTGGTTAAACTGCTCAATCTGGATCCCAAAATGTCTTTGGAGTTGGAAAGGGCACATAGATCACCGGGCCCAAAACCAGCACTTGGGCAGAGACCAATACAATTTGTTGTAAAATGTCTGAAATTCCCTATCAAGGAACTGGTTTTAAAAAGGGCATGTGAGTTGGGTGACCTTGAATGGGGAAGACACACGATAATGATTTTTGGAGACTTGATCAGAGATGTGCTGGAACTTGGAACGTAAAGGGTTTAACATGCCAACGAAAAAGAAGAAAATTTATGGCAAGGATATGGAGAACAAGGGCGGATGTACTTTTTCTCCAAGAATCACATTTACTTGAATGTTTTAAGAGCTTCCCCAATAATTTGAGATATACAAAATAGTTATCTAGTTGTCATACCTCAAAAACAAGAGGGGTGTGTATCTTATTTCATAGGGGTGTGAATGTTGCGATCGAAAGAGTGGCTATGGATGGTGAAGGACTGATGATGCTTGCTGATGTTATTCACATTGGCACAGTGCTTACCATGGGATGTGTTTATGGCCCGTGTTCACCAGGAAAGCCTTTTTTGATGAAACTACCCATCTACTACACAGTATACGTGGGGAGATTATTATTTTGGGTGGAGATTTCAACTGTGTTTTTGATCATTTATTGGATCGCTCAGCCTCATGCAGATTTACAAATTTAGGGGCAAGTAGAGAATTCAGACTCTTGCTCCAGAGGTTTGATTTGGTAGATATTTGGGAAACAATACATCCAAATGGAAGGAGTTTTCATTCTATTCTCCTGTGCATGACCCGTTTTCTAGGATTGATTAGTTGTTGGTCTCTGACAGGCCTATTGACAGGAGTGTCTGTGTTGACATAAGAGAAATTGGGATCCCGGATCATGCATTGATAGATCTGTGGCTGGATTTAATTGGTAAAGGCTCGAACTTTGCTAGATGGTGACTTAAGACAGGTATTTTGAGGGACGTGGATGTGTTCTCTACCCTAAAGAGTTTCATGGATGTCTTCTTCAAAGACAACAGGGACTCAGCAGATATCTTAACAGTTTGGGAGTGTTTTAAGGCAGTGATATGAGGACAATTAATTAATCAGACATCTTACTCTAGGAAGACAGGTTTAGCGGAATTGAAATTGTCAGAAGTAGAGCTTAAGCGCTTACAACGAAAATATGTGTTGATAAAAAAGTATCGATGATAAATTGAAAATGAATCAAGTGAACAATGCCTTGAGCAGTGAAGTTGATATACAGGCAGAGAAGGGAATTTTTTATGTGAAACAAATTTATTTAGACTGTGGTCATAAGAGTGGTAGGCTATTAGGTTATACATTGAAGGGAGTGACAGAGAGATCCTATATTCAGGGTGTGAAAAACGAAGATGGTCTTGAAGTAGTGAGAAATGCAGACATCTGTGAATGCTTTAGGTCCTTTTATGAATTATTGTATACTGAGGATGTTTTTCCTTTGAGATCTGACTTGTACGAGTTTGTGGGCAAAATTGAGATTCCTGTTTTGACTTCTGTGAATAAGATTGCACTGGATGCTCGGATCAAGGTGGTTGAGAATTCAGCAGCACTAGATCAATTTAATATTGCAAATCTTTAGGGTTTGATGGTTTACCAGTGGAGTTCTGTAAGTCTTTTGGGGCTCAGTTAGCTTTGTTTTTATGTGAGTTATGTAATTACTTCTAGCAGAATGGGGTTCTATGCCCGACTATAAGGGACCACAAAAAATGTGCAAACTGTCTGCCATTTTCGCTGCTCAATGTGGATGTTAAGTTGTTCTCCAAAATGTTAACAGTTTGGACAAGTGTATCGGGGATCTGATACATGAATCCCAAGTTGGTTTCGTAAGGAATAGGTTTGCTTATGATAACATCAGGACTCTGATTGATAAACTGGGACTTAGACAAGATGTTATTTCAGACACTGAATTTGTGTTTATGGATGCCGAGAAGGCTTTTTATAGAGTAAATTGGGATTTCCTGGAATATACATTGCTGAAAATGGGATTTCGTACTGTTTCTTTTAAGACAGTAAGTTGTTTTCACTGTGCAGTGACAGCAAAGATCTAGGTAAATGGTCAACTTTTGCACTCTTTTCCTCTTACAAAGGGTACTAGACAGGGCTGTCCTTTGTCGCCCTTTTTATTCAACATTGCTTTGGAGCCATTTGCAGCTTACATTCGACTGAAGCATGGGATTTGTGGTCTTCAGATCAGAGGAAAAAAGATTATGGTGCTATTTTATGCTGATGATATGACAGTGGTTTTGCCTAATCCAGGTGAAGGTAGTGTATTGTTGAAACATTTTTTGAGAAACTGTGTTGGCTTTCAGGTCATAAAATAAATTGGGACAAAACTGAGGTTTTTCCACTCTCTGCATCTTGTCAACTGGGGAGTTTGCATTGCGGAATTGTATGTGGTCAGACTCTCAGATTAAATATCTGGGGATTTATTTACCTTATACGAGATTTGAAGATGATTGCAGATTTCAATGTAAATAAATGGGTTGAGGTGTGATTGAGGAAGTGGAAAAGATTGCCCTTAGATATTTTTGGCTAAAGTTAATGCTATTAAAATGTCTCTTCTGCCAAAAGTTATTTATGTCATTCAGTCACTCCCTTTAAGAATTCCCAAAAAGTTGCTCAAGACAATTGACAAGATCTTTCTTCCAGAAAATGTTATGGCGTGATTAAAAAAAGCTGACGAATCAAGGTTCATGCTAATGCACATTGTTCAGGAAGGTGGCTTTGTGTATCCGGACCTTGTTAATTATTACAAAAGGTTTTAGCTGAAGAAGGCGCCTCAATATTTTGCGGCAGAAGAGTCCCCGGTGCCACTTTGGTTGACAATAGAGAGGGACAGAATTTCTTGATGTTTGGTGGATAATATATATTCTATGGGGAAACTGCCAAACGTGAGCGATAGGTTACCTTCGACAGATGTGACTCGGGAAGCACTTGCTTCATGGTTGATTGATGATAATCAGAATTTGTGGTTGCATTACAAAGCCTCGATATGGCACAACTCAGTGCTTCAAATTGGGAATAAAAACCTGTGTTGATGAAGTTGGATCTCAAGGGGGGTTTTGAAGATAGGAGATGTGTTGCAGGAGGAGCGAATGGTGTCTTTTGCAGATCTCCATCATAGGTTTACTCTAGGCAAGAGGGAATTAAGGAGATATAGGGATTTGGAGTCACTTCTATCACAGAGATAAGGTATGTTGAATGTTCCATTGGAGGTGAAACTGGTCGCCTGTGATATATTCGCCTCACCACCGTGCATGGTGTCCACGTTCCTTAGCACAATACCTATGAACCCTTTGTATGTTGAATCCTGGGATAAATTGTGACAGACCTGGGCAGTTGAATTACGGTGTGATATTTCAACCGGAGAATGGGATTATGTGTTAAAGGCAGGCTTTAAAAGTAAGTTACATTTAAATCTGAGAAGATTTTATGATGATTGTATTGGGCAGCAGTACGAATGCATAGTTTGGGATTCTTACACAATGATGTATGCTGGGGCTGTGATTGGGAACAACGCACTTTGTTGCACATGTTGTGGTATTTGCTCCAGAGTCTGCGATTTTTGGGGAGACATATTAGACAGGTTGCATACCATTTTGCATATGACTTTCCCTAGGATGGCCCTTCAGATGCTTCTATTATCAGGTACAGAGAGATGTGAGATTGCAAGAAGGTATAGACAATGGATTGACAAAACCTTATTAATGGTGGTGATGTGAAGCAAGCACTAAAGGTATGGAAGATTAGGAAAAAGCCGCAGATGGAGAATTGGTTTACGAATTTCAGGTTTTATCCAATTTTGAAAATATTTTGTTTCTAAAAAACGACTGAGAGGACATTTATATCGAACTGTGGGCACCCTTTGACGATTCATAGCCTTAGAATTAATAGTTTTGTGCTGTGCTGTGTCTAGAAGGTTGGTAGGGACTTGGTTGTGTTGCGTGTGTGTTTGTGTGTGCGTGCGTGCGTGCGTGCGTGTGTGTGAGAGAGAGTGGGTGTGTGTGTTTGTGGTGTGTTTTGTTGTTAACATGTGCTAAGTTATGTTTTTTATAGGGAGGGTGTGTTGGGGCTTCATATCCACGATGTTTTGTTATTAAAATGCATTTATGATATATTGGAAAACACTATCTTTGTACAAGATGGCAAGACGTCTTTCTACTGCTTATGGTATTGTATCCCTATTACTGAACTATATTTTATTTGTTCTATTTTTGTTCTATTTTTTGTTTTTTTTTAGTGTAAAAAAAGAAAGAAATAGATAAATAAAGAGGTTAAAAAAAAGAAATCATCACGTGAAGAGAAGTTTATGATTATCTATTTTGCATAAAAGGATAGAGAGGCGAATGCATGGGATTAAACAGTCGCCACAAGCAGAGTCTTGAAAAAGACCATTACAGGGCAACAACCGTGGACATTTAAAGGTGATGCACGTTTTTCACAGTGGCACTCACCGCTCAGACATTAAACGTACAGTGCCCTATGGTGAACTGCTTTTACTGGCCCATTAAAAGTATATTGACCCTATAGAGAAGGCCTTGTACCTACGCACTAAAAACATAATACTCCTATAGAGAAGTGCTGGTACTGACCAATTAAAATGATTGCAGTCCTATGTATACTTGGAAGTACTCACTGGTTAGAAATATTGCAGTACTACTGAGGAGTGCTGGTTTTAACCCAACAAAAGTATTGTAGCCCTGTGGGTAAGTACTGGTAGTGATCCACTGAAAATAGTGTACACTACTGACACAGAGCAACTAAATATAGGGCCTCATTACACGGATGGCGGTAGGGATTTACCGGTACCGGTAAAATACCGGTACCGGTAAATCCTTACCGCCTTACTACGAGGTCCCTTTGCGGGTTGGGGGATTTAACGCCTGCTTTTTGCAGGCGTTAAAATCCAACCCGCTAAGGGACCTCGGAGCTAATTACGGCACCGCAAAATTGCGGTGCCGTAATTAGCGACTTCCCCATTCCCATAGAGCCCTATGGGGCAGAAATGGGAATGGGGAAGGGCAATGGTGGAAGGGGGATTTACCGCCCCTCCAACCTTGGAATGGGGCGGTAAATCCCCTTTCCGCCAAGGCGGTGCCGGTATTTTACCGGCATGAGCCATGGCGCTAATAGCGCCATGGCTCACCGCCTACCGTGTAATGAGGCCCATAGTTTAGTAATTTGTGGAAAGACTGTTACTGACCCAAAAAGATACTGCTGTACTATGGTGGAAAAAAAGGGCTAGCACTTGCCCAATAAATTGTAATATTGCTTTTTGGAGAGGTTCTGCTATTAGACAGCGCTGGTACCGACCCATTTAAAATACTGTAGTTCTGCCAATTAGTGGCAGCACTAAACGAATGAAGGCATGGCCCTACTCTGGGCTAATGCTGGCACTGCTCTGTTATTTACAGCGGAGGAACCCATGTGGCTAGGGGCCAGTACTGGAGAATTGCGGATCCTGATTCTTTGCAGCTAGTAGGGTCTTTTGGAGAAGTGGTGGTAATGACCCACTGATTCTGACTCTCAGGAGTATAGCTCAGCAACAACGGACTCGCCTTGGAAGCAAGACGACACAGAGTAACACAGGTTCGATCCCTGGGTCCATGCTTAGAAACCTCTGGGTATTAAGCGTGTTATAAATAACCGATCATATCATTGGAGAGATGGTACCGACCCGTTTCAGCTATCACAGTACAGTGAAGAAGCGCTGGTACTGACCCAGTAGGAGTTTTATCCTCTTCATCCTTAGTAACAATGGCCTCCTATTAATGTCATGTCTGGTGGACGAGTATAAATACTGCACTAATAAAAGTGCTGCTGTTATGTGTAGATGTCATGGTAGATAAGTAACATTGAAAAAGAGACAAGTGGGCAAATGCAGATACAGTGCCATTAAAATCAATAGCATCTAATGGTGCCACACAGCCAGGAACAGAAGTGAAGTGCTGTCCAATTAAAAGACATGGGCATCATCACGAGTTGGGTGGTAGCCCTTAAATGCGGCGGTAACAGTGTTACGGGTCTGCCCAATCTCAAATCTGGCAGCATTTACCCCCAGCTCTAAGCTGCAGGAAAAGTGCCAAATAAATTCTGATTTTCAGCGAAATTACTTCACGGTAATACTGCTGGCGCTAATTGCGCCGAAAATTCTCCATTAGGTTCAAAAGATTCAATGGGAAATGGGGAATTACGTTTACTGCCCAACCCATGATCCGGCAGTAATACCACCGGATGGGTGGGTGGCAATGCAAATAGAGTTGGAAGGTATTTCAATCGGGATACCGTCCAACTCGTGATGAGTCCCATAGAAGTCAGGCGTAGAGATGCAAATACGTGCCACTTTGCAGTACAGTAGCTGTTCCAAAAAATACTGGAACTTTTTTATTCAAAAGATAAAGTCCTATTAAAGAAACAAAATGTCACTGCTGTCTCTAAGAATACTGGAGCTTATCGAGGAACTTCTTTTCCAATTAAAGAATTACAGCCACTAAAAAATAAACGCCAGTACCGTTGTACTCTGGCCCATTTACAATGACTGTAGGTATGCCTTCGCCGGTAGTAAGACGTGTCCATTCGTCAGAGCATGACGGTGCCTGCCCTATGAATGCCCTCCCGCTCGGCTGGCTCCCGTCCCAGCCTGCGGCCCAGTGGGAACCCACATCCCCCAAGCCCACTCCATTCCTCCCGGCCCGCTGCCAGGCTCTCCCTGCCTGCCCACCATAAATATCCGGCCAGTTCAAAGAGCAGGAGACATGCCCAGGCCTGAGGTTCCTTTAATGCCCTCCCGGGGGGGACGTGTCTGCGGACTCCAAGAGCGCCGGAGTCTGCGCAGCGCCTCGTAAAACAGCTTCCCGCAGATCGGAAGCCGCGCCCGCCCGCCCGCCCGCCTTTAATATGTCATTCGCCATATGTCTTGCTCCCTGCATAGGCGCTGGCCCATCCAGCCCTCTACACTAGCTCTGTAAGGGTGACCAGCTCTTCAAGACGAAAAACTCGGACGACCAACAACATAAAAGAAGGACTATCTCCTCAAACTGCCCCCCTTTCCACTTCCAACACACAGGGCCTGATTCACAGAAGTGTTTAATGGCGCACTCACATAGGAAAACGCTCTGTGCATCATGCCCACAGGATTGTCAGCACTGCTCTCATATATTACGAGCTTTTGACTGTGGATACAAGCTTATTAATTAATAAAAGGAGCTTTTGCTTTGATACATGTTACAAGCCTTGCTGTGCACCTCTGTGGCACAATCAGTTAATGCAGTGTCCCTGGTACCTATAAGGTTGAGGGTTTGAGCGTAGCCTCTCTTGGCAACATTCTGTGTGTATTTAAATGTATAGTTACTTTCTAATTGTTGTCCACCCTCCTTTTCCATAAAAACCAGGACTGGCACCCAGGGGCGCCGAGTACGGGGGTGCTCCGGGGCCGGCAGAATAAAGTCGGGGCTGAACCTCCCCCCCCACAACCTCCACCCCCGGACGGAGAGAACAGACGCAGTATGGATGGGCCTTTGCTCCATCCATACTGTGTCTCTCTCTGGCGGCCCGGGTGAAAGCCGGGTAAAAAACGATGTTTAGAAATTGAGGGACGGATGCAAAGCAAGCTCTTGTTTTGCACCTGTCCCTCAATTTCTAAAAATCGTTTTGGTTTGGGTGTACTTCTACATCTGTGCACCCGGGTTGCAAGGAATTAGAGTTTCACCCAACCCAAAACGATTTTTAGAAATAGAGGCACAGATGCAAAGCAAGTCTGTCCCTCAATTTCTAAAAATCTTTTTGGGTTGGATGTATTTGTACATCTATGCACCCCTCTTGCATTACATCTGCTGAGGGAGGTGGCGGGGAGAGGGCAAATGAGACTTTTTGCATGTCTCCGAGTGTGTACGCGGTGAGGGTGAATGCTATGCTATGGACGGGGAACAGAGGCGTTCAGGGAGGTAACTCCACTGAATTCTAAGGAAGGTAAGGTAACAGCGTGGAAGAGGGTGGGAGTGTGGGGTGAGGTAGGATCACCTTCTTGGGGGGGGATTAGCAGGGTGGGGGAGCAGTAGAATGAGATAATTCAGCCTTTTGAAGACCACACAAATCGGCCGAAATAAATCAGTCTTTTTTGTAGTAGTTCTACAAAATGCAGAATTATCACATAGAACCCAGTACGGACCTTGCCATACTGTTTACCCTTTTCAGTGTAATACCATTCAATGGGACAGCAATTTCAGGGCCTAATGGTGCAGAGCTAATGGGCTTCTATATTTTTAAAGAGACAGCACTTCTCAGCAAGGCTGTGTAATCTATTTTCTACTAGAGCTGCCATATTTGAAATGGGGCAATGCTGGTACTCCTCAGTTAGCTCATTAAACAGGGCTTCTATAATTGTAATACTATGCTTTTGTTGAGGCAACGCTAGTTCATCTTAGTGGGGCTGCTATACGTTTGATGGAACAGCATCAGCACTTCTCAGTTGAGATGCTACGCTCTTATTGAGAAGGCCCCAGCACTTCTCAGCAGATTTATTTATTCGTATTTTTATTGGTTATTTATAATGCGCGTAATACCCAGAGGTTTCTAAGCGCAGACCGAGGGATCAAACCTGTGTTGCGCGGACCGAGGGATCGAACCTGTGTTGCTCCATGTCGACTTGCTTCCAAGGCGAGCACGTTGCCCCTGAGCTATCCTCCCGAAACTCTGAAGATCTGAAGTATATTTAATGATACAGATCCAGAACTATTGAGCAAATCTAACATCATCTTCATCCTCATCAGAATAACTCAACACTGTACATTTAAAGGGATGGAATTACTCAGAATGTAGCAGCACTATTCAATAACCCAAAGTGCTTAAGCATAGTTAATGTGAAAATACTACACTTCTCACCATTGGGACAGTACTGCCACTTCTCACAGAGGCTTCTACACCTTTTATGGGGTACCAATGCTCCAACCTACTGGACAGTTTCAATAGGAAATGACCAACACTACCCCACAGGGAATTGCATACTCTTGATGCCACCAAAGCAGCACTTCCACCCACCACAGCTGCTTTATTTTTAACGACACAGTGCGTGTACTTCTCAGCCACTCTGCTTTACATTTAAAGAGACTGAGTTGTCATTTCTCAGCAAGATTGCAACACTATACCATTGTGTTCTGTATGTTGAGTGCTTCTTCACCACCAATGTGGGTTCATGGCACTCTCCCAGTGTCTAAATAGTAGATCTGGCTACATTCAATTGGCAACAGGCATGTCCCGAGCTGCCTGCTGTCCATAAGCTGCCAATCAGGATGTTGGAAGCCGTGATGGGGCAAGGGATAGAAGGCTCGAGCCTGTAGGATAGCAGAATCAGCAGGGTCTTAAAACCTGCTCACTCATTCTGCAGTGAGGGGCCATGGGGCAAAAGGAGCCTGATCCCACATACAGGCGGTTGTTACCCCTTTATCTCTCCTGAATGAAAGAATGAGCTCTCTCAGACACAAGTTATCACCCCTGCAGATACAATCAATGAATATGGTATGGATCTATAGATCGAGAAAAGTGGAGTGAGAATTCAGAGTGTTTTAACAGAAATATAATTGTGTTCCCTGATGGGAGACTGACACCATTAATATGATGACCAAGAGTGAAACTGTATGTTCAGTTTTGAGATTACCAGCAACGGGTATACTATGCTCCAAGGAGTGAGGTGCCCACTCAATATATCACACTGTTTGAAGGTGTGAGACCCATCCTGAATGCTTGCCCAAAGAGCCCTGGCCAGAGTTTCACACTGAAGAAGTGAGCATGTGATCCGGGGTCTGCAGCCCACACACACACATGGGATTCCCATGCACCCACTTGCGAGATTTGCACCAAATTAATGAGATTGTGCTCCAAAGTAGGAGGCGCACACACGGTCTTTGCTCTGAAGTTTGACACACTCACAGGATGGGATGGCATTTCATTCTCCCATCCTAGTTATGTTGCTCTGCGTTTTGAGGGCTACTACAACCTGGATGATTTTAGAAGGTTGGAGTAGGGGCAGTGGTGGCTTACTGGAATGCAACTGGAAGGCTTAAACCTCCTTCTTACTTGACTTTAGTATATGCAGTACATGCTAGCCAATGTTTCCACTGTTCAGCGCCCCCCCACCTCTCTCGCACCAAGTTGGCGACTACGTGCAAATGTGGTCATATAACTGCTGGTGATGTCACTTCCTCTATTTGAGCACCCCCCGGTAAATTCATAAGTCTGCTCCCCTGCTGGCACCCACCCTTTGATGGCGTTTTTAAAGCTGTCGGGACAGTGGGACTATCCGGGCAAAACTGTGCCGTCTATTCACCGTACCCTCGTCCAACAATGTACACATAACCTCTGAAGAAGACTGAGCATTTGGAGCAATGGTACGCTGCGCTCATTGTATAGCGCCCAAATCTGCCACTGGTGGGGCCATGCAGCAGTGTGGCTCGTCCGAGCTAGAAGACCAGAGCCTGGATGAGTGTACTGAAGAGTACATGCTTGGAATGCAAATTCTAGTTTGCATTGATTTGGGGCAGAATTTAGCTCCCTCGGCTTGCCAGGTCCCGGATCGCAACTTATTTTTTAATTTACCAGGTATGGCCATCATGTGAGCCACAGTTTGCAAATGTGTGCTATATAACGTCAAGCAATGCACACATTTCCCAGGTATTCAGGTTGTGTGCTAGGCATTGCCACGGTTAGATGTTGCCAAAATGTGACATGGTGGAACAACCTCCCAGCACAGATTAGATCCATCGACTCTCACGCAGCCTTTTACAAGGCCCTAAAAACCAGGCTCTTTATCTAAAGAGCGTATACCCATGAGCTCTGTACTGCATATATTACTATGTATAAGAATCCTATCTGTACTGCATATGTTACTATATATAAGAATCCTGTGAACAACTACAACGTAACAAACTGCGAACAACTGTACCCTAACAAACTGTATCTAAGCATTCTTTCTTGGGCCGCTTATTGTAACCCTCAAGCAAGCCTCCTTAAGTTTCCTTAAAGCGCCTCCATGCCTGTGGGCTGTAGTGCGCTCTACAAATCCAAAATACATAAATAAATAAATACATTTGCTAACCATTGCCATGAAATTCCCAGACACACTCTTCGCCAGCTAAATGCAGCATATGCCCAGACACTGGCACTGTTTGCCCGCTATTGCCATCCTACAACCAGATGCACAATATGCCAGGAATTCCCATCCTAAGCCCTGGTGCTCACAGCATTTGCAGGGTAATGGCAGCATTGCCCAGGTCCCCCACACTATTTTGCCAGCTATTATCACTTGTCCATATACTTAGACCATTTACCAGCTATTGCCATCATATGCTGATGATCGACGAAGTATAAAAGATTTATAGCCTAGATTATTATTCGTATAGCGTTAAACTGCACTAGGTTCTGCCTTGCAGGACTAAGTGACCTTTCGGTTGTGCATTGCTGCATCCATGCCCTGAACACATCACACGTTGCATGCATAATGACAGAGTCATTATAACATTGAGACATAGGGGGTCATTACAACCTGGGCGGTAAGGGATACCGGGCACCAGTAAGGAGACCGGTGCCGGTAATCCCTTACCACCCTATTCCAAGGTCCCTTGGCGGGGACCGTAAGGAACATGTGGTCTGACACGTCCCTTACGGGTTCCGCTAAGGGACCAGGGAGCTAATAACAGGCTTGCAAGTCGCGAGCCCGTTATTAGCGCCCTCCCCATTCCCATTGATCCCTATTGGGGCTCAAATGGGAATGGAGAATGGCATGTTCAATGGTGACTTACCGGTCCCGTCAGGGTCGGACTACACGGGTAAGTCCCCATTGAACTACACCGGTGCCGGACCCGTTGTTGGTGGCAGTCATTGCGCAAATAGCGACATGACTACCACCAATCTCGGAATGAGGCCCATAGTCCCGAGGCTCCCCAACACGTTTACCAAAAGGCTGCAGGCTGAGACTATGTGTTGAGTTTGTGTGAGACATACTATATATAGACTTTTCACCTAAATAATTTTCGAGAGCTTTTTCACCTAAAAATGTTTATTGAAAGACTTGTTCATCGAAAAAATCGTTTACTGAATATTTTAATATCAAACTGTTAGCTGTTTTTCTAATGTTAAATTGTTATTAAATTTAACAATGTAACATTAAAGATGTTGAAGGTATCATGTATTTTTGGGGGCGTTAAAAGGTTACATTTGTTTGGGAATGTTTGGGGTGTTTTTAAGGGCGGAAAACAGGGATTTTTGGGGGGGATCCCCTAAATAAAAAAATAAAAAAATCAGTATACAGGTTAACAGGGGTTTGGGTGTGGAGAACCCACCCAATACATTTTTTTTTAAATGGTGTACAGGTTAACAGCAGTTTGGGGGGCCTCCAATAAAACCTTTTTTTTTAAAAATTCAGAAGACAGGTTTTAGGTAAAAAACTTTTGGTAGATAAACACTTTTAGTTATGTGAATCTACATTAGGTAAATACGTTTTAGGTTAAAACATTTCGATGAAAAATACTTTAGGTGTAAAAAATTTGGTGTAAAGACATATAACCGCGTTGGTTATGCAAATAGTGCATGAGGCCAGTGAGAAGTTATCTGACAATGCACACGTGGAGCAAGAGGTAGTTGGGTGGTATGTGCTTGGTACCCGAGTAATTCTTTGCAAATTCTGGGCTCTGGCATTCTGCCCCTCACACCAGTAATATAATGTAATTGTCATTTGTATTTTGCAAGTCCATGCTAGCCACTCATGTCGAGCTGTCATGTGGATGGGTGCCGAGAAGTAATCTGGAGAGTAGGCTAGAGCAGGTTACTCATGTGTGCAGCTAGACCACATTTTTATCATGGGGGATAGCTGCATTCTTATGGCACCGGTGTTATGCAAAGAGTCTTAGAGTAGTGTACGGTGGCAGATGTGTGCGAGTGGGTGGCCGTGCCTCCGGCTAGTGTCCATAGCATGGAGTTTTATACGTACCGGTGTGTCCGGGTACATTAATTAGAGGTGGGAATCGTGAAATTGGAAGATGGGGGCAAATCTCCCAACAAGAGGGTTTGGCTGTTGTTAGCCAATAGTCAATAGAGGGTGGGGGTTCCAGAGGTGGCATTCTAATGTCCATAGAAGACATGCTCTTTCAACAAGCACCGCTTCACTAGTGGTTCAATGGGCGTCTCTATGGGTTGTTTTTTTGACCATTTACCAGGTATTTGCATCATATTTTCTCATGCTTACATCATATCCCTGTTACTGCCTTCATATTCTTAGTGGCTCATGCCATTTGTCAGGTATTGCTATCATTTGCGTAAGCACTCATATTATATGCCACCTATGGCCACCAGTTGCCAAGTATTGTCATTATATGTCTGTGTGCTTGGGCCACTTTGCAGAAATAGCCCTGTCTGCCCTACTTATGTTATCCAATATATATTCTGTGCCCTACACCTACCATAGTGGTCTTATGGTATCTAGACGTTGTCCGAGGGTCGGCGTATAATGACCCACCCTGCACGGAAGTCACAAGACCTTAGTCTGTGGATAGTGAGGAAGAAGCTTGGGGCAAGGGGATAAGAAAGGGGCTACGCCAGTAGACAAGCCACTATCGTATGGTTAAAGAACATGTGGGATGGAGAAGAGGTGATATGGCTGTGGAAGTATGAATGCATGTTCTGTAAATGAGACTACTTCTCTATACGCATGAGAAGATGTCAAGAATGTGCAGTTCATTTAAAGAAAGGGCTTTATTGTGACGGCAGCATCTAGACGAGGTGATGCCTGGTAAAATGTGGTGTTGGTGTGCGGTTGCATGATGGACATGAGAGGTGCTCAAGCGGGCCCTAGGAACATGGAGACTTTCACCAGATTTGCATGAAAGAAACACTCACTGTACAGTAGGTGAGAACTGGTTTTACCAAGCTAGCTGGCTGAAATGACAGCACCAAGAGTTGGGCATGCAAAGAAGAATGCTTGGGGGGCAACATGAGTTAAGTATCAAGGGAAGGAATGAGGAGACACACTGAACTGGAGACTAAATAGTATTAAGTTCATAAAGCTTTGAGCTAGATATAATTCACTGTATGTTTTAAGGTAGCTGATCTTTGTAGCAAAGGGCTGAAATGGCCTGGTAAGGTGGTATAGTATCAGGTTTGCTATCAGGATTTGGGTTATATTAGAAGACGTGCGGAAATGTTTATGATATATTTTATTTATTTTATGGTTTATGGTAAATAGTGCTACCACACTCCCGATGTGAAGCACTTTTGGAGCCGCAGTAGTAACAAAATGAAAGGGAAAGTTCGTTCAGAAAGGTCCTTGGCCCAATCAATCCTGCACATATTTTTGAGAATAAAGCGACTGATCGTTAAAAAAAAAAATCCAATGCATCTTACCTTAGTTTTTCTCACATTTACACATGTGAAACTGACGGATCGGGTACCGGCATCTTGTGCTAAGCTTAGCCATTGCTCCATCGCCGTAAGTTCAAGTGCCCTTGCAGTAGTAATTCAGATCACCCGCCCCTCAAGCTGACATCACTAGTCAAAACAATATGCTCCACCTATGCTCATGACGTTCGTGGACAGCATAGCCAAACGTACCCTGTCATCACCTACATCATAACGTTACCTAATGCAAAACCAGGAAGATCAACACACACACATCCACACACAGCGGAGAAAATAACATATATTTTGAAGAAAATAGCAATAGTCAGCAATGTAACCAGTAGTTAAATTTGTAACATAACACGTCCAAATAGAAGATTACATCCAGGAAAACATTGAGAACATTTGCCATTAGAAGTGATATCTACTAAACATTGCATGCTTTTCATTTTTTCATAACTGTCAATTTCAATCAAATATTGCATATTGCCTTGATGATAGATTAATCCCTGTAGCTGCATTGTTTAGTCAAAGTTCTGTGTGGTTAAATCTAATGTGCTTATGTTTCATCACTAATGTTTGATCGATGCACATGAGTGAGAAGAAAGGAGTCGTTTCACTTTGAAATGCAACACTTTTCAATCTTCTTATTGCTGCCATGTGAAAAGGACCAAGGTGCCCGACGATCGTCTCAGAATAATGATATTACAAATGCGTTGATGTTTATTGTCCAATTCTGGTTGAAAAACCCATCCACTGGAAGATTGTATCCATGACAAACGCACATGCCCTGAACACAGCTATGTAAATTTGGGAATGCAAAAATAAATTTCAGTACCCATTTAAAAAAAGAATGTGGACATTACATGAATATGTTAATTAACAGTAAAATGTACACGTATGATGTCTAGTCTTTGAGTCAAATTGAATATTAATCTGGCACATCATTAATCATCAAGCATACAGCACATATGCCAACTTTAATCGTATAAATATTATGTAAAACTATGGTTACATTATTTGCTGATTTTCCACCGTCTCGAACTACAGATCTCTGTAATAGAAACTTAACTTCCTTATGTTCGGTTTCATTATAGAGAAACTTATCAATTCTTTGTGGATATTTGACACATTGGGCCTCATTATAGCCTTGCCGGACCGGAAACAACGGTGCTGGTAAGCTTACCGGCACTGTTAATTCCTGACCGGCAAAGTACAAGTCTGGGTGCCCTCCCACGCGGCAGGTCTGACTTGCCGGGCAGAATGGCACCCGCCGCAGAGTTTCACAGAAGCACCTGCACTCTTATTAACGGTGCTGGTCCTTCCATGGTCGCCACTCCCATAGAGTCCTATGGGACTTTATGGGAATGGGGAACAACATTTTACTGGCGCCTGACTTCCCGACTGCCGATGTTGGAATCCCCAGATGTTACCAGCAAGTCAGGCACCAGTAAATATTTATGGGTCCAGCGGTAACCGGCCGGTATCACCGGCACTGTTAGGGGTGGACCCCCAGGTCCGCCCGAGCCACTTTGGGGGCATGCTGAAGCGAGTCCATGGAAGGCCTAACTCCTTCCCTTAGTCCCAATCAAGAACTCCAGGTCCACACAAGAGGCAAGGGTAACTGCGGTTTACTATACAAAACGCACCACAGGGATCACATACATGGATGGTCACCCACACAGATCTCACCAGACTCTGGCTTGCAGGCCAATTTTGTAGCAAAGTGACGTCGTAATTGGCGACATCACTGGGAACTGTCTCAAAACCTATCTGAAGTTGGGATAGGCTGTTGAGTGGAAGGTGCCCTATACAGACCTATAGAAGAGGTCAGTAATTGGCCCTGTCAGTGTCAGGTGGTATGCTCAGCCATTCCCCTAAAATTGTTACTGCAAAAAAGTTACAGTAACAGGACCCCATGATTGGTTGGCAACCCTCACCCTCCACCCCAGAGGTTCTTCACCCTGATTGGACAAGCCCGAACCCCCTCAGCCTGGGACTAATCCCGTTCTCAGGCTGCAAACACCTGTGAACAATACTTTGTGTTGTGTAACTATGTGTCAGCAGCATACAGTGTGTAGCCCACAGCCATGCCATGTGCGCTGAAGTTCCCAGCGCAGCACTTCTCTATAACTGTAGCAATTTTGTTGCAGTTGTTTGTCTGGGCCGTGGAACAGGTGGCTCTTCTCAGGCCACGCTCTTGGCAGGTCCTCATCATGGCCTGATCACGTGTCTGTAGACCGCAGTTGAGAGCCTAGGATGAGCAATTTATACTGTATTTTGTGAAGAACTCACTGCTCCTGTGGCCGATGTTAGTACAGTTCAGGAGCAAGAATACTGGTTGCAAAATTACGACCTTGGCTGTGGCTTCGCTGCTTTTGACGCGGTCTTGCTGTGCAGGCTCCTACGAGGCTCTTGGTTCCGTCCCTGGGCCAATTGTGGCCTACTCGAGTTAGTGAGCCATAGTCTGGCCTTGGTCGTATATTCATTTGAATCCATCTATGCATTAGTGCGGTTATGGCTGTCAGGTCCCGAGAGTGCTCTTGTCATACCATAGGTTATTTGCATGTGGGCATCAGCAAGCTTGTGCAAAACCCTTCTTGCGTCTTGCGTTACTGCGATGCTGAAGCAGGCCTATTGACAAAATAATAAACATGCAGGCAAGTATGTATATGTCTCTGTCCTCTAACTATAAAACTGTGCATCCATATTCTTTGTGTAATTAGGTGTGTGTATGCCAAAGATGTGCGGGCGGCACGTGTGCTTCATGTCTAACCTAGCAAAGTCGTCATGAGGTCTCTAATGTTAAGTGACATGTCTTCTCAGTATTTAGTCAATTCGGTCCATGTAGTCGTCTCCAGCCATGTCTTGGGTCTCTTCGTTCAGTCTGGGTAGGATCCACACCACTGCAGGATTATAAGGTCTGATGTTGAGAGTATCTTTCGTGGTAGTTTTCCATTGTTGTAGCAGAAGGAGTCGGTGTAAGTCCATATGACAGGCGGCCATGCTGTCTCAAGTGCTTCTTCTTACTGAGGGGCCTTCTTGGACTAGGGGCACGTCCTGCTTCCCCCTCTTCAGCAGGATTACCGCCGGGCCTGTAATGAGGCCCATTGTGTCCTTCAAATTGTTATTATGGCTGATTCAAGGACAAATAACAAAGAGACCCTTTATTGTGTATTCTCGGTCTGCAAAGGAAGGTTTCGTTTTCGGTAAAAAATGCCACAAAAATGAACAATATTATTTTCTACTTTCAATTGCAAACTGTGCAGTGAAACAAATGAAATATTTCAACTATTCCACATAGCAAAATATTTACTTCCATTTTAACGGTCTCACAGCGCCCTGTCCCACCCTGCTATTGGCTACTTCAACACATGTGGCTGGGAGAGGTGCGGAACACAGACACCACACCATGCTGTGTACTAATGGTCACAACCAGTAATGTACCAATGGCATGTATGTATTGTTTTTTTACAGATGCCCAGAAGGGGGGCCATCCTTCAGCAGTGAGGGTGGGGTGCAGATCTGACTGCCCATATGGTTCAGATCGAGGTAGGTGGTGATTGCATTACTGTCGAAAGAGTTTTTACAAACACGTGCCAGTATTTCCTTGATGTAAAGTCAAGCAACCCCATCACAACGAAATCTGACCATATCATGCCTGTACACATCCAAGCCATCTCCTAACTTTTCAAAGAATTCAAATACACTGCAAAAAAAAAAAAACTTTTTCTCCTCGAAACCAATCATTTCACCCTTGGGACTCTGCCACCTATTGCAACATTACTCAATGCACCTTCTTCCCAACACCTAATAAGTATGTATTGCTGTTAGCTAACTAGCATTTTGCTACCCACCTTCAGTGTGGATGAAAAATGCTCAAACCATATTTCACAAATCATCTGGGACATAGAGAGATGTTTACAGTGAAAAATACAGATGCATGGATATTGATGGATGAAAAGCGGTAGGTTAATATCTGTTGCAATCTGCAAAATGTACCACAAATCCAACTTGCCAATGAAGTTAGGCTCCAAACATTATAAGAGTTTTTCCTCACTTTGATTCTTTATGACTGCTTCTCCTCTGTTCTGATGAGATTATTGAGTCCATGTGAGTTCATTACAAAAAAGAGTTTAATAGCACCCTGAATAATACCCATGAATATTACAAGTGTGGTAGCTTGTGGTACTCACTTTAGGGCGCAGTTGAATAACACACACAGACAGATGTAGCAGTCAGGTATTACTTATTAGTAGAACACTACCATTACTGGTCATATTTTATGTACATAATAGTCAATATTGTCCCTTTTAAGCATAGCGATGCCAGCCCCCATTGGCCCCCCTCCCCTTTCCGGGGCGGGGGAGTCAGCCAACAGACCATAACCCTTACTACCCACAAATAAGCACAGACAATTGGTGTACAGTTGGAAACAAAAAGGTCACATTTGTTAGAGCAAAACACAATATAGGGGTAGTCCCAGCCCTAAAGAACGTCATAGTTCACGACCATAGACTTCTAAAGGCAGCCCAAAAGCAGGACAATGTCAAAGTTATGAATGTTCCGGTGTACCCTTGCCGCACACAGCTTTTTGCAAGGCAGCAGACATACGCTCCAGATTGTACTGCACGCAGTACTTCTTCCTCGGGCCACTGAATCTTGTTGGTGAGGAATCTCGGTGCCCATCGTCCGAATTTGGCTCGAGTGCGGCCATTGGGTAACTGCCCACTGTTGAAGCTGCTGCGTCACACTCCACCCCGGCTAGGACTGCCCCAAACTCCGCCTGTGACAGAAATCAAACAATTAATACATGGTAAAAGCAAAACAGCTCCTACAAACTTACCCCTCGAAATCCACCGAAACAAAAAGTTACATGGTTACACATCTTGATCCTACTTATCTATCTAAGGTTAAAATTACTACCTACCAATTTCGATACACCCTGACAATTTTAATAGCTGGCACAGACTGTAACACACCCATAATTAACATTACCTGGCCACTTACGACCTCGAGATCCGCTGACAACAGATATAATGGCTGTACATAATGTTTTAACGGTTGAGATTCTAAGAAGGTCAAAGTAAACCTACCATATAACTCAGCCCTGTGTGGTCCCTGCCAGTTCTAAACTATCCAGAAAGGTGCGAGTGGGTGGCACTTCAGGCGGGGGGACTGGAAAGAGACTGAGCTGCCAGTCCCCCCGCCTTATATCTCATCCCCAGGCACGCACCTGATGTGCAAGCTCTGGGGACTCCCCTTCCTCCAGGAGGGGGAAAGGTGGGAGTTCCCTGCACTGGATAGAGGGTGGCCAGAAGGGGCTGCCAGAGATGTGGGCTCTCCCTCTAGCGCCCCCTTCAGGGGCCTGGACATCCCCTTAGCAGTTCCAGCCCCCATTAGGCCCCTCCCCCTTTCCAGGGTGTGGGGGGGTCAGCCAACAGACCATAACCCTTTCTACCCACTAATAAACACAGACAATTGTTGTACTGTTGGAAACAAAAAGGTCACAATTATTGTAGCAAAACACAATATGGGGGCAGTCCCAGCCTTAAACAACATCTTGGTTCACGACCATAGACTTCTAAAGGTAGCCCAAAAGCTGGGCAGTGTCAAAGTTCTGAATGTTCCGGTGTACCCTTGTCGCACACGGCTTTAGCAAGGCAGAGGACATACGCTCCAGATTGTACAGAGTGCTATTGTGACATATGAATATGAACTTGTGTAAAATCCTAATTTAGGATTGTATCGCAATAAAGTGAATATATATATATAGATTGTACTGAACGCAGTACATTTTCCTCGGGCCACTGAATCTTGTTGGTGAGATATCTGAAGTGTCCCTAAGGGACTCAATGCCCATCGTCTGAATTTGGCTCCAGTGCGGCCATCGGGAAACCGCCCATGTTTGAAACCGCTGCATTACACTCCTGCCCGGCTAGGACTGCCCTGAACTCCACCACACTTTGGGGGTGGCCCCTGCTGTCCCCAATGCCCCCACACCACACTTCAAACTTACCATTGCTCTAGCTGCAACTAGCCTTCAAGATGGCACCCAGAATGACTGTGAGGAACAGGTCATTCCCTTTATCCGATAAATGCACGCTGTCTGCCACATAATGGGAAGGGAGTGAATTTAGTCAGGCGTGCCTTATAAAACCAAGGCCCTCAGCCTTTTCACATTTTTCAGTCCCCGCCTGGACCTCTCCATGCCCATGTGAGACACCGTCCTGCGCCATTGCAATCTGGGCACCACCTGCGACCAGATGATGTCAGTTCCAGGTAATTCTTGCGCCAGTGCGCGCAGACCTACTTTGATCTCGGTCCATAGTCGGCCCCTTTGCATGATGGCCAGATCATTACCACCCAAATGCACAACAAGCAACCTGGGCGCGGACCCCTACTGCAGCCGTCTGTGTACTACTGGTAGCAAAGAGTGACACTTCATACCTGATGCCCCTATCCAAACCACCCTGTTCTTTTCCAATCCTAGATTAGGGTTGAGGGGCCATCGGCGAGCTGCAACCTCAGCCCGAGTTACAAATGAATGGCCTACAATCCATACAGCCTCATCTGTTGATAAAAATTATTGGGTTGAGAAAACATGGTGTTACACATAAACTCTGTAGAGGAGGTCCCGAGCACGACTAGCACTCCAACCGTCCATTTTGAAGTACAAGGAATGACCACGCCGAAATATGTGACGTATGATGAGCAAATAAACCAGCAGAGAGCCGCAGTGGGGCTCTGTCCAGTACCTATAAGAAGAACAGCACCTATTGAAGTACCGACACCCAAGAAAACCTGGACAGTAAGGTACCTTCTGAGAAAACCATATCGACAAATGAGACAGAATGACGATTGTCAGAACGCAATCCCTGAAGAGGCTAAAAAGATACTGAAGGAAGACGAATGGTGACGTCACAAGAACCTGGACTGACTCACATATAGAAGATATAATGACCTGAGGATGATGAAAAGATATGAAACACCATGGGTAATTGACATCATGAGCCTAAAGTGAAATAGTCGATGTCATAGATATCAGAAATTATGCCACATACGCAATGAAGATATTCAGGTAACTTAAACGTGTACATATGCAAGGAACTGCAAGAAGCACAGAAATCGAGAGGCTTGCTTATGCTTAGTAGTAAGATAGATTGCGGCAAGCACCACCTATACATATCTACCTCAAAAGGAGCAGTTTATATAAGTATACTTCCACTATGCACAACAGCAGAATCAACCAAAGGTTACTAAAGGTCTCAAGAGGAGAGTTTCACAGCGAACAAATTGAGAATTAAAGACAGAGAGAAACTCAGACAAAGGCAAATCATGCCAAGAAGCCAAGGTTGTATTGGCTGAAATAGACCAACAGTGGATACAATTTATGAAAAGAAGAACAGAGTATCCTGTTTAGAAAGGTCAAGATAAGCCACAGAAGGCAGATGGCTGGCAAAATTAAATCAAATACTCAAATTGCATGAAGAATAAGACGATTTCACGGTGTCGGAATCACGTGAACAGCCAAGTGAGAAGGGGTGAAACTTTCACACCTACGCATGCACTTGTGCCATGCACATATATCTTTTCTTTTCCAGACCAAGAAGCAGTTTTGAGGCCATCCACAAAGAAATAATTGACACATGACCACTGAGTGGATGAGTGATTGTAGCAATAATTGGAGGGAAGCTGGAGGTGCAGACAAACTCCCTGCACCTAGCCGGCTATTCTGCACGCTGCTAAGCAAGTGGAAAAGTATTGCCAATCCAATCATAGTGGCCCAAGTAATCTAGGGTCCTATAGTTAATAGAACCAATGAGACGTCTTACTTTTAGTGACGTTTACAGTAGCCATTTTGAAGGAAGGGTTCAGATGCCCCACAGGACAGTGTTTATCCAATCCCCACTCCCAGTTACCATGTACAGATATAGCACCTATATTAAAGTTACCTTCGTAGAACTAATAGAATTGCATGCCAGATTTTAAGCGTTACACGTCAGTGATGAGGAGTTTTTAGTATAAATGATGTGTTTTTTCTGAAATTAATTGTAGTTGAAGCGAGAAGGAATTTCGAGCGATTGCTGATATTCATTAACTCCCCGTTTTTTGTACTTGTCATTAAACGGACTCCCTTTGCCAAACTATCGAGTTGTCATTATTGATTTGATGCGAGAGTATTAATCTGCATCCCCATCCATCTCAAGGGTGCTGCTACTCATCTTAAAGTGCTCTTGGGACACCCCCAGTTCTATGGGACGGCTGGGGTCCCAGTGCACACTTGGTAGCAGAGGGTGGTTTATCGATTATCGATTAGATAAGACACCCATTGGGCATCGACATAAGTATCTCAGGGTCCTCGGCAATATCACAATCTTGCCATCTGGCTAAGTAAACCGAGAGGCTCCCCGTAGAAAGTGGTTAGTTTAAAGTATAAAACCTGCAGGTTGAGGTCTGAAGGAACCTGTGCTTTCCCCCACAAACTCCTTCCCACTTCTACGAGCAGCTAATCGAGCAAAAAGCAAGGAGAGGTGGTAGCAAAGGTGGTGATCCCGAGCATTCAGAGAGGAAAAATATGCAAATGGTGAGTGAAAAAGACTAAATACTTTGGCAAAAAGTGCATGCCTTAGAACAAGTAAGGGAAGGTAACGGTGGGAGGCGGGACAACAAATAATGTCAGAGTAAGGGTATAATGTATATATAAGGGGAAAGAAATATTGACTCGAGAGGGGCAGAGCTAGAGAGAAGATACTGGGAAGGCTACCCGAGCTCGAGAGAGGATACCGGGAAGGATACCCGAGCAATTGCGAGATACCGGGAACATACCCGAGCAATAGAGAGATACCGGGAAAGATACCCGAGCTGAGAGATACCGGGAAGGATTCCCGAGCTAGAGGATATGCCCAGATACCTATGCTTTAATATAGCACTAGAAGAAGAGCCTGCATTCAAAGTCCTGAAAAGAAAGGGCGCAATAGGAGACCAAAACGATTAAAAATACATTTTGAAAGGGATTGGCTTAAATTCCATGTCGCAATAATGATAGGGGCATGAGATTCATGTAGCCGGCCGGAGTCTATCTAGTCTGTCACGTCTGTCTTGTGTTTTTCTTTTCTCTGACATCATGAAGTAAGACATTTTTGGGGGGAATTAGCATGAACATTGTGCGATTGTATAGCCAGGATCTTCTATGACATGAATTAATGATTGTTGTTTGAAAACGTAAAAAGAAATGTTTGTGGAAAAACGGGATTGGAGCTTGCGACGATTGGTGCTTGCTCATATTGTTGGTTTTGTTTAAGAAACGTAAATGCATAACAAAGTGTTATATGAGTTTGGTCACAGGACATACTTACAAGTAAGATAGCCTTTTACATACTTCTGGTGGATGGCGTGTGAGGTGGGTACAATCAAGTGCCTATCATGTGTCTAGACAAAACAATGCGCGGGAACGGTGAAATTGGTTCCAATATTCCGCCGCTGTTAGCCCTATCTCTCTCCTTGTTAAACACTTGCTCACTATATAAACATGGCGTCGAAATTGCTGACCATGTTAATGATTGTACCCCAGATTTCTTCGGTATTACCGAAACATGGCTTATTTCCAACTTGCCCACCCAGGCTACACTTTCTACCCCTGATGAATAAACTCTTTTTAGGGCAGACCGCTCCCAAGGCAAAGGAGGCAGAGTAGCTGTCATGTGAAAGTCCAGTCATGTGGTATCACATAATTCACCTGACGGCTGTGAATCCCTGTGGGTTAAAATTTCCCCACATACATCTCTTAATGTACTTACAATTTATCGACCACCAAAGGACATGCCCCTTTTTGAAGAACAATTAATCGATCTCATAGCACAAAATGTGCAAAACTAAAAGCCCTCTGATCCTCATGGGCGATCTAAACCACTGGGCTAACGACCAACTTGATAAAGTGGGCCTCAGCCTAGCGGACTCCATTACTTCAATAGGATTAACACAATGGATCAAATCTCCCACACAAAAAAGTGGACACACACTTGATTGGCTTATCCCTCAAAACGCAAAAATCTCCGACATCACAGTTACACCATGTATATGGTCTGATCATTCTCTTATTCAGGCAAAAATGTCCTTACCTAATCCTCCACCCAAACTCAATACTTATCCGCGCCTTCGAAAACTGACTCGCAATTTGAAAAACATAATGACAGCTTCTAAGTTCTCATCGTTGTTATCATCTACGCTACAACCCATGTCCAACTTTGTTGATTCTTCCGCCTTAGTAAATCATCTGACTCTCATCATCAAGCAAACTGTGAATGAACTTGCTCCTATGAAGATGAAAGTAATTAAGTCTCAAGCCATTAAAAACACCTGGTTCTCAGAAGATATTGTCACTGCTAGACAAACTAAAAGGGCTTTAGAAAGATCCTGGAGAAGGAATCCCAACGACAATACGTAGCTGCCTACAAAAACTCCACACTAGAATACAAAACACTTTTCATCAATGCCAAAGCCACACACTACAATAAAAGGATTATAAACGCCCAATCCAATGTTGGTAAACTGTTTAAGATCTTAGCTGAATTTCAGGACCAGCTGCCACCATCCAATAATATAACAAAAGACTCAAAATGATGCCAAGACATCCATGATGCATTTTTATCAAAAATCGATTCCCTCAAGGAAAACATTTATAAAGCCCTTAACAACATGGCTTTGCTGCTACCCACAAAAAAACATAACACACCTCAATAACATCCAGTATAGAACACCCCAATTCTCCTTCTCTCACTTTTCAGAAAAGGAGGTGCTTAAAGTAATACAGGATCTTAAAGCTACATCATGCCCTGGAGATGATTGCCGCCCGAATGTCTTCAAGGAATCAACAGACCTACTGGTCGTTTTGATCACTAAGCTGATAAACCTATCGTTTGATGAAGGTGGGGTACCGGATGCGCTCAAATCCATCTGGATAACCCCCTTGCTGAAAAAAGAAAATCTCGATCCCACTAATAAAGACAACTACAGGCCAATAACCAATGTGCCCTTCATTATGAAGCTATTGGACAAACTAGCATGCATGCAACTTCAAGCTCATGTTGAAGAACACAATATTCTTGGTACTCGACAGTCAGGCTATAGGGCTTGTCATGGGACACAGACGGCCATGCTCGACCTAAAGTCCACCCTAGCGAGCATAGCGGATAAAAGCCAAGCCGCACTGCTGATGCTACTTGACCTCTCTGCAGCCTTCGATCTAGTTGATCACAGCTTACTAGTGACAAGGCTCGCAGCGGTCACAAAATACTCCATGCTAGCATCTAAATGGATAGCCTCCTTTTTAGGCCCTCGCATGGTAAGGGTTTGCGTGGGTAGTAATCAATCCACTCCTATCTCTCAAACCTCTGGTGTCCCACAAGGCTCCTGTCTGTTGCCGCTGCTTTTTAATTTGTACATTCAACCTCTTCTTGATCTCCTTAACAAGCTTGGAGTTCAATAAACAAACTACGCAGACGACACTCAGGTTGTCATCCAGCTAAGCGGTCTGTATAAGAACGATGTTCAAACCATCAATCACATCTACAAAGCCACCCAGGACTGGATGGCCTGCAACTCTTTAGCTCTGAATAACAACGCAACAGAGCTCATGATAGTGTCCTCCAAGAACACCCGGAACAAACTAGATACTGACTATGCCAATTTCCTAATTGCGGACAATGTCATTACTGTCCACAGGAAAGTAAAAAGTTTGGGATTTGTTCTAGATGATGAGCTATCCATGAAGCCTCATGTATCTAACATTATGTCTAGCTGTGGATTGATTAATAAGCGAATCAACTAAATTCGCCCATTTATAACAGCTGAAACTGTGCACTTCTGTCTACGGCGTTGATAAACTCCACACTATACTATTGTAACAGCCTATTGTCTGGCACCACTGCCGCCAACATTCAATCATTACAGGTGGCTCAGAATAATGCTGTGCGTGCTATCTTAAATCAATCTCGTCACACCCATATTTCCACCTTCAGAAAGAAGTTACATTGGCTTCCTGTAAAACATTGCATAACACAAAGTGTTAAGGATGACACGCAATAATATCAAGAACAATGGAAGAACAATGGAAGAAACCTTTGTTCTTCCACTACTACAGTTCTTGCTCCCCCCAGATTTAAGACAGCTACATTTTGTGGCACCACTCTTGACGTCCAGTGCCCCCTCCTCTGCAATGTCCTACCGGCTAGGATACGACAGATTCAAAATGATTCCCTTTTTAAGAGAGCCATAAAGACTCACCTTTTTAATCTAGAGTAATTCTCCTATGACCTCTCTCTTCCTCCTGCTGGTCTTCTTTTGTTGTTGTCTTGTCTTTGTTTTTGTGTGCCCTGAGGCCCACAGGCATGTGGCACGTAATAAGAATTAAAATAAATAAATAAATAAATAAATAAATAAATGAGGAGAAGGTAAACAGATTTAAGCATGGAGGATGTTACACCGTTAGTGCACTTGTGCAAACAGTTGCCAAAACATGCACCGAAGCTGAATAAGTACAGTGCAGAATGGGTTAAAGGAACAGGCCACAAAATGTTTATGCCATGGCCCCAGGGCGGATCACTATCTAAGACGATCCTGCAATACATGACGACATATTTGCACGCCACGTACACTGGCAAAAAGTTAGACAAACACCTAGCTAGTTTAGAACTTTGGAAAATGTACCAAGAGGAGAACGAGGAGGAGCCACCATTAGATTGGATACTTAACATATGCACAGAGGGGGTGAAACACCTTCTGCACCACCCGCCCCGTCTGAAATGAAAAGCGAGGCCGCAAAGATGAGGGATTATACCCATTGAGGGAGCTTAAAGCAGCCACGGGATATAGCAACCCGGCATATGAGTCTCCTACGCAAAGTAGTGATGAAAACCCAGACAAAGACAGAGAAGAACAGACAGTACAGGAAAAGAGAATAAACAGATGAAGGGATGAGGAAATACGAAGGGCAAATGAACGTAGAGATGCGAAGAAACCGGAAGAAGATAGGGTCAGAGAAGAAGAGAGAACATAAACGAAGACAGAGAACACGGGAGCTTGAATATCTGGAGAGAGAGGTTAAAAAACCTGATCCAGTAGTAGACTGGGAAGAAATAGAAAAATTCTTTCCTGATTATGAGTCTGTACCAGGCACGTCTAGGGCACATATAGAAGATGACTTCGACACCAGAAGCATCGGAGAGACGATCGATAGAATATATGATGAAATGGGGCTACAACAAGTACCCCAAGGGAAAAGAGATGATGAGCGTCTGGAGAGCACTCAGTTGTATGATACTGAGGACGTCTCGTGAAGTAGCAGATATAGAGAGCTGTCCCTAGATAGGTTGTCGCTAAATAGAAACAATGAAGATGAGAGGAGTAGCACGAGTTGGGCGCAGACAATATCAGATGCAGAAAGTGAAGAATATGAGGAAAAGGAAGATGAGAGAAGACGCAAAAAGCGCTTCTATGGAGGAAAAGGAATAAGATGGTCATATTCTAGTTGATCTGCACCTAAGGCATCAGAGCCAGCCACACAATCAGATTGACACAAAGAAGTATCTTACGGTCAGAGGGGAGTGTCTCCACCACCGTATGTGAGCAGACTAAGGACATTGCCAGGTAGACGGCGATGCAAGAATATTACCCCTGCAGTAAATAGGAAAATGATGAAAGAAGAAAAGGAGTGCAATGTGTTACAATTCCTGTTGCTCAAAAAAGGAGGAACGAGGCCACAGTATATACCATGGCCACACATGGATCAAGAAAATCTGAAAAATAAGCTTCCAATGTTAACATCGGGAGCCGGAAAATGAATACATGAGTTAGAAAAAGTGATGGGAGGGAACACGTTAGCTATAGGGGATATTAAGGGTCTTTTAATCTCCATACTTGGTGATAGAGCTGGCGATGTGTGGACACGTGCAGGTTACCCTGGCGTTACTACAGTTAATACTGCGCATGATGGAGCACCATTTAATAATTGCAGAGCCGCGATATGGAAAGCATTACGATTGCTATACCCGGACACTTCTGACATGGGAGCTATAATGGCACGTAAAATGAAGGAGTCAGAGGATCCATTGCTTTACATTCAGAATTTCCAAGACGCATGGGTGCTGGAAACTCGGCAGTCTTGGGGGAAATCAATACCCGTGTTTTACCATATATTATGCGAAGGGCTGCCAGATCAGGTACAGAAGCAGCTCAAGAAATTCCTAGGAATTGAGGCCAAACTGTGGTCTGAAACACAGTTGACCATAGCACACTATTGCAGGCTGCTGCAAGAGAAAAATCGCAAAAAAGAGGCTGCACGAAAAGCTGAAGAGGCAAAATTAGTGCACAAAAAACTGTCAAAATATGCCATTGAAGGAGCAATGATAACTAGCAGACGGATCAAACATGCAGCAGGCCAATAATCAAGGGCAGGGTGATCAAGGCAATAACGGGTTCTACCCAAGGAGGAGAGGCTTTCGAGGAAGAGGATGGCAGAGTAATCAGGGAGGTTTCTAGAGTAATCAGGGTGGGTTTCAAAACATGCAAAACGGCAATCAGGCCATGTCAAATGGGCAAAAAATCAGACCACCGCCAATATGTTGGACGTGTGGAATGAGCACACATATGCAGAAGTCAAGGCATTGTGCAAAATGACCAAGGAACAAGAGTAGGGATGGCAAATCCACCTGTATTTTTACAGCAGGGTGGAAATGGAGCTGCACAAAATCACATGGTGCAGCAGCAAGCGCCGGGAGCACAGCAAAGCTTGCAACCTCAGAATATGACACATTTTCTGCAAGGACAGTGCCAGCAGTCGCTGATGCAACTGTCACAGATAGCAAGTACGGGACAGGTACTGAATTCTGGAATGGTGATGGAGCAAGTCCATTCACTCAGCATGGGACAAAGTTACATATGGATTATAACAGCTCACTGGGAAACCCATTGAGGCAAAATACTTCACAGTGATTGACTTGAAAAATGCCTTTTTCTCAATCCCATTGTACAAAGACTCACAAGATTTGACGTCATTCACATTCAGGCAGATGCGTCTGAAAAGCACAAGGTTACCTCAGGGTTACTGTGAGTCTCCTTAGAATTTCAACAGAGTCCTGCAGATGGACTTAAGCAATATTTCATTAGAGAGTGTTGTCTTGCAATATGTGGACAACATCTTAATTTGCAGCACGACAGAGGAAACGTGCAGACACGATTCTATTCAGTTATTAGACTATATTGGCTGAGAAGGGATATAAAGTTGACAAAGAGAAGTTACAATATTGTCAGCAAGAAGTGCTTTACATAGGCCTGCTGATCTCACATGAGGGGAAAAAGGTTACCCCTGAAAGGGCTAAGGTCATATTGAACACAGCCAAGCCAAACAGGATAAAACAGATGCAGAGTTTTCTGGGGTTCTGCAATTATGTCAGGGCATGGGTCTCTAACTACAGCTCTTATACCAAACCCTTGTTAGAAGCCCTAAAGAAAGCACAGGTGACGAAAGAAAAAATTGCATGGACCGAGACCATGGAAGAAGGATTTGGTGAACTGAAAAGGCCATTTGCACAGCACCAGTTCTAGGGATTCCTAATTATGAAGAGGAATTCTTCCTGTTTTCACACACAAATGGCAGTGTTATGTTAAGTCATTACGGCCAAAACTTGCTAAACTATTGACATGTGTCGAGGACAGAGGAGGACCCTTGCAGTTAGTGCCATTGGAGAGCCCAAAATTCTGCTTCAGGAATAATGGCACAAGGAAAATGGGTGAGAATCATAACTGTGTATGAATTTTTGACGCCCCAGGAATGGTACATGGTACTGCAGTGATCATGGATCATTATTGGGCATGTGGGTCCAAAGCACATATCAGGCTGCCAAAGAACTGGGCAAGTATATGCACACTGCTGAATGTCCATGTTCCAGCGTTGATTATTCCAAAAAGTGATTTGAACATTGGCAGTTTCCTGAAAGCAGATGCTCACCTAAGAAAGAAGAGATCTATGGAGCTTATGAAGAAACCGAAGAGGGAAAATTATTTCTCTGCAAAATCCATAGAAGCTTTCGATGCTATCCCCTATGAACATAGATTGTTCAGTCAGACTTCTTCAGTGTTCACCTTAATCTTGATGCCAAGAGTTCAGGTTGGAGCAAATACTAAATGGTTGCAGATAATCAGATGGGAGTTATTATAGACCATCAACACGACCATAAAGGGATTTAATGCAATCAAGGAAGAATTAAGAGAAATTCGACTAATGGCTCTCCAGAACAGATATGTCCTTGACATGATCACAGCTATGGATGGAGGTGTTTGTGCAAAAATCAGAGAATCATGTTTCACATTTATACCAGCTCACGATGAGGAAAATGGAACCTTAACAGAGGCCATAGGTATGCTGACGAAACTACAGAATCAAATGATTGATGAAACTGACGAAACTATTCCCATGGGTTCCACAATGGATGGCAGATGCATTCAAGTTACTGGGAGCCCTGCTAGTGATGATATTGCTTGGATTCTGTGTTATCAAGATAATAATCTCTCAGTGCCAGAAAACTGTAAAAAAGGCCAAAGGGATGAAAATCATGATTGATGTCGAACCAGGATGGAAACACAAGGACCTGACTGATGAAGAAATAAGAGACTTTGTGAAGGCCAGTATTTATGCACCAGAAGGAACAAAGTTTCGATATCCAAGGAAACATAGAAATGATGTGGGAAATCGGATCTATTGTAGTCCAAGTGGACAATGTCAACTAATGACTTGGAACAAAGATGAGCACATAAGAACAGCAGGAAGCTTGAAGGGAGTCATAAAGATATGGACCCCAAAAATGTATTTCTTCAAACCTCTATGTGTGGATCCAGAGGTGGAAGTAAAGGTGGATCCAGAGGATGAAGTAAAGGTGGATACCAAGGAAGAAGTGAAAGTGGTCGATGAATCGCCCAGAGGGGGGAGTGTAGAGGAGGTCCCAAGCACGACTCGCACTCCAACCGTCCATTTTGAAGTACCAGGAACGTTCACGCTGAAATATGTGACGTATGATGAGCAAATAAACCAGCAGAGAGCCGCAGTGGGGCTCTGTCCAGTACCTATCAGAAGAACAGCACCTGTTGAAGTACCGACACGTAAGAAAACCTGGACAGTAAGGGACCCATTGAGAAAACCATATCGACAAATGAGACAGAATGACGATTGTCAGAACGCAACCCCTGAAGAAGCTAAAAATATACTGAAGGAAGACGAATGGTGACGTCACAAGAACCCGGACTGACTCACATATAGAAGATATAATGACCTGAGGATGATGAAAAGAGACAAAACACCATGGAAAAGTGACATCATGAGCCTAAAGTGAAATAGTCGATGTCAAAGATATCAGAAATTATGCCACATGCGCAATGAAGATATTCAGTTAGCTTACACGTCTACATATGCAAGGAACATCAAGAAGCACAGACATCGTGAGGCTTCCTTATGCTTAGTAGTAAGATAGATTGCGGCAAGCACCACCTATATATATCTAACTCAAAAGGAGCAGTTTATATAAGTTTACTTCCACTTCCACAAGAGCAGAATCAACCAAAGGTTACTAAAGGTCTCACGAGGAGAGCTTCACAGCGAACAAATCGAGAATTAAAGACGGAGTAATGAAGGCAAATCATGTCAATAAGCCAAGGTTGTATTGGCTGTAATAGACAAACAGTGGATACAATGTACGAAAAGAAGAACAGAGTATCCTGTTCAGTAAGGTCAAGATAAGCAACAGAAGGCAGATGGCTGGTAGAATTAAATCAAATACTCAAATTGCATGAAGAATAAGACGATTTCACAGTGTCAGAATAACGTGACCAGACGAGCTAGTAGGGATGAAACTTTCACACCTACGCATGCACTTGTGCCATGCACAGATGTCTTTACTTTTCCAGACCAAGAAGCAGTCTCGAGGCCAACCACAAAGAAATAATTGACACATGACCACTGAGGTGATGATTGATTGTAGCAATAATTGGAGGGAAACTAGGGGTGCAGACGAACTCCCTGCACCTGGCCGGCTATTCTGCATGCTTCTAGGCAAGTGGAAAAGTATGAGTGGGGTTGTTGCCAACCCAATCATAGTGGACCAAGTAATCTAGGGTCCTATAGAGAGTAGAACCAATGAGACGTACATTTAGTGACATTTACAGTAGCCATTTTGAAGGAAGGTCTTAGATGCCCCACCGGACAGTGTTTATCCGATCCCCATGCCCCGTTACCATATACAGATATAGCACCTATGCTAAAGTTACCTTCCTAGAACCAATAGAATTGCATGCCAGATTTTAAGTGTTACACGTCAGTGATGACAAGTTTTTAGTATAAATGATGTGTTTTTTCTGAAATTAATTGGAGTTGAAGTGAGAAGGAAGATCGAGCGATTGCTGATATTCATGAACTCCCTGTTTTTTGTACTTGTCATTAAATGGACTCCCTTTGCCAAACTATTGAGTTGTCATTATTGATTTGATGCGAGAGTATTAATATGCATCCCCATCCATCTGAAGGGTGCTGCTGCTCATCTTAAAGTGCTGTTGGGACACCCCCAGTTCTATGGGCCGACTGGGGTCCCAGTGCACAACTCCATCACCATCAAATCCGTCCATTGACATGCAAAGAAACTAAGTACCACCTGTGCCGGACTCTACTGTCCCCTGCGGCCTTACATACAGCTGAAAGCGGTTCGACTGCCATCTCCATATTTTTTTAATAGCAAGTGCTGGCATGCCCTGCAAAAAGGCCGCTGTGGCGGCACTGATGTGGAAACTGTGGGAGGACCATCCCTTCCCCTGAATCCCCACTGCACGCAGCGTGGTTGACAGAATCTTCCTGAACTGATAGTTGGTCACTGGGGCTCCACTAAAATGCACCAGGAGGGTGCCTGGCTGATGGGATCTCAAAGCCAAGTAAACCCTTAACAATTCGACTGTGGCTGTGGGTGGACTGTTGGAGCACCACTAACTTCCTTTTTTCCCCTTGATCCATTTTACACAGGCGCAATTTAATGGTCAAAACCTCCTTGTCGGTGTTTGGACTGAACTGCACATCCCCCAAGGCTAGAGCCCTCCTCGAGAGATAATATTTACCTTCTGCCACCAATTCACTCATCCTAAAAGCCTCAAAAAATGCAAGTGAGAATGCAACCCTGAGCAGTGCAACTTCAAAAGCATCAAAGTATACCTCGGGCAAGGCATCTAGCAGTTTTTTCTGCAATTCAAATGTTGATGGGTTTCCGAATGTCCCGCTTGGGTCCCTCAGCCCGGCCCCATCCCTTCAAAGCCATGTGTACCAAAAACTCTTTGGTTGGGTGCCCCGATCCCTTTCATTTGCAATGGAATGCTATGGCTGCAAGGTGACCCACAGACCAACTCCTGCTCTTTCCACAACCATGTGCCCACACAAGAAATGCCCGCACTTGCTCCTCAAGTGAAAGAGACTGAGCTGCCAGTCCCCCGCACCCTTATATCTCATCCCCATCATGCACCAGATGTGCAAGCCCTTGGGACGCCCCTTCCTCCAGGAGGAGGAAAGGTGGGAGTTCCCTGCACTGGGGAGCGGGTGGCCAGAAGGGGCGGGCCACTGTGTGGGCTATCCCTCCATCGCCCCTTCGGGGGCTTGGATATCCCCTTTTCCGGTGAAAGGCTGTGAGAATGTGGGCATCTGAGTTGCCATCCTTTTCATCCCTTTCCATGGCCCTTTGTTAAAATTGTAAGTGTTTTGAAGGGACACACCTCTGCTTCCTTGAGAACACAAATGCATGTTATAGGTGACTCTTACTCGCTCTCCATTACCATATCCCAGGATGACACAGACCAAGCGCCAAGATACCTGTCCGACAACTTTTCATGCCACATCTGTAGCCGCCCCACCAGATCTGCACAGTCACACTACCTTAAACTCCCATGATACAAACTACAGAAGGCAGGAGGGAGCAGCTTCCCTGTCCTTGCAGCTAAATTGTGGATACCTTCCCATTAACTCTAAGAGCTGAACCATCCTACTTTACATTCAGGAACAAACACAAAAACATGGCTCCTCGAGCAGGAGATCTAGCAAATCTCTCTTTCATAACGTTTACCTTCCCACTGTACTATACTTCAGCGAACTAACTGCAGCCTCTATCGTGTATATAACTGTTTAATATGTATATAATAATTGCGTATATTTTCTATATGTAATTCTATGTAATGCTCTAACAGATGTATATATGTGCCCAGATGTCCCAGGGCTTGGCGCACTTTATAAATAAATAAAATACAAATAAAAATACCCCTCGCAGTTACCGCTGCTTCCATGAATTGAAGTATGCATCAAACTTTACAGGAAAGGGCAACATATCAGCACAATAAATGTCAAGTCCACTCAGTGGGCCTCATTACAATCTTGGCGGAATGGGTTAATGGGTGCCGCTAATGGATGCGGACCCGTTAAACCCATTCTGCCTGATTACGAGGTCCCTTCACGGGACCCGGTAAGGACGCCTGGTAAAACCAGGCGTCGTTACCGGGTCCCGCGAGGGGACCAGGGAGTTAACAACGGGTCGGTCGTAATAGGCCCGTTGTTAGCTCCCTGCACCCATTCCCATTGAGCCCTATGGGGGCTGGTATGGGAACGGGGAAGGTCCGGGCCCGGGTTCCCTGAGGGAGGAATTACCGGGCCCTCCAAACTTGGAATGGCCCGGTAATTCCCCATTCAGGGAACCCGGACCCTGACCCGGTTTTGGAGGCAGCCATGCCGCTAATAGCGGCATGGCTACCGCCAAAGCCGTAATGAGGCCCAGTGACTTACACTGTGCTGTCCATGGGCAGACCCCATAGCTACAATTACCATCAAGTGCCCGACCACAACATCTTGTTGCATCTTGCAGAAGATGAATGGCAAATAAATGTTGTCTACCATGCACATTTGAACCAGGGCAATTGAAGGTAGTGAGTTACAAGCAATTAGCCATTGAGCAATGTGGGCAAAGGAAAGGGGTTGCATGCCCGGTAAGGAAAGGAAATTGAGTAAAGAGTAAAGGGATGGTGCAAAAGGGTAACAGAGGTATGATACTTAATTGTATGTAAGGAGAGGATGAAGGAGGGTCAAAGATGTGCTGCAATGGAAGAAAACCATAGGGTGATGTGTATGGAAAAAAAGGGTAAATGAGACAGAGGTATAAATCATGAAATGTAGGTCATTAGATTGAGCGACGGTTGCAAAAGATCCATGCCTGACTTTCAAGCCAATGCAACTCCTTGTGGAACTGGATCGACGGCTTGGTCAAACAAGGTCATGCATACTTCCATTAAGAACATATGTTTCAATTAAGACTCGTCTTAATGACTTGTCTTAATGCAATGCGACAGAGAAGTAATGTTCTTCAAACTTTACAATGAAATGCATCTTTGATGCCTTGCTAAGATCCATACATTGTCAGCCTATTAGCTCGGCGTTGTGCACGGTCAGACCATAATCCAGCGTTCAAGTCCCCCAAAAAAACTGGGTGCACTCATTAACATCCCAATTGAATGTTGTTTCACCAGAAATTAGCATATGGAGGTGAAAAAAGTGGGGGGACTCTGTCAATCTGGAAAAATGAATACCCTTCATTTTGAATTACAGACGTAACTTGATGGCCGTGGGCCAACCGTCTTATGCACCGAATTATAGAAATATGAACTGCTATGCTTGACCGACGAGCGGCCATTTTAAAGAATCGCCATTTTGCTTGTTAACCATTGCCTATTGCTTTCTGTCTAAAAACTGCTTTGCAGCTTGCAATTCTTGCGGATTCTGCTTACTCTGCTCAACTGTTAACATTGTTGTCTGGATATGAAAGGACAAGGTCGCGGGACTGAAGAGTTTGCTGAAACTCCTCATGAGTAGCCCAGAGAGGAATGCCCACGCTCCCTCTCTGTAGCCTTGGGAGGAAGCTGTAGGGCATTTAATCACTTCACAGCTGCCAGCCAGTCTCGTACGATGGTAGAATATGTTAGAATAATACAGCTAAAGGCTTGAATTATGCTTTCCTTACGGCCCCCCTTCGCAAAACCCTTTAGAACGTTTCGGCTCCCAGGACACGAATAGTACCTCATAGATAGCAAAGCTTGGAATGTGGCTCTTCCCCCGTGTGGATCCTGCTTCCAAGAACAGAACCACCGTGTTCTAAAAGATGCCTCCGCACTTTCAAATTGCACATTGTTACTAGAATAGACATCGAAAGCATTATAATCGTCATACTCGTCGGATATGTCCATCGTCATCCCGAGTTCAAAAGATCTTAGTAAAGAGGGGTGTTGAACATGACTTTGCTGATTGTATGATATGCATTTTGTATATATGTAACTGATGTACGTAATTCGCTCTCTTGCGTCCCTCGAGGTCTAGGAAACTTACGTCGCGGGGCGTGAGATCGGAATTGGCCAATTGATACTATCTTTTGCTTGCAATAAACCCTAGCATTGGGAATTTGAACCTTGTGTCTGGCACATCTTTTCGTGTATGGTTATTGCCTTGTTTCCATAGCACGAGGGACCCCTAGGGGCCCCTTTCAAGATGGCGCCCGAATAGGGACCCTCCCCCACTTGCCCCATAGTATACGTTGTAACGGAATAAAGGCAGAAGGACGGCGAGGACGGGACGGTCGAGCCGGGATCAAGAAGTGTACGGGGCGCCCTGTAGAAGAGAGGAGAGATTTCTTCCGCAGATCTGCACACATCTGATCCCTGATCGACGTACTGGGCCAGAGGGCAAAGGAGGCGAGGGTCCCGAGATGAGGCAGAAGCCAGAGAAGCGCAGACACGACGTGGGGAGAGGTTGCGTTAGAACAGGCGACTTGTTTTATCAGGTGAGTCATTCCCCGATTCAAAGAGAAACCTGATTTTTGGTAGAGTGTTGATTTTGCAAACTCAAACGTCCAGGTAAAAGTGGCTAACCAAAGGGGAAGGTTAAAGAAACATGCCTGGAGTACTGTCCACTTTAGCAGGCTTTTCAGCTGCGGTAGACAGTCCTTGGAATATGGCCAAAGTGCACCGCCTGGGGGAACGCCGGCTTATGATATGTATGCAAAATATGGTGTGGGTGCGATAATATTTTTCTGAAATTTGGCATAGGCAAACTAGAAAGCAACCCGACCATCAGTGGCCGATTAATGGTAGTTTTGAGATGGGGAGGATAGATAACCTAGAGAGGGTGCTAATTAGAAAGAAAGCGCAACCTGCAGCTTTTGAGACCGTCAAAGATTGGAGGAGGGAAGCAATGCTCTGACTAAGGAGTAGAGAGAAGCATGCGCGTAGGCACAAAACCAAGCTCGAGATAGCAGAAGAGAAGGAAGAGGAGGAGTGGACTGAGAGTCTAAGACGGGAAGGGAGACGGGACCAGATGAACATAGACAGAATATACCCGCAGCGGGAACTACACATAGCAGATGAATTAATGGAACATTTGTTAACTAACACGGGTTGAGGCCCAAAACCAGAATCGAAACCAGAAACGCCAGCAGTGATTACGCAGGCCCAACCAGGAGCCCTCATACCCATTCCCGCGGCCCAAGCACTTCCCCTCACGCAAGTGTTAACCCAAGCCCCGCCCACAGCGCGAGCACTCCCACAAGCGCAGACCGCGGACACACAATTTCCCAGCACCCAGCAAGGCCATTCACAGATGCCACCTGTGTCACTTGTCCCATCCGCACCTCCCGCTCCAGAGACAGATTCAGCACCTTCCGCCCCTCCCGAAGTCGAAATTGAGACTGAGGAGGCGAGAGACAGGGCTGAAGGAACAGGATTTGGACGGGTAACTCGAAGCGCAATCAGCAAAGTGAGAAAGATTGAATTACGGCAAGAGGCAGAAATGTACATAGAAGGAAATGATGAGACGGCAGCATTGGCCTCCTTGTATGGGTACCGAAGAAGCAATGAGAGACAGGTAGTGTTGGAATGCATGGGGACATTTTTGGTGGGAGAATGGAAAAAGTTGCTTGACAAATTACCACCACAACGATTGCTAGATTTGAACCAACTAGCATGTTGTAGAATAAAAGATGAAGAAGTGAAGGAACATGTGGATAGACTTTTTGATCTTAAAAATTAGTTGGATAATGAGTATGCCGAAATGATTGCTGCGCCTGGGTACAGGGGTTGGGATGTTAGAAGAGAGGGGAGAGGGACGGTAGGATCATACATAGAGCGGAGACATTCAACGTCATCTGTACAGAAGGGCGAGAAATTGAAAGTATGTATACGAGAAGCGGTAAAATGGGTATCAAATCCTAGTATTCCAACAATGGTTATACATGATATATTTGATGAATATTCCATACCAATGAAAAGAAAGGCACTGCAATCGATGGCTGAACATTTGATGGAAAAGGATATCAAAAATAATAAGGCTAGCCCACCTGAGATACTAGCGGTATACAGGAGAGCATTCGAGCGAAGTACAGGAGAAACGGGCTTATCACTGGACTTAGGAATACTATTGAACCTAAGAGAAGGGGGAGGGACAGTGAGTGGGGCATTTCCAATGAGAGAGGTCCCGCCCACGTTTGTACCAAAAGTAGAGATCCCTGCGACGGGTACAGTAGGAGCGCAGGTAACACCAGCCCATTTCACCGCCCAGTATGTGCATGTCCCCTTTTCCAGGCAAAGGTGAATACTATAAAACAGACGATTCCCGATATAAGAAAGAATCCAGCGGGGTTCTACAAGGAAGTAGAGTCAACCCTGAGATCAGCAGTGCTCACTATGAGCGATATAGATTTGATTTTCCCAGCCATTTTGCCAGCAAATATATTGAAACAGATGAGGACGGTAGATGACGCGGGGGTTTTTGGCGCCACATGGGCGGAGTTACTACTGGAGGATAAGAATAGAAAAGTAGGGGAAAATCCGGGAACCCGCATGGCAGATCTACCAGAACAGATAATGCGGAGATTGAGGGAAATAATTCCAGAAAAAAGGATTCAGTGGGACAAATTAACTACATGTGTACAGGGCAAGGATGAGCCAGTAACAGATTATTTCAATAGATTTGAAGGAGTATTCACAAACTTCAGTGGGCAGGATGTGAGCACAGAGTCGGGGTAAAGGCTATTTGTTGATAAATATGTGAGGGGACTAATATTACCAATTCAAGATATGTTAATGACGTCGGAAAGTTCCTGGGCAGCAAAACCAGTGAGTCAGATATTGCACATAGCCCAATATTACGAGAACAGGGTAAATGTGGCGAAAGAAAGAGAGGTGAAGGATAGAGTAAATTTAAAAACAAGGGTGTTACTGCAGCAGGTCATTGGATACAATAGAGGTAGAGGAAACGCACAAGGCCGGGGAAATTTGAATAATATGCATGGGGTGTCATTGGGATTAGATCAATGTGCGTACTGTAAGGAGGAAGGACACTGGCGAGCGCAATGCCCGCACCTACAGAATAGAGGTGGGTTTGGTCAGAGAAGGCCTCATAGAGGACATCAGGGGTCAAACGGCCCAAGCAGAAGTAACATGCAGCAGCAGCAGGGATATACGAATGGAGGTACTCAAACCCAATCATATGGTCAAAACCAAGCACAACAGAACCAGACATTGAACCAAAATGTTTCGAACCAAAATCAGGGCGGGCAGGGCCAACAGAGAAATAATCAGAGTGGAGGACATCGAGGGGGAAATAGGAATATTTTTGATACACAACCAAACACGTATTATAGCAGTAGCGGTGACTACACATCGGACGATGTGTTACTTTCGCGATAGGACAGCCCACGACAGGGGTCGGAACCAGTGTCTATTCCCGTGAATAAGAGAGGACCCTACGTAGAAATGAGAGTCGGGAATAAGGAGCACCGTTTCCTTGTAGATACAGGGGCACAGAAGTGCTCGATAGACCACCACTTGGTTCCGGAGATACCACTGTCGGGGCAGAAGAATGTTTCTGTAGGTTTCGCAGGTACACCAGTAATTAACCCCATGTCCAAAGCTGTCCCAATTACAATAGGACCATTTACGGAGCAGTGTCCATTTCTTTTGACAGAAAATTGTGGAGAGAACTTGCTAGGATTAAATTTGTTGAGAAAATTGGGGGCAGTCATACATTGTACGGCAGACGGAGTGTTCCTCACGATGTGGCCTCACGATGCACCGGTGACGCAATTTATGTCAAAAGAATTGCCAGAAGAGTTAAGTAGAGTACCAACCTGTCTGTGGGCAATGCATGATAACGATGTAGGATGCTTAAAAATAGAGCCAGCAAAAATAACTCTGAAAGAAGGTGTAACACTACCACGAATTCTCCAGTATAAAATTTCTGTTGAAGGTGAGAAGGGATTGAAAAGCATTGTTACTGACCTGGTGAGATTGGGGGTGGTTGAGGAAATTGCAGGTAGCACGTGTAACAGCCCGATTCTTCCAGTTTACAAGAAAGGAGGCAATGAGGTACCCTATCGTTTCATAATTGATCTGCGCGCATTAAACAAAGTGGTAGACCCACAATTCCCTTTGGTCCCAGATGTCACAACAATACTGACAATGATACCGGCCACTGCAGAATACTTTGGTGTAGTCGATTTGAAGAACGCATTCTTTAGCATCCCAGTGGATAAAAGCAGTAGATATCTGTTCGCGTTCACTCTAGGAGGTCGATCATTCACATTCACACACATTCCACAAGGATACACAGAAAGCCCGAGCATTTACAGCAGAGCGCTAAAAGAGCAGCTAGACATGCTAGAATTACCCAAAGGTTGCGTGCTCTTGCAGTACATAGATGATTTGTTATTAGCTGCTGACACGAAAGAGATCTGCAAAGAAAGTACTATATTACTCTTGACACATTTAGCAACCCATGGTCATAAGGCAAGTTTGAAGAAATTCCAGTATAATCAAAAGGAGGTGTCTTATTTGGGATACCTACTTTCGAAAGAAGGGAGAAGATTAACACCAGAACGCATAGAAAGTATTTCTGGTTTGCCTATTCCAAAAACTCAAAAAGGAGTGAGAGCTGTAATAGGCATGGCCTCTTATTGTCGGCAGTGGATCAGTAATTTTGCGTTGATTGTGAAGTCGATGATAAAGTTGACTAAAAAGGATGCAGAGATGCCTTTACAGTGGGATGAGGAATGTCAGAAAGCGTTTGAGCAATTGAAAGCTGCATTGTGTGCTGCGCCAGTTTTAGGCACTCCTAACTATAAAAAGATCTTCAGACTATTTGTGAGTGAGAGTGAAGGATGTGCATTGGCGGTTTTGACACAGGAACAAGGTGGAAGAAATAGGCCGTGCGGCTATTTTTCTTTCGCGTTGGACCCTGTAGCGCGCGCACTACCACGATGTTTGTGATCCGTCGCAGCGGCTGCTGCGTCAGTGAAACAAACGGAAGGAATGGTATTGGGGCACACTTTAATTCTGATGGTGCCACATGCTATAGACGTCCTATTAAATAGGACGCAGACGCAAGACCTCACCTCAGCTAGACTGACAAGATATGAGCTCATCTTGTTTGCAGCCCACATCCAAATTATGAGGTGTAGCGCATTGAATCCTGCAGAATTAATGCCACTGCCCATAGCAAATATTGGTGACAACGAATCACCACCCCATGATTGTTTGATGATCACTGAAGAAGAAACAAAGGGAAGGATTGATTTGAGCGATATCCCACAAAAAGAGCCAGATGGGGAGTTATTTTGTGATGGCTCTTGTTTTAAATTACCTGATGGCACATCAACGGCTGCATATGCAATTACTACCCTAAAGAGAGTTGTAGAAAGCAGAAGAATCCCCTACAATTCGGCGCAAGCCGCAGAAATAATAGCACTGACCCGAGCCTGTGAACTCTCTGAGAATCTGAACGTAAATATTTATACTGACAGCCAGTACGCCTTTGGCGTGGTTCACAACTTTGGCCGACTTTGGGCTGAGATGGGTTTCTTGTCATCACATGGAGCCAGGATTCAGCATGGCCCTTTGATTGTGCGATTGTTGTCTGCGCTCACGTTTCCAAAGCGCCTAGCTATAGTGAAATGCGAGGCGCATAAGAAAATAACATGTAGAGTGGGAGAGGGAAACGCTTTTGCAGACACGATTGCGAAGCAAACAGCCACAGATTTGGGGAATAAAATGATGACAGTACAGACTGAGGAAGTACCTTGTATGATAGAGAATGGAGTTGCCACAGTCAAAGAAATGCAGGCTGAGGCCACGACCGAAGAGATTCAGGGGTGGGCTGAGGGCTCTGCTGAGTTAGATTTGGAAGGATGTTTGGTGGACAAGGAAACAAAGAACTGGATGTTGTCAAATTGTTACGTAACTGCAATGGTTATAATGGCGCATAGCCCTACCCACATTTGCGCGAAGAAGATGGTACAGCATTTATCCACAGTATGGAAGAATAAGCACATAAAAAAGAATGCAGAAAGGCTAGTGCAGAATTGTATTACGTGCCTGCAACACAATGTAGGGAAGGGAACCGTGACTCCAGCAGGTAGTTTCGGCCCACCCTCTATGCTGTTTGAGGTGGTCCATTTTGATTTCATAGAAATGGAAAGGTGCCAGAACTACAAGTACGTGTTAGTGGTAATCTGTGCATTCAGCAAGTGGGTGGAGGCATATCCTTTAAAAGACTGTACTGCCATGTCCACAGCAAAAGTAATGCTAAAGGAGTATTTCTCCCGGTTTGGGTTGCCCCGTGTCCTGTGGTCAGATAACGGCCCCCACTTTGTGGGCGCAGTAGTGCTACAGATCTGTGCAGGTCTGCAAATAGAGAAGCGATTCCACAGTTCCAGGCATCCCAGTTCTGCCGGGTTTGTGGAGAGACACAACAGAATCTTGAAGTAGAAGATAGCAATAATTTGCGCTGGGAGCAAGTTGAGTTGGGTGGATGCATTACCCCTAGCGCTGTTGTGTATGCGCACGTCTGTGCAGGCTAAGACTGGGCTCTCCCCCTATGAGATTATAATGGGGAGACCAGCAAAAGTATGGTGCGCACCGCAGCCCAAAAAACTATTGGCCTCATTACACGGATGGCGGTGAACCATGCCGCTATTAGCGCCATGGTTCATGCCAGTAAAATACCGGCACCGCCTTGGTGGAAAGGGGAATTACCGCCCTATTCCAAGGTTCGCGGGGCGGTAATTCCCCCTTCCACCATTGCCCTTCCCCATTCCCATTTTTGCCCCATAGGGCTCTATGGGAATGGGGAAGGCGCTAATTACGGTACCGCAAATTGCGGTACCGTAATTAGCTCCCTGGTCCCTTTGCGGGTTGGTTTTTAACGCCTGCAAAAAGCAGGCGTTAAATTCCCCAACCTGCAAAGGGACCTCGTAGTAAGGCGGTAAGGATTTACCGGTACCGGTAAAATACCAGTACCGGTAAACCCTTACCGCCATCCGTGTAATGAGGCCCTATGTGAGGTCGAGCATCCTATGCTAAGCACTTATTGTGGACTTTTAATACAAAAGTTGCGTTTGATTCATCAGCAGGTGCAGGAGGCGTTGCCAATGCGATATACCGGACCGGGGCACTCACTGGAGCCTGGGAGCTGGGTGTTAATCAAAAACTTTGAACGGAAGACAGCATTAGCACCCAGGTGGCGCGGCCCCTATCAAGTACTTTTGGCAACGCAGACGGCCATCCGAGTGGACGGACGGAAGGCATGGATCCATGCGACACATGCCAAAAGATTCCCAGGACTGCTGACAACTTCCGACGACCAGAGAAAGGAAACGGTCTCGGAAACGAAAGAAACTGTTGCCAGTCCAGTGCCACAGCATCAGCCTGAGCGAGAAGTGAAAGTTGAAACAAAGAGAAAACGAGAAGTGAAACTCGAAACAGAGCCTGAGGAGGCTGCCAGTAAGGGGAAAGGGCGAAAAGTGCCCCAACGTTGCTCAGCGGAAACAACATCACTGCCGAGCGACACAAACCCTGCATTGCAAACACAAGCAGAAACAACACATGTACCCCTTTGGCGCCCACCAGTTCCCGCGAATGCACCAAAGCCAAAGAAAGAAACTACATCATTGCCACAACGCTCATCGCTGCCCATCATTGTGCCACAGGCTGACACTGAGCCTGATACTAGAAATGCAACGGCACTATTCACGGATCATACAATACCAGGAGTGAATCGGTACAATTTGCGGTCTCGACAGGCAAAGTGATCCACAGATCTTTGGTGCTTTTCTTTTTGGCCTTTGGTTCTACTCACGGACAGAGTAGGAACCAGGGGCGTAGAGGAGAGAAGTGTGAGAATTGTGCAAATCGGACAATTCAAGACTCACGGCTCCTCGGTGCGCTTATAAACGTACATGTGTCAGGAGCCAGAGTAGGACAAGCTGGACGCACATAAGTACTAAGGCTGATAGAGTACATGTGTCCTAAGCCAGAGCGGGACAAGCTGGATGCACATAGTACTCTATCAATAAAGAACTGTTCAGAAATAGTTTGAGCAGTGGGAGAAAGAACAACTAATCTGGCTCGGAGTGGATAAATGATCCAGGCTGTGAAAAGGTTGGCAGAATTGAACTGTGACATTTTTCGTTGAACTTTTCTGGCATCAAGAACGAGAGACATTCACGACAAACTTTGCCAGCAAGAAGAAGGACGATGAAGAACAAGTCAAGACCGGTTTCAGCCCCCTCCTGCACCCCTGCTGAAAAGATAATAGATTTAGAGACTGTAAATTTAGGGAAAAAGCATGGTAAAAGGAATAAGGTACTGATTTGGACATTGGTCCTATGTTTTTTTAAGTATGGTAGTACCAACAATAACAGCTATTACACTATGGTTCCTGGAGTACGTACACCCATTAGAAACACTTTTGCCAAAAGCAGCTACTGAAAGCCCGGTTCATGTAATCACTGGTACTTTGCCCCCAATGGAAGAGAGACATAGAGAAGGATACGGCAACAATGCATTGTTGCTCATCATGAACATGACCCATGCGGTTTTAAAGAAAAAAGATTGCTGGGTTTGCGCCCATTTACCACAGCACGGTGGGAAAGGGATAGGCTGGTATGTACAACCGTTGCCATTGATTTATTCATGTGAGGTAACATTAAGTGCAATGTTCTTTGGGAAATGGAACAAGAGTAATACGGGTCAGCTAGATGAGACAAATATGAATGAATTTGAGGAAATGATAATGAGACCTGTGGGTTGTTCCATATTCCAAAAAGCTGGTGTGTTTGCACTAGAACCCATGAGAAAGAATACACGAAAAATAACAAGACTAGATAGATTACATAGGCAGAATAGACCAACCCCGCCAGCAGAAAAAATATCAGTAATGACATTTCGAATGAGGGATGAATGGAATAAAGATGCAGTGCCCCCTGCCTATACAGTGGATCACAGCCCCAAAACTGCTCCCCTATGTCTACAGAAAAAGGGTTCCTATAAAGTAGGAACGTTTAGCAACTGCCTGAACACAATGGTTTTAAAACATGAAATAGAACCCGTGTACGTGGGAGACCCTGTTTATTTTATATGTGGAGAAAAAGCATATCCATGGTTACCTAGAAACTGGGGAGGTACATGCTACCTAGGTCTACTGTTTCCAGGAGTGTTCCTCTTGGAGACAGCGAAAGTAGCCAGACGAACAAAAGGTAGAACTCAAAGAAGTAGTGAGGATGGAATGATAGCAATGGATATAGCCAAATCATTTATACCGTTATTGTCCCAAATAGAAAATTCTTACAATATAAGGAAATTGTCTGGAATATTACAAAAAACAATAGATTCCACAACGGATATTTTATTGAATATGACGTTAGAAGAAAAAGGAATAAGACTAATGGCACTTCAAAACAGGATGGCTCTCCATATAATATTAGTTGATCCTGGGGGAGTTTGCAAACTCGTAAAAACTGCATGCTGTGTGTATATAGATGATTACTCCCCTACGATATTTGAAGCGATCCGGAAATTACATATCATAAGTTCCACACTCTCTACTGAAGAAGGGGGTTGGGGGATAGGATCCTGGTTTTGGGGATTATTGCAGTCTTGGGGATGGAAGTTAATTTCGATACTAATGATGGTACTTGGGATATTCATAACATGCTGCTGTTGCATACAATGCTTACCAATAGTTTGCACTGAAATAACTGATGGATGTACTAAGGGATGTATGCACATGGTGTCGAGAGGAAAACATACGCATGGCCGAAATAACAGAGACACTGAGGAAACAAAAACAGTAAAACAATTCATGGCGATAGACATAAATGATGAAGATGGTTCAGACATAGATACCCCAGACTTATCCTCATTGGAGGAGGATACATTGAATGAATAAGACGTTTGGCACACGGCCAAAAGGAGGGTTTGTCAATCTGGAAAAATGAATACCCTTCATTTGAATGACAGACGTAACTTGATGGCCGTGGGCCAACCATTTATGCACCGAATTATAGAAATATGAACTGCTATGCTTGACCAACGAGCGGCCATTTTAAATGTAGCAAGAATCGCCATTTTGCTTGTTAACCATTGCCCATTGCTTTCTGTCTAGAAACTACTTTCCAGCTTGCAATTCTTGCAGATTCTGCGTACTTTGCTCAACTGCTAACATTGTTGTCTGGATATGAAAGGACAAGGTCGCGGGACTGAAGAGTTTGCTGAAACTCCTCATGAGTAGCCCAGAGAGGAATGCCCACGCTCCCTCTCTGTAGCCTTGGGAGGAAGCTGTAGGGCATTTAATCACTTCACAGCTGCCAGCCAGTCTCGTACGATGGTAGAATATGTTAGAATAATACAGCTAAAGGCTTGAATTATTCTTTCCTTACGGCCCCCCTTCGCAAAACCCTTTAGAACGTGTCGGCTCCCAGGACACGAATAGTACCTCATAGATAGCAAAGCTTGCAATGTAGCTCTTCCCCCGTGTGCAGCCTGCTTCCAAGAACAGAACCACCGTGTTCTAAAAGATGCCTCCGCACTTTCAAATTGCAAATTGTTACTAGAAGAGACATCGAAAGCATTATAATCGTCATACTTGTCGGATATGTCCATCACCATCCCGAGTTCAAAGGAACTTAGTAAAGAGGGGTGTTGAACATGACTTTGCTGATTGTATGATATGCATTTTGTATATATGTAACTGATGTACGTAATTCGCTCTCTTGCGTCCCTCGAGGTCTAGGAAACTCACGTCGCGGGGCGTGAGATCAGAATTGGCCAATTGATACTATCTTTTGCTTGCAATAAACCCTAGCATTGGGAATTTGAACCTCGTGTCTGGCGCATCTTTTCGTGTATGGTTATTGCCTTGTTTCCATAGCACGAGGGACCCCTGAAAACAATGGGGCTACTCTGTCCAAACGTGTCCTCCCCTCGACTTCAGCCCTGTCACAATGATTCATTACTATCAATCACACAGCTATTCGTTATTTTCCTGTCAGTCCATGTTCTGTGTGCAAGATAAATTGTAACACATTAACAGGGTAATTCATGGAATAAATGTGCGCCGAAAAGGGGAGCGCAAGCGTGAAAATCCCAGCGCACGCGTGCTAAAGCGGCGCACGCAGCCGTTCATCGATTCATGGAATGCGCTGCGCTTGTAAAACCTGTGATGTGTGCTAAATCCGTGGGTGGTGCACGCGGGTGCACACGTCAGTAAACGGCATGCGCTACGCGCACAGGGAAAGCACACACCGTGTAGCGCACACAACAAAAGTGGGCGTACCACAGGGCGTAGCACACGGAATGGGGAACAACACGTGAAAGTGTGGGCGTTACGGGGGAAGTACAGGAGGTAAATGCTCGCATCGCTCACACGCGCGCTAACAACATGTATTCATGGAATCGAACAGGGGAAAGCCGTGCGCCAAAAAAGACACGCTAATCCGGAAACACGTACGCCAGCAGGAAGCAGGCGTAAGCGGCCTGTGCAGCATAAAAGTGCGCGCAAACAACAAACAAGCTCAGACGCTATGATGAATATACGCAGGAGTGGTCGTGGGACACCGCAGGAGGTGGATGATAGCCAGCCCCCCCATTTTTCTACCCAGGACCAGCCTTTTTTGGGATTCCTGATGACCAGGTGAATGGGAGGTACAGGTTTCCACCACACATAATCCTAGAACTGGTCAGGGAGTGGGAGGATGACCTCACATCACCCACCCTGCGCTCCCAAGCACTGAGCCCCTTGGAAAAGATGCTCAATGTACTGCACTTCTTGGCTACTGGGTCATTTCAGCGGACAAGTGCCATAGTGGGGGGTGTGTCACAGGCCACGCAGTCACGCTGCCTACACCAGGTGTTGGCCATCATGACTGCATGCCCCTCAGTCCGCAGGCAAATATAAATGCCCAAAACACCTGCAGAAAGGCAGGCTGTTATCCAGGACTTTTACAGGGTGGCACACTTCCCCAAAGTGCTAGGTTCCATTGATTGCACCCATGTGGCTCTACGTCCTCCCAGGGCCACTGAGCACATCTATCGAAACTGCAAGCACTGGCATTCCATCAACGTGCAGGTTGTATGTGATGCCAAGGGAATCATCACCTCAGTATATGCCAACTATCCAGGGTTCAGCCATGATAGTCTCATATTCAGAATGTCACCCCTAAACCGGGACCTGGAAGCTGGGCGGCATGGCGACACATGGCTAATTGGTGAGTATAAATGCCTCTGCACATGCATGCATTTCAGACACTGAGAAATGTGAAAACCACACTAATGCCAACCATTATCACCTCCCCAGGGGACAGTACCTACCCTCTGAGCGCCTAAATGATGACGCCAATTCAGAACCCCACCACACCACCCGAGGTAAGATACAACACAGCCCATATTGCAACCCGGGGCATAGTGGAGCGCACATTCGGAGTGCTCAAGTCACGCTTTCGCTCCCTTGACCGCTCTGGTGGGCAGCTGCTATATGCGCCCCCAGTAGTGTGCAGGATCATAGTGGCAGCATGTGTCCTGCACAACGTTGCAACCCGGCGGGCCGTGCCCCCACATCCCCAACCACATGCACGGCCGCTGCGCATTGGAGAGGAAAGGGCACGTGGTGAGGCAGCCCATACCCAGCTTGTTGCAAATTACTTCACCTAAAATCCCACCCCTGCAGAGTGCACACAGGCCTGGCACATACCAGCTCACAATCAATGATGATGACAAAAGGGACAGTCAACTGTCACAACCATACCAGCCTGAGATTGTCCACCTGGAAGTGCTACATTGTGTGCATCCCTAGCTACTTAAAGACACCCAATGCTGTGTCAGAAAAAGGCACACATTCATGCAGCATGAAGGATTACCCCCTTGCAAAATACCACATCAAAATAGTGGCATGTCACCCAACCCCTCCCCATCTCAGCTACCAACCACACCATGGCATGTAATGTGAAAGCAACCAAATGAATGCACAACACATGACACAAGTGTCACAAAGTGCACTGTCCCAAATGGAAACAGGCCACAGACAATTTGCTCTCAGTAATCAATAAAAAACAACACACATGAACAAATACTTCCCAGCAAGAGAAAACATCAGTACATGATCAAACAGTGGCAATAAATGACAGTTAAAAAATTGAACTACTGCAAGTGTCACAACCTGACTAAGGCAACACATCAACCCCTTCCAACTGCAGAGTGTTACTGGTAGGCACATGTGTCAGTGTACTGCACAGAACATGAACTGCATCTGCAAAGGAGACGGGCTTGTTAAGACATGAAGAAGGTACATGTATGTAAGGATAAAGTCATGGATGTAGAACCATATACAAATCCACCATGCAGTGTAGAATTGAGCAATACTCCCCACTAGGGATGTATACACAGTTTTGACTACAGACTGCCCACACAACTCATGGGAGCCCAATGTCACTGTGTAAGTCACTGTCACTTGGTCACACCCTTTGCAAGCCCATGGAAAGGGGAAGCAGGAGGGGTGTGTGTGTCAGAAACCCAAGTTTCTAACCCAAACACAGGACAAGCCTGCATGTGCCCAGCTGGAATACACAGTGGATGCCTACGGGAGCCACACAAAGCAACACACTGTAAAAAAAATAAAAAAAATAAAAAATAAATAAATGGCCATGTGTGGACCGGGGGGAGGCCACCCAGGAGGGATGAGGTACAGGGTGCACCCCAACACCCACATGCGTGGATGTTGAGAAAAAAAAAACCTCCATGGGCTCATGGCCTGCATGGCTACGCTACAGTGGGAGAACTGCCGTCGCTGTCATCACCCTCTAGTGCTACATCAGAAGGTGGGCATGATATGGGAGGCAGACCACGCAAAGCCCTGGCATGCTCCTCAATGGCAGCAAGCATGAGAGTGTGAAAGGTTTGGTTCTGCAGGATGATGGTACGGAGATCCCCATGCAGCACCTCACGGGTAGCACGCATCTCTGCCTGCATGGCCTCGCGTGATGCCCGGATCTCCTGACGGGTTGCCTGGAGCTCAGCTGAGAGTGTGCGTGTCAGCTGCTCCAGCTGCTGTTCTGACCTTGTACTCCGGGACACCTCAGGTTCACCCAGAGTACCTCTGAGGGACCTGTGTTCTAACCTCAGGGCTTCCCTGTGGGCCTGTGCCGCTGCAGATATGGCTGTGCGCAAAGTCTCCAGTCCAGCCCATCGGTCCCTGTCGGACGCCAACATATTCCTCCCTGTGTGAGTGGCAAATGGACTCTGTTGCCTGGTGCTGAAGCTCCACCTGCCTTTCAGGGGGGAGAATGGAAGTGGCCACCCTATCCATGGCCTGAGCCATCATTTCACACAATGCCCCCTGTTGTGCTGCTATAGTGTAGATGGAGTTCTCCCACCGTTGGCGGGCACCACACCTGTTTGGGGCAAGGTGATGTGCACCTTGCTGTTCTAGCACTGCCTGAGGCTGCAGGACTGCATTCCTCCTTTGATCTGCTGGCCCAGGAACAGGAGCAAATATTGTGGAGTGTGACCCTGCATCCGTAACCACCACAGGTGGACTTTCCAACACAGAATGCCCCATAGAGGGGTCTACCACCGGTGCAGGTGGGTTGGACAGAACAGCATCCCTGCCAGAAACACTCACCTGCGACGGGACATATGTCTCAATGTCCGATTCAGCACCTGATTCATAGAGGTCTCCGGAGGTGTACCCAGAGACACCCGTGGACAGTATGGTCTGTAGGAGGATTGGGTTTTCACCCACGTCTTCCACTGGTTCCCGGTTGTGGCTGCGAGTACACCTGGCTCTGCGCCATCTCCTCCTCCTCAACAAAATCAAGTGCCTCATCACCTGCAAAAACATGAAAGACAAGTAATGTAAACAGACATGAGCACCAAAGCACACACACATAGGCATGACGAGGCAGACATGCAGTACAGAAATGACACATGTCACATGACAATATCTCTGACATGCATGCACTGTCATTGAGTTGGAAGGGGAGGCAAAAAGCAGACACTGATGATTCCAAGATGGAAAACCAACACATGTGCTGCATGCTGGATAGAATTGGCATCACACATTAACCTGTGAGTGGCATGGACAATCCACATACATGACACATGCCAGCACACAGATGGCAGGTAGCATAGCCATGGGAGATTTGACAAGGACACCCAGATGGTAGCAAATCAGTACTGTCACCCATCCATGTGAGATGGACATCATGAAATAAAACATGGAAAAAAGTGTGACAAAACGCGCATGTGCCACACGCTGCAACAAAGCTAGTGTTCACTGATGCAGTGATGGCAGGCACATCAATACACCAATGGTTGGTCACTTCGACATGACAGAATACAATTGTCATGTTCAACATTCAAACAGGGCCCCAACATGATTGTGTGCAGGCCATGTGTAGGTGGACATTACTCAATCAGCCTGATTGTTCAAATCATTCCCATAATAAGTTAAGAAATGTGGGCCATTGTGGGGTGTAATCTATGACTGAAGTATGTTACATTTGGGGCAGTAGGCCACAAAAATGTGTGGTAAAAATGCGAATGATTTCATCAATCAGGCAGAATGAACAGGAAAACAGTATGAACAATGTTGTGGCAAGAGGACAATTGAAGGGCAAGTGCAGTAATCATGTGCAAATTTTCAATTGCGGTCAGAATTGATACTGTGAAACGGAAACCCAAGGCCGGGGAATGGTTTGGAGGGACCACATGGGTGACCCATAGCAGTCATGACTACAGAGCCTCACCTGGCACTCAATCAGAACACATCACCCAAGCAACATACACATGGATTGCACACACATGCATGGTCACTCACCGGACATTGCTTCAAGATCTGGTAGGTCTCCCACGCCTTGGATCTGATCCTCTGTGATGAATGCTCCAGCGATAGACTCATGTTCAGTGAGTTGTTCCTTCTCTGGTGGAGACCCACCGCCATTCACCAGTGTAGAGGCATGATTGGAAGCCAGCTTGTTCTTTGCTCTGCGTTTCAGGTCATTCCACCGCTTAGAGCAATCATCAGCTGTGCGCTTCACAAATCCAAGGGAACCAATGTGGTCCGCAATTGTCTGCCAGTGGGCCCTACGTTGAGCAGTCATAGGGCCTGATCATGACCTTGGCGGTAACCCTTAAATCCGGCAGTAGTGCTATTACCGCCGGATTTAAGGGTCCGCCGAATCAGGGCTTCGGCAGATTTCGCCCCAGCTCTTGGCTGGGGGGAAATCCGCCGAAAATTTGCGCTATTACCGCTGGCGGGAAATCCGCCGGCGGTAAGAGCGCAAATTTTCTCCATTGAGCCCAATGGGGAATGGGGCATTCCCGAATGAGCTCAATGGGGAATGGGGACTTCCAAGTCCGCCCATCTCGTGATCCCGCGCTATTAGCGCCGGGGGCTATGGCGGTCGCGCTAATAGCCCCCGCGCTAAAAGCGTTAGCGTTACCGCCGAGGTCGTGATCAGGCCCATAGTCTTGCACCCTGCAGTCACCACAATTTCGTGGCCATGGGCCGACAAGTAGCCCACAAGTGCATCTAGTTCTGCATCATTGAAACTAGGCTTCCTTGACGTGCCGGAGTGGGTAGCCGTGTCTGGGGTCCCAGCCTGTACCACAAGAGCACCCTTCTTCCTCTTGGAAGGTGGTGCGGACCCTGAGTGGGTTACGCCACTCTGGTTGGTAGGGGCAGAAGCGCAGGTGGACTGGGCACTGGAAGTAGCCAAAGGCACGATGACCAAAGGTCTCCCTGCAGGCATTGGCTGATGGGTGATGTTGGCAAGACCAACCTCGGTGTGATGGACTTGGACCAAGACTGTTTCGGCAGGGAGACTCAGAGCTGGGGTGGATTGAGCTGCAGCTGCCCCTGCAGCCTCCTCACCCTGGCTACTTGGGGCAGCAGATGACATTGCTGCCCCAGATCCACGTGGCCTGGTGACAGCAACTTTCACCGCCACACGTGGCTTCGACTTGGTGACACGGAAGTCAGCCTGGGAGTCATCCTGTGCCGGTTTGGTTGACAATATGGGCTGGGTTAACAAGGCCTGAGCTCGGATGGTGTCAGCTACATCTCCCCGACCCATTGGGGGGGGCATAGGTGTCCCTGATTGGTCCTGCACACACTGGCCTCTTGGGCCACCCTGCACATCCTGGCCACGTCCCCTACCACACCCACCTCTTTGAGGTCGGCCACCTTTGCCTCCCTTACTGCTTGGTCGCCTCCCAACCATGGCACTGATGTTGTTGTGCGAATGGGAGTTGCAGTAAACAATTGTCCTGGGCAATTGGGGTGAAAGGGGTAGGGTACTAGATGGAATACGTACCCTAGTGCTCTAGCAAGGCTGTCTGTGACACCTGGGGGAAGATGACGGGTCATGCAACGCACAGGCACCCCAAAAACAAACATTTTACGTGCACGTGACCCCTGGTAGACCACGTGCGTGGAATAAAGAACCCGCACTACGCTGTGGCACCCAGAAACACAAAAATAAGCGTACGTGTGGTACACGCAGCGTACAATGACCTCTGAATGGGTTCGTGACACACGAGGGCAACCACAGTTGAAAAATACATTTGCGACTCACCGTCTGCCTGGAGAAAGAACATGAAGAAGACGCGGGTGTGCGCGTTGGCAACACCCCCGCCAAAAGAAGAATTAAACGCTGTCTGAGTATACAGGGAGTACGAACTGGAACCGTTGTGAAGTAATCGCATGTGAACCGACAAGAAGTACAAGAATCACCTGCTCGCTCTCCACAAAAAGCACGTACAAGAAAATGGCATCCTACGCGTACCTTTTAACCCAGCCCACACGTGCAACGTCAGTTACGCACGTACGCGCTAAGGGCCTTTCCTCCAATTACACGGAGTGACACCCAGACGTGCAGTTATTGCACGTGTACAATCAACATGCACCCGTGTTGAGGGAAAGGCCCTTGCGCGTCACGTCACAGATGCGCTTACGCGCTACGGGCATTTCCTCGAATTACACGCAGACGTGCAGTTTTTTCACATGCCAAATCACTCCGTATCAAGCTGGCCACGCAACAACACACGGAAGACCACGCTCCTGTCCAGAAGGCCATTTCCTGCCCCCCAGAGCCCCGAACACACTCCCACCTGCCATCTGCTGCTGCCTGCTGCCCACGTGCCCTGCTGTTTGGTGCCTGCACGTCAGCCATCTGCAGGGGTGCAGTTGCTGTGATCACCCATGCTGGGACTGAAGACTCCCGACTGGTATTCCATCGCTCCACAGCCCAGCCCCAGGACCCAGTTGCCCACCCACACCTGCCTCTGGGGTTGCCATGTCAGACACAGCACCATCCGGCACCACTGGCAACCCCCAGCCAGAGAGGCAGAGGGCTACCAGCTTCAGTGCCAATGAAGTTGGTATCCTGGTGGAGCAAGTCCTGGGGCAGTATGATGCCCTCTTTGGAAATTTGCGCGCCGACAGTGTAGGGCGGAAGAGGATCTGGATGGACATTGTGACTGCCATCAACGTGGAGGCGGTGGCAGTCTGCAACATTCAACACGTCCGGAAGTGCTGGGAGGACTTCAGGTCCAGGACCCTCAACAAGGCCCGGCACCTCAGCGGATGCTGAGGGGTGCTGGGTCCGCCTAACCAACAACCAGATGAGGATCCTGGAACGTATACGCCCAGCGCTCCACCTCCAGGTCCTTGAGAGGCAGACCCATCCGGAGTCGAGCGGTAAGTGTACATGCATACTGATTGGACGCTGTGCATGTTGAGGTGTGGCAGGAGTGTGCAGGTTGCACATATGTCTTTGTAGGACCATGTATGGATGTGTATGTACAGGGACATGAGCCTGCCGCATGTGAGTCCTCTCATGTGTGAGACACATCGATGGTGTATGTGTTGGTAAGCATGCTGGCCAAATGCATTTGTGGGTGCACACATTTTTTAATTTCTGTGTATGTACTGTGGCATGGTTGTGGTTTCACACATGGATGCTGGTTCCACCTGCATGTATCTGCACTATGTACATGTGCATGTCTGTGTATTTGACAAGTGTGCAACTGTGATACACCATGGATACATGTGACACTGACATGTAGGAGGCTGATTGCCAGATGTGACATGGATGGCGATGTTATCACTGCGACACGTGGTGGAGATGTACAGATGCATGAATGTCTGGTGGCATGTGTGCATGTGTTCTGCACTCCCCGTGTTGCATGTGATGTCAGGCTCACCTTCGGCTGCGCATGCTGTTGTTTGTGTATGGATGGTGCTGCCTGGTGCAACATTCCTGTTGATTTGCTCATGTGTGTGAGTTGAAATGACATGTGTGTTGGGGAGTGTGATGCCATGTCTGAAGTTTGACACTGCCACTCATGTACAACTGTCATGTGTGTATCAGACCATTTTAGAGTGCCCTGATGCCTGTGTTCTATCTCTCCCTGTCTGCAGCGTTAACTGATGAAGAGGGCGGAGAGGGTGCTGTGGAGCAAAGCGGCAGGGATCGCACCGCCAGCCGGAGACGCAAGGCCCGGCTCCCCTCCCATGTTGTCATCTCGTCGGGGAGTGAGGAGTTTGGTGCTACGTCCATGGCCGCAGCTGCCGAGGGTAGGTCCAAGAGGCGGAGGTCACAGGTGGACTCCTCGGCAGCAGAAGGGGCAGCTGAGACCCCACAGGGTCCGGTGGAGGAAGATGGCATGGAGTGATGCAGGTTGGTGGGGGGTTTGGTTGAGGAAGAGGCCATGGAAGGGACACACACGGGGTCTGGAGGGGGGGATTCCACTGGTGCTAATGGTGCAGTCCAAGGACAGGGACATTAGGCAGCACAGGCCGCCACGGAGGTGCCTGTGTGTAATCATGATATGATATGATATGATATGATATGATATGATATGGTATTTGTAACGCGCCTATACACAAGTGTTTCAAGGCGCGACGAGGCAGGGAGGGGGGGAAACAAGGGGAAGACAGACAAGCGATCCTACTAGGCCAGGTGTCATTCAGATCGCGCAAGTGCAGAGGTAAGGGGAAAAGGAGAAAGTGCAGGGGGAGGAGGTGGGGGGGAAAGTGCAGTACAAGGTAAGTAGCGTAATAAAATAATAAATAATAATAAAAGGGCCAGCTGGTGGCAAGTGCGAGGTAAGTGCAGAGCAAGTGCTGGGAAGGGGGCTGTAGGGATGCAGTGACAGTCCCACAGTGCAGGGGGAGCCAGGGAGGCAGTGCAAGTGGAGAGTGGCTGGGCCCTGGACCGAGGTCACAGAGTGGCCCAGATGCAGGTTTAGTGCAAACTTCAGTGGGGAGTTTAGCAGGTTTAGCAGGGGAGAGGGAGAGAGAAGGCAGAAGCGAAGAGGAAGGTTTTGAGGTGCTTCCGGAACCGGAGATGGTTCTCCTCAAATTTCAGGGAGGCAGGAAGGCTGTTCCAGAGGGAGGCCCCTGCTGCGGAGAGAGATCTACCCCCAGCTCGTTGCTTCGAGAAGCGGCTGACCATGAGGGAGTTGGAGACGGATGAGCGAAGGGCTCGTGTCCCCGATCCTGTGACTGCATCATCCCGCACCAGAAGGGATGCCTACGTCCAGACCCGTTCTCAGGGAGGGGATGAGCGCACAACAACTGGCTTTCCTCTCCCTGTGGACGTGGCAATCTGGGACTGTGTTGAGCCTGTCCTGGCTGGGATGGCGTTGCATCAAAGGGGCATGCGAGATGACCTGCAGTGTTTTCGTGAAGACTCTGCATGTCATCTCGGATGCCTCTTTGACTGCGTCGACCTACTAGGACGGGTCACCAGTGCAGGATTCCTCTGTGTGCTGGACCTTCTACCGACCCCCTCCTCACCTGAACCCGCCTATGCGCCAGTCGTCCTCCGTGCCATCTTCCGGCCCATGTATCACCTGGGTACCCTGTGGAGCTGCCTCTGACCCAGCGGCCAGGCTGGTGCAGGACACATCCCTGCCACAGTCGGGAGTCGGAGGTCCAGCAGGGTTGGGCACCCCAACAACTGCACCCCAGCAGGAGGAGGACGTGCAGGCATCAAGAGCCAGGGCACAGGCACGGCAGCAGCAGGCTCAAGGTGGGAGCGATGATGGCTCAGGGCCATCAACATCAGAGGGGCAGGCATCAGCCGGAGGGCAGGAGGACCCTGGATTGGGTGTGTCTTCCGTGTGGCACCAGTTGGGCTAGCAAATAGATGCGGAGCGGCGGCGGGCGGAAGAGGCACCGCTCACTATGGTCAGGGCCGAGAACTCCATGCGCAGGGCGCTGAGGTGGGCTGAGTGCCTCGAGGCAATTCGCAGGGAGTTGGAGGTGGACATGGCTATATCCCTGCGAAACCTCGGGGCCATGGAGCAGGCCTGCCTCCAGGACGTGGAACGGGAGTTCGATGATGCCCTAGCCCGGGATATCAACAAGTGAGCCGTAGGACTTGCCCGCCGCCATTGTATATAGTTAATTAGTGTTAGGTTTCCTTTCTGTTTTTATTTAATTTGGGGCGCTTGGACAATGCCCCACCTTTTTGTATATAGTTGTTCATTAGGTAGGGTTTTTGTAGGTTTCCTTTCAATGGTTGGGCTCATGGACCCTGGATTTGTACTTTGTGTATAGTTCAACACAGGATTTCACTTCATTTGATTTTTGTTTTACCATGGATCAATGGATTTGTCTTATTTTTCACTTTGGATTTCGTTTGACGGACAGACACTTTGGACCCATCTGCTTTTGGATTGATTTGAATTGTGCTTTCACACATTTTTTTTAAATTATTTTGGACATGCAGCTTCTTATTTTTTATTTCCATTATTGTGTGATTTAATTTCATTCCCTTGCTTTTGAGTTTAATACATTTTTATTTCATACTTCAATGTGTGGTATTCTCTCTTTGGTTTCATGCATGTCACGATGTGTGTTTTCTCATTCACTTGCACCCATTGTGTGTGTGTGACAGGCATGTATTGATGTGGATACTTGCCATTTGGGATGTATCATGTGATGGGCATTGCAATGTGGGGTGGATGTAATACTTGGCTACTATCCGATGATGAAAAGGCCTTCCTAATGATATCTAAACCACTAATGCCAACAATCTACTTTCTGCCGAAGGTGCATAAACCATATCTTGAATTACCAACTGTAAGACCTATTATGAGTGGACAAGGAGGGGCCACGGAAGCACTGGCTGACTATATTGATAGCAGTATAAAGAATCTAGTACCGTGATCCCTGCGTACTTAAAAGATACTACCCATACTCTACAGACCTTATCAAAGGTGATAAGGAAACCAACCTACTTTTTGGCTACACTTGATGTCACAGCATTACATACATCTATTCCTCATAAGCTGGCTTTGGAAACATTGGACTTCAGTTTCAGAACTTTTTCAGCTTCTCACCACACCCATGTGCAATTGCTCAAAAACTTTTTGGACTTTACTCTAACGCATAATCAGTTCACTTTCAACAGGGATTATTATTCCCAAACCAAGGGTATAGCCATGGGGGCAAAGTATGCCCCGTCCCTTGCTAACCTGTTCATGGCGTACTTCAAAGACAAATACATCTTCAATAATAACCCTTTCAAACATCACATCATCACCTGGAAAAGGTATATTGATGATGTTCTAGCCATCTGGGAAGGAAGTAGGGAAGATTTCGAGACATTTATCCTCTACCTTAATGATAATACCTTTGGCATTCATTTTACAGCACATATGGATGCAGATGAAATTGTGTTTCTGGATTTAAAAATTAACATTGTGCAGAACACCATCCAGACCTGTACACATAGAAAGGTTACTGCAGTTAACTCTATTCTTCATGCTAACAGTAGCCATAGACGAAGTGTCATACAAAATATACCAAGAGGGGAATTCCTCAGATCTAAAAGAAACTGCAGTCAAGAAGTCACATATCAAACAGAATGTAAGTCAATTGGCAATAGATTTCTGGAAAGAGGGTACCCAAACAAACTTATTAGGCAAACCACTGAATCTTTGAAATCAGTTGACAGGACTAAATTATTGGAAGACAAGGTCAAGTTGGATCGGAATACTCACCCTGCGAACGTGAGTTTTATTACCAAATATTCGCAAAACAGCACATTCTTGTACTATATATTACAAAAACATTGTCATATACTATTATTAGACCCAGATCTGTCAACATATATTGCGGAACATCCAAATATTATATATACAAAAGCTACTACTTTGAAGAACCTTTTGAGTCCCTCTTTTCTTAAACCTGAGCCAATTAGACAGGACAATTGGCTTACTGCTAGCACCAAACCCTCAGGCTTCTACAAATGTGTCTCATGTAACTTCTGCAAATATGCTTTGTCACCAACGAAAGTGTTTACCTGCCATGGAGGACTTAAAGTTACAATTCAAGACTTTATCAATTGTCGCTCTAAATTTGTTATTTATGGCATTCAGTGTGTGTGTAAGAAAATGTACATTGGTAGTCCGGGAGGTAAGTTTCCAGATTTGTGAACATTTGAACAATCTCAACAGCCAAGACATTAGATTACCGTTAGCGTCCCACTGGCAACAATATCACCAGTTAGACAACGCCAAAGACATTAAATTCATTGGACTCAAACAGATTCAACCACATCCGAGAGGTGGTGACAGAGAACTGATGCTACGTCAACAAGAAGCCAGAATAATCTGCAAACTACGTTGTCTCTCTCTTGGCTTTAACCAGGAGCACAAACTTAAAGTCTTTTTTATAAATACCAAACACGAAATCCCTAAATGTTGGAACATATAAGAAAATAATCTATTATATGAGACACTGTTGATTTATAACCTTCAGTAGCCAATGCGACATATATATATATTTTCTGATATTCAGCTATAAATTTGGAGAAATGCAGTGCCCGTAACACCATGATAGGGCAAAAAATGGGGAACTATTTGTTAGTTACACGGAGTCAGCAATTTTTGGTACTCACAGTTGGAATAGTACTGTTGATCACTATGTGACCCATGGACAATATATGCATAATATATAACATGCTACTAATCTACTAATATACATAATTGGTATATAATAGTCACATATGATTAGATCTATGTGCCTTGTCACTCATTGATTTAGTTACCCGTGCAACTCTTTTCACATTTCGAGGCGATCACATGATTATATATATATCAAAGTCATTACCGAGGTACTACTTCAGATGTGCCAAAATGACGATGTGCACACAATAATCTGGGTCTAAATAGAGTTTCTGTCATAACAGTATAATTACGCTGCTACTACATACACCAAAACACTTTTTTTGCCGAGCCGAGCTCTTCCGGGAAACTCTTCGGTTGCTTAGCAACAGGGATCACATGTCAAGTCACCTGACCGGACCCCTCTTCATGTTGCTTAGCTACCGATGTCACTACCGATGCAGCCGCATTGACTGACGGCGTTCGCCATTGTGCGCGAGTCTTTTTCAGATGCAAGCCGCTGAGTGCGCTTTAAATAGTACATGAGGACATCATTCTAAGGCGTCTAACATGACTGGGTGGATTGCTTTTTGATACACATAACTAGAGACTGATCAGGAACCTGTCTGTCTTAAACTTCAACCTTGCAGATTACGGCCAAATTACCATTAGAGGGAAACCTACCTGGAATTACTGCTTCCATAAAGCGGTTGCTCATGTTTCTACAGCTAAAAATATCATACAGGTACAAGGCAATACTTATACCACTTTCAATTTATAAATCATAGCAATACCAATGCTATTATGCTATAAACTATGCACTAAATGTGTTCTTTTGCGCTTCTCTATATACTTTTTAGTGGCCAAACAAACAGATAAATAATAACTGGCAATTTCAAGAACTACCATATTGAAACCAATCGTACTCATAGGTAATTCTAAATCTTTTTGTCTCTTCTAAAAATGATTTATTAGAATGGCATCTGGGAAAATATACCTGTCACCAATGAGTCACTCATTTGTATTTTTTGTATTAACAAAATGGTGCAATATTTTTGGGCTAATTAGAGGTTAAAACCGCACTCATAAGGAATTAGATATTAAGTTACCATTTTACGTGAACCAATTTCTGCTGAACTCCGAGGGAAAAACTGATATAATGTAACAGAATTTGTGGAATCACAATAATTACAAAATGGGTCACTAATCATGTTTTGTACTAATTAACAGTGCCAGTTTAGGCAACCTGTGTGCAATAATAACACAAAAAATGAGCTATATCTAACAATGTTTTTCTGTTTCCTTTTCTCTGTGTTTTTCTTTCTGCACTCCCCCCTCTGGCCCGTTTTTGTCTCCCCACTCTCATTATAGGGGAAACATTTCTTGAAATGCTCTAAAAACTTAGGTCTTGAGCAACAATTGTACTACAATTTGTTACAATAGTATCTTGTTATGCGCCCTGAGGACGACCTTTTGTAGGGTTGAAACACGTGTCGGCGTGATGTATGTGCTATTCACATCCATAAAACATGTTTGTTGATTTTGACATTGCCAATCTGTATGAATAATAATACAGAGGTTTAAATACTTACTCTGACTCCAGGGTTTTTTCCTCAATATTTGTTTGAACTACCAAGACACCATCTATTATTTGAGTGGTTAAATGCACATATATGATTGGATGGTAGAGCACAGCCTGTGAGGTCAGTATATTCCCTCATAAATACTTGGGTGTGTGTTTGTACTGGGGTGGCTTGGGGTGTGATTTGGGTGGCCATAAGGCCCATGATTGTGGATCGTGATGACGTGTTGTGGGGGACAAGAGTCGGGGCCTGCTGGCAGGTGCCTGTCACTGCTGGGTGGGTGAGTGGGTGGGGGGCCATGAGTCGGGGCCTGCTGGCAGGTGCCTGTCACTGCTGGGTGGGTGACGGTACAGGGGGACATGAGTCGGGGCCTGCTGGCAGCTGCCTGTCACTGCTGGGTGGGTGAGTGGGTGGGGGGACATGAGTCGGGGCCTGCTGGCAGGTGCCTGTCACTGCTGGGTCGGATGGGGGTTCAGGGGGACATGAATCGGGGCCTGCTGGCAGGTGCCTGTCACTGCTGGGCGGGTGAGTGGGTGGGGGGACATGTGTCGGTGCTCACTAGTGCATGGTGACATGTGGGCTGGCTGGGGGGCATGGCCAGGGTGTATGGCATGCCTGCGGGGCATGGCCAGGGGTGCAGGGTAGTCCCCTGTGGCATGGCCTGCCTGCAGGGCATGCCCAGGGGTGCAGGGTAGTCCCCTGGTTTGTGGGCTGCCTGAAGGGCCTGGGGAGGGGGGAGAGGGCACACCTGGGAGGACCCACACTGCCAATTTGTGTGTGGTACTCCCCGCTGTCCCCAGGAATACACGCACCCCGCTCGCCCAGCGAAATTGCGTGTGACACTCCCTGCGCACCCCTCAGAATACACATACCCTGCTCGCACAAGGCCTATCGAGTGTGAAACTTCCTGCGCACCCCCAGGATACACGTACCCCACTCACCCAAGGCCTATTGTGTGTTGAACTTCCCACGCACCACCAAAAGACACGTACCCTGCTCGCACTAGACCTATCACGTGTGAAACTTCCTGCGCACCCCCAGGATACACGTACCCCGCTCACCCAAGGCCTATTGCATGTTGAACTTCCCGCACACCCCCAAAATACACGTACCCCGCTCGCACAAGGCCTACCGCATGTAAAACTTCCCACGCACCCCCAGGATACACGTACCCCGCTCACCCAAGGCCTATCGCGTGTAAAACTTCCCACACACACCCAGGATACATGTACCCCGCTCACCCAAGGCCTATCGCGTGTTGAACTTCCCACGCACCCCCAAAATACACGTACCCCTCTCGCACAAGGCCTATCAGGTGTTAAAACTTCCCGCGCACCCCCAGGATACACGTACCCCGCTCACCCAAGGCCTATCGCGGGTTGAACTTCCCGCGCACCCCCAAAATACACATACCCCGCTCGCACAAGGCCTATCGCGTGTTAAACTTCCTGCGCACCCCCGAAACACACGTACCCCGCTCGCCCAAGGCCTATCACGTGTAAAACTTCCCGCGCACCCCCGAAATACACAGTACCGGCCCTGTGAACTGGTGCAGGGTTAGCGCGGCCATTTGCGCTGCATTGGGGATTTCAATGCCTTATCTCTGCGCAAGGGGCATTCTTTGGGGCGTAACTGGCGCTGCGGGATGTTCTCTGCGCCAGCGCTAAAATTGGCTTTGATATTCCATGAATACGCGGTGTGCCAGAATGTTGTTTAGCGCACGCGGCTGGCGTACACTGGCGCACGCTGGTGCACGCTCCCTCTCTGCGCTGCTCGTGTGCGCTGCCTCTGCGCTGAAATCTATGAATTACCCCGTTAATATTACATCTGACATCTGTTTTACTGTAAAGATTAAATTTTCCAATGCACTACTTTCTATCGATGTTCTATTTCTCGTAATGAACATTTTACCATGACCTTTTACAAATCTTTTCAACATTTTAAAACACACGTATATAGAATTTTAATCATAAAATACTTTTCGATGATTTTTCAATAAAGGCACATACTTTAAATAATCACTTTTTGTCATTTATTGTTGTAATGATAGTGATGAGAAAAAATAAAAAAGGACAAGTAAAACAGAACTGTCAATACATACCTACTAAGATTAAATCACAAACAATAATTAACTAAAAAGACATTCTTCAACAATATCCTTTTAAGTATTATACAATTAAATTTTTTGTGTGATCAATACAGTTTCCAAACATTAAACAAATGAATGGAACTCACTTTGGATACAATTATAAAGACCGCAACACATCATTTAAATCTTGAAGTCAACCTTTCAACAAGTTCACGTTTTGCAGGACAAACCACTTTTGCAATGTTCTGTGGCATAGACAGGGCCCTGGGAACACAATCTGGAGCCATTCCATGTGTATGCATGGCCAGCTGTGAGAAGCCTGAAGGTGTCCCCATAGCTAGTCCCTGGGGATCTGTCATCCAGGTGGCCAGGACACGGCCATCACCATTGGATCCAGTTCCTTCGGGTGGACCAGTGAGGGAGGATCAGATGGATGGTGGGTCCTTGGGGAGTGGGTGTGGGACACCGATGGGCGAGACACGGTATTCCCCTTCTTTCAACACTTTTTCCCCATCCTACCACGTAGGATATTCCAAAACACTGTCTGCCCCTTTCCGACACGAACACTTTCGCACCACACAGAAGACAACAGACTAACACAACAGCCGTTTCCCTGACATGTCCCAATACAAGGGTCGGGCAAAGTCAGGCAACTGACCAGAATCACACACACCTGACTGCCCTCTTCCCTCCCCAAAGGGATCAAAGGTGGAGCACAAGACGAGCAAGGCAGACCGCACGACTTGAGTGCTAACTCAGCATGGCAGTTCGAGAGGAGCAGAAAGACGGCACAGACCGAGAGGGTGATAAGGAGAGAAGCGACCTTGCCCTTTCTGACCAAGGCCTGTGAAACCTCTGCAGAAGGAATTATAAGACCACAAACAATAGCCAGCTTGTGTTGCAGCAGATGTTTACGGTACATGAGACCCTCCTCCGCTGATAACCAACCCGGGGAGAGACGCAGGTCTCTGTGGTACCAACCTTGACTCAAAGTAGAAGAAAGCCAAGTGGTTCATCACATACGGTAAGTAAAGGGAAAAGCCAATAAGAAACCGAACTGTGTTGAACGATAAATAGCCAATGGCTAAATTGAACCTTGAAAAGCTAAAAGAATACTATTGATGAAAGAGGGGGAAAACCTGCAACAGAGGAGTCCGGCACCACGTGGGTGCTCAGGCAGGAAACTCTGGGCGATTACCCGATAGTAGAAACTACCATAGCTAGAAGGCCTTGGGAAGAGGCGAAGAGAGGTCAACGTGGTCATATAGGGGTCTTGTAAAATCCTCTGTACCGACGAAAGTCTATTACCAACAGATGATTGTGAAAGAAAGGGAAATGTATCCTGCTTGGTGAATTGAGTGCTTGAACAGAGTGTTGGAGAAGTTGGCAAGAGTGAACCTGGCGGTGGGATGCTAATGAGACAGGGCGAAGTCTAAAGTCCCATATTGAACTGTTTGGTAAAAGTTAGCAAGTGTGAACCTGGCAGTGGGATGCTAACGAGATGGGGCGAAGTCTAAAGTTCCATAGTGAACTGTCTGTAAAGTTGGTGAGAGTTAACCCGGCAGAGGGAAGCTGATAATCGGGGGTGAAGCATGAATAACTGTTTAAAAAGACAATAAGACTTGTGAAGGTAAGAAATATTGGAAGACCAGGGGAAGTGAATGGTCTCCCTTGTCAAGTGGGTCCAAGCCCGGTCAAGGGCAAGCCAGGGGTATAGCGGTCACCCAAAGCCATACGTGGAACAGAACTTTATGTTTGTTGAAAAGATCAGGCCCTCGAAAGCAAGAGACTTTTGTGAAAAGAGACTTAACCATTGAAGTACCTGATAGCTGGAACGGAACTGTCGGCTCGTGCTGGGAAAGCTCCAGCATGTCCTGTGCTCCAATGTCCCACCTTGTCCCGTGCTGAAAACCTGGGAAAGGGAGACCCCAGGCAATCACATCCTGACTTATTATTTGGAACACTTCTTTCTTTATTCAAACCTTTTCCGACGCTCTTTCTGTAATTAGTTGTAAGGAATTGGCAATAGGTTTTTCTTCATTATAGGCCCTTTTATTTTGACATGACACCCCAAGGACTGCCTTATTTTTCATTTGATTGTGAAAGCTTGCTCCCATCTTAGATTTAGGTTTATATTAGGTGTTTTTCCACCCTACATTTACAGTGTAATAAACACCCTTGAACTGTGATCACTTGTGTCTGTTTTTACTGTTGCCACTGTGAGTTCCTTACACGGCATAGTCAATTTCAAATCTTTAAAAATTCAAAGTCCATTTGCTGGAACATTGGCTATGCTAGCCACTGTTTGCTTCTTTTTGTAAATGCCATGTTGTAACAAAGCATCCCATAAGTTCCTGCAGTTTCGGCTTGTTCTGTACCAACGTTCTTGTTGTGTGTAAGTACAGCCAGTCTTGTGCTGGCCTCAATACCGTCCATGCCGAAATGCAACATATTAGACCTGTACTTTTGGCACATGTTATGGAACACCTCCAAATCTCCAGTGTGGCAGGATTCTGTGAGTCCCTTCATGTCTCCTGAAAGTGTATTGTCACACACAATCTTCTTGAGTGCTGTGTGAGAATGGGAGCCTGGTACCAACCACTTGTTCTTATGCTCCTGCTCCTTATTCAAAGCTCCATGTACAAATTTGTGTCAACGTTTGTTTTCTTCCCAAGAGTGCATGTTTGAACAATGGTGAAGCATTGAACACCACTTTTCAAGAAGAATATCGACAGAGCCCTCACAAGTTTTTGAGCTCCACCAACAATGGTTTCTGATAGACTGTGGCCAATTTCAATTGTTTTCTGTACCCCTTTTTTTTTACCAGCAGCCTTTACCATGGCCTTTGCTATTCCACCATGCCTGTTAGTGGATATCAGGTCCATCTGCTTTCCCCTTGATTGCAAAAGTTCAATGGATTTAGTGAAACCATATTTCTCCATGGCAACAGAAGATGTACATTCAGACACTTGCATGACGACTGAACTCACTTTTTTCTTGCTTTCCGTGTCTTAGAAGTGGTAAGTGCATTATTTTTCAGAAAAAAACAGGACTGTCGCACTGTCCATCACCAGCAAGCCTGAGCCTTTTGCCTGCAAGAGAATTGTTCATTGATATCTATTTGAGATTTCAGGCCTGGCTAATAGCAGGGAACAAGAAATCGCTGTGATATTTGTAGAATGCAGCAAGAAACGGAAGTCCCACACATTTACAGAAACTTTACATTTTACTTATCATTGATCCACTAAACAACAAAGCAGATGAACAAAGTACATTTCCAACGGACACTTTACAAAGGATAGGTTGAACAGACCATGAAAATTATGTTGTTATGTTGGTGGACACACCTACCCTTGATCTTCAGGTTGGTGCCTTTGACTACACAAGTAAACTTCTCCAATGGCTCCCCGCAAATCCTCCTACAAAATGTATTATCGAATTTGATAATTTTGATCATCTCTAGCAGGCAACAGTTGAATACAAGGTATTTTGGCTCCCTATTTATCCAATCGTCCTGCAGTACAGTGGTTTCTGATTTGATGGTGGCGGACAACTCCTCCAAACTAGGAAAGTGAAGTCCAGATCATGAACACATTCTTCGATCTATTCCGAAGATGCTTGAGTTATTTCAGTCTGGTATTTCTGGATTTTCAGCATGTATTGGAGAAACAGGGAACATGGTTTCTTTCTTTAATTGACATTTATTAGAGTGTGGATTATGTGAGGGGGTCTGCAAGTAATTCTGAAACATCTTCAGTGCTGTCTGTCTCTTCTCCAGGGCATTATGTGCTGTAGAAATGAACTATGGTTACGTTCCATCGTTCACTGGTGACATGCAGTTCAAATTCCAGCCAGTGGACATCTGCATCCCGACTCTGCATCCCGACTTAGTGAAAAATCATTGGTCTACCACAAGAAGAAACGTATTACTGGTACATTGAACAATGTTTGAGCCACCTAAAGAAAACATGCATTTAAAACATGGAGTACAAACATTATATTTTCAAACAATACACTGTCATGTGATGTGGTAATTCCAGAGATGAAAATACATACAAAGGTTGATAACACACGAAAAACCAATAGTTGACTAATCGTTACTTGGAAAAATAGATGAGCCGATTCAGCAACCAAGGTAACAAGTAGGTAGATGACAATATCCATTGTAGATTGCAGAGGGGTTTTCTTGCTAACTTTCAAGGTGTTTATAAATGCTTAGAAAAGTGGGTATGTATGTGAATGTTTGACGTGTTCATTCCCACCCACACAGCCTCTATGTCATTGTTTGACATGGTCATTCCAATCCACCCAGCCTCTTGCGAAAGCACGGTCAAAGGTGTGAACTGCCATTGATACTGGAGAAGTGATGGATGTGGATGAGGGGAGCGTAATAGGCCTGCAACATAGTCAAAGGACACATATATATGTTGATTGCAGGGACGGGCTATTCAAAGGGGGGGGGGTCTGGAGACACCGGGTTCTGGGGTGGCTATGTGGCCAATGGTCCCCATGTGACAGAATCCTTGGAGGTATACATGATATTCGGCACCTTGTGCGTTCCCACTCGCCCAGCCCCCTTGCAATCGCACAGTCACAGGTGAAAACTGCGATTGATACCGGAGTGGGGAATGGATGTGGATGAGGGGAGCATAATAGGCCCAGAACATAGTCAAAGGACACATATATGTGTTGATTGCAGGAACGGGGTCTTCATAGGGGAGTCTGGAGACACCAGTACTGGGGTGGCCATGTGGCCAATGGTCTCCATGCAAAAGAACCCTTTGAGATGTCCATGGTATTCAGCACCTTGTTAGTTCCCATTAACTCAGCCCCCTTGCCAGTGCACAGTCACAGGTGCAAACTGCCTGGAGGGGGCTATATGTGTTTGAGGCGAGCACAGTATTCCAGTAAACATATTAAAGCACACAGATCTTTCATGGTCTTCTTGGTACAGCGCACAGTCACAGGTGTGAACTTCCATTGATACTGGAGGGGTGATGGGTGTGGATGAGGGGAGAGTAACAGGCCCGCAACATAGTCAAAGGGCACATACATATGTTGATTGCAGGGACATTGTCCTCAAAGGGGAGTCTGGAGACACCGGATGTGGGGTGGCTATATGGCCTTCAAAGGTCATCTTTATGTTTACATCAGCCTTACAGCATTCTTTGTCTTATAGGGAGATTCCTGCTCCCCTGAAACATGCTTTGGTTTCTCCTCTTTTAAAAAACCTCATCTTAACCCCAGTTTGGTTGATAATTCTCTACCTATATCCATGCTGCCGGTTTTGATGAACCTGATAGAGGCTGTGATTATGCCTTTTCTTTCCCGGTTCTTGGCAGCCAGTATTTGCCTGCATCCAATTCAGTCAGGTTTTTGGCCCCTGATGGGCACAGAATATGTCATGATTGCACTCCTGGATGACCTTGCGCTTCTCCGGGACCACAGAGACGTTGGAGTGTTGACCCTTCTCGACCTCTCTGTAGCTTTCGATACCATGGATCATTGCATTCTGTTGGCCTGCCTGGAGCTGGGGTCCTAAATGAAAAGATATTTTTAAAAAGATCTTTTTAGAAAGACAGCTCTGTGACTGCACCGAGCAGTCTTTCTAAATCGAACTGTCACGCCACTGCCGCATACGAGTGAGTGCAGGGGCTTACAGGCAGGTCGGGATTCGGAAGCGCAGGACCAGGAGAATGGGTAAGTGTGTGGGTGTGTCTGTGTTGGTGTGTGTGTTGTGTGTATGTATGTGTTTTGGTTTTGAGGATCTGGGGGGTTGGGGATTGGGAGGTGGGGGGAGGTGGCTGGGTCTGGGAGATGGAGGTTTGTGGGTGCGTGTGTGTTGTGTGTATGTATGTGTTTTGGTTTGGGGGACTTTGGGGGCTGAAACACCCTGAATATTAAAAAAAGGATAAAACTGAGACGCCGGAAGACTGGACTATGAGGTGTATGCAGCCCGGGTCGCGGTGGTGACATGACGTGTTTCCTGAGATTTTCGCTGTTCTACTTCTGGTCTGGGCAGTCCTGTGGGGCTCCCGGACCCTCAGATAAGTAGAATGCATGCATGGCGCTCATTGGGGTACACGCACGTGTGACTTTGGAGGACAGCACCGGTGGCTCTCACATGCTATCGCAAAACTCTGGTGGTTGGCGGGTTTTGAAGTTACAGTTACGCTAGCAACAGTGTGTTTGGAACTGAATAATTACATCAGCGTTTGCTTGAAATGGGATAATCACGCTAGTGGCTTTTGCTTTGAACTTGATAATTCCGCTAGCAGTAACTCGCTTTTGATAAGTGGAGCAGAGTTCTGCTCCAGGGAGCGGGTATCCCGCACAGTCTACAGAAGGGTGTGTTCTCGTAAAGACATATGGTATACTCTTCAATTCTGGGCCGAGTAGGCTACACCCTTTATTTTGGCCATTTGTAGTGTTGATCCAAGTTTGCTTTGCCTAACGGGCCATGCGTTTGTACTTCATGTGGGAAAGCATCCCTTGTGCATGTCCATACGGCTAACTTGTGTTCACATTCATGTCCTTCATGTATCCTCTTGTGTTCATGCGTCATGTCTATGTTGCCTTGTCAAATCTAAGGAGTAGGGATTGTAGGAATTTGGTATAGAGTCACTCTGGTTTTCGGAGGCAAGTCAGGTCAGGGCTAGGTTAGGAGCCGGTGTTTCTGGTTACATGAGTTTTTTTCCCTCACTTCCCCCATACCTATCCAACTACGTTTCCCCTTTACCTCTTTCCAGTTTCCCTGACCTCCCCTTCCCTATTCACTACCTCTCCCTAATTCCTCTCCCCCCCCATTGGCTGTCTTTACACTTAGCAACTTAACATACTTTTAATCTTGTATGTACCAGTTTTTCTGAAAATTGGCTGGGATAAGTCAGCCTTAAATCAACCCTTCAAAGAACCTCATGTAGGGTTAGTGCAAGTGTGTCACTGGTATTAATGTAACCTTGCGCTTATACATATGTAGACTGCTTTCATGCATTTATCACAGACGATTTTATCATATACTGCTGTTTATTTTTATATAGCATTTGTAGCATTTATTTTTTTACAGTTGTGTATTCAAAATATAACAACAAAGTTTGTGAAACAATTGATGGTAACAAAACAAAAACATAGAAATATAAACCACACATACATCTGTTTACACTTCAGTGCGGGTAAATAGACATTTTTGCTACAAAACAATTCCCATAGCATATACATGATACAAGCATAGCTGGAACTAATTTAGTGTACGCATTGTAAGTTTGACCTAACTTCAGCCTTGCTGCAGAATCAATCGTGACCAATCCAGGGCCATGCTGCAGATTTGGTAGTGACCAATCCTGGGTATTTGTTATTGGCACAGCATCATGAAAATATGTTACAGTCGCAATACACGTTGGCATATATTTTGAGTGCAACACTGGGAATGCATTTTACAATGGGAACACTGGCATATACTCTGGCTACAGCATCTTGAAAACATTTTACAGCGGCAAGGCTGTTATATATTGTGGGAAACATTCTGAAAATATTTCTCCATGGCAATGCAGGCATATATTGTGGGTGCAGCTTTAAAAAATGTGTGTTGCAGTAGCACTGCTGGCTGTGCCAACGCCATCCTAGTGGTCTTACTGCACCAGTACCTTGCCTGAAGACGTAGACGGTAGTCTACAATGCTGACATATTTTGTGGGTGTAGGCATAATGAAAATGTTAGCACACGCTCCCGTACTGTTGAGGACCTGGCATCAATTGGATTTTTCCATGCTTGGGCTACAGAACTCATTGTAAATTAAAAGAAGTTTTACCCTATTTTTCTCAAAATACTGTGCTGTAAAACGCAACCTTTTATTTCTTTTTAAATGTCTTGGAGGAGAAACCCATAACCTCTCAACATTACTTGAGACTTTGTTGCTATGCACAAAAACTTAATGCCCATTGACAAAACATGTTCACCAGCCCCCACTGTCTTTCCATCCTTTAGAACACTGAGGCCTCGTCAGGAGCCACCCAACTCCTCTGCAGCAAAGGCTGCCTCCAGCTCTCTCTGTGTAATCTGTCTGTTTCATGTTTCTGTGTGCCCTGCATCTCTTTGCTCTCTGTCTCGCCATCTGCTTTGTATCTCGTTCTGCTCTGTCTCTCTGTGAGCTCTGCTTCTCCTCTCCGTGTATCTGCCCTGTTTATGCTTGGTGCACTTTGCCTCTCTGTCTCTCTGTCTGCTGGGTCTGTATGTGTGCAAACTCTCTTTCTAAGCACTTTTCCCTGACGCTCTGTTCACTCTTCTTCTCTGTGCACGCTGTGTCTGTGTATGCCAGTGTCTCTGCATCTCTGTGTCCTCCATCTCTCAATGTGATCAATCACTCTGTCTCTGTGGTGATGTAGATTAAGTACATTGTCAACGAGGACCCCATGGCTGTGAGCATTAGGGAATGGGAGGATGGGGTTGACATTGGATGCTGGGAGAAAGAAGACTTCAGTCTTTGAGGGTGGGGGGGAATGGTGCCCTCAGAACTGTCCGCTCTGATGAAGGGAAATTGGAGAGGATCTGTATTTCACTGGCAAGGAGGTGATAAGAGAAGTCGAAAGGTTAATATGAGTTTATCCTGGAAGGAGGTGCGCAGAGCGACAAGAAGTGGGCTAATGACTGATCCTTGTGAGACCAAGGGGAGTTGGGTGAGAGAGATGGTAGAGTTCTAAGAGACATGGGGCCTCATTACGACCCTGGCGCTCATGTAATGAAGGGTGCTGGTACGGGACAGGCACCCTTCATTATGTGAGCGCCGATTATGAGATTCCCTTTGCAGGACCCGGACCAGACTTCTGGTAAAACCAGACGTCTTTTCTCCCACGAGGGGAAGAGGGAGGTAATAACGGGCCACTTGTAATGTGCCCGTTATTACCTCCCTCCCCATTCCCATTGAGCCCTATGAGGGCTCAAATGGGAATGGGGAATTGTTCCTTCAAGGAGGAATTACCGGGTCCTCCAATGTTGGAATGACCCGGTTATTCCTCATTGAAGGAACCCGGTAATGGAGCCCGGTTTGGAGGCAGCCACGGTGCTAAAAGCACCATGGCTACTTCCAAACTTGTAATGAGGCGAAAGCTAAACAACTCTTGCTGCATCACAGTGCATCTAAGGTCACCTGACAGTGAGCTCCACACCTCAGGCACTGCACTCAAGAAAGCAGGCACACCCAAGGTTGAAGATAAACCCATCCTTTGATCGGCCGCGCCCTCTGAGGATCTTAAGTTTGAGCAACTGGCTGCACAGCCTACCAAGACTGACTCCAGGGAAACAAGACCACGGTGCAGATGCCCTTCTAAGGTCGTTGTTAGCACCTCAAAGCATCACTAGTGACCAGTGAAAACTGTGCAGCGCAGGTTCTGGACCTTGCCGCTTCCTGATCACATGCAAGGGCAGCTCAGGCAGCGGGGCATTCTCATAGTTTCAATGTCTTAACATATGGGCATGGACCAGGTGTGGACTGGCCTATATGGAACTCCAGAGATTTCCCATTAGGCCTCTACACCGTGGGCCTATTTTGTGTGGTAACCTATTTTATTTCCAAATGTTTTCATAGGAAAAGGTTTGGGTTTCCTAAAAATGTGCAATATGAGGCCACTTTGAGGTCCCAGTCCACCCTTGGCATGGACCAATGACTGCAAGTGGTGGGAGTGGACACAAACCCCTGAGTGTAGTCAGATCCAATAGGCAGAGCTCTTGCTGACAAGCTGACAAGATTGCTCAGCGAGTTCAGTGCTTGCACCAGGCACAGGTGTGAATCCAGGCCAGAATGGCTGCACCCTTCATTCTTTCGCGGTTGATAAATTGTGTACTTTTAAATTTGGTAATATGTTTTATACAGTGCTTAATCGCAGGAGGGTTCGAGGTGACTGCTGCAGCTAATTCTTCACAGACTTTCCGACTGACCCTGGTTAAAGTGGTCACTCAGGCAACAAACCTGTGAAAGGGGAAGGAACACTCACAACCAATTATTGGTGGCTGTGACAACCCCAACCCCTCCTTCTTGTTATGGGATCTGTTGGAGCACTAGAAACATGGGACTCTCGCGTGTACCCTGCTGCGTGTGGTAGGGTTAAATTAGGACAGTGCCTCACTGTCCTTGGATAGGAAGTTGCAATTGGGGTTTAAACCCTTCACACTCGCACCAAATATTGCAGTGAGGATGAGAGTATATTCTCTCTAGTAATGAGTTGGAGGTGGTCGGTTTAAGGGTGCAACAAGTGTTTTAATTGTGTAGCTGACACGTGTTTCGACCCTCAAGGGTCATTTTCAAGGCTAAACATTGACAATCAGAAGCAATCAACATTAGGTGACTCACCCAATAGTGAATCTTTACCCGATAGTGTTTGGATTTAATTACAAACACCAATCCAGATCATGGTAGCAATAGGAGTACAGTGCATACATTTGAAGGTTGCAGTCATATGACAAAATGCTAATGGAATTGTTGGACAATCTTATTGAGTCTATGTACTTTACTGAGAAATGTGAAGTAGATGGAGTCTATAAGATTTGGTTTAGTGCTATTTTTGAACTGTGAAAGATGGTTCCTACAGGAACCTTTCTTTTGCTGTTTTTTGCTGTATTATTTTTTGCAGGAGAGGTTAGAACGTAAGGTAGGGAGGGAAATGAGGGAAGAGGCACCAATCACTAATATGGAGAGGTAGGTGGACAGGGGAAGATGCTGCTCATGTGTTCCTTCTATGGTAGGTGGCAGTGTTTCTCATGCTCCTTGATTACAGCTTCAGAAGCACTTCGAAATTGCTCCCGCCTGCAGAGTGGTGTGTTGCAGTATATACAGAGGATTGTTGTCTTCGAAAGATATGCATCAACAGCCTCTTTTTGTTGCTTGCAAGGTAGCTGGTGGTATTTTGTGCCCCACAGAAGTAGGCTGCGTGGTTACAGTATTGGTTGAGGAAGATGAGGTGGAGGAAGACAACCTACTACTTGCTAAGAAAGGAACAACCTTTCTGAGAAAATGACAGTGGTTGGATTTGGTGTGGCGGCACATGGTGGTGGTCCAGTAGGAAGACAGTCCAGGTAGTCTGTGACTGAGTACAAAGTTGCACTCAGTGCATTTCACTTTGGTAGCTTTAGCCTTTGGTACATTCCCAACAGTGGTAAAGAACTGCCAAGAGCTAGGCATGTCATCAATGACATTTGTGATGTCATCTTTGATGTCCTGTGTGTTAGTCTTAGCAGCGTACGGTGGTGGCGCGAGTTATGGTTGCTTAGCTTACCGTAACTGATGAATTTCAGAGGTTTTTCGGTTTTACTTGTAACCATAACATCCCTTTAATAACATTTTTTTCATTGAATTCCATAGGTTTTTATTAATGCAACTTAACCATAACGTCCCTTTAACAAAGTTTTTTCAGTGAAAATATATACATATATATATACAAATATATACAAATATATATATGGGAAATGTGTGGATATATGCGTGTGTCTGTTCCAAATGTTCAGCATACTTTCCAACATGCTGCAAATCTGAAATTTGACATGTGGGTAGGTTCCATGGTGTAGACAATGCAAGAAGTATAAAATATATAAATGTTTCTAATTTTTGTGGTCTGCAATGCTTGGATATGTGTGTGTGTGTGTCTGTTCGAAATGTTCAGCATATTTCCCAACATGCTACAAACCTGAATTTGTGGTTAGGTTCTATAGTGTAGACGATATAATAAGTATAAAATATACCTTTTTGGATTTATATATTTTTTAAGCGGCCTGCAATGCTTACACCCTACCTTATGGCTCTTAGTGCCGTAGTTCTTTCGTAGTTCTACTTTCATTGTTCCTAAACTTTCCAAACTATCAGCATTCTAGCTAACATTAGCAGCACTCACTTTTGTAGTCATGCCGGTGACAGCAAACGGTGCATGCCTCTTCAGTAGTGTCTGCAATGACTTTGTCCGTCACATCGTGACAATTCTCTCGTGATAATTTCAGAAACTTAATTTCCCACAGAAGTTGCTGAATGTATGCCATCTCAACAGTGCAAAACATACATGCTTCAGCCGTGCATGTACGGCACCTCAAGCTTACACGCTTCAGGCCCTACACATACGGCACTTATGTTGAGGTCGCTGCTGCCTCGGCTGTAGATCAGGCACTAATAACTTTGCTGCGCAATCTCAACGCTCTAACTCAAAGTAGCTGGAACCGATTTACGGATTAATGCTTTTCTTATGGTCAGCTTTATGTGGCTTGCTCCAGAGTTGGAAACAAAGACAATTTGTTCACACTAGCTCCTTCAGGAAAGACTAGCACTATTGTCTACAAAGAGGCATTGGTTTAGTTCATTAAATAAACTTCAAACTAGGACTGAAGTAGGAATTATTGTGCGAAGCACTGGTTCACCTACTAGTACCTTATTAATCGAACTTCTACCCCAGGCCACATTTAGATATTATTGGACAAGCTTGACTCTACCTACCTTGGCCTTGCGAAAGGTTACCAGATTTGTACCTACATCCACTTGTTTTATGCTTGTTGTAATATAAATAACGTTCAAGCTCCAGAATTTGTGTTACTCATGATGCCTTTTCAAATGGGTCACCCACACTGGTAGCTGAAATATCAGACTGACTGTAAGTAAGCAGGCTAGTTGGATGTGTAACCTCATCTCATGCTTCCTATTCTTTGTATATATGTCACACAAGCGTTTTGAAGCAGTACCCTTACAAGTTAATGCATTATAATTCTTACATATTCATTTGCCCTTCAAGGATTTTGAGCATTGAGTAATGCTCAGTATCTCCTACTTTAGCATTGCTAAAAAGACCCTACAAGTGGAGAACAACATTGCAATACCATTTATTTTACCTGCAAGGGATAATGGGCAAGGCCTATGCGTGGCATTACTTGTACATAATTTTACAGAAACAGATATTCAGAAAGCCAGTGGGCCTAGACCCTAACAAATGATAGGGTAACTGTGAGAAACCTGAGATGTTTCTCCCATGCCATTCCTGGGATCCCTGACTCAGGTGGCCAGGGGAGGGCCATTGCTCTTGGATCCCAACCCTGGGTGCAGACAAGTGAGGGAGCATCACCTGTGAAGGGGACCCTTGGAGACTGTGGGAGGAATGCCCTCAGGCAAGACACGGTATTCCCCCCATTCCATGACATACTTACCCAACATCCCCTCTGTCATTATGGGATATTATTGCAAAAACCCATTTGTTCACAACACTATATTTACCCCTTTCACCCTGAAAAAAACCCATATGGTTTTTCCATGATCCCTCAGAAAAACTACAACTCCCATAATCCCTCCACACTGCTTTTTCTTAAAATCACTGGGACGCGGAAGAGGCAAACCAGGGCCACGAAGATTACCCATAGAAACCAATGTACCATGAGTTCCTATGGGCAGTCTCCATTTTATCCAGTTAATGAGGCCAGGCAAGATCAGGCCTCCCTTTACAATCATTCCCACCTGAAATCTGTTAAACCTCCCAGTTAGTATAAAAGGCAGAGCACACAGGCACACTCTGAGCGAACTGGGGAGGCTGCGAGTATCGTGCTGTCTAGAGGAGCCAAGGAGAAGCTGAAGGATCCCTGGGAAGGAACCTTGAGAAGGAGGACAGGCTGCCAGGTCACTGGGCTGTGAGTGTAGGAGAGGCTGTAGTGTGGAAAGAGAGCTGTGCTTCCAGGCATCCAGGCCAGGGGCAGCTGGAGCTATCTGGCAGGGCCCAAACCAAGGCTCATCTCCTGGATGTAACATTGAATAGCAGGCCTTTGAGGGGCAGATGGGATGACCCTGACCACTGAAAAGCCCCATTTGAAACCCCACACCTCCCAGAACCTGCAGAATGCCGTTTTGGGGAGCTGGTGAAATGGGAGCGAAATAGAAATTGATGCATTATCGACCTTGAAGTATAGAGACATTATTTTATGGATAAAAAGGAACAAGGCGGGGCATGAGAAGGAGTGACTCTTCCAGAGCTGTGGCAAGCCAGGCAGAGGAGCAGAGGAGAGCAACAGGCCAGAGGGCTAGGGCCAAGAATCTACAGGGCAGAGATCCCTTTTGTGAGAAACCGCTGTCTCTCAGAAGCCGTGAGGGCTACACACGCCAAGTTGCAAGCCACCCACCTGGGTGAATGGCAGAGTTCGGGAGGCGTGGATGCAACAAGACTGATAGCCTTAATTTCTACATCAAAAGACACAAAGGCAAGGAGCCTCCTGACATGACCGTTGCATCAAGAGAGCACAATGAAAATCCGGTCTGTGTGTTGGGGTGCTTGCAACAGCTATCAAAATGTGAAGGTTACACGCAAGATAAGATGTAAGAGAAAGAGAGCCCATTGTTGTGAACTGTAAATCACGAATGTGAACTTTTGATACCTTGAGAGGCCCAAGCCCGACTGAGGGAGACCTATTGTGAACTTGTTCTTCAGAGGTCAGAGCCCGACTGAGAGAGACCTATTGTGAACTTGTTCTTGAGTGGTCCGAGCCCGACTGAGGGAGACTTATTGTGCACTTGCGTTTGAAACAATCCGAGCCCGGCTGAGGGAGGACCATTATAAACTGTGAACCTGCAAACTTATGAACTCCTGAAGAGAACAAAAAGGTTGTTTTTGTGTATCCTAGGCATTCTACAAATGAGAGACTTTTGAAGGGAAATGAGACTTTATCGCAGGAGGCCCTGGCTTATGTCGCGAACTACATCCTTGTACCAAACAAGCCAGAGGGTGTTCAAAGCTCGAGTGTACCAACTTGTTCCATGTTGAAAATGTGGGGAAAGGAGCCTCACTGGTCAGTCATCCTGATACATTACTTTTGAACACTGTTTTGCTTTGCATACACCAATTTCCCGCACATATTTGGTATACTGTAAGGGCAGGCAATATGTTTTGTTAGTGTAGGTCATTTTGATTTGACATACACTACTAGGACTGCGTTATTTATTATTTGATGGTCGAGCTTGCTCCCATCCTTAGATACAGGGCTAAATAGGCTTTCTTCCAACCTTCATGTAGTTGAATAAAAACGCTTGAACTGTGCATCTCTTGTCTGTCTTCCCTAATGATACTATGTCAATGATACTATGTCTTCCTTACATAACTCTCTGCTATGCAAAACTGTTTCACTGAGCCCTTATATAATCCTTCCCAAAATATCAGGATGAGGTATGTTGCAAACAATCTTCTATGCACTGCAAAATAATAGTGTACATGCAGATTCATGGCATTTTCTTAAATTGCCCATAATATCATGCTGAGGCTTTAAATATGTTTGGCTTGCAAAGTATTTTGAGTATGCAAATATCCTGGTGAGTGTTTTACTGCTACACTCCTTCACCTTTTCCAGAGCCCTGTCAACTAGTTTTGAAGGCTAGCACTGGATCTGTGAAGAGGTACGAGGGAAGGGCACAGGAGAAACCTCCTTGGGGGTAAAGAACAAATCAGCAACTTTCAAAAAGCAAGTCAGAGGTTTAAGCAGTACAGTGAAGCAAATGTGTTTGATAAAGATAGGAAATGTTAGTCTATGGTCAACTGCTGAGGGCTTTTGAATAATCATGTGTTCTGTGTTTATTGCCTCTTTCCTCCCCATACATCTTGTTTAACTGATAACAGGGAATTGTAGAAGAGGTGTCGAGTCTCCACGTAATTCAGTGGCAGGATACCTGTACGCATGTACTTTGGCGTGCACAAGTCCCTGCCGCCAACTTTTCACCATTTGCACGGCTGAACACGAAGGTGGAGGTTAAAAGGTGGCCTACAAGCTTGTATGCTACCCTTTGTCCTGCACTTTTGCACTCTGCCGTGCAAAATCAGTAAACGCTGCCTGCCATGCGTGCATGGCAGCTAATGCTTACAATGGATCCCTATGGAGTCTGCCTGCTTTATATGCTGGTGCATAAAGCCAGCAGGCTCCAAAGTGGATCCCCCGCATTTGCGCTGGTCTGAAAATGCATGCCGATGCAAAGGCTGGAGCATTTGTATTGCGGAAAGGAAGGTGAGCGGCGGAAACGCAAGTTATGTTCCGCCCGCCATCTCTGGACAAAAATGGGAAGTAACATTAATAGAAAGAATAGAAGCCTTACACAAGGCCTTTACGCCTTCCACTAACGTTACGCCTCTCAGTAGAATGAGCTCCTCTGTCTGTTGTACCTCTGAGCCTTACTGCTATTAACTTAAAAGGCAAAAAATGTGGTTTTCTTCCACCAGGCTCCATACGAATGTTGAATTTGCTCTATGGTGTAGTGAGGAACGGAGGGCAAAACTATAGGCTGTATTATGTGCTCTGTCATTTCACGTCCTATATCACGGCTGCAAGAAGTGCTCTGGTAAGATTTTACTCCTTACTTGGAATCCAATGATTTTTCACGGTGTAATTCGCTTTGCTAATAGGTATAGTTCATGCTTATTAAAAGATGTACTTTTCCCTTAAAATTCCTCTTGAGATCTAGCAGTACTATTATTAGAGTTCTTTCAAAAGCCATTGCTCAGCTGGTCACTGATTCTAAAATAGCAGTGGAGCTTTGTGGATAGAAACAATATATTGGAGGGACAACTTAAGATTGCAGCTACTCTTTTATATTTTTTGATCTCCAGATGCCCAAGCTCCCACCTCAAGTATATTCAGACAAAGCTGTAACAACTAAACGTGATCTATGTGAATTGGTAAATTGACTCCAATCTCACTGGCCCCATTTATTGAACCATTAAATCTGCTCCTGGTGTACTTGCTGTATGCTATACCGACTTGTCTCTCTGCAGCTCTTCAGGCTATTGCTCTAGCTAAGGTGTATGAAGTAATGAGGGTTCTCTTGAGGCGGCAGGCCTGTTTTACACAAGAATTGAAAGCTCTACATACTAAGATGAACAAACAGTATAGGCGCTGGCAGAAATCTCATCTTGCATCTGACAAAGACAGATATAGTGCAGTTACCACCGGTTACAAGAAAGCTATCCTGGCAGTAAAAAAGAACCACCTTGATGGTCGCATTTGTAATACATCCTCCAACTCTAAAGAGCTTTTCAAGAGCATGAAAGAAATGGAAAAGCCTGATATCTCTCCAGTTGAGGCTATAGCCAAGGATACAGATTGGCGTACCAAGATACAATGGGTATGCTTCAGAAAGTTGCCAACTTGAGGTTTGCTGCACAGCAAAAGGCAGCTATGCTTTCTGCTATCAACACATGGTCTCCCCCCTTGATCTCTGTCCCTTGTTTTGAGTTTAAAGGGGTGATAGTTGGTGAAATCATTACTACTCTTCAAAGTCTTAAACCCATGAGTTGCCCAGGGGCTCATTGTCCCTCCAGTGTTATCAAGACGTGAGCTTCTTGCCTTGCGCCACCTATTGCAGCCTTTGTTAACTCCTCCTGTTTAGCAGCTCAGGTCCCAGTCTCTAGTAAAAAGGCCTGGATCACTCCTTTACGGAAGAAACCTCCTTTAGATCTCAATATTGCCACTAATTCTAGACCCAATGTCCCGTTCCTGTTAAATATTCTGGATTGAGTGGCCTACTTACAAGTTCAAGAATATTTAGAAAATCTTAACTCTTTCAGCTCTTTCTGGCTTTCGGGCCACGCATAGCACAGAGTCGCCTCTCCTGGACCTGAAAGCTAATCCGTTGTCAAGGATGGATCTGGGATATGTGACTTTACTGCCTTTTTTATACTTGACAGCCGCATTTGATCTGGTTGATTTTAGTGTACTGTTGAAAAGTATTTGCTCTGAGGCTTATATCTATGAGTCTACTGCCTCTTGGATTTTATCTTCCTTATCAGAGAGAGAAGCAAGCATCTTTAATGATGGTGTGTCCGCTGATCCTGCTCCCCTTCAATGTGGTGTGCGCCAGGTTTCTTGCCTCTACCCCACTTTGTGCAATATCTTTTTAAAGCCATTATTTAATTTATTGGACAATGAAGGTGTCCAATTCACCAACTATGCCGATGACACACAACTACTACTTAGACTATCTGGCAGATATGAGGATGACGTTATCAGGATTAACGCTGTCTTTGACATTATCCAGAGATAGATGGCCTTTAATGGTCTTGCTCTCAATGAATCAAAGACTGAGTTGTTGGTGGTTGGATCTCATCTTAGATTTTAAAAAATTGCCAGAATCTTATAAAACGTTTATTATAGCTGGCTGTGAAATTAAGACTTTAGATAAAGTCAAGACCCTTGGGGTCTACTTTGTTTCCTCTCTATCAATGAAGGATCATGTTAATGTTGTAGTCTCTTCTTGTTTGTATTATTTGAGACTACTTGGCACAATTCATCCACTTGTTTCTTTAGAGAATAGTGCCACCCTGGCAAGGGCCATAATAGAGGGGAGAATTGATTATTGTGGAAGTCTTCTTGTTGGCATAACCTTTCACAACCTTTCTAGTCTCCAAGTGACACAGAAGCATGTGGTCAGGCTTGTAGCTGGCCTAAAGCACAAGGATCATGTGACGGCAGCCAGGCGATCCTTGCATTGGCTCACTGTGAGGAAATGCCATACATGTAGGCTGCTAGCTATCACAAACAAATGCATGTTTGGCAAGCATCCTGTACACCTTAAACAAAGGCTGTGCATCAAACAAAATACACGCACTCTCAGATTAAGCGATAGCAACCTAGTTGCGGTACCACATGTGAAGTTGGATCGAGCCGGTACACGCACATTCCACTACCTTGCCCCGTGTTGTGGAAGGGCCTTCCTAACACTCTTTGAATGAGGACTTCCTTTGAAGATTTACAGAAAAAAATGAAAACATTTTACTTTACATAGTCTGACTGCTTCGACTTGATCCATCTGCCTGATATTTTATCCCCTGTTTTTAACTCTGTATTTTATACTTTTATCTGCTTTTATATTTGCAATTGTGCTTTTTATTAGATATGTCCTCCCAGTCTCTGGGCCTCATTACGACCCAGGCGGTAAGTTACCGCCTGGGTGGTACCTTTACCACCATGGCGTAAACTACGTTTACGCCATGGTGGTTGGCGGACTTACCGCCCCATTCCGAGGTTGGCGGGGCGGTAAGTCCCCAATCCCCATTTTCCCTTCCCCATTCCCATTTTTGCCCCATAGGGCATAATGGGAGTGGGGAAGGCGTTAATTACGCCACCGTAAATTACGGTGGCGTAATTAACATCAAGGTCCCTTAGCGCCATGGATTTTAACACCTGCTAAAAGCAGGTGTTAAAACCTCCATGGCGCTAAGGGACCTCGGAATCAGGCGGTAAGGGTCGGCGCTGTTTACGCTGCCGTAAAACCCTTACCGCCTGAGTCGTAATGAGGCCCTCTCTCCCTTATGTGTATTTGTTGATGGCGCCTGTTCACCTCCCATTTTAGTCCTGTTTTATGGAGCAAAAATGGGTTGTGTGTATACCTTTAAGTGGTGGACTGGTTTTGAGTAACTGTTATCACAGCTCTGTTCACAGGGCAATGTAATGTGTATGGTAAGCAGAGGCACAGCAATTATGATCACCATATTCTGTGGTTCAGTTATTTTGATGCAATTATCCTTGCACACATTACAAGAGGCATGTTCTCCTGGCCCTTGAAATCTTTCGTTAAAGTGACTCCTTTTGACATGTTTTCCGACCCATTCCTTTTAGTTGCCATTATTCCACCTGCAAAAATATTATATCCTGTCTGGATTTTATTGTCAAGGTCATCAGTTACGATAAACAATATTTGTTTTTTGTTACACACATGAGTGTTTTCTTCAATGGCATAAAAACCTTTCTGCATGGTCTCTGAGTAGTGTCAACAAAGGAATAGCCACAACTATCACCTGAGCATACAATGCTGTTTTTGGTGCATATACATATTTTTCTCTGCACGTGACTACTTTTGCAAGGTACTGTGGCAGATCTTAAAATCTTGGAATGTTGACAAGCTTAATCGCTTAAGTGCTGTAAGATGCATCTTTTACACTGATTTGTAAAGAATTGCAGTGGTTGGGAAAGGGAAAGTCCCTAAATCTTAGGTGAGAATAGCTCACTAACCTACACATGCTAACAAAGTGGCTTACCTCATTAGTCAGTTGCGCACATGGAAAATAATGCGCACATGAAAGCCACCCATTTCCGTACTAAGAGACAAATAATTAGAGGGAACGTTGGGTGCACTGCAGGTGGGCCCCCTTTATTATAACGTGCGACAGCTCAAAGTATCCGTCACGCAATCATGTGACACATTGCACGTAGCACTACTGGAAGTTACTTTTTATACTGGTATGGTCCGTGGTGTGGACTAATGTGCCCCTGCCGGTATATGCCACTGCAAATGCAGCAATCAGCGTGGTAGACGGTACAACTGGAAATTGTACCGTGTATCCGTGGCTAACAAGAGTGAAACGAAAAAGGACTCTGCACCCTGTGCGTGATAAGGGATGCTAAAATGAGAGTCAATACATGCGAAAGTGAAGGTACGGACTTGGAGGGCTGTGCCTGTGCTCCTTACTTGATGGGCCTGTCTGGCTTGATCACGGTGGGGGGCGGTTGGACTGGGTGCAGTATCAGTCGCCTATTATAGCCGTGCACCTGCCACTGGCCTGCAGGGCCACACTCTGTTGACCGAGACCACATCACCCGTACCTTGCCATGCAGGCACAGCACCCTTTCCCCCAGGAGAAGCCTGGGCGTCCCACCGTACTTACCTCCTCCCAACCCCGCTAACAGCCTACTACAATAACTACAGCATCTGTGGAATAACCACATATCAACAAATTGGGGCATATCCACTGCCAAGCCCAGGACCACATGTCTAGCCTAATCAACCTACCTTGGTAAGCTCATCCCTCCATGCATAACTAAATACTATACGCATGCCCTCACTCAGGGGGGTGACATTTACCCAGTACAATACCTAACTCTCCTTCTTCCTCTCTGCCTCTTCCCTGCTCTCCCTCTCTTCATTCCTTGTTACTTGCATCTGTATGCAATTGTAATGACCATGTTTATAACCAAATGTACCGTTTCAATTGAACTATCATCCCAATGATGACTGCTCACTTCAAATGCAGGCACTGTGCTCCGATTGTCTACCATGATCACATTGGATTAGTGTATGTAACTAAATCCAACCCTTATCGGGTAAAGGCTCACTATGGGGTGAGTCACCTAATGTTGATTGCTTCTGATTGTCAATGTTTAACCTTGAAAATGACCCCAGAGGGTCGAAACACGTGTCGGCTACACAATTAAAACACTTGTTGCACGTTAAACGGACCATCTTCAACACATTATTTGAGAGAACATACTCTCATCCTCATTGCAATACCTGGCGGAGTGTGAAGGCTAGAAACACCAATCTCAATTTGTTTTGGAACGTGTTGGATTCTGCATTACCATTCCCTCAAGTTAGCTACACACACTCCTAGTGGTAGCAGGTCTGGGGCAAATATTAACTCTGATTGGAGTTCACATGGTGCCTCCTTAACAGATGTTTACCAAATGAAGTCATCAGGAGAAACAGATTCCAGTCATGTTCCATTTAACACGCTAGTGCAGTTTGTGAGTTATAGTTTAGCTGCACGGGTTCATTGTTGGTAAAACCAAAGCCTGGTACCTGCCTCCAGTGACATGGAGTCACAAGGTTGTTTTGGAGGCCCTGTGACAGCTCGCCCACTTGGGATGATCTCATTTCTTGTACCCCAAGTTGTGCTAATTTCTGATTGCAATTCATGGTGCTGCATCACATCAGGGCAATCTGGGGATCAATAACACCCTACTCGTAAAAAAATAAAAAATAACACCCTACTTATCAACACGACCCAAACCAATCTGTAGGTACTTATTCAGTCCTGGTTTTTTCTTTGCATTCTGGGACTTGTAGTTCCACATCTCCCATTTATTTTAAAACGCAGACTACAAGTCCCAGAATGCAAAGAAAAAACTAGGACTGGATAGGCACCTACAGATTGGAACGGGTCATGTTGGCAACTATGTAACAAGCATGCCAATGCCCAACATTCTCTTCATGGATGGAAGTCCAGTCCCACTTTTTATCTTCACTATGGGACTTCTAACTCCCAAGTGGAATGAGGAATGTGTGTAGTACTTAAATGCAGACATGCAGAAAAGCGGTCTTCTAGTCACTTCTATTCCCTAGAAACAAGGAAATACAACAAACAAGCATTGCCAATGACAACAGTTTTGTGTCCGTATGGAGCATGCATTTTCCAGGCACTCCCATAATGGTACTAACTGGCCATTAGTGGTACTCACACCATTTAGCAGCTGCTAAATGGTGTGAGTACCTGACATGTAATGGCAGTGCCTGGCAAATTCCTATCTAATTCCTATACACATGTACAACTGTTAGATTTGTCAATGCTTGTTTTAACAGGATCCCAGTGAAGGATATGCATACTGCTTATAGATCAAGTTGTTGAAGGCACACCTGGTTACGGCATTTGTATTACACAATTAGCACATTTATAGATAAAGGTAAGCCCTTAGCTCTCAGAATACTGCTTTAAATTAATACTGGCAACACTTCCAGCACAAAGCTTGGTGTCACTGCTTGCTAAAGCTAACTCATAAGATCCCAGGAGGATAGGTTTTGGCGGGGAGGATCCGGAAGTGGGTGGAAATGACCATAGAGATTTTCATGGCCATGGGCAGTAAATGGGTGGGTTAATAGCCAAACAACTCCCACAAGCAGTGTGTCCGCCCTCACATGTCAGCTCTCTTCCAGCTGTACTCCAATGCAATAGCTTAAATAAGAAGCCAAAATAGCAGGCTGTGTATTCATCTTCACATCTCAAGACAAGAGCTTTCCACATTACAACATGTGTCTCAGTACATGACATCTCCACGCCTATGGTCTTTATTCGGGAGGCCTTGCTCTACACAAAGTCTCCCTGCACCATTAAGTTCATCCAGGAAAAATATATTTTGGGGGGTTCCCTCACAGGGGTGGACTGGCAAGGGGGCAAAGGAGCAAATGCCCCCCAGGCTGGCTGGGTTGTTGCCCCATTGGCCAGAGTTCCAGAATGGCAAGAAAAGTATCAAAAAATACTACATCTTTCAGAATTTAGCCTGCCACAAAGGAACCGAGTGCTGCAAAGCCTGCTCAGATTCTGTGTAAATTGGGTGAGGCATTCATCTTGATGTCAGTAATGTTTTAGATGTACCTGGATGGCCCCCACACATGGGCCTCCACAGTGAGTGAGCGAGAGAGGAGCCTAGGCTGCAGGGGCATGTTCACACCGCCTAGTGGCAATGAACAGATTCTGTGAGCTTGTGTGGTAATGTTGGCACCACTGCTCCCCATACACTATTGGGTGGTTACAATCCGCTGCAGCCTATCACGATGCCTACTAGCTGTTAGGAAAGATTTCATAATTGTATGTAATTTTCCCTCCATGTGGCAACCCCCAAACCTTTTGCTGCTGTTTTACACCCTGATCTAGACTTTGCCAGAGAAGCGCAGCATTCTGCCGCACTCCTCTGGGCTTTCGCTCAATTCTTATGGGGAAACTGACATGCCCTTAAGACAGTCAGTACTGGGAGACTTAATTTCCCTTAGTCCTTTCCTCATTTTGCAGCTTTTGTGCAACATGAAACAAGAGTGCACTGTAACTTACTTTACCATGCTCTTGGGTCTCTAGCCATTCCAAAGGCCCTAGAAACTCTCGCTGCACTTATTATGAACTGTGCAAGTGTGTCACGGACAGAACTGGTGGCAGCTATCGTTTCTCTTGAGTTTTGAACCCTTTTTCGCCATGTTATCCGCGCTTACCACGTTTGGCACAAATAAGTGGCCTGGCTCCAAAATGGCCATGTCACGAGGTTCTTTGTCCTGTCCTTTGGCCATCTTGCCCCTTCCACTTCCCCAGGTCGAGCCGACCCAGATTAGTCCTTATTTGGTCATGCACGTTCCCGCGAAACCCAACGCTTTCGCGGGCTTCTGCATGCCTTGTGTGTGCCTCCAGGATGTGGGTTGGGATGTCTGTTCCCAATACACATCCTGGGTGCCAGAGAGTCTGGAGTGTCCAGAATGCCTGGGACCACCATGGTCTGTGATAGGTCCACGTATGGTGTGAGTGTTTGTGAGCAGATCTCCCATTGGGTCCTCTCCGTTTTGGCGCGAAGGGAACTTTGGATAAGAGGAGGCTGAAAACACCACTACCATGTCGATCTCCTGAGTTCACACCGAACAAGGGATAAGGAGCCAAGTATCCTGCAACAAGAAGCTGAGTCGAGGAACCGCTGGTGACCCGCTGAAGGTTTGGCACCCTGAACTGCTGTCGTCCTGCAAGACCCCTCTGCATCTGATCATCCTAGAAGGTCTGCGAAGGCGCTTCAACCCATTGGAATAGTGGGATCAACTATTCCTGAAACCTTCATCAAACCGTGTAAGTAAGCCTCTTCGGAAGTGTCCCTGGGCCAACCATTGGGCTGACCAGCTTACGCAGGATGCTTTGCTCTGTCACCGCCGCCGTTTCGCAGAAGCCCTCAAAACTTGCTCTACTGCTTGCTCTGCGTCCACGGCACCCTCACACTGAATTTCGTACACTTGGCATTCCCAGGTCTGAAGTGAGACGAGTGCGCCCGGACCATAGTAAACGCGGTTCCTGCCCTCAACCCTGCATCCTGCTACACAGAATCTACACACTGTCGAGACGTCCTGATCATCGCAGCTGAACCTGCCAGCAACGTGAACTGAAATGGAGAAGTCTGGGTCTGCCTGCATCGGGGACCGGTGAGTAGTCCATACCCCAACCGGTGGCCCCTCGCGCAGGAGCCTTTTTCTTTTCTACCGCTGTTGGGAAATAGCGACTCTATCCTGCACTCTCACCCTGCCTCTGCACACAAGTGGAGGCCTTGCTTGAGTAGTGGGGACTTGTTCTGCATCGCTTCATTCACCTTCCTGAACTGCCTGAGACCCTTAAAGAGACCCTACTTTATCCATTGGGACCAGCGCGTGCAGGTCCTTTTGAGCATAAGGCTCCTCTCTTCGTAGGGCTCAGACTTCCTCCTAGTTAGGTGTATTTCTGATGTCGAACTGGGTCTAATGATTACTTGCACTGCCTGTTTTTCTCCCCATCTAGGTGGTCTACATATTACGTGCTCATAACCCCTTACACCCCTCGGTCTTGTATATATATTGTATTGATTGTGATGTGTTGGTTTACTTTAGTATTATTGTGATTCTTTGCTATGGTCGATGTTACAAAGGCCTTGTAATAAATGTGTCTATATTTTTAATATAACACCTGTCTGGAGTAATTTGTAAGTGTCCTTGCTTTGTGTGCTCAGTGAGGTCTTTCAGTCACCCTCACCCCTCTTGAGACTAAGGGGGTAATTCATAGAATTTAGCACACAAGTGGCACAGCGTATTCATGGATTTTAGCTACCAAAACCAGCCGTGGCGCACAGTGGCGCAGCGACCCTGCAGCAGCGACAGTTACGCCCCCAAGAACGCCCCTCGCACAGGGAAAAGCCATCAAAATCCCCAATCCAGCGCAAAGGGCTGGCTAACCCTGTACCAGTATACATGGCCACCACACAGCACACAGCAAGCGGGGAACGTGTATTACTGGGGTTCGCGGGAAGGTTCACACGCGATTGGCCCTGTGCGAGTGGGGTACATGTATTACTGGGGTTCGCGGGAAGTTTCACACGCGATTGGCCCAGTGCGAGTGGGGTACGTGTATTGCTGGGGTTCGCGGGAAGTTTCACACGCGATTGGCCCTGTGTGAGTGGGGTATGTGTATTACTGGGGTTCGCGGGAAGTTTCACACACGATTGGTCCTGTGCGATTGGAGTACGTGTATTACTGGGGTTCGCAGGAAGTTTCATACGCGATTGGCCCTGTGCGAGTGGGGTACATGTATTACTGGGGTTCGCGGGAAGTTTCACACGCGATTGGCCCAGTGCGAGTGGGGTACGTGTATTGCTGGGGTTCGCGGGAAGTTTCACACGCGATTGGCCCTGTGTGAGTGGGGTATGTGTATTACTGGGGTTCACGGGAAGTTTCACACACGATTGGCCCTGTGCGATTGGAGTACGTGTATTACTGGGGTTCGCAGGAAGTTTCATACGCGATTGGCCCTGTGCGAGTGGGGTACGTGTATTACTGGGGTGTGCGGGAAGTTTCACACATGATTGGCCCTGTGCGAGTGGGGTATGTGTATTACTGGGGTTTGCAGGAAGTTTCACACGCGATTGGCCCTGTGCGAGTGGGGTACGTGTATTACTGGGGTTCGCAGGACGTTTCACACGCGATTGGCCCTGTGCGAGTGTGGTACGTGTACTGCTGGGGTTCGCTGGAAGTTTCACACGCGATTGGCCCTGTGCGAGTAGGGTACGTGCATTACTGGGGTTTGCAGGAAGTTTCACACGCGATTGGCCCTGTGCGAGTGGGGTACGTGTATTACTGGGGTTCGCAGGAAGTTTCACACGCGATTGGCCCTGTGCGAGTAGGGTACGTGTACTGCTGGGGTTCGCTGGAAGTTTCACACACGATTGGCCCTGTGCGAGCGGGGTATGTGTATAACTGGGGTTCGCGTGAAGTCTCACATGCGATTTGAGCAGGGTACGTGTATTTCAGGGGGTGCACAGGAAGTTTCACATGCGATTGGCCCTGTGCGAGTGGGGTACGTGTATTACTGGGATTCGCGGGAAGTTTCACACGCGATTGGCCCTGTGCGAGCGGGGTATGTGTATAACTGGGGTTCGTGTGAAGTCTCATATGCCATTTGGGCAGGGTACGTGTATTTCGGGGGGTGCGCGGGAAGTTTCACATACGATTGGCCCTGTGCGAGCCGGGTATGTGTATTACTGGGGTTCACGTAAAGTCTCACACGCGATTTGAGCAGGGTACGTGTATTTCAGGGGTGCACGGGGAGTCCTACACATGAATTGGCAGTGTGGGTCCTCCCAGGTGTTCCCTCTACACCCTCTACGGCCCCTGCAGGCAGCCCACACCACAGGGGGACTACCTTGCACCCCTGGTCATGTCCCGCAAGCAGCCCATCCACCATGGGCATGCCCCCCAGCCAAGCCACATGTCAGCTTGCACTACTGATCACCAACTCATGTCCCCATCACCCCCACCCCCAGCAATGCGGGGCACCTGCCAGCAGGCCCCCACTCATGTCCCACTCATGTCTCCCTACACCCCCACCCCCCAGCAGTGCAGGGCACCTGCCAGCAGGCCCCCACTCATGTCCCCCTGCACCCCCACCCCCCAGCAGTGCAGGGCACCTGCTAGCAGGCCCCCACTCATGTCCCACTCATGTCCCCCTGCCCCCACGTCATGACGATCCTCAATCATGGCCCTTATGGCCAGCCTCCCCAGCCCAAATCCCAACAAAGTATTGCATCCACCCACATAGAAAAGCCAATTACATGATACAACCCCAAAGGCATGTATGTAAATGAATACATGTCCGTCACACACACACAATGGGTGCAAGTGAATGTGAAAACCCATATCATGACATGCATGAAATCAATGAGATAATACCACACATCGAAGTATGAAGAAAAAAATGTATTAAACACAACATGAATGTAATTAAAAGAAAACACACAACAATGGGAATAATTGAAGAAATACTGCATGTCCGTAAAAGAATAAAAAACAAGAAATCATAATCCAAAGAAATCCAAAAGAAATGGTGTCCAAAGTCACAGTCCAACAAAGCAAATCCAAGGGAAAAAAGAAAGTGAAATCCATTGCTCCATGGTGAAAATAAAAAAATGAGAATAATCCAATGGTGAACTATGTAAAAATGAACAATCCAGGGTCCATGAGCCCAACTGATGAAATGAAACGTACCAAAAATACTACCTAATAAAAAACTATATACAAAAATGTGGTGCATTGTCCAAGCGCAACCAAAATAAAAAATAAAAAGGAAAGGAAACCTAACGCTATCTAACTATATACAATGGCGGCAGGCAAGTCCTGCGGCTCACTCTGTGGTGTCCCGGGCCAGGGCATCATCGAACTCCATGTCGATGTCCCGGAGGCGGGCCTCTGCCCTGGCCCCGAGATCTCGCAGGGAGGCACTCATGGCCTGTTCCAACTCTCAGCGAGTCGACCTCAAGGCACTCTGCCCACCTCAACGCATGGAGAACTCCGCCCTGACCATGGTGAGCCGCGCCTCTTCCGCCCGCCGCCGCTCCGCACCTATATGCTGGCCCAACTGCAGCCACACGGAAGACACATCCATTCCAGGGTCCTCCTGCCCTCTGGCCGATGCCTGCCCCCCTGATGTCGATGGCCCTGAGCCATCATTACTCCCACCTAGTGCCTGTTCCTGCTGCTGCTGCTGCTGTCCATGTGCCCTGTCCGATGATGCCTGCAGATCCTCCATCAGCTGGTCTCCAGTTGTGGTGTCCACCCCTGCTGGAACGCCGACTCCCGACTGTGGCAGGGATGGGATCTCCACCAAGCTGGCTGTGTTGGTCAGGCCAGGTCCACAGGGGGCCCTGGTGGAATCTGGGCCGATAGACGGCAGGGAGAACGACTGGCGCATAGTCTCCACAGAGGAGGAGAGGTCCGCCAGAGTGCGCGTCACATGTAGGAACCCACCAACCAGGGCCCCTCCCAAAAGTGCCACATCGCGACACTGCTCTTTGTGATGGCATGCGTTCTCTGCCCAGGAAGAATGCACGTCATCACGAATGTCATGCGTACACAACACGACACCAATCAGGACGGAGCCCATACGTTCATGGGACCCCTCATCCGCAGGTAGTGGAGCGGCAGATGACATGGCACTCTCCCCTACCTGCGGACGAGCCTGGGATGGGGCCTCCCTGCTGGTGCATGGTGGTGCAGTCACAGGGTCAAGGACAGGGACATGCACAGGCCCCTCCGTGGTGACCTGTGCTGCCTCCTGACCCTGGCCCTGGACTGCACCACTTGCACCAGTGGTACTATCCCCACCAGGCCCCATGTGTGGCTCAGTAGCGGGCTCCTCCTCCACTGTGGAGGCCACCAACCTGGATGTCTCCGTACCGTCTTCCGCCATTGCAAGCCCCTGTGGGGGCTCACCCGGCCCTTCCGCCACAGCCGTAGTGACAGACACGGCACCATCCCCCTCGCTCCCGGATGATGGCTAGTCCTGGGAGGGTGGCTGGGCCTTGCGTCACCGCCCAGTGGAGGCATCCCTGCCACTTGGCTCCACAGCGCCGTCTCCGCCCTCTTCTTCACTTGACGCTGCGTAGAGGGAGACATAGAACACAAGCATCAAGGTACAGTACAATATTCCCCTAGACAGGAAGCAATAACACATGAGTGGCAGTGTCTAACGTCACTTCCATCCTGTCCCTCCACAACACATGGGTGAATGCACGCAACACACATGCATAAACAGGCATGGCGCCTGCAATCAACATCAGCATCCATGTACAAGGGCCTCTATTAATCAAAATGTTGCCTTCAAACTCCCATGCATCCTGGCTCACACTGATCCCATGCACACACATCACCGGAGGGTCATGCATCATGCCTTGTACACCACAGACACAGTAGATAGACACAGTGCATTCAACGGTGACCACACTGCATGAGTGAATCTACACATCATCACGGACATGTGTCATGAATCCATGGCGTATCGAAGTCACAGACACACTTCTCAGACACACACACATGTGCACCATACATGTACATGACAGCAGCACCCATCCCTCACACCCCCACCATGTGCAAGAACATACACTGGCATGCTTTCATGTGTGCATTTGCCATACAGCTCCCCATGTAGCATTGGAACTCATGCACCAAGCATGTGGTTCGCACATTACTGGTCTCACATGCATGACCATGATGTCCCTGCACACACACATCCATACATGGCTCATGTCACACATACAGGCAAGTATCAGACTACCAGCACACTGCAACATGCCCTGTCTCGCACACCAATGCTTGGCCCCTTACTGCTCAACTCCAGACGGGTCATCCTCTGAAGGATCTGGGCGTGGAGTGCTGGGCATACATGTTCCAGGACCTGCATCTGGATGTCACTCATGCTGACCCGGCCCCCCTGAAGGCCTCCCAGCTCTTCTTGACATGCTTGATGTTGCGGGTTGCCACCCCCTCCGCGTTGATGGCAACCACTACGTCGTCCCAGATCCTCTCCCGTCCTTCCTTGTTGGCGCGTGATGTTCCGAAGAGGGCATCATAATGCCCCAGGACATGCTCCACCAGGACACCAACTTCCTTCACACTGAAGCTGGTGGCCCTCTGCCTCTCTGGCTGGGGGTCGCCAGTGGTCTCAGATGGTGTTTGCCCCGGCATGGCGACCCCCGAGGCAGGCGTGGGTGGGCAACTGGGTCCTGGGCCTGGGCTGTGGAGCGATGGTATCCCAGTCGGGAGTCTTCTGTTCCAGCAGGGGTGGACACAGCAACTGGAACCCTGGCTGACGTGCAGGCACCAAATAGCAGGGCACGTGGGCAGCAGGCAGTCAGGCAGCAGCAGATGGCAGGTGGGAGCGTGCTTGGGGCTCTGGGGGGCAGGTAAATGGCCTTCAGGGCAGGAGCATGGTCTTCCGTGTGTGTATGCGTGGCCAGCTTGATACGGAGTGAATTGGCACGTGAAAAAAGTGCACGTCAGTGTGAAATCCGAGGAAAGGCCCTTAGCGCGTAAGCGCGTCAGCACACGTACACGACTTCATTGGACCAAAGGCCCTTAGCGCGTAAGCGTGTCTGTGATGTATCGCGCATGATCGTTGCCCTGGCACGGGTTGAAGATCCCATGTAGCTTTCCATTGCTCTGTACGTGCTTTTCGTGGGGTGCGGGCGTGTGTTTTCCAGCCGTTGGGGTTCACACGCTATTACTTCACAGCGGGTGGGTGTTGGCTACGCGTTCTTCTACAAACAAGGAGACAGTGAGTGGTATCCCGCTCGCCCAGGGCCAATCGCGTGTGAAACTTCCCGCGAACTCCAGGAATACACGTACCCCACTCGCACAGGGCCCTTTCGCGTGTAAAACTTCCTGCGAACCCCAGTAATACATGTACCCCACTCGCACAGGGCCATTCGCGTGTGAAACTTCCCGCGCACCCCAGTAATACACGTACCCCACTCGCACAGGGCCCCTTCGTGTGTAAAACTTCCCGCGAACCCCAGTAATACACGTACCCCACTCGCACAGGGCAATCACGTGTGAAACTTCTCGCGCACCCCAGTAATACATGTACCCCACTTGCACAGGGCCCTTTCGCGTGTAAACCTTCCCGCAAACCCCGGTAATACACGTACCCACTCGCACAGGGCCAATCACGTGTGAAACTTCCCGCAAACCCCAGGAATACACGTACCCCACTTGCACAGGGCCCTTTCGCATGTAAAACTTCCCGCGAACCCCAGTAATACACGTACCCCACTCGCACAGGGCCCTTTCGCGTGTAAAACTTCCCGCGCAACCCAGTAATACACGTACCCCACTCGCACAGGGCCCTTTCGTGTGTAAAACTTCCCGCGAACCCCAGTAATACACCTACCCCACTCACACAGGGCCTATCGCATGTGAAACTTCCCGCGCACCACCAAAATACACGCAAACGCTATTTTTCACACAGCGGGTGTCCATGTTTGTTGCGTACCCCTTTTTTTTACGGCCATACTGGCCTACCTCTTGATCGCGTACGTTTTTTTTGGGCTCCTGGCTGCCACACCGTACTACGTGTGTCATTTTTGCACGCACGTGGGCTACTGGGGGGCTCTTGTCTCTTTTTCTTCTTTTTATGGGGTGTCTGTGTGTTGCGTGCACGTCATTTATCTTAGGGGGCCACAGTATGGGACATTCATCATAGCTGTATATATGTGCTTTTTGTTTGCGCACACTTTTGTAATCTGCAGGGACGCTACCGCCTGCCTTCATGTGGCGGACGTGTTTAGGCCTGTGCGTGTCTTTGTACGTGCACGGGTTTGCCCTATTCGATTCCATGAATACGTGTGGTTCGCGTGCGTGTGGGCGTTCCGTGTACTTCCCAGCAGTACTTCCCCAGTTACGCCTTCTTTTTCACGCGTTGTTCCCCATTCCGCATGTTGCGCCCCGTGTCCCGCACCCTTTTTGGTGTGTGCGCGGATGTTGTGCGCTTTCCCTGTGCACGTCGCGCTCGGGTTTGGCGCACATCCCAAGGAAAACACGCGCAGGGACTTCCATGAATCACACGCGTGCGCATGCGCCTGTTTTTTCATGCTTGCGTCTGCTTGCGCTATGATTTTCGGCGCACGTTTATTCCATGAATCGGCCCTAAGTCTTGACTGCCGCCATCCCTACCCTGATTGGTCTGGCTTGTCCAGAGGTTACCCTGTTCCAAGAAACTAGGCTGGCCTTCTGAACCTCTGCCCCTCCAGTTTCAGAAATCCATCTTAACACTAGCCAAGGAAGTAATGGTCCATATGTTACTAGAATTTTTCCTTGGTTTGATTCTGTACGAAAGCTTCCGCCAAGTTCTGGTGAATTTCTTGATCACCAGTGTGTTCCTACATAAAGAGTTTAATAGCACCCTGAGTAGCAGCCACGTGTGTTACTTGTACAGTGTGTATAGGAATGGCTGTTGGAATGTTTGTGGTACTTATATTTGAACAAAGTTGAAAAACACACTTAGAAAGCTATAATACTAAGGTATGAATTATTAGAATACTACAAACTAAGGGTGTCATTCAGAGTTGGGCAGATGTTTTAATACCACTTAAGAAAGTTATCTGCTTCGACTGTGGTATTTCTGGAAATCCACCCTAATCAAAGATTACCACCAGTAGAGGTGTCATTTCTGGAATAACTGCAGTGCTATTTCAGAAATACCACCTCTGATGGCGGTAATGTAAAATGGTTTTTAAAAAATCTTTTTTCAGCCATTTTAGGCATCAATGTGAAGGGAGATATGGATTATGTATAGTAGTGGCTCATATCACTACAGTTTATTTTCTTTATGCACGAAAGGGTCAATTCAGGCCCTTTTATGCATTATATGGATAAGGTGGTGAGAGGAGGCAATCAGAGATGCCCATCTTTTTACCCAATCAACATGACCATTTGTAAAAACGTGTTTCACGCTATTGAAGGGAAGCACCTGTGCTTCCATTCTGTACAGTAAGAAGAAAGCTTTAAAACGTATAGGGCCAGATTGGATTTTAAGTGGATGTTCTGGAAAGAGGCTGCCTAAAATACCACTGCTGGTATTCCCATGGGTTTCCCATGTTTTTCTTGCTGCTATTTTAGGCATTTGCATATTTGCTGCAGCAAAAATGGCCAAGGTGAAAGCACCACAGCAAATATGCAAACGGCTGAAATAGCCCTGAAGAAAACACAGTAAGCGTTCCCATGGAACACCACCAATGGAATTTGATCAAACTCTGAATTGGGTGGATGGTGATATCAATGGTATTTGCAAAATACTGATAATTTTACTGTTACCACCCAACTCTGAATGACCCCTAAGTCTGTGATCGTTGTTCATTGTTTTGTCCAGAACACTCTTCTCTTATGTGACCAACAAAAGACATACATACAAATCATAACCAGGTTCAGATATATAGATACAAAGTCACATAAACTCAGATACATCCTTCCACCTATACTTTACACTGTCACAAACACACTGCAACACATTAACCCAGCCACAGAAACTGAATTAGACACACACAAACAAACACACCGCCTTATGTGAAAACACTAATAAATTACTCTTTCTCCCTCCCCATCACCCGGCCCAAGGCACATTCCCCTTGCAGTTCTCTCTGCTTCCGTGAGTTGAAATATGCAGCCGACTTGCCAAGAAAGTGCAACTTGGGAGCACAAAAAAATCCACATCCCTTGCTGTCTTTTACTCTGCATTATCCAAGTGAAGACCCCTTAACCCCAATTGCTAGCAAGACCTCAACCACGGCTCCTTGTTGTGTCTGACAAAGGCTGACTGGCAAATGAAGGTGGTCTACTATCTAACTGTAAGCCATGGAAATGGAAGGTGGTGAGGGGCAAGGAATGGGCTTGGTGTGATGGGCAATCAAAGGAAATGCGTGGTAAGGAATTGGTGACTGAGCAATGCGAGCAAGGGAAGGAGGTGCTTGCAAGGTAAGGGAAGGGGATTTAATTAATAGTTTAAAGATGGAGCAAAAGGGGAACAGATGTATGAAACCCAATTGTATGAACGGGCATTTAGAATGTGGTAGAAGGGAAGGACACTGGGGCATGATTGGCAAGGAAAATAGGGTAAATGGGACAGAGGAAAACATCTGGAATGGCAGGTCAACAGCTGGACTTTTGTTGAGATCTATGTGTGAACTGCAGTCATGCATAGTTGCATTATTAACATATGTTTCACATACTACTTCTCTTATATTTTCTCAGGTTGCTTTATCATATGACTTGGTGCCTTGAATGTACACAAAATTGGACAGATTAAGATTATAATTACAGTACATTTTAATTATAATTATAATCTTAGATTTCTCTGATGTATTTGCCTCAGGATACAGATGATTAATAGGTTTCCCCCTTGTAGATACATTGGTACTTTGAAAACCTGATTTATTGGACAGTATACTAGTTTAGACCTTGAATGACAACTTTGCAGGAAGCATTTGTTTTGTTTCTAATATTGAAGATGGAATGGGAGAAGATGAAGTTTCCCCTGCTTTCTGAATTGAAAACTGTGGAACCAGGTAGACACGGCTGAAATCCCACCTTCCACCCTTCATACATTTTGTGATCCTGAGAAACTCACTTTTCATCACTGTGCCTTATTGTCCTTAACTATCTGTAGAGAAGGTCTCACCCAAATGGGCATATACTCTGCAGTGCTACTCTATAGATCATTTTAACAATGTATGTAAAGCATACTGGTGAGGAGGTAAGATGACAAGTGAGGGTCTTGTATTGTGGGGTGGATACACAGGGTGCAGTTGTGGATTTTGTATTGTGGGCTGAGGTGGCAGGAAGTCAGGTATGGGTCATTTGCTGTGCCAGCGCATGTTTGACTCTGAGAACAAATCCAGGCCCCCTGGTTCAGCAATGGCTCTGCTCTATCAATGAATTCTCTAGCTTTGCCACCTCTTTGCATTGTTCTAAAACTAAAGATGGGATGGTAGGAGGTGTAGCATGAAGTCAAATTACAAACTGTAACACATCCAAAACTGGTCTCCAGTAACAGATTTCCCATTTCACCAATTGTATTAACCTGGTGAAATAGTTTTACTATGTTTGGTAATTGGGAGATTCTCCAGCGGTCCAGGTTTCTAAAAAACCACAAACATAACTGAAAAATGTGTTGCACAAAAGGAAATTAATGTAAATAAAGGGGCTGCTGCATTGTGGGCTTGGGCCGTCGCACTATCGTGTAAGCGTGCCCCCAGGCTAAATGCTCCCAGTCCTCCCCGGGCTCTGAAACTATTTTCTACTGGGTCTTGCTGGAGTCTAATCAGCAGTCCCTAAGCAAAGGCAGAACGTCACTTCCTCTGAGCCTGGATCCAGTGGGCTCCTGGTTTTGCTCGCCATTCAGGCCTGATCTGCGCTTCGAGACGATTTGTGCCATGAGTTTTTACATCACTAAAATCGTCGTACTCCCTCACATTGAACAAGCCCAGCACACACTCATATGTGTTGGTTTTGATTGTGCAGTGCTTCTGTTTTGTTTTTACAAGTTTTGCTAATTTGTCCCATTCCATTTTCGTTTTGCCGGGGGCAGAAACACACACTACTCTCACCCCCGTCTTTTATTTCTGTTAGGGAAACACTTTTTTGCATTCCCTGGACTCAGACATCAACTGTGTGTATTTTAGCAGGAAGACATTGACACTAGCTGTACCCAGCCTAACATACATACACTGATCTTGAGCTCCCTCTCCATCTCTCTCAATCTCTGCTCTCTTTCTCGCTCTCTCTCTCGGCCTCCATGTTTCTTTCTAGCTGGGCAAGAGTCGCATTGTCAAGTGTGCTTTTTCTAAAGCCTCCCATTTGTTTCTGGCAGCTAAGCGACAAGGCTAAGTAACAAAAAATGAATAACTTGTGTACCTGTGCTTTTTTTGTAAAAGCAGCTATAAAAAAGGAAATTATTTAATTGCACTAACTTTGCAAACTGACGCTTTTTAAAATTGCACAATCTTAATTTGTAATGATCACCCCAGTATAAAATGTTGTCATACTAATTACACTTGTATTGGGTTTCAGCTTGCTTTGCATAAAAGCAAAGAGCATTTCGGGAGTATAAAAATGTCCACATATCTTTTTATTAGACAAATATGTCTGTGATAAAACGGTTGCATGCTTGAATCGCCAAGTATATAATGCCAGCAGGGCTAGGTGCTCATTTAAGTTTTCACAACACTCACCCTAACATTAAAATGTTTGTAACCTTCAACCATGTATATTCATTCGGACAGCCCTAGGTACCGGATGTGAGGGTCAAATGGCTGTCGCGGTCACTCTTGGGATATGATATGATATGATATTTTATTTATATCGCGCCCATACACAGGTGTTTCCTACTGTCAGGATAGAGGTGGCTGTGCATGTGTTCAGTTCTCAATGCGCAAATCTCCTAAGATGCATATATTGCACCAAGCATGTAGCTGTGCTTGTGTTTTGTGATAGCCATCTGCTAAAGTGTGAAAGACCTAGATTTTTTATTTTTATTGCTTAAAATGATGCAGGTAAGTCTGTTTCAGAAAGAGTGGTCGGCTAATCAGTCACCCCAAAAGCATAGAGCATTCATGTCCCTTTGTTTTACCAGTTTCCTGACATCTGCAGCACCAGACCTGCAGTGGCACATTGCAATCTAAGAGGTCACATGTGCATTCCTGACAGCTGCCAGAACACAAAACGACAGCAGGCAAAGGTGGATTTTTAACTGTCTGCACCTTTGATCTAAATTATAATAATTGTGAAAGCTGGTCAGGCTAGTAGCAAGTAAAACTGTTAATATCAGCAATGCCCAGTTGTGACGTTGCGGCACGAAGATCAGTGTTAGTTTGTGAGCAGGACCCAGCTATTATAGGGCTGATGTTTAGTAATGTGAGGTATGACTGTCTTCACAGATGCCATGTGGGGCAACGGGCAGGAAGCTGCCTTTTGAGCATCATCTTCCTCTCAGGGCAGAGAAACCCTCAACAGGAGATCTCCTAGGTGTCAGTACTTCAAAGGCAGTCCTGAGATAACAAAGCCACACTCACACCCAGTTGCTCCCTACTGAAGTCCCTTCGAAATCAGCAGCCATAGGAAGGGGGCAGAGTTAAGTGGCCAGAAGTTAGAGGTGGGCTGAGGAAAGGACACCACCATCTTGATTTCTCTTAGGGCTCTCTAGCACTCCCTATCCCCCTGATTTCCTGTAGGACAAAACACTTTATGTATGATGTGTGTACACAAACGCCATTTTTTACAACAGTTCGGATTTAACCACTTACCGCAGGCTTGCTTGAGACCAATCACCTGTGACATTTTGCTCTTGTAAAGGAGGTCCCAGATATGACCTGCACCCCTGCCCCTCATTTCGAGCTACCAGGATGGCACTCGCCAAGGCACGTGACGTATGAAGAGCAAATGAACCAACAGAGAGTTGCACTGGAACTCTGCCCAGTATACATTAGAAGATCCGTACCTGTTGAAACTCCCATAACCGGACAACCCTGGGCAGCACGGTACCCTATCAGACAGCCATACCTGCCGCCAATACGAAATGAGGAGTGCCTACATACCGTCCACGAAGAGACCCCAAGTGCCTTAATGGAAGGCCAGTGGAAATGGCACATGGGCCTGAACAGACTCGTGAATGAACAAAAAGTCATTATCGACTAGAACACGCCAGCGTAAGTAATTATGAAAATAAATGTAGTGGACACAGAGGAGAGACAATGTTAAAACGTGAGGCAACAGTGCTACGAGACAAGATGGAAGCAACCGACCTATTAACCGTGTGTAAATAGGCTTGGAACGCAAGACACTAATAAATCGATACTGCTTGCAATGCTTAGTAGAAGATAGATCGGCAAGCACCAACCATATATCTACCTCAATAAGGCACATTATACAAATGCGAATCCATTTTGTAAAGCAGAAATGGGCCTAGGCTGCCAGAGGCCTGGCAGGCCGAGTTTCACAACTCAGCCAGAACAGAGAAGAAGAGCGGAATCGAAACTCAACAGAGAGCGGCTCATGCCTGGGAAATCGAGGTCGCCCAGAGAAAGGGAGGAGAGCGTCAGCTCGCAAGAACCAAACTTCGGAGCATATCAGCTCGCCCGCGAAGGTCAAGATAAGAAAGGCCCAGGCAGATGGCAGGGCCGAAGCAGAATTAAATACAATAAAAGCTGGAAACTGAAGCAAATTCATGGTGAACAGACACGTGACCAGCCAGGCGTGAAGAGGTACCATCGCCTGATGTCATCCAGAATCCAGGATGCCATAACTTTTCCTGATAAGAGGCTACAGTCTCGAGGCCAAACCCAGCCAAGTAATTGACACATAACCCAAAGATACTGATTGATGGAAGGGAGGCAGGGTGGAACTTGGTACACCAGGCCCGTGGGTGTCCATTCTGCATGCTGCTAATTAAAAGTGGAGATTTATGTCTAGGGGTGTAACCTGCCCAATCACAAAGGACCAAGTTATCTGGAGTACTATAGATAGTAGAACCAATGAGACGTCGTACTTGTAAAGACGTCCATCACGTGTGATGTAGTGGGATGGGCGTAGACGCCCCCTCGATAAGAATTATCCAATCCGCATGCTCTATTATCATATACAGATATAGTACCTATACATAAGTTACCTTTCCTAACCAATTATATTACATGTCGAGTTTTTTAGAGTTAGACGTCAATGATGACGAATATTGCCTATAAGAATTGCTGTTCAACTAAAGTTCGAGGAAGTCGGAGCGAGACAGGTGATCGCAACGCTGCTGATTCCCATTTGTTTCTCTGTTTGATGTAATTGTCATTAAACGGACTTCCATTTGCCAATTTAATGAGTCCTCGTTATTGAGTCGTGTTGGAGTAAGTGAATCCTGCACCCCCTGTCCTCACATGGTGCAGCTATCTTGTCTTACAAGTTCTAGAGGGTGAGCGCTGACCAATGGGCCCGTCATTAACTTCTTCCCCTCCTGAACACTCTCCTTCTTTGATTCTACGTAGGATTCCCAAGATAAGAAGAAGGATTCCCTGGACCACTGTTGTGAGTTCAGTCTATTCCAAAGTACTCGCCCAGAGAAGTGAAGACATAAAACATATAGAAGCAGAGGAAAGCTCTGTCCTCTTACCATTGACAGGTAACAGTGGAGGTGAACTGCTGTGGACAAAGGCCTCTCTGATGGCCACACTGGAACTAAGAGCCTGTTCACTGCAGGTGAAGAACCTCCTGTAGATGCTAGCCAACTTCCTGGAGTGAAAGTGTAGAGCTGAAGGACTCACCTTGCCTTGGAGCCCTGCAACTTGTGACTGTGAGGAATTTGACCATCTGCACGGGGAGAGTGTGCTCGCCTGTGCTTTTTTTATTTTTTAATAATGAAAAGGAATGATGGGAGACCAACCTCCGAGGACTGTGTGAAGCCATTCCACACACAGTGCATCTGCTTGCCCGCACAAAACGCATAGTCACATGTACTCTTGCAAGACACAGCCTAGAGGCGCCATCTTCCCCTGTCAAATTCAGCTGGAATTTGACAGCCCCAGATACATCAAAGCATCTCACGGAGGGGGAAGGCAAATCTTCCTCCAGCATGGCCAGCCTGATTGCTGGAATAGACAACAGGAAAGGTGTGGCTAACACCCCTTTGGTATGCAATGTGTCAACTTGAAGCTAGTTCCCACCCCTTTCAGAAGGGAGAAGTATGTGATTTGGGGGAGACAGGAAGTCTGCTAACAGCACACACTTCAAGGGAACCCTGTGCTTTAATCAAGAGTCACGGAGGGCTCAGTTAACCAGAGAGACACTGTGTTCTACAACAGACAGGGAGATGGGTGGGACTCAGGTATATGTTGTCACCCCCTTGTCTATCTTGTTGCAGAGCACTCTGGTCCTGGCCTCATTCATAACAGAAGATTGTTGGGTCACATACTGGATTGGTTCATTAAGGTGGGTTTAGCCTGCACCAATCACTGGGGCCCATTTGGCTTTAAAAGAGGGCTCAACCCCTTACTTAGCAGATCATCTGAAGACTGCGAAAGGAGTAAGAAGAAGGACTCATTTGGACCAGAGCTGAAGGTAGATGTCAGTGAAGGAAGGCCAGGAGTTCCCAGAGGGAAACAAGATCCCTCCCATAAACATTTACCAGGGAACAGAGGGAGATACCGGACTCAGAGGGCCCGTCCAGTGGCTCCAGAACTCATAACCAGCCAGCACACAGCGTGCCCTACTAGGACCTGCCTGCAAGCTTCCTAGGTGGGAAGTGCTGGAGAGTATCTGGACAAAGGACAAGGCCTTTGCCTGCAATCACTCTCCTAAGCTTTGGGCAGTCTGCCTCAAAAGGACACGAGCCCTGTGAAGAATCTAAGAGGAGTACCACAAACGCAATATCCAGCATCCATCCATTTTCGAGACAGTCGAGTCCTTGAACTGCATCCAGCTGCACCGCTAACTGTTGTCACGCCGCAGTCACAAGAGCCATCCAAGCCACCTCGACCAGCATTCTAGATCTGCGGACCAGCACAGAGACAACCATTCTTGGCCCTGAGCTGCTGCTCCGGACAGTCTGCACATGTCCATCCAGCCGTGCTTGCTGAACTGCCTGCCGCCTGGTACCCGCAGCTGTCTCCCACCACTAACTCTGTCTCAAGGGCTGCAAAGCGCTGTAGAACCACCTCAATGCTGTTGAGCACCAAGAACGTCTTCAGCACCAGGCACATTGTTTTTCTGCCCCCTGGTCCTTCTCCAAAGGCCCCTGGAGACAGTTACAACCCTTTGCCCCCTTGGTACTGAAACCGAATAACCTTGAACTATAACACTGATTATTTTACCAACTACCCTCTGTCAGTATCCAGACTGCATCCCTTTTCCTTCATGAAACTGTCTGTCCTCTGTGTTCCTTTACAGGGTGGTCATATTTGTAGTGTGCTAGAACTGTCTGTTGCAGTAATAATAAATTAGATATTTTTACACAACCTTGACTGGACAGTCCCTTTTATCATTGGGTAATAATTGTATTTGCGCTATGTTTTAACTAACCAACGATCAATGACCTTGCTGAGATAAGTCTGCCGTTCCGTCCACGTTACCAAAATTGGACAAGGAGATCTTATCATGCACTTGTATTCCAATCTGTTCGGATTCCTTCTGCTTTACCAGAGGTATGGGGTTGATATATGGTTTAGAAACTGATATTCATCCTTGACCACTGGTGCCCCAGAAGTTGGTTTGTCACAGTGACTCCCAGAAATCCAGAATAACAGAAACAGCTGGAATCCTGTTCTACCTCATCAAGATATCTGCAATTGAGCTCAACCTTGCTCAATGCTTTTTGTGCTGATACTGACCCGCGATGCTGCATTTGGTGCCATAACAAACTTCAAACCGATTGCTGCATTTCAAGCAATCCAGATGCCGGCTCGACCCATTGCTGCTGATCGCCTTGATCAACCCGATCTCAGACTTAACATCATAGGAGCAACAGACATGAGCACTGGCTCAAATGCTGAAAGCAATTGGAAGTAATTGACTCACCAGTCTCAAATGCCGACTCAAAACAGCAGAGCCATTGTCTCGCCTTCCACTTGACCACGGCCCGAATCATGGCAAGCGATCATCTGGCTGTCTCAAATGCTGACTTGATCCATCGGAGACCATGCCTTCGGGCCAGCCGAATGCAGTGTGATTGCATGGGTTCAAACGTCTCAACAGTGGCTTGACCGAGGGCAAAGCATCTAGAAGCCTGGCTCGATGCTGTCGGGCACCAAAGACCAGAATAAATGTATTGTGAAGAGGCACTGTCCCTAGTCCACGTTTTAGGAACATAGTTATTTTCTTTTCTTCAACCACTATATCTCAGTGTGACATTGTTGCCCAATATGGTTGCCCCCGCTCACCAACCCAGAATGCCCTTTCACAACGGGATTGGCAGATTACTGCGCAGACTATTTGAGCGCAGGAGAATTTGTTGCAGGTTTTTTGATGGATTTTGCTGCATATATTTATGGGGGGTGGGCTTAGGGAAATAATGATTGTAGGTGGATTAAGAGGAGGCTGTGGCGGTCTCCCCCGCATAAATATGCACAAAATCAACTTGTCAAAAAGTATTCAACCAATTATCCTACGACCAAATAGATTCGAGGTAATCATCCTAAACCTTCACAACAGTCTGCATTCTCTATGTTTCTTTTACAGTGGTCGGTTTTACCATTGTTTTCTAATTAGTTAATTGCAACTTTATTGTTTGATTAAAAGTATATATTTTTTATAGAACATTCTTCAATTTGGAAAGAGGTATACATTCTGGGCTGTGCCTGTGTCACCTTTATGATTGGTATCTCTGCCCGCTTGGTAGTAGTATGGGGGTTTTCAATGGTTTAGCCACTACTCATCCCTGTACTCCTACAGAGCAGTAGTAATGTTGTCATATCCAAAAGAGCAGTGGTCAATACACAGACCCACACTATGTACACCACCCAGACCCAGTGTATCTCCCTCACCATGGCTTGTTCAACCTGCCAAAGCCTTGGCTTGCCTGCAGCAGGTTCATACAGATTCCCTTAAGTGTCCATGCCTGACTCTCCTTTCCTGACATTTTATTCCTGACCCTTCAAATAACTCTGATATTCCCATTCCCCATGCCACGCCCTCAGACACCCTTGGCAACCGCCAGCCTTCCGCTGCAAGCACAGACCTCCTCTGACTTCATAACAGACTCTTTATGTCTGACCAAAAGGCCCATGTTTAATCCCCATTCTTCCTCTGCCTGCTCTCCAACTTCTTTTTCTTCACACCCATACTTCCTTCACATGCCCCAGATTCCTTCTGCCTGCTGTGATGAATCCTGCAGAATCATCACTGATCCCCAGACTAAAGTCTCCGCCCATGTGGCCAGGGGAAGGCAGCCGCTACCTGATCCTGACCCTGGGGATGGTATTCTGAGGGTGAATCACATGGGAGGAGATGGCTGCCAGGGGAGAGTGGTGACTCCACAAGGAGAGAAGCAATATACTATAGCATTCACGCTCCAGTTGGGGGGCAGACATGGGCTTTAACTGCCCACCAGCCCGAGCTTTGGTAAGCCTAAAACAAAACGAGGTCCTCAGCTCAAGCTGTGGGCCGTAAAAGCTGGTGTCTGCCCACCAGCCAGAGTGTGAAAGCTAGTTGCACCCCGTGATTTGACAGTGTGTGGATATTTTCTTTTATCATCCAACGGGAGATGAGCTCAGCGTGAGCCCATCTCCTGTCGGAGACAAACAAAATTTTTTAAAAAATGCCCAATGGAATTAAAGTGAGTTTGGCACTCCTAGAGTTTGTGGCAACAAGAGTGACGGCGGTGGTACTACGGACATTTCAGGTGACTGTTGTTTCTGAGGCACTGCAACTTTAAGGGTATTACCCATCATTCCCATCATTCCCTTCCATCTCTTACTTGTTATTCAAAAGGACTCAAAGGCACGTAGCGCCGGCGCGTGAGTTCATCGCTCCAGTTTGTGGCAACAAGAGTGGCAGCGTTGCTACTACGGACATTTCTGCTGACTGTTGTTTCTGGAGCACTGCAACTTTAAGGGTATTACCCATCATTCCCTACCATCTCTTATATGTTATTGAAAAGGACTCACAGGCATGTAGCACCGGCGCGTGACAGTGGCACTCAAGTTTGTGGCGTTTGGTGGAGCTTGGTGGAGCGGAGGTGCCAAAGGGCTCCCCCATCCGTCCACAAACCTTGTACGCACCACCAACTTTTGCAATCTTCAGTCTCTGAAATACCAGAGAACAACCCCCACAGATGCAGTACATTCATGTTGCTGAACACATTACCTGGCATGAAGGATTGGATACAGCGGAAGTATTACCTGCTGTTGTTAATGAGGTGAGTGACTTGGTACTGCAGCACAATACACCAACTGAAACAGCCTCTGTTTACTGTAATGAAACAACTGATACAGCAGGAAAAGTGGAGGAGGGAGAGGGCACGGAAGACATGATGGGACAATCCATTATCCTGACTAATCCTGACTCGTCAGTTCGGGTGGATACAGATAGCTCTTATAGCCAGAATCTCCCCATTGACCTAACAACATTGGCCCCAACACAAAAAGAAACATATTTTATTTTGGGGCACCTAGGAAGCCCCCCAGCGAATATACAAACCCTGCCTCATACAGTATGCACCCAGACCCCCCCGTTAGTAATTGCCCTTGGTAGTAACTGCCCTATGAACGCAGATAATAGCATATGCAATTCTCTCGATCAGCAATGTGATCAGCCAGATAAGGGGGAGACTGGTGATATAAGCGTTTTCTTTTCTGAAACTGGAAGCAATGTGAACGATTGCTGAGCTCCTCCCACGACAGACCTTAGACTTTGTGCTGGAAAAGCGAAACAAATTTGGCACGAAAGATTTGCTTCAATGAGGACCATGCCAAAAACCGTGCTCACAGATACTCCAGTAGATCGACAGCGTGTGGCACGACTGTCTTTGGACATTACAAAAATTGAATCGATAATGTCCAATCACAAAAAACGGAATCATGTTTTTGGCCTCAAGCTACCATCCAGTTTGCAAAACGTAGAAAAAGACATGACTTCTACTACTACATTTAAAGCCCCTCGGCCAAACTCCACTTTTTCCCACCTAAAGTCTAAAGAGGACTCTCCCAAAACTTCTGAAAGAGCTATGGCTCAGATAACTTGTAAAGAAGAACGAAATTTGACAAGCAACTTGCAGAATGAGGACCACCTAGCTAAAAGCTCTACCAAATGTACTTGTGACACAGATAAACAACCTTCACATCCAGCAATACCTACAACAATGCTTGATCTTCAAAACTCACTGATGGCGTCTTCAACAATCACACTTGAGCCCTTTCTAAAGCTATATGAGACCTGTGGCGAAGCGATGAAGGACCAAGCCACTCTGCTTGCGTTCATGCATACCAAGCAGATCCATATTGAAACCTTCATTAATAAAATCCAAACACGTCTAGACACAGAAGCGAAAACATCAATGAGGTGGCAAGCTCGGCTATTCGACATTGCTAGATCAGACCATATGGATAAAGCCCCCTTAACAACAGCACTGATGGGATTGCTGGAAAAGTGGCACCAAGACCACCAAGACTCTAATTCTCAAGCCGCATCTTCTGAAATACCATCACAGAAAATGAACAAGGAATAACATCAAGATAAACACCTGCTTAATATCAATGTAGATGAACTGAGAGACCGTCCAGCTGTTCAAGCTAATGATGGAATAGATACTAACTGCCCTACACTGGGAACAGCCCAGTCTGTGACTTCCACAGGAACCGAACCAATTGATCCAATACCAGCGCCTACAATGAAACAATAGAAACAAGTGCCATTCCCAATCTTCGAATTTACTAATGCAAATCACAAACTGAAAACTGTTTCAACCAAGAAGAAACCTACCATGAAAGGAAAAAAACCTACCAGCAAGACCTAAAAATAAAGCTAATGGCTCTCGCGCCTTCTTGAGAAACTTGCAAATCCCTACCGAACCGCTTACCCAACTAACAATACCTATCATCAATAAGGCACGTCAATTACAAATGAAAGCTCCAACGAAATCCATAACTACAAATGTCGATGATTGGTCACAAGAAGAGAGGGAACAGCATGATAGTCTCTTAAATCTTTCAGTATACTCTGCAGGAAACACATCAGAGGGAGAATGTCTCGACAGAGATCAGCTAGACCTATCAGAGGTGAACTTGGATATAAACCAACAGGATGAAAATCAAAACTTTGAGAACACCTTCATTGTGATCTCTGAACTAACTTGCGAATAAATCTCCGATACAGAACTAGAAAACTCAATTGAGGTAATAATGGACCAGCAGGAAGCACTCGATGAATGCAATATTTTGAATGTATCACCCGATTCCCAATTCAGGACGTTGGACCAAAAAAGATGCCTAGCGAACCACTGGCAAACAACTGTACCTAGAACAAAAAAAGACTGCAATCTCCCATCTTTCGCACCAACATTTGATGACCCCCAGAGTTTTGCGCAGACTAAAGTAATTGCCATTGAAAGAATGACAAAGAGAAAGGAAGTCACTATATTGAACAGAACAAATGTTCTAAGACTACTACATGCTATCATGGATCATCAATTTGTAAAGACCAAGGACATTAAAGTAGTTAACTTTGTATCTGAAACAAGAGGAGACTGGGTGGCCATACAACTAATTCCAACAGAATTCACCGATTCCTTTTGGACAAACAATATGCCTTTCAAAAGATGGGCTTTGATATATCAGACACGTGGAGAGAGTCTGTGTGGACCTTAGAAGGTTCCAATAGAAAAACTATTGCTAAAGTTAGTAAAAAAGTACAACCAGGACTAAGACCTCCAGAAAAAAAGCATCATCAAAATCAAAAGAAACTTGGCCATATGAATCCATATAAGCTCAAAATAAAGACCGGAACCGTTGAATTTTCACAATTAACTGACGTGGAAGTGAAGGAAGATTTCCATAGGAAGCAAGCGGAATTCAGTGGAATGCTGATCCAACCCTGGAACCTATCAGATAAAGCAAGAGTTTGGATGAAGGAGTTGGCACAAAGAGACCAGGTACTAATGAATGGACACATGAAAGGTGATATTCCGGCTCTGCCTACATGGTCCAAAGGAAACTCAAAGGCATACCTGGACTACATATTCACATCATCAAAGCTAAGTGCAGAGATTAAGACATTGACCGTTGTCCCGGCTGACACTAGCAACCATCATAAATTATCTGTCACATGGAGAACTAAGCAAAAAAGATCTCCAATCTTACAGCTTCCAATAATGGAACCTACTCATGGTAACACAAGATTACGACTTACTGACAACGAATCAAATCAATTAAAACAAACTGTCGTGAACACATGGATAAACAAGACAATAAAATAGACTATGAATGGCTTTTTATGCCATTTAGGAAAACTATTGACTCAAGGAAGAACCAACCCCAAATCCATACACATACGTTTAGTACAGAAATTATGATCAGGAAAGAACCCTTCTCTGCAGAACAAAAATCTCCTTACTGTCCACACTAATAGCTACAAGAAACAAATCATTCAGGCAAAAAAAGAGACCTTTAACGACAGAATCAAAAAAGCAAACTCTAACACCAGGGAAATATTTTCCATTCTTAGAGAATTAGAATCACCCATTGCACCTGCAGACTCATGTACTAAAGATAAAGTCTGGTGCACTAACATTCAAAACGCCCTATGCAATAAAATCTCCATGTTACAAGACAAAATATCAGCTAAAAGATCCTCCCTCCACAACATTGCACTTTCTACTCAATAAGCCTTCCTACAAGAACTTGCCATTACCAAACTAAACCACTTAACCACTTCAACTTTAGAGCTATCTCCATCGTAGAAGCTAAGAACATCATAACTTCCCTTAAACCTTCATGTTGCCTTGGTGACACCTGTCCAGCACCCGTTATCAAAGAAGCTGCACAAGAACTAGCCCCTTTCATCACCTCATTTATCAACTCATCCTTTAAATCATGTTGTGTGCCTAGCAACCTTAATGATGCCTGGATTCTACCCCTCCTAAAAAAAAGTCAACCTAGACCTTAATGTCCCAACGAACTACAGGCCCACAACAATAGTTCTGTTCCTCCTTAAAATCTTAGATAAAGCTGCCTATCTACAGATTCAATCGTACTTGGAGATTAATAACCTACTGGGCACAAGACAATCTGGATTCAGACCAAGACACAGAACCGAGACGGCTCTCCTTGATATCAAATACCGACTAGTTGAGCATAAAGATAGAGGAGACTCCTCCATGTTTCTAATCCTAGATCTATCAGCCGCATTTGACTTGGTAGATCACAACGTTCCATGTAACCACCTAAAATCGGCTGCCAACTTCTCCACCAAGGCGACTGCCTGGATAAACTTCTTCTTGATCAACAGATAAGAGTATTCTCACCTACCCCAGCTGCTGACCCAGTGACCATCACCTGTGGTGTTCCTCAGGGGTCATGTGTCTCCCCGACTTTGTATAATATTTTTACAAAGCCACTCCTCGATATCTTGGACAGACTGCGTGTCTCATATACTAATTATGCGGACGACACCCAGATCCTCATCCCAATCCAAGGAGACTACGACAAAGACACTGTCCTCATAAACAAAATCTATCAAATCGTTCAAACATGGATGGCCACACACAGCCTATGTCTTAACGACGATAAAACCGAGCTTTTAATCATTGGTTCTTCTAGTACACTAAACAACCTCTCCCACACATACAAATCCATCACTATTGACGGTATCACAATCAAGGTAGCCAAGGAAGTCAAAACCCTAGGATTCTACTTATTCTCAGCTCTTAACTTAGACAAGCAAGTAAATTCCACAGCGTCAGCAACTAGTGACACCTGAAAACTTATTCATGCATGTAAACCATTTCTCTCCATGGACAGCTGCATCACCATTGCTCGAGCCCTTATCCTATCGAAACTAGATTACTGCAACGCAGTTTATCTAGGTACCAGTAAACACAACACCAATAAATTACAAACCTTGCAAAACAATGCCCTGAGAACAGCACTAGGCATTCCTAAAGGACACCACATATCTGACCAAAGAAGAGCCGCCAACCGGTTGGCCATCAACGACCGTATCAAACTTAAAACTCTGAACATTACACAGAACTGTCTCAACAATAAAGCACCTGTGTACCTCACAGAGAAATTCACAAAGCATACATCCAAACGCCCCATCAGAAAAGCCCCAACTAACAGTGTCAGAATCCCAAACTTCAATCTTAAAAGAACTGGAGGCTCAAGCTTCCCAATATCGGCAGCTCAACTATGGAACTCTATCCCGCACTCTCTAAGAGCCACTCCCTCCTTTCACGTATTCAAAACTAACGCTAAACTCTGGCTACTCACCAACAACTGCTGATTCCTTACCCCTTGAATGAACGGTCTCCATTGCTAAATGTTGTCTATAGGTGCTCCTCCTTGTTAATACTAACAGAACCTCAATTGTGATTGATTCCCCGTATGTAAATGTAAGATTTCTATGTAACATAAGAAATGTAAGATATTTATGTAAATGTAACTTAAGATTTCCTAACATAAACATTAAAAAATTGAGACAGGCTCATGCCAAGCAGTTACTGCCCGATAGCCCTCCTAGACACACTCAGAAAAGTGTTTGCTTCCTTTCTACTTCAACGCCTGATAGAGTGGGCAAAAACCAATAATAGAACAGATCCTCAACAAACTGGATTCACGCAAGGAGTTGGGACAAATATTAATCTCTTGATCCTAAATCTACTCAAGCTGGATTTGTATTTGTATTTATTTTATTTATAAAGCGCAGCCAGGCCCGGGGGCATACGGGCACGTAAGTTAGATCTGGTTACAGTTACAATTAGGTGCAATAAACAAGGGTTACGTTACAGTTACAGAAAGTTACATATTTAGTATTGCAAATACATACATACGTAATCTAAGATAAATACATTAATTACAAGAGTGTGCCGTCAGCAGTCAATCGTGCTGGGATCAGGACGGTTAGGCTGTCATAGAGTCCATGTTGTGAAGCCAACACTTTGTTTTGTGTTTGAATAGGTTAAATGAAGGTTCTGCCCTTAAAAGCGTGGGGAGTGTGTTCCACAGTTTAGAAGCTTGTACGGGGAAGCTGGCTCCACCCGAGTTATGGAGTTTGAATCTCGGTATGGACATAGTGTTTGCTTGTGCTGCTCTAAGTGGTCTTGATGATGTGTGAGGTGTAAGTTGGTTGGTAAGGTATGCTGGTGCAAGGTTGGCCCTGGCTTTGTGTGTGAGGGGCAAAGTTTTGAGGGATATTCTATGTTCTACTGGGAGCCAGTGTAAATTGCGTCTAGTCTCTGAGATATGCGCCTTTTTAGGGATGTTGAGGGCAGCCCTGATGGCATTATTTTGAATTACTTTCAGTTTGTTGATATTTTTGTGGCTAGTGCCTAGGTAAAGGGCATTACAGTAGTCTATTTTGGATAGGACTAATGCTCTAGCAAGAGTAATACAATTGGGTGAAGAGATGAACGCTCTACATGCAGTGATCAGCTTGCAGGTGTAAGCGGCTGATGATGCTACTGCATTAGTTTGTTTGGAGAAGGATACGGTGGCATCAATGTAGATACCAAGGGTTTTAGTATTATTTGAAACGGGGATGGGATTGCCATCTATAGTGAAAGATTTGAATGCGGAATTAAGATTTTTAAGTTTGGCGTAGGTGCCAAGGATGATCAACTCAGTTTTTTCGTCATTGAGACAAAGTCCATGATGTGCCATCCATGCTTGTATTACTGAGTATATTTCATTAAGGGTTTTGCTGTCTGTTTCATAGTTACCCGAGATAGGAATGAGTATCTGGGTGTCATCCGCGTAATTAGTATACGTGACACCCAGATAGTCAAGGATATCAAAAAGGGGCTTTGTGAATACATTATAGAGCGTCGGGGACACACACGAGCCTTGCGGGACTCCACAAGGTACTGGTGAGGGTTCAGCTGAATCAGTGGGAGAGAAGACCCTCATGGTTCTGTTCGCCAAGAAGGAACTGATCCAAGCCGTAGCTGCGTCTGAAAAGTGTGCTGCAGTTTTCAAGTGGTGACAAAGTGTTTGGTGGTTGACCAAATCAAAAGCTGCTGACAGGTCAAGTAGTAAGAGGAGTGCAAGTTTGCCATTGTCTTTCAGGATTTGGATCTGGGAAACCGGATTGCCTAAGTCCCAGGAGATTGTTTGATTCTAGGTAGGCCTGTATTTGTAAATAGGCTGCTCTGTCCAGTATTTTTAGTAAGAAAGGTACAGTCGTTATCGGCCTGTAGTTAGACGGGTTGGCTGGGTCAAGAGTAGGTTTTGTGAGAAGTGGGATGACCCACGCGTCTTTTAGGTTGTCAGGTACTACACCAGATTTGAAGGAGGGATTGATGAGGTTGGTAATGAATGGTGCCAAATCGTGCGCGGCTGCTTTGATGATCGGGGCAGGGCAGGCATCACCTTGGCAATTTGATGGTTTAAGTTTCCTGATGATGTTTTCTACTTCCCAGATTGAGAGGGGTGAGAAGATGAAAGGTTTACAAGTTGACTTAAAGGTAGGTGATTTGTTAGGTAATTGTTTGTGGTCAGTGTCATCTAGTAGCAAGGATTTTTTTGCGTTGATTTTAGATTGTAGGCGAGCTATTTTATCTAATAAGGCCTTCTGAATATTACTACACCATAGTGCGTCAGTAACACATTTGTCAATAGGGGCAATAGGGGATTCTAATTCTTTCAGAATCTTAAAGAGTTCTTTTGTGTTGGATTCCGCTTGTGTAATCCTTTTGTTATAGGTGTCTTTTTTAGCAAGAAGGATGGCTTCTTTGTAACTAGTGGAAGCTAGGGTTAGCTCAGTCTTATTGGATGCTGTAGGGTACTTTTTCCAGTGTGCCTCAGCGGTTCTCTTAGTTTTGCGTAATTCTCTTAACTGCGGCGTGAACCAAGTGTTAAGGTGACGCTGTGGTTTAGGTTTCCGCAATTTTAGGGGGGCAATGGTGTTCAGTGCTTTGAGAATAGCCTGGTTGTAGATATCCACTAAAACTGTGGGGTCAGCATCTGAGTCAATATTGTTCAGGATGGGGAGTAATATGGGTAGGAGTTTGTCAGGTGTAATGTCTTTCTTATTTCTCGTGCTGGTGGCTGGGGCGATGATAGGGGCAGGGTGGGGTGTGTTGGCTTTGATAGAAAAGGTTATTTTATGATGATCCGACCAAATGCATGGGTCATTGGATAGGAGATCAATAGAGCAATTGAGGTGAGTGAGCCAGTACAGCGTTCTGCCTTTGATATGAGTGGGCTCATGAATAATGTGGGTGTGACCCAAGTCAGATAAGGTGTTGGCTAGGTCATGGGCGTTAGTATTCTTAGGGTCGTTAAAACCAAGATTAAAATCCCCAAGTAGGATGGTTTGTGAATTGGGTTTGGTGTCTGTGGTCATGAGTGATGCAATGTCCTCTATAAAAGAAGAAATGGGACCTGGTGGTCGGTAAATAAGGTGCATTGTTGCCGTGTGGTTAGGTGATAGCGGTAGTTTGATGGACAGGGATTCAGCAGAAGGGATTTGAGCGTCCTGGATGACTTTAATGTCAAAGGTATTTCTGAATATGAGGGCAAGTCCACCTCCCTTTGTCTGAGTGGTGTTTCTGTCGCATCTAATTATGGCATAATCATTAGGTATAGCAAGGGCCAGAAATGGACTGGAGGCAGCATTAAGCCAGGTTTCTGTGACTGCAAGGAGATCGAGCTTTTCGTGAGTTATAAAGTCAGCGATGTCGAGAGCATGGGCAGGGAGAGACCTAGCATTCACCAAGGCCGCTTTAATAAATTTGTCTTTTTGAGGAATTTTGGATTGAGGATGCGATCAAGAACAAAACACAAACCATTGTGGTATTCATAGATCTCAAACTTGCTTTTGACAGCCTTAACAGACAGAAGCTCGAGTAAAAACTAATGTTGTGGAACTGCCCATTGGACATTTTGGAGCCAATTAGGGCCTTATATTCCAATACAACTGTTAGAGTTAGGTTGTCAAGAAACAGCACTTTATCTAGAGCAATTCGGTCTTGGAATGCTCTAAAACAGGGCTGCCCCTTGGCAGCATTCTTATTTAATCTCTACACCTCAGACCTTCACATATCACAGAATTTACCATCTGCAAATCCGCCTATATTAAAAAGAATGCCGGTCCCATACTTGATGTATGCGGACGATCTTGTACGCATGGATAGAACACAAATAGGGCTACAAAAAACGCTTGGTTGCATTAGAGAGATACGTAGAAGACAATGATCTTAAGATCAATATATCAAAATCTCATTCCATGTCACTGACTCAGCAAACAAGCAAAAAACTGAAGAATGTGACAGTTTTCCTAAATGCAAAAAAACTTGCCCAAGTTAAAAGCTTTAAATACTTGGGAATCTGGCTTAACCAAAGTAGATGCAAAAAGGAATGGGCAGAACACCTACGTACAAAAACGGAAGCCTTGGCTCGCGAAGGTTAAATGCTACACAGGAAGTATGGCAAATTATCGCTAAAGCCTCTTATCTCTTTCTACAGACAAAAAGTAGTAGCAATTCTTGCCTATGGCTCTGAATCCATGCTAAATCTACACTGGAAGACATGGGATGTATTGGAGGTGATATTTTGGCACAAAATACTGGCCCTGCCAAAGTCCTTTCCCATACACCAGATAAGATTTGAACTGGCGCTACAATCTTTGAGATTCATTGTGATATGCTAGTCTTTGGACCTCTTCAGGAAAACCCTATTAAATGAAATCATCCCATCAACAGTGATCTTAAGAGATCGACTAAACTCATCACATGATTCATTGCTTATATTATGAAAGAAACAATGTGGCCAGCTTCTTGAAGACTCAGACTGTAAGGCAGAATCACTAACACACCGCCCATTAGAAGCTAAAAAGAAGATTCGAAGAAGGGATTGGATCGAGACAACAGAGAGAAAAAGGAGTTATATAAACTCTCAATACAAGGTGTAAATGAACATAGAGCACTAAATCAACTTCCATCATATCTTATACTCTTTCCATGTCAGCAGACCAGAGATCTCTTTCTAAGAATGCGATTAAACATGCTACCAACCAAAGTAGTGCTAGCAATAAGAAAATAAGACGGTGTAACCTCTCCAATTTGCCACGTTTTCCATAATAGAGATAAGATTGAAACACTTTTTCATATTCTTATGGATTGCTCTACTCTGAGCGAAGAATGACAACGGTATGCCACAATGTTATCCACCGGAGGCAGTGGAATTGACACCAAAAGAAAGATGGGCAACAATGATGATTGGCACAAACAAGAAGCTTACATTCAGAATTGTACAATTCTGGATCAATGTTACTGGAAAAATATCCTAAGCCTACAAAAGCCCACTTGATATACATGGAAGCCACCCCTAAACACTCAAAGGAAAGAACTTTAAACATTTGGATTAATTGTGATTGACTTTATACCATGTGTTTGGCTTGTAATTTTATGACTGATAAGACATCATTTATAAATAAATAAATAAAAAAAGATAAGGGACTAGGTCCCTTTTCGGATGACGGCGGCCATGGAACACATGTTCCAAAATGGCCCCTGTCACCCAAAAAGGGACCTACTCCCTTTTCGATTTTAATGGCGGCGACCAGATGGGAGGAGAATCGGCGACCGGAGTTCAAGACTCCGGTCCCGCTGGTAAGTTAAGCTGTGGTGAAGGGAATTGGATTTTTTCTAACGTGGGGAAGCAAAAGAGAGAGCCTCCCTGTTGCCTCCCCACGTTAGAAAAGAAGGAAAAAGGAAAGAAAATCACCATCTGGGGAAGGGCCTCGGGGGCTGGAAGAGCGTGTGTGGATTGTGCATTCTCGCCCACGGTTCCAGCCACCTGACTGGCTGAGCTCCCTTCCCCAAGTGCAAATTCTCTTTATAGTGAAAAAGATCCATTAATTCCAGTGTTTTTGATGTCTTGCTGCCATTATTCAAGACCATCTGATTCTAAGAATATGAGAAATTCTCTCTCTGAACAAAAACCCATTCAGTCTTAATGTAGATATGGTAAAAGTCAAACATTTGAAACATCTGATGTTCATGATAATTGTAATGTGGGTGCAACTGTTCAAACATTTGGGGCATTCGGAGCAGAGCTCTTGTCAAGAGGAAGTCGAGGGTGTGCAGCAGAGCCGTGTGTGGAGACTTGGTCCAGAAAAGCAGCGCGTGTCTTGGCAGCGAAGGCTGGAATAACCGACGCAGAGACCCAGCGAGACTTTGCCACTGAAGGAGAGCCAGACCCTTGCGAGCATCTTTCAACTGCAGCACGAAGAGCCAGTGAGTCAGAGTGATAGTGAAGGGTGATCCGGAACGTGCAGATATGCTGATAAGCATATGAAAATACGTTTGAGTACAGACGTGATAGAACTAAATGGAAAAGGTGAATGTGGTGCCATTTCCCTGAAATAAGATGTCATTTGGGAGTAACCTGGGACCAGCATCGCCTAAGGCAAGGGACATTGCCAAACAAACAAAAGGGGCAACCATGGTGTAAGACTCCTGACTTAAAGAGGTCAGTCGAGAGATACTTGGAACAAGCATTGCCAATAGTCAAGAGAGAGTGTTAAAAGGAAAAGCTTGAACAAACCCTCAGATATTGGATGGTGATTTGGGGGAAATTGATACAAGTAACATTTAAGGTGAAGGTGAATGTGCAAAGAAGCCTGATAAGGTTATCAGGTAGTAAAACCTTTTTGGACAAGGATACCTGGCAGAAGAGTATACCAGGGGATCTCAGTGAGCCGAAAGGGGAATATTACTGGCAGTAGAGAAACCACGATATGAAGAGTTTACAGTTCATGAGTTTCCTGCTAGGAGAATGTACGGGGAAGCTTACTTTGAATTGGTATGTTGAAAAGAGATTTGTTCATCTTAAATTCTTGTCTCCTTTGAACATTTTGTCAACCGGAAACTTTGAAAAGATGTGACTTGCGCCATGTTTTAACCTCTTTTCTGAAAAAGACTATTGTTTTGCTATCCTGAAAATTAGTATAGACTTTCCTTTACCTTATTCAAACCAACACTGTGGAAAGAATACTTTGTTTTGCCGTTTTGAAAAATCAGGAGAGACTTCCTCTTTTCCATATCAGTCTCATGGAAAGAACATTTGTTTGATCACCTTGCGGAGAGTATTGGGAGAAAGAGACAATTTAAATGCCTTTAAGAGACTGGTCTTGACACAGAACATTATGAATAGCTTGCTTGAAAAAATTCAGGGGAAGGGAGCCAAACCTTGGAAAAAAGAAGTGTTTTTTTTAAAAAAGTTGCACGTTTCAGTTATTGCACTTTTCTGTTGAATTGAAATTCAAAAGATTTACCTTGCACATTTTGTTTGTAGGTATTAGTGTGAGGGTCTGAATGGGTTTGGACACAAGGACCTCCTGCTTTAGATTTTTTTGGGGAGTTTACAGTTTTTTATTTGACAAACAGAGCTGCACAGAAAAAGGGACAGTCTCCTCGTTCTTCTCGCTGCGCAATCTGGCATTTAGATTTGTGAGTTTGTTGGCGAGCTGAGCAGCCCTCTCTACGATGCTCTTGCGGTTTTTGGATGAAATATTGTGGGTGATCTCAGCACAAAAAGACTTCTTACTCATCATGGGCACTTCCAGTTGCTTAATGTTGTGTACCAGATACTTGTGTAATCCAGATGGTAACATGTGCTTGGTCCGTTTATCGCTACCGTAACCAATGTTGGGCATCAGGATCCGTCCCTTAAACCTCCTGTGATCTCTGTTATCAATACCCCTTAATTTATGCCAATTTGGCTTAATCTTGACATAATGATCAGACTGATAACAAGTTAACTTCTTGGTTCTTTTCTTGAGTATCTTCGGTTTGACAAGAGGTCTTAAGGCAGCCATGATTGCGGCTCAAAAACGTCTGCCTGCTCAGTAGAGAGATTTTAGTCTTAGTTTCATAGGAAGGGACTTTGTTGTTAGCACAAGGAAAGTTAGAGTTTTTTCCAAACCCTTTTTGTATTAATGAAATGGCTAATGTTGAGAATTCTACCTCTTTGTCTCCACCTCTCATTTTCAGATGCCTCGCACTGCGCACATGCTCCCTGTGTATTCTTCAAATATATTCTTCAGTGGTAGTCAAACTTTTTTATGCCGAGCAACCTTGAGTAAAAATGTATTTGACAAGCCCCCCTTGAGTAACCATATTGCTGTTAGGGCCCCATAGATGTCATTTGTGCTTATATTTTCTATTAAAACCAGTCACTCTACTACCTTTTGGATAAGCATTGTGCCCAGCCTGGACACCCTTCAGGCCCCCCCGGTTTGAAGACCACTGTTCTAGACTCATGCTTCTCATATGAAGTTCTCAATCAATTGTACAGCAACAGCCACCTAAGAAGACCACTTCATGGCTAACACAAGCCTGTTGCAAAACTCTTTGGCTTCAGTCGAAGGCAATTTTACTTAAGTATTGTTTGTTATTAACTACGTTGGCCTGGGTCCCAGCCTCCAGAGGTGTTGGGGAGTCCTGGGTCTTGTGTGGAAAAGCCACTCTGCAGCCTCTAAAAGACCAGAATCAAGCAGTGGGCGACAACTACCAGCTGAACCCATTATCCCAACTATTGTTTGCTTGATTCCAGATCCATTTCTAATAAGCACCTGAGAGATGGCAGACAACCAGTTTACGCGAAACACACGCTGAAACTACTGATTAAAGACTCTGTTCCGGCTGGGGCGTGGCCAGGCGGCACACCATGCGGACGTGCCTCCTCTGAGCTCCGGTCTGAAGCGCCCAAGTCAGCCTTTTTAACCCACTTAAATGAAGAATTTCGGCCCCATGAGAAAACCGAACCGAGAAGATATGCTGAGGGACCTGCCGCTGAGTTCTTGAGGGGGTAGACTCAGGATTAATGCGCTTTTGAGAGCTGTTGATCCTGGCACTGTGAAACCCAAGATGGCGGAGCGCGCCTTTTTCGACTATCCTGACTCTCTCACCCGAGCTGCGCTGGAGTCGGGGTCTTGACGGAGGGCCGCTGTAGCAGCGATATATCCAAGGCGCCGAAGGTGGAGCGGACACACGGGCGACGCTGGGCCCGGCGGGGGGCCCCTGTGAGAGAGCGAGGTCCGAGGCGAGCGAACCAGAGAGGCATCGGAGGTGGTGGAGCTCCCGGCGGGGGGAATACGTTTGGAGAGCTCTCACTCTCTCTAACCCAACCATCCGACCATCCCTCCGGCGGCGAACCTGAGTCCCCCTGCGAGCCCTGCCCGGGACGGCTTGCCCTGGCTGGAGGATGGCGGCGCCTGGGGGAGGCTGCAGCGCACCTGACTCTCTGGCTCCCCTCGCTCGAGTGTCGGAGCGGACGGGCTTCCCTCGCCGGGTCTCCAGCCCCCCAGCAGCGCCGGAGCGCGGACTCGGTCGGCCCCCTGAAAACTGAGCTCCGGGTCCCGACGAAGAGCTAGACCGGGCTCCAGCTGGTCCTCTCTGTGGGTGAGTCCCGCTGAGATCACCGCCCTGCCCCCCCCTCGGGGCTGTGCAGCACGGGGCGGACGGGTCTTCTGGGGACCTCCGCTGCGGGCAACCGCTCTTTCCAGCCCACTCCAGCACTGGCCCTCTGGCTCTGAAGCCAGGGCTGCACCCACGGTGCCTGCGCCACAAAGATTGACTCTAAAGGGTCCTTGGAAAGAGACTCTGCTTGCCCCACCGGCCCGATGGATTTGAAGCACTGAGAGGCCACTCTGCTCCCCTACAGCTTGACTACAGGCACAGACAGCACGGACACCAAGCTAATCAGGTACCAAAAGGAAAGGGGTCACGGACAAACACACCAAGGGGTCCTGGAATTAATCTAATAGGAGCCGTGGAGCCGGGTGAAAGGGCCACTGTTCAGAAGAAACCCTTTGAGAGGGTCCAAGCGCCCTGGTATAGCCTTCTTGAAATATAACTGTACTGGGACACAACAGTTAAAAGCTCACAACAACACCAAAGTACGGACTGAGTGCTCTTACACACTCCTCTCCTCAGGAGCCTGGGGTTTCCACGCAAAGCCAATCAGCGCAATCTACAGCACCCCGGGGATGCCCAAATCTGGGACTAGGCGGAAAACACGGAGTATACAAGCCTATTTAACGCTTCAACCAAGAGACCCATCCTCTATCCCTGCTCTAACCCCGGAGCTGAATACCAATATGGCTGTGTCCAAGAAGGATATGGAGAATATGTTCAAGTCCTTTAAGCAAGATATCACCCAGGAAATCAAGAAGAAGATCAAAACCTCCAAGGACTCTTTGGCCCAGTCGCTTGCGGATCTTACTTCCCACCTTGGGGGGCTGGAATCCAGAGTCAATGACCTAGAGAATGTTACCTGCGTGCAATCCCATGACAATGATGCCCTGGCGGGAAGAGTGAAGATCATCGAGGAACACCTGGAGGACATTTGGGCAAAGCAAGCTGACCTGGAAAACAGGTCGAGACGAAACAACATACGCCTGCGTGGAGTCCCCCGGAATATCCCCGACCGGGACCTAGCGGAATATGTCGAGACATTCTTCAGAGCCCTCTTAGAGCTACCACCAAATGAAGAGCTAAAATTGGACAGAACGCACCGTGTGTATTCCTCGGCCCAGCTGAAGAAGAACTTGCACCCAGACGTACTTACCCGGGTGCATTTCTACCGCCAGAAAGAAGACATCATGGCGGCAGCCAGGAACGCAGACTCAATTCGATTTCAGAGCACTGAGATACACCTATTTCAGGACCTGGCCCCATACACCTTAGCCCGCAGACGGCGTCTGCACAGAGTGACAGCCTGGTTGAGGGATCAGAGGATCCGGTATCGTTGGGGGTTCCCCTGCAAGCTAATATTTGAACTCAACAACCAACACCACATAATATCCTCGGAGGAAGAAGCGAAAATCCTGATGGAAGAGACACCCGACGGGCTGGATCACAACCCACGGCCCCCGGAGGGGGACGAGTCCACCTCTCGTCCGGCGCCAAAGCCTAGGAGGGGGAGATCCCGCCGTAGACCGGAGAACGCAATAGCCTCTAATGATGAATCAGAATCGAGGAAGACATCAAAAACCTCCGGCGGGGCCCCTTCACCGGCGTCCTCGGAGGGGAAGAGTTGGGCAGAGATCTGTACAGGCTGAAGGTGAGAGATTGACTTTATACCCTCATCTTCCGAAGGACTGTACCAAGCGAGGACACCACCTGTTCCCCGCCATGACTTGATAGGGGAATCCCGCTGAGAGAGTGGGGAGCATAACTCCCAACGAGGTTCTCTCCCATGCACAGGAATGTTACTCTTCCCTCGTTTCTCTCCTTCTTGAAGGTCTCATCGGAGGCCTACAATCAAACTGCTACCCGCAAATAGCGATCGACTACTCCATGTTAAACCCCAGTTTAAGTACGTTATCTACCTACTACCGCTGAACCTTGGATCTAAACGTAGTTTGGGTTTAGAAATTCTCTACTACTAACCGACTTGGGAGCCAGATTGGATGGCGCCCTACAACAGTATTACTCGGGTTAAATTACCTTGGGGACTACGACCATTGCAGTTCTTGATGGAAATAACTAGCGTAATTGATCTTTTAGACCTTTTTTTTAAGTTTCTTAATGAGTTTCTTATGTTATGTTTTCCTCTGACGATATCAGAGAAAGATTATGTTCTGGTTCACCACACCCCTCATCCTGGTTGCTCCACTGTGCCCCACTTAAGGAAACGCACCTGCCCGGCGATGGCCGGGAGATTCAAATTACCCATGAAACCTGAGCGACTGAGCCATGGCAACACCTAGCTACAAATTTATCTCACTTAACGTGCAGGGTCTGAATTCCCCTTTGAAGCTAAAAGCACTCCTCCATAGACTGAAGTCTTTAGATGCCTCCTTCTTGTTCCTTCAAGAGACACACTTGTGCCCAGCGGATGAATTCTGCCTGAATGACAGAAATTATCCCATTCGATTTTTTGCATCGAGTGGTTTGAAGAAGCGTGGGGTTGCCATCCTGGTGCGCAAAGGGATTTATTTCAAAACTAATGGACAGTTTTGTGATGAAGAGGGGAGGTTTCTGCTGGTTAACGCCACACTAGACTGCCGCAAGGTCACCCTAGCTTCAATCTATGGCCCGAATGCTAACCAAAGTCAGTTCTTCACGAAGCTGTCCAAAGCTCTATTTGACCACGCTGAGGGGGAGGTAATTCTAGGGGGGATTTTAATGCTGTAATCAATCCCTTGACTGACAAAACACTACCCCCCACAATAAACGATGGAAACAACTTTAAGGCCCTCACCTCTTTGCTGAGAGATCATTCCCTGATCGAGGTGTGGAGATATTTCCACCAGGACGAAAGGAACTATACGTTCTTCTCACCAGTACATGGAGGGTTCTCAAGACTTGATATGCTCATGATAGCCGACTCATTGATCCCAAATGTGCTAGAGGCTGAGATCCTTCCAGAGGCATTAGCAGATCACTCCCCGGTCCTACTATCTATCACACCCCCTCGCTCACCTCTCCCACGAAACCCCCCTGGAGGCTAAATGACTTTCTTTTAGACGACCCAACGATTCGGGCCCACATCAAGGAAACTAAAGAGCTGTACCATAGCGAAAATGACACAGGAGACGTGGGTTTGGGGACTATCTGGGACGCAGGGAAGGCGGTACTCAGGGGCCACCTAATGGATCAGGCTGGGCAACGGGGAAGAGCCAGGAAATTGTTTTGTGAGCAATTAGAGGAGGAAGTCCTCAGACTCGAAGGGCTGCATAAGAGGAAACCCACTCGGCACATATTAAGAGACTTGAGGGTGGCCAAGAAAGCGTTGGAAGCGCATCACGTGGGGAGGGCGGCCTATGGCATGATGCGCACCAAACAATTCTTTTACACAAAAGGGAATAAAGCGAACAGATTATTAGCGGCCAAAATTGGGAAGCAGACCAAACAAAATAGAATAGACTTTTTGAGAGACAGGACAGGCAAAGGCACATACTAGGAGGAGGGCAAGCGTCACATTATAGAAGACTACTTCACGGAACACGCTACCCCACATGTAGGGAACCCGGTCCTCATTAATGAGTTCATAGACAAAGCGGAGCTCCCACAAGTACCGCGATCCCTGAAGGATACCCTAGAAGCTCCAATAATGGGGGAAGAAGTAGAAGCTGTCATCAAATCCCTCCCCATTGGGAAGGCTCCGGGTCCAGATGGATTCACAAACAAATTCTATAAAACCTTTGTGAAAGAACTCCAACCGCATTTAACTACTTTATTTAATACCCTGTGGGAATCGGGATCAGTCACTTCATCTATGGCCGAATCATTTACCACCTTAATACTAAAACCTGGAAAAGACCCGGCAGACTGCGCCTCCTATCGGCCCATAGCTTTGCTTAACACTGACGGTAAGATCTCCAGTAAAATCATAGCGCGTCGGCTGGGGGAAGTATTACCTAAGTTAATAGACCGAGACCAGACGGGTTTTATTCAGGGTAGATCGGCTCATGACAATATCAGAAGAGCAATTGACCTGATAGCCCTGGCCCCCTCTATATCAGCTCCACTTTCCCTACTGTCATTAGATGCCCACCGCGCCTTTGACAGCATGTCATGGAATTACCTACACTCTGTCCTGAAGGGCTTTGGGTTTGGCCCGCACTTCTCCAAGCTGATACTGGCCAACTTTCAAATCCCCACCACCCAGGTTCGAGTCAACGCCCATTGGACTCCACGGATACCTCTTGGCAGAGGGACCAGGCAGGGTTGTCCCCTATCGCCTTGGTATTTGCGCTTGCAATGGAACCGCTAGCCCAACATATCCGCCTACACTCTGAAATCCAAGGGTTCAAATTAAAAGATCAGACTCATAAAGTTGCCTTATACGCAGATGATGTGCTCTGCTTTCAGCGAGAGGCCCAGACCTCGGTCCCTCCGCTCATGGCCCTGTTAGATAGATCTGGGCAGATCTCAGGCTTCTCAATAAATGCAGCCAAATCTAAGGGGTTGAACCTGTCCGAAACCCCCGAGGTGCTAAATGCCTTACAGAACAAATTCTCCCTTAGCTGGGTAACCTCCAAAATAACATACCTTGGAGTGCACTTAACTACAACCTACTCTGGGCTGAGAAGGCCAATATTCCCCCGCTATTTAAAGAAGCTAAGCAATCACTACTAAAATGGGGTCCCCAGGAGATTTCTTGGCTGGGGCGAATAACAGCTGTTAAAATGACCCTACTACCCCACCTCCTTTACGTATTTCAGGCGCTCCCAGTTCATATCCCAGAGCGAGACCTACAAGACCTTTAGAAAGCGATATGCCAATTCATCTGGCAGCGTAAAACACCTAGAATCCAGCGCAAGATCCTTATCAGAAGTAGGCAGCTTGGAGGACTAGGGCTCCCATCTACTGTAAGATACTATCGTGCATCTCAGATAGCCCCTATCCTGGGCTGGGCTGTTCAAGAGGACCCCCCCAAATGGCGGGACATAGAACAGACATTCGCCGTGGCCTTCCTTTTCTACCCCGAGAAGCGCAAGCCTCACTAATTCCTCATCTCCCAACCACGAGCGCCTCACTCAGATGCTGGGACAGACATCTCACCTTAAGAGGACTGACCCCGGGTCTGGGCCCTATGACTCCGATCACACAAAACCCGGTCTTTACTCCGGAGCTTCAGCCTAGATCTTACCATAAATGGTCGGGAACTAAAATCTTGAGGCTGCATGAGACATACGCCGACGGTGTCCCCTTAACATTCATTCAATGCAAGGAGAAATTTAACCTCCCAGAATCTGAAAGGTTTAAATACATTCAACTTAGGCACTGGATCACCAACCCGTTAGTTAAAAAAGCAGCCAGTAGACCCCCCATAGGCCTAGAACTAACTGCGGTAGAAGGCCAACACGCCCATAATGTAGCTACGTGCTACCGTTTTACAGCCCCAGAGGAGGAGGAACTGCCGTACATGGTAGCTTGGGGGAAGAGCTGGGGAAGGAGATTTCTCCCGAGTCATGGCAGAGAATCTGGGCCAGAGCACACAAGTCCTCCAGATGCACGACGGTGAGGGAATGTGCACTCAAAATATGCTAGAGATGGTATTTCACACCGCAGAGACTGCATGCTATGAATGTAGACTACCCTGACACTTGTTGGCACGGGTGCGGGGCAAAAGGGGACTTAGGTCACATGTGGTGGCACTGTCCGACTATTCAATCTTTCTGGTTGGAGATCCGCTCCAAAATTAAAGACATCTGCGGATCCCTCCTTCCCATGAACCCAATAGTGATGGTCCTGGGAGATTCTCCCGAGGACGGATCATACCCGCAATATGGCCCTAGAGCGCAGCTCATCACTCAACTACTGATGGCAGCCCGCCTTACACGCGCGCGCTTCTGGAAAGAGCCTGAGGGCCCTTACATTGCACAATGGTGGGTCAAGGTCTGGGAACTCTTGGGAATGGAGAAACTAACAGCCACATTATCGAATCGAACGGACAAATTCCGACAAATCTGGGGCCCATTTCTAGACCATGTGGAAGAAAAGGAACATATGTTCTTCCAACCAAGATTGATCAAATGCCTTCTCCAGCCCTGAGAAACTCAGTACAAACAAGGGACATGGTTGACCTGGCACCAGAACGGCAGGAGAATATCGGACACTAAGAGCAACACCCGGACTTGGGGGGGTGCAGGTGAAAAATGAACTTTGAACTTTGGATTTTTTTTTTTTCTCTCTTCTCTCCTCCTTTCCTTCCTTTCTTTCTCTACATACAACTGCAGCAATACATGCCCAGGAGTAACTGTGATGCCACAAATGAACTATAATGATCAAAATGAAATGTCAACCCACTATTAAATTAATTGGTCTCAGCGTTATTCATTGAGTTCTAGGTTGGCGAATTTTTGATGAACCGTTGCATCGCATTCAAATATCCTTGCCACTGTTTATACTGTTAAAGATTTCAATGTGAATTGATGTTTCAATAAAAAAGATTTTGACAAAAAAAAAAGACTCTGTTCCAAGCTGCGGGTTGGCCATCTCCCCTGTCCTTTCTTCAATTTGGCTTCACCATTTCTCCCCCACTCTCACTCACCAGTACCTTGGGATGGCAACCTCTCCAGCTGAGCCCTCTATCAACCTGCAGATCTCCACCGCAAGCTGCCATCCACCGCACCTCCATGGAAATGGAAGAGGGGATCTGCTTGGAGTCCCACCTTCCATGTCCATGGCAGCCATTTTTATTTTCTTTCACTGTCTCTAAAGGGCATATGATGGCTGCAGTCTGTGATTTCCCTGTGGGTTGCCCAGGATGCTTATAGCAATAATACCCATTTATAAGGGCTGGACCAGGTGGTAGGAGCCTGGTAACCCCCGTTAAGGGCTCTTGTTCTTCCCAGAACCAATAACCTGGGCATTCTACCAACTGGTGCGACTAGAGGAAGTGGTCTGGCCTTGCTGTATTTCTCATTCTCAAGGTGCATGATACAGGAGAAAGCACCAAGTGTTGACCCCATCTTACAACCACATCCATACGTAGAAGAAATCCGGAGAAACAAACTCCATAACTTCCCTGCAATTTCCAAATCCAAGAACTCTTCACCATTGAAAAAGAAGCTAAATATCATTAGAACCCCAGAAAAGCATTCTAGGATGCTATAGTCATAAACTCCTCCGAGTGGGGGCATTAACTGGTCTGGTAATGCCCTGGGGCAAACGCTAAGGTCCTCATTTCGCTCAGGTCTGTAACCCAGCATCAAGTCATTACTTGACCCGGTAATGCCCTAGTCCGGTGGGGTTAAATGCTCAAGTATATGCAGAATCCCCTTTTGGGCCTAAGGATGAATATAGGAGTTGACAAACTACAGAAACTTTAGAGCACCCACAATGCATTAACTGGCTTGGTCCTACTACTCACTACCCAGTTTACTTTAGATCATCATGTCTCACTATGTCAATATTTACTTTATTTAAGAAATCAGACCATCGAAGCATGTCGCAAATATATATTAAACACACGCAAGGTACAGGTCCTTCATACTTACTTTGGTTATGCAGATAACTAATGGCTGGCCTCAAATGACCCTCTAACTATAGCCAACTGAACCCTAAGAGTGTACTATCCCTACACAGAGGTGATGAGCTGCCTATCTATGGTGAGGGGGACAGAAAAGAGAGTGACCCTCTTCATAATAATGCTAGAAAGTCCAAGCGCATGAATGTTTCCAAACACATGTACTGCTTTAAAATGTCTCCTAAAGGGGAAACAGACTTGGCAGAAGTGGAAGAGAAATGTGCTTTAATACTTCCACTTATGTGCTCAAAAGACAATGTAAAAAGAATTCAAAAGGTTTTTTTTAAATCCAGGGTGCCAGTTACTAGCTGGGCATCCCACTAAAATCCATGGTCAACCAGTTTCATTAGGTTGTACAATTGCTTTGATCCCACTTTCTTCAGGACACAAATGGTAATTTGCGACAGATTTACAAACACATATTTAACATTGCATCCATCTATACATTGTGATGAATCATGGGATGATGTCACTTCTCCCCACAGGGGAACCCTTCCCTCTGAGGCCATGGAGGTGAGGCTACTAACCAATATTCCCCCTAGGGGTGATAATATGCTGGAAGACCTCACAGAGAGAGACTCCCCTCCTGGGGATAGGGACCCACGTTCAATATTGGAACTCCCCAACCCTTTCTTTCTTGAAGCACCAACATGTGTACCTAACACCTCTAATCACCTAGAGAGTACTAATATCATGTATAGAAATACTTGTACATGTACAAAAAGGAAAGATTTGAATAACATTGCATTGACACTGAAAACAGACTTTGAATGTCCGCTGGGGATGAACCAGCTACACTGTACAAAGAGAGACAAAGGACTGCACATAAAAGAGAGGATCAGGTATACATCCTGGAGAGCCCGGGATTTTCAAACCAGGAGAGAAGGATCGCGGAGAGAGTGGATTTGCAATATGCTGAACGCCAGCAGAAGGTCAAGTCCAGCTGGGAACAGCAGCAGGAGTGGAACAGACGGCAAATGGGAGTTACATCCTCTGAGGACAGACTGCAGAACGGAGGACGTCATGCACCCAGAGAGTCCTGCAGGGATCTACCAGGAGCAGACCTGACTATAAGCCCAGAGAGGAGAAACAGTGGTGTGACCTTGACGATGTGCACCATTCGGTCCAACAACTAAGCTGAAACTGTGCAGGGACGAGAACCGCGAAGCCATCAAGGAATAGCAGAAACAGAAAAGAGAAACCAGAGCAGCCACCAACATGGACCCTAGTCTCGGGAAGAACCGGTGGCATGCCACTGCCCAGAGGAAGGTAAAGGGAGGCTTGGAAGACCCAGTGGCAGAGCGAAAGGCTGCTAGTAAAAGAAACTGTAACCTGTACATCGGGAGTAATCTCCCGTGCCCGAGTGCCAGAGACAAGGCTACTGATGAAAGAAACTATAAACTGTGCATCAAGGGTAATCTCCCTCGGCCCTGTGGCAGAGATAAGGCTACTGGCGAAAAAGACTGTGATCTGTGCATCGGGAGTAATCTCCCTTGGCCCAGTGGCAGCGACAAGGCTACTGGTGAAAGAAACTATGAACTGTGCATCAGGAGTAATCTCCCTTGCCCCAGTGGCAGAAACAAGGCTACTGGTGAAAGAAACTATAAACTGTGCATCAGGAGTAATCTCCCTTGCCCCAGTGCCAGAGACAAGGCTACTGGTGAAAGAAACTATAAACTGTGCATCAGGAGTAATCTCCGTTGCCTCAGTGGCAGAAACAAGCCTACTGGTGAAAGAAACTATACGTTGTGCATCAGGAGTAATCTCCCTCGGCCCAGTGGCAGAGATAAGGCTACTGGTGAAAAAGACTGTGATCTGTGCATCGGGAGTAATCTCCCTCGGCCCAGTGGCAGAGACAAGGTACTGGTGAAAAAGACTGTGATCTGTGCATCGGGAGTAATCTCCCTCGGCCCAGTGGCAGAGACAAGGTACTGGTGAAAAAGACTGTGATCTGTGCATCGGGAGTAATCTCCCTCGGCCCAGTGGCAGAGACAAGGTACTGGTGAAAAAGACTGTGATCTGTGCATCGGGAGTAATCTCCCTCGGCCCAGTGGCAGAGACAAGGTACTGGTGAAAGAAACTGTGATCTGTGCATCGGGAGTAATCTCCTTTGGCCCATTGGCAGATATAAGGCTACTGGTGAAAAAGACTGTGATCTGTGCATCGGGAGTAATCTCCCTCGGCCCAGTGGCAGAGACAAGGCTACTGGTGAAGGAAAATATAAACTGTGCATCAGGAGTAATCTCCCTTGCCCCAGTGGCAGACATAAGGCTACTGGTGAAAAAGACTGTAATCTGTACATGGAAAGTGATCTTCTTTGACCCAGTGGTGGAGATAAAGCCACTGGGGGAAAGAACTCTAATCTTGGCGTTGGGGATAGTCTCCCTCGGCACAGTAGTGGTGATGAAAGTACTGAAGAAAAGAACTGTGCAGTGTGGGTCAAAAGTAAACTCCCTTATACCAATATCATCAAGAGAAATACTGTTCAAAGTTGGGAATCATTGGTAAATCATCAGAAAACCAAAGAGAAGATCTTTGGCCCATTACCCAATGGTGCAAAGGAGGAAAGTGGGGGAACTGTGGCAGGAGTTACAGCGTCTGATAGAAAGTGTTTGCTGATCATACCAAGGAACTATTTATACCAGGAGAAGGGAGACATTCTCCTGGTTGGCAAATTGGCACCCTAGAGTACCAGAAGTAGTAAAACTTCAGAAATCCTTGTTAGAACTGAGTCAAGAGAAGTGAGGCATTCTCCTGACTTCCCGATTTGAATTCTAAGTGTTTAGTGTTGGAAGGTTAAAACCATTTGTTAATCAGGGGGAAGGAGTCATCCTCCTGAACAGTATTTAGTGATTTTCTGTTAGTAGAAATAGGGCTAGATCAGGCATTTAAAATTTTAGGGATAGTTACCTTTTCTTTTCTTGTAAATAAATCTCACTTTGAACCCTGCCACCTCTGTGTCCGACTCCTGCTTCTGGCGCCTCGTCACAACATTTTCCTAAAAAAATAAAAGGATCATTGTCATATCATAACAGAATTTACACCATGCAACAATACCAAATAACTCATGTAATAAATATTACAAGAAATTAAAACTGCTAGTATCATCCAAAGTAGAAATGCATTCATCCTTTACCCATCCATTTTTCAGCTGGACATATGTAATAACATCAATAATCGTTGTATAAAAGTAAATTCTCTGGCAATAAAACAGACAAACTATAGCACTACCTACAAATGAATACCATGGTTCTAACCTTTATGTTAATTTTAATGTTAAAGATCATTTATGCCGCGCACAATCACGACCGGCGTGGTCCCCTGGCGCTCTTGCGAATCTGAAAAGGAAAGTGAGCGTTAGAGCCTTTTGGAAGCACAACTGAAATGGATTGGATGAAGAATAACTCCAACACCAAATAATCAAACCAACTCAACAAGCTGGCAAAGCGTTTTCTGTTTTAACATCAATTGTCTAAAACAGGGAGTTACAACGGACATCAGCGGATGTCGCACAAACGTTCTGAAAGCATTTCATAAAAAATCACACTAATATACAGAAAATGTGTTATTTGTGATGTCATACTATGTGGAAAAATGAGAAAAACCTATGGGGGTTTTGATACGTTCAAGGGGAACATCTAAGTATACTTTCTATAAGGGACTGGGTTGTGATTGGACAACTACTGTCAGGTGGACCACATATGCCCACCTCTAGTGCATGTCATTCTTCATCATTATTAAGTACACAGTTTCTAACTGGTCTTCAAACCATAAGGCCCTTCTTTATATGGCCCTCTACAATTGGTTGGCACGCTCGTGCCAGTCTGGAACATTCGGTTCACTAGCAGCACGTAAGCTCATACCCGAGGTGGCAGGAGGTGGACTTGACTTTACCTCCCCACCCAATTAGCCCAACGTCTCCCATTACCCATGCCCTCTGCCATGAAGATTGTCTTTGAACTTGGCCTTGCAGTGTATTCTCGTCTCTGGGAATATAAGGGAGTGTGAGCACACACTATCATAGTTCAGAAACTGCATGCCCAAATCTTATTTTCACCCTTGACTCATGTGACAGAAGACCACAATTCAGCCAATTTTGAAGCATTTAATTGTCCTGAATTAATAAAACTTGCCACTCTTGTTGTTCTTTCTTTGCACCTTAACAAGGATTGATTCAGCATCTCAGGTTCACTGCCTTGAAGAATAACCAGTCTTGGCTGCTTCAGCCTTGGCACCAAGCCAGACAGCCCTTCTCGATACTTCCACGATCCAAGCTAATTCTTTGCTGCGACACAACTTTCGGTCCATCTCCATGGGATTGAACTTACTATATTTGTGACACCAATGTCCAGTTTCTATACAATGGCGGCTCCGCCTGCAGTCTATTCACTATGTATAACCAGCTTCTATGATCACTTACTCTACTTGCATTGCTGCATCTGTACATTTATTGCATTTTCTATAGTGCTTCTCACACATGCAATCTTCTTTTCGCATATGAATGCTCACTCAATTCTTGATTTCGCCATCAGGTTCTATAAGGTCCATACATCTTCTTCAGCCTATCTTCTCAGTGTGCCACTCCCATCTCTTGTGATGTCACCAGCTCCTCTTTCTCTCATTTTCATATCCGTTCGGGGAGCTCCTCCATTAGATTGTCTTCTCTACGGGAATACATTTGATGTGACTTTCTCAATCGATAACTTTTCTCAAATATTCGTAGCGGAATAGTCACAACTGCTGGTGTCAAGCATGGCACAATTTCAGGCTCCCAGCATATAGGTAGTAGGGGGTGGGACTTCCTCCAGAGGCATGTGGCTGCTCCTCTACAAAAGAGTGTGGTATGGGTTAATAGGGTATAGCGGGAAGAGGTAGAGCGAGAGTTGTGATGTCCTGTTGACAGCTTCAGTTCGGTTTGCACCGGTGAGCTTGGTGCAATTTACGACTCGGTAGACTCCCATGTGCTGTTGTTTGGGACTATGGCCCTCATTACGACCCTGGCGGAAAGGGGAAAACGATGGCGGAAATGCAATACCGCCATCGAAAAGCGCTCGGTGCGACTATGACCCGTCACCGCAAAGTACGAAGCCATTAGCGACACCGTAGTGAACGCCAACGCTAACTGCACTAAGCACGCGCGCGCGCACCATGCCAAACCGCAAACACCACCATGGTGCAACGGTACGGCAATTCCGACCCTAGCGGACATGTACCTAACGCCATCAGGCATGGCGGAATGGACCATTCCGCCATGGCGAGAAATACGGCATCGTGAACCAACCGTAAATGGCCCACTGAGTGCCTGTACTCCACTCCCTGGCCACATTGCACAACTCCTGGCAGGCGCAATGTACTCACACCATGCAACCAGTGAAATCTACAATTCACCCATGCATGCCAACGTAGAAATGCATGCAGGTGTTCGAAGCGCCCCGTGAGTGGGCATCCATGTACGGCATTTCACCATAGCCGTACTGATGCAGCACAGGCATGTGAAGGTACAAGACATCAAAATGGAAATCAAGAACACATGACACAAAACAACAGTAGTCCCCCATCGCTTGCCACCAGCGCAAGGCAACATCCAAAACAGCATCCTGAGGGGGATTGCACCAGACCTGTACTCTTGCCAGTAAACAAACCAACCATCAGCAGAAGCATGTACCACACAAGTTGGCAGAGTGACTGAGCAGCCAGGCACATCCCAAGAGGGGCCGATGGGAGCTGCAGGGCACAGATGGCATGAATACAGAAGCTATTCCAATGGACATGACCCCAGTCCCCCTCCAACAAACGCACGCAAACACAGGCACCTGTGACCAGCCACATTCTGAACATCCCATCATACCATCAATCGACCTGGCTGACAGGCACCAGTCGGCCAAAAGCCAATCCCCCGCCCCTGAACAGCACATCATGTAAACAGTCACAATGGCAGCCCCTATCCGTGACCACACTGTGCTACGTAGGCAAAAGCGGCCAGTACTGTACCACACAACTCAACTCAGAAGGCGGAACACAATGCAGATCATCTCGCAATACATACCGCCACAAATCGAAAATCGCCACATCACCTGCAAAGAATAACGCAACACGCCAAATATCGGAATACAATTTAAATGCACATCCAAATGACAAAGGCCTCACAGCAATTTGTAAAATAACACCAAAACATCCATCATCACCGAGGGCTGCATCTGCAATAATTGACCAGCTTCCACTTGTGTGACGCCCTGTACCATCATGGCACACAGGGCCAACATCAACGTTCCAAAAGGCAACATGGAAGCGGCAAGAACCGCAGGTCCGTCCCATGAGGCAGGCACTAGTCCAGCTGAAAGGCCGAAATGTTGCACCTAGCCACCAGAACAGCGTAAGGGCATGTGGCCCATTGGCGATCGTCCCATAAGATCGTAATGCTGCTCCACTGATTCACCCGAAGCTGCAGGTGTCGAGAGTAAAAACCATCTGGAGGAGTGGCGTACAGATGGCATCTGCAATAGGGCAGGAGATACCTGTCACCAAAATGAAACACAAATTAACCGATTGCACTACATGACACATGATGCATCACTATCTTCATTCAACACACCAAATCCACACCCATATGCATGCTAGCCCACTCCAAAGGAATATACACACCCCTAAATCAGTATCGATACATAACGAAACCAATCGAGGTTAATACACCATTGGCAACGTCGGTTACTGTGCATGCGTCCGTCAAGATAGAACCCATGACATGGGATTAGTAACGTGCCTAGACACAAGTGTATGAAGGCGCGTCGAGACAGGGAGGATCCGACAAGGGCAGATAGACGTAAGTCCCACTATGGCAGCCTTGCATCACATAGCGCAGGGGAAGGGGATTGAATCAAAAAACACATGTACATGGCAGACCCTAAATGGAATCATCTGTCCATGCATCCATTCATCATTCCCTCATCCCGCAATGAAAACGCATGAACATTCACTCACATAATATGTGAAACTTCCATCGCGTCTGTGCGTAATGCAGTCTGCAAAAACCACTGTGCTCCTGGCCGGATCTGTAGTGTCGTGAAGCTAGATGGACTTGGGAACGTCCTGCCTTATCGTCCACTACGCTATTGCGCATCCCATTCAATTCATGTCATTCATTGCTTGCTCGTTATGGGCCCTGTCCCAAGGACATTCAACAATAGAACGTTACATTTCCAGGCAGACCTGTGGGCGTCTCCTCACCGCTACTTCGCAACCAAAAATCCTGGCCTTCGAATTCCTCACTTGCAACATTACGTCGAAAAGGCTTCTGTGAACGCTTGCATTCACAATTACATCAATGTAGTGCGGCTGTGTGTCATAATGCTAACTGGCTGCAATCACAAATGGGACGCCACGCCCGTCGGTGAAGTACGATACTGTGCTGCATGAGGGTCGGCCATCGATCGAGCCCTACATACCACTGACTCTTCACAGGTATGTAAGCGGCTGCAATCATAGCATGTGTAACAATGGGAGCATAGCATGAAAATCAGTCAAAGTACATCACACTGCCATCGGGATTTGATACATGATTCCAATCCCAAGATGCCATGCGGCCAAATGCAGCCTTACGTGCGGGACGTGCTCGGCCAGAAGGGATTGCATCTGCCACAGATTCATTCAATCAGCACAGGTGGAGGCCATACAGGCCGACAGCACATATATAGCAGACCCAAACCCCTCCCACAACCACTCCCACTCCAAAATGCTACCGGCAGGACTAGCGATGTTGGGCCTGGGGCACCAGATAGCACTGCAAGTGCTACAACTACAAGAAGACGACGAACAACAACAGGTACAACAACCGGGCGCACAGGGGAGAAGGAGGAGAAGGAGGAGGAGGAGGGCAAGGCAGGGTCAGCAAGGCCCACAAGCACTGCCACTACCACCACGCAGGCGGCCCGCAATCCCACGCCTCCGAGCTGATCCGTTCAACCTCACTGCTGAGCAGATCCACACCCTCTACCGTTTGGACCGGGACACCATAATCGCCATTGTGGACATGACACATGCTGACCTCGTGAGCATGATAGATAGCCCAACCGCCATCCCACCCCTACTGAAGGTGGTGTCTGTACTCCACTTCCTGGCCACAGGCACCTACCAGCACACAGTGGGACAGTTGCATGGCATTTCACAGCCACTGTTCTCACGGACACTCTCCCAAGTGCACGATGCCCTCCTGAAGCACGCCGACGACCACATCACACTACCACGCACGTACCAGGAGATTACCAACGCAAAGGTGGGATTCCATGCACTTGGCGGCATCCCGGGTTGCATTGGTGCCATCGACTGCACCCATGTTGAATTGGTTGTCCCACATGCCATGGAGGTCCAGTACCGCAACCGGAAACAATTTCATTCAATCAATGTGCAAATGGTGTGTGACTCCAACAAGATCTTTACGCATTGTTGTGCCAGATTTCCAGGATCTACCCATGATTCTATGGTCCTGAGGAACACAAGAATACCACGCTACATGGAGCGACACGCAGGGCACAGATCCTGGCTACTCGGTGAGTCTCATTCCATGCATGACATCGTGGCCCATTTGATGCGTCAATGACCTTGCAGGAGGGGGGGGGGGCTACTTAGCACTATCATTCCACTGACACCCTTTATTCGTCCCATACAGGTGATGCCGGGTATCCACTGAAGAGATGGCTCCTTACACCAATCCGGAACCCACAGAACCAGCATGAGGAGGACTACAACCATGCCCACTCACGTAGCCGTGTGGTCATTGAACAGGCATTCGGCCTACTGAAGGCTCGTTTCCGCAGCCTCAGCAGGTCTGGCGGGGCACTCATGTACAGCCATGAGAGGGTTTCTAAGATGGTCATGGCATGTGTCATGCTGCACAACATGTGCATACGTAGGAATGTGCCCATGCCCCCTGACGCTGTACTGCATGCACCTGAAGATGATGATGATGAGGGTGGGGATGTGGAGGGACGCCAGGGAGTCCATGAGGCACAGGATGCACGTGCAATCCGACAGAGCATCATAGATGCATGCTTCTAGCAACCACGCATGGTGCCTATTACACGGAAAGGGGACCTGTGGCACTGTGTGTGTGTAGTACAGGCACATAGTGGACTGTACGCCTATGAAGGCCTCGTACGCAAATATCAATGTCCACACATGTCATTGGATGATAATGAAGTGCTGTATTGTTAATGTGATTTGATTCATACACCCTATGGACCCGCCACCCAGTGAAGCCCAACACACCCCCTCCACCCTACTTCCTCCCCCCCCAACACCAGTGTCCAGATATGCATGCTGCCCGTGGGTAGACGCTATTGCAAGCCCCCTCTACGGGTATCAGGGGCACCCCTGCCCGTGGAGCGCAGGTTCCTGCCAGATCTGCGTTGGGGGCTGCCCTGGACGGAACTTGCCACGGATGACGTCTCTGCCTGCTCGCGTCCATGCATGTCTCTGAGGGTTTGTGAGAGCTCCGAGAGCACACGGCGCACAGCAGCAAGTTCAGCACAAACGTCTTTGGACGTCGCATGCAGTTCCCCCCTCAGGCTCTCGGTGCTTCTCTCCATTTGTGCTCTCAGGCTCTCGGTGCTTCTCTCCATTTCTCCCCTGAGGCTCTCACTACTTTTCTCTATTTGTGCCCTGAGTGTCTCGGTGGATGTTTCCATGGCTGCCCTGGAACCCCCGCATTCATTTGCATGGTCCTTGAGTAGCGTGGACGCTTCCTGCTGTTGCTCGATCAGCAGGTCGAGGGACTGTTGCCTCTGCTGGGCCATGGACATTTGCGGTGGTGTGACAGGGGGGCTGCTCAACACATGTTGCCTTGGCACAGGACTTGTGGGGGTTGGCCAGTCGTCGTCTTCAGGGTGCCCCTGCGTGGTTTCGTCATGGTGTAGGGGATGGAACATGCAGGGGGATTGGGAAAGGTCATGGATGGTACCTACGTCGCCAGCACTGTTTTCCGTGTCGGAGCATGCTGGCATGACAGCTGTGTCACCTATGGTGCTGCTACCACCAGAGGCAGTGCCATCAGATACGTTCTTTGGGGGGACCTGTGGTGCTGGGGTTGTGGACTTGCTGGCTGCTGGGGTGCCTGTTGCAGTCCCCTCCAGTGTGCTGGCACTTGATTCCTGCTGCTGCCGTGTCTTGATCCTTGCACCTGAGGTGGAGGCTCTTGGGACGTTGGTCCTGGCCCTCTTTGCAGGCGTGCTGGTAGGGGTGTCCTGCAGCTCGTCGTTGGTATCGGACCCTGTGGTGGAGTAAAGAGGGGCGAGCGTTAGTTATGGGTCTGTCGGATTTGGAATGGCAACGTGTCAAATGCATTGGGGTGGTACATGAGGCTGATATGGGACTGGGCCTTGGAGGTGGTCTCATTTTCGTGTGGATTGAGGATGCATTCATTTGGCTGCCTGCAGTTAGGGGGTGCATGCTGCACATGTAGGGGTTGTTTATGGCATCTTGATTAATTTGTTTATTCATTCTGACTTTTAGAGGGCGCTGTCAGGGCAAAGTATGTATTGCACTATGGGGTCACATGGTACTGCACATGTTCGTGGTTTGTGGATTTCGCATTGTTTCTCTTGGCAAACCTACCTGATTCTCCGGATGTCGGCACTCCTTTCTCCATCCCTCCGACTCCCTCTATGCTCTCCATTCCTATGGTGGAGGCGCAGATCTCCTCCCAGGGGGTCAACTTGATGGGCGACTCTGATCCCCCCCCGGTAGCTGTGGCGATGTTCCTGTTCGCAGAAAGTATGCTGCGTACGCGGATCCGCAGGTCGTCCCACCGCTTGCGACATTGCTGTGGCGTGCGGGGTGTTGTCCCCACCGCACTTACGCGCTGTGCCACAAGGGCCCATATGGCCTTCTTGTTGGCAAGGGCCGTCCTGGTCATTTGACTGGAGAAGACGACGGCGGCATTTTCCTGCAGGGTCTCGGTCAGCACGGTCAGTTCCTCTCGGGAGAAGTGGACCTGCCGCTTGCGATCACACGCTTTCTTGGCTACCTTTCCCATATTTATTTTTTGAACTGGGGTTGCTAACGGGTTGGGATGTGTGTCAGGGTCGGATTTTTAATGGTTGTGTTGGGATTCGGATTTTATAGTTGTGCGGCGTGCTGTTTCCCGTTCCGGCCACATGCTTTTACTTCCGTTTCCGTATATTTACGGTGCCCGTAATTTGCGGTGCCCGCTCATTACGGTGCCCGCTCATTACGGTGACCGCTAAGATGGGTGGCGGTATTGCACCTGGTGCAGCGTACGGCGGCGGTAAGGGCCGTTTTGGGGTCATTTCCGCCATCGCAGCCTTTCGGATTCCGCCATGGCGTAATGCTCGTGCCCGATGGGTCGTAATTAGCCGCACTTTGCTCCTTCGTGCAATGGCGGAAACGCTATTTACGCTGTTGCGGTCCGGTCAGTCAATTTCCGCAAGGGTCGTAATGAGGGCCTATGTGTTGTTTGTTTTGCTGTTGGAGTGTAGTGAAGTGCTTGCAGATTGCTGTGCAGAAAAGGAGTTGTGTTTGTTTATTGTTTTAAGAGGTGTATGTGGAATTTGAGGTTTTAGCGTTGGGTTAGTGGGGCTTTTCTTACCTCATTGCTTTGGACGTCTGTGCTCAGCATCTTTCCCCTTGCTGTGTGCTGGGCGTTTTGTAGCGGTTCATTTTTGCGGAGTGCTGCGCATGGTGGTGGATTTCCTCTGTAACTGTCTAGCAGTCTGTGGGCATGAGGTAATGAAGGCCTCCACCCGCCCCTTCGTGGCGATGGTTACCATGCATATACTACAAAAGTACTTTTTAATGGGGGAGTTTAAAAATAATCTTTACTTAGAATGCCCACGTTTGTCCCCCAATGACAATCTTTTTGCGCCCACAAATTAATCAAGGTATGCTCCTAACTACGCCATATTATTTCTTTGCCAGTCTTGCAATTCAGGTTAAATTGTTTGCTTAATCTTATATTTGGTCTTATTTGCATGGCTGCTGCTAAAAAAGATTCAAACGTGCAAGTTGCTCTAATGCCATTGACCAACATCAAGTAACAATAGGTTTCCTGGACACCGTCTAGTAGGAGGAGCAGAAAAGGTTGGAAGTATCGCTTCCTGTCAATAGAATTACAGGGACCAAAAGCCAAAAATTGCATATTCGTTTCTAAAGGACATTATTATCAGCTGTAACTGAAAGATATGGCTGCATCAGGTCAAAAGATCTGTGCATAAGATATCATTCAGCATAATGTCCCCTTGTTCTGACCTGTTCATCCTGTGACCCTGGAGGGAAGAAATACTTTTTTTTAAATTATATTCTTTGCTAATTTAGGAATTATATGTGGTTTACTGAACCATGATCTAAAGCTTAGTTGTATTAATTGTTTCTTTATATCGATTAGCCAAGAGACTTTCGATTTAGCTACTTGTGCAGTCCAATTAAACATTTTGAAAATTGGACCCCTAGGTAATTGACCTTCTCTGCTGTCTCTACTTCGAATGCATTAACATAGAATTTCAATGCAGTAGCAGGTTGACTCACAATAATGCAAAAAATCATAAACCTCACTACAAGATGACCGGTGCGGAATTAACGTTCCAGTATTAATGTATAGCGGCACGTTTCCACACCGGCCAACAACAAGTTTACCAGTGAGGCTCCTAAAATACCAGCAAAATCCCCATGTAATCCAACTGGACTCCATGGAATGGGGATTTACAACTGGCACTCATAATCCGGCAGTACCGCCGGACTGAATGCTGTAATAGTAAATCCGCCAGGATACCAGCAAACTTATAATGAGGTCCACTAACTTGGATTTAGAAATATGTATTCTTAAGCCTCACCTTTTCGTAAAGATGGCATACATATCAATTATTTATTGGAGTTATTGGAGGTTTTTTAGAAACCAAGCAATCAGCACTCGTGCCTAAACTCTATCTTGGCTAAATCAGGTCTGGTTGCAGCTTTAATAACTCTAACTCATTAATAAAATAATCTACATTTTTAAGGCTCTAAAACACATGCTTGGTGGACTCTTGTCTGTACCTAAAAAAAGGTCAGCGATTGCTACTTCTATGCAATGATGCATTGATGCCCTCAAATTTGAATCAAGATATATTAATAAGCTTAAGTGTATAATTCCTAGCCCATATCAGCGATGATCTTCCATAAAACAGGGCAATCAACTCTATTAAATGCCCATGTAGTATCCACAAAGGTTGAAAACAGTTTTCCCCTTCCTCGCATAATGTATTTTTCATAAGGAAATACAAGATGAGATACTGCTCTTTCACTATGACTCCTCCTGTAGCGTTCTCCAACATCCATTAACGTTATTGGCCGCCCGGACTAACAATTACACTATGGATAATCCATTTAATTCATGTTTTTTTTCTTAAATCTTAATCCCCCCTTATGATGATCTTTCTTCATTTGCAAAGAGTGATAGCAATAAATACAATTATATTAATATTTGACCTACTGCTTGGATATTGCTTTCTTTGTCTTCTTGAATATTGATATTGATGTTCGAACATAACCTACGGGGACTGCCCTTCTGATCACCCCAACCATCCTGCCAGATCAGTCATTTGGGAAGTAGGTAGGTAGGGAGAAAGCAATCTGTAAATCTGTAATTAAAACAAAGAACACAACTGTGTAATAACCATAATGCAAATCAGAAAAATGTGTGAACGGTATCTGTTATGAAATTGACAGAGGGTAAAAGGGTGGGGGAGAGTAATGCAAAGAGGAAAAGGGAAGGAGAGGTTTTTGGGAATTAAGGTATGCAGGAGAACCCATTGGTGTGCTGATGTTTAAATCATAGCCTAGAGTGGTTACTTACAGTTCCATGAAGTGACTGTTGAAATGCGAACATTAAGGCCCTGATTCATGGAATTATTTGCGTGTAAAACAGGGAGTTGCGTGCCATCCTACGTGAAAATCTCTGTTTGACGTGAAAATCTCTGTTTGACGAATGGATCAAAGAGTCCAAATAGTAACACTCAGGAAGACCGCGACAAAGGCCACAACAAGCCTGATGGAAGTGTAATATAAGAGGGAACCAACATAGTTCCAAGCTGGAAACAAGGGGCGAGTCAGAGGATGGCAAATCCCGGTAAACATCTAACAAAAGGTGAAGCCGAGTAACCTTGAACCCCGTAAATGATGTGATGTTGCCAGAGACAGAATTCTTTGTGGCGTGTCCATGGATAGAAGACATCAGTTTAAATCGTCTGTGGCCTGCATGCACAGAACAGAGAAATGGGACCACGACCTTTGCTGTTTTATTAATTGTGTTGTCCTGTGAGATTTCCAGGATTGAAGGAAACATTTTGGGTGGGATTGCCACAACTACCGCGGATGCCGAAGCCAGTATCAATTCCAGCACCACATCAAAGGTCACACCAGACAAGAACGGCACAGATGCAGTCCAGAGAGAGGCATCGACACATAACCCGATCTAATCCGAAGTAATGCTTAACCCTGAGGGAGCTGCTCCTATGTGTCCGGGAACACCTGTGGGAGCATTGCGCGTGTACCCGTTCACCTCTTGCACAGTCTAGGTTTTGAACTTTGTCAAGCAACCAAAGAGTGATATTTTAAGTAGGCTTGCTTCATCTCGGCCTGTGAGTAGCTGTCTCAGGGACTACGGAAGCACAGGCTGTCACAGCAGGGCTTCCGCTCTCTTCCACTGCCGCAGGGCTGTAAGGCACTTACATTGGTTTATGTCAGGAGCCAGTATTTTGAAACTGGTGAAATCCACTTCTGCACCGGTTCCGGCGTGACTGGGACCAAAAATGGCCCTGGAAAAGTCACTCTATATTAAATCGTGCTTGCAGTGCCAGGCCCTCTAGGGAGGGTTTGAGCTGTACTCCATCCAAGAGAATTTAGAAACATAGTTCTAAATAGCGTATCTTCTAGAACATTTATTGCTATATAGGGATTATATAGCAGTTAAACACAACAAAAAACGGAGTTATAAAATTTGTTAGGTGACGAAAAATATATTGGAAGTTTTATAACAAATTATTTTCTTCAAAGGGATGTGGGCGACCAGCAGGTATAGAAGGAAGGGGTGGGTGAATGGCATGGAGGACAAGAGTGGCAGGAAAACGGGGTGCCCACGCAAAAGAGGCCCGTAGTAAAGAGACCAACTGGGAAAGCTGCAGAGCTCCCTGTAGGCCGGTCCACCAATGCAGTGGATTCCAGGCACCGGTGCATTCTCTGCATTGCTGTCCACAAACAATAGATACCCGAAAACAAAATAAACACTGCCACCCAGATTATCGAGCAGCATCAGAAGCGCTGGGTGGCCCTTTTCATCAATGTTGGAGATATTGGACTTAAGGTCCAAGAGAGCTGTTTCGGTGCCATGCTGTGCTCGGAAGCCAGTCTGTTGCAAGGCCAGTATCTCATTAGCCTCTATAGAACTTTGCAATTGCAAGTAGGCATCTCTATCAATGATCTTTAACAAAAATGGAACTTTAGTTACGGGCCGATAGATCCCTGCCACAGCTAGAGCTAATGTGGTCTTCTTCAACAGTGGGGTATTCCAAGCCTCTTTGGGAACCTTAGGAACAGTACCCCCTTGAAGGAGGTGTTGACCCGTTTGGCGATCCAGGGGATGAGAACGTCAAGAGAACCCTTAAGGAGGGTTGTAGGACATGGGTCACCGGTACATGAGGCAGGCTTAAGGTTTAAAGTAATGTCCAGCACTTCTTTCTCGGTACAATTGGCCAGTTGGGAAACTATTTTAACTCTGTGGCCGGCAGTTTTATCAAGGAATTCATCTCGAACCGATTGACATCAACTAGGGTTTTTGAGGATAGGGGAAAAGATGGAGTCCTTACATTCAAATTCATTAAGAATTGTGAATAATTCTCTAGATGATGATTTAGCTTTCTCGACGTGGGAATTGAAATTCTTGGCCTTTGCTTCAAAAATAGTTTTTTTGTGATTATGGGCCGCCTTTTTACAAGTGCCTACAGGGTACTGGACTGGATGTATCAATAGTGCTTAACAAACAAGGAATGTATCTACATTCACTGTTGGAAGACAATAGCACCACCATCACCGTATGTTTTCTTGTTGATCCTTTTTACCCCAGATTTAGCTCGACGTCCATCATAAAAGCTCAGTATCCCTTCTGAACATGTTTACAAACATCACTGTAAGGAATTCTCAGCGTGTTCCTCTATCCAAACTGTGACATGATGATGTCATAACATTCATGGCATCATTGCGCTACAGTACATCCTTGTTGCTTGTTTTATACAATGTGGCTGCTCAGTGAGAAGAGGTAGGAGGCTCACTAGCTGCCACACTTCAGGACTTTTTACAGTCACTTCAGGTGGGCAATGAAAGATGTTATTAACTTGCCATTAAAGGTGTGTAGTTAGACATCCCTATACATTTATAGGTCGTCTTTCCTTTGCAGCACCTACCTTCATTATGAGATCCTGAATTGCTAGTTGGTAGAGAATAGGTCACTTACCCCTTCAGGTATGTTCATTCAGTTCACTACATTTGGTAACTATGATGTTTGTGGTTTTACATTTTTCACACAGTTTGTAAATTACTATTATGTTTGTCTGTTATTTATTTCTCTCATATGTTTGTCTGCAAAGTAAGTTTTAGGAGTTACTGGATGAGTTGGACTAGAAGTAGGCAGGTTGGACAACTATCATTTTATTATTGAGATAATGATTATGCTTTGGTGAGTAATGCAATTCCTACTTACCTAGTATTGCTTGGTTATTTATCTGCAGAATCTTTCCCTGAGGATGCACTTATGTCCGAAATGCATTGGATCAGTTGGAACCTTTTTCTGCCTGTGTTTTGGAAAATGAAGATTGTTTTATGTAAAAAATGTAAAACATGTGATACATTAAGTGACCGTCACACTACCATGGAACTCATTTGAGCTTATTTCATCACTTGTTTTGTATACCAAATAAGTTTGATTTATGAATATAGCACTCAAATACATTGACTGGGGCTGTCTGAGTACACCACTAGTGACTGTCCTGCAGTGTCAGCAGGACAGGGCCAAAGGTCACATGTGCATTCCTGAATAGTTGCTGGAACACAAGGCCCCAACAGGAAGAGGTGGCTTTTTAACTTCTCAAAACATATAAATTGTGTACCCAAGACCCAAACACTTTAAACTGTAAAAGTGAACCATCTCTAGTTATTAGATGGTGGATGCAGATGGTACACATGTATGCAGCAACATCATTTGGATGTCATATTATTGTCAGCTTCGTGAGGCAATCCGCTCATGCCAGGGTTTGGTGAATATGAGTTGTCTCTCCGAGGTGTACCCACAAAAACATGTGGGACTCTTCCCGGGAACCTGCTCATGAGACACCACCTGAGGAAGGTCGACACCTTCCTGCAGGGCACAGGAACCCTTCCTGGGGGTCGTTTGGAAACTGGTACTTCAGTCCGGGCTTAACAATAGCTTTCTCACACCAGGGTGGTGATGAGTGGAGTCAGGGGACTCAGGAAAGGTGTGGAGTTAGAGTATCTCAGAGGGGAGGTTGAGCCCGGGAGAGGGGTTTCAATATCTTGCTTTCTGCTAGGTCTCCCTAATCTTCCAGCCCTGTTCCCACTTCCTGCAGACACAGCACTCCGGGTATGAAATCAAAAGGCAAAGGACACTTGTTACAAAAGCCTGGATTAGTCATTGATCACAGACTTTCTCTGCTCCAATCTGCTGTAGCATTTGGCCTTAATAATATGGGGAATCCCTGCCCTTATTTGATTCATATTGGGACTTCAGGACAGTAGGGCTTCACCTAGAACTCTGTTGTGGATACAGTCTATTCCAAATTCCTCTGTCATAGAGGTGAAGACAGATTGCTCAAAGGAAGAGGAAAGCTCTTCCTCACAACCACCTCAAGGGGCTCGATTCTCAACTTGGTGCAGTGAGCGTGCAAAATAGCATGACTTACTGCACCATTTCTTGACGCCCAGGCACCACTGCCATTCTCATGTGGGCCTGGGCGTCTTCGCAAAGCACGACAGTGCGTTCGCTGTAATCTGCCTATTTCTAATGGAAACAGGCGGATTGCAGAATCTCGGCAGCATTTTCGTTAAATAACGAGGGAATCGTTATTTAACGAAAATACTGCCGAGAACACAGTTCCTATACACCAAAGTGAGCAGCTTCAACATTGCAGGATGTTGAAGCTGCTTACTGTGGTGTTTAGGAAAGTGTTCATATACATCCGGGTGGTGTATATGAACACTTTCATTTAAAGCGAGCAGCTTCAACGTTGCAGGATGTGTAAATGAAAGTGTTCATATACACTCGTGCGGTGTATAGAACACTTTCATTTACACCAAAGCGAGCGGCTTGCTTTGGTGTACATGAAAATGTCCATATACAACACGGGTGTATGGACACTTCCATTCACACCAAACAAGGCTTCTTGTGGCACTCCTCCAGTTTAACGGCACCAAAAGGTTACCGTAAATGTGCGCTAGTTTAGCACACATATTAAACTGGAGGAGTGCCACAAGAATAGGTTTCCAAAAAGCCAGTTTACGAATGTGGCGGTTGCTAGGTTGGTTTCCAACCCATCCTGACAACCGCCAAATGTATTCCGAAAGTGGTGCATTCCTTCCGACTTTGGAAGAATGCGCCACCTTCAGAATAGGTCTTAAGTACCGAAAAGGTTGTTAAGCCTTTTAACGTCCTTTTCGGTACTTAACATCTGCATGAGAATCGGGCCCAAGGTCTCATTTGGGTTGAGCTGCTGCAGACCACAGCAGCTCTGCAGACTGTGCACTGGAAACAGGATCTTGTTCATTGGTGATGAAGGGCCCCTGAAGGTGCCAGGCACGCATCATTGTGTGAAAGTGCTGAAAAAAAGAATGTGCCTTGCCCCTGCAGCCCTGGACAGGCTGTCCCAGCAAACACAGAACCAAGCAAGTGCCCACTGGCTCTCCCTGCATCTCAAACAGCCTTGGCACTGGCTTGGGCACCTTTGAGGCCGTCCAAGCTGCTGCAAGAAAACACAGAGTCAAATTTGACCTCAACACGTGACCCCCATGTACACCTCCAAGTTTTGCCAAAACTCTGCCGTATCCACATCTGACTCACGAGTCTTGTGGAATTCCAGGCCAAAAAGCCTGTCTCAATGCTGTTGAACCCCAAATACAAGACATATGTTATTTGAAGAGGCCCTCTCCCACTGGCCTGCCTTAAAGGATCCAAGTGGCTTTTAAGGTCCCTCATCTATGTTTTGTTTAAAGAAATCTTCATAAAATGTAGCATTTGCTGCTTAAACCATTATCCTACACCGCTGTCTTCACCCAGAATGCCCCTTTATTCCAAAGTCTGCTTTCTCTGCTTTTCCTATATCGGGATGGGCATTTAATGTCATTAATTAGTTGAGTGTATGGTTAGACTTTGTTAGTGTTCCTATTTTTCTAGAGCCTTGGTTGGACATACTTTCATTGTGTTTGCCCTTGAATGGATTGTCTGAAAAGCATGGAAGACACGGTGTTACCTCGTACCAGCAAAGATTTAAGACTCCCGTGTTTCTGTTTTTTTAATGGATCAGGTTCTGCAACCTTTAGCTATCCAGATGTTTTGGACTATAACTCCCATCACCCCTAACCAGCATAGGCATTGGTGTGGGAAATTGGGATTCGTAGTCCAAAACATCTGGGGAGCCACAGGTTGAAGACGCCAGAACAAGAATATTGTACGGGAAAGATTTCAATATAGGAAATTATTATAGTGGATCCTGGGAGAGGTTTGCTCATGTTTTTGACCTTTTATGTTTTGATGTTGATGACGTCTTTTTTGCATGTTATTGTATTCAGTTACTGTGTTGTAACAGCATATATATTGCTGAACAAATAACCGTAGTGCTTAGTTGACATCAGCAGGCTTTCTCCCTGCATTGCAGGAGTCCTTTGTGTAGGACCCAGTGGGCTTTCACTCGTCCACCCACTGCGCTAATTTGCTCTCACTTCTACCACAAGCCTAGAGGTAGATTCACAGGGTGCGTCAAGTCTTATGCAGTACACGGAGCTTCAAGACAGACAGGGGTCACACATGACTCTTTACTGGTCCGCACTTTTCACTGAGCTGGGTTATGCAATGCACTTGTTAAGGCTGGGCTGGGCCGGGCATGCATAGCCAGCAAGATAGCTCAGCAAGTTAAGTGCTCACTTCAGCTACCAATTTGCACCCTACAATCACATGCTTAAGTCCTGGGCCCACTTAGTGCTCCTTCTCCTCTCGGTCGATCATAGGGTACTGCTTAGTAATAATAACAACATGGAAGTGGGTGGGATTCTGCATGAAGCACTACATGCAATGTCGTATAGAAGCATATGTTATTTTGACAGAGGGATGCACACACAAAGATTGTCAACTCGCCCCAACAGGTGGTTTAGGAACATCATGTGTGTGCGAAGCCAGGTGCCCCTTGACACTCAGTGCATGCACAATATGCATGTGTTCTCTGCATGCACAATGTCTTAGTTTTAGTTACATCTCACAGTCCAATATGAATGAAAAAAATCAAGTCATTCACGGTCACTCGGCGTTTAATGATCGTGCCACTGTCTTTCAGAAATGTAACAATGCATCCAGAACTCTCCCGCCTCAGAGAAACAGTCTTGAAAGCATGAGCATAAAAGTCTGATCCTCCAGAGCAAACTCCACTCCAGGTCTTCGGAATAGCACAAAGTAAATGTGAAAGCACTGACTCTGAATGTGAGTAATTGAGAGTGTTCGGTTGTCCTGAAAACCTGGCGGGGATGCGTGGATGCTCCTGAGCCTTGCAAGCAAAGCACTCTCGGTGACTGTCCATTCATCGAGTCAGGGCATGGGGCTGTTTTGAGTGACTCACGTCTCCCCGTGTGACACTGTCTGTTGCATACCTGAGGAGTAGTCCGTCCAGCCTCCCAGGCCATGCACCCCACCCCCGCCGCAGGATTTATTGAAGCCCGGAATCGGCGGGGTTTCAGTTTAATTTGGCAATTAGAACGGAAACTTCAAAAATAAAAGCCGGTTTTCATTTAAGAAACCACGCAACCGTCTCCTCTCCCAACCTGGCGCATGCCCCCCTCTGGGAGGTTTATTTGAAACACTCATCCGTGTTTCAAGTTTAAAGGTTTGTGAACTTTGGTTTGATCTTTAACCCTTTCAATAACAACCCACCTCCCGCCCCGTATCCATGTTTACTCCATTGCTTGGTACATCCCGCTCTTGTTCACGTGCACCTGATTTATGACAGACCTTCTCCATAGGAAGAAAACGACACATGGAAAAAAAACGACTTTTTAGTTCTTTTAATATTAACTGATTGGCCCTGAAGTAAATTAAACTTTAGGGAAAGTGGGAGGTGTGCTGATAAACCGGCACCACTACAAGGCCCTGAAGGAGGTGGTACAGTTCGTCACATATCCAGGTGCCTGGCCTGTGAGGCACCATGGTATGTGATGAACTGGCTGCCACTAATGCTGCTTTTGTTGATCTACATAGTTTTCAGACAGAGCACCTCTTTTTGATTTGGGTGGAGCTATCGGAGGAGCAGCATCTTCTTCCATGTCCAGAGTCCTCTCTGCCAGATTTTGATCATTGGCTGCATTTTCCGATGAATCTGATTGGTCCCAGGGTTTCTGTGACATCGTCAGCTCCACGGCAATGATGATGCCACAGCAGTGAAATGCATTCACGCTGGTGGTCAGTGTGGCGCATCAACTTCCGGGACACCAGTGGTCCAGGGATGAATATCGGGGATCCAAACAGATTGGAAACACAAGTAAATTTAAAACCTCCTTGTCCAAATTTGGTAACGTGGATGGAACGGCAGGCTTATCTCTGCAAGGTCGTGGATCGTTGGTTAGTTGCAACACAGCGAAAATACAACTATTGCCCAACAATAAAAGGGACTCTCCAGTCAAGGTTGTATACAAATATCTACTCTATTAATATTACAACAGATAGTTCTAGCACACTACAAAATACAACCCCCCTGTAAAGGAACACAGAGGACAGACAGTTTCACAAAAAAAGGGATGCACTCTGGACACAGACAGGAGGGTAGTCGGTAAAGCAATCATCCTTAACTGTTCAAGCTTATTTGGTTTCAGCACCAAAGGGGCAAGAGGACGTAAATGTCACTAGGAGCCTTTGGAGAAGGACCAGAGGTACAGAACCACAATGTACCTGGTACTTGAGATGATCCTGATGGTTGACACGGTCGAGTCGGCTCCAGGACGCTTTGCAATTCCTGCGACAGAGTTCAAGATGGGAGACGGCTGCAGGTATCAGGCGGTAGGCAGTTCGCCAAGCGAGGCTGGACGGACAGCTGCAGGCTGGCCCACACGGTGGCTCGGGGTCAAGAATCATTGTCTCTGTGCTGGTTGGCAGATCTGAAACTCTGGTCGAAGCGTCTCAGACGCAGTGGTCGAAGTGTACGAAAATAAGTAGAGGAGCTATGTTTTCTGCTGGTCTGCCCCACTTCCCACAAACCCTATCCCCGCACCCCCTCCCACACACAATCCAAACACCCAAACAAACACACCTGCTGTTCATGGGAATGTGCAGTGCAGTGCACTGAAGTGCAAGCTTCAACTTCTTCCTACACTTTTATTTTACAACTAAACCACTCCAGAACGGTTTCTTTTTAAAATAAAAGTATAGGAACTGTGAGACTTCAAAATAAAAAGTATGGCTGCACCACTCCCAACCGCTCCCGCCCACTTCGACCTCTGCTCAGACAGCTTTAGTGACTGCAGCGTGACAACAATCCTTAAAAGATGGACGCTAGTTGATTTCTCGGGGCACTCCTCCTAGCTTCTTCGCAGGGCTTTTGTCTTCCTTTAAGGCAGACATCCCAAAGCTGAGGATAGTGTCTTCAGGCTTTGTCCTTTGTTCAGAGACTCTCATGCACTTCCCATCTAGGAAGCTTGCTGGCAGAACCTAGCAGGGTACACTTTGTGCTGGTTGGGTACCAGTTCTGGAGCTACTGGATGGGTCCTCTGAGTCTGGCATCTCCCTCTGTTCCCTGGATGATGTCTAGGGGAGGGATCTTGCCTCCCTCTTGGGAATCCTGTCCTTCCTTCACTGGCGGAAGCTGTAAGGCAGACTGTACCTTCAGCCAAGGTCCAAATGAGTCATTTTTCTTACTCTTCAAAGTCATCGGGTGATCTGCTAAGTGAGAGGCTCAGCCCTCATTTCGAGTCAAATGGGCCCCAGTGATTGGTGCAGGCTAAGACTTCATTAATAAATCAATCCTGTGTCCCCACCAACAATCTTCTGTTATGTGTGACATCATAACCACAGTACTTTGCAACGGGAAAGGTAATGTGTAACAACATGCACTACTAAGTCCCACCCATCTTCCTGTCTGTTGTGTATCAATGTGTCTCTCTGGTTAATTGAGCTCTCTGTGGCTCCTGATCAAAGCACAGGTCTCCCTTGATGTTTGTGCAGAGAACAGAATTTCTGTCTCCATTAATTCATATACTTCTTCCCTCTGAAAGGGGGTCTCCCTGCAGGGGTTGCCTACTGTAAACAGTTGTCCCAGACTTGCCATTTACTGCCCTTCATATAGAGGGGTGGGAGCTAGCTTCAAGTTGACACATTGCATATCAAAGAGGTGTTGGGTTTCCTGTCCCCTTTTGTCAGTTCTGCGATCAGGCCTATCACAGACCAGTTTCAATTAACTCACATCAGTATGCGCTGCCACCAGCAGAACTTAGACTATAGAGAGGGCGGATCCATGGAGCCTTTGGTATTTTAATTAGGCTGGCCATGGCCGGAGGAAGGTGTTGCCTTCCCCCTTCCTAAGATGCTTTGATGTACCCGTGGCTGTCACATTCCAGCTAAATGTGACAGGGCGGACTGTGCCTGTAGGTTGTGTCCCCCCGCAGTACACATGACTATGTGTTTGCTGTGCAGTGAGCAGAGGAAAATGTGTGTGGATTAGCCGCACACATTTTCTGAGGTGAATCCTCCATCATTGATTTTTATTACAACATTTTTTTAAAACACAGGTGAGCGCACATTCCCCGTGCGGATGGTCGAATTCCTCACAGAAATGCTGGTCACCATTACCATGTATACCTATGGACTTTGCCTGCCCTTTTCACACACAAAAGAGGTTGGACAGTATCGGTAGAGCTCCATACCTCACCACCCTAATAGAAAATTGTGATGCGGAATGAGATGCATTAGGGACAGAAGCGTAGACAGGGTAGGGCCTGAGCATGCAATACCCAACCAAACTCAGAAAATGCCCACTCAGTAACTCTGTGTGGACATTTTCAGGTGTTAATGTCACTGCAGTGGGCCCAGCTACATCAGTTTCAGGCCCCACTTGTTAGACAATCCTGGATTAGGAATTCCTTGCACGGGCGGGAAATGTACAGAGCAGATTTCCTGCACATTTTCTCGCTCCGTGCAGGCAGTGGTTGAAGTGTTTAGAAAAAAGTAGTTGAACTGTGACCTCAGCGGGGGATAGGGAAGGGCAGGAACATAGGGCAACATGTGACAAAGTGCTGTGGCCGGGGTGGGTGCACATGATCACTTTTCCTACATCCAGAAATCAATGAGTTTTGAGCCACCTGGAGGCTGCTAATAAATTAAATTGAAGTACCACCCCACCTCCAGGAGTGCATTGCAATAGTCCAAGGGACTAGTCCCCAAGGCTCCTACTACACTTGTACACCTGCCCAGGGGAATGAATGGACAAATCCTCGATAGCCACCTGATATTGAAAAAGTATCCCCTGCGAATTGAACGGACATTGTATATTGTCTTATGATTTTACCTGGATAACAAATTGACAAGTGTTCCAAAAGATGATATGGACTGAGCAGAGAGAGTCCTTCTAAGTGATACCAGGGCCTCGTCCATCTTCCAAGAGGAAGCCAGCTAGAAGGAGTCTTCATTGGCTTCCTATACAGGCTAGGGTATACTTCAGGCTATTACTCATAACTCATAAATGCTTGAAGGGCCAAATGCCAGACTACTTGATGGAAGCCATTGTAATAAAACACAGTACACAGTCTTTGAGATCAGACAACACCAACCTTCTTGACACCATTGCTTGCAACACCAATAAAGCACGGAATGGAGCTTTCAGTATAGTGGCCTGGAATGCGCTAATGCCAGCACTGAGAACCATATCCTGCTTTCTCTCCTCTTGGCCCACGCTCTATCCCGGTGTTCTTCTATATTTTTTGTTCAGTGTATGTGAGTCAGCGCCCCTAAGCCTTCAGGTACCAGGTGCGCTTTACAAACCAATAAATAAAAAATAGAATCAGTGCAGCCTATATCACTGGGGCTTCATCATTTTCCAATCAGATTCCAGTTTAGCTGCAACTGCTATAAGACAGTAAAGTGAAGAGGTATGCTTTAACTTCAAAAAGTAACATTCCAGAATGGTGAATATGGTTGTAAAAAGTAGTGGAACTATTAACAGAAAAAAATAAAAGTAGAAGTACACCGCTGTCGGCCGTTCATGCTCACTTCGACCACTGCGTGCAGGGAATCCTGATCAAAATAGCATGGATGCACTCAAGCACATGGGCCGTTTGTTTCCATTCTATTTTCTTTACAGCTTCCATGCCATTTTGTAGACCAATAAAAAGGAGACCTCTATTTTATTGATATTGTATCCCTTTTTTGTTGGGTGGGAGACACGGGCAGGACCGTTTAGTAGCACCTATGGAGCAAGGGGAAGAGTAATAGGAATCAGCTCTTTTTCAGGCTTTGGTTCCAGCTGGATCAGTTAAGTGGCATAGAAAGGGGGTTGGAGAAGAGCATAGTAAATTGTACAAGCGCATAGCAGAAGGATGTGGACGAGAGCATAGTATGAAATGTGTGCAGAATACAATAATGCATGACCAATCATATTCAGGATGCATATTCACAATGATAGGGATCGATGCTCATAACTCTAGACCATAGGATTTCCTGAGGAGGTTAGGGCCTGATTACAACTTCAGCGGTGGGGTAAAAAAATGGCAGCCATTCTATCACTGCCCTTTTGTGGCAGTAAGGGAATTGCCACCACTTTTATAGCACCTCCGAATTACATTTTTGGAGATAAAGTTGTGGATTCACCTCCAGCAAAATTCTGACCTCCACTTTAGCTCCAAAAATCAGCAGACTTGTTACGCGGTATTACCACTCATGATAAATCTGTCAAAAATCCCCATGTCACCCCACAAACTCCAAAAAAGGGGATTTACACCGCCATATCACCACTCGTAATACCGTCATCGTGCCTGGGGACTGAGGAGCAGTAACAGGAAATAAGTGTGGTGGTAATCCAGCAGATTTACCACTGATTTACTGAGAAACTTTTAATGAGGCCATTAGTTTTTTGTGGATGAGGAGATGATTCTCCAGAGGCAGGTTACAGCTTCACCCAGACTTGTGCCTCTCATTTGTTTCCTGAAGGCTGTGACGGCCCAAAGACCACAAGTGCCTGGAGCGGAGGTACTTTTTTACTTGCTGCCAGAGATAAAGTGGTCTTTTGCCCCAGTTAGTTCAGTAAATAAGCCACAGCGCTTTGAAGTCAATGGACACTCTGACAGGGAGCCAATGTGGGCATAAAAGAGCAGATGTGGTGTGATCCCTGGGTTTGAGGCACAGTGTGAGTCTAGCTGTTTCATTTTGGATCACTTGCAGTTGGGGTGTGAGATGCTTTGGGAGTCCAGAGAGGAGACTGTTACAGTAGTTAAGGGGTGGGAGTACCATGGCAGAAGTTACATTCATTATTTGGGAAATATTGAGGGGGGGGGAGGATGCACTGTATGACATGCAACTGGAAGTGAGACTTCTTTCTGAGTTCATGAACCTGGAGGGCAAAGGACAAAAGATTATCCGAGGTGACTCAGAGGTCATTGGCATAGGGGACGGGAGTGCGAGGGGCTCTGAGGGATGCTGCCCTGGCAACGGGGTGAGTCAGGGGAATGCAGTTACCAGAGAGGCTGATCTCAGTCTGTAGAGAGCTCATGCAGAGTTTGTTGTCAATCATCCAATCTGAAATGTGGAGCAGGTCTTCCAGGATACAATGGTGAGCCGGTACAAATCCCTGAAGGGTGGAGGTTATCTGTCTGTTGTCCATGTAGATGTAACAAACAGAGGTGTTTGATAAGCCAGAAATGTCAGGATGGCATTGAAGACCCATGGGGACAGTATACAGTCTTGGGTTACTCCACTGCATTGGATAATAGAGTTTGAGAGGAAAGAGCCTGAAATTAATCTTCCTGTCAGGAAGGATGCCATCAGAAGGAGAGTGGAACCAGAAAAGCTAAAGGATGTCTCGAGGTAGCAGGCGAGCGTCTTGTGGTTAACGGTGTCAAACACCCTGAAGAAGGATGAGAACTGAGGGGGAGGTGGTGTCCAGTGGCCTCGGTATATTATCTCTCATGAAAAACAGTCTGGTTGTTGAGCTTCTGGATGGTATACAACCAGATTTGTGCTCATTGAATAGACTCTCCGTGTCAGAGAAGCCCAGCAGTTGAGTAGCTGCCGCATTTCTATGATTTTGCTGATAACAGGGGTGTTGGCAGGAGGATGATAATTTGCTGGGGTGCTGGGATCGGCAAGGGCTTGCTTGAGGCGGTGTGGTATACATGTTCTCTTGTGAGCCTGAGGGAAGGTCCCTGATTCTAAGGAGTTAGTCACCAGTGTTGGTAAGACTGGTGTGAGAGTTGGAATATTGTTTTTGACTGTCTTGGCCAGGCGGGGTTCCACCTGCTTAGAAGATTCTTTCATGATCTTAACCAACAAAATAAGCACTAATGGACAAATCTGATTGACATTAAAGAAGCATGCATTTGTCATGAGGTGAGAGAGAGACAGACAGAGCTGCAGATCTGGTCAAACTAGAGATTGTCAAATTGGTCTCCATGGCACCCAACGTTTGGTCCCCAGCACTTCAAACCTTCTTCTCTGATGAAAATCCCCACAGACCACTGGTGCCATTTCACCAAAATCATAGGGGCAGTGGTAGTGATAGCAGGTGCCCTTCACTCCTGGACACATCACAGGAGTTAGCATTACATGACCTATTGATGAAAAGAGCTCACAGCAGTGAAATCACACAGCCTTTGTGTTTTTTTTTAAATGCACGAACGGCGAAGAACGTCATCGGAGCACCGCACAAAATAATTTGATCAACAACCAGAAGTCAGCAAACCGAGCACTTCAACATGATCTTAAGGAAACACATGTTTTTTTTTATTTTTATGGAGAATCAGTAAGGAGGGTCCAACTCAAAATCTTGTGGCAAATAGTTCCATGATTGCAGCTCTGAGCTTGCTTGGATGTATGTCTTTGCTTTGCAGACCTTGTAGATTTCAAGATGAAATTCCAATTGTCTCCTCAAAGAGTGAGTTCCACCCACTATTTTCAAAATACTCACTACATATTGAGATGTATGTAGAACTACTGCCTTTCACGCTTCACAGACAAGTTTCAAAAGTATCCTCGCTGCCAACGGGAGCCGGTGTAATTCAGCAAGGACAGGTGGGATGCAATTGGATTTTTGTTTCCTGGCTACCAGGTGAGCCGCACTATGAGAAATGATCTCTAAGGTAGCCAATCGCAGGTCAAAATGGTGTGTTAAAATGAAGGCCTCTACCAGAGAACGAAATAGGTTGGGAGGAATATAAGATTTGATCTTCCATACCAAGGAAAGTTGAAAATTAGCTGACTGGGCTCTTTTAAACAAATTGGTTTTAAAAGGAACTTCTTTGTCTAACCAGAACCCCAAAGATCTGGCCACAGGAAGTAATGAAGAGGAGAACCCAGCAGATTCAAGAAGAGGAAGCTTCCAAAGCACGTCAGATACTTTGTTGGCTGGCGCAAATAAAATGAATTCCGTTTTATGGGGATTTAGTTTAAGGTTGAGGTAATCCAATTGGTGATGTCCGACAGACAGGATGGAAGCAGAGACCCATTGCCAGCTGAATGCAATCTAAGGTACACCTGCATATCACCAGCACACGGATGAATAAACAGGCCACATTTCCCAACAATATTGCTCAATGATTCTAAATAGCGGTTGAATAGTCAGCGGGACAAAACCGACCCCACGGTAAAGGAAGATGAGATGAACACAAAGATCCCCTTTGCCTGGCTTGAGTTCCTGCTGAAAGAAAAGATTCAAACAATTTCAAAACTAAGCCAATCATGGACATACGGTGTTTAGGATATGCAAACGAGCATTGTGGCACACTGCGTCAAGTGTTTTGGGCTAGTCCGGCAGCACCAATACATATGGCCCATTCCAATCTGTTTAAAGGAGACCATCGTCCGCAATGTGCAGCACAACTGTTTCTGTGCTGCAGAGAATACGGAACACTTCTCCCATAATAGATGATAAGCATCCATAGGCGCATCTACGTGAATGGAAATCACATTTTGCAAATGTTGTGCCAAAATGGGAAGATTGGTGATCAGGTGATAGTTATTCAAATATCCAGATCTAAGGATGGATTCTTCAATAAAGGAGTGGCCAGTCCCAGTTCTACCTTCAAATAGCGAATTTAAAATGAGGCCGGAAACACTGAATAGTTTTAGTCGAATTTCCAAAATGCATTTTATTTTTTGGCATTGTTTTTATTTTTAATGCAGGGGTAAAACCCCTGCCTTGAAGTTCCCCCACACTCCCCCTACCTTCAGGTATTCCATTAACCAACCCCCATCTATTTTTAGCGAAAAAAGTGCAAAAAAGTGGAACCATTCCATTACAATTCTCAATGTTTTCGGCATTGTTATTTTGTAATTTGTTTTGTTTTTAGGGACTACCGCCAGTCCTGCCTTTAGAAAGTATGGGAAGGATCCATAAGAAAAAGAATTGTTAATAAATGCATTTACGGGTCCAAGGGACGCAAAAGGATGTGCTTCTTCCAAAAGAAAGCAGGAACAGCACCATCAGCAGAACAAGTTGAATTTAGTGAAGTTAGTACGTTTTCTAAAGTTTGCTTAATGCATATCAAGTATGTGCATACGAAGGGAGGATAGCACAGGGGCAAAGCACTGGTCTTGGAAGCAAGACCACGCAGAGCAACAGAGGTTCGGATCCGCGCTTAGAAACCAAACTCAGTACGGTATTCATAAAAAAAATCAATAAAAAAGAAAGTATACTGCACACAGAAGCAATACTTAGCTACCCTAATACTCGCATCAGGCCATAACGTGGTGGTGGGTCATTACCTGATGATAATGACAATTCCCTCGGCCTCTAAGGCTATTAGCACGTTGTTGTAGTCACCATACATGTTTTGGGGATGAGGTACAAAATTACTTTAATACTGAGTAAGTTCATAAACAAGCTAAGTAAATTAAAGGTGGTTTTCTTTTGTAGTATTTAATTAGCGAGATTGTCTTCATAACTTAACATTTTGTGTACTTGGTTAAAGTGTGTGAGCTTATCATGAGCAAGAAACCAAGAACAATGGTCACACGGACAAATGATTAATAAGAAAAATGTGCAAATAATATCGACTTCAATATGCGAACAGCGGGGATAAGCTCAGTCAGTAAGGAATTACATATTCATATTTTATTGATGAAGTACATACAAAAGTATAAAATAATGATGACCACATTATTTACCATAAAACTAGTACAAAATGTTATAAAAAGACATAGATTTATTGCTGCATCAAGTAGAAATAGTCTGAACGAAGAGAGCATAACAATGTTGAATAGCATGTGGTGCCAACTAGACCTAATTACCTATAACCCTGCTGCAGTCAGGGCTAGTGGCTGTATTTCTCTCAAATTATGGATGTCATGCTATCAAAACCGACAAAACTCATGACAAAGCAGTGTGCAAATTGTCATAAAGTGCTATGTCAATGCAAAAAAGCACACAAGTGCTGAATGTCACAGTGCTATGTTAGTGCAAACAGACACCCAACAAAAAGTGCTAGGTGTCGACTACTAGTACCTTGCTAAAATATATTTTGTACATATCTCAAGGTAACCAGTTATTCTGTAGTTTCGACGAATCCTCATATCTAATTCGAACCAATCGCACAGGAGTGGGAAGAACTGATATTCGTCTTCATCAGGACACAATTACCACAAGTTAATGAAAAACAGTGAATGTACAAAACCATATGTAAGGATCGATTCACATCTGAGCTTGCTAATTTCTAATTGATGATAAGGAAATCTTCATTTCAAATCATTTTTCAGTCCAACTGTTCACTGTAAAATACAAAAAACACAAACAACATTTAAAAACCTGACCGAGCCTAGCAGCCCCATAAGATAAAGTTGGAGAAATTAACATAGACAAAAAAGTCTTTAGCAAAGTAACAGATCCAAAATCGAATGGCCTTGTTACATCCAGTGAAAGTGCTGAATCCAACCACCACGGCAATATGGCAGATACTGAAGAAATGAATCTGCAGAGACGTAACAGTGGGACTGGGATTAATACCATCCCTAATTCCCCCATCTTCTCACGAGCATGCATTAGGTGTCATGTAAAACTAAAAGGATTCCCTACATGAAAGGGAAAGCATTTTTGCATGTTTTAGATTTCTCTTGTGTGTGTTAAATATGATGAAGCAGAAAAAAAGGTCCACCCAGAGAGGAGGTGTCTTGATGAAAGAACTCGCACAGGGAGATAGTATTGTTTGCCTGTCTGCTTTTGAAGTTTGAATGTTCAGAATGCATTCAATACCTGTAGTTATTGACTGCGCCCCAAACATTCTAATTGGCTCTGAGTAGTCCAATAAAGATCTCCAAGTACTAATAAGATTTCTCCTCTGAGCACAAGCTTGACGTAAACAAGAACATTAGACTCCTTGTAGCTCTATTGATACCATTTCTTTTCGAGTTGATGAACCGCTCTTTTATTCAGCCTAAATTTGTTGGAATACCACAAACAGTCTTTGAAAAAAATGTATTGGGGCAACCGTATCTTCCATCTGTATAGTCATGGATTGAACACTCTCCAAAAAATCCTCAGGATCTGTCAAGCTGAACCAGGGCTTAAAGGAGCAACAACTCATAGCATTTTGAAACAGAAATAGATACGGAACTAAAATTACATTTAGGGGATTCAATAGATTTTTGTTGCCCCTGACAAAGAAAAACTGAACTGATAATATCAAAAGGAATAGTAAAATGGTCAAACCAATTGACCACAATTGGGACACAACATTTTATTACATTTCCTTTAACTACAGTTTGTTTGTTTGTTTGTTCATTTATTTATTTAGCGCGCCAGGAGTAAAAGGACGCTTAGGTAGATGGTTACAAGATACAGTTTATACATTTAAAATTTTTACAGAAATGTGTAGAATTTATACATTCTGGGCAGTATATATAGTATAGATTTATGGTATCGAATAATACAATAGGAACACAGAGGTGAGAGAGAGTGACTGCTAAGGTATGTAAGTGTAAAGTAACACTGTGGAATCAGAAAATACAATATTAAGGCTTTTACACCATGCAAAGAGAAATACACCGACACAGGCTTGTAAAGATTCCCAGAATCTTTATTGCAATTCTGTACAGTTCACAAAACAAAGTACACAAATAGCTATTTGGCCGTCAATACATCACAGAGACCACCAGCAGGGTTCAATGTGAGCAGTTAACAGGAATTGCTAGCTGGACATCAGCGTATTTATACCGTTTCTTTATAACGATGTCCAGCCTCCTACAAGTTAATCATGTACTGAGCTAGGGTCGCACCAGGTTCGTTCCTAATTTACATATCTCGTGCATGCGGTTTACTTTTTAATACATTTGCTAACAAACACTATTATTCTCTGGGTTTAACTTTACACTCTTTACACATTGCTTTAATGCAGGTCAAACAGATGTTTCGCATGTCGTGTTTAGATAGCGTTATTGTTCTTGTATACTTGTAGGTTAACATCGGCAATTCAAGTAATCCCCTGCTCCCGAGGTCAACAAAGGACAAGGTCTACATGACCCTAACATGTAGCCTGCAGGCAGGTTGGACATTAACTCTCCTACAGAGGTTGAAGAGGTTAAAGCAAGAACAAGAGAACACAGGTCGGCCATTTTAGGCCACAGGGTGACTTTGCACGATAAACTAAAATGGTGGCTTTAACCTAAAACGGAGGCTTGATTCACTTAAGGTCACGACCTTGCAATACGGATTTCCTCGCAAAGCGACTGGGCATAGGCCAACATATACAATGAGGACAAAACAATATTATATCAGTTTTAACAAAACGAGGTAGTGTTAGTTATTTTTCAGCATCCAAGTAATGACATGGTTTCTGAATGATTGAAAGGTAGAGATGGATTTGATGTCCATTGGTAGAGTATTCCAGAGTTGGGAGGCTAGAACCGGGAAGCTAGTTCCACCGGCTCTTTTTAGGGTAAACCTGGGCACCATCAGGCATAAGGTATTAGTGGATCTTGTGATTCTGGCAGATGATTTCAGGGTGAATTTGTTAGTGAGGTACGGAGAGGCTTGGTTCAGGGCTTTGTAAGTGAGGCAGATGGTTTTTAGGTCGACTTTTAGTTGTATGGAGAGCCACTTGTACGATTTTCTGATAGTAGAGGTGTGCTCTCGCCTGGGAATGTTTAGAGCTGCTCACAGAGCGTTATTTTGGAGGACCTGCAATTTTTTGATTATGGATTTATTTGCACCTAAGTAAAGACTGTTGCAGAAATCCAGTTTGGACTGAATGAGAGCCCTGGCCAATATGAGGCAGCTGTAAGAGGACAAGAAAGGTCTACAGGCCCTGATCAGCTTGCCTGTGTATGCAGTGGCTGAGGCAGTCATGTTGATTTGTTTAGAGAAGTTGGTGTTAGCATCAAGGTAGAAACCAAGGGTTTTTACACTTTTAACAATGGGTATGGTATTACCATCGATGGTGATACTGTTATAGTTGGGGCTAAATTTCTGCAGGTTGTTGGGTGAGCTGACAAGCAGCAGTTCAGTCTTGTCATCATTCAGGCAGAGGCCATGTGTGGCCATCCATGCCTGAATGATAGTGAAGATTTCTTTGATCCGGTCGACGTCAGCACTGTAGTTACCTGATAGAGTTAGGAGTATCTGGGTGTCATCTGCATAGTTAGTGTAGGTGACACCCAGATTGTCCAATTTATCGAAAAGAGGCTTTGTAAATATGTTACAGGGCAAAACAAAAGAGCCTTGTAGGACACTGCATGTGATGGGGATCGGGTCAGCCGCTGTTAAGAGTGAGAAGACCTGCATGGTTCTTTCTATTGGCAAAGAAGGATTGTGTCCATGTGACAGCAGAGAGGGAGAAGTGTGCTGCTGATGACAAGTGGTTGCAAAGAATTTTATTGTCAACCAATTCGAAGGATGCTGAGAGATCTAAAAGGAGTAGGATTGCGGTATTGCCTTTATCTTTTAGTTAATCAATCTGACTTTTGAGGTCAACAAGGGCCATTTCTGTTCCGTGTTGAGGTCTAAAGCCAGATTAACGTATTCCTAGTAGTTGGTTTGTCTGTTGAAGAATATCTCCTAAGAATATCTCCTAAGCGATGTGTCAGGTTCATTACAAGCTGATGTCATTCTAAAAAGTCAAGGAAATCTGGATATTTGATCAAGGAAAGGCTTCTGATTCTGAGTTAAAATTGCCAAGATCCATATTATTCCCATAGTCCTATAGCAATAGAGTCAACATATCAGAAAAGAATTTTAAGAGATTTGGAAATGAGCCAGGAGTATGTAGAAGAAATGGCAGTTAAAAATACAAGATACTCCCCCCTTATGCTTTTCCAGATCTGACCACACTGACCCACACATTAATAAAATATAGAAACTGATGAAGGTGAACACCATCTTTCTGTAATAAAAAAAAATCAAAAGCCAGTCTGAATAGTTGTGTAATTTCCAAAGAGCACGTAGATAGATAGATTGAGACAGTTCAGAAGTGCTGCTTTAATAATGTTTTGGCGCCAAACATTCTGTGCATCTGAACAGGATATGGATGCCAAAATAAGATTTGCTTGATTTCTTTTGCTAATACAACTGTAGCTTGCTAACTTGGATTTTGAAAATGAGGAAGTACCGGATATAGCAGTCATAGTGAATTCAAAAAGAAGGTGCTGCTACTGGTAGCTACGAGTTCAATATTTTCCCAAGAACCTACCTGAGGGTACCATCCGTTGTGTAAAAGATAAGAGGTATGGCTTGAGCACTCCCAAAAGGAGCACATCTACCCAGCTTAACCTGTACCTTGCAAAGAGAGTAAACAGGAAATGAACAACCATACATTTCAGTTAGAGCCGGACAATTGTCCAACAACGGTTCTCATGGAGCAGTATTCAAAAGATCTATTTCCATGCATCACCTCGTGTCTCCAAAGCATGGCGCCAGTGAAATCACATTAGGTAGATGTAACTCCCATGCGGGGGCGGGGAAAAAAAAAGAAAGCATCCGATACCTGCAGCAAGTGCGTGCAGGGATCCCACAGGAAACAAATAATTTTAGTGAAGGGCCACTGTGAGGGATCATTTAAGAAAACAATGTTGCAGGCGCAAGGAGAGCAGAGTGTCTCATACTCCACGGGTTTAGAGGTGCTCCGCTCCACCCGCTCACTGCCACTTCCCGGGCATTCATGCTGCCACTCCCCTGACCAGTAGGGGAGAGCCTTTGATCATAGCCAACCGCTAGGTGGTCCATCTACCACCAGGAGCCCCGGGCACACTAAATTGACAGCACTCCCCACAGCAGGGGAGCGCCCGATGTGTTTAGCCCTCGTGGGCTGCAAATAATTGAGGGGCAGCCCGTTGGACAGGTGGCCCACCAGGACTTCCTGCGCCACACCTGACAGCCATGGCTCACTGCACCTCAGTGCTGGGCTGCGCCTTGCCTATACATCACAGCCCAAGTAAAGACTTTTGGGGACGCTCATACTGTTGCTGCCGCTGTTGCCCGCTGACTGCCAGGACCATCGTATGAGAGCAGCAGCAGAGACCTCGAGACAGCCCTGGCCAGTTGTCTTGGAAGTAACATTGTTTTATATATAGTTTTTAAACAGTGCACTGTATGAACTTTGTACATATTTTTTAAAGACTCTTTAATATTTTTTAATATTTGAAGGACTCTTTATATTTGTGTTAGATACGCCGCTGCTAGGTTTAGTTTAAATTGTACGTCTCTGTGATTTCCGCTTTTTGTACAAAACCTCACAGACCCTGCTGTATACTGGGGAAGAAAAATATGTAAATGAGCATATAACAACTAAAGGAACAGTACACCAGCATTCCTTTGTCTGTCTTTCCTTTTGTGTGCCAGTTACCATAACTATGTGTCTTTCTCCCTTAGGGGTATTTGGGGATCCTGCCCAAACCTTCTAATTTTCCCTACTTTCATCACCTTCATAGCAAGGCTCCCTGGGGTGATCTCGCACAGGGTTTGGAGACAGGTAAGGGGTGGGTCAAGTTATAGTATAAAATATATATTGTGTGCCCGCTTACACCTATCTCCCAATAAGGTGCATAACACGATCTCCCCGCTACATGGATAATCTTTCACAAATGCAAAAATAATAACTTTAAAATCTCACAAAAGCAGATGAATAGCAGGCATAGGAGTTGCCAAGTAACACATGGTGGGGGAGTCATGGTTGCATCCCCTTGCCACCCCTACATATCAGCCATGCCAACAGTTTTGGTGCATCAGATTACCTCTCCTTGCTTGTTCCTGCTGGAGTAGGCATTGCACAAAAACACATGTATCTCTGGCTTTGAGTTGCTGGTTGCTCGGTGTCAGTCTTTCTTCTCTTTCTTGTTCCCCTGTGTCCAAAGTTGCATTTGTGACTAAATTTAGCAGCAATCATTATGAGGTATACAAAATCTTAAAGAAAAGCTGGCACTTACTCAGGCTGGATACAGATGTGCAAGAGCATGTAGAAGATAGACCTCGCATTATTTGGAGAAGAGCAAGAACACTGAAAAACTGTCTTAGCTCAACATTACTGCTGGATGAACAAGAAACACCGCCCATAACATGGCTACAACCCAGCAGGAAAGGGTTTAGAAAATGTGAAACATGCTCAATGTGGAGATATGCACATGAAAGTACTGAAATGTTTGTGGACAATTATGGCACTAAAACCAAAATTCTGGATTGCATCAACTGTAGGACAAAGTTTGCTGTATATGGGATCATTTGCACATGTAAACCCATCTATATAGTCATTACTGTTAGAGAGCTAAGGACAAGAATAAGAGAGCACATGTGGACTATTGGAAGTCAGAACCCTAAATTTCCTTTCGGTCAACACTGGCACCTGGAACACCAAATTGATAATAAGAAAGACATTAGGTACATAGGTTTACAAAAGATAAACCTTGGTAAAAGAGCAGGGAATGGAGAGATGTTACTCAGGCAAGCTGAGGCGAGACTAATCTGTGGATATAAAGCCACAGAGGTTGGTTTAAACAAGGACAATGAAATGGCCTCATTTCTGTGAGACTACCATGCATTAAATAAGGAACTAATACAGACCATTGGGAGATAGTTTGCAATGGAACAAATTGATGTATTGGCGTAAGAGAAGCGTTAAGGTCTGAACTGACACAAATGCAATTAGCACAGCAATTGCCAAACCCATATAATAGGGACCACTATTACATTGGTGCCTTACCCCTCTTTTGAGGCACACAACGCAGATGACACTGTTCAAATTGAGAGTTCCCAAAACAGGCGCCCTCAAACTACTGATTTGAATTAGTTCCCCATATATAATAGGGAGTTCAGAATGGCCAACCATTATGATGTCTAAAGCACCTTTCCTAGGAACTATGAAATTCATACCTAAAAGGGAATGTATCCTTAGACTGCAGTGTGGGCAGCAGAGAACGCATTAGCATATGTGGTACGTGCTAAGAGAATAGAAATGATTTGCCATCTTTAAACAGCATCAGCAAGGAGAATGTTACTAAAATTAATTCATTTAAATAGGCACATGTTTACCCTTTTTTATGGGAATAATAATCAATACCCCGGTGTTGTTACCATACAAACTCTCTTAATGAGAGATGGCACTCTAACGTGGATTAAAGTTACTTTCTCATAACCCACTTACGTGTCACAGCGAGGTTACATCATAATGGCTAAAAAGCATGACACCAAATGAGAATGAATTAGGTTTACGGTATCATGGAAATACTACGCTGGGCGTTTGCAATTGAATTTCAATCAGGGACCGTAACCCGATCCCAAAACGTGGCGGCACTGTAAATAATAGTAACCGAATACGGCTCACGCTGCCTGGTTACCAGAGCAACGGCCGTAAATAACAGTGAAATGGCGCTGGCTGCTCAAAGAGAAAGTTAGAGCCGACGCGTGAGGATTCAATTTCCGACACGGAGGTAAGCAAAGAGATCGCACTAGGTATAACAGCCATAAAGTCATAACAGGGATATTATGCTAACATATGTAACGAATGAAAACGTAAGTAATGTATAACGAGGAGAGACGCGCTTGCAATAAGAACGTTTCAAACGTAAGTTTTTAACATACTGAAATAACTTTTTATGAAACAGATAGGGAGCACACAACATAATTAATAACAAAGACTGGTAGTTCATGTGGGCCTCTGAAACAAATGTGTATATATTATTTTAGGTGGGATCTTACCAGTGACATTGTGCGAACAATATGACCACAGTACACATGATCTGTAATGAAGAGTTCCACTGGGTGAAATTTAAACAATCAAATGCACAGACAGATAAATCAACTGCATGAAGCGTGGAATGTACTTATAGAAAACCTGTATTGAATAAATCTATATACATGAAAAACAGGGAAGGAATGTTCCAGAAGTCCGGGGTAAAAGAAGAAAACAGAAATTAACCCTATTCCTAAACAACTACATACATGAAAAACTGGGAAGGAATGTCACTGAAGTCCAGGGGGGAAGAAAAACTAGGAATGAAACCTATACCTAAAGAACTATATGCAAAGGTAGCGGGCTAGTCTTCCTTACCAATCTCTGACGACCTATCAACCAGGGCTGATTCACAGGCCGCATCCTCCTCGCTCAGGCGGATGCCACTCGTATTGCCAGAACATGGAAGAAATGGCTGTCAAGGCCTACCTCTGGTCCTCCTGCCTCATTGTTCCCACCGGCCTCCTCGGGTGTTTTGCCCTGTGACAGTCTGCCTCCTTATATTTGCCACCTGCTGATGCCGTGTCCAGTGCACATTCTGTCGGTACGCCCTCGACATGATGACATTTGTCAGGGGCGTACGGCACCTGCACTGCTCTGAGGTGCCTGCTGACCCTCATTGCCTGTGTATGTGTCGGTGCTGGGTAGGCACAGTGACCATCTTGGGCATGGTTGTTAGCTCCACCAGGCATTGGTGGTGGTACTGGTGCACAGGGGGCCATGCTGGAGGATGACTGGTGCACAGAGGAGGAAGTCGAGGAGGGGGTTGCCGAAGTGAGCAGCCCACAAAGCCCACCAGAGAACAGGGCTGTTGTCAGCAAGGCCACAAGGCAGCACAGCTCATTATGATGATTGACAAGCATACCACGAGTAGCCTGTCCATTATCACAAATGACTACGGTCCACATCATGATCCCGGCCAGCAGGGGCAGCACCTGATCCCTGATGGACACATCAGCTGTTAAGGGAATGCTGTTCTGGGTGGAGGCATCCTGGAAGGTTTGCACTGCTGCATCCGATGGCCCAGGGACAGGATTTTGAACAGGCACCACCACAGTGGTCTGCACAGCCTCATGCCCTGGTGAAAAGGTTGCAGCATGAACACCCACCTCGACATCCCACCTGACCCCATGGGCTGGGCTGCAACAGCCACCTCCTCCACCTCCACCGGCATCAACCTGGATGACTCCAGGGTGTCTTCCCCCATGGGTGGCCCTTGTGTGGCATCACCCTGTCCCACTGCTGCTGAGGAGTCCCCCGCCACTTTCACCTCCAGGGACTTACCCTCAGCAGCAACGCCCGATGGTCCTGGTGCTACCTCAGCCACATCGCTCCCCAAAGATGAGCTGTCACAGGGGAGTGGCTGGGGCCTTTGCCTTTGTCTGGTGGAATGGTCCCCGATTCCACACTCCACAGCACTGATTCCGCCATCTTCTCCAGCTGCAGAAACTGCGTTTAAGGAGACACAGAACATCTACATCAGTGTACAGTGTAAAAGTCTGTGTGGCATACACAACATTTACACTAACATGAAGTGGCCATGGTACAACCAGCAACATCCACACTCACACACATGGACATGCAATTCACATTAAAACAGACACAACAATGCAGGGTCAATGATGACCACAGCCATGACACATTCACATGTAAACACAGCACAAGGAAGGCAGTGCGCAGAAACATACCAAGAAACATGACATGGCACAATGGCAAAGGCAACGTGACCCAACTGCAACCTGCTGCGTTGTTATGGGAGACATGGCACAGGGGCACAGGGGTGGGCACAGAGTCAACTTGTAGGTTGGCCAAACACTGAATGCATGGAAACACAGGTGGGCCGGGTTCCACTGTGTACGCATAAGTGGCAAGGCACACAGTAGAATGTTGGCTCTCTGTAGACACTCATAATTGCACCACATAGCCATGCAAACACCTGATTGGGCATCGGTCCACACAATCACATCAAACAACATGCCTCCCTCACAGCCTGACCTGTGAACATGCAACACCTACATCCATCAATTGCACAGGCACACGTGAGTATGCCATAGCGCCAAGCACATATACATGAAATGCATGCACATCAACTCAGAGTACATGCAGCGAGATGACAGATCACATCAATGTCCCCAAAATGTTAATGCCACAACTTGGCACCGCCAAACATCCATACACATTGTGTCTCCTCCAAATGTTGAGGGTGGATAGTCACACATTGCAATGGTCCACAAAACATCATGTCCATCATGCATGCCCCTGACATGTGCACCACATCCTCATCTGGCACCCTTTATTTTTATTTATATATTTATTGAACATTTGTATGGCACCTATACAGTAAAAGGTGTTTCCAGGTGGCACACAGCAAAAGGGGGTCGGGGTGGGGGGAACAGAGGAGAAAATAACAATAAGGTCCTACTAGGTCTTGTGACATTCGGCTCGTGCAAGTGCAGTAACTGAAGTGCAGGGGCAGTGGGCTGATCAGGGCGAGGGAAGGGATAGGGAAAGGGGGTGAGGGTGAAGTGCAGGAGGGAGGGGGCCTCAGGGGCTAGGCAAGTGCTAAGGGGAGCCAAGGAGGGCACATGCCTGGGGAAAACAGGGGGTTCAATAGTGTGGGGTGGGGGTGGACCAGACTCATTAGACCCGGTAAGGCTCATGAGGGACACAGACAACCAGTCGCAGCATCAGGAGAAGACTAGCAAGGGAGGGGCAGAGGGATGGAGGAGGAGAAAAGGAAGGTCCTGAGAAGCTTCTGGAACTTAAGGAGATCCAGCTCTAGTCGGAGAGGGGCAGGGAGGCCATAACAGAGTGCGGCTCCGGCTGAAATAAGAGATCTACCCGTCACTCTCTACTTTGATAAACATCTGACCTGCAGAGAGTTGAAGCTTTAGGACCGACGGACTTTAGCAGGGAGGTACTTAGGGAGAGAGAGTTGGATGTAGCGAGGTCCCAGAAAGCATTGTGGATGATGCAGTGTCTTGAATTTGATCCTTGCAACCACCAGGGCTGGAGAGATGCGGTCCCTTATTTTGAGACCAAGGATAAGTCTTGCTGTCCTATTCTGGATTAGTTGAAGAGGGTGGAGGAAGGGGAGAGAAAGATTAAGGAGGACCAGAGCTCTGGAGATGAGTTTCTGGGGAAAGATGAGGGAAGGCAGAATGCCTTTGAGCAGATGAAGCTGATAGTGGGCCTTCTTGGCAAGGTCAGAGATATGAGGTACGAAGGAGAGCGAAGAGTCAATGCCCTTGCTGTCCAAGCACGCTAACCATCAAGTGACATTACATGGGCACAGTTTGCACAACTGTACAACTACAATCACTGCAAATACTAGCACATGTCCAATAAACAGATGTCACACTTCACACATGGGGAGCATTGTCTGTGGGCTGCATGCCACTGTGGATCACTGAAACACACATGTCAGATACACAAGGGTGTAGCTACAAACATGCAGGCCCATGCACAATACACATGCACTGTACAGCAGTGCACCACATGGCTACTCACGAGCAGCCTCCAGGCGCCATTTCCACCCACAAATCTGGGGTTAAAGCTCTGGGTAGAACCTCACCAGGCTGTGGATGTTGGTGTTGGAAAACTTGCACCTGCCCGCACAGTCCACCTCCATGGTTGCATCAGCCTTCAGGGCGCACAATGCCTTTGTGTGGGTCCTGGATTTGAGGTCATCTCATCGCTTATAGATGCTCTGGGGCCAGCGGACTGCCACCCCCTCTGCATTGGTGTCCGGTCAAAGGGTCGAATACATTGTTTCAAAATACAATAGTTTCGAAACAAAAGGACCGAAAACCAAAAAGTCGAATGTCCTTTTTTAAATGTCTTTTTTTTGGGGGATTTCGTATAGGAAAAAAATGGTTTTTACCGCAAAAACAGGGGTTTTGGGGGGATCCCCCCAACAAAAAAAACGTGCATTTGACTTTTTTTTTTCGGTCCTTTTGGTTTGAAACTATTGCATTCGAAGCAATTCAACTGTCCCTTTCACCCTGAACCTCCGCATTGATGGCAGCTGTTATGTCCTCCCAGATCTGCTTGCATCCTTCTATCCCCCGTTGCTTTGCTGGGTCAAATAGGGCATCATAGTTCTCCGGGACCTGATCCGCCAGGATGCCAACTTCCATGGAGCTGATGTTGGCAGCCCTCTGCCTCGCTGCCGTGGGGTTGCCGCTCTTTTTAGAGGATGATGGTGCAGACATGGCAACCCCTGAGGCAGGTATGGGTGGGCAAAGTGGTCATGGAGATGGGCTGTGGAGCAATGGTGGTGGAATGGAGAGGTGGGAGACCGGCACAGCAGCTGTGGTGGTCACAGGGCCTGACACAGGAGCTCCGGCAATGGCAGGTCAGCAGGCACTCCCAACGCAGTGCAGGAGGCAAGGAAGCACTCACACTGGGCAAGCAGCAGCAGATGGCAAGGTGGGTGGGAGCACAGTGCAGGAAGACACAGTAAAACTGTCACAGCAGCAGAAAAGGGGTTTCTTCTGTGACTAGCCACGAAGGCAGCCGAAAACAGAGTAAAGACCCTTAGCACATAAGTTACATGGCCCGCACTGCACAAAGCGTCCCTATGCAGCTCAGGGCATTGACTGGGATTTTAAAGAGTTTGGATGCACGACAAGGGTTGTGGGCATGAAGGAACGAAGACTGACAAGTATCAGTTACACGTATTTAGGGTTGCTACGCAATCTGTTTCCTTCAGGTAACTGTCATGGCCACAGGCCCCAGAAAACAAAAACCACACTATCTAGTGATGGGGGCAGTGGGTCACTTGACTCACTTATGTCCCTTTTGGACCCATAAACACATGGGCCCTGGCTGGACTCAGTCCTGGCGCCTTTGGCGCCAGGCTCATATAGAGATGTGTGCAGGAACACTTTGCAGGAGTGCCTTTACTTTATTTCAGTGCAGGAGTGCTTTTATTTTACAAGAACCTTCCAGGAGCTGAAAGCCTTTATTACAGAGAACATCCTCATGTGCTGACTCATCGGGTGTGGCTCCCTAAGCCTGATCTTCATTTGCTGACTCATCGGGTGTGGCAGGCAGGCTGAACCTGGTGGGCATGGCTTCAGAAGCTCAGCTATATAAGCTGCTCCATCCTTAAGGCCGCTGCTTAGACCAGTTTACTTAGCTTTGAAACCAAGCGTTCTCCTGCATACTCACCTCCAGGAAACCGGTGCTTCATCGCTTCATCTGCAGACTTAACTCCTGACATCCAGTGATCTTGATCCCGACGCCGCAGCACCGCAATCCGCATCCACAAACTCGAACCCTGTGAAGAAGAAGAAAGACAAGGTTAGGACATCCGTCCTAGGGCCGTACCTCATTTGAACCCTGCGCGCCCCCTAGTTAACAATTTACCAGCTACTGTACCGCTGCAGCTTCGTTCCTCAATCCCTCCGGCTGCCGCCTCGAGCTCCGCAGCTTCTGCCGGGCCGGCAACATCACCTACAAGGGAAGAAAGCAAAAGAGCAAACATCAAAAGTGGAACGCACAGCAATACAAGACAACAAACTTTAAAATACAACAAAAACAGACGAGAAAAGGCAAAGGCAAACAGGAACACTTACCTGAAGCATAATGACTTAGTCGCAGCAGGACTGGACTACCACGTGCAAGGGACCAGTGAAGGAACTCAATCCAGATCATACACGCGCCCCTGCCAGAAGCAGCAGGACGGAGTGCTCGCCAAAACTAATCAACCGGTGATCTTTCCAGGGACAGCACATCACACGGGTACCATGGTTTGGGAGAAGGGGTCTGGAAGCGGATCAGGTGCACAAGCTGGCATACTCACGCCCCCTATTCTCCACGCAGGAGCAGTCCCGAGCAGCATCACCTATTACCACCAGTCACCACATAAGTGCAAAGGGCAAAGTCGGACCTGAGCAACCTCAGCCCTGAGAGGGCTGCAACCATGCCCCAAAGCCTCTGCAGAGACCAAGTGAGCGTAACAGTAACGCATACCATATTTTTCTTTTTGGGGGTTGCCTCTGCACATAAGCGCATGTATTTTTGTCCATTTTGAGGCCTATGGTGTGTCACATATGCAATGCTTGGTTTCGGTTGCCACTGCGTATCGTGTACTACTTTTTCCATCTTTCAGAAGCTTTCTGGGTATAGCGTATGTAATTTTTGAGTTTAGGAGTACCTCTGCATATCGTGTACCGCATATTTTTGCTGGTACATTTCAGTCTTGCTGGACCACACATCTACATTGCACATCATGTAGACTGTTCCCTTCCTCATTGTGCCCAGAATAATATCTTCGTGAGCCTTCCATGATATGATATGATAGGTTATTTATAACGTGCTTAATACCCAGAGGTTTCTAAGCACGGACCCGGGGATCGAACCTGTGTTGCTCTGTGTCATCTTGCATTACACCTTAACATCTGCAACATGAGTGGAAAGACTCCAAGAGGGAAATAGAGCAAAAGGGGTTGGGGTCGGGGACGTGGTGAGGACACATCTGCCCCAGCCCCAGGAGGATGCTGTGGGTCTCAGCCCACAGGTGACCTGGCACCAGGACATCAATGTGTTTGCAGCCAGACAGCTGAATCAGCACCACCTAGAGCCACTACGGTCAAGAAGGGACAACCTGGAGAGCAGGAAGAGGCTCCAACCCAAGACACAGCACAGGAGACAAGTCCACAGAGGAAGAGGCACTTCACTGATGAAGAGCTCCAGATCCCCATTGACTATGGGACCGAACACCATCATGAGATGTTTCCGTATTCGAGGAGCACGTTCACATCTGCACACCAGTTGGGGCATTGGCGGCGTGTCACTGACAGCATCAACGCTTTAGGTCTGGAGATGCACACTTTGGTGCAGAAGCAGTGGAATTACCTCACGCAGAGGACCAATCACAAGGTTAATGTCAACCTTGCCTCTGCACTGGCAACTAAAGGGGGGCCAGCCGAGGAGCAGGAGCTGGCTCCAATCGAAGAGGCCACAAGTCAATTCATCAGCATTGAGCAGGTGCAAGTCATAGGAGGCTTGGAGACCCTCAATGACACATCTGGTGAGTGGTATTTTTGTGCATAGTTCACATGGATGATCATGGTTGACCTACCCATATTTGTGCAGCTGTACAGCTGGCTGCAGTTGTCAGCCATCCTTGGCAATGCATGTTTGCTAACTTGTACACTTCTGTCACATGGCCTGCATTCATTCATTGTTCTGTGTGTGTGAGAAATTCGACCATCCGTGCGGTGGGTGTGCACTCGCCTAGGCTGTTTTGAAATTTTAAATGAAATTGAATGATGGTAGATCAACCTCCAGAAAATGTGTGGGGCTAATCCACACATTTTCTTATGCTCACTGCACGACATACACATAGACATGTGTACTCTGGGTGGACACAGCCTACAGGCACCGCCCCCCCTATCATATTTAGCTGGAATATGACAGGCAAGAGTGCATCAAGATATCTCAGAAGGATGAGGGCAAAACCTTCCTCCTTCCATGGCTAGCCTAATTAACTAACAAAGGCTCCACAGATCCGCCTGTTCCTTTGTTAGCTGCTGGTGGCAGCCTCTCATAGTAATCAGAACTATTTCAAACAGGCTCACACGAGGCCTCATCGCAGGACTAACAAAGGACAGGAAAACCCCAACAACCTTTGACATGAACTGTGTCAACCTGAAGCCAGCTCCCGCCTCTCAGTATCAAGGCCTGTCATGTCTGGGACTATCTATTTATAGTAGTCATCTCCGCAGAGGGACCCCGTTCAGAAGGTACGAGTATGTGGTTTGGCGCTTTAATCAAGAACCACAGAGAGCTCAATTAACCAGAGAGACCCTTTGATCCACAACAGACAGGAAGATGGGTGGGACTTAGTATTACAGGCTTTCACCCCTTTACCTTTTCTGTTGCAAAGCACTCTGGTTATCACCTCACGCATATAGGAGATTGTTGGTAGGGGACCCAGGATTGGTTAATTAAGGTAGGCTTAATCTACACCAATCAGTGTGGCCCATTTGGCTTTAAAAGAGGGTTGAGTCACTCTTTTGGCAGATCATCTGAAGACTTTGCAAGAAGTAACAAGAAGATCTCATTTGGACCCTGGCTGAAGATACAGTCTCCCTTCCAGCTTCCGCCAGTGAAGGAAGGCCAGGATTTCCAAAGAGGGAAGCAAGATCCCTCCTTTAAACCTCTCCCAGGGAACAGAAGGAGATACTGAATCCAGAGGACTCTCCAGCAGCTCCAGAACCAGTACCCAGCCAGCACACTGCGTGCTCTGCTAGGCTCTGCAGGAAAGCTTCCTAGGTCAGAAGTGCCAGAGAGTCTCTGAACCAAACTAAGGACAAGGCCTTTGGCTGCAACACTCTCCTCAGCTTTGGGGGGTCCGCCTTAAAGGACAACACAAGCCCAGTGAAGAAGCTAGGAGGAGTGCATCGACAATCATCAACCATTCGTTTTCAAAGGAGATTTTTGAGCCAGTTGAACCCCTCGAGTAGCAACCGACTGCACCACTGACTGTTGTCATCCCGCAGTCGCAAACATCATCCAAGAAACTTCGACTAGTGCTTCAGACCCTCCAGCCAGCACTGAGACAATGATTCCTGACTTGAGCCACCATGTAGGCCAGCCTGCAGTCAACCATCCAGCTTCGCTCGTCGAACTGTCTGCCGCCTGATACCCGCAGCTGTCTCCAATCTTGAACTCTGTTGCAGGAGCTGCAAAACGCCCTGAAACCGACTCGACCCTGTTCAGCACCAATAACCTCTACAAGCTCACGTACATTGTGGTTCTGTTCCCCTTGTTCTTCTCCAAATGCCCCTAGTGACATATGACGACCCATTGCTCCCTTTGTGTTGAAACCAAGTATCCTTGAACTATTGCAATTAATTACTTTACGAACTACCCTTGTTTCAGTATCCAGCGTGCATCCCTTTTCCTTCTTGAAATAGTCTGTCCTCTGCATTCCTTTACAGGGTGGGTTGTATTTCGTAGTGATCTAGGACTGTCTGTTGTGATAATAATAAAGTAGATATTTGTATACAACCTTGACTGAACAGGCCCTTTTATCATTGGGTAATAATTGTATATTCGCTGTGTTGCAACTAACCAACGATCCACGGCCTTACAGCGATAAGCCTGCCATTCCGTCCACGTTACCAAAATTGCACAAGGAGATTCATAACTTGCTTGTGTTTCCAATCTGATTGTATCCCTTCTGGTGTAATAGAGGTGTGGGGCTGATTGATGGTTTAGAAACCGATATTCATCCCTAAATCACTGGTGCCTGGATGCTGATTCGTCAAAATTTGGCCCACATGTGTGGCACAGGTCAGCTTGACTTTTCACAACACTGTCTGCTGGCCCACATAGCCGTGCCAGTACTTGCATGCAGGATTTGCATGTCCAACACATGTGTACCCCTGGCAGACACACATCAGCCACAGGGCACACCTCTGTGTCATGCCAAACAATGCCACATCCACAAGTATCGTTCATTGCCACAGTTTTGGTGCTTGTCTCGTTTCATCGTACATCAAATACATGTGATATACGTCGACCACACACATCATATGCTGCAGTGTTTCATACTTGTATTGTCACCTGCCTTTATGGGATGCCTCATCAGGATGCATATCCAAACTTCCAGCCATGACACTGTGTAGTGCGACCAGCCTTCCAGGGAATCAGTGCACACAGACCACTGCTCTGTGTAGCAGGCCTTGTGAATATGCAACTTCACTTGTGTAATGCAAGTGGCAACACTAGAAATGCATGGTGAATAATAGCTGATGGTGGGTCTTCATAGCAAGGTGGCCAATCAGGTATACTGCAATTGAAATGACTGTACACATTCCATGCAAAAGGTTAGGGGCATGACTGTTGCCAATGAGTGTGCCTGTCTGCATTGCATTTCATGTAGGTGGACTGTCGATGATCAGATTTGTACACATGGTTCAACATTGTTCCACCTGTCTGACATGATAGCCCTGTATGTGTCCATCAGTCGATTCACGACAGACACATGAGTCATCCCTTTCATCATTGTGTCCTCCACTTTAGTATGTCTATGTGTCCACTAACAGCATGGACTGGACATGGGGTAGGGTGGTGCTGCATGTCAGCAAATGCCATATATCTCTGGCTAGCAGCTCACAGTGCTCCAAGTCACAATGTCAGATGCATGGGTGTCCTGCCTTTTTGGGTGTGACTGCCCTTTGATGCAGATGTGCATGTTTGTCAGGACACACATGACTCCAAATGTCAATCTCTGTCCATGTGCAGGCGATGATGCAGTGGGTTCAGAGGAGGAGGAGGAAGAAGAGGAGGTGGTACGTCAGTCCACCAGTCGAGGCTGTGCTGTACTGCACTTTGGAAATCCAGATGTGCTACAGGCCATTATCAACCGTGCCCCAGGGCCTCTTCAGATTCTTCTGACTCTGCTGATTCGGATGCAGAACCAGATGTGGAGGTCTCACTGAGGGAGCATTTGCGTGCCCCAACAGGTAGGTCAGATGGGACCATTGGTTCTGCGGCGGTACAGCTGGCTTCACAAGGCCAGTCATTGGTGGGCCTCACGTCCGCGGTGGTAATGGCTACAAGGCCACTCTCCCATGAGTTGGTGTCAGGTTCTGGGGCTAATGTCCAACGAAGGGTTTCAGACCTGCAACCAATGACAGAAGGGCCACAGCAACGGGCCTAGTTCCTTGCATCACACCGCTGTGGGCCCCGCACACATGGTGGACGTGTACAGGCTGGAGAGGCAATGTGGGAGCAGCAAATGTTGTGTAGTGCCATCCGACAAAGTTATGTGTTGAAAATAATTGCAGAGGGCATGGATCAACTGGCCAAGAACATGACCCCAACAGAGGCCCGCGATGCACAACAGCTGCAGATCATGTGGTCCTCAAGCCGCTCTGACAGACTGGGCGTGGAGGCCAACATCAATGGCTGACGGGCTGGTCAGGGGTTTCTGCAGGAGTCCCTGCATGCAGATGCAAAGGCACAGAGAAAGGCCCTGAGGCATGATATGTTGGCATCTCGGAGAACGAATCACCGTCAGATGGAGAGCTTGAGGACTGCACTGCATGAGGAACCCTCAGGCACAAGGACACACCACAGGGAGATGGATGCCCTGAGGCAGACACTGTTTCAGCAACTCGATGCATCATGAGTGAGCACGCATACAGACTCTGTAGCCATTTGTGAGGAAGCGCATCCTGACCTCACCACCATTGGGATGCTGGTGCATGCTTCTGTGTCACGGCTGGCCCTGGCCAATGAAGACCAGGCCTTGGCACTGCGGGGATTGGGTCCAACACCACAACCACCTGCAGATCAATCGCTGGATGGGGACCCAGCACACCCACACCTCCTCATCCATCGTTGCTGTGATGTCCATGAGCCCATGGAGGGATATTTTGGTTCTTTTACATTGTTTACTTTCCACTCATGTGGATTCAGACATGCACCATCCCCTCCCCCCTCCAGGGTGGTTTGCCCCCTGTACAGGATGGACATTTTCCTTTTTTTCTACCTGACCGGTGTGGTGTACTTTTTATTTTCCATGACCCCTTGATAGGGAAACGCAATTTTTTCTTCATTTGTAATACCCCTGTTCAGGATGGAAGCATGTGTTTTTCCCCCATTCCAAGATGGACAATTCTTTCTTGTTATCTTTTTTTTCCTTGAGAGATGTGCTGTTACCCTTTCAGGCTGGCATTCCACTCTTGGTACTTTGGCCCTTTCAGGGAGTGGTGTCCAGAGACAAATCCACACTCAGCACAGCATTGTAGGCCATTTGGGGGATGCCATGCTCACCACAGACACCAGGCATGCACCATTGGCCTGGTGTTGTTGTTTGGCATGGGGACATGTTGCATGCATGGCACACCAGCATATATTTTGCTGCCTGTTTACTGATGCTCAGTGCATCTCAAAGCTCCCTTCAGTTCCCAGCACATTGGTCCCATTCCGTCCAGTCCCTCTGCACCCTGCATTGCCTTCCTCTTGCTTGTTCCTTACTCCCTTTTGTTTTTCAGTCTCCTTGGCCTCCTTTTCTCATTATTTTCTCTTGTCTGCTTGTCGCTTTTATGCCAGTTGCCTCTGTGACCAGCCTTCCTATATGACTGCTGACTCTTTGACCAGCTGCCTTGTGCCAGATCCTGTCTTTACTGCAATCAATGATATGTTTGCATTCCATCTTCTTGGACTTTCCATCATCGACTTCCCTGCCAGTGTTTACTGCAGTGTCTTAATGCCATGTTGATCAGGGGATGCCATTTCATGGAACTGGAAGTGCTTCCAAGGGGATTTTGGGTTTCCAATCTCTCAGTGATCTCTATTTGGGAGACCGCTCAGTGTCATTCTGACTCAAGCCGGATCAGTGTGTTCACAATGTCCCCGCACCAGGACAAGGGGTAAGTGGTACATGCTACTTCACCGCATGGCACCTATGGGTAGGTGTTGTGGGTGTGAAAGGTGTCACTGTGTGGGGTAATTGAATTGCATTTGCTGAAGGTGTGTGGATCTGACGGCATGTGTGTGGGACACATGGTGATGGGTGGCTGGGGAGTTCTGATTTGCATGTGTTGCATGGCACTCAGTGGGGCACAGGTTACAGTGGACAGGGACTTTGTTGCTTGTGTTGTGGGCTTTGTTGTGGACAATGTAGGGTAACCTCTCAACAGACAGACATCGAAATTAAAGCCCACTAGGGAAAAGGGCTTGGTATCCCTTTTTCTGGAGGTCCATGTGCTTTGTTTTGTATACAAAATGTGGTAATGGCAACAGGGTATTATTAGTCCGCTGCCACAGAGTGCTCTGTCTTTATCTTAGCAAGCAGCACGTTGTGACCATGTAGTTCATCATGTGTGACGCATTTCATGTTCAGTGATCATCCACCACCGTCGTTGTCTACCGCTTATTTAAATGCTTAAATTCACATGATGTCCAGTCTCACATTGGCCATCTCATTTCTCCTCCAGCTTATTCATACATGGGTGATGGCCTATTCACCTGGTGTAACTGTGGAATGATTGGTTAGGCTTTCAGTTACTCCATCCTATCTTGGGTTCTAACAACGTTATGTGCACATGGCCATCAACATGAGCTCAGTAGACTACTTCAGGGTCAGCCTGGTCCTTGCAAACAAGGACACGGTTTTCTCATCCCAGACACAAAGGTGCACCCATGAGGCCTCCCCAACGCAATCTTATTGACATTGGCATTGCCCTTTGCTCTCCCTGGTACAAATGACAGACCTTGTTCTCTGTTGCCCCCTTTGTCAGGTACTCCTCCCAGGGGATTTGCCTGAGGTTCCTGCATGTCGCACTGATCCATCTGATTCACGATGGATTTATGATCTTTATCCCTGGGGATCTGGTGGTTCAAATGTGATGACTGTTATCATGGGGGTGCTGGTGTCCTATATCTCTTCTAATGTTTTGGCAGCTTGGGACCTCTGCTCTGGCTTCCATGGGTATAACATTCACAATCGGCCACAGCCCTACTCCCACTTGACTGCTCACATTCTTGTCTAATTGTACAAAGTTGTAACTTGATATATTTGTATGTGTGTGTACGTGCATGTTCCCTGCCTTGCCTGGGGGTTGTGATGTGATAGTCAAGCAAAATAAGGAGCCTCATTTTTCTGTGTTTCAAAAACAGCCTGCGTGGATTGGGGCCTGCTAAAAATTCAGATGTCCTGTATATCATGTGAATGCAATATATTATTTTTGTGACACTACTGAAAAGCAAGTGGCTCTTTTCACTTGAATATGTATGTTCTTTTACATTACATGTGTCTCCCACCAGTCACCTCTACCCACATGATTGCCCCTCCCATTTCCACTGCTGTGCATTCCCCACACGTTAGTGTTCATTCCACAAAGCAAATCATTTGGGAGGGGCTGGGATCTGAATGTGCTTCCCGCTAACAAAATGGATTCTGTTGTTCCCATTTGCTATGACTGTGTTGGTGTTTGGTGCATGTTATGTCTAGTGGACACACACAGTTTGACTCTCGCAGACACACATTCTCAGGGTATTGGTATGGGTAATCTGGAGAACCACATGCAGTAGTCTTTACACTCACACAAGATTTTAATTACACAAAGGCTTTATACCTCAATATGGTCAGCTATGACGCCATCCTACGTGGCAAACTTAAAATCTATTGAAGGAAGGGGTTGGTTAAGGAACATCTGTATGTGTAAGTGTTAATGGGCCCCATTACAAGCTTGCCGGTCTGGGAAAATCGATGCCAGTATGTAAATACCGGCATCGATTACCGGACCGGATCATTACGACCCATGAGTACGTCAACACCGGCACTGGCACAGGCCCTTCCGTGAGCGGCATCCTCGATGCTGGTAGCATCCCTGACACACGCCTGCTGTGCCTGTAACACCGGCATGCCGCAGACCAGTGCACATTCCGAGGTGCGCCGACATGCATATACCGGCATCCACATACCCGTAATAACAGCAAGAAAGATGCCGGAGCCACCGGCATCGCGGGGCAGGCGTTAACAGGGATCAGGTGAGCAGAAAACAGCCACAGGTGCAACAAATCTGCACATGTGCACACCATTGAACCCAGCCACAGTACAAAGGCAGCACACCCACACACCACTCACAAAGCAAAAATGCTAGCACTAGCCCTGCTGGAGGTGGAGTACATGGTGGAGATCTGGACCACTTCGGTCCAGATCTCCTTTTTGCGCAGCTGCGCAGGCCTGCGCAGGTCCACTCCAAATACCTCATCGGTATTGTCTACGAGAGTGTCGGCAAGCATGTTTAATTCTGCCTCACTAAACCTAGGTTTGCGGCGGCGCACGTTCCCCCGGGTAGGTGACATGTCCCTTTGTGTTCTTCAACTTCCTGCTCCTGTGTTTCGGTCCTGTGTTTGGAGGATTACAATGGATTGTGTTTTTAAAGATGGCCGCCGGTGCATTTCCTGTTCCGGCGCAATGACGTAGTTTCCGGTACGGTATGCCGGTGCCGGTATTTGCGGGCTGTTGATGCCAGTGCCAAGGGAATTGATGGTGCCATTGTGTGGGTTTTTGGATGCTTTAGTGGTATGCCAGCGCTGCCATTACTGGGATGCCGTTGGTTACAGCAAGTCATGCTCAGAATCAGACGTTGATTCCAAACTCAAGGCATGCTGGTAACGGTAGCTACAGCATGCCGTTATTGTGGATTTCCTTCCGGCTATCTCGTATTGAGGGCTAATAACTTAATTGACAGCCCGTATCTAGTAGGCACGCCTTGAACTACCTCTAAATACTTTTAATACTGATTATAACAGAATACAGTAGCAGATTGGCCTGCACAGGTTTTTATAGCAGGTTTCTATATGTACCCATATGATTGGTTGTCATTCTCTCCCAACCTTGGAGTTTCAGCTTGTTAGCAGCACGTAAGCAAAACAAAACCTAGGTGCTCGGGAACAACGTCAGACTGCTACCCACTTACTCCAATTAGTTCATCATCTCTCATCGGTCAGGCCCTTAGCCAAAGTTTTTCCTTTGTAGTTGACCTTGCAGCCTGTTCTTTTGAATATTCATAGATCGTTTCAGTGCGTCCATGTGTCTTTACTTCAAAACGTCACTCAGCAGCTGTTAGATTTTCTTTACAGTTCTTCAATGTTCATTGTGGTATATCGACATCCGTCTACTGTCTCAGTACGAGGATACATTCGATGCGGTTATCTGAGTACATAACATCTCTCCTACACTCGATGCAGCATCAAGACAATGCTTGGTGTCATAAATATGACTTTCACTGTTGTTCCAACATGACGGAGATGAGGGGGCATAGCTTAGCAATTAACGATTTGTCTGCTCCTCTACATTCCACCCTCTGGTCGAGTCCTCGACCACCTCCTCTTCCTCAATCTTCTTTATCTCTTCTGCCCATCACGACATCTTCTGGATCCACACCTTTGTTACGCTTTAAGGTCACCTGCATTCTTTATATGCTCAACACACCCCAGGTCATGTGGCAACATTCACCGGTGGGCTGGCAGAATACCCAAAGTTCAATATAGTTCTTACAATCCTTTTGTAGTAGAACTTCATTCCTGGGTGTGCCAACAAATGTTTCTTTATGTTTTCACGGGTGGTGTCTTCAGTCTGTGGCATGTACCACCTTTCACATCAATCATTATCTTCATCCCAATAGCTTTCTTTGCAGTTTTCTTGCATTGTCCTCTAAATATCCTTATAAAACAGAATCCTAGCAATATCAACACTAGTGTTGCTCCAAGGAGTTTGAAGGCATTCACCATTCAGGTCGGAACCCACGAGAACAAGGACAAGAACCAATCATCTTAATCTATCTGTTGGGAGGCAAATCCCCCATGAAATAGTGTAGTGCACAAGGGGAGAGAACTGCATTATGAGACCCGCTGCGGATATAATATAGCACGAACCACAGATGCATAACCTTAGAAGGCACATAGAAAGAAACACATTTTGTAATAATGACAGAGGCACAAGCTTGCATGGCCGCGCTGCACAAGTCGAGCTCCATGGAAACATTTAGCAAGGCCCAAAATCATTAAGGCAGAATGAATCTGCACCATTAGTTCTCACAGAGGTTCACTCCCCGCTTGTCCCTTCACTGTTGCAAACATCGCAGTGCCCATTCATCACAACCAAGCTGCCAGCAGGCCTCTAACTCCCACCCAGCCAACTCAGAGCCAGAGCTCACCCCACTGACCCGACCCCCACACCCTTGCATTCCATGATAATCATGCGACCCCCAAGCCCCTGGCATAAACCAAGCAACCATAAAAGATCTAAGCTTGCGTGACTGTTTCACCCCTAAGCATAAAACACATCCTTGGTAACACAAGGTACAGGGAGGGATAAATTATAGATCAAAACAAGGATGGAAGCCTTGGGTGTGTGAGGAGCGGTATCAACAAAGCCTAGAATGTGTGGGTTAGTGTGACTGTATCTCTTCCTCCCTCCCCCCTGGAACCAAGCCTCCCAGGTGCATGCCATAGTGATGTAGTAAAGGGTTTAGCATGGTAGCATAGTTTTAACAATCTAATTTATGAGATACCTGAACTGCACTCTGCTGAGAGGTGAGTCCTGCTGACTTACGTGGAGCCTGACAGACGGCAAAGAGACCAACCAATTGTAGACTGGCAGCCCCTATGGAGCAGGACCATGTATAAGTTCTTACCAATCAGCTGTGTGGGTTTAGACCCTAAATGTGATGTCATCTGTGACGCTGTGGCCTCTTAAAAGATTTCGACATTCAGTCTGAAGGCAGAACGTTCTTGAGCAGCAGAGTTATTTACTGATGTTTTGTATTCTGTACAATTAAACCTTGTTATACTTGCAAGCTTTCCCCTGGCTTATTTCCCTAGAGGGTTGTATTCATTCTGGAGTGTGCGTAAACAGGTACTTGCCTACATACCTCGCCAGCTTCCTCTTTAATTTTCGTATGCAGGGTTGTCAACATAGTTATTGCCTCTGTCAGGGTTCCATTTTCTCCATTGTGGGCAGGTATGAATGTGAGCAAGAGGCCGATTTTTGCACAAACGCCTCCTTCCATTGCTGTAATTAGATCCAAAACATACACCTGTTCTGGCGGGTCATCAACCTGATTAACCTCAGTTCTTCTCTGATCGCGTTAAATCCTTTTAATGTCATATAGATTGTTTGTGCCAGCTCCCACCTGGAGATCTGTAACCATTTGTCATTCACTGAAGTCTATAGCTCTGGCATGAATATAGACGTAAATATCACTGCTGTCTTGCTAAATAATCTGTGATCCACAGGAATGTCGTCAAAAGCGTCTGCTGATTTCGCTGAGAAATAGTTCTCTCGCTTCGTTCTTTGGAGGCTAAGCGACCTCCTCTTCTTCTGGTGTGCATCTGTCTTTGGAAACTCTTCAATGTTTAAATCACTTTGGGGAATCCCCAATGCAGAAACATGTATGATCACAATAGAGCATATTCCTTCACAGTTTTTAGGCAACTGCTTATAAACTCTGGATACACAGGCCCAATAACGATCCATTAGCACAGCAGTTCCACCATTCATTCATGGTACTTCGAGCACATGCTTGCATCCTTTATTTTCTCCAACTGGAACCAGGCCTTTGTTCCTAAAGCATATTGTCGCATTCTGTGTCTGTATTATGGACACTGGTCCTGCGTCATTGTCAACCCATGTTAGTAGTTTAGAATACTCGGCCCCCGACTTTAGGCATCTGTTGTTTACTATTTGCACTATGCTTACTGATTCCTTCATCACTGAGTGTGTAGTGTATGATAACATTCCTTCTTCCCACCCTGTGCTGGTGGCAACTTGTCTATATAACAATATTTGAGGCCTCTCCCAACATCCTGGTAATCCTGGTGTTTCTTGTACATCTGCACATCCCAGCCTCTTCATTTCCACAATCCTTACTCGTTCCCTGGTCAAGGATTAATATATGAGCATGCTGCTCAACCAGCCTATGTCTTTCTCCATCTTCTGTGTTTTTACATAAGTATCTTCATTTGGAAATGAGTTCTTCGATCACCATCGCAGGGTTGCCCATCTTCCTTCAAATTGTCCTTTTGTTGTGCACGCTGCTAGATGGCTGAGACTCTGTTAGGATGTGCAGTGCATCCATGTCTATATGCTAATTTACAAGTGTCTAACATTTCCTACACTGTGTCTTCTGTCACCTAGTTACCATAGAACACAGAACTGCATCTTATGGTGAGGGTTCTACTGTGGGCCAGTGAGGAAGCAGGACTCTAGTGGGATGGTTGTGTTCCTCCTGCTGGGGGTCGTCTTATGTTATGAGCTGAACTTTCTTCCCAATAAAGGTTCTCATCATTTAACTACTGAACGTTTCAAGCCTCCTTCTGACTTAACATTTGGCGATGAGGATTTCGAGCGGACCCTGAGGACGACCCCCGGCGCAGCTGAAGAGTCTGGTGGTGAGCCAGCTGTGGAGTGGGGCCTGGCGAATCTGGACAGGGCCCCTGTTTGAGGATCATTGACGGACTAGCACGGACCCAGCTGCCTCGTGCGGAACACTGGCTGGACGCACTCTGCAAGTGCTCTGGGAGGATCCCGAAGTGTTGGTGTACTGTACTTGGCGTACATTGCCGTCCTGCACCCGGAGAGGGGTGAGTGAAACTGCTGAGAGGCGGTTGGCGTCCCAGCGCCATTGAAGTGAGTAAAACTCCGAAACTCGGCGCGTTCGCATGCAAGACAGCTGCTTACCTTGCACGTGCCTTGTTTCCTTGCGCGTTCCCCGAGGACGCCATCTCCTCCAGTCCTTGTGTGACTCTGTGCATTCCCGTGACATCATCGCGCATTCAAGGAAAGCACCTAAAGGTGTGGCGGCCATCTTGTTTGGCCGCCCTTTCCGTTGTGATCTGCTCCGATCCGCTCAGCTGATTAGTGATGCAGCGATGTGTAGACAATTTTACACGCCGCAATTGATTTGAGGAGAAGGAGCGCGGAGCCCCGGAGCGGCAACTGTTGGCTTCTATGTTCAGACGCTTCTTGGTGAGTACTTTGGAAATTCACTGGGGGAGCTGACGTTTAACTCAGCGTTTCATGACTGATAGTGAGTGGGAAATCTCGCTGAGCGAAACCACAGTGCTGGTAGCCATTACAGACTCACATTGAACTAAGCATTGTATGACTGATGGTGAGTGGGAAAAATCACTGGGTGAAACCACAGTGCTGGTAACTATTACAAATTCTCTTTGCATCTGCAATATTTGGAGTGAGGCATGGCGAATGTGCCTGCACCTGTGTTTTTTCTTACAGTTCCAGGTGAGCCCAGGGTTAGATGGGTGGACTGGAAAGAGGGTTTCAACAAGTATGCGTTGGCGGTGTTTGGAGCTAACTTCTCCAATGAGCGCAAGGAGGCACTGCTATTCCACTGTTTGGGAACTGCAGGCCAAGAGGTCTTAAAAAGATTGCCAGAACCTTCTGATATGGTAGATGCTGTACCATATGAAAAGACATTAGCGAAATTGGACAGGCATTTTAGAGTGGAGGAGAATATCATATTGGAAAGATATAAATTTGCCACGAGGGAGCAAAAGAATGGTGAAAGTATTGAGGATTTTGTCACCGCTCTGAGGGGTCTAGCGGTGAAATGCAAATTTACCCACTGTCAGGATGAGCATCTAAGAGACCAATTAATGATTAAATGCTCCAATGACAGTATTAGGAAGGAACTATGGAAAGAGAGGAATCCCACTTTGGATCGAGCAATTGAGATAGCGAAAATGGTGGTACACACCGACAAGTGCATTAAAGTTCTTCAGTCAGATACTGTGAACAATGGCAAACCCAAGTTGGATGAAAGTGAAGGAACAGTGCAAAAGGTGTCAAAAGCTGTTCAGAGGCAGAGTACTGGGAATTCTAGACGCACCTCGCAGTATCGAAAGAAAAGTGAAGAGAATAGACCTGCAGCCGGCAGGGGGTGGCGTCAATGGGTTCCTGCAAAGGAAAGTAGAGGAACGCCCAGAGACATGAGTTCATTCAAGATGGTTAAGGATTCTGGATCTTCCAGGGGTTTTCCTGGTAGACGGTGTTTTAGATGTGGAAGCTTATCGCATATAGCATCAGATAAGGAATGCTTTGCTGTTCATATTATATGCAATGAGTGTGGTGTGAGAGGGCACATTGCCCGGTGTTGCAGAAACTTTAACGCTGGGCCAAATCAGGTGCATGAAATAAGTGCGAGTTATGAAGATGAATCATATAGTGAGGATGGCAGGGAAGTTGTCTTTACAGTGAATGCTGTCAATGCAGGGTGAAAAAGCAAAAACCTTATGCTGAGGTTGTAATTCGAGGTGTACCTATACGCATGCTAATGGATAGTGGTGCTGATTATACCTTGATAAGTGTGGAAGTGTGGAGGGACAAATTCGCTTGTTGTACTCTGTGGGAGAATACAGTCAAAGCAAATGCTTATGGAGATATTCCCATAGACATTATAGGGTCCTTTGATGCCGAACTACAGTTTAAGTACAGGAAGGCCAAAGGTTATGTGTATGTTGCCAACAGAGGGGGAGAGTTGTTGTCATGGAGTGATCAGGCTGAATTGAAGATAAGGCTTGAGGCAAGTCATCCTGAGCAGGTAATGTCTGTTGCGGGTGGAGATTCTACAGAGATACAAGCAACCTCGTCTGGAAGATTGGGGTGTCTGAAGTGATTTGTGCATGTAATTCGTCTAAAAAAATGTGCTGTCCCAAAAATTGCAAAACTGCGGACTATTCCACTTGCCTTTAAAGGAGATGTGGAGGAGGAACTCAAGAGAATGGAAAATGATGGAGTCATTGAGAGAATAGATGCATCCGAGTGGGTTAGTCCCATAGTGGTGGTCAGAAAAAGTAATGGGTCTTTGAGGCTTGTATTGATCTTAGACATTTGAACAGCATGGTTGTGGCAGACAGGTTTCCTCTTCCCAGAATAGATGATTTGATGGTGGGAGTAGCTGGGTCAAAGGTGTTCTCCATACTAGATCTTAAGTCGGCCTACCATCAGGTTGAACTACACCCTAATTCCAGGGACCCTACCGCCTTTATCACCCCAATTGGTTTATTCAGGTGTGTTCGCATGCCATTTGGTTTGGTCTCAGCTGCAAGTGTATTTCAGAGCATAATGCACAGATTACTTGGAGGTGAAAAAGGGGTGATGTGTTATCAAGATGATGTTCTTGTGTGTGGGAGTGACGAGAAGGAGCATGATGATCGGTTGAAGAGAGTTGTAGACATTTTGAAGGAAGCAGGGCTCACTATTGCTATGGAAAGATTTACTTTCAAAGCCAACAAAGTGGTGTACTTGGGTCATGAGATCACTGGGGAGGGGGTCAAACCCAAGGAGGAGGCCATTGAGACCATAAAAAGAATGGAGAAGCCCATGTCAAAAGGGGACATACTATCATTTTTAGGACTGGTGGAGTTTTATGGCAAATTTGTCAGAGGTTTATCAGAAATGTCAAGGAACATGAGAGTGCTTACCCACAAGGGAGTAAGCTTTAAATGGAATGACCAGTGCAAGAAAGAATTTATGATGATAAAAGAGGCTATTGTCAATGCTCCCATTTTGAAAATATTTGAGGAAGGTAGACCTACTTTACTGTTCGTTGATGCCAGTGATTATGGTATTGGTGCTGTTCTGATGCAAGAGGATCCGACAGGTTTACAGACTGTGGCTTTTGCATCCAGGTCCTTGAAGGGGCCGGAATCTAGATATTCTGTTGTTGAGAAGGAGGCTCTGGCATGTGTTTCGGGAGTCGAGAAGTTTAAAAGGTTTTTGTGGGGAAGGAGTTTCACTATATGCACAGCCCATAAACCTTTTGTTGGAATTTTCACAAAAGGTGGTTTGGAGAGAGTGTCAAGGCGCATTATGAAATGGGTCACGGCATTGCAAGGTCTACAGTATACCATGCTTCAAGTGAAGGGGGAGGTTAATGTGGTTGCAGACGCGTTATCTAGATCTGTCCAGAGAGACGTTTCTGGTGATGGTGATTACTTAAGTTCAGGGGAGAGTGCAGAGATATTCCAGGTACATGAAACATTGAAGAAGAGTGTGTGTGACGTGTCTTGCACTGAGGATGAGGTATATCAAAAGATACTTACCCTGGTTGTAGAAGGAAAAAATAAGAGCCATAAAGGCGAGATGAGTGGTTTTACCAAGGTAAAGGGGGAGCTATGGGTGCAGGATGGCTATTTACACAAAGGTCATCAGATGGATGTTCCAGTTGGTATGAGGAAATCTGTTTTGGAGTTAGCCCTTGTTGGGCATCTAGGTCTTGCCAGAACGAAGGGTTTGGTAAGATCTGAATTCTGGTGGCCAGGTATCGACAAAGACACTGAGGAACAAGTCAAAGACTGTGTGGAATGTGTTGAGGGAAACAAAGGTTTGAGGGTGCAAAAGGTTCCCATGTTAGTGAGGGAGTCTCCGCGTGTACCTTGGGATGAAATTGCTTTGGACCTCCCTGGTCCATTTAACATTGGCGGTGGAAGAGATGGCTACCTATTAGTGGTCATGGATCTATTATCTAAATGCCCTGAGGTGTGTGTACTCAAGGACATATCCAGCAGTAGCATAATGAGATTTATGGAACAACTATTCTGGAGAGAAGGGTTTCCTAGGAGATGTTTGTCTGACAATGGATCTCAATTTGTTTCCAAAGAGTTCAAAGAGTTCTTAGATAAACATGGAATTGAGCAAGTAAATACCTCTTTATATCATTCCCAGAGTAATGGGTGTGTGGAACGGTTCAATAGGACTTTAATGGAGGCTATCAGGATAGCGGTAGCTACTGGAGGAGATTGGGTGAGAACGGTGATGGAACGAATGTTCCAGTATAGGTTAACTCCCCACAGTGTCACAGGTGTGACTCTGTTTGAGATCTTGAGAGGAAGAAAACCACATACCCATTTATGTCCAGGTTGGATGGGCAAATCAAAAATGGTGGGTGTGGATCTAGAGAGAGTGAAAAGGAACATTTTTGAATCTGGAGTTAGATCCAAGGAGAGGTATGATCAGAAGAATTGTTGTAGGGAACTAAAGGTCAAAGAGGGGGATTGGATTAAAGTCAAACTCCCCACCAAAGTTCGTAAAGGAGCCTCCTTGTTTTCTGAACCCAAACAAGTTGTGAAGGATTTGGGTTTGTCAGTGTTGGTTAAAGGAGGAGGTATTTGGAATAAAGAAAGGTTGGCTCTTTTATGTCAATCATAATATGTCATTTGGTTGCATTCAGGAACTTCCACATGCAAGGACTTTGTCAATCTTTGACTGGATACCTTATTGTATTGCTCTTTTTGCCAATTAAGTGACTGGATCCCATATTTGATTGTTCTCTACGTAGATAGGATGTGCAGTGCATCCATGTTTTATATGTGCAGTGCATCCATGTCTATATGCTAATTTACAATTTACTTTACAGGTTACAATGTTGGTGGGTATCACCCACACAGTTGCTTGTTGTGTTTAAGGAGGAGAGGTGTTAGGATGTGCAGTGCATCCATGTCTATATGCTAATTTACAAGTGTCTAACATTTCCTACACGTGTCTTCTGTCACCTAGTTACCATAGAACACAGAACTGCATCTTATGGTGAGGGTTCTATTGTGAGCCAGTGAGGAAGCAGGACTCTAGTGGGACGGTTGTGTTCCTCCTGCTGGGGGTCGTCTTATGTTATGGGCTGAACCTTCTTCCCAATAAAGGTTCTCATCATTTAACTACTGAACGTTTCAAGCCTCCTTCTGACTTAACAGACCCTTTGCATTATTTCCAGGTATTTCTTTTGCAATAAATGTTGTGGCTGCATTCATGGCATAAGGGATGAGGGAACATATACAACAGCGTTCATCTGACGTTCTCTCCCCCACCTCCTTCATGTGCTGATACCACATGTTGTTCTTTAAAAGGGCTGAATTATCAAGATACTTATTTCTTTTTTCATCATCTTCTCCAACATCTCTTTTGGATTGAGCAATTTTTTCAAATATAACAGAGAACATATTACTCGTACCTTTGTTAGGGAGAGAAAGGAATGCCTCATTTTCAGGTATTTCACTTGATTTATAAAACAATACATTGCGAAAAACGTAAATCATAAAGAAAAAAGAAACATCATAAAACAAAGTGCAACTAGAAGAAGCAGTGCCATATTATTCATATGCCACATAATCTCTTGTGGAGTAGCTTATCTCCTTGTGAATGTGCATTTTATATACTGGAAAATTCCCATTTTTAATATAGTTTATTTACTTTCACTTATTTTTTAGATTTTATATTTGGCAGTATCAAATATTTGATTAAAATAGCAACAACAAATCTGTGAACAATAAGACGGTTTTTAGGATCCTAGAAAAAAAATGTAGCCGCATCCACGTGTTGTCTTATTAAAGCCGGATAAGACTGAAGAATATAGGCGTAAAGTACATTCAGGAAGGTGCGTAACGTTACAATTCTGGGCTTCATGAAAAGATATATACAGATATAGTATTGCTCTGTTGTTGACTTATTGTTCTGATATCACCGTAATATCTCAAGCAGTGCAAGGTGTGCTCTGTAATTGTTATTTCTCCTGGTTGTCGTATATTCTGTTTTGTGTTTTAATTGACAAAAGGTTTCTGGAACGGCACAAGTCCATTCACTTCCTACTTAAACTTTTACGGAGTGTATATTCATTCCAGAATGTTTTTTTCTTTAATCTGCAAATTCTTTATCCTTTCCCTTGGTAACTTATCTAGTCTGCATGCACAGAACTTCTCTTGATTCGCAGTAAACAGGTGTCAGAGGGGTCGGGTCTCTCCATTCTAGAGCTTCACATTAGTCAGGCGTAGCCAGGGTCTTCTTCCCTAGTTTGACGGCAGTGGGTGTGACCTCTTCTATTAAGTACAGTCCTTTCTAAGCAGGGCTTATTCCAGGTATGCACACATCTTTCTGCTAACACCTAGTCCCCTGGGAACAAACTAGGATGCTTAAGTAAAGTGTGTATATCGCTGGGTTAGCTATTGTCTTCAATCTTCTTCGACCCTTCCCACCAATGTTTGATCTGTTGAGAAATAAAAGAGACACTAGCAGTCATATTTGTTAAACAATCATGCATTTCATCACCCAAAACCTTCGCTCCACTATGGGCAACAGTTTCCACTAAAGTGGAAGGAGCAAGGGGTATTCTCATTCGACGTCCAATGACCAACTCATGTGCAGTCGGGAGGTGACCTGAACCAGGCTGGTTCATCAGTGCAAACAAAGCAAGGGACAGACAATGCAGCCACCCCTTCTTCAAGTTAATTTTAATATTAGCCACCCTCTCCTTAAGAAGTCTGTTGAATTGTTCACAAAGTCTATTCACCTGTGGGTGATAGGCAGAAGAGAATGTGTGCTTTATGCCTAGTAGGAGAACTATCTGCTTGAACAACTCATTTACAAAATGCGGTCCATTGTCAGACCGCAGGACTTCGCACACACCTCATCTTGGAAATACTTTGCGTACGAGAATGTTGGCAGCACATGCAGCATCGGGGTGTCTGCATGGACCTGCATCAATCCATCTGGAAGAGGGAGATACTACTATCAGCATATACCTATAGCCATTGCATGCTTGCAAAATATCCACATAATCTATATGTAGATGCTGAAAAGGACCATTAGGCCTTGGCATTGCTCCTCTCAAAGTGTATCCTGCCATTAATTTCTGACACACAATGAAATTTACAATAAACTGTGGGACCTGTTCTTATAAATGTGGTGTAAACCATTCTTCTGTGATCATTGCAGCAAGCCTCTCTTGTGGTGTGCGCTGGGTAGGGAAGCTGCTCCAGCACCATGTTCAATAATGCTAGAGACTGGGCCTCATTACAAGGTTGGCAGTCCGGTAATAACGATACCGGTAAGGGAATACCGGCATCATTTACCGGACCGGTGTATTACGACCCATCACCAGGAGCCCATTGTGACCGGCTAGCACAAACCCGGAATGGGCACGGGCACGCGCAGCTGTGCCAGTAACAACGGCATGCCGCAAAGTAGGGCACATTAAGCAATTACTGGCATCCAGATGCCGGCAAGAAGGGCTACCACAATGCCAGTAACACCGGCATCGCGGGGCACCTGTTAACAGCAATCTGCTGTGTCCAGACCTGCCACAGTTGCACACAATTAGCACAGGTGGAGGCAATGGAGTCTGGCTCAGCACAAAAGGATCACACCCACACATCGCACCCCTTCCAAGTCCAAAATGATACCACTAGCAATTGCTATACAGGAGCTGGAGGACATGCCTGCACTGCTACTCCTTGAGCAGGCAGTAAACCATGGAATGCAGAGGAGTCGCAGAAGGAGAAGGAGGGTGAGACTGGGACAGCACATACCACCAGTGAGGGCAGTGGTACCACACAGGCAGCCACCAATCCCATGCATAAGGGCCAGTCCATTAGACTTAACCCCTGCACAGATCCACACCCTGTACCGCCTGACAAGGGACACCATCACCACCATAGTGGACCTCACCCAAGATGACCTGGTCAGTCTGATCAACATCCACACCGCCATCCCCCCTCTGTTGAAGGTAGTGTGTGTGCTCCACTTGCTGGCCACATGCACCTACCAGCACACAGTGGGTCAGCTGCATGGTATCTCACAACCATGTTTCTCATGTGTGCTGAACCAGGTGCTGGATGCACTCCTGAAGCACGCAAGGCCCACATATCCCTGCCATGGACTGCAGAGGAGGTCAATGCCACCAAAATTGCATTCTATGCACTGGCAGGCATGCCAAACGTCATTGGTGTCCTCGATTGAACCGATGTGGAGCTGGTAGTCCAACATGCCGTGGAGGTGGTCTACTGTAACCGGAAGCTATACCGCTCCCTCAACGTCCAGATGGTGTGTGATGCAAGCAAGATAATTTCGCATTGCTGTGCTAGATACCCGGGATCCACACATGATGCAATGTTGGTGCAGAACTCTGCGCTTCCCCGCTACATGGAACAACACGATGCACAATGTGCCTGGCTGCTGGGTAAGTCTGACCACATGGCAATGGGAATGGGGGTTGTTGTTGGGGGGGGATCACAAGTGTTTGCAACCTGTCTGGGCCATGGGGGTTGTTGTTGGGGGGACCACAAGCATTTGCAACATGTCTGCTGTCTGGGCCATGGGGGTTGTTTTTTTTTGGGCGGGGCACAAGTATTTGCAACCTGTCTGCTGTCTGGGCCACGGGGGATGTTTCTGGTTGGGGACACTGTCCTGGGTGGCAAACTCCACTGTGACCCAAATGAATTCAACAGAATGCATGAGACTGACAATGGATGCAGATGTGCCATGGCCGCACAGCAATGTGCAAATGGTAGCTACACACACAGCGCCCAACCTTGCACATGCACATGGTACATCATTAGACCAGAGCCACAGGTACCACAATGCACCATCCTGCAGTCAGAAGGCAGAATTCACATGAGCGCAGCAAAACACATCACAGGTCATGCAGCCATGACTGCGCAAAATAACTATGCCTCTCAGGGAATCCTCTGTCACTGCCCCTGCCCGACAGGAACACCGCAAACCACCATGCAATTATGTGCAGCTGAAGGGACCCCTATTAATCCCATGTCACATGCATGTGGAAAACATATTCCATCAAGTAGTCAACAGCACCATCATATGTGCCGAGCATGGACAATACACAGTACCTCAGTTCCACCATACCAGTTGACACCCTGCGTCATCAAAGGAACAAATCCCTACACTGGTGGACCATACCACCAATTCCATCGTGCCATGGTGACATGGGTGAAGGTGTTGAGGGAAATGTGCATGACGTCATCACATAGTGGAAATCATGATAGGCAAACCTATGTCTATCATGTTGGACATCTGGCTAATGCATCATACAGTGCTCAACATGCATTCTGAACCTTCCTCTGCCACACACCCATAACATGTGAATACATCATAGACCTTCTGACCTCATCTGTGTGAGTGCTGTATCGGATGTCAAGGTCCCTAAGTTGTGTACGTCACCCATGCCCCCCCACCATGGATAGACAAATCTAGCAGTGTAAACCTTTTGCACTTGAACATGAACAATGTACAGTCAGTGCACATAGGGTATGGCAAAAATACTCACATTCCAAATTACTTTTGCTCCCATGCAGGTGATGCTGGGTATCCCCTGCGGCCGTGGCTCCTCACCCATGTCAGGCATCCACTGAACAGGCACCAAGAGGACTACAATCGTGCACATGCACGCACTCATGTGATGATTGAGCAGACTTTTGGCCTGTTGAAGGCACGATTTTGGTGCCTCAGCAGGTCTGGTGGTGCACTCATTTAGGCTTCAGAAGGTGGGCAAGATTTTATTGCCATGTGCCATGCTGCACAACATGGACATTGGGCGCAACGTACTCCTGCCCCCTGACATGGACCAAATACCACCAGATGAGGAGGAGGACGATGAGGAAGATGCTGCACATCGGCCACGTCACAATGTGCATGAGGGACGTGCTGTACGCCAATCTTTGATTGCACAATATTTTTGATACACTGGGTTACAGAAGGTGCTGTGATGGGACACTGGGCACTGGGATTGGGGGACACTGGGCACTGGGGACTGTTGAACAATTAATTAACACACACTCAAGAAGCAATGTCCAGTCATGTGTTTTTTTTGCACACCAGGTGTATTGATGAAATGAAACTATGTACATGATTAAACGTTGCCCTCCACCCTCGATACAGTACATACTACCTCCCCACCCCCACCCCCATGCCCCAAAACCCCCACTCCCCATGCCCCAGAACCCCCACACACCCACACCCCTCACTCCCCATGCCCCAAAACCCCCACACACCCACACCCCATACCCCAAAATCCCCACACACCCACACCCCCCATGCCCCAAAACCCCCCATACCCTCACACCCCCTCCACCCAATACGAGTTCCACTGGACTCCCTCCAGACATATCCAGGTGTTCCAGGCTATTGACCCCTTTTAGATGGGGGGGGTTGTTCCTCTGGCCAACGCATACTGCACAGGGACCTGTGCACAGGGCTCGTCTTTGTCGAGCTTGCCAGTGTTGAGCAGGTCGATGGTGGTTCTTGTGGTTCAACCGTGCTAGGACATTGTTGGGCCATGTTGGTAGCCAACTGGTTCACAGTCTGCAACATGGCTGCCATGCCCTCAAGCACTTGCCGGGCCATGCGGTATATGGCATGGGTAATTGCCTGTGTGTTTTCCTGGTTTGCCCACCGTGTGGCTTCCCCTTCAGCCAAGTACTGTTTTACCATATCGTGCATGGCCTGCTTCCACCCCTCCATACGGCTCAGCCGTCCCTCAAGGTCCCATATGGATGACCCACCTGTTGGCTGCACAGGAGGTGGTGTGTTACTGCTCACAGGGCTGAGCACTTGTTGGTACATCTCCTCCCCAGTACTGTGTCCATCAGATCCCTGTCCAAGAGAGTACTGTAGGGTTTCCTGCATGCTTGATATGTGCTGCACGTCCTCCGACATGCATGGTCCTGCTGTGTCTGCATCATCCAGCCCCTCGTCCTCCCTTGCAAGTGTACCTTCTTGGCAATGATTTGTCCGGCCTGGGACTCCTGGCTATCTGTCGCAGCGGGCTGCTCATCCTAGTCTCTGGCCTGTGCGCCCTGTTGGTGACTGGTCTGTGGTCTTGGAGTTGGAGTGCTGGTTTTGCTTGGCCCGGCCCTAGACGTCAAAGGCCTGGTATTGTCATCGTGCCTTCTGCCCATACATGCAGGTGTTTGCTTCTGAGATGAGGCGTGGTCTACATTGCTGTCTGAATCCGTACCTGTGGGGGATGGAGAGGCAGGGCATCAGTGATGGGTGAACTTGCATCCTGCATACATTGATGTTGGTACAATTTCAGTCATGTGCATTGTTGTATGCATATTGAAGGGGTGGCCATGGTACTTGCAGATGTTGAGGGTGTGGGGGTTTCTTGTTTTGGCATCCTTCTGGTGCAGCCATGATGTCCATGGTGTCTGTTGGGTGGCCTACAGGTGTGTTGTGCCTTGTGTGCTGTAGCCATGGATCCGGGGCTGTGTGGCATGTGCTGTTTGGTTGTGTCTCCAGTGTTTAATCGGTAGTGAATAAGTGTGAGCCATGTATTGAAATGGGACAGTGGTGAGGCTGGCATCTCGATGGTGATGTGTGTGTGTGTGTGTGTGTGTGTGTGCGTGCGTGTGTGTGTGTGTGTGTGCGTGTGTGTGTGTGTGTGTGTGTGCATGCATATGGTATTTGTGTGTACAATTGTGGGCTCATGTGATTAGTGGCATTGGGGTTTGTTGTGTGTTTTCGTGGCAGAGAAGTGGCACTATTGTTAGGGCTGACCACAGGTGGGGGTGATGGGCCATGCATTTGCTTTCATCTACTTGGCATCTGGGATACATCATTGTACTTGGGATATCAGGTGTGTGTGGTGGCTTTTGCATTGCACAAAGGGTTACTCACCGTTATCAGCCGATGATGGGGCTCCTGACTAACGTACGCCCGACTCCCTCTATAGCCTCCATGTTGATCACGGAGCTACAGGTCTCCTCCCACAGTGCCAACTTGATGGGTGAGGAGGACCCTCCACCTGTTGCCTGGCCCTGCCCGCAATTGGTGGATAAGATGTTATGCACACGCAGCCGCAGATAGTCCCATCTCTTGTGGCAATCTTTCACACTGCGTGGGGTTGTCCCCACTGCAGACACCTTCTGGGCCACTTCCTCCGAGATGTCCTTTTTCTTGATTTGCGCTGTACGCTGCAGGTCGGAGCAAGAAACTACATCGGCATGCTCAACAAGGCTGTCAGCAAGCATGTTTAGTTCCTCGTCACTAAACCAGGGCTTGCGCAGGCGAGGTTTACCTTTTCGGTTGGCCTTTGACATGGTCTAGATGGCGGTGTACAGAGTTCTCAGATCCCGGTCCTGTATGCGGAGGATTGCAATGGATTGTATTTTTCAAGATGGCCGCCGGCGCAAATCCTGTTCCGGCGCAACGACGTTACTTCCGGTTCCGGTATTAGTGGTACCGGTATTGGCGGTGCCGGTGTGATCGGTGCCGGTCTGAGCGGTATCAGCGTTGCCGATGGCGGTGTCTGCGCATTACATGGTGCCGCTAATGGGGGACTTGTGGCCCATGCCGGTATGCGCGCGCACACTGACTCGGAATCTACCCTAGATTCCGGCAGCAATGCTACATGGACACGGTTGCACCAGAATGCCGGTAATTCTGTTTTCTTACCACCAACCTTGTAATGATGCCCACTGTCTTGTCTCCATAAAGCCTCATTGGGGGATAAATAACACCCTCATTTTTCCAAAGATCCTGTTCTTCCCACGTTGCACGACCTTGTAACTCAATTAATTGTATTATCATGCACCGTCCTGACAATTGTTTCACACTCTCTGTATCAAAATTAGAAATGGTTGGAAAATACACAGCCTTTTTGGCTTCTATATCTGCGGCTTCGTTACTACAAAAAATCATGTCTGCCCTTTTAGTATGGGCTGCACACTTCACAACTGCAATAGCCAATGGAAGCTTTAGTACTTTAATAAGCTTATCCAATGGTGGCGCATGTCACACGGGCGAGCCGTCTGCCTGGAGGCACCCCTCCTTTTTCAACGTGACAATTCTGCATATACGGTTGATGTCACATAGTCCGAGTCAGAGTACACTTTCACTTCCTCATCCTCGTATCTCTGGAGTGTGGCAATAAGCATCACTAACTCTGCAGCCTGTGCTGAACAATGTGAAGGCAATCTCGCACTTGTCACTACCTCGAATTCAACCTCCAAGTTCAATTTCACTACTGCCGTCCCAGTATGCCTTTTGCCAGTTGTTTGGTAAATTTTTGAGGCACCATCAATAAATAGAGCACCCCCACCCCCGCAAGAGCATGTTCTCCAACATGGAGAATATCATAATAGAATTCAGTATACGTTGTACAATCATGCATATAATCCTCTTTCCCTACTAATTCTGCTAGTGATGTCACTGGATTCAATGCTCTGCATCAAACAACAATGATTACCTTATAGCCTGACTCTCTTTGTGTAGTCAATCTTTTAGGTTACTCCAAAATAGCAAATAAGGAGTGCTCGACAAATAACATCATTGAGCACCCCATTGTAATACTTGCAGCCTTCTCAATTGCAAATGCGGTAGCAGCTAACGCTTGTTCACTGCATTACTGTAATGTCCCTGCATCACTAGGTCTAAAATCTCACTGTAATATGCTTGTTGTTTGTGCCCATGTCATAAAGTTGTTTTCTTTTGTCAAAACTGCAGGCATCACTACACCATTGTACTGCGGAAATAAATAGAACTCTTCATTGCAATCTGTAGTTCCTAGCACAGTGGCTGTACAAATCGCCATTCAGTCATTTCCTCCATCCATGTAATCTTTTTATTGTCTACCTGTGCTTCCTTATGTTTCTTTAAAAGTGGTTGAATATATATGCTGTAAACAAAAACCCAGGCCCTGCAATAATTACATAGGCCTAAAAGCAGTTCAATTTATCTTATGGTTTTTGTTTGGGGAGTCTTCTGAATCTCCTCTGCTCTTTCAGGTGTCACTTTTCTCCCCACTTTAGAGACCAACTGTCCTATGTAACCTCTTCCTGACCACAATGTAATGTCTTCTTGTCCTCTTTATATCCTTTCTCTGCTAATATAATCATGAGCTGAACTGAATCTTTTCTGCATCTTTCTTCTGTCTCACAGCACACTAAAATGGCGTCCACATATTGAACGATTGCACTCTCAAGCTTTACTGACCCAGATCCATTTGGAGGACTCTGTTAAAGATTGAGGGGGACTCACAGTACCCCTAGGTCAAGAAAGTATGTTTCTGGCAGATATTTCTATATGAAAATGAAGTCAGATCCTGTGACTCCTCATGGAGGGGAACTGAGAAGAACAGATTTTTAAAATCTATTACAGTAACTACTTGGCTGTTGGTGGGATATTACATAACATTGTAACTGGTTTCAGAACCAGAGGAAACTCTGCTTCTACAATATTATTAAGAGGGCGGAGGTTCTGAAAAAATCTCCATAACCCCCCTTTCGATTTCTTCACAGGGTACACAGCTGTGTTTCATGGAGAGTCTGATGGTACAAATATTCCTTGCTTCATTAAAACAGAAATGGTTTCAAATATGCACTCATCAGCTTCTCTAGACATGGGATACTGCTTTACTTGTGGCGAGATAGCTCCAAGCTTGAGTTTAATTTTGACTGCTCCTACCCCTTTCAGTAGGCCTATGTCATAAGGACTACTAGTTCACAAAATGCTTGGTACCTTTTCCAAATCCTGCTGAAAGTATGGCGGTTTGTGTCTCACTAATGCCATCCCCTGTGGAATGTCTCTGTTCTCTACTTTAATAGGTAAGGCTTATGAAAAATACCAATTCATCGTCTAAATAATACTCTATGAATAATTCCTCATCTGTCCAATCTTATAATCTATATCCTTCCACGAGAGCTATTACTGCTCTCCATCATCATCATTCGTCATCTGTCCCATGAACAACCACCCTTTCCTCTCTGACCACTTTTGTTTCTAACTCTAGAGGAATTAACTGCTCATCTTCACCCTGCATAGGTATTTCTGGTCTGAACAAAAATGAATCAGGTATTTGCAAAATTTGACCCACTAGTCTGGAGAGCCACTTTACAGGACAGTTACACCATACAAAAATACTTCCGGATCTAGAGGAACTCCTCTCAATGCTTTATGTTTTGCAAAAGCTAATATTAGTTTTTTTACATTCATCAGATTTATTCCTCGAGTAGAACTCACAATCCCTTTGTCCATCAAAGATATTGTCATGTTTAATTTTGTCATTAAGTCCCGCCCTAATATCGTTTGTCGGGAGAACAACAGTGGCATAGATACGTCATGTTTCCCTATAGAAATTGGTAACTCATCAGTGAAAGGAACTAAAGTCGTCACCTCAGAAAATCTGTATGCATTTATGGCAATGCCAGATGTTGGATATTTACCCTCTCAATCACAGGAACAAGTCCCTCCAGTGTCTTCAAGATATGAAAATGTCTTTCCTCCTATCCTTACCATGACCATTGGTTCCTCTTGGGTGTCTGGTGTCACTAATAGCACTGAACACATCAGGTCATTCTCTGGGCTGACCTATTGTGGATATAAGTTCATCCCAGTACCCGAGAAAGGATTTCCTCCTACCACAGTCAAACTCTCTATCCTGTGTAGCCCCTGTATTTATGTTCCATTGCTGTGCCACTATTTGCTGAGTCTGTGTTTGCTGCGTCTGTTGTTAGGGTAATAAGAGCCGTACCCAGGGTCCGCGGACCTCCAGCTCTCAGAAGGCCCTAACTCCTTCTGTGTCCCTAAGAAGTAGGAGGCCCACACAAAAGGCATAGTTACTGCTGTTTTATTACACGAAAACAGACAGGGACAGGTTCATGAAGCGTAGGTTCCAAGAAACTTTTCATTGTAACCAGGCTCGCAGGCCCATTTTGTATCTGAGTGACATAACATTGTGCGTCATCTGGGAAAGCTCATCCCCAAACCTACCTCCACTCTGGGTTGGTTCACCGAGTGGTAGGTTCAGTATAGACCTGTATAGTGAAAAGTGTTATTGGTAGAGTAGAGGTCAGGTGGTACGCTTGGGTCGTCCCTAAAAGTCACTTCTTCTAAAAGGTTACATGGAGAGAATTAGTGATTGGTTGTGTTGTAATGTCATCAGTGGTTAGACCCCCGTGTCCTGATTGGTCCATCAGTGAGCCCCCAAGCCTGGGTCCATCATCGTTCCCAGCCCGCGATGTACCTGGTGTTAGCAACAATGTGTGACTATGTGTCAGTGGACGACAATGGACAGGTCCTTTGCCATTAGAGCGCTCGTTTCCCATTGCCGCCTGTGTCTGAGTTGTTACAACATGATATTTCTGATTGTGTGGACCACACTCACATCGGGCTCACGCCTGCCGGTGCCTCTCAGCTGCGGGCACCCCTCCCAATCATCTCGCCACCTCCCCTCGTCTGGACTGCGTCTCGACACTCGCCACTGCGGGCAGGAAATTTCTGAAGTCGGCTCCTGATGGCCAATCTCCAGATTGCGCTGTCCGGTCATCTTGCAGTTCCACAATTCTCCTGCAGTACTCCAAGGGGGCAACGGCGGAGGGGGGCGTGTTGCCGGACCACCTAGTCACAGACAGTGTCGCTGGGATCTCAGCAGTGCCTCTAACGTGTTAGGGTAATTTCTGGTGGTCAGCAGAGCCGTACCTGGGCTCCACGGACCTCCAGCTCTTGGAAGGCCCTAAGTCCTTCCGTGACCCAAAGAAGTAGGAGGCCCACACAAGAGCAATAGTTACTGCTGTTTTATTACACGAAAACAGACAGGGACACGTTCATGGAGCATAGGTTCCAAGCAACTTCTCATCGTAACCGGGCTCGCAGGCCCCTTTTTTATCTGAGTGACGTAACAATGTGCATCATCTGTGAAAGCTCATCCCCAAACCTACCCAAACCTACCGCCGGGTTGGTTCCCTGAGTGATAGGTTCAATATAGACCCGTATAGTGAAAAGTGTTATTGATAGAGTAGAGGTCAGCTGGTACGCTTGGGTCGTCCCTAAAAGTCGCAACTTCTTAAAGGTTACATGGAGAGAATTAGTGATTGGCTGTGTTGTAATGTCGTCAGTGGTTAGACCCCCCATTGTCCTGATTGGTCCATCAGCGAGCCCCCAAGCCTGGAACCATCATCGTTCACAGCCCGCGATGTACCTGGTGTTAGCAACAATGTTTGACTATGTGTCAGTGGACGACAATGGACAGGTCCTGCTACTTGCCATTAGAGCGCTCCTTTCCCATCGCCGCCGGTATCTGAGTTGTTACAACTTTGTTGCGAGCTGTGTACCAGCCGTGGGACACCAGAGCTTCTTCAGTCTTCGGGGTTGGCGTCGTACCAGGTCGGCCTGGTCACGTGTTGAGGGACCGCAGCTGAGGCAGAATTATGGTAATTTGATTTGTATTTTGCTCCGGGTAGCTGCAGCAGTGTCAGGTGTCACCCTGGCTTGGAGAGCACGGAATGTGAAGTGCAACATCACGACCTTGGCTGCGAGGGCTTCAGCCAGGAGCTGTTCTGCATGCTCAGCAACTTGTAGCTCTGTATGAACTGCTCTGGGTCTGTCGACTCTGGTTTGCTGCCTACTTCTGCTTGGTTGTATGTTGTGGCATAAGGTCAATGAGGCTGGGGATGTTAGGGTGCGGTGTGGTTCCTTGCGCATCGGACCAGTTATAGGGTCTTGTCTCCAGGGTTAGTAGCATGAAGTCTCTGCAAGCATATACACAAACTCTTCTGGCGTCTTGCATTTCTGTGAAGTGATTGCTGGCCTATGTGATGTACGTATGTGAGTGTACCCGGTCCGCAATGTCATAGCACTGAGTGTGTTCTTCGTGTGATTTGGTGCGTTTCTGTTCCATGTGCATGGCAGCACATGTGTTTCTGTCTGTTGCAGCTATGTCGTCGTGTCATCGCTAACGATGGCAGCTTAGGTCATGAGACGTTTTAGTTAGGCTGGCCCATACGATCGGCCTCAGCTCAGTCTTGGTTCCCATCTCATGCTCTGGGTCGGATGTGGCCAGGTTTTGCAGGTGAGGCTTGGTCACGGTGGATGTTGACATCCGAGGTAGTGGACAGGGATGTGAACACATCCCTCTGAGGTTACGTGGGTCATGATGTTGTTGGCCATAGTTTGTATGTTGGCCGGGGGAAGGAACAGTCCCATTTTCCCTCTTCAGTCCCCCCTCTGGTCGACTTGTCGACCACAAAATGATCCACTCTCTATCATCATGCAGGCACCATACCTTCATTATCCCCGCCAGGTGTCCATAGCGGTTGACGTGATCCTCAAATGACCAATACATGTATACGCACCCACCACCGGGCTTACAATAGACCCATTTTCCAACGTATGATTTTGGATTTCATGGATTTTCAACTTTTATGGATGGTGGGTACAAGTCTGATTCTGCTATCTGCTGGCGCAGCCGTTCATGTTCCTTGTGGATCACTTCCGTGTGAGGTTCCTCTTCTGCAGGCATGAGTATGTGCATACCGATCATTTCTTCAGCTGTACGTTTTGACCTTTTCATCCAGAGCTTTATCCCCATTAGCGAGGCCATTCCCAATATTATGCATCCCGCTAGTATCTTAAGACCATCCACTAGCCATGATGGCATCCACGACCAGATGTATGAAAACCAGCTTCCATCTTTCTTGGTTCCCTTTGCTTCGTCTTCGATCTTCGTGTGCATCTTGGCCAGTTGTGATACCGCTTCTGATAGTGTGCCATTCTCTTCATCGTTTGCGGGAATGAACGTACAGCAGGAACTGCCGATTTTAGCCCAAACTCCTCCTTCCATAGCGGTGAGGAGGTCTAGGACGTACCTGTTCTGTAGTGCTACCATACGTATTGCTCTTAACTCGTCTTTGATGGCGTTGAATCCGTTTACTATGGAGTTTATTGTCATCATTAGCTCCCTCCTGGTGATCTGCAGCCACTTCGCATTTGCATATGCTTGTACCCCCAGAGATATTATCGACAAAAAGAACATGGCAGCTCTACTGAACAGTCTGTGAGGTGCTGGAATGTCGCTGAGCGCTGTTTCTGATTGACCCCGGAGGTAATTACCCGTGAGTGGCTCTCCTTGTCTTTTTATTCTCATGAGTGTCTTTTCTGTCGGGGTGGCACCCTGGGGTGTGCTCCCAATTAGTCCCAGAGACCTTTTTCTTCTTGTGTTACCTTCGTCCATTTTGGGGAAGTCTTCCATCTTGATGTATTTCTGTGGTACTACCAGAGAGGGTATGTTGATGTGTACCAGAGTACACACTCCACTCCACAATTGTGGTAAGCTGTGATATGCTTTAGCTCCGCAGCCCCAGTAGTAGTCCATTAGTACTGCTGTTCCAGCACCCCCCTCAGGAAGCTTCACTATCCTTTTGCATCCTTCATTCAGTCCTACATCAATCTCCCCTTCATGCTGGTAACACAGTGTGGGGGACGCAATGTGTATTATTGTTATTGACTCCTCCTCTATGTCCAGCCATGTGAGCAGTCCTGCACTCCTTGCTCACTCCTTGTAGCACTTGTCAATACTACCGTAGACTTTGCTAACGTCAATATTTTACTCCCCACTACTCCGTCTACCCAGCCGTTCTTCGTATACGCCTTGCCATAGATCAGCATCAGTGGTCTTTGCCAGCACCCAGGTTCACCTCCCATTTCTCTTGCGCTCCATTTACATGGCAGGTAGTCCAGTGCCACTTCTTTTTGTTTCTCCTTTATCTGGCATGTCTGTTATGTCCTGTAGTCCTTCAGTGAGTTGCCAATAATTGTCAAACATAGGTAGTGTTTTGATGAAGTTATCTTCGTATGGGTATGCAGACCTTGATTTCCACCTTAGTGTTGTCATTTTGCCTTGGAATCGGCCTCGTGTCTGGAACAGTGCTAGATCTAGGAGGAACTCTGCTGTGGACGCTGGTACTTCAGTGGCCACAAATGTTCTGGAGGCGCTCATGGCATATGGGATCAACACGCAAACATAACAGTTGTCCTTTGTCGTATCCTTATCAATTTTGAACATGTGTTTGTACCACATGTTGTTAGAGATGTGTGCGGACTCTGTAAGGTATGTGTCGACCCCATGTACATCAAGGGAAACACTACGTTTAACTCTTGTTATTTTTTGCCCCGTGCCACTCGTACCACCTGACACAGTACTCCCTGTGACTGAAGTTGGGTAAATGTTAGTATTGGGTGTTGCGGGTGCATGTGAAGTATAGTAGGGCTGCCAGACAAGTTGATATTACCGTTGCTGCTGTCCTGCAGATATTTGCTTGAGACAATATAGGTGGCCGCCTGAAATTCTCTAAAATATTGCGTTGTTACTGTTATTATTTGTTACTTAAGCCCTGCGGATCAAATAGTCGTTCAGTGCCCATGCAAAAAGCTCCTCCCACATCCACCTAACCGTCCTGTCTCTCACAGCGGGTAGGGCCGCGTGAGGGTGTAGATCAGACCGCGCTATGAACTGGATGGAAACGTTATAGTATACACGTGGCCGTCTGGGCCTGAAATGCTTTGGTCTTTTAATCCTGTGTATAAAATGGTGCGATAGTGCTTCTGGGTGGTCGATGGGAGGCAGCATTTATGCCTGGGCAGTGATCAATGTGTTTTTATCCAGGATTTGTATATAACAGTACAGTGCGCAAGACCTGCATGTGTGAGACAAAAGGAGAAGAGAACATGCACATGTTTACACAGTGTTGTGCGTATTGGTGATATCCTTGTCAATGTCAGTTGTTTATTAACTTTTTCTGATAGTTTAATTTATATGATCTACTGCATCATTCCAATAACATCATCACATTTAGAGCTGTATCAGTAGTGCAGTGGGGAAATTTTATGTCTGTGATCTCCTAATCATAGGGTGGGCAGTGGGCTGTGACTCGTTTATGTCCTTAGGGGTATCTTATGCTTGTGATGTGTCTTTTCCGTCGTCTGTCCTTGCTGTTGCTGATGTGTTGGCCCTGTCGCTGCTGTGATGGGGCGCGGTCGGTGCTTTGTAGGGCTTGATGTCGTGGATATGTGACCAAACGTCCTTATTCATCAATTTCACGCCCTATGTGCCACCTTTTCTATTATGTGTGGCCCCGTAAATCTAGGAGAATTCCATTTATGCCTAAAGTTCATAAGGAGCACTGTGTCTCCTTCTTTTACTGGCCACTGTCCAGTTTGGTCTTTGTTGGTGGTCATTTCCTGTTGCTCGTTCTCTGATCCGCCCTGTGTCTATTGAATCTGTTGAGAGATAAAGGAGGCACTAGAAACCAAGGAAGTGACATAATCGTACATTTCTTTTCCAAACACATCATCCGTTCCTTCACAATCGTACATCGCTCTTGTGGGTGGTGTTAATGGAAGGTGCATTTGGCGTCTGGTCACCACCTCGTGGGGCGTAATGTGGTGGTCCGACCCAGGCTTGTTTTGCAACTCAAGCAGAGCTAGGGGAAGGCAGTAAAGCCAACTTTTCTTGGTGGCCTGCTGAGTTTTTGAGATGGATTCCTTCAAGGAGGCGTTCACAGACACCATTAGCCTGCTGGTGGTACGCACAGGAAAACTTGTGTTTGATCCCAAGTAATGCAGTGATTTGCTGAAATAGTTAGTGGGGGGCGTTGTCTGACCTTAACACTTCGCAAACCCCCCACCTTGGGAATACCTCCCTGACCAGAAACTTTGCTGCCGGCAGAGCATCAGCATGGGAGCACGGGCCAGCCTCAATCCACCTTGATAAGGGGCACACTACCACAATCATGTATCGGTAGCCTTGGCATACATTATCAACATAGTCAATGTGTAGGTGTAGGAAGGGTCCTTCAGGCCCTGGTATTTTACCTTTCATCACCTGCAGCATGTGACCAGCCATACATTTTTGGCAGGTGAGGCAATTACTGATGAAGTTTGCAACGTGTGCATTTAGTTCGGGACAGAACCATGACTCTTTTATTCGTGATGCAATGACCTCCTTTCCTGTATGAAATTTACATCAGAAATTTGGCGCAAAGAGGTGTAGGCACAAACAAACTACTGCTGTTTTTAGTAGGGCCTGGGGCATAACTATTTTTCCTGTGTTAGTTCGTCTCCATAGTGCATCTGTTGGAGACATTGTGCATCCTCTTTTTACCCACAAATCTTTCTCTGCCATTGGGGCTGCCACCTGCAGTTCCATAATCTGCATTTCTGGGAGGTGTGTGTAGCCTTCTTGCATTATCATCTGCCTTGCCCTGCCCCTTTCTTTTTGTTTTTCTTGGAGGTCCCACATCTCGCCAAAGTATGCAGCATGTTTTGCATCGGAGTCTGCTGCTTCATTTCCTCTAGATATTGGATCGTCACCATTTGTGTGTGCCTGACATTTCACCAGCGCTAGCTCATGTGGGTATGTTATTGCTTCTATCAGTTCACCCAGGAGGAGAGCGTGTTGTACCGGGGTACCATCTGCTTTCCTAAATCCCCTTCTGACCCATTTTATCAATCCTGAGTGTACTGTAGACGTGACATAGGCACTGCCAGAATATATTGTTACTCTTTTTCCATTACTTTCTTCTAAGACCAATATGAGGGCCATCAATTCTGCTGACTGTGCTGAATATTGTTGGGGTAGTTTGTCACATTTCACTGACTCACTTGTCCAGTCCCCCCTTAATCGCACTAAAACTGCACCTGTTCTTATTATGCCATCACTTTGATCAATGGTTGAGGACCCATCAATGTACAGAACATCACCTCCCTCTAGGGCTTTTTCCTCTCCCTTTCGGGTGGAAGAGTAGTACTCGATGGCATATGTACAATCGTGTGCATATTCGCCCTCTGTCACTTACTCTGCTATGAACTATGCTGGGTTAATATTGTTGCATCTTACTATTTTTAATTCGGGTCTTGACAGTATGATCTCATATCCTGTTGCTCTTTGGGTAGTGAGTGTGCTTTTTGGTTTTTGCAAAAATGCAAAGAGGGCGTGTTCTACATACAGTGTAGCCGAGCATCCCATGGTTATGGATGATGATTTCTCTACTGCGAACGCTGCAGCAGCCAAATGTTGTTCACATGGAAAGTGCCCCATCATTACTGAGTCTAGGTGCCCGCTGTAAAATGCGAGAGGTTTGTGTCCCATGCTTGTCTTTTGTGTTAGCACTGATTTCATTACTGCACTATCGCAGTGCGAGAAAATGTAGAAGTCTCTCTTGTAGTTGGAAATACCCAGAACTGGTGCTGTTGATATGGCCTCCTTTAACTCATTGAATGCTTCCATCATTTCTCTTGTCCATCCCAGCTTACACCCCCCTCTTTGCGATTCTTTGCGAGCAGGGGCCCTGTGTATGTGCTGTAGTGAAATACCCATGCTCTGCAGTAATTGCATAGGCCTAGAAATTGTTGCAATTATCGTATTGTTTATGGCTGTGGTGTATTCATTATTGTCTGTGCTTTCTGTGGTGCGATGTTTCTCCCGTTATTTTGAGAAGTTCTGTCCTATGTATAGGACCTGTTCCTGGAAATATTGCAGTTTTGCTTTGTCAACCTTATACATTTTCTCGGCCAACACTGTGAGCATCTTCACCAAGTCCTTCCTGCACTCTTCTTCGGTGGTGCTGCAGATGAGAATGTCATCTACATATTGCAACACCATGCTCTCAAGTTCAACATTCCTCAGGTCCATTTGTATGACCCTGTTAAAAATGGATGGTGACTAGAAGTATCCCTGGGGTAACCTTGTGTGTTTCCATTTCGTATTGCGTATGTGAAGCTGGTCAGGTCTTGTGAGTCTGGACGTAGTGGTATTGAGAAGAATGCATTCTTGAGGTTGATCACAGTGAATCATGATGCCTCTGCTGGTATCCCACACAATATTGTGGAAGGGTTAGCTGCCACATGATATTCTGCCTCTACAATGTGGTTAAGGGGTCTCAGATCCTGTATGAAATTCCAAGATCCTCCTTTGGCCTTGCGCACAGGGTAAACCACCGCGTTGCATTGTGATTCTGAAGGTACCAATATACCCCTCCCTGTCAGTGCACTGATTGTTTCATACATTCCTTCATCAAGTTCTTTTGACAGTAGGTATTGTCTGACTCTGGGCAGTATTGCTCCCTTTTTCAATTTTATCTTTACTCCGCCAATGCTCTTTATGCAACCCACATCATAGGGACTAGTCGTCCATAGTGAGGCAGGTACAGCAGCCAGGTCTTCTTCGCAAAAATCATGTGGTGCAGGGAGGGGTGCCTCTAATGCCATTGCTATTTTCTGCGCTACCTCCTTGTATGTTATTTTCAGCCAGACATAGGAGGTCATTACAACCTTGGTGCTAAGTGCACCAACTTTACCACCATGGTGTAAACTGTGTTTACACCATGGTGGATGGCGGATTTACCGCCCCATTCCAAGGTGAGTGGGGCGGTAAATCCCCATTTCCCATTTTCCCTTCCCCATTCCCATTTTTGCCCCATAGGGCATAATGGGAGTGGGGAAGGCGCTAATTACACCGCCGTAAATTACGGCGGCGTAATTAGCACCATGGCAGGTTAGCGCCATGGACTTTAACGCCTGCCAAAAGCAGGCGTTAAAGTGGGAATCCGGCGTTAAGGGTTAACGCCGTCGTTAACCCTTAACGCCGGGGTTGTAATGACCTCCATAGACACTCATCTGGAACACCATCTCCCCATCTTCGTTTTCATCTGAGAACAGTTCCTCATCTGACATTTGCGTTAACCTACACCCTTCCGCCAGTGCTATCTCAGCTCTCCATGCCCGTCCTTCCTCATCCTGAGTGTGAACAGCGATCCAGTCTTGTTGGCTACTATTCCTTCGATGTCCACTGATATTATTGCCCCTTCTCCCTCATCTGCGGGTGTCTCTGGCCTGAAAAGGTAGGTGGCAGGACTTCTCCACACTTTACCCTTAATTCCTGGTAGCCAAGCTATTGCCATATCTGTCCCGTATTGGAAAATCTCAGCGTCCACTGGTTCTGCCCTTGCCACTGTCTTGCCACAATAAGTGGAGTAGGTGTCTCGCCGTGAGCATGTGTATGCCTGGTGTGGAGCATATTATGCCTTTGTCAGTGAATAAGATGGTCATGTTCAATATACTCATGATGTCACGCCCGAGTATGTTCACTGGTGCTTGTTTTGAGTATAACAAGGGCAGAGATAGGTTGTGATCACCGACCGATAAGGAGATGTTATCAGTAAATGGAGCCACCCCTCAAGCCCCAGAAAATCCTTGAGTGTGCATGGCATCGCCTAACAATTTGAACTTCCCCTCCCTGATGCAGGATCTAGTGGCTCCTGTGTCAACTAAGAAAGAGAATGTTTTGTCACGTATCGCCACCTTTATGCGTGGTTCCTCCACAGGGTTAGCTGTTACCGACAGGATAGGACACAACAAGGAAGTCTGTGGGCTGTCCTATTGGGGGTATAATGATTGTCCGCTGCCCATGTAGGGGTTATGCCCCAAGATCGCTACACCCCCATACATGTTATCGGTACTGTAGTTATTGTTATTGTTATTGTTATTTTGCATTTATATAGCGCCTTATGTACCATTGGTATGGTCTGAAGGCGCTGGTAGGTTGAACGCCCTTGGGAACCGAAGTTCAGGTCAGTAGAGAGAGTAGAGGGAGTCCAAAAGTGCGCGTGCGCACCAGGTATGTGTGCAGCTGGTGCGGAAGTCGAGTGGTAGCTGCTTCTTAGCTGTAGGTGTGGTGGTTGAGCGGTCAGGAGTATGTGTTCGCTCTGGTCGGTTTTACCCAGAACGAGTGTGGCTGCGTTAGGCCTGAGGAGAACGCCTGGCTGGGGGGTGTGAAACCAGCAATGATTACTTAGAGTGATGTGGAGTAAGCGGGAGAATGTAGATATGAGAACAGTTATACCGAATGGTGTCATAGTATCTCTGTGTTCTAGATGAGTGGTGGTGTAAGGGGGAGAGTAAGCATGGGGTGTGGTATGATGTATGTTTTCAAGTGTTTCCTTCATTCCAAAGCATATTAAGTATCGTCCGTTGCACATATTCGTCCGTTCCTCATACTCGTCCGCTCCACACATTCGTCTAGTCATTATCATCGTCTAGTTCACACCCTTGTCCAGTCTGCACACTTGTCCGGTCCGCACGCTTTCTTTGCTGCGATTGGTGTGAGAGAGGGTAGGCGGGTCAGAGGGGGGGGAAGGTGGCAGGGGTATGATGGCAAGGCGGGGGTGGGTGATTGCAGGGTGAGGTGTGGTAGTGGGGGGAGCGGGCATGGGCAGTGCTGGTGGGTCGGCAGTGGGGTTCAGGAGATGAGTGGTCTTGGGTTTCTGATGGGCACTGGTGGAGTTGGTGCGCTTATGATTGGTGTGAGCTTTGGGTTGATTTGGGAGGGTTTTCTGATTGTAGTTCTAGGGTCGGTGACTCACACTTATAGGTACACTTCTGGGCTCAACTAGCCAAGGACTAATTGGTGCTTCTAAGCAATTGGGTATACTTCTAAGTGCAACTTGGTAGGGTTCTAAATGCAATTGGGTACACTTTCTTAATGCAGTTGGGTATACTACTGAGTTGAGCAACTTTTCAGAGAGGCTAATGGGCGCAACTTCAAATGTAGTTGGGTGTACTTCTAAATGCAGGTGGGAACAGTCCTAAATTCAACTTTCTCAGAGAGGCTATTGGGTGCAATTTCTAAATGCAATTGGGTACACTTCTAAAGTGACCATGGGTTGTTGTGTGTCTTCTTGCAATTGTGTTAGTTGCTGTACTGTGTGGACGTATTGTTGTTGTATCGCTATAATTTTCTGTTGTGCCTGTTGTTGGGCGGGTTGGTGTGATATTTGCTGTGTGCTAGGCATCACTTGTTGCTGCTGTTGTTGCTGTGCTTGTGGCATGGGTATTGCTGTCCCCCCTGCACCTGACCCGTCTGTTGTGCTTCTGGTTGGTAGTAGTGGTTTGGTGCCCCTTGGTAGCCCCGTTGTCCTTGTTCCCCATCCTGGTTGTGCCGGCTTTGCCCTGCATGTGCGTGCTACATGTCCTACCAACCCATATGTCCAGTAGGTGGGTGGCTCCCGTGCCTGCCATGGGAATCCCCCTATGCTATCCAAATTGCCTTGTTGTCCATATTGGGAATATCCTCGAAACCCACCCCCTGGATGGTGTGCTGATGGTCCAAACCCCCTCCCCCTGTTGAAACCTCCTCTCCCCTCTGTAGTTGTTTGTGTAGACATTGCCCATTGTCGTGTATCCTCCCCCCATAGGTTGTGCATAGTGGTGTTGTGTTGTGTATGGAGGTGGGGTGGCAGTTGATGAGTCGTTGTGGGTACTTGTTGTTGCTGTATTGTTTGTTGTTGTTGGGACGGTTGTCCTGGCGGGGCGGGGCTAGTTATGAGCACTTCCTCTAGGGCATATTTTGACAGTTTTTTCCAAACCAATTTTGCCTCATCTGCCTTCCTGTCCTCCTCCTTCTGCTTCACCTTTTCTTGCCATAATCTACAATGGGGTACTATTGTTAATTTTATCTTGGGCATTGCCTTTGCTTCCATCCCCACCAACTTTTTCAATTGTCTCTGCACGGGTGCTGGGAGCCCCTGTATCAGTATGTGTTAAAATATGGCTAGTGTTTTGTCCCACGGCTCCCACGTTTCCGAAGCGCCACTTCTCCTGAATCTCTTGGATGTAACTAACAGGGTCCTCATTCTCACGCATTTTTTGTGACGTTATTGCCCCTATGTCTGATGTGTCAGGGTACTGTACCCTTAATGCCTGCCATACTGCGTGTCTACAATTTGCAAACTGCGACCCGTCGTGTGATGTGTCACTGATAGTTACCCCAGGAAACCCCACCCTCTTCCAGATGTCATCTGCAGCGTCACCCAAAATGGAGACCAAGAGCCCCTTGACATCACCAACCGCTAACCTGTGTCCTGCTGTCAATTTTTCCATTTCATATATCCATTTTGCTACCCTTTTGCTTAAGGAGGGTAGCCTGCATTTAATGTTCTTCTTGTCTGCATGCTTCCATGGTACATATTGTGGCCTTGTCCCTGCTCTTTCCAATAATGGCATCTGCGTGTATTCTGCCATTTCCTCCGGTGTGCGTTTATATTGTGTTGCTTGTATGTCCTGTGTGTCATCCTCCATGTCGGACAAATCGTCAAATAGCTCAATGAGATTGCGTGCGTGTTGCATGTCCCCTGTTCCCTTGTGTCACCCGCGTTGAATTGAGTGGCCCTTGTTATGTGCTATTGCTGAACCTTCCCTTCTGCGCCCGGGGAGGTCCCTGAGCCTGTTGACATTTGGTGTGTGTGTCGCTGACGGTGTTACTGGTTGTAGCTTTCGCCTCCCTCTGTGCGCTTGTCCCTCCTTGTCCAGCTGTTGTCTCTTCTCATGTTCTACATTCCCATGATGACCCTGTGCCCGTGTGCGTGATGTAAAGTTTGCTGAGCCCTTCTCCATTTTCATCGTTCTGACCTACACTTGATTCCTCCTCATCCTCATCACTGCAAAATCCCCCAGAGAATGTATTATACGCGGGCAGGGGTATCGGACAATTACCGTTTCTAAATCTATGTCTACGCACTTAGGTGCATCCACAATGTCTGCCCTTTCCTGAGGTGCTGTCATCAATTCACTATTGTGTGTACTGAACTTACTCCTCACAGACTTATCATTTTCCTTTTGCGCTCATTCTCCTAGCCGTTCATCTTTATTTTCCATCACCGCCCTGGCCCTGCGTAGTTCCTTCATTATGATGTCACTCACCTCGCCCCGGGCACTCGCGTCTCTGTCCTTTGTACTCACCTCTCCACTATCCCTTGCTAGTATGCTGTCCAGTAGCCTGCCCTCTTCGTACTTACGTGTTCCTTCTGATAGAATCTTTTTCTTCCAGAGTGTCATTTCCCGGTCAACCTCTTCCCTTTCTTAGAGAATCAAAAACCTCTTCCATTTCTTCTTTTCTTCGCCTATTTTCCTGTTGTTCTATGCGCGCTGCCCTCTCAGCTATACCCAGTAGGCGTGCCTCTTCCCGCTTCCTTTCTTCTTCCCCTTGCTGCTCGAGTTCCATCCTCACTCCCTTTTCCCTCTCCAATTGCACCTGTCTCTCCAGTTCCTTTAGCTCAAGCTTCTTGGTGAGTATGCTTTGTGTTTTCTTTAATTCAGCTATCTTTTCTTCCAGCTCTGCTTCTTCCTCTTTCGCGGAATTCCCTTCTTCCCTGTTACTTACCTCGCCCTCCCTCTGTGTGCGTCCTACCATCCATTCATCTGACCCAATACCTTGTAGTTCGAACTGTGTCTTCTTTATAGCATCACCATTCGGCTGTGTCCCTTCTGTGCTTACTCCTTTTGGCAACGTTTTCCGGTATTGCTCCTCCAAAGCATATGGTGGTGGGTTATATGTGGGGTTCGAGTATCCCTCTGCTGCTGTCAACTGTTAGGGTTTGGCTGCCTCCTTCAATTCTCTTAGTGGATATATTCCCTCACTCTCTTCCTCACTCCACTCAGCGCTGTCTGTGGCACCGCTGGGAGGGGCCAGAGGCAGAGTGTTTCCCTCTCCTTCACTCTCCTCCTCTTTCTTTACTTCTTGCATTCTCATCATCCCTGGGCTGTATCCCTCAAACATCCTCCAAAGCTTGAAAATCTCAAAATGGTTTTGCCAACTTCTTTCCCTTGTATGTGTTGTGTAAGTAGGCTAATAATGAATGTTGAGTCTCCTTGCTGAAGCTACCATTAGGCGGCCAAGCTATCCTTATTTTTTGGTCTGTGCCTTTAGTCCATTCTATGCTGAACTTTACTAGCTTATCCCTGTACGGCGGCAGTGTTGTACAGATGTACTGTAGAGGTGTTGTTAACATGTTCCCATGATGGGTCCCTATCCCATAATACGATGACATTTTTAGATATATACCACCGTTACCTGGCCCCTAGCTGGGGATTTCCAACTCTCTGCTGCTGGTGGGAAGGAAAAATGTGTGTTAAAACTTTCTTAATAACTTGAACACTTCTTTCTCTAGTGTCTTGCACCGGGCTGCCATCTTCCGACATGCCCCCTTGCATTTCTAGGGTCCCCTTCAACCGTGGCGTGCACAGTCCCCTGTGACCTCACACCCAGTGCAGCGTGCTCTTGGGCCACCCTTCCCTCTCCGGGCTGCTGCCCGGCACACCCTTGTTGTTACTCGAGCTCCTCCTTTCTCCTTTACTCCTCACAGCCAGCGCTGCGTATGTCCGTAACGTCCCACCCACACAGGTTGCACCGCTGCTCGGCACACCCCCCTCGATGACGTGCCAGCGTTCTTCGTGCACATATGCCTGCTCACCTGCACCCCGCCCTAGCCGCTGGCCACGGCTTCAATCGTCATTAAAAAAAACACGATGTCCTATGCACAACTCTATGGGTGAAGTCACCAGCTAACACAACGTATTACATATACACAGATTGAATATACAATGCACGCCAATTTCCAGATAAACAATCCCCTCAATCCCCACAGCTGTCTTCCCACTATGCCTTGAGTGGAGTATCCATTAATCACCTTTTTCACTAAAATTGTGCTGCACCCGCTGCGTCGCATCGTGTGTGATACGCTCCCTCACCAAGGGAACTTAACCAGCTAGCTAGCTTCCGCAATCTGAGACGTCATCTATTCATCGAGCTAAAACATCCAATTAATAGGAATCCTCATCTACTCATTGAACTACAATGCCAACTCATAGGAATACCACACCCCATGCATGTGTTCGCCATCTAGACCAATCAGCTCTGCACTCCGTCCAACACATGGGGACTCGTCGCCCCACCCCTTATGCTCATCAACACCAGAAGGGACTACCTCCGCTCTGTTCCCTACTACAATTCACGTGCCGATCGCCACCGATGGACCAAATTTTACGACAATGTAAAACCACCTGCCACCCTATTTACAATGCCTCCCCCCGCCCGCACAACATGATATTTCTCATTGTGTGGACCACACTCACATCGGGCTCACGCCTGCCGGTGCTGATCGGCTGCGGGCACCCCTCCCAATCAGCTCACCACCTCCCCTCGTCTGGAATGCGCCTGGACACTCGCCACTGCGGGCAGGAAATTTCTGAAGTCGGTTCCTGACGGCCAATCTCCAGATTGCGCTGTCCGGTCATCTCGCAGTTCCACAATGCTCCTGCAGTACTCCAAGGGGGCAACGGCAGAGGGGGCCGTGTTTCCAGGCCACCTACTCACAGACGGTGTCGCTGGGATCTCAGCAGTGCCTCTAACGTGTTAGGGTAATTTCTGGTGGTCAGCAGAGCCGTAACTGGGCTCCGCGGACCTCCAGCTCTCGGAAGGCCCTAAGTCCTTCCATGTCCCAAAGAAGTAGGAGGCCCACACAAGAGCAATAGTTACTGCTGTGTTATTACACGAAAACAGACAGGGACACGTTCATGGAGTGTAGGTTCCAAGCAACTTCTCATCGTAACCGGGCTCGCAGGCCCCTTTTGTATCTGAGTGACGTAACAATGTGCATCATCTGTGAAAGCTCATCCCCAAACCTACCCAAACCTACCGCCGGGTTGGTTCCCCGAGTGATAGGTTCAATATAGACCCGTATAGTGAAAAGTGTTATTGGTAGAGTAGAGGTCAGGTGGTACTCTTGGGTCGTCCCTAAACGTTGCAACTTCTTAAAGGTTACATGGAGAGAATTAGTGATTGTCTGTGTTGTAATGTCGTCAGTGGTTAGCCCCCCCATGTCCTGATTGGTCCATCAGCGAACCCCCAAGCCTGGAACCATCGTCGTTCCCAGCCTGCGATGTACCTGGTGTTAGCAACAATGTTTGACTTTGTGTCAGTGGACGACAATGGTCCTGCTACTTGCCATTAGAGCGCTCCTTTCCCATCGCCGCCGGTATCTGAGTTGTTACAACTTTGTTGCGAGCTGTGTACCAGCCGTGGGACACCAGAGCTTCTTCAGTCTTCGGGTTTGGCGTCGTACCAGGTCAGCCTGGTCACGTGTTGAGGGACCGAAGCTGAAGCAGAATTATGGGGATTTGATTTGTATTTTGCTTCGGGTAGCTGCAGCAGTGTCAGGTGTCACCCTGGCTTGGAGAGCACGGAATGTGAAGTGCAACATCACGACCGTGGCTGCAAGGGCTTCAGCCAGCGGCTGTTCTGCATGCTCAGCAGCTTGTAGCTCTGTATGAACTGCTCTGGGTCTGTCGACTCTGGTTTGCGGCTTACTTCTGCTTGGTTGCATGTTGTGGCATAAGGTCCATGAGGCTGGGGGCGTTAGGGTGCGGTGTGGTTCCTTGTGCTTCGGTCCAGTTATAGGGTCTTGTCTCCAGGGTTAGTAGCATGACGTCTCTGCAAGCATATCCACAAATTCTTCTGGCGTCTTGCGTTTCTGTGAAGTGATTGCTGGCCTATGTGAAAAATAATAACAATGTACGTCTGTGAGTGTACATGGTCCGCAATGTCATAGCACTAAGTGTGTTCTTTGTGTGGTTTGGTGCATGTCTGATCCAGGTGCGTGGCAGCACATGTGTTTCTGGCTGTTGCAGCTATGTCGTTGTGTCATCTCTAACGATGGCAGCTTAGGTCGTGAGACGTTTTAGTCAAACTGGTCCATGCGATCGGCCCCAGCTCTGTCTTGGTTCCCACCTCGTGCTCTGGATGGGATGCGGCCAGGTTTCGCAGGTGAGGCGTGGTCATGGTGGATGTTGACATTCGAGGTAGTGGACAAGGGTGCAAGCTCATCCCAATAGAGTACTTGGGTCGTGACATCGTTGGCCATAGTTTGTACGTTGCCCGGGGGAAGAGACCGTCCCGTTTTCTCTCTTCACTGTATTGGCACTTGCTGCAGATACTCTTATGGCATCTGCACTTGTGCTGGGCTTGGTTGTACTTTCTATATTTGCAGCGTATGTGTCTGATTTTGTGTGTGATTTTGGGCATAATATTCTTGTGGTTCTAGATTATACTGTGGAAAGTAGCCCATCCCTCTCTTGGAGCCGGCCAGTTTTGTTGCATGCCTCCTCCTTGTTTTGGCTATATTCCCCATTCACCCACAATTCCAACATTGCTCCTGCTGTCCTCCATTAGAGCCTCCTCTTCCTTGGGAGTTCCAAAATCCCTCACCCCTTCCTCTGAATGCATTCTCTCTTCCTCATGGCAAAACATTATATCCACCCTTCCTTTTTTCAAGATGGCGGCTCCTACAAACCAATCTAATAGTTGGTGGCAAATGGGCTAAAGTGCCCAGTTGGCAGCATATGGGGCTGTCCTCCACAATTGACTATCTGTTTGTTGGAAACATAAATGCGGAAAAGATCCATTCATTGGATATTACTCAAACTTTGTAGAGCGATCATTCAAAGTTGAATCTCACCCTTGACTTGGGCTTCCAAAATATATTTGAAACTGGTGGGCCCACCAATTTATTAGTAACCGGGAAGAACAAGAAGGTCTGGAAATCGGGGAATACCCCCAAAGGGAATCTGAGAGTTAGCAATTGGTGGCACTCACTCCCAAATAGGAACAAAGATGCACTCACACTTCCAAAGGTCTTTTTCCATCTATTGCATAGATTATGTTGTGACAGACCCGAAGTCAACGTTCAGAGTATCTGCCCCTTCGTACCCACCCACTTTAATAGCTTGGATCAGGAAATCAACCACAAAAAAAGAGTTAAGACTTGCAAGGAAAGCTTTGACATCTGGTACCAGAGATTGGGCAATCATCAAGACAGGGAAAATAATATTACAACTAGCCTACACTCGTTGGCTAAAATCACATGAACTCCAACTGTACATTGAGATAAACCAAAAGAAATTCAAAAAACTTGTTAAGAAGAATTCTCGTTCCATTTGGCGTATTTTGAATAACACAGAGGCGTCTCAAAGTAGCCTACAGCCTTGCTGTGTTGCGGAAGGGGTCTGGACAATGTTTTTGTGTAAAAAATGTAATTAATCTTTCACGCATCCTGAGTATAATGTGATTAATGATTCTAGGATAGTTACGTGGATCAGTTTGACCAACTTGATATTCAAGTGGCTATTGCAAAATAAATAACTCAAGAGCCTATGGTCCGGACCGCACATCCAAAAAAATATTTAAAGAAGACCCCTTGTTATGGTCCAATATTCTGTTCAGACTCTCCTCACACATAGCAGGAGGTACACTTTGTCCAGAATCATGGCACAAATGCATCTTAGTACCTGTATTTAAAAGAGGAGATCGCGCAAATCCATCAAATTACCACACTATAACCTTAATTGACTCCTCTGTGAAAATCTTCGCTAATCTGGTTCTGAAGGACCTAACAAATTGGGCTGAAAGTAATAGGTTACTGAGCTCACAGCCAACGGGCTTCAGAAAAGGGGTGGTGACATTGTCAAGTGCCGTTGCTCTTTTTTCCTGCACTTCTAATATCGGCCGTTCAAAATACGTACGGAGCAGTACAAGACCTAACTGTTGCCTTTGACAATGCTGACCTCCGCTCTCTCTACCGTAAACTATCCAATTGGGGAATCAGCCAGGGTCTCATAAAGATGATACAGCCCATGGGCTACCGGCGCGTTACAAATAAATAAATAAAAAAATTCATAAAACTAAAATGATATAGTGATAATTCTGTGAAAGTGAGATTGAATATAGACGGTGAGTTATCGAATGATAGGGACAGCAGGCCCCCTTTCCAAAGCCCTTTTCTATGGGTCCTGTCTGAGCCCGTCGAAGCGTGAAGGGGCACCTCTCCTTATAAACTCCTTCCACACTTTTACAACTTTTGGTCTCATGGAACTCCTACTTGTCTCGGTAAGCTGCCATAACGCACAACGCTCCATCCTTCTTGCCTGAACACTATTCCTGTTTCTATTACTGTTGCACCCCTTTTTCACCTCTGCCCATCAACAGCTTCGTATCAACCATTCCCAATAACATTACTATGTTATGCATGCCCTGTCAAAAAATAGAATGTAGGTGTTCCTACATCTGTGCAACCATTTTCGGTTTTTGCCCAGAGTGCCTTGTCGGGGAAAATCGAATTTAGGTGTTCCTACATCTGTGCAACCATTTTTGTTTTTGTGCTCAGGGTGCCTTTAGAGTGCCATTCATGTGGGTCAGACCTTCCTCCATTGCTCACTGCTTATTTTGACTTACTTACAGAGTCCTTACTGTTTGGCAGGCTCTGTTGCTATCCCTCTCTCCATGAAGTGTAGCTTTGCAAGTATGCTTTCTGATGTAGCCCCTGTAACAAGAGGTGAGGCTTTGCCAGTCTGTGTAATTGTACCTATTTGTCTCGTATGCTGGCTGATGCAGCCCCCTGTAACACGAGGTGAGGCTTTATCAGTCTGTGTAACTGTACCTATTTGTCTCGTATGCTGTCTGATGTAGCCCCCTGTAACACGAGGTGAGGCTTTGCCAGTCTGTGTAATTGTACCTATTTGTCTCATATGCTGGCTGATGCAGCCCCCTGTAACACGAGGTGAGGCTTTATCAGTCTGTGTAACTGTACCTATTTGTCTCGTATGCTGTCTGATGTAGCCCCTGTAACACGAGGTGAGGCTTTGACAGTGTGTGTAATTGTACCTATTTGTCTCGTATGCTGTCTGATGTAGCCCCCTGTAACACGAGGTGAGGCTTTGCCAGTCTGTGTAACCGTACCTATTTGTCTCGTATGCTGTCTGATGTAGCCCCTGTAACACGAGGTGAGGCTTTGCCAGTCTGTGTAACCGTACCTATTTGTCTCGTATGCTGTCTGATGTAGCCCCTGTAACATGAGATGAGGCTTTGCCAGTCTGTGTAACCGTACCTATTTGACTCATATGCTGTCTGATGTAGCCCCTGTAACACGAGGTGAGGCTTTGCCAATCTGTGTAACAGTATCTATTTCACTCATATGCTGTCTGATGGAGCCCCCTGTAACATAAGGTGAAGCTTTGCCAGTCTGTGTAATTGTACCCGTTTGACTCATATGATATCTGATGTAGCCCAGTGTAACACGAGGTGAGGCTTTGCCAGTCTGTGTAACTGTCCCTATTTGACTCATATGCTGTCTGATGGAGCCCCCTGTAACATGAGGTGAAGCTTTACAAGTCTGTGTAATTGTACCTATTTGACTCATATGCTGTCTGATGTAGCACCCTGTAACATGAGGTGAGGCTTCGCCAGTCTGTGTAACTGTACCTATTTGTCTCGTATGCTGTCTGATGTAGCCCTCTGTAACATGAGGTGAGGCTTTGCAAGTCTGTGTAATCGTACCTATTTGACTCATATGCCGTCTGAGGTAGCCTCCTGTAACATGAAGTGAGGCTTCGCCAGTCTCTATAACTGTATTTATTTGACTCCTACGCTGTCTGATGTAGCCCCCAGTAACATGAGGTGAGGCTTTCCTGTATGTGTACACACACCATGTTTGTCTATATCCTTATGCTTACTTTTGCACTTCACCGATGTACCATGCACTTCTGTAACTGGTGCCTAGATGCCTGAGGGCTTTGTGTGCTGAAATAAATTCACAAAACAAATAAATAAATAAATAAATATTCCAATAACCAAAGCAGTATGTCAAGGATGTGTACTGGCCCCAATCTATTAGCACCTTGCATGAGGCACATACCTCCAACGAACAGCCTGATTGGCTGCAACCACTTCTTGTAGCCACTGCCGCGGTCCGCTGAATGGTGGAGCTGGCATCCTCCCAAGGCAGACTCCAACCCTCATGGCAACCCTTCCAACCCCTGCCCGAATCGCCATCACAGTCTCCACGACAACCAGCTACTCTCTCACACACATCCATCCAAACCACAACACTCACCCAGACTCACTCAACATGCGCCTGAATACACAAACAGCAAAGCTCTCCCCCTCTCAAGCCACAGCGCTATCACGCCCACAACTAACTCAGCTTGAATGCAAGAGTCCCACGGGTGTAGCTCCCAATCACCTCCTGAACGCCCTGAGTGAACGCTATCAGCAGGGTACACATACTATGCTCCAACTCGCCACCCACCCCCTTCCTTCATGCATGGCACATAGTTTGTACGGAGACATGCTATTTAACAAGCTACCACCCACTACTGCCACATGTCCCAAATACCTGATCACTTCTTTCCCAGCAAATGAATCTCACCCACGTCCCATGGACCTGAGAAACACACACTTGGGCTTGCGTACCATTAGGAGTCCCCCCTCCCACATCCCAGCACCAACTGAATATAGAAACATCCACCTTGGCCTACTCTCCCGCTCCATTACCAACAACCTCACCCCTAATAACCCACAGCCCATATTAGCACCCAATCTACCGGCTCTGATCATCGGCCTCCACCGCACACCCAACTGGCCCCACTCTCTGACACATATCTGCACTACCACCAGTACAGGCTTCAAAACCCCTATAGGTCCTCTGCACTCAGCCAGCCATTCCCAAAGCCCTAAGGAAATCATCTCTGACCACGCTCCCCTTCTAGCCCAACCCCCCCGATGATGCTTGGAGCCCTCATAAATGCGTGCTCCCTCCCCGCCCACGCACTAGACATAAATGACCTGATAACCAACCAGAATTTAGATCCACTTACCATTACAGAAACATGGCTCACACTGTCATCTGGCCCTGGCTTGTCCCTAGCCATACCTGATGGACTCACCATACTTAGATGTGACCGCCCCACCCCCCGAGGGGGTGGTGTTGCCATCATCTATAGGGACACCCTCTGAATTAGATCCTCACAGATCTTCACAAACAAACACTGCGAACATCTTGTAGTCAAATTGACCAACTCACCCACAGACTCCATCACCCCACATATCCTCTACCAACAGCCAGGACCCATCGAGGCCTTTGAGGAAAACCTCATACACACTCTAGGTAATATCAAACCCATCTCTAGAGTCATCCTTCTAGGTGACTTCAACCTAGGATATATAGATCCATCAGACCCTGCAGCCGCTTCAACAGCCGCTGCCCTAACTGACCTCGGCTTCACACATTGCATATCCTCTCCCATTCATGACAAGGGTAGAACTCTAGACTGGATTGCAGTCTTCAACAGTCAGATCAACATCATCTCCAACACCACCTGCCCTTGGTCTGCCCTCCATATCATGAAATTCTCATTCCCTACACTCAAACAGCCACCCGCCCCCGGCCCTCACTACCTCCAACATTTACACGCAGCCATGCGAAATGTCCAAAGATTCCATCTCCCCCACCTCAAACACCTCAGCACCGAATCCTGCCACATAACTGACCCTGAAGGATTAGCACATCTTTATGCCAGTGTGCTGACCAATGCCATCAATCTTGTAGCCCCACTCCTCCCTGGAAAAGTCAAAACTACCTGCCACCTCAACCGCTGGTTCAACACAGACCTACAAGCCATGCGCATGAAAAAGCGTCAGGCTGAATTGTCCTGGTAAAAAGACCTCACTGACCACTCCAAAACAGTCTTCCTGAATCTCGCTAAAGATTACAAACAAGCAATCACAGCAGCTAAAGCCCTAGTCTACAAATCAAGTATCTAACATGCTAACTCAAACACTAAAGAGCTCTTTAAAATCCTCAGGGAGCTCAAAACTCCCACTGCACCCCCTGACGCCCTTGACAAAGACGAATCATGGTGCAGTAACATTCAGAGCACCATGAGAGACAAAATCCACTTACTCCAAGAAAAAAATCTAACTCAAGCTAGTCAAAACCTCAGCCACCACACTGCAACCCCCTGTTATAACACACACAGCCCCCCTTCCAATTCAGAGACATCTCTGAATCCGAAAGATCATTAGTATTCTCAAACCCGCAAACAGCAAGGCTCACATATGCCCAGCATCAATAATCAAGGACTTAGCCACCACACTTGACCCTGCTCTACCTAATAACTACCTCCTCATAACCACTGCCCCATTCTTGCTAAAGATCCTAGACAGAGCAGCCTACAATCAGATTCAAGCGTACCTCGAAATCAACCACATCTTAGGCATTCGCCAATCAGACTTCCGCCCAGGCACGGTACAGAATCGGCCCTACTTGACCTGAAAATCCAGCTAAACTCACTCACTTGAGGGCAAACCGGCCATGCTCCTCCTCCTCAACCTCTCTGTCACATTTGATCTGTTTCACCACACTACCCTTTCCCACCATCTCATCACCTCAACCAATTTCTCAACAAATGCCACTGCCTGGATGGCATCCTTCCTCAATGGTAGAACCACGAGAGTCTTCTCCAACAAAGCTTATGCACCTGCCTTATCCATCCCCTGTGGCATCCCCCAAGGCTGCTGCATCTCCCCATCCATATACAACATTTTCACCAAACAGCTTTTCAACATCCTTGATGGGATCGGCATATCATACATCAATAATGCTGATGACACTCAAATCCTGATACCGTTGTCAGGCTCCTATGAAGATGACTCCCACACACTCAACAACATGTTCTCCACCATCCAAACCTGGATGGCTACAAACTTCCCTTGCCTCAATGATGAAAAAACAGAGATCCTGACTACAGAAGCTCAGCTCACAATACTCTTTGTTTACCATAGACGGAATTCTCATCCGAGACTCAGACTCTGTAAAAACGCTGGGCGGCCACCTAGACTCTGCCCTCTTCCTCACCAAACAAGTAAGTGCGGTAACATCGTCAGCAGCCTACATGGCCAAACTCCTCACCGCTACCAGACAATTCCTTACTCCAGAGAACTGTCTGACCATTGCCAAAGCCCTCACATGCGCAACATTGGATTATTGTAACATCTTGTATGCTGGTACTTCTAAATAGGACATAAATATATTTCTTTCTATACATAAACAAACTGCAGACAATTCAAAATAACACCTTCCTAGCGGTCCTGAACATCCCTAGGAGAGATCAAATTTCAGCTGCTAGGAAAAATGCTCACTGGCTCCCAATCAAAGAAAGGATCACCTTCAAGACACTATCGATTACACACAAATGCTTGAGTAACACTGCCCCACCGTACCTGGTCCATAAAATACAGATAACAAACTCTTCTAGATCAGTCGGATCTAGCTACTAGCATAGACTCACGTGTCCTGACTTTAGAGAGCCATGGGTGATGGGGTGAGATTTCCCTCAATAGCAGCACACCACTGGAACTCTCTACCCACATCCCTGAAAGCGGAAACCTCTTACTGGGCCTTCCGTAAGGCGCTAAAAACGTGCCTCTTTCCCTAAAACTGAGTTCCCATCTAAAACTGTCTAGATGTGGCCCTCTAAGTTTTTTAATGTATGCCTCTCACTCTGTATCTCACTTTGAACTGATTTTCACCTGTCAATTGACAATCTCTTTAATACCCATGCCAATATGTCCACTGCATCAGCTACGTTTGTTTCATGTAACTGATTGCAACAGCGCCCTGGTGCCTCGGGGTTTGAGCGCTTTACAAATATAAAAAAATAAATAAATAAATGAATAAATAAATAAATCTTATTCAATCTCTACTTAGCGGATATGTGAAGACTAAGCCATGAAGGGGTATGCTCTGAAATGGGCAGATATGAAGGTCAACATTTTAGCATACCTGATGATCTGGTTCTTGTAGATTAAAATCCTGCTGGCCTACAAAGGCTCTGGGCGGAGTTGAAACATATCTGAGCTCGCATTACTTAGAAATCAATCCCCTAAAATCACACGTAATGATGTTTTCCTCCCAAAGGAAAATTCAATCTTACGTATGGAAACTAAATCATATAGCTATCCCTCAAGCAGTAACTGTCAATTACTTGGGCTTCCCAATCACCTCTACGAATCAGTACAAAACACAAAAGGACAAAATGGAGATGAATTTAAGTCTGTGCATTTCACTGATGAAGGTCACTAAAAGCAAATGATGTGCGTACTACCTTCTTCCTTTAATTGACCTGAATAAAACGAAGGTGACTGCAATTTTATTATATGGATGTGAGCTTATCCCCTTTAAGAATATAACATTTCTTGATAGGCTAGAAGGGAAAATATGGAAAACGGTTCTGGGCCTTCCCAAATCTGGCCCTGTAAGTTCAATTAAGCTCAAATTGGGCCTTAGATCATGGTGGGTCCAACATATAAAATGTTCCCTTTCTATATTAAGCAAAATCACTGACTCAGAAACTCCAACCTTGACATCCTATCTTTGCTATCACTTGCGAAATAAAGCTGCCCCACACTCATTTTTACCAAAATTCCTAAAACATTGTAATAACTTCCAAGATTGAATTTTTTTGACAGAGTTGGACTCTGATTATTCTAAAAAACAGAAGATAATGCATTGGGACATAACCATGAATATTGACGATCTGAAAAGATGAAAACTATTCAAACATAATCTACCTGCAAGCTCGGCTGGGGTTTTCCCAAGCTCCTACTTGCTAAAATTCCCTTCATCCAAATATAAGGATCTCTATTTGAAATTCCGTTTCAATGCTCTCCCGACAATAGAACTGACCGGACCCAAAGTTGTGATTCCTAAGGAATTACATGGGTGTTGTGCTTGGGGGCAGGCACCCACATAATCCCTTTACCATCTAACATTGGAATGTCTGACTTTTTTGAATTTGAGAATTACCTACATGGCACCATACATACACTCTACAACGCAGGTTGGAACTCAATCACTATGGTGGAGGCTACAGTATTCATCTAATGAGAGCATATGTTTGGGACTAATGTAATTCCTGGAAGTTTTTTTGGCAGAATTATGCAAGATTGTACAACAAGGAGAAAATATGTGGAGGACGATTTGGGATATAAATGAATTATAAGGTGCCATTGTTGGGGCATGACACCCTTATAATGAGTTAGTAACTCTGAGTAGGGAAGGCTTGGATTTTCTGTCGATTCTGCTTACTGACTTTAGATGGGGTTGCTGAGTAGCAAGATTGCTGGCAGTAGTGAACATAAGAATGTTATGATTGTGGTATGATATGGATCGTCCTTCTTATTGCCATGCTTTTTCACCCTTTTTTGTCCTTTTGTTCTTTTTTATTCTCTATTTTCTACTTACAAGTTTTTTAACTGTAAAGTAACTTTTGTAAAGGCTGACATGTTTTATTTTTATTAGATCGGTGTAAAAATGTACTTTGTTAAACTGCTAAACACCACAAAAAAGAAAATTCAAAAATAAATTCCTGTGGTTCTGGATTATACTCTGGAGAGTAGCCCATCACCCCTCATAGAGACTCCCAGTTTTGATGAATGCCTCCTCCTTATTTGGGCTATATGCCCCATTCTCCAATCATTCCAACATTCCTGCGGCTGTCCTACATTAAAGCATCCTCCTCCTTGGGAGTTCTGAAAAATTCCCCACCCCCTCCTCAGAATGCATTCCCTCTTCCTCGTGGCCAAAAGTTATATCCACCTTGATCCAGAAAATACCTGGCTGAACCACTTGTGCTACCACACTTTTACCACTTACCACAATAACGCTCCTTCTATAGCAATCTTTGTCAATTGTTTCTGGACTATCTTCTCTTCCTCTTGCTTTCTACCTTCAGCTTTTTTCTTGTTCTTCTCTTGCAACAATCGACAATGATGTACAATGGTCAATTGTCTTTCTGGCCAATGTTTTTTCTGTATTCCTACCTGCTTCTTCCTCTGACTTTGGACTGGCTTAGGCCATCCCTGACATAAAATGTGGTAAAATAATGCCACTGTGTTGTCCAACGGTTCACAAGTCTCAAGCCACCAGTGTTCTTGAATCTCTTTAATAAAGGCAGCAGGGTCTTCATATTCCCCCATTTTCCTAGTCATAATTGCACCTATGTCGGGTGTGTCAGGATACTGTACTCTAAGTGCTCTCCATACATCTGCTCTACAGTTATTACATTGTGCTTCATCATGTGTCGTGTTTTGTGCTGTTGAATTCACATACCCTGGTGTGACCCACTGCTAATGTCATTCCCGCAGTCATTCGTTCTAACTCATGAATCCATTTTCCTGTGCCTGCTGTCAAACTAGGCAATTTACACTTTAAATTTGCCTTCTCCATCTGTGGCCACGGAATATGTTGTGGTCGTCCTCCCCTTTCTCTAATAATGGGACTTATGAAAAACTTCGCCCATGATCATACTCAGTTACACTCTTCTTTCTCCAGTTGGGGCTAGTTTCACCTGTCTGTCTTCGGCCTAGCAGTGACCTAAATCAGCTCACATATGGCGGGGATGTATCCCCTGCACTGCGCAAACATACCGGTGGTCGCTCAGAATAGTGTTGTTTCCAGTGTTTTTTCTTTAGGGTCTTCTAAATCTAACCTTTACCCCTTTTTCTATGCTTGGGTCAATTGAAAAACCGCATGCACCTTCTCTTTGTGCCCTGTCGTTTTGTTCCCTCTCTTCATCTGACATCATTATACCCCAACTCGTATGACTATCGTACCTTTCCTCATCATCAAGATCCAACCCTCTTAGGAATAATGCCCTATGTTCATCTGCCACTGTGTCCCCCAATCGGCTTCCTGCTCTTTCCGGCAATGACCCTTCCTTATTTCCCTTAGTTTTGTAACTATCATTGTCCCTCATTTGTCTTTATAGATTTCCAATCCTTTTCCCTATGTCTTCTGCCCTGTGCTCATCAGCCCATGTCTGTATTCTTGGTATTCCCTACAGCTCCCTCTGGGGTTGCTGTCACCCTCTCTCTTATTCCCACCATTTTCATGCTTCAATTGGCACCATACATCGGTTAACTAAATTGTCTATTTCATCGTCCTTATGCTCCCTGCTTCTTCTCGTTTCCTCTTCCCTTTTCTTCATTTCTCTTTTTGCTTATTCCTCTCACTGTCTTTGAAACCTATGTTCTTTCATTCTCTGAGCCTCTACTTCACTTGGTTTCTTCTCCTCTATGCTCTCTTTCTCTTTCTTTTGCTTCTCATACCTTCTTCGTTCTTCCCTTCATTTCCTCTCTCTCCCTCCTCTTTGTATGCTCTTTCTTGTTCCATCCCTTTCTCTTCCTGTTCTTCTCGTTCTTCCCTCTCTCTAATGCTATTGATCCCCCTCCCATCTAACTTAAGTAATATCTGTCCTCCCATTGGTTTTGCACTACAATCCCTTTCTTGACTCTGCCCTTCCCCTCCTTTTTGTCTCTTGGTTTCCTCCTCAATTTCTATCTGTTTACTCCTTCGTTCATCACGCTCCTTATAGTCATTGAGTGTCGATATATGTTTTTGCCCCTTAACCTTACTTTCTTCCAAACTATCTTCACTATTATAACCGGAAGGTGTGTATATTGGATTAACATTACCAACTGCTGCCTTCAGTTGCTTTAAGGGATAATTACCCTCTTTCTCTTCTGTGATGCTATTAGTTTTGGGAGGAGAGGAGATGAGGGCATTACGTCCTGCTCCTTATGCTGATTAAGCATCCGCTCCTTTTCTGCCGGTTCTTCCTTCTCATTCTCCACAATTCTAAAATGATTAACTTTTTGGGGATTTTTTCCCCTTGTATGCAGCATACAAATTCGTTGTTATATGGCACAATATTATTTTTGACAACGAACCTCCTTGAGGCCACGGCACTAGCGCTTTATTTGCTGTATCCTTATGTCACGATTCATGCCCCTGACCCCCTCAGGTGTAACAGGCCCCTGGCAGCAGTGGGGCTAAGGCCCTTCACACTGGCCTCGAGGGCCTTAAAACTCCATCAGAAACATACATGGAGTCAGTCCTGGCGCCAAAGCTCATTATCATTAATAAAGCAACACCAGTTTTGGACCTTAATCCAACATGGAGGCCTATTACACTGCTCAGTTCTTTAGAACCAAGACATGAGGTCTAGTGTTTTGGGTGTGGCTGGGCCTGGGACTACTTTACCTGGGCTATTTAAACCATACCCAAACAGCAGAACATGCTTCGCGTTATTCTCCACTCCTGCAGCGTAACGCTCACCGTGTTCAGCTTCTGCTCATCTGCTTCTCCAGCGGCCCGATCTTGAGTCCTCGATCCGGATTCCATTTCTAACCTGGAAGAACAAGAACAGCATTAGCGAGCAAGAACACTTACCTGTGAGTAACCGGTCCTGAAACCATCTTGTGCTTCGTTTAACTTAACCATCTCCGGATTTCACCGCAGCCTGCAAAGGTGAAGGAATATGGACAGCATTTACAACAATTCTTACCTGGGCAAGCAGCGCTTCGATCACTCATTACTTCGAAACATTGCCGCAACCTGTACAAAGAAGGGAAGAGAACACAGGTTAGCAATTAACACTAACAAACAGCACAGCGCTCCGCGCATCAATAACTCACCGTGGTTTTCGCCATCCAGCGTGGCAACTCCGAAAATCGCAATCATCCCTGTGAAAACAAAAAGAGACATTGTTAGGGAACAGCGTAGTGGAGCAAAGACGCTAAGAAGACAGAGAAAACGAAGGGAACGGAAGAGACAGAATAAAGACTGAAAAGACATTATAACTCACCTGGAACACAGCAAGCAGAGTCGGAGTCACAGCTGGTCTGAACCCGACATAAGGGCATACGGACCAGTGAAGCAACTAGGTCCACGGAACGCCCGCATCGACCACGTGCCCCTGCACAGATACGCAGGACGGAGAGTTCAACGCACAAAAACCTAACGTGAGCAATAACCCCAAGGGAGGGGATTTGGACCAGAGGGAGGTGGGAATGCACCCATCACAGAACTAGTATACTAACCCTCCATTCTCCTGTTATAGGCGCTACCCAAGGTCTGGCAAGTAACCAAGCAGAAAGGGGCCCGGGATAGCACTTAGATGTCCATCCAGTATCGTGTGGCGCCCCTGTGGATAGCAGGTGAGCGTAACACCTAAAGGCACTCCTGATACTATTTAATCTTAGCCATATAGCCTGGTAATGTCCTACATAGGTGTAAGAGAGGTGTATCTACCATAATGATAAGTCAATTTTGACTGTCGATACTTACCAGGTTCTTAAAACAATTACAACACAAAAATGTATTTGGACAAGCACCCTCACTCACCGCCCTTTATCATAAAAAGACCAATATTTATAACCGGTTTTAGAATGTCTATGATATTGTTTCTCTTTGTTTCTTCGTTTTAAATTTTATAGATTCTCGTCAGCCTATTGTTCTATTATTGCCACTGCAAGAACCTTTGATTTTTACCTTTATTATGTATTCCTAGTTTTTATCCCTCTCTGATTCACATCAATTACTTGATCTTAAGGCCTGATAATTAGTTAATTGTATTACTATCATTTTATGTTTCTTAGTTTATACACAATAAATGTTTTATACTGACATATTTATAACCCCTCAAAAGTGTGCACTTTTCTTTTCCTGTGATCACTTTCCTCTACCTTCCATCAGTAGATGTATCTCATCTCATTTTTACACTCCATTTTGGAGTGTAATATGTATTCTTCATTTTGGCACTTACCTTAGGAATCCTTATCATATACTCTATTTAGAGTTTAGTATGTATTCTTTGGTTCCCCTTGGAACCCGTAATCGAGATATCTATTTTTTTTAAACACAAATCCCTTTATTATATATTTACAATTATACTTAGCCCCTCCCCTTTGTTTGCAACATTCAATGTTCTACTTAAATCCCTAGCTCAGCTCTAGTCCCTCAGCATCAACTCTCCCCCAATCCACCAGTTCGCCATCAGTCCATGGGGCACCTGCAAGGACCAGGCAGGGATTTCTTCAAAGGGGCCCCTGCTGACCGATTTTTCCACACGTGTGATTATTCGCTGATCTCCATAGTAAGCTCCACGATCGTCTGGCGAATGGGCAGAGAAGCCAGTCGTCCGAATGTCTAGCTCTGGGCCTAGGTCGACTGGATCTTGAGCCATCCGCACTGCTACCATATGTGTAATAGCACCTTGAAGTGTTTATTATGTGCAGAATGGAATTATCGCACTAAATGACCCTAGACTCAAATAACCAGACAGACGCAAAGAATACGACAAAGTACTACTTTATTGTCAGTTCAAAATAAAGTAGGGTAATCTGTCGAACTGCAAGCGGTAGTCGGCACACTCACACATGGATTAATTACACAAAGGCTTTATACCTCAATATGCGTCAGCTATGATGCCATTCTATATGTTTCAAACTTAAAACCTATTGAAGGGAGGGGTTGGTTAAGGGAACATATGTACCTATAATATGTGTAAGTGTTAATAACTTCATTGGCTGCCCCTTATCTAGTAGGCCCGTCTTGAACTACCTCTAAATACTTTTAATCCTGATTATAACTGAATATAGTAGGAGATTGGCCTGTGCAACTTTGTATAGCAGATTGCTACATGGACCCATAGGATTGGTTGGCATTCTCTCGCAACCTTAGACTTTCAGCTCGTTAGCAGCACGTAAGCAAAATGAAACCCAGGTGCAGAGAACAACGTCAGACTACTACCCACTTGCTCAAATTAGTTCATCATCTCTACTGGGTCAGGCCCTTGGCCAAAGTTTCTCCTTTGTAGTTGACCTTGCAGCCTGTTCTTTGCTCTGGAGTCTTTAAGGGAGTATCGGTACACCCTTTTTGTGAGGAGACCACAAATGTGTCCATGCCAACCTCTTATTTACTGCTATTTGATTTAATTGTACTAGGTGCTATTACTCCTCTTGACCTCTGAGACTTGATCACCCCATCTCCCAGATGCTTTCTGCATTTTTAATTATCCAATACTTGCCACTTGTGGATGTTTTCTTCCTAACTTAATCTAAAACAAATGTGTGTCATGTCCATGGCTTATCCTTTTGACTCCCCCTTGTGCCTTGAAATGATTCCTTTATCGACATACTTGATCCCAAGCCAAGAGGCTCCTCTCCATCCTTCACACGAAGCTGTTTTTCCTGCATCTCCCGTCTCTGGGCAGCCTTGGTCTGTTTCTGAGGTAGTTCGGTTAGATTCAATATGAATACGACTGCCTTCTTTTTCCCCATGGCCGCTTTAGTCACATTATAGGTTATATCGCAGCAAGCTTCTATATGTCTCCTCTAACTTGCGTTTCCGCAGATATACATTTGCGTCGCCTCTTCTCACTCGTTTCTTTGATACTCATGAGATCTTCAGACTTGATTATATGTTTCTCTTGTTGCGTCAGTTGCAGCTTTTATTCTTGTGAATATTCAAAGATCGTTTTAGTGCATTCATGTGTGTTTATTTCAAGACGTCACTTGGCAACTGTTAGATTTTCGTTACAGTTCTTCAATGTTTATTGCGGTATGTCGTAATACAACCAAAGTAGAATGTCCTGCCCTCCAATGCCTGCAAAACAGACACCTCAGTCTGTACAATTACTTCTGGTAAATTAAATAATCCAGTGGGACACTCTTCTCAAACCCCACCTTATCAATTGATCGTTTTTGCTGCTAGAAATCTCTCAGAACATATTCACAGACACAAACATCTCTGTAAACAATGTATTGGGCCTCATTACGACCCTGGCGTTAAGGGTTTAACAGAGCCCTAAAAGGTGTCGGCGCCGTTAAACCCTTAACGCCTCATTACGAGTTCCCTTTGCGGGACCCGACCTTAACGCCTGCTTTTAGCAGGCGTTAAAGTAGGGTGCCGCAAAGGGACCTTGGTGCTAAGTACGGTGCCGCAATTTGCGGCACCGTACTTAGCGCCTTCCCCATTCCCATTGAGCCCTATGGGGCAAAAATGGGAATGGGGACGGGCCCATGGTGAATGGGGAATTACCGCCCCGCCAACCTTGGAATGGGGCGGTAATTCCGGCATTCACCATGGCGGACCCCGGCATGGACCATGGTGCTAATAGCACCATGGTTTAGCGCCAAGGTCGTAATGAGGCCCATTATCTTTAATACATGTTAACATCCATAAAATGAACATTACAATTTTAGACCGATCATCTATTGTGCAAAGTTGCAATAAAGTGCTATGTACATACCAAAAAGTGCAAAATGCAAAATAATGCTTGCTTAGGATGGAACTGAATTTCAATAAACTGTATGTGGATATTGTACACAGGTGTTATATTGTTCGAAAGCCAACACTGATCTCCAATAGATCTTATTGTACACACAAAACCTTACTGATCACATATGTGTGTTTCATAATTTTCATCAGCATTTTATCACCAAAGAACACTCTGCCCCGACATCTACAATGTATCGACGTTGGGATGCTACATCTACCTCTAGGGGTCTGACTCCACCTTCCTGGACATAACAATCTCTAGGGGTTGAAGGATAGGCTGTCATAGTGCCGGAATAAATTATTTTACTAGGTATTTGTCAAGCACTAGACTGCCATGGATGGCAGCCTCGTAGTACTGAGCGACCGCCCGGTAGTACACTGCTGCACTAAAATGGGGTTCCAGTAGCAGTAGTTTGAAACATAGCACACAATAATGGGCTTCGTTACAAGTATGGCCTCGCAGACAAAATAGTGGTCAAGTGCCAGTCATTCTGTCACCACTTCTTTACCACTGCATTAGTGCACCGCCGTACTACAGGTTTGGAGATAGAGTGGAGGATGTACCTCCAGCATTTTGGTGAAGGTAAATTATCCAAACTAAACTTGGTGGATTTACCGCTCTAAATTACTGCTCACAGTAAATCCATTGAAAAGCCTCATGAAGTCCAATGAACCCCAGAACATGAACATTTACACTGCCTTACCACCACTCGAAATCCAGTGGTAATATCAATGGACCGAGTGGTGGTAGCAGTAAATGAGTTTGGTGCTAAATGCATGGATTTACTGCCAGATTACTGCCAAACTCGTAATGATGCCCACTGTGTTCCCAAGGCTGATCCAATACATAACTCCTCTAAGGGGGTCTTTACATTTGGGACTAGGCATCTACAGCGTCCCATGCCCACCACCATTCTTATCCTGGGATCTAGCATCCCCTCTCAGCCGTTCCTCCTCCGAAACTCTGCAAGGAAAGGGGACACCTTGTCTCAGGCAATAAGAAGCAGTGCAGCTTTCCGGGCCCAATGGAGAGACAGATGTTGCAGCCATTTTCTCCTTGCACCTAAACCATGAGGTTGTCTGAATGAGTGTATAGAGCTCATGGTTTCAAACACTTTCAAGCCAAGATGAGCATTTTGAAAAATTAAATGATCACCAAGAGAAGTGTGCATTGTGTTTTTTTGGATTCTAGCATACAACCATTGTATCCCAGACATATTTGTCAAAAACAAAGATCTGTGGTCCCAAACCGCTCTTTGATTTCATGTAAAGCAGCCAGGAACTGTCTTTGTTGCTATTTGCCTTGTTCACCGATCAATAGGTGGGTAGCAGACTGTATGTCTTGGAATTATAACTTTGAATGAGAAATTAATATTTGGCTATTCTAGGTTTTGATAATGATGATGGGCTTTGCTCAGTAAGAGAAGTGTAAAATGTCTTATATGACTACAATATATTCTGGAAGTGATCATTTGAAATGGACACTGTTATTTTTAAGTCAGTTTACAATAGTAGTACAAGTACATGCACGCCATTCTTTCTCCCAAAATGTCATTCCTTCCTGAAAAAGATTGTACTCACATTACAATCGATTATCCGTTGCTTCTGAGCACTAAGGCAGTGTGAGCACCAAGGTAATGTTTAATTTTGCATGCTGGCCATTGTTTGTGTGTAGTGCTTCTGAACCCATGCAGTTGTTACAGTATAAAGTCATATTAATAATGAATAAAACATAGAAAATAACAAACCCAGTTTTCGGTACCGAGCATGGTCCTCTGATAGCCTACAAGTTCTGCCAGAACCACAGCACCACCCACAAAACCCATCTACATCTCCCTTCCCTCACCCCGTACAAATAATGAGACTTTGTTGATGGCGACATTTCTGCAGAACACACAGGATGACAGTGTATGTTTTAAAATACCGACCAGCCTTCACCTCGGGGATACTTCTGCCAGTGCTGCTCTCATTGTTCTTCTAACTATAAAAAGCACAGCACATACCAATCCTCCAGGGAAATCCCCGGAAGAGACAGAGAGAAAGACAAGATAGTATGCATATTTAGGTGTGTATTGACAGATGGACATTTCTGGGTTAAAGGTTTACAAGGTCATAAAGAATCAGATTTGAGAACTATATAATTTGGAGTATGCAGCTTACAACATTGGTAAGAAGCTCCTTCAGAGTGCTTATCTCAGATAAGAAAATAAGTACATATTTCGATAAAAAATGCATTTCACAGTAATTTCCAAAAAGACAGCAACAGCATTTACAGCGGTGTGATAAAGAAACGTGTCAATGGGCCTCATTACGGGTCCAGCAGTAACCCTGCCAGTGCTATTACGGAAGTGCTACTAAAGAAAGTCAGACACCGGTAATTTTCTTAATCCCTATTCCCAGTGATTCTCATAGGACTCTATGGGAGTGGGGACACGGAAGCACTGGCACCGTTGCCAATGGTGCCCGTGCTTCTGTGCTTCCGGTGCTTCTGTGACGGCTCTGCCTACAGTGACCGCTGTGCCCAGCAGGGTCAGACCTGTGGCACAGCAGCTCCGGCAAGCAAACCCGTAGTTTGCCGGTCCGGAAACAAGGGTGGCGGTGAGTTTACCGCACCCTTATTTCCGGACCGGCAAACTCGGCATCCCCTTCCATTCTCTCATGTCCGGAAGCCTAAAGACACCCATCTCTTCTTGCTACCTACGAGTCCCGCTAAGGGTAGGGTTATATCAAGTGCTTGGACATCTGTGTGTATCCTAATGCTAGCTGTGGTAGAAAGTAGAAGGAAAGAGGGTCAGTCTGCGAAGAATAAAGTTTTAAGAGGTCGACGTAGGGCAAGGAAGGTGTCCAAGCTCCAATAGCTAGGGGATGCTATTTCACAAAGATTGCGCAACAATAGGCACATTAGTCACAATTCAATGGCAAATAACAGCCAGTACAGCTAACTTTGCGTGCTCCCCAGGGTGTGAATACACACACCCTTCAATATGTAGTGTCCTCCGCAAGTGGGCCCGCATCTCGGGGACCCTGGGTAGGATCCCCCGTAACTGGAACTGGCACCCTGAGGACATGCGTACAGTTTCACGCATAGAATTGATTTTCCTGGTCGAACTGCCTGCACGCACACACCCCTAAATCCGACATGCAAACTCATCTCCAGAGTTGTGATTCCTCCACGCACGTCCATGTGACTACTTCCGGGTGGTGGAGATCTCGAGGGAACTGTGTGGGAATTTCACAGGCGAGACGTTGCGCGGACACATCCAGAAATATGCTTCCGCGTGAGTATTTGTGGGCGTGCTATGGACTACCTGCAGTCCGTCCCTCACAACGCCCACTTTCTGGCTTGATCTTGCCCATTTTGCGTGTTTCACCCCCTATTCTGTCCCCCTATACAGGTGAAGCCCACCCCATGCGTGGAGTCTCGCGCAAAGCACTCAGCCGCTCGCAGAGCCGTGCTGAGCCTGCGCGAACTCCATGCAAGTCCCGGGAAAGTTCACGCGCAGTCGGTTCCATGAATCGGCAAGCAGTGTTTCACACACAGTTTGACACACAAGTTCTCGATTTTATGTGCAAATAGTTCCATGAATAGGGCCCTTATTCTTTAAACATCGGTCTAAATTTTGGTAAATAATTATTAGAATCAGATTATTTTTCTTGCTTCATTTTTAGGTCTGTGGTTTTCCGTGAACGTTATTTTTACCTTTTTATTTTCAGTTGTGTTCATTTTTGTGGAGTTGTTTTGACAGTGCGCAATGATACAGCGGTGCAGCATCAGGAGGCTAAGGGAGCGTAGTTCCTCAGGTGCGCCGTACTGGGCATCAGAGACGCAACACTTACCGTGTGTGGCGGGAATCGATAGCCAGCCTTGAATGGAAAGGCCTAAGAACTTTACAGATTTCAGGATTTCCAGCCACTGCTTTCAATGGCAAAGCAAAACCTGTGTCTGCCTTTTTGGAAACAAATGTTTAAGTAGGCAAGGCTACCCAGTCTTTCCAAATACAACGCATGTCCTTGTCTGCAGATGACATTGGTTCCTTCGCAACCAGGGTGTTTGATGTCACTTCCTGAAAGGCTACGCCCATTGCTTGGAAGGGCGCAGTTTTATTCTGGCTAGTGGAAGCCTGCCGTGTTAAGGTTACCCAGAGTGAGGCATGTTGCTCTTGGGCCAAGAAGTTTGATGGTCTTACCGGGAGAATGGTTGGCTCTCACATTTAGAGGTGGGGTAGTTGCCTAGTACCTCTCTGTATTTAATTAATTTAAGACACGGTTTGCAGTCCATTGTCCATGCTTAGCGAACCGTATGGACTGCTTTATAACCCGGTGGTCTCCTCTACAACCCTCATGGACTGCTTGGCAACCCATATGGACATATTTACAATCCCTAAGGAACTAGTGATTTAAACAGTTTGGCTTCTGTTGCCTTAAATGTGAGCACGTGTTTGCCCTTTTCTTGTTTTAGCTGTTGCATGTTTGTGTCTGTCACGTATTGCTCAGGGATGGAGGGATGGACGTAATTACTGCCAGCAAAACCAAATTGGTACATTTCACCTCCAATTCCGTTTTGTCAGTGCTGCTTTTGTTTCCTGTTCTGCCACTTTTTTGGGGCAAATTTCGTTTTTCACTGAAATTTTGTTTTTTCCCACCGAATGTCCCTTTTTTGGCCCAAAACGTTTCGTGGCCCATAAAATCAAAAAAAGGCAGGGAGAAGAAAAATCGCCCGTCCTGAAGGACATCTTCACGAACCTTGCTGGGAAGAAGATAAAAGGATAATCGAGACAATCCTGCCGGGGGAGCGGACCACCTATGATGAGCTTGTGGTGGCACTAAACAAGAAGCTAGTGATGCAACCTAATAGAGTGTATGAGCGATATGTATTCCAGCAATATCACCAATCTTCAGATGCGACCGTGGACGAGTTCATCACTCGGCAGTGGCAGAAGCTGGTCCACTGCCAGTTCTCAGCCTTCTGCGATGATGCGGCAGTTCGACTTCACGTCATAGAAGGATGTGTGCCCTCTGCACTACAGAAACAGCTACGGAAGAAGCCACTAACAATTGACGAGGTCCTAGAGATGGTGAGAGTCCACAAAAGAGTTGTAATCCAGGCGAACACCATGGAGATGCTCAAGAAAAAAGGTGACAAGGAGGAGACCGTTGCAGCATTCTATTCTCGGTGTCCAGGGAGCTGGAAAGAGGTTCTGGTCACAACCCAATCACGTCACGTGGTCCGCAGAGAGACAGGTATATACGAAGGCACTAATGGGTCCCTGTCCGCAGAAACTATGTTATCGCGGTGGCCAGGTACTTCCACATGCTGGAATGTGCCCAGCCATCAGCCACTGATGCTCGAAATGTGGCAGGGATGGCCACTTCTACACTGTCTGTCATGAAGGGAGATCCTTCCCGGCTGGACGACATCCGCAAGCGATGCCCATAGGCTGGCCCCCGTCCGCCAGAGTTAGCACAAAACAGCAGTGGAGACCACCACCAGTCTATCCACAGTTGCTTAGAAGGGTGATAAGGGCCATGGACCAGAGCCAGAACAATGGTGAGCCCTCAGGCGAAGAACAGCCACCACAAGTGGGGTACAGCCCAGGCCACTACGAATACCCTGGAGACACATATTATGAGTACGATGAATACTCACAGCAGCCATACCCTGAATATACTGATGAGTTTGTCAATTTGATTCATGGTGAGCAAGAGGGAGCTGACGCCCCAAAGGGGATGGTCAAGTTGTGCGAGGAGACGCACTGCTTCCTGATTGACATGGGTGCCACTGTCAACATAATTGCAGAGCAGGAATTCTTGCAAACGGGGGACAAGAGAGATTTGACCGAGTCTAGGGTGTGCATTTTCCAGTGGGGAGCCAACACGCCGCTGCCATTACTTGGAAAGTTTCAGAGGACTCTATCGCACAATGGGAAGATGACCACTAGTGATCATGTACACATTTTTGAGATTTCCATTTGTAAAGAGAACCGTCTCCACAGCATTCACTCGTGGCTGGTGTAATTGATGAGGTATCCAGTGAATGGGGCATCTCCCACACCATAAAAATGGACCATGGACCTCCATTCGACAGCCACGAGTTCCACAAGTTTGCAAAACACCTAGGGTTTGTGCACCAGAAGATTACTCTGCTGTGGCCACAGGCCAATGGCATGGCAGAGCGGTTCATGTGATCCATCAAAGGGACAATACAGATGGCCATGGTTGAAGGGAAGTCTTTGCAACAGGTGTTGTGCCGAATGTTGCGGCACTATAGAAACACACACCACACAGCAACAGGAGTGCCGTCCGGTGACCTGATGAGAGTCTATAATGCAAGGACAAGGCTACCCGAGGCAGACAGGAGGATGCGGGCACAAGCAGAAGAAGCAGAAGTCATGGAAGCAGATCTACGAGAGCAAGACGCCAGAGGGAAGGAGATAGCCAAGGAACAAACCGACTGGAAGAGAGGGGCGAAAATTAAGAGTTTTGGTGAAGAAGATGAAGTCCTGGTAAAACAGAGGATACAAAGAAAGACAGATTCGAGATCGGACAGCATGCCATTGCGGGTCACCAAACTGAAAGAGACGATGGTCACTGCCACCAACGGGAAGGAGGTGACCAGGAACTTGTCGTTGTTCAACCACCTCATGCCCGGTGGGGAGAGAGCATTGGACCAAGAACATGCCGGGACTCAGGACACACATGAGATGACAGGCGGACATGTAGGAGGAACTGTACAGCACGAAGGACTAATGTCAACGTAAACTGAGAGCAAGAGGGCCAACCTCTGCAGCGAACCATCAAAAGACCCAGCAGACTCATTGAAGAAATATGAGGTGGACGTAAGGAGATTTGTGTGGGGGAGGTGTTGTGAGGAGAGATTGACTTGGGTCAGTTCCCTGAAAGGACACAGCACCAGGGAGGAAGAGGAGGAGTCACAAGGACCAAGGTCCTTTAGTTTAATAAAAGTTAAGTTGAAGATCCAGCACGTCTCCATGTCCCCAAATCCATAAAGGGGTTACCATCGCCATCGTCCTATCTGTCTGCCACCTTTTGTCTCTAGTCTGTCTGCCCCTGTCACTTCCAGGGTCTCTCCCTCCCACTGTTGGGGTGTCTCCAGACCGTCCGTCTCTAACCCTCTCTCTCCACCAGTTTCTTGCTTTGCCAGCTTGAGCCTATGATGGGCCATCAGCCCTCAGGAGTCTTTCCCCTCCTGTGTCTATTCTCTCTCTCGTCTGTTGGCACACCATCTGTGAGATGTCTCCAGTCTGTCTTTACAGTCTCTCTCTTCCACCTCGTTCTTCTGTTTGCATGCTAGCCCTGAGATGTCTCCAGCCTCTCCACCTTCACCCTCTGTCTCGAGTCTGTCTCTGCCGGTCTGTCTCTCCCACCTCGTTCACATATTGATCGCCGGCCCTGAGGCCTGTCTGCCCCTCAACCTCTGTTTCCATTCTGTCCCACAGTCACTCTCTTTCACCTCGTTCGTTTGTTTGCATGCTGGCCCTGATATGTCTCCAGCCTCTCCACCTTCAGCCTCTGTCTCCAGTCTGTCCCACAGTCTCTATCTTTCACCTCGTTCGTGTGTTTACATACTAGCCCTGATATGTCTACAGTCTGTCCCCAGACTCTCTCTTCCACCTCGTGCTATCCCTGCAATGTCTCCAGCCTGTCTGCCCCTCACCCTCCATCTTCAGTCTGTCCCACATTATCTCTCTTGTACCTCGATCGTATGTTTGCATACTAGCCCTGATGTGTCTCCAGTCTGTCCTCGGATTCCCCCTTACACCTCGTGCTCTCCCTGCGATGTCTCCAGCCTGTCTGCCCCTCACCTCTGTCTCCAGTCTGTCCCACGGTCTCTTTCACCTCATGTGTTCGTTTGCCCTGATATGTCTACAGTCTGTCCCCAGACTCTCTCTTCCACCTCGTACTATCCATGCGATGTCCCCAGCCTGTCTGCTCGTCACCCTCTGTCCCCAGTCTGTCCCACAGTCTCTCCCTTGCACCTCGATTGTTTGTTTGCATACTAGACCTGATATGCCTCTAGTCTGTCCCAGACTCACCCTTGCACCTCGTACTATACCCGAGATGGCTCCAGCCTGTCTGCCCTTCACCGTCTATCTCCAGTCTGTCTCTGCCAGTCTATCTCTCCCACCTCGTTCACATGTTGGACACCAGCCCTGAGATGTCTATTAGTTGTCTACCCCTTGCCCTCTGTCTCCAGTCTGTCCCACAGTCTCTCTCTTGCACCTCGATCGCATACTAGCCATGATATGTCTCCAGTCTGTCCCCAGACTCTCTCGTCCACCTCGTACTATCCCTGAGATGTCTCCTGCCTGCCCGCCCTTCACCCTCTGCCTCCAGTCTGTCCCACAGTCTCTCTCTTGCACCTCGATCGCATACTAGCCCTGGTATGTCTCCAGTCTGTCACCAGACTCTCTCTTCCACCTCGTACTATCCCTGAGATGTCTCCAGCCTGTCTGCCCTTCACCCTCTGCCTCCAGTCTGTCCCACAGCCTCTCTCTTTCACCTCGATCGCATACTAGCCATGATATGTCTCCAGTCTGTCCCCAGACTCTCTCGTCCACCTCGTACTATCTCTGAGATGTCTCCTGCCTGCCCGCCCTTCACCCTCTGCCTCCAGTCTGTCCCACAGCCTCTCTCTTTCACCTCGATCGCATACTAGCCATGATATGTATCCAGTCTGTCCCCAGCAGACTCTCTCGTCCACCTCGTACTATCCCTGAGATGTCTCCTGCCTGCCCGCCCTTCACCCTCTGCCTCCAGTCTGTCCCACAGCCTCTCTCTTTCACCTCGATCGCATACTAGCCATGATATGTCTCCAGTCTGTCCACAGACTCTCTCGTCCACCTCGTACTATCTCTGAGATGTCTCCTGCCTGCCCGCCCTTCACCCTCTGCCTCCAGTCTGTCCCACAGCCTCTCTCTTTCACCTCGATCGCATACTAGCCATGATATGTCTCCAGTCTGTCCCCAGACTCTCTCGTCCACCTCGTACTATCCCTGAGATGTCTCCTGCCTGCCCGCCCTTCACCCTCTGCCTCCAGTCTGTCCCACAGCCTCTCTCTTTCACCGCGATCGCATACTAGCCATGATATGTCTCCAGTCTGTCCCCAGACTCTCTCGTCCACCTCGTACTATCCCTGAGATGTCTCCTGCCTGCCCGCCCTTCACCCTCTGCCTCCAGTCTGTCCCACAGCCTCTCTCTTTCACCTCGATCGCATACTAGCCATGATATGTCTCCAGTCTGTCCCCAGACTCTCTCGTCCACCTCGTACTATCCCTGAGATGTCTCCTGCCTGCCCGCCCTTCACCCTCAGCCTCCAGTCTGTCCCACAGCCTCTCTCTTTCACCGCGATCGCATACTAGCCATGATATGTCTCCAGTCTGTCCCCAGACTCTCTCGTCCACCTCGTACTATCCCTGAGATGTCTCCTGCCTGCCCGCCCTTCACCCTCTGCCTCCAGTCTGTCCCACAGCCTCTCTCTTTCACCTCGATCGCATACTAGCCATGATATGTCTCCAGTCTGTCCCCAGACTCTCTCGTCCACCTCGTACTATCCCTGAGATGTCTCCTGCCTGCCCGCCCTTCACCCTCAGCCTCCAGTCTGTCCCACAGCCTCTCTCTTTCACCGCGATCGCATACTAGCCATGATATGTCTCCAGTCTGTCCCCAGACTCTCTCGTCCACCTCGTACTATCCCTGAGATGTCTCCTGCCTGCCCGCCCTTCACCCTCTGTCTCCAGTCTGTCTCTGCCAGTTCTCTCTCTCCCACCTCGCTCTCGTATGTTGGCCACCAGCCCCAGAGATGTCTCCAGCCTGGCTGCCGCCAGATCCCTTTTGCACGCACAAAGCAATCCGCCCTTCACCCCGAGGTGGCTTCTTGGCTTAACCCTTTCAAGCCCACACCCAGACACTGACATTTCTAGGCAGATCTCCAGGGAATGATGCCAGGGGTGGGGTTTGGGAATCACCCATTGTGCCATGAGGCTGCCAGCTTCTGTGAAGCCGGAAAGACAACGCACATCAGCAGACAATTATGAATAACTGACAAGGGACTCTTCCAAATTAAAATCTCCCCTGTCCCGAACTTATGGCCTCCAGAGCAAGGGCTGCCATCTCTCTACTCCCCAAAATGACAATGTTTTGGGTCGTCCATTCTGCGCTTACAGCTCCCTTGTTACCGCTCCACCAGCAATACCCCAATCCTCCCCAACATACGTCTCCCTACCCTGTCACCCCAGTAATAGCTCCGGGGAGTTGGTAGACCTCTTGAAGTTGATCGTGAAATTGCTGAATGTTAGGATTTTTGAAGGGTGGGGCCCGGGACTGCCACCCTCCCTGTGAGTTATTTTATGTAGTGCCACTCGGCAGGTGTTCCAGTGCTTTCCCTTTGCTTTGATGTTCTTTGAACTTGTGCACCTTGGCCGGTGTGCTGTACATGGCGAATGTGTGTGAAGACTGTTTTAGCACTTTAACCTGCTCCAGGCTCCCCAGCACTTAAGGGTCTGTATCTGCAACCCTACAGTCCCTTCTCTCTGCACTTATGAACCGCCCACTGGCGGCACTTGTGAGTTAACTGCACTTCCCCCTTGCCCTACCCCCTGGCACTTCCTCCCTTCCCTCTTCCCAGCACTTGCGTGATCGGAATGACGCAAGGCCTAGTAAGATCGTTATTTTGTTCTCCCTTGTTTCCCCCCCTCCTTGTCTTGTCGCGCCTAGAAACACTTGTGTCCAGGCGCGTTATGAAAGCCACATACTATCATATCGTATCCATGTCTCCACTTTGAAAGAGGTGGTCGTCCAAGGCATGGCAGGCAATGAACTCTGGAGCCTTCTTCTTTGTGTTGTGTTCACTCTCCCTGATACACTTCTGTTGGTGGGCAAAAGAAAAGAGGTGATGGCTGGAAGGTTTAGCATTAATCTTAACCTTTGTCATTGCCCTGGGCAACCCTCCAGACCATCGTTCTTTGCCTGCCAAACCATTACAAAAGGGGAAAGACCATATGCAAATCAGGCTTGGTACCACCCCAAAAGGGGCAGTCCAGCTGGAACTGATAGATCACATCCCTTCTGCATGAGAGCACAAGCATCCCAAGACATGTTTTGGCCTTGTTGAGCCTCATCAGTTATAAGTAGCTTGGTCTGGAGAGTTGCTCAGAGCAATTCCAGAGGTTAAGATTAATTTTAAACCTTCCAGCCATCACCTCTTGTGTTTCGCTGTAGTCGCCCCAAGTGGGACAGGTATGCCCAGACGTGGTTCCCGTGCCTCCTGGGCCTAGAGACTCCAGCTACTCCTCACTGATGAGGCACAACAAGGCTGAAACATGTTTAGGGATGCTTGTGGTCTTGTGCAGGAGGTATGTGACCTAGCAGTTTTGCTGGACTGCCCCTTTTGGGGTGGGACCAAGCCTATTTTGCATATGGTCTTTCCCCTTTTGTAATAGCTTGACAGGCAAAGAACGATGGTCTGAAGGTTGCACAGAGCAATGCCGGAGGTTACGGTTAATTCTAAGCCTTCCAACCATCACCCCTTTGTTTTGCATTGGTGGTTGTGACCTGGGTGGCACACATGGGTGTGACTCCAGTGGTGGGATGCCTACCTCTGATCAGAAGTGTTGGAATGATGTTTGTAGTGGTACAGCTGGTTGCCCTGTGAGCTGATGTGGCCTCTTGCATCACCCTTTTACAGTCCTGACCATGGAATGGGGTAGCTGCAGCATCTGGTTCACAAAGAGGTTGTTTCTTTCTCCCTGACCGTTACCTTGAGGACGGTACAGTGAGGGCTGTTTGGGTTGAATGGCATATCAACGCAGGTATGTCGTCATCTCATGTCAGACACGTTGGATTCCATTATCCAGCACTTGCAGGTTTGCGCATCTTTCTCTGCGAAACAAACGCTGTAACGTGGTAATGGGGTACTTTGTATAGATTTTAGGCGCGCAACGCCATTGAGGTAATCAGGCTTCAACCCCCCCTCCATGCCCCTCTCCCAAATGTGAGCTGGGGGGCGGGACTGAAGGCCGATTCGCTCAATAGCTGCAACACCATACTTTTCTGTTAATCAGAGAGGGGTGTAGAGGAGGTCCCAAACAAAGCCTGCACTCCAGTCGCCCATTTTGAAGTACCAGGAACGTTCACACCGAGATATGTGACGTATGATGAGGAAATAAACCAGCAGAGAGCCGCAGTAGGGCTCTGCCCAGTACCAATTTGAAGAACAACACCTATTGAAGTACCAATACCCAGACAACCATGGGCAGTAAGGTATCCATTGAAAAAACCCTACAAGCAAATGAGACAAAATGAAGATTGCCTAAGTACCGTTCCGGAAGAATCCAAAAAGGCCTTAATGGAAGACAAATGGTGACGTCGCAAGGAGTCGGACGAACTCGCAGATAGAAGATTTGACGACCCAAGGATGGCACAAAGAGATCAAACGCCATGAATAAGGATATCGTGAACCTAGAAGAAGAGAACGATGTTGAAATACAAAGAATCTTAGGCTGTTAGCAGGATGAAGATATTCAACCAGTTTACGCTTGTACATATGCTTGGAACCGCAAGAAAGCTAAGAAAACAGTACAGCTTGCTATGCTAAGTAAAAGAATAGTGTGGCAAGCGCAACTATACATAATCTACTTCAAAACAAAGCACAGTATTATAAGTGCGATTCCACTTTGCACTAAAAGCAGAATCAACTCAGGTTACTAGAGGCCAAACAAGACAAGATTCATATTCTAGCTAAACGAGAAAAGACGGCTGGATCGAAACTCGGCAGATGCAACTTGTGCCAGGAGAGCCAAGGTCATACCAATAGAAGGAACGAACAGTATCTACATATAATTGAAACTTAAGAACAGAATATCCTGTCTTTGAAAGGTCGAGATAAGAAGGCGTAGGCAGGTGGCAAGCCGAATAAGAATTAAATGCACAAATTGAGAGAAACTAGGCAAATTCACAGTGTGGGTAGCACGTGACCAGCCGAGCGAGAAGGAGCACGGGTTCACACCTACGCTTGGCATCCGCCCAGGCAGGGATATCAGAACTTTTCCAGACAGAAGATGCAGTTTCGAGGCCAACCACAGTAAAATAATTGACACATAGTTGCTGAAATGATGATTGATTGTAACCTTAATTGTAGGAAGGCCGGGTAGCTGAGGGGCTGAGGGGCACCCTGAACCTGGCTAACCGTTCTGCGTACTGCTAAGGAAAGTGGAAATGTATGCATGGGTTTGATGCCAACCCAATCACAATGGACCAAATAATCTAGGGTCCTATAGTTAGTAGAACCAATTGGACGTCATACCTTTAGTGACGTCTACAGTAGTCATGGTTGAAGGAAGGGCTTAGACGCCCACCTGACAGTGTTTACCCAATCCCCTCACTCTGTTACCATATACAGATATAGTACCCACATTAAAGTTACCTTTTCCTAACAAATAGAATTGAATGTTAACTTTTAAGTGTTAGACGTCAATTATGACGAGTTTTGAGTATAAATGTCACTGTTTGTATGAAGTTCGTTGGAGTTGAAGTGAGACGGACTATCACATCACTGCTGATTTCCATGACTCCCCATTTTTTGTACTTGCCATGAAATGGATTCCCTTGTTGTCCTTATTGATTGGTGTTGGAGTAATAGATCTGCACCCCCATCCATCTCAAAGGTGCAGCTATCTCGTCTTAAAGTACTTCGAAGAAAACCTCGGCTCTATGGGCCGGCCGGGGGTCTCCGGAGTACACTTGGTAGCAGAGGATGGTTTATCGATTATTGATTATTGATTAGAACAAGACACCTATTGACCGTCGACATAAAGTAACTCTAGGTCTTCGGCAATATCACAAGTCTTTCGCCATTCGGCTGAGTAGACCGTGAAGCTCCCCGTAGACAGTGGTAGTGTAAAAAGACTGCAGAAAGGGCCTGAAGGGACCCATGTTCCCCATGCATCCCTTCCCATTCCTACGGGTAGCTGAGCGGGCGAAAAACCGAAGAATGCGGTAACAAAGGCAGTGATCCTGAGGGTCCAGAGAGGAACCAGGCGAACGGTGAGTGAAAAAGACTAATGTTCTGGCAAAAGTTCATACTTTAGAACAAGTAACGGGAAAAGGTAACAGAGAGAGGTGGGAAAAAACTAAAAATATAATTAGAAATGGAGAAGACTGTATACATAAGGGGATAATGACTCGAGAATAATGAAATAAATAAAGGTTAGCAGGGAAGACACCCGAGAAGAGAGAGGTTACCGGGGCAGACACCTGAGAAGTGAGAGGACCCGCCTTATTCCTACGCTTTTTACAAGCGGCTAGAAGAAACATGTACCCAGAGTACCAGCTAAAGGGGGAACGATTACACTACCACAACGGTTAAAGTCGTCGTGAAAGGGGTCCATAAAGGGGTAATGATTAGAGGCAGAGATAACTGTGTCCAGCTGGTGTCCGTCTAGTCCATGGGTGCACAACATATGGCCCGTGGGCCAGTTGCAGCCCCCCATGCTGTTTTTTCCGGCCCGCGAGGCACAAAGACTTACCTAATGGAGGGCGGCCCGCAAGCAGCATCGGCCGCCCTCCATTAGGAAAGTCTTTGTTGTCTTCCAGGCCGGACAAAACACTGGCCGTCATTGGCTCAGCACACACACACCACGTCTCTCCTACGAGCCACATAGTGCGTGTGTGCTGCACCAATGGAGTGCCAGCACTACGGCTGGCGTGGCCAGTAAGGATTGATGCCGGAAGGCATTTCAGCCTTGCTTGCCACGCCAGCCGTAGTACGATTCCACTTACCTCAACAGCGTTCAAACTTACCTGCCTTCCAGCACGTCTCCGGTAAGCGGTCTGTGTGTTTGTGTTTGTGTGTCGGGTCTGTTCTGATGTATGTTTGTGTTGTGTATGTTGAGATGAGGGGGTGGGGTGTGTGTCGGATGTGTATGAATGTTTGTTTTTGAGTGTTTGTGTTGTGTATGTTGAGATGGGGGGTGGGGGGCGTGTCGGATGTGTATGAATGTTTGTTTTTGAGTGTTTGTGTTGTGTATGTTGAGATGGGGGGTGGGGGGGCGTGTCGGATGTGTATGAATGTTTGTTTTTGAGTGTTTGTGTTGTGTATGTTGAGATGGGGGGTGGGGGGGCGTGTCGGATGTGTATGAATGTTTGTTTTTGAGTGTTTGTGTTGTGTATGGTGAGATGGGGGTTGGTGGGCGTGTCGGATGTGTATGTTTGTTTTTGAGTGTTTGTGTTGTGTATGTTGAGATGGGGGTGGGCGGGCGTGTCGGATGTGTATGAATGTTTGTTTTTGAGTGTTTGTGTTGTGTATGTTGAGATGGGGGGGGTGGGGTGGTGTGTCGGATGTGTATGAATGTTTGTTTTTGAGTGTTTGTGTTGTGTATGTTGAGATGGGGGTTGGGGGGGTGTCGGATGTGCATGAATGTTTGTTTTTGAATGTTCGTGTTGTGTATGTTGAGATGCATGTATGGGTGCATGCTTCAGAGTTTGTGTGCTGAGTTGGGGGTTTGGGTCTGTATGGGTGCAGGCTTGAGAGTGTGTGTGCTGAGTTGGGGGGTGGGGGGTTCGGGTCTGTATGGGTTCATGGTGTATGCTTGAGAGTGTGTGCTGAGTTGGGGGGTGGGGGGTTCGGGTCTGTATGGGTGCATGTTTGACAGTGTGTGTGCTGAGTTGGGGGTGGGGGGTTCGGGTCTGTATGGGTGCATGTTTGAGAGTGTGCTGATTTGGGTGGTGGGGGGTTCGGGTCTGTATGGGTGCATGCTTGAGAGTGTGTGTGCTGAGTTGGGGGTGGGGGGTTCGGGTCTGTATGGGTTCATGGTGTATGCTTGAGAGTGTGTGCTGAGTTGGGGGGGTGGGGGCTCGGGTCTGTATGGGTGCATGTTTGAGAGTGTGCTGATTTGGGGGGTGGGGGGTTCGGGTCTGTATGCGTGCATGTTTGAGAGTGTGTGTGCTGAGTTGGGGGGTGGGGGGTTCGGGTCTGCATGGGTGCATGTTTGAGAGTGTGCTGATTTGGGGGTTCGGGTCTGTATGGGTGCATGCTTGAGTGTGTTTGGGGCATAGTGTTTGGTTGGGGTGAGGGGGCCATGGGGCATAGTGTTTGGTTGGGGGTGAGGGGGCCATGGGGCTTAGTGTTTGGTTGGGGGTGGGGGACAGGGGGCATAGTGTTTGGTTGGGGTGGGAGCCATGGGGCATAGTGTTTGGTTGGGGGTGAGGGGGCCATGGGTCATAGTGTTTGCTTGGGGTGAGGGACAGGGGGCATAGTGTTTGCTTGGGGGGTGAGGGACAGGGGGCATAGTGTTTGGTTGGGGTGGGAGCCATGGGGCATAGTGTTTGGTTGGGGGTGAGGGGGCCATAGGGCATAGTGTTTGGTTGGGGGTGAGGGACAGGGGGCATAGTGTTTGCATGAGGCATGGGGCTATGGGGCATAGTGTTTTCTTGAGGCGTGGGGGCCATGGGGCATAGTGTTTGGTTGGGGGTGGGAGCCATGGGGCATAGTGTTTGGTTGGGGGTGAGGGGGCCATGGGGCATAGTGTTTGGTTGGGGGTGAGGGACAGGGGGCATAGTGTTTGCTTGGGGGGGTGAGGGGCAAGGAGCATAGTGTTCGGTTGGGGGTGGGAGCCATGGGGCATAGTGTTTGGTTGGGGGTGAGGGATCCATGGGGCATAGTGTTTGATTGGGGGTGAGGGGGTCATGGGGCATAGTGTTTGGTTGGGGTGGGAGCCATGGGGCATAGTGTTTGGTTGGGGGTGGGAGCCATGGGGCATAGTGTTGCACTCCAAGAGTGAACTCAATAATAAAGCTAAAACAGGCACAGTTAGGAGATGTACATCCTTTGCTTTTTTGAGGAAACCTGACTCAACGAAGGCCATACTCCTCTTGGGCAACCCAAACAGCAAACTATAGCAGTCCAAAATAACAGAATGTCCAATCAAGGGTCAATAAAATATATATAATTTAATTAAACAGACGATATACAATAACTAAATCGAAATAAATGATAACAATGGAAAATGTGTAGTACAAAATGTAAGTTTGAAATGCAATAAAAATCCTTACCCCTCAAAAACATAATCCCATTCCATGAGTTAAATGCAAATTGGGGGTTGAAAAAGCCTCCTGACATGTCCCGCCTACCGCCCCGCCCACTTTTACTTTTCTGCCCACTATAGCCCTCATGTAAGGTACTTTCGGCCCTCTGTCAAAATCAGTTGTGCACCCCTGGTCTAGTCTGTCAAGCGTCTGTCTTACATGTTTTTTGTTGTGACATCATATGTAAAAAATTTCTTTGAGAAAACTGATTTAAAATTTTACGTGATTTAACAGCTGAGATAAAATCGCATATGAATTGATGTTTTTTGAGTAAATTACAAGGTATAAGATTTTGGGAAAAATTTGGATTGAGCTTGCAGTGTTTGATGCTCGCTCATATTGTTGGAACTGTTTAAGACACACAGAAGTATTGACCAGGTTCATATAAAAGGAGAGGGAATAGATTAAAGAATGGAGGACATAACTCCATTGACACACTTATGCAAACAGTTGCCGAAACACGCACCGAAACTGAAAAAATATAGTACAGAGTTGGTTAAAGGGACTGCCCACAAGATATTTATGCCATGGCCACAAGGTGGGTCCTTATCTAAAGCCGTCTTGCAACATATGACAAAGGATAAATAGTACAGGGCGCCTGGCTCTGTCCTGATATGCCCAGGAGGGTAAATATAATACACTGGATTTACACATTTTGACACACAATGAGTCCAGACAAGCACTTGTGCATCTGGCACCACCCTCTGCAGGACTCATGTGTTGTGAAAATGTCTCTGATTATGCTGGCACCTGCACAATACCAGACCACACTAAGAGTATGCCATCCATCAGAATCTCCCACCTCCATCACAGCCGGTCTAGTTTAGACAAGCCTCATGGCTCACACCTGGGCAGGGAAACACTCATGCCCTTGTACCTATTTTTCTTGCTGCCTACACATCATCAGCCACATTCCAGGCCCAGCCATTCCACCACTGTTGGTCGGTCACAATAGACGCCCCCCGCCGGGCCTCTCTACCAGACAGGACTATACTGAGAATTTTGTCCCCTCTCTTTTAGCTTTGCCTTTTGGCACGCGCCATTCATTTGGTACCCCGGCCTCTTTGACCTACCCGGCAACACAGAGGCATCATGGATTCCTTTTCTCTGCAGAGTACTTGACACACTGCGCCCACTGGTCTCCCAGCACACCAGCAATCGGAGACCATCAGAAGCTCTACTGCCATAGTGTCTTGCATGATGGTAAGCCTCTGACAAAATGGTGCACTGTTCAGTGCATCCATTGACACCAACAAGTCACTAATAAGTACCCTTAAACTGCTAAATTACTATGGAGATTCCCACACCGCCCTAATCTTTTGCCCACATTCAATCCTACAGATCTCTCACGGACAGTGTTTATTCTTCACTTCCATCCTGAAGAAGGCCTACGACAGCAACTTACGTCTAGTCCACGTACCACATGGCCGAAACACTACAGTGTCGATCCATGACACAACTTCATCACACATCTTCCCGTTCACACTTGTTGTTGTGTTTTTATGACAATACCCTCAGACCAACACTGGCTCTGGGTAGCATTCACTCTTGTGTGTTAACCAAATATCAAAACTGTTCCCAAGAGATTTTGCACCTTGTATTAGGCTAATACCCTCCACACCAAAGAGGGAGGTGCACAGCAGTACCGCTGATTGCTAAGTCAAAATCTGTCCGTTGTTTTTTCTGTCAACTTCAAATCAGTGAATTGTTTTTGTTTGTATTATCTTTAGTATTTTGAGATTAAAATCATTAATCCTTACTCCTTACTGTGTGGGTCTCCCATCCTGATTATTTTCTGTATATTTGCAACATATGATGACATATTTGCATGCCACATACATGGGCAAAAAGCTACAAAAACGCCTCGCTGTTCTGGAGCTTTGGAAAATGTATGAACAGGGAAAGGAGGAGGAGCCGTCAACAAATTGGATACTTAATGTATGCACTGAGGGGGGTGAGACGACTACCGCGCCACCTGCCCCACCCGAAATGAAAGTTGAAGAAAGTAAGGACGAGGATTATACCCGCTGAGGGAACTTAAAGCAGCCACAGGGTACAGCAATCCGGCATATGAGTCACCTACACATAGAAGTGATGAAAATCAAGGGAAAGATAAGGATAAGAATATTACCTTCACGATCCCACGGGACAAGGGGAGACCTGATGACGAAAGAAGAGATCAGGCACAGACAAGTACATCCCTCGACAAGGAGAGAGAAGGGAAGGGATGGAAGGGAAACGAAGATAGAACTGATGAGATAGCATTCGCAAAAGACGAATGGATGGGAGGACAAATTCTATTAAAACTTGATGGCAAAGGCATTGATGACGCGAAACAAAGGGAAAGGATAGAGGATGTACAGGGAAGGGGAAAAGAGAAGGAGTTAAGAGACGAAAGGATAAGAAAGAAAGACAGACAAAGGCAAGAGCAGTTATATTGCGAAGAGCAAGAAAAACTGCTCGAGCGCAACCGAAGAACAACTAATAACCAAGACAGACAGGAACAGAAGAGGCGAGGAAGTGCAAAGAATTCGATGATGACATAGAACATAAGCGGAGACAGAGAGCACGCTATCTTGAATATCTGGTAAAAGAGGTTAAAAAACCTGATCCAGTAGTAGATTGGGAAGATATGGAAGAATTATTTCCTGCGTACAATTCAGTAGCAGGCACGCCTAGGGCAAATATGGAAGATGACTTCGACACCAGAAGCAATCGATAGAATATATGATGAAATGGGGTTAGAACAAATACCCCAAGGGGAGGGGGAAGACGAGCGCCTGGAGAGCACCCAGCTTACGACACTGAGGATGTCTCCCGAAGTAGTGGAAATAGAGACCTATCCCTGGATAGACAAGAAATAAGTAGGAGTAAGGAGGGCACAAGAAGGGGCACTATTTGGGGACAGACTATGTCCGACTCGGAAAGGGAGGAGCACGAGGAAAATGAGGAAGAGAGACGGAGCGAAAGACGACTCCCAAGGGAAAAAGGAATAAGATGGTCAGACACTAGCACGTCTGCACCTAGGGCATCAGAGTCAGCCACGCAGTCTGACCGACATGAAGAAGTATCTCATGGTCAGAGGGGGGTGTCTTCACTGCCCTATGTAGAAAGGCTCTGGACATTGCCAGGATGACGGCGATGCAGGAATATTACCCCTGCAACAGATAGAACAGTGAGAGAAGAGAGAGAGGGCTATGCATCCCAATTTTCTTTGCTTGAGAAAGGGGGAGTGTGACCGCAATATATTCCATGGCCACACATGGATCGAGAACATTTGAAAAACAAGCTTCCAATGCTGGCATCAGGAGCTGGAAAATGGATACATGAGTTAGAAAAAATGACAGGAGGAAACACGTTAGCTATAGGGGACATTAAGGGTCTCCTAATAGCCATACTTGGTGAGAGAGCAGATGATGTGTGGGCACGAGCAAGCTACCCTGGTGTAACCACAATTAATACCTCGCATGACAGAGCTCCATTTAACAATTGTAGAACCGCAGTATGGCAAGCGCTGCAAGTGCTATACCCAGATACTTCCGATATGGGAGCTATAATGATGCGAAAAATGAAGGATATGAGGATCCGTTATTTTACATACAGAATTTTCAAGATGCATGGGTGCTCAAGACTCATTAATCTTGGACCAAATCTATACCTGTGTTTACCATATATTGTGCTAAGGGCTGCCAGAGCCAGTGCAGAAACAACTCAAGAAATTGGTGGGAATTGTAGCCAAGCCTTGGGCTGAAATACAGTTGACCATCGCACACTATTGTAGACTGCTGCATGAAAAGAATCGCAAAAAGGAAGCCACTCGAAAGGGTGAGGAAGCGAAATTGGTTCAGAAGAAATTGTCAAAATATGCTCTTGAGGGAGCCATGATAACTAGCGCAGCTGAATCGAGCATGCAGCAAGGGACTAGTCCACAGCAGAATAATCAGAACAACACAGGGTTTTATCCCAGGGGAAGAGGATTTAGGGGAAGAGGATGGCAGAGCAATCAGGGAGGTTTCCAAAATAACCAAGGAGGCTTTCAGAATATGCAAAATGGTAACCAAGATATGTCAAATGGGCAAATGATCTGACCACCGCCAGTATGTTGGTTGTGTGGAATGACAGGGCATTTGACGCACACATGCAGAAATCAAGGTATGATGCAGAACGGCCAAGGGACAGGAGCAGTCATGACAAACCCACCTGCAGTTTTACAACAGGGTGTTGCGCAGAATCACACAGTGCAGCAACAAGCACCAGGAATGCAACAGGGCGTGCAACCTCAGAGCATGGGAAATTTTCCACAAGGAAAATCCCAACAGGCTCTGTTGCAATTATCACAGACGAGGAGCACAGGGCAGACTCCAAACCCTGGGATGGGAAGTAACAATGGGAATGGGGGAAATCCACAAGCGCACAGTGGGCCAAGGTTGTATATGGACTAGGACAGCTCACTGGGAACCCTTATGTGTTCTATCCTATCAGTGACACCAGACCCTCACAGAGAACCTACGGTGGATGTCGTTATAGGGGGTAAACAATATTCCTTCTTAGTTGACACGGGTGCAACACGCTTGTGCATACGCAAAGGCAAGTTTTCCTTGTCCGGCGAGGCCATAGATACTCAGAGTTTTACAGGAGCTACCAATCATGTTCCCTTTACAAATACACTTCCCGTCTCCATAGGAGAGGGTGAAATGAACGTGCCTTTACTATATTCACATCAGACCCCAGTAAACATTTTGGGTCGAGATTTAATGACAAAGTTAAATATGACAATCTCGTTCACGGAGGAGGGCATAGTATGTTCAACTCGAGGAATGCACTATTCAAATATATGCGAAATGATCAGAGCATACGCAGGACACACAGCCATGAGGGCTGTACCATTAGAGCCAGAAATATTTGCATATGGTATGCGTGTGCTTATGGCAGGATTGCCAGGCCTTGCAGACAAGATCATGAGGACCCCAGATGAGTTCTTATTTAGACCAAGAATACCAATGCATGAGGAGAAGGGACAAGTATTTCCCTTGATGATACATACAGCTGCAGTGCGAGGGAGAGTGGCCTTGATTGATGGTTATGATGACGAGGGCCGACAATGGTGCGCAGTAATCGCCATTGAAGAGGGATATCGATTAACTGATGTCACCGATGACGATCTGTTTGAAGAACAACCAGATAAAGGAGAGACAATGGTGGAAGGGAGTCTCACTTTTTGGGTTAAAATGATTAAAAGAGAAGTACCTCAAAGAATGATATTGGCACTAAATCGTCCTGAATATTTTAATGACGATATGGCCAAGGTGCCTGTCTCAGTATGGACTACAGGACCCTATGACGTAGGCCTCTTGAATGGGGTTGGAGAAGTGAAGATTAAACTGAAACCAGGAGCAATCCTCCCAAAAGCACGGCAATATCCCATGTCCAGAGAGGCATATGAGGGGATTTTTAAGACAATTTCTGCTATGATAGAGCAAGGCATCTTAGTGACGTCAGAGTCGTCATGCAATATGTCAGTGTACCCTGTGAAAAAAAGTAAAGGGGGTCTTGGCGTTTAATCCAGGATTTACGCCCAATAAACAATATTGTTGAGGCCGAGTTCCCTCTAGTCCCTAACCCGTCTACAATTCTATTTAACATACCCGTAGAGGCAAAATATTTCACAGTGATTGACCTGAAAAATGCATTTTTCTCAATCCCGTTGCACGGTGACTCTCAAGATCTGATGTCATTCACGTTCAGACAAATGCGTCTGAAAAGGCTGCCACAGGGGTACTGTGAGTCTCCTTCTATCTTCAACAGAGTCCTGCAGATGGACTTGAACAATATCGCACTAGAAAGTGTCGCCCTGAAATATGTGGATGACATCCTAATTTGCAGCACAACAGAAGAGAAATGCAGGCACAATTCTGTTCAGCTGTTGACTATACTAGCTGAGAAAGGATATCAAGTTGACAAAGAAAAGTTACAATATTGTCAACAAGAAGTGCTGTACATAGGCCAGATGAGGGAAAGAAGGTGACCCCAGAAAGGGCTGAAGCCATACTGAACACGGCTAAGCCACACATGATAAAGCAGATGCAGAGCTTTTTAGGCCTATGCAACTATGTCAGAGCATGGGTCTTCGACTACAGCTCTTACACTAAGCCTTTACTTCAGGCCCTAAAGAAGGCCCAAGTGACGAAAGAAAAAATTGAATGGTCTGAAACCATGGAGAAAGGGTTTGCTGAACTCAAAAGAGCTATTTGTACAGCTCCAGTTCTCAGGACTCCCAATTAAGCAGAGGAATTTTACCTGTTTTCGCACACAAATGGCAGTGTTATGACAGCAGTACTCATGCAGAGAACCACGTTGGGGTACAAGCCCCTGGCATATTACAGTGGGAATTTGGACCCAGTAATGAGAGGTAATTTCCCGTGCGAACAAATTTTAGCTGTGCAGCGTTCGCCATAGAGAAGACTACAACCATTGTGATGGGATGCTCCATGACATTGTACGTCGAGCACTCACTATTTGCCATTCTAGAGAAAACAAAGGGCACACTGACATCTCAGAGAGCTTCTGCGTATGAAGTGATCATATCAAATCCATCGCCAAGTTGAAGCTTACTCTAAAGAAGGGATGGTTGCACTGCCTTCCACACGCGATAGCCACAGGAAGAAGAATGATAACTCCTCTGACACCCCGAGATAGAGCCAGATGTGATGCCCAGTCAACAGGAGAAATTGTAGGGTCTAAAATGCAAAACTATCTGAACTGCATGACATCTTGCCTTACTGTAATTTCAGACCAGCTGCAGCGATGACGAAAAGGGTGCAGAGCAGCACAGAACCCAGAAGGAGATACTACAGCAGACCAAGTTCAAGGTCTACGTGTTCCACCCGTCTTCCCTGGAGACGCCGTCCTTGTGAAGAATCATACAAGGAAGAAGTGGGACAAGCCAAGATTCAACAGTCCTTTTACAGTGGAGGACTGCACTCCATCCCCAGTGAAACTACAAGGCAGAAGAGCTTGGATTTTTCTCTGCGATATCAAACCCTACATCGGAGAAGGCCCCCTGCCTGCACCCCAATGAGAGGAATCGAAGAGCGACGGGGAAGAACCACAGCATGTGCAGACGAGATCCATGACGAGGAAGAAGGACGCATGACCAGCCAGACAAAGACAAAGAACTATTTGCAAGTTGTGGCTTAAATTGGACACTTCCTCTAAGAAAAAAAGGGGATAAGGACATAAAAAACGGACACTCTGTGCATCTTAGTTGCAGGGCGAAGAAGAAAATTGCACATACAAGCCACCACACAGTCTATTGACTGCTGAACTTTTGGACTGAGGCATACTTAAGCCTTGGTGAGAAAAGAATATGCCAAATTTTGATCGAGGACATTTACATTGGAAGCAAATACAGTATCCCGACTCGTTCTACACCAAGACCCTATTCGGAATCTCTTATGGTGTCCCGAAATAGCGGCATCGCCAAGGATGTGGTCACCTATTTTGAACTAGTGCTAAGATCATACCCGTCATTGGTAGGGAGGCTCACTAGTGTCACAGACTTTCTTCAAGATCTTGAAAACGAAAAGACAATAAGACAACTCCTCACTGTCATTGCTGAACAATTTCTCCTACTCCCTGTGTACAGTGAGAAAGAATTGAATGTTCCCAACACAGGCGGAAATAGATGAGCTTATCAACACACTGTTCTTTCGCTTAATCGAAGACTGTCCAACTCTTATCGGGAGAACAACAGATACACTCACATTTATTCGAGACCCAGCAAATACAGAACATTTAAGCCATCTTTTAAATAAAATCATAATTCTAGTCGCACTCCACGCGACCGGACAGTGCAGATATTGTTCACATTTAGGAGAAAACATATAATCCTGAACCTCAGCAAGACAGGTCGGCTGTCCCTGTCACCAGAGGACACCAGGTTGGCCCACAATGTCCTCTTTCGCCTAGTCACTGACTTTCCGGAGCTAGTGGGGAGACCAATCCATGTTGACGTCCTCACTTTCATCAGAGACCCAGCTAATATTGCACAGATGGGAATGCTCTTACACAGAATCGTACTCCAAGTGGAAGTCTCTAACCATCAGCAGAGCTATCTGAGCAGATTCTAAGAGCCTTCCACCGAGGGACAGATCAAGGAAGCGGTGCCAAAAACTCCACATGTCATATTTGTTGGTATTTTGTCCCTAGTCCTCCATACTGAGCAACGTACACTATGTCCTCAGGACTGAAGCAAATCCGAGGAGTGGATTGGGAATTTACCTACTTTGAACATGCACAGTAAAGGCACTCACTGAAGTGTTATTTTTATTTTTATTTTTCCCATAGTCTAGCAAAGGAACTGTATCCTGAAATAAGAGACAATTTGTCACTCACAAGAGGGGGGACACTTGTGAAGCACCTGACACTCTTAAACACAGAACTCAAAAGACGATATTGGGTAAGGGAATAATAACATAGGGCCTCATTACACGTTATCCGGTAAGGGAATACCGTTACCGGTAACGAAATACCGGCAACGTTATTCTCCCAAGCCGATTACGACCCGGACCCACCGCTATTAGTGGACCCGTAAAGTACGGTGCCACTAATAGCGGCGGGGCCGCGTGCGCGCGATCCCCACACCGTAAATAGCGCCATGGCGCTAATAGCACGCAATCACAACCCATGCGTACATGGCAATACCGGCATCCCAAAGACCCAAAAAGCAGTTACTGGCATGGCGCTAATAACAGCAACGAAAACCACACGTTAACAGACCTGAGCAGTGTTCCCATCTGCCACAGGTGGACACAATCAGCACAGGTGGAGGCAATGGAGACAGGCAGCACTAAAGAGCACACCACACCCCTTCCCACACCCCTTCCCACACCCCTTGCCACAGCAAGATGGTCTAAATACCAGCAGCATGACATGGGCCTGTGTACATGATTGCAGTGCAGCACCAACAACAACAGGCAGCACAGATGAGAGGAAGGAGGAGGAGGAGGAGGAGGGCAAGACTGGCGCAGCAAGCACCACCAGGGCACCCAGAAATACCACAAGGGAAGACAACAAACCCCCGGTTTCAAGGCAAAGATGACCATGGCATGTGTAAGGCACAACTAAATGTGCATCTGATAGAATGTGCCCATGCCACTATGCAACCACCAGATGAGCATGATGTGGATGTGGGTGAGTATGGGTGAAAATCTCTGCCAGGACATGCAAGAGGCGATGGCACGGCGGGACAGGATCTGCGTCAGCATCTGATTCAGGAATAGCATCATGTACAAAGGTGGGATATCATGGATGGAGAGATGTGAATTGTTGCACTTGTGCCCATTTTGAGGCCCACAAAGGCCCCTGTCCCAAAGAAAATCACACATACAAATGATGGAGAACATGCCTGTGTTTCAACCTCAGAACAGTGTATTTCGAACATAATGTGAACAGAAAGTGCATGACCCCAACTGTGCAAACGCCCTTACCCCCTCCCCCCACAACACCCCCGAATACACCCTTACCCCCCTCCCCCCACAACACCCCCGAATACACCTTTACCCCCTTCCCCCCACAACACCCCTGAATACACCCTTACCCCCCTCACCCCCAACACTCCCACGTGAGCCTCAAGGCTTGACCGTGTCCCTCTCCACATGTGGCAAATAGTCCTTGATGGCCCTATTTGTCAGTGCCTGCTCCGTCTTCGGGTGGTTGCGATGTGGTGCGCCTCAGGTTGCGCATAGACCGGCGTAGGGGGCTAGTTTGCTGTGAACTCCCTGAGGAGGTGGGGCCCTGTTCTTCCTGGGTTGGGAGTGGCCATCTGCGCTCAATTGCATCTGCAATGCGGTTCATGGCCTGCCTTAGTTGGGCCATTTCATCGCAGATCCGGGTGGTGCATGCCTCCATGCACTCCCTTGTCTGCTGTGCAAATGCACCAATGTCCTCCCTCAGGCGCCCTGTCTCAGCCACATGTTGCCCTAACAGACCAGTGATTTCGGTTTGCCGCTGAAATATGACTGAGAGGTCATGTTGCATGGTGGCTGCCGGTGGGATGGCTGATGCGCCTGGATCCATTGCACTGGCATCAGGTGAGGATACCTGGGGGCTCCATGACACATCTTGGTTGTGGGTGGGTGATCCGCCTTGGCTAAACGGACCTGGTGAGAACATTGGGCTTGACAGTAAGGGGCATGTCGTTATGGGGCTCTGACTCAGATCCTCAATGCCAGGTGCTACCTTCGCATCCGAAAGTGGGGCAGTGGCTGCTGCCTCACCCGTTGAGCTGGTGGCAGCAGAGTGCACTCCCTCAATGCTGCCTTCACTTGCTGGGAGACACACTCCCGTGGGTGCCACGACGGCAGCAGGCATGGCCTCTGGCTGCGTGGAACTGCTGCTCCTGCTGCCTTTGTCCCTGTGATCATGGTCACTACTCCTGGGTCCCCTAGAGGGTGTGGCGGTGTCCCCCGTGGCATCCCTCCTGGCCTTTTTCCTGGGTGCGGGAGCAGGTGTTGAAGTGTGTGGCTCCTCAGTTTCCGTGTGTGATCCTGCAGGGGTGAGAAAAGGGGTAAATCATCATCTATGGGTCGACCTGCCTTATGCAGGATGCATACGTCATGCCGTCCAATGCATTTGGGGCTCTTCAGTGTGGAGGTAGGTAATGGGGATGTTGGCTGGCTCATGCATGATTGGCCCTGTTTTGGACGGGAATGTGGTGATGCATGCATGTCTGTTTGTGGCTGGATCCACGGCATTCTTATGGACACATGATTGGGGGACCCCTCACCCTTCACTGCGCATTGTTTGGTGTATACACTCACCTCCATCGGATGAAATGGCCACGCCAAGCTCCATATCTCCGACCCCTTCGATCGATTCGACTCCAATTGTGGAGGCACATATCTCCTCCCACTCCTCCAACTTCAATGGGGACTCTGCGCCACCTCCTGTGCCCATTGCCATGTTGCGGTTCACTGATAATATATTCCGCACATGGACCCGGAGGTCGTCCCACCTCTTGCGGCAGTCCTTGACACTCCGGGTGGTAGTGCCCACCGCACTGACTTTTTGTGCTACTTCGGCCCAGATGGCCTTTTTCTTAAGGAGGGCCTCCCTCCGCATGTCATTCACAAACACTACTTCTGCATTGGCAGCAAGTGTGATGGTCAGCATCACAAGCTCCTCATTGGAACATTTTTCTTTGCGCTGGCGATCAGCTGTTTTTTTTAGGGCCTTCAGCATCTTCGGGCTGTCCGGTATGGTTCATGGTCGGAGTTCCCTGGATATATGTCCTGGATGCAGAGGATGGCAATGGATTGTGTTTTTAAAGATGGCCACCGTGCTCTTTCCCGTTCCTGTGCGATGGCGTAATTTCCGGTTCCGCTTTTTAACGGTGACCGGTAATAGCGGTGACCGCTATTTACATGTGGCGGGAGGGCGGAGGCGCTATCGACCGTTTGGACGACACCGGTAAGGGGCATTTTGAGGAATTTAGCGGCAGGGCGGTACGGTCATTTACGGCATGGCACTATGCTCGTGTCCGCGTACTCGTGATGGGACGCTATTAGCGGTCTCTTGCGAGGGCGGACACTCTGATAGCGCCATGCTGTTAAATTCCGATTTTTACCGGACAACGTGTAATGAGGCCCATAGACATTTGGCGAATGATCGAGATCGGGGTCCAGAGCAGCAATCTGGTCCTCCCACAAGAAGAGAGGCCCCCCGCTTCTCTGGAAGAAAATGCTGCCACCTGACCTACAGGAGCATAATGTACCTATGCATCATATTCATTATTGTTTTACTGTTATTAACGATCAGAACTGCATTCTTTATTGGTGTACAAAGCATTCCAATTTCAGTGCACCCACCTAATGATGTACGCATAAAACCCACAAAAGCACCCAGACCTTATATAGTCATTCCAGTCCCTAGAAGATCTGATGGTGGAGTGAATGAACTTGAAATTAATGTGATTAGCAATGACACACACACATTTGTGGTAACAAACGAAAAGGAAAGCCGGAGACAGGGTCAGCACGGACTGAGTGAAGTAAAATCACTGACAACTGCACGCACACAAACACTGAATGCACACGAAACAGGCCAAGAGTCAATGACTGCAGAACCACAAATCAAAACAGTAGAAAAGAAGAGACTGCCTACCATAGGAAACTTCACAGAAGATGTTGTGAGGAAACAAGAAGAGTTAAGAGGAAAACCAACAGAAGCAGTCATATCAGAGACTCTCAAGAAAATAAGGGCCACTCAGAAAAACTCTCTGCATGAACGCAACTGATAGACTCATTATTCCCGCACATAGCCAGAACAAGGAAACGGCAAGAGGAACTGAAGAACAAAACCACAGAGACTGTATTGCCAAGCATATATGTTTCCACACAAGGGACATGTACCAGTTCCATAGTGCAGCCATATACCAGACCAGCGTCAGGCAGGTTGGCATGGGAATTTGTAACCAGCAGGAAAAGGATGTATCAAGAGAAGGAAAGAGCTGCCAGACTCTTGTCCACTCAAATGGCTCAGATGAGGAAGCCTGCACCATGGACCGGGATACCTGAAAATTCCCCAGCAAGAAAGAGCCATACAGATGCATTCAGAGATGAAATAATAGCAAACTACATGAAAACACTAAGAATCAAGAGAAGCATGCATGGAGATGACAATGAACTGAATGACTACCTGGATAGCACAGCACACCTAGGAAACAACATTTGGTACCAGCACATGAAAAAAGTTGGAAGAAGCAGTTCAGAAGGAAATGCTTTGTTTGTGCACTCCTACCATATAGCATGGGGAAATACAAGATCTTTGTAGCTGTAGAAATTGATGTCCCGACAGCACACTGTCTCTCCCACGTAGCAATGTGCAATACCAGAGGCCAGTTCATGGGAAGTGATGCCTCATTAATATGGGTAACTGAAACAGCCTATCCCGATGAAGATGATTATGTCCAAGACATCAAGACACGGAATAGAGCTCATACTAGAAATCATGTGATCAGGTATGAGAAGCCTGGAGTTAAAGGAGCAGGAAAAAGATGGGAAGTGAACACGAGACTAAATGTCCAAGGAAAAACTCCAGAAGAGGCTCAGAATTGGAAAAACAGAGGTCAAATGCAGATTTGGGGAACACTGCTTTCACCAGTTGAATGGGAAAAAGGAGTAGTGATCTGCAGAGCATGGATGGTCGCTGGAGCATGCAAGGAGGCAATTGAAAATTCACAAAGGATATGCAAGCCATTATGGCCAAAACTTGCAAAGCTGCTCACATGGTTCGAAGACAGAGGTGGACCCTTGCAGATAGTGCCACTGGAAAGCCCTAAATTATGCTTCAGGAATAATGGCACTAGGAAGATGGGAGTGAATCAGAACTGTGGACGAGTTTTTGACGCTCCAGTGATGGTGCATGGAACTGAAGTAATTATGGATCATTATTGGGCATGTGGATCCAAAGCATACATCAGACTGCCAAAGAACTGGGGAGGCATATGCACAATAGCGAATGTCCACGTTCCAGCATTGGTGATCCCGAAAAGTGATCTGAATATTGACAGTTTCCTGAAAGCAGATGCTCACCTGAGAATGAGGAGATCTGTGGAACTGATAACTCGAATGAAGAGAGAAAATTACTTCTCTGCTAAATCAGAAGAAGCCTTTTATGCAATCCCATATGAACATAGGTTGTTCAGCCTCACCTCATCATTGTTCACGATGATCTTCATGCCAAGAATCCAAGTTGGAGTAAATACTAAATGGTTGCAGATAACCAGATGGGAGTTGCTACAGACCATCAACAGGACCATAAAAGGATTCAATGCAATCAAGGAAGAGTTAAGAGCCATTTGATTGATGACTCTCCAGAACAGATATGTCGTTGACATGATCACAGCTATGGATGGAGGAATTTGTGCAAAAATAGAAGAATCATGTTGCACATTTATACCTTCTCACAAAGAGGAAAATTGAACTTTAACAGAAGCTATAGGTATGCTGACAAACCTGCAGAACCAGATGATCAATGAAACCGACAAAGTTGATGATGACAGCTGGTTTGGATCACTGTTTTCATGGGTTCCACAATGGATGGCGGATGCATTCAAATTCTTGGGAGCCCTGCTAGTGATGATATTACTAGGATTTTGTGTTATCAAGATAATAATTTCGCAATGCCAGAAGACTGCAAAGAAAGCCATTCGGATGAAGATCATGATTGATGTCAAGCCAGGATGGAAGCCCAAAGACCCGATTGATGAAGAAATAAGAGACTTTGTGAAGGCCAGCAGGCACGCACCAAAAGGTACAAAGTTTCTCTACCGCAGGAAGCACAGAAATTATGTGGGAAGATGGGTTTACTGTAGCACAAATGAACAATGTCAACTGATGACATGGAATAAAGACGAACATGTAAGGACAGCAAGAAGCCTGAAGGGAGTAATAAAGATATAGACTCCGAAGAGACACTTCTTCAAACCATCATGTATAGACCCAGAAGATGAAGAAGGAATGAACCCAGGCGATGGAGTGAAGATAAATATAGAAGAATCGAGTGAATTAAATCCAAAGGAGGAGGTGAAAGTGGTCGATGAATCACCCAGAGGGGGAGTGTAGAGGAGGTCCCAAATAAAGCCTGCACTCCAGTCACCCATTTTGAAGTAACAGGAATGTTCACACCGAGATATGTGACGTATGATGAGCAAATAAACCAGCAGAGAGCCGCAGTAGGGCTCTGCCCAGTACCTATCAGAAGAACAACACCTATTGAAGTACCAATACCCAGAAAACCATGGGCAATGTACCATTGAAAAAACCCTACCAGCAAATGAGACAAAATGAAGATTGCCTAAGTACCGTCCCGGAAGAAACTAGAAATGCCTTAATGGAAGACAAATGGTGACGTCACAAGGACTCGGATGGACTCGCAGATCGAAGATATGACGACCCAAGGATGACACAAAGAGACAAAACGCCATGAATAAGGATATCGTGAAACCAGAAGAAGAGAACGATGTTGAAATACGAAGAAGCTTAAGCTGTAAGCAGGATGAAGATATTCAACCAGCTAACACCTGTACATATGCTTGGAACCGCAAGAAAGCTAAGAAAACAGTACGGCTTGCTATGCTAAGTAAAAGAATAGTGCGGCAAGCGCCACTATATATAATCTACCTCAAAACGAAGCACAGTATTATAAGTGCAATTCCACTTTGCACTAAAAGCAGAATCAACTCAGGTTACTAGAGGCCAAACAAGACAATATTCATATTCTAGCTAAACGAGAAAAGACAGCTGAATCAAAACTCGGCAGATGCAACTCGTGCCAGGAGAGCCAAGGTCATACCAATAGAAGGAACGAACAGTAGCTACATATAATTTAAACTTAAGAACTGAATATTCTGTCTTTGAAAGGTCGAGATAAGAAGGCGTAGGCAGGTGGCAAGCCGAATAAGAATGAAATGCACAAATTGAGAGAAACTAGGCAAATTCATGGTGTGGGTAGCACGTGACCAGCCGAGCGAGAAGGAGCACGGGTTCACACCTACGCTTGGCATATGCCCAGGCAGAGATATCAGAACTTTTCCAGACAGAAGATGCAGTTTCGAGGCCAACCACAGTAAAATAATTGATGCATAGTTGCTGAAATGATGATTGATTGTAACCTTAATTGGAGGAGAAGGCCGGGTAGCTGAGGGGCACCCTGCACCTGGCTGACCGTTCTGCGTACTGCTAAGCAAAGTGGAAATGTATGCATGGGCTTGATGCCAACCCAATCACAATGGACCAAATAATCTAGGGTCCTATAGTTAGTAGAACCAATGGGACATCGTACTTTTTGTGATGTCTACAGTAGTCATGGTTGAAGGAAGGGCTTAGACGCCCACCTGACAGTGTTTACCCAATCCCCTCACTCCATTACCATATACAGATATAGTACCTATATTAAAGTTACCTTTTTGTAACCAATAGAATTGCATGTTAACTTTTAAGTATTACACGTCAATTATGACGAGTTTTGAGTATAAATGTCACTGTTTGTATGAAGTTCGTTGAAGTTGAAGCGAGACGGCCTATCGCATCACTGCTGATTTCCATGACTCCCCGTTTTTTGTACTTGTCATTGAACGGACTCCCTTTGATAGAGGGTGCTAGAGGGCCGACCAAGATGACGGCTCCCTGTGAGCTCCCAGGAGACTCCCTTATCAATCCTGGCTAATCGTACCAGAACTGATGCTGTGCTGTCCGTGGTATGTAGGCGGAAAGCAAGTAATTAATTGAGCACTTGCAAAGCCCGAAATCCGGGAGAAAATCGACCTAGAGGGGCCCGAGTCGCTGTGACATCGTGGCATTGATGGCCAGCTCGCGGCAGGCTGCACCCCCCAAAACTCAAGTGGACCCTTGGGCACACAGGGTGCCAGACCGGCAAACCTTAGCCCGACAACGAACGCCTAATGCAGCCCAGTGTCAGCATCTGGTCCGCCCCACTAGCGGGGTCGGAGGGCTGCGGCGAGCTGGGACTGCGGCTTCGCGCTAGCTTCCCATGGAGCGGGAAGTGGCAACCAAAGCAGAACCACAGCGCGGCTGCAGGAGACAGCCCTTCGATCTGGCCTGAGATTGAAGTCCCCACCCGGACCCACTCCAGAAAGGCCAGAATTTAGGCCACACCGCGAGGAGAGACGCGAAGAAAGTGCCGGGTGACGGGGCGGGTGTGATCGACAGACTGGAGAGATCCCGCGGGAACAGAGCGGGTACGGGTGGCTTCTTCACAGCATCTGGCTTCCCCCCTCCCCCGCACCCAGCTGCAGCTGGAGAACAGCACACACCGGGCGGGAAGAGGGAGCTGCAGTGCTGAGCGGTCTGCCCCCCTGCCAGCGAGGAGAGGGGGGAGAGAAACGCCTGGCTATGTGAACTGCATATGAGTTAGCTGGCAACTTCAGAGGCACCCCCCGCTGCAAGGTAACAACACCCATAGGCAAACTCCGGGGACAGCAATACAAGAAGCACACGCCACATGCCCAGCAATAAGCAACCCCACAAATGCTGGACACCAGATGGAGTCTGGGCCCTCCCTTCATGCGGAGCACTGAAGACACACGCCACAGCTGCCCGAGGCGACTGCGGGCTCTGCATAGAGGAAGCAGTGCCGCAGCAGTGGTAAAAGACGGAGGCACCACTGAAGCATTGACACTGGGCAGCACTGACTCGAACCAGACTCCGCCATACATGAACTGCTCTCCTATAGCCCACAATTTCGAGCTTCACGGGGGGGTACTAGATAACACCTCAACCTTAAGAATACTATTGGGCGACCTCACAATACTGGCACGGCTCCCTACCGAATAACTTCCAGGGCAAACCGACCACAGAGCGGATAGTCAAAGCCGCACCACCAGCGGTGCTACAGGGCCATATAAGAAACACCAGGTGACCACCCGCCCAGAGCCCCCTCCTGAACAAGGCACATAAGTTTGTACTCACCGGTTCTGGTACACTGCGACCTCTGACACCTACCCAAATTGGAAAACTCCAGAGCAAAACAATAAAATGGGTAAATCCGACAAATCTCAGAGGAAGCTCAACTTCAACACAGGGCCTGCACCTAAAAACTCAAGGCCAGATAGTCACCCAGAATCCCCACAAAACCATACAAGCCCAGAGGAAGACCAACCACAACAGGTGGATATCCGAGAGATCCTAATGGACTTAAAAACAGGGATTGGCAACTTGGACAGTAAGATCGACTCGCTATTGTCCAAGGTAGACTTGCTCCAACATCGCCTGGACAAACACAGAGACAGACTGGACAACGTCGAACAGAGAGTCTCAGACCTAGACGATGGCGCAGCGTCACTAACATTGAGAGTGTCAACATTGGAGCGCCAAATGAAAGCAGTCATGACCATGAACGATGACTTAGAGGGACGCTCCCGTCGAAACAATATAAGGGTGTTCGGAGAACAGCAAACGCACAAGATGGAGGACCACATAGAAAAAAATATGCAAAGACCTCTTCGGCAGCTCAGCTCTATCGCAACTATTTGTCGTGGAGAGGGCACACAGGATCCAATCAACTAAACCACACCGGGAGAACCCCCCACCCGATCATAGCCAAGCTGCTGAATTACAAAGATCGTGACACAATTCTAAGGCTGGCGAGGGAGAAAGGCAACCTGCAATACGACGGAGACGCCATACAAATATATCCAGACTTCTCCCCTAATGTCCAGGCCCAAAGGAGATCCTTTGCAACAGTCAAACGCTGACTGCGTGAAAATCAAATAGTATACTCAATGGTCTTCCCCGCAAAACTTCGAATCCAATACGAAGGAAAAGTCCACTTCTTCAACTCACCAGAAGATGCCAGCTTATTTCTCAACAGACATGTTGCAAGGTCCCTAATAATGTCTCAGGGGCGCCCCGGAGAGAGCGTGCAGAAAGAAACCCACCATGAACCCCAAATAAGCAGCACACCAGTATTATAACCCAATGACGCTCAGCATCAGGATTATACATGCAGTTTGAGAAGGGAGCCTCCACCCTTGTGAGGATGCTAGCACCCCATGTGCAGCAACATTAACTTCATTTTGGGGGGTTACCGAACGGACGAGTTGGGGGTTGTCCGTGAAAGGTACTGTTTATTAGAATTGTTATGGGCAGATGCCGGACTGCCCCCCCCCCTGCACCGCCAAGTCCCTACGTCCCCAGAGATCAAGTCACACAAGCGCAAACATGCTCCCACAGGGATTGCCGAACCGCTGCTGGTCACTGAGAAACTACGCACAAACTCTGTGCCATGAACAACAAAATTATCTGCCTATTCAAGGTAGCAACATGGGATTTCAGAGGAGGTAACATACCATCCAAAACAAGGAAGATTCTGCAATACCTCAAGCGTCACAACGTGGATGTAGCTATGATACAGGAGACTCACCTGTTACCACACAAAAAGCATCTTTGGCCTCGAAACTGGGGCTGTCATCGTTATTTTTCCTCCTACTCACCGTATGCCAGAGGAGTGGCCACCCTCTTAAATCCAAAAGCCAGTTTTTGCATGATAAAAGTGGGAAAAGACACGGAAGGTAGGGCCCTCCTGGCGGAGGAAGTCATAGCCGGGAGGGAGGTTATATTTGTGAACTCCTATGGCCCCAATGTAGACAGGGCAAACAACTTCGACTGGGTGCTCTATCACCTTACGCAATCCAACACAGCAACCATAATCTGGGATGGAGACCTAAACACACATCTAGACCCACGGAAAGATAAATCACAGTCCCTAACAGCCCAACCGGCCAATGCCAGCATCCAAGTGCAAGAGATATGCAGAGCGTATAATCTGATCGACATCTGGAGACATGGGAATTGGGAGAACCGTGAATACACTTTTTACTTGGAGGTCCACCACATGAGTTCACGCATAGACTACCTCCTCGTCTCAGCACGAAGCACGCTCCAATGGGGAAAATACCAAATCCTCCCGGGAACCTTCTCTGATCACGCCACAGTGACACTTGAATGCAACATTCCTAAGGGCAAACCAAGAACACCTCACTGGCGTTTTAAACCCGAAGCACTAACTGACCAAGTATTTGCTTCCGAACTACGAGAGGAAATCATATCCTTTCTGGACCTCAACCAGGACACAGTCCCATCAGTAGGAACATTTTGGGAAGCATTAAAATGTTACATAAGGGGGGTATGCATTGCTAAAGAAAACGGGATATTAAGATGAATACAGCGTGAATTGGCCACCAGCGAAGAACGCCTGAAAGCCCTAGAGCTTCAGTACACCTCTACAGATCAAGTACACATCCAGGCGGAACTCAAGGAAGAACTACTGAGGTTCAGGACTACAGCAGAACATGAGCTGAAATTCTTAAGACATGGCCACCAGATACGCCAATACGGAGAGGGGCAAAGACCTGAAGCCCTCCTGGCCCGCCTGATTGCCGCTGACAGGAAACCAACCCTAGTAGAAAGAGTTCGCTCTACGCCAGGTACATTGGTTCACACCGAGGAAGAAATAGTTGAAGTGTTCCGAGCCTTCTACCAGAAACTCTACAGTGCAGGGCACCCAATAGACACTGAGATCCTACACAACTACCTAGCCGACACAGAATTATATTGGGTAGAGAGAGAACTTTGTGAACCCCTAATTGACCCCATCTCACTAGAAGAGATCCTAGAAATGATAAAAAGTCTACCCAACATCAAAGCCCCTGGGCCAGATGGCCTAACTGGGGAATTCTACAAAGCATTCGCCCCCATTCTGGCTCCTCTCCTTTCGAAAGTTCATGAGGAAGCATCAGAAACAGGAATTCTCCCTCAAACTCTAAGGGAAGCCAACGTAATCCATCTGCACGAAAAAGACAAACCCCCTGAGGAATGCAGATCTTACAGACCAATTTCCTTAATAAATATAGACAATAAGATCCTGGCCAAAATTCTATCCAACAGGTTACTCCCCCTGATACCGGCGCTGGTACTCGCTGACCAGGCAGGCTTTGTACCCGGCCGCAACACGATGTTCGGCATAAGAAGAATGTTCGCAGCCATGGAGGCTCTTGACCACTCACACCAGGCAGTCGCAGTCCTTCTTGATGTGTAGAAGGCATTTGACTCAGTCGAATGGCCCTTAATGTTCGTGGCACTAAGGCAACTCGGACTTGGGAATCATTTTGTTAAACTAGTGTCGCTCCTATATAACAAACCCCAATCAGCCATTATTCTTGGTACAACGAAATCTGCAGAGGTCAAAATCCAACACGGAACCAGACAGGGATGCCCACTTTCAGCTCTAATATTTGCACTGGTGATTTGTTTTGTTTGTTTTGTTTTATTCGTATTTATATAGCGCACAACAGCCCGAGGACATCGTGGCACTTGTTACAGTACAAAGCTTAGTTACTTAGTTACATGGTCATTAGCAATATATATACAGGTTGCAATATAGTTACATAATCATTAGCAGTATATATACAGGTTACAATACAGTTATATTACATTTGTGTTATATTACAATATACATGGCACAAATAGAGGAGGCAATCCTCCAATTGCTAGTTGAGGAGAGTGGCCTTAAGGTTGTTGCGGAAGACAGAGATGGAAGTTTCAGCTCTAAGGGAGTGAGTTCCAGAGTTTCGGTGCAATATAGGAGAAGCCTAGTCCTCCCGGTGTGGCTCTCTTTATGCGTGGTATGTGTAGCTGGTTGGTGTACTGAGCTCTGGTGGAGCGAGTGGATGTGGTCCTTGATATTGCTTCAGATAGGTATGCTGGAGCGGTTTTGTTGATGCACCTGTGAGTGCTGGTGAGGATTTTCAGAGTAATACGGTCTTTGACCTGGAGCCACCGTGCTTCACGTCTGGCGTGGGATATATGGTCTCTTCTAGGGATGCTCATGACGGCTCTGAGGGCATTGTTTTGTGTGGTTTGCAGTCTGTGAATGTTTTTGGTGGAGGTGCCAGCTAGAAGGGCATTGCAATAATCGAGTTTGGCTCTGATAGTTGCTCTAGCTATGACCAAGCGGTTGGGGGTTGATAAGTAGGGTTTAATGGCATTGATGAGTTTGGTGCTGAACGCTAATGCAGAGGCTATGGTGCTGACTTGTTTGTTCATCGATAGATTTGCATCAATGTGAACACCTAGAGTCTTGACAGAGGATGATACGGAGATGGTTGAGTTGTCTATGTTGAAGTTGTTGCATTGGGGGCTTAGTTTCAATAATGTGTTTGTCTGGACCAGGATGAGAATTTCAGTCTTCTCCCCGTTAAGACAGAGGCCATTGATTGCCATCCAAGCTTGGATAGTGGTATAGATGTTGTGAAGGGCCGTGGCATCTTGGTGATAGAGTCCAGATAGGGGTAAAAGTACTTGAGTGTCGTCTGCATAGTTTGTATATGCAACACCCAGGGAGTCAAGTAGGTCGAAGAGGGGTTTTATGAAGAGGTTATAGAGGGTGGGGGCTGTACAAGATCCTTGGGGGACACCGCAGTTTATAGTGGTAGGATCTGCGTTAGCTGTGTCGGAGTAGACCTTCATGGGTCTTCCTTCAAGGAAGGAAGTGATCCAGGATGCTGCTTGATTAGAGAAATGGGCTGCATGGGTGAGGTGGGTGGTGAGTTTTTGATGATCTACCAGGTCAGAAGCAGCTGATAGATTGAGGAGGAGCAAGGCAGGTTTGCCTTTGTCCATGATCTATGAGATTTGATTTTTTAGGTATAATAAGGCGGATTCTGTTCCATGCCCGACACGGAAGCCAGATTGTCTTTTTCCTAGTATGGAGTTAGCTTCTATGTATGATTGGATCTGGTTGTGAGCTGCTTTGTCCAGGATTTTTAGGAGGAACGGGACTGTCGTTATCGGTCTGTAGTTGTTGAGTTGCGCTGGGTCAAGTGTGGCCTTTTTTAGAAGTGCCCGCGCCCAGGCTCCCTTGAGATTGTTTGGGACAGTTCCTGTTTGGAAAGATGCGTTAATGAAGGCAGTAATCAGGGGTGCTAGGTCATTGGCGCAGCATTCCTTGATGATTTTGGGAGGGCAAATGTCTGCTTTGCAGAGGGATGGTTTGAGGTTTTTGATGAGATTAAGGACCTCAGGTTCAGTGACGTTTCTGAAGGAGAATTGAGCGTGATTGAGATTACTGCGCTTGACTTGTGTAGGGAGGTTGGTTTTTTGGTTTGGGAGGGCTTTGCAGTGGTTTTGGATTTTGTTCTGGAGGAGTTTTATTTTGTTGAGCATGGCGGTCTGAATGCTGGCACACCAGGCTTTGTCTTTAGTTATCTCGTCAGCAGTAGCCGGAGGAGTGACTAATTCATTAAAGATTGCATATAGTTCTTTAGCTTGGAAGTTGGCCTTTGAGATCCTATCATTGAAGGAGTTGGATTTTGCTGCTAAAATGGCTTTTTTATATTGGAGGGCTATTTGTTTGAAGAGGCTCTTATTTAGATCTCTCGGATCCGTTTGCCAGTTTTTAAGCGACTGGCGCTTTTGAGCTCGGAGGGTTTGGAGTTCTTCCGAGAACCAAGAGTTGCAGTGAAATGATTTTTTTTTCCTTCTTGCTTTCAAGAGGGGCTATAGAGTTTATGGCATTGGTGAGAGTATCATTGAAGATAGCTGATAGCATATTTTGGTCCTGAGAGAAAGGTGGTGCTAGGCAGGGGCTTTTAAGGTGGGGACGCAAGTTGTCTGCGTTGAGTTTTTTAGAACTTCTTATTGTGGCAGGTGGTGCGTGGGTGAGAGTCTTAGGTTTAGGGTTGGTGGGGATGAGGAATTCGATGCATGTGTGGTCCGTCCAAGGAAGGGCGGTGTTTGAGGTAATGTTGGATGCACAGTTGTGATCCATGACCCAGTCAAGGGTGCAGCCTTTGGAGTGAGTAAGGGTGAGGACTCTTTGGGAGAAACCTAAGTCTGCGAGTTCTTTAGCTAGGGTTGCGGCGGATTTATCATTAGGATCATTGTATCCTAAATTTAAGTCTCCTAAAAGAAGGATTTTGGAGGACTTTTTAATGTTGTTGCTGAGTAGATGGAACCCCTGGCATCCGGCCTGCGCTCACGGCAACTCCATAGAGGTCTTTCTATAGGGCCACATAAACTAATTATCTCCCTTTACGCCAATGACATAGTACTATTCATTCAAAACCCCAATGAAAATTTGAACCCCATAATGCATGAAATAGTTACATTTGGCACAGTCTCAGGCTTGAAAATTAACCACTCCAAATCAATCATCTTCCCCCTGATCCCCAGTACCAGAAAATTTGCAGATGACTATAACTTTAAGTGGGAGAGCTCCCAAGTGCGGTACCTAGGGATTCTCTTATCCCAAAGCTACCACGATATTTTCCAAGACAACTATGAGACAGCGCTGAAATCGCTCCAAGAGAAAGTGGGCAGATGGAAATCATTACCACTGACCCTCTGGGGCAGCGTCATTGGTCAAGATGGTAATTCTCCCTAAACTTCTCTATCTGTTTGCCAATATACCAATCTTAATACCACAACGGCACTTGGGGAAATTAAAGAGCCTCATATTGGAATTAATCTGGGCCGGTAAACCAGCGAGGGTGGCTTACATGACACTTATATTACCGGTGTCCAAGGGGGGTCTGGCGCTCCCCGACTTGGAACGCTACTACTGGGCCGCTCAGGCACAATTCTTGAGCCACTGGTATTCCATCCATTTCATCAGACCACATGTCCAGATAGAGCGTGCCCTAGCCTCACCTAACCTATTATGAGCGGTCATCCTCAGCCAAGAACCAGTGCCCCATACCACTCTGAACGTGGTGCTATCCACTTATGCAATCTGGAAAATAATCACCCAAAAATACGGGGTGCAAAACAGATATTCTCCCCTCCTTCCCGCTAGATTTATTCCGAGGTTACCCCTCACAGCTGAAAAGGTTTTTCACCAATGGGCCGACAAAGTACACGTACACTCACTAGCTGACCTATTTGTCGAAGGAACATTCATGACACCGCAAAAAGCCAAAGAGAGAGGCAGCTCCACCTCGCTCGACACATTCATGTACTTTAGGCTGCGCTATACTTGCCAGGCTTTCTTCCCTTCATTCCTACAACAACCACAAACGTGGCAATTACTGCACGGCATGATACAGGCACAAGGGGACGGAAGGCTGGTCTCGTCAATATATAGATCTTTCATAACAGACACAGCACCCGAAAATACACGCATAAAAGAGAGGTGGCAAAAGGCACTACAGGCCCCCATTCCAGATGAAGAGTGGGAGTACATACTTCATCAAACTCAGAAAGTTGCACTGAACTTGCGCTTCAAGCTCATACATTTTAATTATCTAAACCAAACATATTACACCCCGGCCAAAAGAAGCAAACACCGACCAGAGTCAGCGCAAAGTGCAATAGATGCGGAACACCAGCAGCTGACTTTATCCATCTCGCCTGAAGCTGCCCAGCAATAACCCAGTTCTGGTTACAGGTCCTCCAAGAGACAGAAGCAATAATGGGGGAGGAACTAAGACCCATCTCCACAATAGCGCTACTCGGAATGACAAAGCAGCTAACACCCACAGTAAGGAAACTAGCAAATGTGCTGCTCGTGTTGGCACGCAGGAGAATCGCCATGTCATGGGGTCAGGGCCCAGTTCCAACAATAGCAAAATGGCAGAAAGAGTTACTCTACTGTCAAGACGTAGACTCAGAATGTACTAAAACATTGCCGCTACACACACGCCCACCAGACATCTGGGGCCCCTATGTAGCATATCTGATCAACAGCAAAGGTGAATCGTCAACCTCCTTGACCCCAAGGCAACCAGATGATTGAGTAAAAATATTAAGTTGTACATAATTGAGAGGCGGTGATCGGTGCAAGGCATGGGAGAGGAAAAACATTAAAACTATTAAAAGACTTCCGGGAGAGGGAGGGGGACACATGGGAATGTACCGGCATAAGTTGACTGGCCCGCAGTTGGGCAGTCCAAGTTTTGGTTGTAACTGTAATTCTAAAACGTACAAATAAAGTTTTTTTTTAAAAAAAAGGACTCCCTTTGCCAAACCATTGAGTTGTCCTTATTAATTGGTGTTGGAGTAATAAATCTGCACCCCCATCCATCTCAAAGGTGCAGCTATCTCCTCTTAAAGTACTTCGGAGCAAACCTTGGCTCTATGGTCCGGCCGGGGGTCTCCTGAGTACAGGGGAAAGAAGCCTTTCCTGAAGCTTGCGACTTTAAACTTTTACTGTGTGCGGAAAAATATATTTGCACAAACACAGCAACACTTTAAAGCTGCTAGTTTCAAGAAAGGCTTCCCTCACCTCTCTGCCTAACAAAAAATCAAATGGACACATTAGCCCTCTTCCCACGAATGTGTGCGATCATTATATGTTCTTTCACATCTGAGGGGAAGGGGCTGATTTGCACACTTGCTTTTTGTAAGGCAGAGAGGCAAGGAAAGCCTTTTCTGGAACTAGCCGTGCATATTAGCTGTGTATGTATTTGTGCAAGGAGTGTGTATGTAATGTATGTGTGAGTGAGTGTTTGATGGATGGGGGCTGGGTGAGCATGTAAATGAGCAAGTGTATGGTAAATGGGATGTGTAAATGAGTGAGTGAATGTGTAATTGTGTGTGCGTCTATGTGTAATGCTGGGCGGCTACCATTTGATACTTGGGCCCCATGCCAGTCAACACTTGGGGTAGATCAGAGCAGGCAGAGCCTCCAAGTTTGCCATACCCATTTTCTAAAGTGGCCCATCCTGTCACCTGTTAGCCCCCCCCCCCTAATTTTAGGTTTTGTTGCGCCCCTGATTGATTTCACCTGAAAAGAATAGTTTGAACGTAGCAACTTGCAACACTGAGCTGGATTCCACCAAGACTTCTGATAAGATCTTCCAGAAGAGTTGCAGTGTGTTGGCTCCAATCTCACATCACTCACTCTTGCATACTAGAGCCCAAGGATGACAGGAGCCGTGTATGGATTCAACCTTCCTTTAATCGTTCCAACTTCTAACCGCCGAACTCCCCATTTTTCCCTCTCCTTCTGCCCTCTTCCCGCCCTGGCGTGCTCTCCTCTCTTAAAGGAGCTGCCTCTCTTTATTCACCCACAACATCGCCCCCGTGCTTAGCATGAAAGATGGGAAGTCTATATTTGTTCGATGAGCCTCGCGGGTCTCCGTACAGTTCTTTGGGGTCTGCCTGGGGACTCTCTGGTTTCACCAGATGTTTCGATCGGAGGGTTTGCATTTTCTTCAGGATCTGGGTCCTCGGTTGTAGTCTCTGGTGTTTCTGGATCCTCGAGGTATAGTCTTTTAAAGAATGACGCATTCCGGGTTATCTCGCCTGGTGCTCCCATTGCTGTTATCATGGGTCCTTTTACAGCAGTGATTACTCAGGGCTCTGGGCTGTAGCGAGTGTCCGTCTTCCTTAGTTGTCTTTGTCAGACTAGGACTGTCTGCCCTACTTCAAGCTGTGGTTCTTTTGCATTCCTTTTCTTATCGGCCCATTCCTTGGCACGTGCTTTCCTCTCAGCGTTCCTCTCGTTCCCTTATGGCTGATTCTTGTTCCAGGGTATAGTCTTCCCATTGAGGAATATAGGTTTGCAGTTTGCACTTCACCATTAGTTCAGTCAGTGTTTGTCCTGTCTCATCATGCAGGGTATTTCGGTAGCTCCTGAGCATGCAGCAGATTGCCTGTGGATGTGGCATCTGATCTGCAAGAGCCTTCTGTTGTGTAGGTTTTATGGTCGCAATGAAGCGTTCCACCATCCCATTGGCCTGGGGCCAGAGTGGTGTGATTTTTTGGTGGTGGAAACTGAGGTGGTCTGCCAGTTTCGCAAATTCGCGTCCCTGATATGGGGGACCATTGTCTGTTTTTACGGTGGCTGGAATGCCCCATTCGCTGAATAGTTCATCTATGATTGGTGCTGTCTCCTAGAATGATGTCGATGGTGCCAGATTGACAAATGGAAATCGTGAGTACTCGTCAATTGCTACGATCAGGTATCCTCCTTTCTCTAGAGGTCCGTAAAAGTCCATTGCAACCCTTTGCCAGGGCCTTCCGGAAGTTGTATCAGTCGCTTCGGATTTGGGTCTGTCTTTTTCACTGCTTGTTGGCAGGGTCCACAGTGGGCTACGATGTCTTCCACTATGATGTCCATGTAGGGGAACCGTATGTGGTTTCTTAATATTTTCTTGGTGTTCTCAATTCCCCTATGCCCCTCGTGGGCTATTGTTACTAGTGTTTTCCGGAGATCCTTTGGGGCTACCAGTCGGTTGCCTCGTAATAGTATGCCTTGGTCCGTGGCTATTAGTTCTGAGTGTATCTTGGCTATGCGGCTTAGGTCTTTCTTGTCCGTCCCTTCCCCTCCATTGCCTCTTCTGTGCATGTTCTTCCATTTGTTTGTGCGAGTGAGGTTTAAGGCAGCTTTGATGGCTGCGAAGACCTCTGTTGAGATGGTGGGAGGCATGTCGTTGGTGGACAAATACGCAATGTATTCTTCCGCTTTGCAAACTAGTGAGCTGTCATTGTCTGCTGTTGGGTGTCTTGACAAGTAGTCGGCCGATTTGGTATCTCCCCCTGGTTTGTGTATTATGGTATAATTGTATTCTTGGAGTCTTATGCCACAGCGTTCTATTTGGGGGGCATTTTCGTTTTAGGGTTCCCGAATAGGGATAGTAGTGCTTGGTGGTCTGTGACCAGTGTGAATCTTCGACCAATTACGAAGTGGTGGAACTTTTCACAGGCCCACGTGGCTGCTAGGCTTTCTCATTCTGCCTGTCAGTAGGCCTTTTCGGTGGGGGACAGGGCTCTGCTGACGTAGGCTACTACTGCATGTTGGGCACTGTCTTTGGTGCTGGTTTGGGCCAGGATGGCACCAAGGCCGACTGGGCTGGCATCGACTGTGATGATGGTGTCCCACTCAGGGTGGAAGTAGGCTAGTTGACGGTGGTTGACGAGGCTTTCCTTGATGGTCTGGAAGGCCGTCTGACACTGTGAGTCCCAGTTGAATGGTGTGTCCTTCTTGAGGAGAGTTCGAAGTGGGTCAGTGGTGGTGGCATAGTTTTGGAGGTATCGTGCGCAGTATCCTGCCATTTCCAGGAATGATCGTAGTTCCGCTGTAGTTGTGGGGGCATTTAGGTCAGTGATGGGTTTAATTTTCTCAGGGTCAGCCGTGATGCCTCTATCGGAGAATATGTGTCTGAAGAACCCAATGCTAGGTTTATTGATATCGCATTTGGGGCCATTCAGTGTCAGGCCCGCCTTCTGTAGGATCTTGCATATCGCGAGGAGTGCCCTGTCGTGTTGTTCTTGGGTTCTTCCGAAGATGAGGATGTCAGGGCATTTACTTCCGATGATATTAGCCGTCTGATGGTTTCCTGAAAGATCTCAGCTGCTGAGGATATGCCAAAGTAAAGGCGTTTATATCTGAATAGCCCCTTGTGTGTGGCAAAGGTGGTGATTGGTCGAGAGGCTGGATCTATGATGAGCTGGTGGTAACCTTGGTTAAGGTCTGATTTGGAGAAGTTTGTTGCTTGATTTAGTCTGACGAGCATGTTTTGTAGGCTGGGTCTGGGATTCCTTTCCCTCTGGATGGCGGCATTGGGAATGCGCATGTTGACACATATGCGTAGCCGTCTGTTGTCTTTGGGGACGATTATGAAGGGTGACACCCAGGGTGTGGGTCCCTCGGCTTTCTCAATGATGTCGTTCTGTAACAGGAGTTGTAGTTCTTTGGACACTTGTGCTTGGCGGTGGAACCCCAGTTTGCGGGGGTAATGCGGTACCGGAGTTACTGTGGGGTCAATGTGTAATTTGATGACAGAGTCTTTGAGCATCCCTACACCTTCACATAGTTTGGGGAAGCAGGTTTTGAGGGTATCTTTGTTGATGGGCCAACACGTTATCGCCTGGACTTCTTGCCTGTCCGATGGGTAGCCTTTTATTACCTCTGTTGGTTCGAATTGGAGGTCAATGAGTGCCAGCGCTCTGGCTGTCCTGTAGCTGAGGAGGCATCAGCCCACTGAGGGGCTCTGCATGACGTGTATCGTCGTTGGTATTGTGAGGCCTCTGTGGGTCAGGTCGCAGAGGAATTGGCCCTTGGATGTGAGGGGTAGTGCTGCTCCCCACTAGAAGATGTGTGTTTTTGACTGGTGTAGTGGGTAGAGATCCGCTATTGCGTGGTGTATTTCTTCATTCATCACGTTGACGGTAGCCCCGTTGTCGACAACAAATTGGTTCCGGGCGTCTCCCATTTGTACCGTCACTCTGGGAGCAGGCGTGTCGTTGGTGGTTGTGTTGAGGAGTCTGATGTATTCTCTGTCATAGCTGTCTTGCAGGTATAGGGGGTACTGGCTCTCTGCGATCTGCGTCCTTGGCGGGGAGTTGTTGTATGGGTCATAGTCTGGTACCGTGGAGGTCATGTTACCCTCCTGTTCTTGGTTTGGTACGTGTCCCATGGCGTAGGCCTCATCCAGGGTGGTCGTTCGGGGTTGGTCATATTGTTGGTAGTAATATAGTTTGTGAGGTTTCCTGTCAGGCTCGATTTGTAGGTCTTCCAGGGCTCTTACGGTGTCTGGGCGTGGGTGGGCAACTGTGGGATATGTCATTCCTCTCTCGACTGGTCACCGGTCGTGTGGTTCTCTTTGTGGTTCTGGGTGATTTTGTAGGGGTTGTTGACGGACTGATCCTGTCTCGGGAGTTGTTCTTTGCACTTGGCTTGGAAGTGATTTTCTTGGCCGCAGCGCATTCACCTTTGGCCGATTGCGGGTCATGGTCCTCTGTGGGGGTATTCAAATCCGCATTGATAGCATTGTCTATCACTCTGAGGCTGTTGAGGCTGTTGTTGGGAGCTTCTAAAGATCCGTCGGCTCTGTGGGCTTTGGTGTCACGGCCGCGATGATGTCCCCCTTTTTTCAGATTTTCGATGGCTGCGGCTTGGATGTTTATCCTTTCATATACTCGTGCTAGATCGAGGATCTCTTTGAGGGTGAGAGGTTTTTTCAGGAGGTGCTTTCTGAATATTGATGATATGCACCCTTCGATAATTCGCAGTTGAATTGCTTCATCATCATTGAAGTTGGCAAAGTAACATTTTAGAATCTTCCTTTGAAGGCGGATGACAAATTCACCTATGGATTCATGAGCTAGCTGAGCGCATTGGTTAAAGGCATAGTGTTCGTAGTCTCTGTTGAGTGTTACTACTGCTTTCCCATTGATGGCTTCCAGAAGGCTCTGGTATGTGGCTCGTTCTTATGGTGGAATTGTTTGTATAATGTTTTTAATCTCTCTTCCTGACACATTTGTGAAGATGCTGATTTTATTGGGAGGGTCCTGGGTTCCAATGGCGTCTACAAAGTCTTCAAATTCCTCAACCCATTCTTCCCACCGTTGCCCTTGATCATGGTGTGGGTTGAGGGTAAACGGGTTGGGTCGTCTCATAGGGCTGGCGTGGGATGTGGGGCCAGCATTGGCAGTTGGGAGTGCCCCAGCGTCAGTGGCCACTTGTGCTTGATCGGTCATGGTGGCTCAGTTCGTGGTGCTGGGCGTGGTGGTCTTGAGCAGACTTTGTTAGCGGTGTTCGAGGTCTATTGCTGGGTGGTTAAATAGCTCTTCGGGCTGTCTGAGCTGTTGGCGGTATTCAAATGGGGGCCTGTGGTCAGGAGGGGTCCCTTTGCCGATTTCCTTCTTTTCCTCTGTTGTTGGGGGTCCTGCCCATGGTCTGCTGGGCTCACATAAGCCCTCCTCCGTTGCATGTACGATTACTCACTCTGCTACTGCTGCGCGTCTTGCCCGTCGGCGGCACATCGAGGATGCAGCGGCTTCTTCCTTATGCTGCCGGGCTCTCCCACCCTCCCTGCTGCACGCTGTGGATGCGGCGGCTTCTTCCTTTCGCTGCTGGGTGCTTCTGCTCTCCCTGCAGCACGTCGTGGATGCGGCGGCCCCTCCGGTGTCCTGCTGGGCTGGCACGCCCGACCTGCGGCACGCCGTGGATGCGGTTACAGAAACGGTTGATTTGCTGAGAGCATCCCATGCATACCGCACATGTCAGCAAAGCCGCGCCCTGCATGGCGGGTCTCGGTCGGATGCGCCTGCCATGCAAAGAAATGTCAGGTAGTAAAACGGCACTTTAAAAGTCAGAAAATGTGCAATGCAAGAGGAGCGGAGATAATAGGCCCCTTACCTGCTCACTTCCCAATCGATAAATGCGACTATAGTTCATACCTGCATAAAGTTGGGTGAAAGTTAGCACTGGCCACACTAACTAAGCTCTGGATATTAGCAGGGGCATGGACCGAAAAGAGTTGTGAAGGCAGACGCTGCGCCTAGACATAATTGCGTTATCATTGGCACACTCCTAAGGGGGTGGGAGCGGTAACATGAATGAGCTTCCGAATAAGAGGATGAATGCCGAGCAGCCCCAACACATGCAGGCAGTGAACCCGGGCTTACCGATGCCACCCTCCTGCTAGACTAGATTGGGAATGCTTTCTGGGCTACACAGCAAGAGACGCACAAACGCCTGCCCGCCCCGCATACAAACAGGGGCCATGGAGGCGACCAGTACCCAACTTGGTCAAGGTTATGCATATGAATGGATGCCATATGGGAAAGGGACCGTGAGTACAGCCCTGATCTGGACGCAGACACAGAGACACCCACACACCCCACCTAATTAGAAATATGGAAATTTAGCACCTCACTTCAAGACAGCAATGTGAATTAACCAACCCACTAACAACTTCACCCTCTCCATACACCTCTCAAAATTCTAACCAAACACAACCACAAACCTACAACACAACAATCTGCACAAACTTCACTACACTGCAATAACAAAACAAAGCACACATGGACCCGCACAATAGCACACAACGTCTTCCGACAGTATAAAACCTCAAGCCCAGCCAGCGGAATTCCGGGGTGAGGCCGCCAACAGAACATCACTGCTCTCTTGCACTTCTCCAGCTCATCCCACTAGCCCCTCTGCCCCCACCCCTCCCTTTTTTCAGAGCCGCCAGAGCGCCAGGGGACCACTCTGGTGGTGATAGTGCGCGGTACAGATATCCTTTAACATTAACATTAACTGCAAAAAGTGTGTTTAAGCTGTGAGGCTATTAATAATCCCTCCTGTTTGGCTGTCTGGAGATCTCTAGCTTGATAGGGTGTCTATAGAGTTGGTGTTTGGTAGCGAATAACTCTGCTGAAAGCGCTTTTGGTTGTTGAGCCATCGGTAGGCCTGGTGCTTGGTTATGCAGCATTTGATGGCCATGATGGTTAATTCTTGTACAGGGTTGGACTGGGAATCAAAAGAGGCACTGCTGGAAATCGTTACTGGGAACCAAAAGAAGCCCTAGAAATAATGTTTAAAGTGACCCCACATTACACATTTTCAACAAGCCCAACCCTTTTCCTATGAGAAAATGTGACAATACCACACAAAAGAGGCCCAGGGTGCAGAGACCACCCCTGTTCATGGCCATTTATGGACCTGTGGATGAAAAGCCTTCTACAGGCCTGCTTCTGGTTTGCAGAGCTCCCACATACACTAGTTGCTTGCTTGGGAGGCCTTCTACAGACCTGATCTGTAGTTGTTTGCTGGAAGCAAACTCTTTGTTTGCTCTTCTACTCCGTATATTTTATTTGAACTTGAACAAGCAAAGAAAACGATGAGCCTGTAACAGTTGCACCCACATACGGGGGCTAACAAATGTAGATACTGACACCTGCCAATTGTCGAGATGCCCTCTGACCTCCACACATCCATCATCCAGCGGGACATTGGTTTGACAACCTGTAACCAACCTTTTGGGCAAACATTTGGGAAGCAAGAACTAATAATGGGTTCAGTGCTCATGTCCAAATAACAAAGGGAAGTGGGGAGAGCCCAGGAGCAGAAGTGGTGGCCATTAATCCCTGTTTCGACTGCATTTCATGCCTCGTACACTGATGCACAAGCACTTCTGAGAGTCAGGTCATCCTACTGCAGAAGGCACGTCACCAAGCGGGAAACCCACCAAAGGGGCTCTTCCAAACCTTCTGAGAACTTTTGCCCAAGAGTCAACCACCCCCAAGAGTCAACCACCCCTGGGCCCTCTTAACCATTTCTGTCAGAAATTAATGCAATTGAAGCTCCGTGTTCCACAGCAGTAACGTCAGCACACCAAATCAGGCCGGATTCCCACGCAACTTCATCTGCCAGTTGGGCAACCCTCGGGGACTTCACCTACGTCACTGATGCAGAGATGAGCAAGATCTTGAAACCCTTTTTTGATTTAAAAAAAATAGTTTTTTCTTTATATGTCATCATATTTCAACACCTGAAAGTCCTTTAAGTCTTTCCCGCGCCCGCCTAATGACTCACCTCATCATTGCCTCTCTCTTTGATGGGTTGGTCCCATCAAACCTCTAACATCCAATCATCATCCATGTTGACAAAACTCCACATTGGCAATCTACCAACCCATCTCTGGTCTTTGCTGCCTGACTAAAAATATTGCAACTATGATCATCGTCAGAATGTCCCCTCACAAGCAACCTCCTAAGTGAGTTTGGGGTCCATCCGCATGGGAGCACAGCAAGTAATTTAATGGACTTTTGGGGTGGTTACTTCACTGGATTGAGGTTGGATGGGAGTTCAGGTAAGCTTGATTATACTGGTAAGGCGCTGTAAAAGTTCTGTTGCAAGTTCAAAAGTTCAAGCTTTAAATAATAATGTTCATTGTCTTTTTTCAGGTGATGAATGAAGATTCCTTTGGAGACTTCTTGCAACAAAGCGCTGATGTTGATGTCTTTTCCCCATAGGGGCCGGGGTTCGGTATGCTGGAGATAAGGCGCCGACCCGAAGTGAAACGTGCAGTTCCAGTAAAGATCTGGTAAGTCCTAGATGAGCGCTCAGGTAATGTTTTTGCATTCGCTCATCTAATGTCTTTGTCTTTTTTCCCCATAGGGGCCGGGGTCCTGCTTGGAAGCAGCAAGACCCGAAATGAAATGGGAATGACCCAACAGGTAAGTCTTAGAAGGAAACTGAGCTTTTCCTATTCCCTTCCTTCTCTCACCTCTTATTCTTGTCTTTTTCTCTAGGCTCTGGGAAGTGGCTGTGTATCCGGATGATCGCTGCTGAAGATGGAGGAACCCAGGAAAGGTGAGTGAAATGCAGCGCTGCAGCGATCGTAACGAAATGCTTTTAAAAATGATGTCTTCCCTTTCAGGATCGTCGGTGATGTCTCTGTGGTGCAGATTAGCTGATAGGTCTCTTGTCTCCCTTTGCAGGTGACCCAGGATGCTGACAGGCGTGGCTGAAGTCCAGATGCAGGAGCTGACACGGTGAGCGTCCAGCTGCGAGGAGCAGAACAACGCGAAGGGTGAGTTGCTGATCGGGTGTGGTTTAAATAGCTTTGGAAGAAGTTCCAAGTGTGTATCCTTCCTCCGATCAGGTATGTATCCTTCCCCGACCACACCCGGGTGGAAAGTAGTCCCACAGGTAAAGTAGTTCCTATTCAGGCCTCAAGAGGGCCTGGATGTGGCAGCATGGTCTGCATCAGGTAAGTGCACATTAAAACACTTGAACACATGTCTAGCTTTATGAGCCTGGCGCCTAAGGCGCCAGGACAGAGGTCCAACATGAGCCTGGCGCCTAAGGCGCCAGGACTGAGTCCAAATGGCCCCAGCTTGGGCCCGCTGGCACTCCCCTGGGGGAAATGATGCCTGCCTCTGGGGTTGCTGGGTCGGACCTGGCTCCTTGGAGGTAGGCATCATGACAGTACCCCCCCTCAAGGCCCCTCCCAAGGTTCTTCCCTCCGGGGGTTTGGGCTTGTTCGGAAATCTCCGGTGAAACCGTTGTACTAATCGAGGTGCGTGGACATGGTTACTAGGCTCCCACGATCTCTCCTGAGGTCCATATCCCTTCCAGTCAACAAGATAGAAGAGTTTCGACTCTACCACCTTGGAGTCTAAAATGTCTTTAACTTCGAATTCTAATTCCCTGTCAATTTGAACTGGATCTAGAGGCTTGGACAATCGGGTTCCTGGTTGTACTGGCTTCAAAAGTGATGCATGAAAAACTGGATGAATACGCATGTTGGACGGTAGATCCAGTTTAAAGGCCACTGGGTTGATTATAGCTTTGATGGGATAAGGTCCTATGAATCTGGGATTGAAGGTTCGCGGGCCCTTGAGGGGTAAATGCTTAGTTGCTAGCCATACCTGGTCTCCTACTTGGTAAGGAGGAGTTTTACTTCGGTGCATATCAGCGTTTTCTTTATACTTTTTCTTGGCTTGCTGTAAATGAGTTGCAGCTTCTCTGAAGGCTCGGGTTATTGTGGAATGCAGATGATTTACTGCGGGCATTTCCAGGGTCAGAGGTGGATCTAGATCAGAGGTCCGAGGATGGTGACCATACAAAGTATAAAAGGGGGTTTGTCCGGTTCCAGAATGCACTGAATTGTTCTATGCATATTCTGCAATCCAAAGGATGTCTTTCCAATTTAACTCGGATTGGTGTAACATGCACCAAAGATATTGCTCGAGAGTCTGATTGGTTCTCTCGGTTTGTCCGTCGGTCTGGGGGTGGTGGCTGGTGGATAACCGCACATCTATTTGTGCTAGTTGGCAACACTTCTTCCAAAAATGTGAGATAAATTGACTTCCACGATCCGAGACTAAAATGAAAGGGAAACCATGTATGCAAACTATATTCTCCAGGAATTCCTTGGCCAAGGTGGAAGCTGAAGGCAAACCCTTTAAAGGGATAAAGTGGGCCATTTTGGAGAATAGGTCCACAATTACAAGGATTGTGTTGTAACCAGCACAAGGAGGCAGATCTGTTATAAAGTCCATTGACAGGGTGTGCCATGGTGCCGGTGGAATATCCAAGGGTTGAAGTAGGCCGGCTGGCCTTTTCTTTTGAGCCTTGTTTTGGGCGCAAATTCCACAAGACAGTACAAAAGACTTTATGTCTTTTCTCCAAGAAGGCCACCAGAAGTGGCGTTTGATTTTTTCCTCCGTTTTAGCGATACCAGGGTGTCCTTCCATTAAAGATTCATGATGATGGGCAATAACAAGTTCTTGCAACTCTTTACTTGGCAGAAACAACCGCTCCTGGAAGTAGGGTAAGTCATCCTTAACGGTGTAATGAGGACCCTTTTGACTCCATTCCAGTAAGGTTGAAGAGTCTAGAAGTTGTTTTACTTGTGTTTGGATATCCTCAATAGATTGCAATGAAGTTAAGCCTAAGATTCTTTGCTCAGGTGTGATGGGCACAGGTTCTAAGCTCGAATTAGGTTCTTCCATGCCAATCCGGGATAAGGCGTCTGCTTTTCCATTCTTGCAGCCAGGGCGATAGGTAATTACAAAATCAAATTCTGCAAAGAATAGAGCCCATCGGAGTTGTCGTGAAGATTGAGCTTTGGCCGTCTTTAAATACTGTAAGTTTCTGTGGTCCGTAATTACGGTGATGGTGTGTCTTGCCCCGAGAAGGTAGTGACGCCAAGCCTTGAAAGCAGATTTGATGGCCAGTAACTCTTTATCGGTAATTGCGTAGTTGATTTCAGGAGGAAAACATTTTCTGGACCTAAAGGCCACTGGGTGTAGTTGGTTAGTTTTTGGGTCTCTTTGCGACAGGACAGCTCCCATGGCCGAACTGGAAGCATCGGTTTCCACTATGTACAGGAGATCTGGGTGCGGGTGCTTCAATACAGGTGCAGAGGTGAATTTGGTTTTCAGGTCCTGGAATGCTTGTTCGGCCTCAAGAGTCCATTCGAAGCGTTTGTTTTTCTTTAGGAGAGCGGTGATGGGTTGGACTGTTCGGGAAAATACCGGGATGAATCTTCGATAGAAATTGGCAAAGCCGAGCATGCTCTGAACTCCCTTCACCGAGCTTGGAGATGGCCATTTGAGGATGGTGTCCACCTTTCGCGAGTCCATTCGGACTCCTTGAGGTGTCAGGATGAATCCGAGAAACTCAACTTCTGTGGTATGAAAAATGCATTTTTCGAGTTTTGCAAATAGTCTGTGCTGGCGCAGTTTCTCAAGAACTGCCCTAACATGTTTTCTGTGATCAGATTCTGAAGAAGAGTACACCAGGATGTCGTCAATGTAAACAATGACGCAGACATCGATAAGTTCCCGAAGAACATCATTCATAAAGTACTGAAAGGCGGCAGGTGCATTGCACAAACCGAAGGGCATCACCTGATATTCAAAGAGCCCAAATTTGGTGCGGAATGCAGTCTTCCATTCGTCGCCTTCTTTTATGCGCACCAGGTGATAAGCTCCTCGGAGATCTAACTTGGTGTACACACAAGCGTCTTTCACCTGGTCGATAAGCTCAGGGATCAAGGGCAGAGGATAACGATTCTTAATCGTTATTTGATTTAGGGCGCGATAGTCTATACACGTTCTAAGGTCGCCTTCTTTTTTTAGCACGAAGAACAGAGCTGAAGAGACAGGAGACTTGGACGGGCGAATAAAACCATTGGCTAGGTACTGATCTAAATACTGACGCAAATGCAGGTTCTCAGGTTCCGTAAGAGCATAAATCCTACTACAAGGTAGTTGAGCATTGGGTACCAGATCGATCTGGCAATCATAAGACCGATGGGGAGGTAACGTGTTAGCCTGTTCTTTCTGAAAAACGTATGGAATTCTTGGTATTCTGACGGTAGCTGTACAGGGGTGGAAGTTGCTGTGGCTAGACCCATAGCTGGATTTCTTGGATAACAAGTTGGTTCACAATCAGGAAAACTTATCTTCTTTGCTCGCCAGTCAATTCTGGGATTATGTGTTTCTAACCAAGGAATTCCAAGAATTACTTGAAATTGTGAGGCCTTGATCACTTCAAACACGATTGCTTCCCGATGTCCATCCTGACCCACCAGTGTCACTTCAACAGTGGAATGCGTTACAGGCCCTGAGGCTATTTCGGTTCCATCTACTGTAGTAATGACATCTTGGGTTACTTTCGGGCGGAGAGGAAGCTTAATCCTGGAAGCCAATTCACGGTCTATGTAATTTCCAATAGCTCCACTGTCGATGTATGCTTTTATAGCATGCAACTGCTGAGGCTGTTTTGGGTCCACGAGCACCATTGGCATGACGAAATGCGAGGTCAAAGAGTTAGTTTTCAAGCTCGGCAAGCGGACCCCTACGCTTGCCGGGCTCGGTCGTTTCCCGAATCAGGTGTCTCTAATTCATTATCAGTAGCTCCAACCACCTTCTTAAGTGGTTTAACTGGACAATTTCGAAGAAAGTGACCGGAAGTCCCGCAATACAGACAAAGTTGCATTTGCCGCCATCTCTCTCGTTCTTTCTGCGTTAAAGGTCCTTTAACACCACCGATTTGCATAGGTTCAGATACGTCGGTACTCTTGGAGGTAGCGTGGGTTTTGATCGGTGCTCGGTTTTCATACTTGAACCGATCTGCTTTTCTATTTTGAAGTCTGTGATCAAGTTGAACCACCAAGTCAATGTAGTCTGCGCAGACCTGGGGTGGGTTTACTATCTGAGCTAGAACATCCTTAAGCTCTCCGCGCAGGCCTCGATGAAACAATGTGATCCTTTTGCTTTCTGGCCATCCAGTTTCCACAACCAGTCTGTTAAAGGTGGCTATGTAGTACAGAAGATCCTGATTACCTTGTCGTAAGGATAGCAGTTCGTTATCAAGGGCCTGTCCTTGAGAGTGTCGAGCGAACAATCTTTCCATGCTGGCCTGGAAGCCCTGAAAATTCTGGAGAATGGGATCATCCTGATTTACCAATGGAATAGACCAATCGGCAGCACTGCCACTGAGGTAAGATAGTATAAAGGCTACCTTGGTCTGGTCGTTAGGGAAGGCTCCGGGTCTGCATAGAAAGTGTAAACGACATTGGTTCATAAAGACGGCATATTTCTTGGGATCCCCCGCAAAACGTTCAGGCGGGGCCAAAGGCATGTGTCCAGGTAGATTAATTTTTACCGGTTTACTCAAACCCATTGATGTGGAAATGTCTCCGGAATTACGTAAAGGAGTGTGCCCTGCCTGGGCCTGTAATAACCTTTTGGCTAGGTCATCAGTTCTTTCCTTAGATAAGATCAGTTCTCTTTTGAGAGCGTTAGTCTCCTGGCGGGCTGAGTGCACCTTTGCCCGTAATTCCCCCAAAAGCTGGGCCAGCTGGTCAGTCTCGGAAGTCTCCATAGCGCCCGGGTGGGAAATTGTGAGTAGGCTTCGCGTTCTGTAACGCTCACCTGATTCCCACGGAGGCGCAGGTCTGGCTTCGAGTGCTGATGCTTCTTCAATGGTGAAGCGCAGGACTCTGAAGATGGACAGGAAGGGCCCTCTACTCTGGCCTCTTCGGCTCGCAGGAATATTCCCCTGTGCGTGAAAATGGAGTATTACCTACTGACTGAGTTATGCTCAAGCCTCCCACTCTCTTCCAACCCTCCACGATACCCTTCCACGATTCCCCGTGAAGTCTCACCTTAGGGTCTGAAAGGACGAGCTCTCCATCCTGCTTCTGACGCAGGGGCGCGTTGAACCCAGTTACTTCACTGGATTGAGGTTGGATGGGAGTTCAGGTAAGCTTGATTATACTGGTAAGGCGCTGTAAAAGTTCTGTTGCAAGTTCAAAAGTTCAAGCTTTAAATAATAATGTTCATTGTCTTTTTTCAGGTGATGAATGAAGATTCCTTTGGAGACTTCTTGCAACAAAGCGCTGATGTTGATGTCTTTTCCCCATAGGGGCCGGGGTTCGGTATGCTGGAGATAAGGCGCCGACCCGAAGTGAAACGTGCAGTTCCAGTAAAGATCTGGTAAGTCCTAGATGAGCGCTCAGGTAATGTTTTTGCATTCGCTCATCTAATGTCTTTGTCTTTTTTCCCCATAGGGGCCGGGGTCCTGCTTGGAAGCAGCAATACCCGAAATGAAATGGGAATGACCCAACAGGTAAGTCTTAGAAGGAAACTGAGCTTTTCCTATTCCCTTCCTTCTCTCACCTCTTATTCTTGTCTTTTTCTCTAGGCTCTGGGAAGTGACTGTGTATCCGGATGATCGCTGCTGAAGATGGAGGAACCCAGGAAAGGTGAGTGAAATGCAGCGCTGCAGCGATCGTAACGAAATGCTTTTAAAAATGATGTCTTCCCTTTCAGGATCGTCGGTGATGTCTCCGTGGTGCAGATTAGCTGGTAGGTCTCTTGTCTCCCTTTGCAGGTGACCCAGGATGCTGACAGGCGTGGCTGAAGTCCAGATGCAGGAGCTGACACGGTGAGCGTCCAGCTGCGAGGAGCAGAACAACGCGAAGCGTGAGTTGCTGATCGGGTGTGGTTTAAATAGCTTTGGAAGAAGTTCCAAGTGTGTATCCTTCCTCCGGTCAGGTATGTATCCTTCCCCGACCACACCCGGGTGGAAAGTAGTCCCACAGGTAAAGTAGTTCCTATTCAGGCCTCAAGAGGGCCTGGATGTGGCAGCATGGTCTGCATCAGGTAAGTGCACATTAAAACACTTGAACACATGTCTAGCTTTATGAGCCTGGCGCCTAAGGCGCCAGGACAGAGGTCCAACATGAGCCTGGCGCCTAAGGCGCCAGGACTGAGTCCAAATGGCCCCAGCTTGGGCCCGCTGGCACTCCCCTGGGGGAAATGATGCCTGCCTCTGGGGTTGCTGGGTCGGACCTGGCTCCTTGGAGGTAGGTCTTGAGCTGACTCACATCCTTTAAGGCTGAATACTCAGTACATGAAAGTGGCATTGTTCCTGCCCAGCCCCGTGCAGATCTTCGATGGGTATCCTCCCACTGGCTCAACAGAATGCAGTGTCCAACTAGAAAATCCACATCACCTATTCTAACACTATCTATGTTGGACTCCAGGAAAATGCCATTAAAAGCTGCAAAGAGCACAAAACCACAGATTCTGCCTTATCTACTGTCTTTAAGAGGTAATGAGCCCATCTCTCTGACCTTAAGTAGTACAGGTATTACCCAAATTGTTCGAACACAATTGTTCGAGTTACCTAATTGACCGAAAGTCAAGGGTCCGAATTGACCTTTGCACAATTGACTGCATATATATATACAACTTAGGTTGTATACGAATTGTTCGAACAACAATTGTTCGAATCCCAATTGACCTTTGCACAATTGACTGAATTGTGAAGGTCAATTGTTACATATATGCGGGGGGAAAACCCCCCTATCCCCCATTATATATATAAATATATATATGTATATATATATCTCCCCGCATATATGTAACAATTGACCTTCACAATTCGGTCAATTGTGCAAAGGTCAATACAATTCGTATACAACCTAAGTACATACACTGGCTCCTGATCAAACTGCACATCAACTGTAAGATACTAGCTTTGTGCACCAAGCCAGTCGCCCAGCCTCAACCTACGGTGTCTCTCCAGAGTGATGCCTCACTGCTAAACAGACAGACTAAGGTCAACCTCCCAAAACCTTGCTGTTCACAACCCTGCGTGCAAACCTTGTGAGGAAAGAGCCCTTTTTCCTAAGACTCAACTCTTGTGAACTATCTGCCCAAGGAGCTCCCACTCAACCTTCCTCCCACTCGACCCCAAAGTTCACACAATTATGGAAGACGCACCCTTTCTGCATAGTCTATGGACCCTAACTGATGGCCTTGGTCTCTCATTCCCTCTTCCGCTGTTGAACCTCTACCCCTCCCCTCCACCCCCCACCTGCAATGTACAGTGCTTGGAAGCCTACAGCCAGTAGGTTATGCACTTTATAAGCATATTTATTTGGGGGGTTTGCATACTGAGCTGCAGCTTCTTCGTAAGGCTACCTCATAAGGGAGTAGGAATGGGGGTGCCAAGTATGGTTGGGGGCTTTGGTGAAGGAATGTAGAGGCTGTTGGATAATCCAGCAATAGCTGATATGAGGCCACCGGTCCTTGTGGTGTCTGAGGGGCATATGCTGCGAGGAATGAGTATGTTCAGGCTTCTCAGGAACTCCTCTTTGTGTCTGAGCTGACGGTGGCAGGAGATGTTGATGATGGCTCATCCTTGAGGATAAAGTCACCCTCAAGCAAACGCTTGCATCTTGCGGGTTTGGTGAGAAGGCCGTACTCTGAGTCTGACCATATGCATCTGGTCGACAAGTAATGTTGGCGCTTTTTGGTAATGCTGGCAATGAAATGCCAACAGGCAAAACACCAGAGACGGCATGCCACGTTTTGGCTTTTTTTCATGCGGACCCTCCCTGTCCCTTTCCCTCCCTGCACAATCTATTCCCTTCTCGATTTCCCCCTGTGTGGAGAGTCAATAGTAATATGGGCACCGGCATTTTTGCAGCCAGAATTCTAATACTGGCTTTTGGCCACACAATATTAATGTTGTATGGACTTGGGTGGATTTTGGGGTTGTCCAAGGGAGAGCTTTGTGAATTATAGAGGCCTCTGGATAAATATTGACTACCATGGCCAGGTGCTGAGCATGTGTTCTTGCAACAGTCCAATCTAGAGCTGCTTACAACGAGGACCCCCCGTGGCCAGTGGCAAGAAGGAGTAGATCCCTCATAGGAGACCAGTTGTTTAGAATTGACACCATCCATAGACCTGCTATTTACTTGTGAAGTACTGTTTGGCCCTGTTGTTTGGCCCATTATAGACCTAATGTTTGGTTGTTTGGTCCATTATAGACCTGATGTTTGGTTGTTTGGCCCATTATAGACCTGAGGTTTGGTTCTTTGGTCCATTATAGACCTGAGGTTTGGTTGTTTGGCCCATTATAGACCTGATGTTTGGTTGTTTGGCCCATTATAGACCTGAGGTTTGGTTGTTTGGCCCATTATAGACCCGAGGTTTGGTTGTATGGCCCTCAGAGGCCCTGAGGTTTGTTTGTATGGCCCAGTATGGCTCTATCCCTACCAAGCTAAAACAATCCTGGGTACTTCCACTACTAAAAAAACCTACACCTGACCCAGCCACACCTACAAACTATAGACCCATAACAACCGTGCCATTCCTTCTAAAAATCTTGGATAAGGTGGCCTACGTACAAATACAGAAGTATTTGGAAGAACATCACCTACTAGGAGCTAGATAATCAGACTTCCGTCCCCAACATGGGACTGAAACTGCTCTTATTGACCTTAAAACACAGATCGATAAGCTCAGCGACAATGGTCAAGCCGCATTACTCCTCCTCCTAGACCTCTCTGCAGCATTCGACCTGGTCGACCACTCTGTCCTGTGCACTCACCTCAACACATCAGCCCACTTCTCCGCTGAGCCCATCACATGGATTAGATCATTTCTTAATGGCAGAACCATGAGGGTCTTTTCACCTACAGCAGCAGCAGACCCCATACCTATCACCTGCGGTGTGCCACAGGGCTCCTGTGTCTCGCCCACACTGTACAATATATTTACCAAGCCCCTTTTTGATGATCTGGATCATCTCGGTATCACCTACACCAACTATGCTGATGATACCCAGATCCTCCGTCCGCTTTCTGGGGATTTTGGAAAGGATTTGGCCTTGGTGAATAGAGTGTACATCATCATCCAGGTATGGATGGCCACACATGGACTATGCCTGAATGATGATAAAACTGAACTTATCATCCAGAGTACCACCTCCAGTTTAAAGAAATTAGGCCCTGTCTATTCTTCTTTCATAATTGATGGCAATAGCATCAAAGTAGGACAAGAGGTCAAAACGCTAGGCTTTTACTTGGATTCTAACTTCTCTCTCAGCAAACAGGTGAACGCCCTGGCTTCTTCCACGGCTTACACGTGTAAACTGATCCGTGCAGCCAAACCCTTTCTGTCCGACACTAGCTGTTTGACCCTCGCAAGAGCCCTCATCTTGTCCCGCCTGGACTACTGCAATGCTCTTTATCTTGGGTCCTCTAAAGCCATCACTAGCAAACTACAAACTCTTCAGAACAACGCTCTTAGAGCGGCACTGGGCATCTCCAGAAGAGATCATATCACAGTATATAGCCAACAGAATAATTGGCTTTACATCAAAGACAAAATTCTCCTAAAAACGGTGTCACTTACTCACAAATCTCTTACTAACGCTGCTCCGGTTTACTTGATTGACAGATTTCATAGACAGACTTCCTTGAGACCCACAAGAACTCTATACAAAGACTGCCTTTCTGTCCCCAACTTCAAACGCTCCACCATAGGGGGCAACAGCTTCCCAGTGAAAGCAGCTAAACTATGGAACTCCCTACCGCCAACTCTTAGAATGGATTTGCCTTATCAAAACTTCCGCTCTAAAGTTGTTTCATGGTTGAAAACTTAGGCCTCTAACACTTTGAGTTGCTAAGTCTCTCTTACTCCCACCATTTGTTCATATCGTACCTACATGTGCTTATTTGTATATTTGTATATAGTCCTGCTATTACTATTAGTGTGTGTATGTATATTTTCATATTGTTGTAACTAAGCTTCGCATTTTCATGTAACTGCTGCGCCCTGTTACCCTTGGGTATGCTTGCTCATTACAAATAATAAAACAAACAAACAAACAGCATATACATGTTTGATTATGGAACCCTCTGCACCTAATTTTAGGTTGGGAGCTTCCCTCTACAGATTTCATACCTGGGGGGCAGGATTCTCCATAGAACTGATGTTCAGTGGGAGGGGTCCTGTTACAGCTCTGACTTAAGGGTGGGTCGGGGAGCAGCTCAAAATAGTCTGAATGTTGGGGGTAATGATCCCTTCTATAGTTTTAAGACCAAGGTGAGCCGTCTTTCTGTCATTCAGATTCTGATGTAAATAACCCCAAGAACCTGGTTTTGGTAACACTTCATACACCTAAGGTTAAGGGTCATTTGCCCCTCTAGAGATGTAACACCTAGGCATCAACCCCCCTATAGTAATGATGGCATTGCCGCCACAGAGCTAATGTTGGAGACGATGAAGATTCCTGCCCAGACACTTGGTATTGGGGTTGCGAAGCCGCTCCGGTCTTTTGATGAGAGCCCTTGTAATAGAGGCCAGCCATCTCATTCCGCATCCCCTGATCCATACTTTCCATGTTCCTGAGAGGTTCCTCGTCTCCTGCTGCTTTTTAATATTTATTTTCCGCAACCCGTTGAGCTTCTAAGGCCTCCATTTCTACCCTTATGCCAACAACACCCAGATCCTTTTCCACTTGGGCAAGGACGGAGAGCGGTCAGTCATCAAGTTTCAAAGGTGGATGGTAGCCATGGATGGATGGATGAGACAAAATTGAACAAGGATAAAACCAGGGTTCAGCGGGAAGTCTTGATTTTGGACTCACGTCTTGGGCGCTTGCCCAGCCCCATTCTCATCACGAAAGAAGATGGGGTTCCAGCATGGTATGTTTTTTTTCTCTGCTTCCCATGCCCTCGCCATGACCAGCACCGTTTTTTTTTCATCTGCGCGTTTGGAGCTAATTCCTCCCCGGCCTCCTTTGTGCCTATGGCACCACGGTTGCAGCGGTACTATTTCATCTTGGCTATTATATGGGAATGTTTTTTATTTGCCCCCGCCCCTCCACTGTATTTGATCAGGCAGCTAGAGATGTGGCAAAAAACCTGCAGACAAGCTTCTCACTAGTGCTCACACTGGAGACCTGATCTCCACACTTCTCCGTCAACCGCATTGGCTCGCAGTTCACCGCTGTGTACGGTTCAAGGCACTTTGCACTGTTCACGTGGCTTTTCATGGTTCTGCTCCAACTCTAGTGGCAAAAGGAGCAAGAGCATGGCCACCCCCCCCACCTCCACCGCTGACCCCACCCCGCAGTTTACGGTCTTGTTTGGCTTTATTCTTCCAATCGAGTGGCTCAACCTGCACAGTTTTGCCACTTCAAAGTTGGAATGTTTTGCAAATTGAAATGTGATCAATCAGTGTCTGCTTGCCCTTTAAGGTGGCCCTCAAAACGTGTTTCTTTTTGTGCTAAATGTCAAGAAGCGATGTTTTTTGCAGTTTCAGCCACCCTTGGAACTCTTAGCTGAACAAGTGCTTTACAAATAAAAAAACATAGGGCCTCATCACGCGTTGGGCTGTAGCCCTTAAATGCGGTGGTAACGGTATTACCGCTGCATTTAAGGGCTGGCCCTATCACGAGTTGGGTGCTTTTTCTGGAGGTGAAAATCCCTGTTTTCGGCTGTATTACAGCCGGCTGTATTAGCCCACAGTATTAGCACCGAAAATTCCCCATTGGATCCAATGGGCCCATTCAGGAATGGGCATTTACCGTTAAGGCCTAACCTGTGATTCGGTGGTAATAGCACCGGACCAGTCAGCGCTAGGGCTATTACAGTTGGCGGTATTACAGCCGGGAATACAGCCCAACTCATGATGAGACCCATAGTATTGGACTGGGGTGGGCAGTGGGAGGCCCCTCTAAAGATGAGGGGATGGAGAACTGACCTATAGAGCACTTTGCCCCTAAGCTATTCTCCCTAGTCTCGGGAGGATAGCTCAGGGGCAACGTGCTCGCCTTGAAAGCAAGACAACTCGGAGCAACACAGGTCCGAACCCCGGATCCGCGCTTAGAAACCTCTGGGTATTAAGCGTGTTATAAATAACCAATTATATCATATCATAGGCATGGGGCCAGCCATTCTATATTAGTGATCCTGTGTGGAGGAACCACTTCACAAACTAGCTTTAGGGGTAAAAAAGCAAATCTTCAGTTGTGGTGTCGGGGTGAGTAACCTCTTCCTTGCCCTGCTGTTGTCGTGAGCGGACAAAAAGGGCATCATCGGCTATCGCAGGGCCACATGATATCTCACTGGTTCTCAGCGGAAGGCTAATTGGTTATGAAATGACCAAGTGGCATCTTATTGGGCATATGGGGTAGCTTACATCATTTTGTTTGGGGAACGGAACCCCGGGTAATAAATTCAGGAATGTTGCCACTATATTTTGAGTCTTTTGAAGTAGGAGGCAGGCGAAAGTCAAAGAAGATGAACAGGAACCAATAAAGAATGGACTTTGTTTGCTACATTTAAGATTGTGTCACGTGATAGTGAAAGAGTAACAAACCAAGAGTTGAAAATGATGGAGGGGTGAATATTTGAAGGCTGCACACACCATTTCCTTCCAACTCTCCCCCTCCCTTCCTTATCTATGTCTTAGCTCTTGCACTATCTGAAATGTCGTCAGGCTGAGTACGATAGTTAATTTCACATCCTTACTGTTCATGGCCTGTAAGAATGTCATTGTATTTTCCCTTGTTCCCTCCCTTGCCTTGAAGCGCTTTGAAACACATTGTGTATAGGCGCTATATAAATAAACGATCATATCATATCATATACCACACGAGTCTGCTATCGAATGTGTAATTGGCAGCAATTTGATTTGATACATTTGCCCTGAAGAAGCCACATTTTTTGTAAATTAAGCCATTCTTTACTAACACACCCACAAATTATGGTTGTGCATATTTTAATTTACAAAGGACAGTGCAAATTGTTGAATACAAATTATTGAGTGGGTTCATGTATCTCTTGATGAGATGTGCTTGCATTTGGGGCTCCAGATAAGTGCAGTTCATTTTAAGGCCTTTCGGGTTGTGAGCCTTTCCCTTAGCAGAGCAGCTCTCGACCACAACTGTTTCGACATAGGATGGTTCAGTGGCGCAGTCCAGTACAATCGGGCAACCAACCAGCCTGTATCTTATTTGGCATATTGTGCCAGGTTAGAAATCATAGGACCAGGCTATATTCTTTTGGTTATCACAGTGGAAGATAGCGCCTAATTGGTTATCACAGGACCAGATGATGATCTGTTTCGCTTCATGTGCCAATCTACTGGGCATGTCATGGACTGTATGGATATCATGGTACCATGTATTGAATTGTTAATTGCATGACACCAGGCAATGTTATGTACAGGCTCGCCCAATAAGGGGAGGTTCTTGATTACCCCGCCCCCATGTAAGAGATAACTAAACAAATGCATGCCACCAAGCAACCCTTGCATTGCACTTGGAGAGAAAAGGAGAGTCACCTGCCCCCCACCACTTTATCGGCCATTCCCTGATCCTTGTTTCACACTGTCCACCATGTATCTATGGGAGAGAGATAGAGAGATCTTCAGGACCCAGTGGTAGGAGCGGGGGGAGCAGAACACACTTTCCCTTGCTCTTCCTTGTTATAACGTGTATGCTTTGCCATGCCTTGTGGTGTGCCACACCTTGTTAGGGCACATTATGCGGTGCTAGGCTACATCATGCCACATCAGACCAAGCGATGCAAGGACCCAAACACGGGGGCCTACAGTTCCACAATGTGTAGTGAACTGCCAAGGGCCACCCTGCCAACTACCCACTGCCAGCACACAAACATTGCAATAGCAAAGCCACTCAGCCTTACATGGGGTGACAGTGCAATGAGGCCGTTCACGCCCCTTGCTGTAGAATATGACATAGGCAACTACACACCACATCAGAGCCATGCACTAAACAAGCACCGCATTACCCTCTTCTCAGGAACTGGTACATCTCTGGGCACATGACTTGCATGCATGAGCCCAACTGGGTCACCACACCAGTTCACACTTGATACTAAGCATATCCACACTAGGGTATGCCCAGAGAGGTCTGTTCGGATACAGCACCTGCAAAAACAGCTGGAAGGGTACGCACACGCGGGGCACGAGGTCTTCTGGTCTGCCTGGCCTCCAAGCTCTCCTTCCTCTGCTCCTACTCACTTCCAACTCTTGCAGGTCCCAAAGTGACAGAAAGCCATGGGCATCGCAGAAGTCGCTTGTGAACAGTGCCATTACACTATTCCAAATCTCAACATGGCGGCTATCATACCGCGCAAAGCGTACAGGACTCAAGGAGTTTGTTCACACGTGCCATAACACAGGGATCATGCCAAAAGGTCGGGATTCGAGCTTTGCTATAGGCTGCCTCCAAGACGCACACAAAATTTGAGAATCGACCCGAGGCATTCTGCCACTGAGCATACCCTGGCCAGGATCCAGTATTCAGGTTTTATGCTTTTGATCAATTGAAACACAGCCCTGAGGAAGAGCAAAGCTCGAAACACGTTTTGGCTGTCTGTTTGTAGAGACCATTTGCGTGTCAGTCTAGAAACTGACATTGGTTGCTCATGTCACTAACATGGACCATCTGTTTTGTTTCAAAGTGCAAAAATACACGTTTGAATGTTTATCACAAGTCCATGAGTATTTGTCACTATTTTTCGGAGTGAGGCACATGTTGAGATTTGGAGTGTGTTTTTGTTTAATTATCTCTTTTGGTGTGACGTCAGGGAAACGTCCCCACCAAGCACAACTGTGACTCCTAGTCCCATGTTGCTAGCGCAATTTAGGGTGTTTTCCCACTCCCCCGTTGCCATTACACCACTCCATTGAAACACGAGTATGAGGATGACAGGCAAACCTACTTTGTGTCCCCTCGGGCTCTCACCCTAATCCGTGGTCCCTGAAGAGAGCCTAGCAGCTGCCCCTCGGCTACGGGTGAACAACAGCTTTCTCCAACTAGATGCAGAAAATCCAGGGGAGATGGTTTGGTTGTAAATCTAATTTCAATGTTTTGCTCTCTAGCATAGAGCGGAATCACAGAGAGGCCCGCGATAAACTCACAAACATCATTGTCATCCCGAACTGCAAGTTGTCTCTTGCCCCTCCATCCCGCCCTCCAAAATTGGGGTCGCACACTGAACAATGATTTCCCTGGAAACATACCACCTGCTGAGGTTATGCACCATGCAATTTTTTTGCCACGCCATAGGCCTCAGCCCCCAGCAAATGTGAGCTTACTCGAGCAATGCAAACCGATAGGGTTATGCCTATTGCATTCAAATAAGGGCATGTGACTCTTGGCTCTGAATTCCAACTTCCCAGCAATCAACAGTTGCCTACATCTGAAGAAAGGGATCGGCCCCTGACTTTCGGCATGTGACTGTCATACAGCGCCCAGAAGGGGCTAGCTCCATACGGTGTGCTTAAGAAACGTTCACCCCACACTCACTCTTTTTTGCCCCCGCCCAGGACTGCAGGGGACTGCGCTGCTATAGGATTCGTGAAAGGTTATGGGATGTTTCAATTGTCTAGACGTCTGGCGTGGGGTTGGGGTTCGTGCCCCCTATTCAGAACCATAAGTTAGAGTCTTCCGTTGACCTACTTAAGAGTGGGGTGGAGATGCCTACGGGGGGCGAGGGGAGGCACACTTCTGACACGCAGGGTTGGGAGGAGTGGAAAAGCAGCCACGGTCGCTGCCAGCGAAAGGCCCAGCCCTCAGTCGTCTCAGAACTCCACCCAAAGCCTAATTCGGTCTCTTTGTGACTCGTTCTTGTGTGGAGCACTTTGAGCGTGCGGGTCACACCCAGGGAATGTTGCTGGTTATGGAGCTCGGAGCATTTTGAGGGTGGAGACGAGGACAGGACGAAAGTACAGAGAGCACCAATTCCATTCCCATGACTGAGTGGCCTGGAATCCCAGCTCCAATCCCCACCCTGTTTACTCACAAACATAGGGTTAGCCAGTTGCCTTCTGGGTAATGACCTCCTTGCTCGACTGATACATGTCCCTAGCTCGTACGACACACGTCAAACAGGAGACAATGAGCCATTCTCCAACCCATATTCTGTTCAAGTCAAAAAGACTTTATTAACATTTTTATATAACGTTTTTCTTTTTCGATAACAAGCAGAGAGAAAGGCAATAAGTGGGTGCCCCTCCATCCCCCTTTCCCTGGGAAGGAGATGAGGAGGGCTGCCTGATGCCCCCACCCGAGGCCGCCATCTTGGGAGTCATAGAGACCAAGGCACCTGTGGACCACATGTCAATTGCTACGAGGGGGCATAAATAGAAAACCTGATGTGATGCTACTGCAAAATGGCTGTTATCAAAAAAATACATTTCTTTTAAATACGCAGGAAAAGTTCTTCAAAATTAAGCAAAACAATTTCTGCTTCAAATCCCTGCCCTTTTACTGACTCGCACGTGCATTTTGCATCTAAACTAGCAACAAGAACAGCATACAAAAAATAAGTTAAACCTCCCCAGAATCACTTTTTTTAAATATTATAATAAAAAGGGATTTTTAGCATTTGTTCTGTTTATTTCATTCATTCTTTCTTTTATCCTTTTAGTCTTTTTTCACTTTCTTTTTTCTTTATCTCGAATGTCTTGCCGTTTTCTCTTTTTTTCCCTAAATCTTAAATGCCCTCTTGCATGAGTGTGACTCAAGGCTCCCACCTTCTGAGTTGGGAAGGAATGACCTGTGAAACATGGAAGATTTGAGCGTGTGGTGAGGTTGGGGGGTTGTTCCCTCTCCACTTGAAGATATTTTATAGTAAGTGACCAGACTATGACACCACAGTTCTTTACGACATACAGCTTATATACCACCAAGTTTCCACAACTTGTTTCCTCCCGCATCACCAGTTGGAGAGGTGCGCCTCGCCCACTTATGCCCAGCCCCTGCCTCCCCATCTCGGTGGCAAGGAGGAATCCTGTATCCTGCTCATTAGAAATGGTCCAGCTCCAGCGAGGATGGGCACTCGCAACATCTGGTACAAAGCATACAGTAAACGGCGATGACCTTCAGTGATAACATATGGACACCACTCTGGTGTGACCGGTAGGAGACGGGGCTCTGAAGGCCCACCATGGGGAGCATGGCCGACTCATAAGTGTAGGAATTCCAGCTGCCACCCCCTTTTCTGAAGTTGCGGATACCCTCCTGGCAGGAGGCCTCGTTCTTCCTGAGAGTGGAAGGGGTTGTGTCTGTCCTATCAGAACATTGTGTCCTTACACCAGCACGGAGTCTCTTATCTCTTTGTGCTATTTAGTTCTTCCACCAGCAACCTGCTAGTACACTGCCCCCGTGCCCGGAGGGGTATGGTGCATCAAGCTGGGCGGCTGCAGGTGTGGCCCCGCCAAGTTCTGTTGATGGTGGTACCAGGGATTGTAATCCTCTAGGTAGCTGGGGGAAGAGTTATGAGGGAGCGGCTGGGCCTGTGGATGCGGCACCCGGCTAGGGGGGTTACTGTCCCAGACGGGGGGTGATGCCGGGGAGTTGCAGGCCATGGAGTCGCTATTGTCGGGGCTGTGCTCCATGCCGGGGACCTCGCCGTTCTTGTACAGCTTCTTGAACTTGGAACGTCGGTTCTGAAACCAGATCTTCACCTGGAAGAGAGGAGAAAGCAGAGAAGGTTGGACTGGGGACTTACGTAGAAACAAGGCAAGAGTGGCCAATTGCAGACACTTCCCGTAACCGGGCTCGGAAAGGAGTTCCCTGAAACAGAGAGGTTTTCTGGCCACGCTTCAGGCTTATGCTGCAACGAACCACATAAATCGCCAAAACGGTAATAATAAAAACAAGTTTTCCTATTCATAGACAGTTTCTTTGACATCAAATAAAAATCCCCAAAATCAGAGGAACAGCTCAGACATCACAAAAATAAGAAAGACAGCGCCCCATAAAGTATGTTTCTACAATAATGATTTGATTAATTAACCCCTCTCTGTTATTCCAAAATTCTCAGATTTAATGACAATGTAAAGTATTCAGTTTATGTGAAAGTTTTCAATCCTGCGCCGCTCTTCCCCCTATCCTATTGGAGGGCAGGGTGAGTACGAGAGGATGCGCAGCTCTTCCCTGTATCCTATTGGAGGGGAGGGTGAGTAGGAGAGGAAGCGCAGCTCTTTCCTTTATCCTATTGGCCGGCATGGTGAGTAGGAGAGGACACGCAACTCTTCCCTGTATCCTATTGGACGGCAGGGTGAGAAGGAGAGGATGCGCAGCTCTTACCTGTATCCTATTGGAGGGCAGGGTGAGAAGGAGAGGATGCGCAGCTCTTACCTGTATCCTATTGGAGGGCAGGGGGTGTAGGAGAGGATGGGCAGCTCTTTCCTGTATCCTATTGGAGGGCAGAGTGAGTAGGAGAGGATGTGCAGCTCTTCCCTGTATCCTATTGGCCGGCATGGTGAGTAGGAGAGGACACGCAACTCTTCCCTGTATCCTATTGGACGGCAGGGTGAGAAGGAGAGGATGCGCAGCTCTTACCTGTATCCTATTGGAGGGCAGGGTGTGTAGGAGAGGAAGCGCAGCTCTTTCCTTTATCCTATTGGAGGGCAGGGTGTGTAGGAGAGGAAGCGCAGCTCTTTCCTTTATCCTATTGGAGGGCAGGGTGAGAAGGAAAGGATGCGCAACTCTTCCCGTATCCTATTGGAGGGCAGGGGGTGTAGGAGAGGATGGGCAGCTCTTTCCTGTATCCTATTGGAGGGTAGAGTGAGTAGGAGAGGATGCACAGCTCTTACCCATAACCTATTGGAGGGCAGGGTGAGTAGGAGAGGATGCGGCGCTCTTCCCCCTATCCTAGTGGAGGGCAGGGTGAGTAGGAGAGGATGCACAACTCTTCCCGTATCCTATTGGAGGGCAGGGGGTGTAGGAGAGGATGGGCAGCTCTTTCCTGTATCCTATTGGAGGGTAGAGTGAGTAGGAGAGGATGCACAGCTCTTACCCATAACCTATTGGAGGGCAGGGTGAGTAGGAGAGGATGCACAACTCTTCCCGTATCCTATTGGAGGGCAGGGAGTGTAGGAGAGGATGGGCAGCTCTTTCCTGTATCCTATTGAAGGGCAGAGTGAGTAGGAGTGGATGCACAGCTCTTCCCTGTATCCTATTGGTGGGCAGGGTGAGTAGGAGAGGATGCGCAGCTCTTCCCTGTATCCTAGGAGGGCAGGGTGAGTAGGAGAGGATGCGCAGCTCTTCCCCGTATCCTATTGGAGGGCAGGGTGAGTAGGAGAGGATGCACAGCTCTTCCCTGTATCCTAATGGAGGGCAGGGTAAGTAGGAGAGGATGCCCAGCTCTTCCCTGTATCCTATTGGAGGGCAGGGTAAGTAGGAGAGGATGCACAGCTCTTCCCTGTATCCTAATGGAGGGCAGGGTAAGTAGGAGAGGATGCCCAGCTCTTCCCTGTATCCTATTGGAGGGCAGGGTGAGTAGGAAAGGATGTGCAGCTCTTCCCTGTATCCTATTGAAGGGGAGGGTGAGTAGGAGAGGATGTGCAGGTCTTCCCGGTATCCTATTGGAGGGAAGGGCGAGTAGGAGAGGATGTGCAGCTCTTCCCTATATCCTATTGGAGGGCAGGGTGAGTAGGAAAGGATGCACAGCTCTTGCCTTTATCCTATTGGAGGGCAGGGTGAGTAGGAGAGGATGCGCAGCTCTTCCCTATTTCCTATTGGTGTGGAGGGTGAGTAGGAGAGGATGTGCAGCTCTTCCCTGTATCCTATTGGAGGGCATGGTGAGTAGGAGAGGACGTGCAGCTCTTCCCTGTATCCTATTGGAGGGCAGGGTGAGTAGGAGAGGATGCAAGCTCTTCCCTGTATCCTATTGGAGGGGAGGGGGTGTAGGAGAGGATGCGCAGCTCTTTCATGTATCCTATTGGAGGACAGGGTGAGTAGGAGAGGATGCGCAGCTCTTCCCTGTATCCTATTGGAGGGCAGGGGTGTAGGAGAGGATGCGCAGCTCTTCCCTGTATCCTATTGGAAGGCAGGGTGAGTAGGAGAGGATGTGCAGCTCTTCCCTGTATCCTATTGGAGGGCAGGGTGAGTAGAAGAGGATGCACAGCTCTTCCCTGTATCCTATTGGAGGGCAGGCGGTGTAGGAGAGGATGTGCAGCTCTTTCCTGTATCCTATTGGAGGGCAGGGTGAGTAGGAGAGGATGCGCAGCTCTTCCCTGTATCCTATTGGAGGTCAGGCGGTGTAGGAGAGGATGTGCAGCTCTTTCATGTATCCTATTGGAGGGCAGGGTGAATAGGAGAGGATGCGCAGCTCTTCCCTGTATCCTATTGGAGGGCAGGGTGAGTAGGAGAGGATGCGCAGCTCGTCCCTGTATCCTATTGGGGGGCAGGGTGAGTAGGAGAGGATGCGCAGCTCTTCCCTGTATCCTATTGGAGGGCAGGGTGAGTAGGAGAGGATGCGCAGCTCTTCCCTGTATCCTATTGGAGGGCAGGGTGAGTAGGAGAGGATGCGCAGCTCGTCCCTGTATCCTATTGGGGGGCAGGGTGAGTAGGAGAGGATGCGCAGCTCTTCCCTGTATCCTATTGGAGGGCAGGGTGAGTAGGAGAGGATGCGCAGCTCTTCCCTGTATCCTATTGGAGGGCAGGGTGAGTAGGAGAGGATGCACAGCTCTTCCCTGTATCCTATTGGAGGGCAGGGTGAGTAGGAGAGGATGCACAGCTCTTCCCCGTATCCTATTGGAGGGTAGGGTGAGTAGGAGAGGATGCGTAGCTCTTCCCCGTATCCGATTGGAGGGCAGGGTGAGTAGGGGAGGATGCGCACCTCTTCCCCGTATCCTATTGGAAGGCAGGGTGAGTAGGAGACGATGCGCAGCTCTTCCCCGTATCGTATTGGAGGGCAGGGTGAGTAGGAGAGGATGCGCAGCTCTTTCATGTATCCTATTGGAGGGCAGGGTGAGTAGGAGAGGATGCACAGCTCTTCCCTGTATCCTATTGGAGGGCAGGGTGAGTAGGAGAGGATGCGCAGCTCTTTCCTGTATCCTATTGGAGGGCAGGGTGAGTAGGAGAGGATGCACAGCTCTTCCCTGTATCCTATTGGAGGGCAGGGTGAATAGGAGAGGATGCGCAGCTCTTCCCTGTATCCTATTGGAGGGCAGGGTGAGTAGGAGAGGATGCACAGCTCTTCCCTGTATCCTATTGGAGGGCAGGGTAAGTAGGAGAGGATGCACAGCTCTTCACTGTATCCTATTGGAGGGCAGGGTGAGTAGGAGAGGATGCGCAGCTCTTTCCTGTATCCTATTGGAGGGCAGGGGATGTAGGAGAGGACACTCAGCATTATCCCTGTATACCTATGATGTCTACATCTATTCCTCGTGGGACTCGTATTGGGTGAGCTGGGCCCACATGGGTCGGCTTTGGCTAAAATTAGGCCTGCTTTGGGTAATCTATCAATCACTTGAAATACTCTTTCCGTGTCAGTATGTAGCTACCCCAGCAAAAGAAACACTCTTCTTCTGGTAGTTTTTTTTTTTCGAAGGACGAACCCATTGTCTGCCAGGGTAGGTTATATATGTTTCTGGCGCAGGCAGGCTGTTGGAAACATATTCACATTTTCTTGTGAGGCAAGCCAGCACCTAACAACCCTTTCCCCTTTTCTGGGGTCGGCTTGCCCCATCCCATACCTGCAGTGTGTTGACCTTCCTTAACTTAGCTGTGCTCCGCTCAGCACTATTCCCCAGTGTGTAGCTGCTGTGCCACCTGTGTACCTCTGACCCCGCACCTCCTCCCTGCCTTTCCAGAGCTCTCGAGTTTCCTGGGGCCATGCGTGACATGGTCATCCAGTGACAAGGTCATCCAGTCCTGTTTTTCTTGGACTCGGTGTTTGTAGTTCTCCAAACTTCAAATGGAAACAACAAAAACTCCAAGTCCCGGAATAGAAGGGGAAATACAGGCTTGAATGGCCGCCTCATGCTTGGACACAGGAAACTTCAGAGTTCTGTCTAGCCTGTAATTAGTTTGCCATTAATTGCAGCTATTTGGAACATCCTCCCATTTACCTGAGGCCAGTTAGCCTCCAGCCAACTGTGGTTGCCCCCAACTACTCCCCCTGTGTTCTTGCATTGCTCGTTCCCATAGTTTTGCTGGGCCACACGCTTCCCTTAGCTCAGGGTTGTCCAACTTTAGGCATCGAAGGCTGGAATCCGGACTGGTTTCAGGATAATCCTCATTAATAATCATGAGGTACATTTGCATACACGGATTCTAAATGTATGCAAATGTTTTCTCATGAATATTAATCAGGGATATCCTGAAAACTCGTCAAGATTCTGCCCCTTTGGGCCTGGAATTAGACATCCCTGTGTTAGCTGTTATTGATTTGACCTCTGTTCTTAACTGTGATTGGTTTAAACCTCATGTTACCTTTGGTTAGTTTCACCTTTTTCTTTAGCTGTAATTGGTGTGTCTCTTTACTTGTAATTGCCGTGTGCATGCTGGCCATCTCTTATCTTCGACAGGTGTATTCCTGTTCCCTCGCTCCCTTGCAGTGGTGTCCCCATTCCCTGCCTCTAAAGCTGGTAAATCCCCCTTTTCTGAGATGTAAATGGTCTGTCCCTTTCTTGCACCTGGTAGCTATAGTTAGACATCCCGTTTCCATCTGCGCCAATGGTTTGGCGTCTTGTGTTAGCTGTAACTTTGAATTTCCCAGATTCGGCGACCCCTTCTTTTCATTTGACTTTGCCCCCCCCCCCAGTCCCCAGTTTTCCTTCCCCCTCATCTCACCTGAGTTTGGGTGAGTCCAAGCTGGGCTGCCAACTCCGCCCTCTCTGGCAGTGCCAGGTACTGCGCCTTCTGGAACCTCCTCTGCAGTGCTGCGAGCTGGTAACTGGAGTAGATAGTTCTAGGTTTGCGGATCTTTTTCGGTTTGCCGTTCACCATCCGCACTTCCGGCTCGGGCTCCTCCTTCACTGAAACTAAACAGAAAACACGGTCAACGGGCGGGCCTCTGGATTGGAGGAGCACAGGGAGCAGAATACACAAAGAGCATTCAATAGCAACACACCGTGAAGGGTGACCAGAAGGCCCCGTGTCAATGCGGGACTTGGAGACACTGGGTCACCCTGGCACAGTGTGCAGACCAGGGATTGGAGCACCACATTCGGACCCAGGTAGGTGGCAGGGCTGCGTAAACCCGCACTCCTGCATATCCATTGGCTGTAACAGTGAAAACATGGCAGGTACGGAGGCCTGCGTGGGACAGCAGACCGCAGTTCCTTCAGATGGAACACGCCTAAATGCTCCAGGGGGAAACAGGGAGTCAGGGTGTTTCAAGCATGTGCTGGCATTGGGCATGTATGCGGAAGATTGCAAGTTTCCAGAGATCATGTTGGGGAAGATTGCAAGTTTCCAGAGATCATGTAATGGGAAGATTGCAAGTTTCCAGAGATCGTGTATGGGGAAGATTGCAAGTTTCCAGAGATCGTGTATGGGGAAGATTGCAAGTTTCCAGAGATCATGTAATGGGAAGATTGCAAGTTTCCAGAGATCATGTAATGGGAAGATTGCAAGTTTCCAGAGATCGTGTATGGGGAAGATTGCAAGTTTCCAGAGATCGTGGATGGGGAAGATTGCAAGTTTCCAGAGATCGTGTATGGGGAAGATTGCAAGTTTCCAGAGATCGTGTATGGGGAAGATTGCAAGTTTCCAGAGATCATTTATGGGGAAGATTGCAAGTTTCCAGAGCTCATGTAATGGGAAGATTGCAAGTTTCCAGAGATCATGTAATGGGAAGATTGCAAGTTTCCAGAGATCATGTAAGGGGAAGATTGCAAGTTTCCAGAGATCATGTAAGGGGAAGATTGCAAGTTTCCAGAGATCATGTATGGGGAAGATTGCAAGTTTCCAGAGATCGTGTATGGGGAAGATTGCAAGTTTCCAGAGATCATTTATGGGGAAGATTGCAAGTTTCCAGAGCTCATGTAATGGGAAGATTGCAAGTTTCCAGAGATCATGTAATGGGAAGATTGCAAGTTTCCAGAGATCATGTAAGGGGAAGATTGCAAGTTTCCAGAGATCATGTAAGGGGAAGATTGCAAGTTTCCAGAGATCATGTAAGGGGAAGATTGCAAGTTTCCAGAGCTCATGTAATGGGAAGATTGCAAGTTTCCAGAGATCATGTAATGGGAAGATTGCAAGTTTCCAGAGATCATGTAAGGGGAAGATTGCAAGTTTCCAGAGATCATGTATGGGGAAGATTGCAAGTGTCCAGAGATCATGTATGGGGAAGATTGCAAGTTTCCAGAGATCATGTAATGGGAAGATTGCAAGTTTCCAGAGATCGTGTATGGGGAAGATTGCAAGTTTCCAGAGATCGTGTATGGGGAAGATTGCAAGTTTCCAGAGATCGTGTATGGGGAAGATTGCAAGTTTCCAGAGATCATGTAATGGGAAGATTGCAAGTTTCCAGAGATCATGTAATGGGAAGATTGCAAGTTTCCAGAGATCGTGTATGGGGAAGATTGCAAGTTTCCAGAGATCGTGGATGGGGAAGATTGCAAGTTTCCAGAGATCGTGTAATGGGAAGATTGCAAGTTTCCAGAGATCAGTGGGGATATGGGTGCTTTGTGCACTTACTCTACCATGCTCTCACCAGCTAAATGCACCAGTTGGACACTCCTTATCATTGTTTCGGGAGGATAGCTCAGGGGCAACGCGCTGAAGCAAGAAGATAACACAGGTTCGTTCCCCGGCCCTTGCTTAAAAACATCGTTATAAATAACCAATTAAAATTGCTTGAACCGGCGCGATGGGGCTGTTGTGGGAAATGTACGCAATGGCACGAACAGACAGGCAGCCCGAACCACGAAGGACGTGAGCCCACAATGCTCTGAGCAGAACCCCCAGAGATGAGAAATGTGCATACTGGAGCTTGCCAAATGATTAAGGGTGACCACATGGTGCATTCCTACAAAGAGACTCAGAGTGGAACTCAGGACAACACAAATAAAACATTCCCTAGATCCAGAGAGGAGGTCATGCAAGCAGCCACATGGACACAGCGATAGATGTCACTCACTCCATGCATGCACATACACACGACACATGTGAACAACACTTACACCAAATAGAGCTCCTGGCATGTACCAGTAGTACACGCACACAAAGTACAGTGCCCAACAGAGTACATGCAAAGAAAATTAAAGTTATAAACTTTAAAGATCGCACACATTAACGATCCATGTAATTCTCACAGAAATGCTTACACACACAGTGCGGGCCGCAAGGTTAAGCCACACACCATGGCACCCACCGTCCAGCATGTACAAACAGACACACACAGCCAGTAAGGGCAAAGGGCATTCATTGAATTGTTTGCACGGTTCAAATTGACTTTGCACTTTTTGCACAGTGCCATGAATCAGTGTTTGTGTCGGCAGTGCATTCACTTTGAACTGTGCAAGAAATTCCATGAATCGGGCCCAAAGCTCCTTGACACACTCACAGAGTACAGCACAGACAGGCTGACAAACACAGAGTAAAGACAAACACACGGTGCTGCTCACACGTGCTCTCAGCACTTGACAGACACGTTCAGAACACTTAACACACACCACATGACAGTCTCAGTGAAGTGAAAGCATCACAGGCGCAGTCCCGCACACAGTCGCAGAGTGCATGGCTGACAGACTCAAGTAAAGCCCCGGCTCGTTCACTGCGAGAGCCCCACACACACCTGAAACACGGACACGCACTACCAAGGACAGACAGACACACGCACACGGGGCTTACTGCAGACACACACGTGAGACAACAATGAACCTCGCGACAGCCCACTCGCAAACGCATGGGACTGACACGCATGTTGACATGCCCTGACAGGCGCGTGCACCAACACACGGATGAAACAGGCGGGGCAAGCGGAGACTGGCATTAAAAACGGCCGGGAATGCGGACAACTAAACAAAACACACGTTACTCGGTTCACTCCCCAAAATCACTTGTTGGCAGATCACACTGGGTGTCAGGGGTGATGTGCAGGTCATAACAATACCACCATTTGCCTCACACCCCCTCCCCATCCAGACAACACCAAAGGGGCGTTCTGGAGACCTTGTGTTTGATGCCTAGTGAAGAAATGCGGTGATGAGTAAAGGGAAAGGGCTCGGGTCTCTCCAGTAAATTGTGTCACAGCAGCTTTCAAAACACAACCAGATGACGTCAAATAACGGAAAATGGTGGTTTCGGAAGGCACTAGCCATGCCTAAATCTCAAATGAATATTCCCTGTAAGGCAGGGGGGCTTCAAGCCCACTGACTACAACATGGGCACGTGACAGCCATATCTCTACGTGGAGGCGTTACCAGAAACAAGGGTGCGTGCCTTTTATTTCAAGGCGACGAGTGAATGCATGCAACCTTCATCGAACCCATACAATATGCCAACTTTAGTTCAAATGAAAGCGGGCAAGGGCATTTTATCACGGCATCAAGGGTTTGTGAGGGCATTTTATCATGGCATCAAGGGTTTGTGAGGGCATTTTATCACGGCATCAAGGGTTTGTGAGGGCATTTTATCACGGCATCAAGGGTTTGTGGGGGCATTTTATCACGGCATGAAGGGTTTGTTTAAACCGATGACAGCAAGTTTCAAGTGATGATGAGCAGAGAAGATGCAGAGCTCTGTACTTAAAGGCCCGGCCAGGCGGAAGCTGTGGGGGGTGGGGGTCGGGGTGGGGGGCTAGGTCAGGTAACAGCTGAAATATGAAGGCTGCACATCTGGCACACTGGACTCGGAGACAGGCCTAGCTCGGAAACCAGGAAAGAGGCAGGCGAGGCCTATGCAGTGGGAGGCAGCTCTGTGCTTCGCCTCTCCCGCTCCACTGGCTCCATTTCGTTCCTTTTTCCTCTGTCCCCTCGTCCGCCCTCCCCCACCCTCTGTAGTTCTCTACCTCATCTCTCTTCTTTTACACCATGCCTTCTCGAAACACCCATCCAAGTCACACCTTGGCCCCCCAGGCCGGCCTCGCTTCTGTTTCTCCCCCGCCATTTTACTCGCTCTCCCCGTCTGTTTGAAACCTGGGTCTCTGGTCCGTAAATGCCCACAGGCTCGGACTGGCCCATGGGGCGATACCCGTCAGGCCAGCGCGGCCTGTTTGTGGGCCGACGTCGGTGGGCGTGTTACCGCGCCCCTGCCTGCGGCCCATCCCAGCACAAGGATTGGAATATATAACAAGGATGGGGGCGATACCGCGCCAGCCAACAGCACTTCTCCTGTTGTGTAATTCAGCACAACACGAAAAACGGAGCGACACAAACCGTACCCCGCGGATTCCACGGAGGGGCTCCCGTGGGACGAGCTCTGCTTCTCTCTGCTTTTTTCACACTTTCTCTGGTCGCCCCGCGCTGCCTTCGGGTTTTTTCAACAACCATCCTTGTTATAACCTACCGGCTTACGCATATTTTACCGTCCTTCGTACTTACAATCCTACTTATATCTTACCATCCTCGTTACATCTTACAACCCTTCTTATACCCTACATCCTTGTTATCTCCTACAATCCGACTTATATCATACCATCGTCATTATATCTGACAACCCTTCTTATCTCCTTGTTATATATTATCATCCTTGTTCTATCCTACCACCCTAGTTATCTTGCCACCCTTCTTATATCCTGCCACCCCTGTTTTATCCTACAACCGTTTATCTTACCATCCTTGTCATATCTTGCCATCCTTGTTCTATCCTACCACCCTAGTTATCTTATCATCCTTGTCATATCCTTCCATGCTTGTTATATCTTACCATCCTTGTTATATCCTGTCATCCCTGTTCTATCCTGCCATCCTTGTTCTATCCTACCACCCTAGTTATCTTACCATCCTTGTCATATCCTTCCATCCTTGTTCTATCCTACCACCCTAGTTATCTTACCATCCTTGCTCTATCTTGCCATCCTTGTTATATCTTACCATCCTTGTCATATCCTACCATCCTTGTTCTATCCTACCACCCTAGTTATCTTACCATCCTTGTCATATCCTTCCATCCTTGTTCTATCCTACAACCCTAGTTATCTTACCATCCTTGTTATATCCTGTCATCCCTGTTCTATCCTACCATCCTTGTTCTATCCTACCACCCTAGCTATCTTACCATCCTTGTCATATTCTTCCATCCTTGTTCTATCCTACCACCCTAGTTATCTTACCATCCTTGTTCTATCTTGCCATCCTTGTTATATCCTGCCATCCTTGTTCTATCCTGCCATCCTTGTTCTATCCTTCCATCCTTTTTATATCCGTCCATCCTTGTTCTAGCCTACCACCCTAGTTATTTTACCACCCTTGTTCTATCTTGCCATCCTTGTTATATCCTGCCATCCTGGTTCTATCCTACAACCCTAGTTATCTTACCATCCTTGTCATATCCTTCCATCCTTGTTCTATCCTACCACCCTTGTCCTATCCTTCCATCCTTGTTCTATCCTTCCATCCTTTTTATATCCTGCCATCCTTGTTCTAGCTTGCCACCCTCCTCTTCGTGTCCTTTAGTCCGCCCCTTTCGTTCATGGGTTTCCTGACTCTCCTGCTTCTATCGTCCTCTCTTCGGCATCCCTCATTCTGTTCTTTGATCGCCCAGGTCCTTCTTTACCTCCCTCTCTTTCCGTGTCCCTTTCATTGTGCGCTCTTTCCAGTCACTTTACTTTTTCATGTCTCCGCTTTGTGTCTCTCCGCTCCTCTGATCCTCCACCAGGCTCCTCATACACATTATTCCATCCCTAGATTTCCCAGCATGCACTCTTCCCCCCTTGCCTTTACCCCCCCCCTAGCCCCCTCCAGCTCATCTACCTGTCTACATGCATGAGTCCAGTACTTTGATGGGCTGCTGATCTGTGCCCAGCTTGAATTCTCTGACTGTTCGGTGGAGTTTCTCCTCTCAGCACAGGCTTTGGCGTTGGTATATATTACATATATATATATATATACACACACACACAGACACATAAAACTGCCATGTGTGGTTAGTCGAACATCTAATAAGTAAAACTACAAATCAGGAACACAGACAGGCCCAGATAACAGGGCATTTAAGGAAGGGGCAATTTAAGCTGTAATGCTGTCATGTTTTTCAAAAGCTCCATTCCATCCCTGCCTGAGGGAGCGGAGAAATTCCACCAACACTTGCAAATAAGCAAAATAAATGACTTTGTTAGCCCAATTAAGGAATCGACTTGTTTTATTTTGGTTCAACATTTTACTCATATATGAAGTACCTACATTTGTACTAAAAGAATAGCATGGATAACAACAGAAAGAACGTACATTTTACATTGGACATGCATTAAGTACATACTTGATATCTAAGTTGGGTTTTAGATGTTGGAAAAAATGCCTTAAAGGTTTTGCTTTGTATAACCATTAATAGCCAATAAAAATTAAAAAAACAAATATGTATATATAGGAATTGGCCAAATACCACAAAAGCGTCCAAATAACCAGATACATATCATTTGCAGGCCTAATGAAGCTACTGACGTGTTGTTTTCTTTTGTTTCAACGCTTCATAGACATGTATGTGTGTATGTGCGGCATCTCTTCACCTCTCGCATGTTAATATTGTTTCTCTCGTTCCTGTTCCCAGAATTCTCTCCCTTGTGCTATTTATATTTGGTTGCTTAAAGTGTGGGCTTAGCCCAAACGGAGCGCTGTAGAGGGTGTGTGTGGGCCTAGCTCGAGTGCAGCGGAGCACTGTAGAGGGTGTGTGCGAGCCTAGCTTGAGCACAGCGGTGTGATGTAGAGGGTGTATGCAGGCCTAGCTCGAGCGGAGCGCTGTAGAGGGTGTGTGTGGGCCTAGCTCGAGTGCAGCGGAGCGCTGTAGAGGGTGTGTGCGAGCCTAGCTTGAGCACAGCGGTGTGATGTAGAGGGTGTATGCAGGCCTAGCTCGAGCGGAGCGCTGTAGAGGGTGTGTGTGGGCCTAGCTCGAGTGCAGCGGAGCGCTGTAGAGGGTGTGTGCGAGCCTAGCTTGAGCACAGCGGTGTGATGTAGAGGGTGTATGCAGGCCTAGCTCGAGCGGAGCGCTGTAGAGGGTGTGTGTGGGCCTAGCTCGAGTGCAGCGGAGCGCTGTAGAGGGTGTGTGCGAGCCTAGCTTGAGCACAGCGGGGTGATGTAGAGGGGGTATGCAGGCCTAGCTCGAGCGGAGCGCTGTAGAGGGTGTATGCGAGCCTAGCTCGAGCGCAGCGGAGCGCTGTAGAGGGTGTGTGCGAGCCTAGCTTGAGCACAGCGGGGTGATGTAGAGGGCGTATGCAGGCTTAGCTCGAGCGGAGCGCTGTAGAGGGTGTGTGCGGGCCTAGCTCGAGCGGAGCGGAGCATTGTAGAGGGTGTGTGCGAGCCTAGCTTGAGCACAGCGGGGTAATGTAGAGGGGGTATGCAGGCCTAGCTCGAGCAGAGCGCTGTAGAGGGTGTATGCGGGCCTAGCTCGAGCGGAGCGGAGCGCTGTAGAGGGTGTGTGCGAGCCTAGCTTGAGCACAGCGGGGTAATGTAGAGGGGGTATGCAGGCCTAGCTCGAGCGGAGCGCTGTAGAGGGTGTATGCGGGCCTAGCTCGAGCGGAGCGGAGCGCTGTAGAGGGTGTGTGCGAGCCTAGCTTGAGCACAGCGGGGTGATGTAGAGGGGGTATGCAGGCCTAGCTCGAGCGGAGCGCTGTAGAGGGGGTATGCAGGCCTAGCTCGAGCGGAGCGCTGTAGAGGGTGTATGCGGGCCTAGCTCGAGCGCAGCGGAGCGCTGTAGAGGGTTGTGCGAGCCTAGCTTGAGCACAGCGGTGTGATGTAGAGGGTGTATGCAGGCCTAGCTCGAGCGGAGCGCTGTAGAGGGTGTATGCGGGCCTACCTCGAGCGCAGCAGAGCGCTGTAGAGGGTGTGTGCGAGCCTAGCTTGAGCACAGCGGGGTGATGTAGAGGGTGTGTGCGAGCCTAGCTTGAGCACAGCAGGGTGATGTAGAGGGGGTATGCAGGCCTAGCACGAATGGAGAGCTGTAGAGGGTGTATGCGGGCCTAGCTCGAGCGCAGCGGAGCGCTGTAGAGAGTGTGTGCGAGCCTAGCTTGAGCACAGCGGTGTGATGTAGAGGGTGTATGCAGGCCTAGCTCAAGCGGAGCGCTGTAGAGGGTGTGTGCGGGCCTAGCTCGAGTGCAGCGGAGCATTGTAGAGGGTGTGTGCGAGCCTAGCTTGAGCACAGCGGGGTGAAGTAGAGGGTGTATGCAGGCCTAGCTCGAATGGAGCGCTGTAGAGGGTGTATGCGGGCTTACCTCGAGCGCAGCAGAGCGCTGTAGAGGGTGTGTGCGAGCCTAGCTTGAGCATAGCAGGGTGATGTAGAGGGTGTGTGCGGGCCTAGCTCGAGCGCAGCGGAGCACTGTAGAGGGTGTGTGCGAGCCTAACTTGAGCACAGCGGGGTGATGTAGAGGGTGTATGCTGGCCTAGCTCGAGCGGAGCTCTGTAGAGGCTGTGTGAGGGCCTAGCTTGAGCGGAGCACTGTAGAGGGTGTGTGCTAGCCTAATTCGAGCACTATAGAGGGTGTGTGTGGGCCTAGCTCGAGCACAGAGGAGAGCTGTAGAGGGTGTGTGCGGGCCTAGATCGAGCACAGAGGAGAGCTGTAGAAGGTGTGTGCGGGCCTAGATCGAGCACAGAGGAGAGCTGTAGAGGGTGTGTGCGGGCCTAGATCGAGCACAGAGGAGAGCTGTAGAGGGTGTGGGTAGCAAGCATTTGAGCTGCCATCTCTTGGTATTAACTGCCTCTTGAATACTCCCCCCCACCCCGCACCCCGTCCCTCCGCCACTGTTTGTTGATTCTGTCTCTGTGTCTTTCATCTTTTTATCCAATAGCTTTCTGTTTTCTTCTGTCTTTTAATTCCTCATCTCTCTCTGTCTGGGTCAGTAGCTCCCTCGCCTTTGATGTAATACATGTTTTCTTGTTCTCGGTTTCCTCTTCCAACCCATTTATTTTTCTTTTCATTATTCCGCCTTTATTTTTAACTGTATCGCGATGTCAATATCGATGTTTCGCCTTCTGTCTGGGTATTATTTCATATATATATATACCTCGTTCTCTTCCTCTCTCGCCAGAGAGAGAAAATACACGAATAAAAGAAAACAAGATTTTGAATTCGTGAAGTAACGAAAACTAGAGCCGAAATAAAAAGAAATGGATAGGAAGAGAAACTCGTCTTTCTTTCTTGCCGTCTCTCTCTCTATATCTATGTATTGCAGGCGCTGTAAGAGCACTCTGGTGATGGCCGGGCGCAGTATACATATTCGATAACACAATATATATATATATATATATATATATATGGAAATAGAGACTATTCCGTCCCCGGCGGCACCTCCTTTCACCCTCCGCCCGTATGTCACCGCACTCCCCCTTCCTGCCCTCTCTCTTCTCGGGTCCGCTTCTCTTTTGTCCTTCCCGGTTGCCGTTGTTTCCGCCGGTCTTGGCTCGAGCTGCACGGGTGTCCGCCTCGCCCAGGCTTCTGTTGTCTGGTCGCTTTCTCGATATTTGCTCTCCCCCGGCTTCTCTTTTCTCCTCCTGTTTTCCCTGTTTTGGCCCTCACTCCTGTGCGCTGCTCCTCCTTTCATGCTGTTATATCTGGGATTTGAGTTTGTTTCACAGCTGTGCCCCCTGCAGTGCCCACGGCCATACAGCGGCCCCCCTTATCGCCGCTTGGATGCCTTAGTTCGTTTCGTGTCTCTTTGGTGGCACGGACACATGTTATGTTCCATGCGCTGTCACGTGCATAGCGCACCGCTGCCCCTGGCAAGGACTTTCGGCACCCCTTTCTCCTCGATCCGAGGGTCATCTATGTAAAGTCACGGGGTGCGCGAGGACACACGATCACACACCCGACGATCACACCCCACCCGCTTTTGTTTGAGCGGCAGGTCCTCGCATTTATGCTTTTCGCTGCGTGTTCCCCAGTGTGGACACACTGTCTGGGGTTTCGGGGTGCAAGGCTCCCGATACTGGATTCGTGAACAGAGGGTATGGGTCAACATGTCACGACTTCCGGCCTTAGGGGTCAGCCCACGACCTCACACAGACCTGAACCCACGCAACAGGTCATCTACTACCACTCAGAAACCTATAAGCCTGGCGAGGGCACCGCTTCCTGGGCAGAGACTGAATCCAGCCTCGTATAACCGCAGAGACATGCATGTGCCCGGCCGCTTAAAGACTGGCTCCTGACCCCACGGAGATAGGATCTTGCCCACCCAGAGGTCGGATTCCGCTCCGTCCGAGGCAGACTAACGAGACCACGAGAATCCTCAGATGGGACCACGAGAGACAGGCCACAGGTGCGGGTTCACGCAAAGACCGACCCCGGACCCTCGGTGACAGACACCGGCCCTACAGACGTCGACCACACACTGTGCGTGACAAACCCCCGACCCTACGGGCACGGAATCCCGGACCCTCAGTGTCAGAGCCCCGACACGGAGTCCTGGGCCCTCGGTGAGAGAAAGCGTCCCTACAGAGACAGGTCCCAGAACCCTCGGTGACAGACCCCGGACCCTACAGAAGTGGACCACAGACCGTGCGTGGCAAACCCCCGGCCCTACAGAGACGGACTCCCCGGCCCTCAGTGTCAAACCCCCGACCCTACAGAGACAGTCTCCTGCTCCCTCGGTGACAGACACCGGCCCCACAGAGACAGGCTCCTGAGCCCTCCTAAAAGACCCCTGGACCCACATAGCCAGGCTCCTGAACCCTCGGAATAAACCTCTCCTGAACCCATAGACGCAGGCCGACCTCTGACCCACTCGGGGACAGGTTCCTCTGCCCAGTGACGGGGACAGACTCCTCAGCCATCATTGGAGGCGGACTCGAGAAGCGGCAAGTCGCGAAAACTGGAAAAACAACAGCCCGAGCCTCAGAAACTGACATCCGCGCGGCCCCACCCCCTCCCCGCCCGAGGCAGCTCCCGGCTCCCCTGTGCCATCAACAGAAACCCCAGTGCCAGCGCAAACAAGCGGCCCGGCAGCCGGCAACCAGGGCCTGCGCCCGGCTATAACATTCGCCCATTCGCTGCTCCTCCTTTCACCATGTTTCTCCCACCTTGCGCCCGCTCCCACACTCCCTGCCTTCTCCCCCCCTCTTTTCTATCTCCCCCCTCTGTCCTCTCTATCTCCTCGTATTCCTTTCTCTCCCCTCCCTCTCTCCTCCGTGCCTCGTGACCCCATTCGTGTGCATCTCCCTTCCCTCCTTTCCATAATTTTTTTTCTATTTCGTTCCCACCCATCTCTCTATTTCATAATGTCTTAATGCCCTCGTGTTATATAATAACCCTCTTCGCGTGTCTGTCAACCTATCTACCCACCTACCTGTCTACCCACCTACCTGTCTATCTATCTACCTGTCTATCTATCTACCTGTCTATCTACCTGTCTATCTATCTACCTGTCTATCTATCTATCTATCTATCTATCTATCTATCTGTCTGTCTGTCTGTCTGTCCACCCATCTCTTTGCTCTGCGCTGCTGCGCCTTTCATCCCCGCGCCTCTCGCATTCGCCCCCGTGGCCCCCCGGCTCCTTACCTGGCTCCTGCACCGCCATCGCCGGCTCCCGGTAGTGCCCGTACTGACGGTAGCTGCCGCCATAGGGGTAGTCGGACTTGGGGGAGTAGGTCCCCGGGCCCCCCAGGCCGTTGAGGTTGAACTGGTGGTACGGGTAGTGGTGGTTGATGGGCTGCGGGTAGGGCTGGCTCTGGAAGTAGTCGTGGGGGCTATGGGTGCCCCCATGGGTGCTGTAGTAGCCCAGGTCGGTGGCCGAGGACTCGGGCAAGGTGGGGGAGTCCTTGGAGGCCGCGTGGCAGCTCAGGGAACTGGACAAGTCGGTCAAGACGGTGCTCATCTTCCCGTGGAAGCCCCCGCTCGTGGGGGTCCTGCTGCCCGCAAAGGGTCGCTTGGGGGCGGGTCCGAGCGTCTGGACTCAAGGGGCGCTTAGATCAGCATCCTTTCCTCTCGAGGAGCTGCTGGGAAACCCACCTGACTTCTCGGCGGGGTCTGCTGCTGGGCAGGGCCTGCGGATGGCAGCTGCGTTCTGTTCAGAGCTCTCGGTGGCTGTTAACAGCGCTCCGCCTGGCTTCTCGGAGCTTTCCCGGCTTCTCGGAGCTACTTGCGGCGTCTCCGAGCTTCAGCTGGTTTCTCAAAGCTCCCCCGGGTATCTTAGCCCCTGCCTCTGATATTTCCTAAGCAGGGGTAGTCCTGCTTTCACCGAGCGCCTTCCCGGAACTCCTCTTGGCTTCTCTCACAGAGCACCCCGAGACTTCTCCTCAGAGCTCTGCAGGGAGCTCCCCCAATGCACCTAAAAGTTCCGGGTCGGAGCTCCTCCTGGCTCCCCTGAGCTCCTCTTCCTTTCTCGGCTTCGGCTGCCGGAGCTCCTCTCGGCTTCCAAGAGTTCCAGCTGGCGTCTCGGCCCGTGGCTCCCCCCGGGCGCTGCGCTTTTGGCGTCGGCGGGCTCCCCGTCTTCCTGTCTCCTGGTGCCTGGGAAGAGCCTGCTACTTTCTGGCAGCCCGCGCCTGCTGCTTCTGCGCTCTGTCCTGCGCTGCTCCTCCTCCTCCTGAGAGCTCCTCTCAGCTCGTTCCTCCCAGCAGAGTGTCTCGCCGCCCAGCAGCACGGCCCGCTTAAAGCCTTTAATTATGGTGCAGGGAAGGAGGGTGGCCCTGGATTCCTATTGGCTCCAGAAATATTGCCTGGAAGGCAAAACAAAGATTTTTTTTTCTCTTCACCCACTCATCTCCTCTCTTTCTTGTCGGCTCTGTTTTTTTAAAAACTCAGCCTCCCGTCCGTTGGGCAAAAGAGAACTCGTTTTTTATGTTGTAAATTCTGTGCTCTTTCCCTGAAAGAAACAGGGCTTTGGGAAACTTTGCGCGCCCGCTCCTGGCGCAGAAATGCGGGATCTCCCGTTCTTTATCTCGCGGGCAGTTTGGGTCTGTCAGTGGGGTGCGAATTAGTGTGGAGTTTAAATAATCCCCCACCCTGACCTCCAGGCATGCTTAGCCCCCCGCCCCCACCCCCTCCCACCGTCCGCACCTCCAGGCGCTGCTCCGGCGCTGCGGCCCCTCCCCTGACAGACCCGCTGTCTCTGCCAGTGAATGCCCTTTCAGTGTACAGTGACCCCCCACCCCCCCCCCACCCCCAGGCGCCCCATTCAGGGCGGCCTGCGTGTCTGCTGGGGGGCATCGGAGGACGGCCTTTGCTCGCCTCTCCTCCGTTTATGGGCTGGGTGGGGTCCGCGATTCATTCTCGTCACACCCGTTGAAGGGGAACTGTGTGTGCCGGCTGTCAGAGGCCATCAGCACAGCAGGGCCCTGGGGCCAGGGCCCGCCGGAGCTCACCTGGCGGCCGCCGGGGCGTGGGAGAGCGCGCTGCCGCACGGGTTGAGCAGGGAGTACCCACGAGAAATGCCCCTAGAAACAAGCAGAGGCTAACTACTTATCTAGTCACCATCCACGTGCATAAGCTATCCATCTTTCTTTCTACGCACCTCCCATATGCACCATCTATTATGCACTTCCCATATGCACTATCTAGCTGTGCACCCCATATGCATGATCTACCTATTTATGCACCTCCCGTATGCACTATCTAGCTATGCACCTCCCATATGTACTATCTATCCATCTCCCATATGCACTATCCATCTATGCAACTCTAATATGCACTATCTATGCACCTCATATATGCACTATCTATGTCTATCTATGCACCTCTCATATGCAGAATCATCTATGCACCTCACCTATGCAATTCTAATATGCACTGTCTATGCACCTCCCATATGCACTATGTACCTCCCATATGCTCAATCTACACATCTCCCATATGCACTATCTATGCAACTCCCATATGCACTATGTACCTCCCATATGCTCAATCTACACATCTCCCATATGCACTATCTATGCAACTCCCAAATGCACTATCTTGCTATGCACCTCCCATATGCGCTATCTATGCACCCCCATATGCACTATGTATGTGCCTCCCATATGCACTATCTATATCGATATATGCACCTCCCATAGTCACTTTATATGCACCTCCCATATGCACGGTCTATATCTATCTATGCACCTTCAATATGCACTATCTATGCATCTCCCATATGCTCTAGCCATCTCCCACATGCACTCTCTATGCACCTCTCTTATGCACTGTATATGCACCTCCCATATGCACCATCTAGGTATGTACCTCCCATATGCACTATCTATGCACCTCCCATATGCACTGTCTATCTATACGCCTCCCCTATGCACTTTCTATGCACGTCCCATACGCACTATCTATCCATCTATGCACCTCCCTTATGCACAACATATCTATCTGTGCATATTCTATATGCACTATTTATCTTTCCATCTGTCTGTGCACCTCCCTTATGCACTCTTATGCACTATCTATCTATGCACGTGCCATATGCACTATCTATCCATCTAACTATGCGCCTCTCTTATGCACTACATACCTATCTGTGCTTCGCCCATATGTACTATTTATCTATCACCTATCTGTGCACCCCCTCTATCTATCTATCTATGCATCTCCGATATTCACTATCTATTTATGCACCTCCCATATGCATTGCACTATCTATCTATCCTTCGACGCAGCTCCCTTATGCACCATATACCTATCTATTTACCTGCGCCCAGATACAGCTCCTCCTGTCTGGCTCCTAGTGGATTAGTGCGTTATAAATACACATATTTAAAATTCAATTCCATCTATCCATTCATCCATCTATCCAACTATCTATGCACCACCTTTAAGCTCTATCTAACTGTGCACCATTCTGTGTCTAGAAGTGTATTTACCTGTGTATGCACCACCACTTCTATCTACCTACTTCTGTTTCTTCTACATCTCTAGTCCTCCATCAACATCTATCTGTCTCTCTATCTGTCTCTCTATCTGCCTGCCTATCTATCTATCTATCTATCTATCTATCTATCTATCTATCTATCTATCTATCTATCTATCTATCTATCTATCTATCTATCTCTCTCTCTCTCTCTCTATCTATCTATCTATCTATCTATCTATCTATCTATCTATCTATCTATCTATCTATCTGCCTGTCTATCTATCTATCTGTCTATCTGGGTATTGGAAACTGCATACCCCTATCCCTCCCTATACGCAGGTACGCAGGGCCTGTCGCTGGTGATACAGGATGCTTGAGCCGCACAGTGCATTTGCACTAAAGAAATACACGATTCTTTGGCGATCGTGCGGCGTCAAATCGGAGAGCAGGGCTGGCATGAATGCCCTCTCCGCATATACAGCTCTTGTCTGTGTGCCAGCAGTGACCGGGCAGCCCTCGCCCTCGTGCAGGGTCATTATGTACGCGGGAGCAGGATGCAGCGAACTCGGTAACACGATTCGCATTTGAAGTTTTAGCTTTGCCAAAGCTTTAAAACGCATATGTTGCTTCTCTTTGGATGTGGGCAGTGGTAGAAGTATACAGGAAAAAGTAGTGGAACTGTGGTCTCGGCAGGGAAGAGGGTAGGCGGAAGCATAGTGCACCGTGTGACAAGGTGTTGCAGCCGGGGCAATGCACCACTCTAAGTGACTAGTAGCTAAGGCTGCTCTTACAAATGTACACTTGCAGAGGGACATGAATGGACAACTCCTCTGTATAGAATGGTGAATATGGTCGTAAAAAGTAGAGGGAAGGTAAACAGAAACACATTTAACTAGTAGAACACCGGTCCCAACCGTTCCCACTCACTTCGATCACTGGATGTGGGGTGGGAGTTCATTTTAAGTAGCAGATCTCCAACTACTATGTTACCCTGAGTTTGCATCTTGATGCACAGACAAGTTATGTGTGGCAGTCTTATGCCGTTTATTAACCTCCAATGCAAAACGAGATCGGAAAAAGATCAAGGAGTACTCGGGAACGGGTCAGGGGAAAGCTGGATCTGTAAATATTAAAGGCCCGGCTATCCTGCCCTCAACTACCTGAACTGAAGCATGGGGTCTCTTATACGCCCCATGCAGCGATTCGCCCACTTCTTTAAAAACGCACCGCCCCATAAATCACAGGGGAGGTCCCAGGTCAGATGATGTGAGCCAGTATTGCAAAGCTCTCTTCTGACCCCAAGTGGCTAAGACTGGTATTGCTGGGCGCCCAGTGAGCGTTGCTAAGCAGGCTCGCTGCTGTGAGTGTTTTTCCTTTGGGAAGGAACTTGTCTCAGGCCTGCCCCACCGAGTTGCACTCCTCTGCCAAAAGAACATTTCACAAGACTTGGCGTTTTTCATGTGCCCCCCCACCTTACCTCCCACAAACCTGCTTTTTCAGGCCTACCCGTCGCCAAGGAAGATTAACACAGTCGGGTATATGTTAGCTGAAGTAGGAGCAGCGCCCCTTCCACCTCCTTTTCTGGTACAAGGAATCTTTCAAATAAGGTGGTTCGGCTTTAGATTTGTAAAGCTCTCTCCTGCCATCTTGTGGTTAAGAGGAGTATTGCGGATTTCGTGCGAATTTGAGGTTCGTGAGAGCCACACAAGGAACGTGATGCACAAGGTCTGTTCTTGAGGACTTTTTAAAAAGTTGATAGTGCAATTGGTTAATTAAAACCTTATACACTTTGTAAAAATACATTCAACCAAAGATAATTTACAAATATATATACATTATTTAATTACATATCATTTCATACAAAACTTCAATAAAACCGACACATCAATATTGATACATTCCTAATCTACAAACAAAAGTTAAAGGAAAAGAAAAGGAACATTTATTAAAATCACTTCTCATTAAAATTACTATATCTACCCCCATGTTTCATTCACATTTATTTTACTGGGTTTTACCATTGATACATAATTCTTCCCATCAGCTGGCACACGTACTTATAATTTTCTTCCATATATAGTATGCTGCGGCAATATAAACCAGAGTGTCAGCCATGTAGATTGTCGACCAGAACTAGTCAGTAGTTATCATTCTTGGATCACTTACTAAGTCCTTGTAACACCATTCCTGCAGATCTAAACAGGCAGTTAATACACGTCTGCCTGTCGCAGAGAGATCGACACAGGCAGACGTCTCTCTGCGACAGTCAGACAGTTAATACACGTCTGCCTGTCCCGATCTCTCTGCGACAGTCAGACAGTTAATACACGTCTGCCTGTGTCGATCTCTCTGCGACAGTACCAACACACTCTTCTGTAGGTATTCCAGTCCAGGCTCCCGCATACACATTACATGGAAGGATATTAAATCGCAATTGAATGATAAATCTGGTGAACAGGGACGTCATTTCACCAAAATGACAGGGCTAGCGGAAGTGACATCAGTGATGTCATTTGACCCCACCCCAAAGTGAGATCACGGGAAGCGATGGAACACGACCTTTCATGCCGTGACAAAACAGGGGGCATCTCAGGGGCAACACGCTCGCCTTGGAAGCAAGGCGACAGAGCAACACAGTTTTGATCCCCGGGTCTGTGCTTTGAAATCTCTGGGTATTAAGCACGTTATAAATAACCAATTACAATTACAATTTTTCCTAAGTAACCACTACTAAAATATGGTTACAATAACACTATTACATAAAAAAGAACACTTTTTTTTTTTTTTTGTAGGGGTATCATGGGAGACCACGGGGTTGCAAGGGAGAACTCAGGGGTCGCGACTGCGACCCCTGGCAACCCCCAAATGACATCCCTGCTGGTGAATTCCTTATTCGTAATCTTCCCCGGATAATTGCGAGGGTGAGCGGGTTGAATCCCCTGCAAGCCATGTATTGCATATCGTTTCTTTTTTTGACAGTATGGACAGATTTTCACTTACATCCCATTCCATTGCTTTTGTTTTCAAACGCTTGTACAAGCATTTCATTTCTCCTACTTCCCTCGGTAGGCTCAGGTTAATTACATTAAAAAAGGAGAGAACTGTGTTTTTTGAAGTTCTTCAGATAGTTATCCACTTTCTCCCTCTTTGTCAGACTTCTATCGAACACACTCATCAGTCCCATTACTGGTCTCCACAGCTTCCCCTCGATTTTTCCGAGACATTCTGTGTGTTTGACCCCCACCGATTCCAATACATATAATGCCCCCAGCACAATACAGCTCTTAAATATTTACATGCACCCTTCTACTGAATGCCCCCCCCCCTTTTTAGTCATGTAGCCTCTCATCACATTTCATGTTTTAATCACCTTGGATTCTATCATCTCTTGGTAAAGTTTTGGGGTGGATTATTCCTAATAGGCATGCCCAGGTATGGGTAAAGATCCACACCCTCAATAGTTTCAAAGTCAATCTTCCACTTACAAAGATTCTTCTCCCGCTTCCTTTCATTTCGCCCAAACACCATAATGTTTTTTTCTACATTAATACATAGATTGTTATCCATGTGTAAAGGTGTTCAACATCCTCTGTAAACCTATCAGAGTTGTATCTAAGATAACTGTGTCGTCCGCGTACATCAATCAACTAATGGCCACTTCCCCGACCTTAGGCCAGTTATTATTGAAACTTAGAAACCTTTATCACGTGTCGGCTACATTAAGATTATACAGTACTGGTGATGTAACACTGCCCTGTTTCAGGCCCATGTTAGTTTTGATGGCAGGGGAAATATTAGCTCCTTTTTCTAGACAAATAATAACTGTGGTCTCAAAATACATTTCTCTCAAAAAGTGCAATATAGTCAGGCCTACCTTCCAATCGGCTCGTTTGCTCCAAAGTTTATCTCTATCAACACTATCGAAAGCTTTTGAATAGTCAATAAAGCACGCATATCATTTAGTACCCTTTTTGTCCATCGTGTCAGCGATTATTTGTTTTAACATTACCATCTTGTCTAGGGTACAGTGCCCCTATCTAAAACCAGTTTGTTGCGGTGATAATAACTTTTTCTCCTTACTCCATTTGTTTATAATTTTCAATAGTAGGGAGCAGAAAATGTTGCAGCTAGTGTCTGACATGGCTAATAGGCGATAGTTACTGGGGAAGTTCTTTTCCCCTTTTTAAAAATGGGTACAAGTATGGCTTTATGCCAACTATCGGGTATTTTCCCCTTTTGCCATATGGAAGTAAATAATTGCAGGAGGATACAGGCCCATTTTTTCAGATTCCGTTTGATGACTATATACGCTAGCCCATCTCGCCCAAGGGCTCTAGATGTTTTCATTTTTATTCAATACATTCAGAATGTCTGCAATGTCTAAATGAAATATAGTCTTACCGCTATCCCACCCCATACTAGTTACTCTACTTCTCTTATTTGTCACATAGAAAAGCTGTGTGATATATATAATCAATTCCCCCTGTGTGACTACATTTACATCTTTATTCTCATCTTCATTCAAATGCTGTCTGTATAGGTACCAAAATGTTTTGGAATCATGTGTTTTACATAAAATGTACATCATTCTCCAGTTGGCATTGTTGACATCCTGTTTAAGGGCGTTTAGCCAATTTTTATACTTCATCAGTATGGCAGTTATTCTCTGCCACTTCTCACCCTCTTTCATCTCCTTATCCTTTTTTAAGTTGTTTATTTCCTCCTTAGCTCCCTTTTTCTTGTAGTTAATCTGGCTATCATATATGATGTTATAACTTTTCCCCATTTTTTGTGTTATACTAACTCTACTATTAGTTTTCTCAATCATACCCAACAGGTCCTTTACCACCTTCATGCCCATCTATGGAGAGTATGTTAAATATCTTATTGAATTTTTCCAAGTTCTTTTCTGGCCAAAATATCCTATTACCGCCTGTTGTACTTTGTATATTCATAGGCCCCAATTCATGGAATTATTTGTGTGTAAAACAGGGACGAGGGTTCCATTATGCCCATAAATCCCTGTTTGACAAATTGGGATTTGCGGGCAGAATGGCACGCAAATCCCTGTTTTATACTCAAATAATTCCATGAATCAGGGCCATAATGTCTCCTATTGGCCCTCTATTTTGGTGTGTTTTAAGCAACTTGCACTTGAATACCTTATGATCACTAAGGGGAGGGGGTATGTGTTCAAAGCATTCCACTTGTTTTTGAATACCTTTACTGGCAAACATTTAGTATAGGCGGTAACTCACTTTTCCATTTGTCCAGGTTGTATAACTTTCCCCCCGAACTCCTGGCTCCAAATAAGACAACCCCCAATTCTGGAGCAAATTTACCCAGGTGATCCCTTGTGTAATTTGCAGATGATGTTTTTTTTTTCCCAGTATTCCCAAATCGGATGGGAGGGATGTCTCAAATTCCCCACACAGATCATCCAATTTTTCCATCTTTTCCAAAGCTATATCGCAGTAGGCATTAAAATCCCCTACTATCATCATTTCTGATTTAGGGGATTCTATCACCCAGCCTTCGATTGTGTCAGTTATAACCTTTCCTACAGCTTCTATGTTTAACCCCCCCCCCCCGGGCGAGAGTTAACATTGATAAGTAGTATATCCCCAATGTTACCCAAAATCCCTATGATTGCACACATAACAAAGGGGAGCACCCACATTCCTCATTCTCTCTGATGGTTATGGGGCATTTAGCCCCTATACAAAGCCCCCCTACTGGCCATCCCTTGTTACCACAAATAGTGAGTTTCATCAAGATATTATGACCATCGAGGAGTATCGTACCAATTACCCACGTCTCCTGCAGGGCAAACACATCACAATTTTTCACAAAATTAATTCCATCTTTGTGTAAGAATGATCGAAATACAATACATGGGAGATTGGTGGAGTTACCTAATCTCAGGAACCAACAGCCAACTGACTTGCGCAGTTGTGAACTTCATGGACATGATCCTAGCACACCATCTCTAATGATGACATAAATAGACTAGAAATAGTGTGAAACGTTGTGAAAGTTGAGCTCGAAGCTGAAGTTGATAAGAATGACTAAAAAGTTTGTCCTTTTTTGCAAACTAAATGTCAATAAAAAAATAAATTAAAAAAAAAGAATGATCGAAAACCTCTGCTGTTCCAGGATATATTAGTTGGTTCTAGTCCTACCTCCTTATTTCAACAGTCTTCAAAATATGTCCTATCCAGGATCCACCGCTCCATTCTCTTTCTCCCCTCTATACCTGGGTCTTTAAATCCTTTTGATTTGGAATATTATGTCTTTTAGGGACATTATTCCCGATGTTATTGCATATTATTATTTTGAACTCGTTCTCCCATAGTACTTTTGAATGTTCTCTTAACAAATCTACTATCACTGGTGTCCCAAACTGGACAATTTCCCCGTTCTCCCAGCTACCAGATTCTGGTAGTATCACTCTATCAATATCTGTGGTTTTAATACATTGAAGTTGAGGAATCCTATGCAGGCGTTCTAAAAGCCATCCCCGCTTTAGATAGGGGCTTTCCTCCTGAGGCGTTCTCTCAATTATCTTAATGCTCTTACTCAGTTTGAATACCCTCTCTTCTTTATCCTTTTCGTTTCCTAACATCTTTTTACTTCCACCTCCTGTATTTTTACACATTGCCAGTCTCTGCATGTCTCCCATATATACATCTTTTTCTCTGGCATTAGGATTTTCAAATGCCTTATTTATGGGGATATTCAGATAACTCACCCCCATTCCTCTACTTTCCTCCTTTACTCTCATTTCCTCATTTTCCCTCGGTAGTAACACTAGGTAGGATCCAGTTGATTTTAGCCATTTTTCTATTCCCTTGTCTTGTCTGCCGGAGTTTTTATTTCCTTCCTCTATTTCCTTTAGATTTAGGTTGAACTCAAATCTATTTTCTACCTCTACACATTCAATATCCTTCTTGGATGTCTCGGCTAGGGCTGCGCTATTCTTTTTAGCTGTAATAGTCTTTCTTACCTTCCCTGTGTTACCCTTTCTTCTGGCCCCTTTTTTGTTATTACGTTTGCGACGTGTACGTCTTTTTGATCCCTGTGAGTGGTATTATCACCTTCTGAGTTAGTATCTACATTCCCAACACCTTCCACCACTAGTTCTTCCTCATTTAGCGCTGTTATCTTTGTATCCGTGACGTTTCCCATGCCCACATTCTTCATCCACAATCATACATACCTCACTCAGGTCACCTATGTCCTCTTCCATCATTCCTACTTTTTCTATAGTTTGTTCATTGTTTTTATCACTTCTAATTGTAATCTTTTCATGTATTAATTTTATATTCTCTGCAAATGTAACCACCAGATTGTTTGTGTCTTGTTGCTCATTCATGAGTTTAGTGCATATACCCAATAATATATCCACAGTTGCTATTAAGGAGTCTAGTTTTCCTCCCATATTTGGTGAGATATCAATTACACTATCAGGGCCATTCCATGTATAATCCCCATCATTTATAGTGTTTTCTTGGGCACATTTTCCCAGGTCCGGTGTTCCAGATAGGTTTTCACCTATCACGTTGTCCATATACTCCAAGGTCTCATTACTTGTTTCCACCTGTGAGGAACCCACTCCCACCGGGAGCCCCATGGAGTGTCGTCTAAAGTCATGACATGCATTTAGGGGCCGATTCATAGAATTAAATAGCGCTGAAAAACGGGTGCAAGCATACAAAAGGCGCGCAAGCGCCCGTTTGTTGATTCATGGAACACATAGCATGTGGCTTACCGGAGACTTGCGCAGAATCCGCGTGGGTCCAACACATCATTGCGACACCACGAACGCCTTGCGCAAGACGCCCAGCGAAGGCGCATGCCGTCCAGCGCAGTCACCTAAAAAGGGGACGGAGCGCGTGGAATGGGGAACAACAAGCGTAAATGTGGGCATTACGTAGGAAGTACCACAGCAAAATAATTGCAACGCCCACATGTGAGCTAACAACACATATTCATGGAATTGAACAGAGCTCCCCTGTGGGTGAAAAAAGACACGCTAATCCGGAAACACGTCCGCCAAGAAAAAGCAGGCGTAAGCGTCACAGCGCATCAAAAACAATGCATAAAAAGAGCAAACAAACACAAACGCGCGTACATAGCTACGATGAATGGCCCATCCTTCGCAGCAGTGATTGCGGGACACCGCAGGAGGAGGATAGCCAGCGCACACATTTTTCTACCCAGGACCAGCCTTATTAGGATGCCTAATGACCAGGTCAATGGCAGGTATAGGTTCCCACCCCATATCATATTAGACCTCGTCAAGAGTGGGACGATGATCTCACTTCACCCACCCTGTGCTCCCAAGCACTGAGCCCCTTGGAAAAGGTGCTCAATGTACTGCATATTTTGGTCACTGGGTCATTTCAGCGGACAACTGCCATTGTCGGGGGCATTTCACAGGCGACGCAGTGACACTGCCTACACCAGGTGTTGGCAGCCATGACTGCACGCCCCTCAGTCCGCAGGCACATATACATGCCCAGAACACCCGCAGAACGGCAGGCCGTGGTCCAGGACATTTATGGGGTGGCGCACTTCTCTAAAGTGCTTGTTGCCATTGATTGCACCCATGTGGCCCTACGTCCACCTAGGGCCACAGAGCACATCTATCGCAAGCACTGGCATTCCATCAACATGCAGGTTGTATGTGATGCCAATCATCACCTCTGTATATGGCAACTATCCAGGGTCCACCCATGATAGTTTCATATTCAGAATGTCACCCCTACAGCGGGCCCTGGCAACACATGGCTCATTGGTGAGTACAAATGGCCCTGCAAATGCATACATGTCTCACACAGACAAAACCACACCACTGACAACCCAACCCATCTCACCTCTACAGGGGACAGTGTCTACCCTCTGAGAACCTACAGAATGACACCAATACGGAACCCCACCACACCACCCCAGGTAAGATACAACGCAGCCCATATTGCAACTAGGACAATAGTGGAGTGCATATTCGGAGTGCTAAAGTCACGATTCTGCTCCCTTGACCACTCAGGTGGTGAGCTACTATATGCACCACCAGTAGTGTGCAGGATCATTGTTGCAGCATGTGTCCTGCACAACGTTGCAACATGGTGTGGCATACCGGTGGACATGGTGGTGCCCCCACATCCCCAACCACATGCACGGCGGCTGCACACGGGAGGGGAAAAGGCACATGGCGAGGCTGCCCATACCAAGCTTGTGACACACTTTTTCATCTAAAATCCAACCCCTGCGGAGTGCACATAGGCCCGGCACCTTCCAGGTCACAATCAATGATGACAAAGGGACAATCATCTGTCCCAACCTTAACACCCTGAGAATGGGACCTCGGAAGTGCTACATTGTGTGCATCCCTTAGTACTAAACGTATCTCAATCTGGTGTGCACAAAAGGAACACATGGAAGATAGAGTATGCCAGAAACGGTATGACAAATTACACATCTAAATGCCAGTATGTCACTTAAACCCTCTCACACTTAATGTCACCTGTTTGACACACCATGCCCTGGCATGCAATGTCAAAACAGAGAAATAAATGGCCAACACGTAAAACTACTGTCACAAATAATGCAACTATCAACCTAAAAAGTCCACAAATAACTCACACATCAATATAATCATGTACACAGGAACATCAATTGGCCAGTACAACAAACCAGAAACACAGGACCCAAGAGTCAATCTGTCTGACTGTGACCATACCCAAATGCACATGTGCCTCAATCTGTGTTGACTTGCACATGCCAGCCTTCTAAATTCCACTCTTCCAAATTCGTGTGGCACTGCTAACCAAAGGGGGCCAGGGAAGGGCATACACCATGAAGGCTAACAACAATGGAGACAGTCAAGGCAATACATGAAGATGGAAAATGAACAAAGGATGCATCTCAATGTACGAACATAAAATGATGGCAACCATGCACTGGATGAACAATCATGAATCCCACTAGGGGTGTATAAACAGGTCAGTCTTGAGACTGCCCACAGATAGAATGGAAGCCAAATACCACTGTGTAAGTTACTTTCACACGCTGCACTTCTAGCAAGCCCATGGAAAGGAGAAGCAGGAGTGGCATATGTGTCTGGACCCAAGGCACAAACACCAACACGAGACAAGCCTCAATGGGACCAGCTGGAACCTACAGTGAATGCCCTCAGCTGCCACACAAAGCAGCATACTGTTGCATAAATGCACAATCAACCAAAAACAAATACAAAAAATACAAAAATGCCCATAGGGGTCTGGGGAGAACACCCAGGAGGGAGGAGGTGCAGGGTGCACATCAACAATCACATGTGTGGATGTCAAAAAAGAACCTTCCATGGGGTAATGGGCCAAACAGCTATGATGGAGTGAGAGACCCGTCGCTGCTGTCGCCACCCTCTGGTGTTATATCAGAATGTGGTAGTGCAAAGGGAGGATAACCATACATAGCCCTTGTCTGGTCCTCCATGGCGCTGGCCATGCAGGCGTGAGATGCTTGCATCTGCAACATGATGGCCCGGAGGTCTCCATGCAACACCTCACGGGATGCACGCAGTTCCTCCGTGATGCTACGAGTCATCAGTTGCATCTGCCGTTCAGATCGTCTACTGCTGGATGCCTCGAGTGCAGCCAGTATAGTCCTGAGGGACCTATACTTTGACCTCAGGGCTTCCCTGTTGTCCCGACCCTCTGCAGCCAAGGATGCACGCAGAGCCCTCAGTTCAGCCCGTCGGCTCCTGTTGCTGGCCACCATGTTCAGTCTGTGTGAGCGGCATGTGGACCGCAATGCCTTTTGTTGGTGCTCTACCTTTCTTGCTGGGGATATCATGGAATTGGCCACCCTATCCATGCCCTGAGCCAACATCTCATGTGAAGCAGCCTGTTGTTGTGCAACAGCATACATGGACTGCTCCCACACAGTATCGCCAGCTGACACATGACCACCACGTTGGCAGACTCCACGCCTGCCTAGGCCAAGGGTACCTGGCCCTTGATGTGATGACGCCCCCTGTGGTTGCAGGACTGCATCCCTCCCTTGATCTGCTGCCCCAGGACCAGGAGTCAATACTGTGGAGCGTGACCCTGCAACTGTAACCACCACTGATGGACATCCCAACACTGACTGGCCCTTTGTGGGGTGTTCCCCCCTCCAGACATTTGGGATGCAACAACACCCACAGTCGATGCACTCACCTGCGACACCACCGAGGTATCCATATCTGATTCACCACCAGAGCCTAAGGCTTCCTCTGAGGTGGACTCAGACTGAGTCTGGGCCAGGATGGCCTGTAGCACCAGTGGAACTTCATTGGCTACCACAACACGTCCTCCACTGGTGGTTGGTCGTGGCACACTATCCTGTTCCTCCTCCCCACCTCCTCCTCTGCATCCAGTGCCTCATCACCTGCACATGGACAGCAAGAAAATGAAGAGCCATGTAAATACCATAGACCACACACATAGGCATCACAATGCAATTTTGTCAGGTAACGCATCAACCTGCCATGTCACAAACTCCCACACCTACGCAGTGTCAATGCAAATGAAGGCTTCCATGAAAGCAGCCATGGACCTGTGTGGAAGGGCTAAATACAACCTGTAGTGCATGGTGCATAGCACCTGCAACACACATGAGCACCTGTCTGGCATAGTACATCCACCAGCATCACAGATGCGAAAACACATATGCCACGTACCATAGCCATGCCTGATCTGTAATACTGCATTAGATGTGACTTGCTGACTACTGTCCCAGAGCCACGTACAATGGATGTGACATGACATGACATGTAAATCACAAATTCAATACGCACAGGTGTCACCCGGTGCAACAATGCAAGGGTGGTGGAATGGAGTGAAGCCAGACACACCCATCCTATGAGGCCAGCTCACATTGACATCACGCGAGCGAATAGGCATGGTGAAGGTGAGACCTGGGGTTGGAAGTGGGAGTGGGCAGTGCAGTAAATGGGAAAGGCATACCAAATAAATACAACTACATCATCATCAATGAAAATGCGGTGTGCTGGTGGAAGTGTATGTGCAGACATGAGCTGTCAATAGCTGCTAGAGGGTTGTAGGGATACAGTTAACAGCCACCAAGTGTGGAGTATGGCAGGGAGGCAGTGCATGGGTACAACTGATGGCTCAGAGGCCTGTGCCAGAGATTATAGTGTGGACAAGTGACTAGTGCATTCTCCCAGTCATCCAGGACTCCAGCAGGGGAGAGGAGGCAGAGAAAGCAGAACATACGAGGAAGGATCTAGGAGCCCCCCGACCCAGAGAAGGTTCACCTCCAGTGCCATTGAGGCAGGGAGGCTGTAGCAGAGTGAGGCCCCAGTCGAAAATCGACATTAACCACCAACTAATAGTTCTGAGAAGTAACTGACCCTGAGGGAGTAGGAAAGGGACGATCAAATACCATGAGAAGGAAGCAAATCGGGAAGATGGAGTTGAAGGAACTGCCATCATCACAGTCCTAGGGAGACACAATAGCTTGCACCAAGACAAAAGGACAATCCCCTCCGCCCAGGTGAGGATGATTTGCAGAGGGAAGAGAATAGAGGCATAGAAACTGGCCATAGGGCGTTGCAGTACCCTATCATAAGTATTACCAGTCCTCTGGAGACACTGAGCTCCTGGGGGAATCAGAGGAAAGGAGGAATCCCTCTGAGGAGGTGCAGCTGGCAAGGTGACCCATCAGAGATGTGCAGAGAGAAGGCCAGTGTGGAGTACAAGATTGTGACAGGCTATCCGCTATCACAGATTCAAACAGGAAGAGGGCCAAGAGAGCCTGGACAGAGTGACATGGAAGGAGTGTGGAGGTGCGGTGATGGGGTTCGTCACGGTGTGCAGCACATCATGCGTATGCAGTCTGCAGGTCAACAAGCACGTGTCAGTCCACCATGACATCGTTCACCCATTGCAGTCATGCTAATGCAGCCAGAACTGCCAGACAACCAACACACTTCATCCAAGCAACAGGCACATGACCTGGACACACACGCATCACCACTTACCAGACATTGCCTCATAGATTGGCATGTGTCCCACGCCTTGGATCTGCTCCACATCAATCATAACACCTATGATCTCCTCCTGTGGAGTGAGTTCATCGTCCTCTTCTGGTGACCCACCTCCAGTCACCAGAGTAGAGGCATAGTTGGCACCCATCTTACCTTTGGCTCGGCGCCGTAGGTCATACCAACGCTTCATTGCGTCAGCGACACACTCCCAGTGGGCCAAACGCTGGGCAGGCATATGTGTGCTCTCTGCCTGCACAAGCATGTCACGTTGGTGTAGCTGCATGTAGTTCACGAGAACCTGGAGCTCCTCATCACTAAAGCTCCTCTTCCTCGACATGCAGGTCTCCTGTGCCGTGCCTTGGAACTGAGCCTGTTTTCCTACACACTTTGCCTTCTTACGAGGCTGTGCACACCCCGAGGGGCTGGAGCACTGGTGGCCTGGGCTGTTGCATCACACACTGATGGTGTGACTGTAGGTGTCCTTGCAGGTGGCTGTACCTGGGTGCCGGTGCCATGACGCTGCACAGCATTCCCCTTCCCCCTCGATGCACGGATAGCATTTGCCCCTGCATCTCTGTGGACCGGGGCGGGGAGCACCACAGGCATGGATGGGTGACCTGGAGGCTGGGTGGTGGTTGCTACAGCTGCCCCTGCAGCTACTTGACCCTGTCGGTGGAGTACAGCAGGTGACACTGCTGCATTTGGACCCAGGGTGCCAGTGCCATGACGCTGCACAGCATTCCTCTTACCCCTCGATGCACGGATGGCATCTGCCCCTGCGTCTCCGTGGACCGGGTGGGGAGCACCTTAGGCATGGCTAGGTGACCCGGAGGCTGGGTGGTACCCGTGCAGCTTCCTGACCCTGTTGGGTGGGGGGTATGGCTCTCCCTGCACGGGGCCGGACACCTCCGCCATCTCGGGTGCCTTCGCCACCTCGCAGACCTCTCCCACCTCGGGTGCCTCTGCCACCTCGGGCGCCTCTGCCAGCCCGGCCATCTTTGCCTCCCTTCCCACTAGTTGCCCTCCCAGTCATGGCACAGATGGAATGGTGCAATGGGAGGTGCAGCTATCGATTGTCCTGAGCAATCTGAGGGGGCAGTGTACGTGATGTCAAACGTACCAGTGTGCCCCAGCAAGGCTCAATGTAACACCTGGGGAAAAAATAAACGGATCGTGTAATGCACAGGCACCCCAAATATGAAAAAATGTGTAGGCTACCCCTGTGCAGCCCACGTGTAAAGAAAAAACCTAACGCAGTACACTGTGGCACACGTTAACACGTAAGCTACAGTGATGTTAAATAAGGGGTTACATGACACACAGAGGCACCCACAGATTGCGAAATGCGTACGCAACTCAACGTCTGCCTCAAATGTACATGCGCATGTGCGCAGAGGCAATCCCCCACCAAAAGAAGAGGCTTGCAAGCAGTGAAGAGATCGCGGGAAACGAAGTCCACACGTCTGTCTGCTATAACCCAGCAAGCGTGTGATGCTCTCCCACGCTCTACTTTATCCCGATCCTGAACACCACACTCAACGTTCAGCGCATGTCACGTTAGTTACGCGCTACGGGACTTTCCTCTGATTTCACGCTAATGTGCTGTTTCCACACGTGCGGAGTCATTCTGTTTCTGGCTGGCCATGCGAAGAACACGGAAGACCCACGTTCCTGCCTACCAGCCAATTTACCTGCCTACTGGCTCCCCGAGCTGGCCCACTCTGTGTGGCTGCTGCCCACGTGTCCTGCAATTTGGTGCCTGCTCATCAGCCATTGCCAGAGCCCCTGTGACTGTGACCACATCTGCTAACCCCGAAGACTCCCGACTGCCATACCACTGCTCCACAGCCCAGCACCAGGACCACCTTGCCCACCCACACCTGCCTCGGGGGTTGCCATGTCTGACACAACACCATCAGAGGCAAGTGGCAACCTCCCGGCAGCGAGGCAGAGGGTTGCCAGCTTCTCAGCCAGGGAAGTTGGCATCCTGGTGGAGCAAGTCCTGGTGCATCATGATGCCCTCTTCCATGGACCGTTGCAAGTCGGCAATGAAGGACGGAGGAAGATCTGGGTGGACATCGTGGGTGACATCAATGCGGAGGGGGTGGCACCCCGCGACTACCAGCATGTCCACAAGCGCTGGGAAGACTTCAAGTCCAGGACCCTCAACAAGACCCGGCGCCTCCTCAAGGCTGGTGATGGGCAAGTGGGGCGCCAGGGCTGGTTAACCACCAATGAGATGTGGGTCCTGGAGCGCTTTTATTCAGCACTGTGGCTGGAGTGTGCACCTTGGCCTTATGTCCGGCATGCCTCCTGTACAGATGTCTGTGTGCATGTCCCTGACACTACTTCATGTTTGTCCATTCAAGCATGTACAACATCAAAGGTGTCTGTGTTGCAATGCATGATGCGCACCGGCATGTAACATGCGCAACGACATGCATATTTTATCATCCCTTTGTCTGGACTGGGGCATATTAGAGGTGTGACACATGTGTGCTTATGTCAGCATCATGGATATGCATGGTGTACATGTGCATGCGTCTGAGTAGTGAGTGTGTGACTGGCCAACACAATGGATGCATGACACATGAGCATCTCAATCCGTGATTGACTCATGCCGCCCACTTGTCCCCAAGTACACTCTGATGTGAGGTCAACATGGCCTGATGCATGACTGTCAGGTGATGTGTGTGAATGTGATGTGCATGTCCCATGATGCATGTGAGGTAGAGCCCCTCTTCTGATGTGCTCACAGTGCCTTGTACATGGTTGTAAATGTTTGTTGAACATGGCATGCATATTTGTGCATGTGTGTTGCTTGCACTGACCTGTGTGTTGGGGAGGGTGATGATGTTTGTGACGTTTGACAGTGCCACTTATGTGCATTTGCTTTGTTTCAAACAGACATTTCTTCGGTACACTGATGCTTGTGTGCAATGTCTCCCTATCCACAGCAACGACAGAGGAAGAGGGCGGAGTAGGCGCTGTGGAGCACGGCAGCAGGGATGCCTCCACCAGGCACAGACGCATGGCCCAGTCATCCTCCCAGGTTCTGTCATCTTCCCGGAGCGAGGAGGCTGGTGCCGTGTCGGAGTCGATGGCCGGAGCTGCTGAGGGTAGGTCCAGGAGGGCAAAGGTGGTGGAGGACTCCTCAGCAGTGGGAGGGACAGATGAGCCCACACAGGGGCAAGACACTGCAGAAGACGGTGGGGAGGCATCCAGGTTGGCGGAGGAGGTGGAGGAGGCCACATCAGGCCAGCCCATGGGGCCCGGCGGGGGTGATGACATAGGTGTGACTGGTGCAGACCAGACTCAGAGGCCGGAGGATGCGCAGGTCGCCGTGGAGGTGCTTGTGCTGATCCCTGCCCCTGGGCCTGCGCCTGCACCAGTATGCGCCTGCGGGCATGCCTCAGGCCGGACCCATCCGCGGGTGGCAGATGTTTCCACGCAAACGGAAACACCAACACCTGCCGATGTCGCCATTCGGGACAGGGTGGAACCTGTGCTAGCCAGTGTCTGCAGACGTACAGCCATCATCCGTGATGAGGTGCAGGCTTCCAATCGGGGGCTTGCACGTCATCACAATGATGTCTGGCAACTGTTGAACTGGCTAGCACATTTCCTCCCTGCCGTCTTCTGGCCCGGATACTACCAGGGCACCCTATGTATCTGTACCATGCTCTCAGATGTATCGTGTTCACTTGGACTGGCTTGGGTGGACCCCGACAGTGTGGCCACTAGTTGTCTCCATGATATCAGTGATCCAGCTTCGTCTTCTTCCCACCTGCTGGCTGCCTCATACCATACTACTGTTTCGTCTTCAGGCAGCCCATTTCAAGAGATCATGCCACCACAAGTCTATCCTGGGTCTGTGGCATGTTTTCCAGCTCATAGCGATTCTACGTTTAGCTAGAATGTGGGCCAGGTCCTTGAGTTTGCACACATGTTTCAGGTTGCGTGGTCTGGTGAATCCTCCTATCAGACATGCCCACACAGATTCCACCTCTAGCTTAATTCCTTTCTCCGTTAAGCGTTGTTTAACTTCACCCCAGAATTTTCCCACCTATGGGCATGCCCAGAACATATGTGTCATCCCCACGTCCACCTCCCCACATTTAGGACATGTTTGTGTCTCTGTGCTCTTAAATCTGATGATCTTCTGAGGGGTCATGTATGCCCTATGGGTTACATACAGCTGGATCTTTTGTAGCCTCGCATTCCTAGAAGAGAGAAAAAATATGGGCAAAGGAACCCTCTTTTTTAGGGGGCCTGACTCTTGAGGGTAGAAAAGATACACAATTATAAGGGGGTAGAGTCAACAGGCTTCCCTAGCCAGTAGCGTGATAGGTGGTCGGTAGGTTCAAGGTCACAATATACCAGACACTGTTTGGTATATTGTGACCTTGAACAATACACATAAGAGACTGTCATCAACTTGAGACACTGTTTGATATATTGTGACCTTGAACAATATGTATAAGAGACTGTTATCAACTTAACAATGTTCACTGTACAATGGCGTTACACTGAATGTTCTGTAACCACCTTTTACTAACCCACCACCGTGCAGAGTATACATGCACTTTTATATGTACTTGTGTTGTGCCACGGCACATAAGAATTCCTTCAGACAAAACTCCTTCTCTTTTCTTTGAAAATAAATGCTGATCATTGTTTCATGCACATTGTGGTGATTTTTGTCTATGATTAACTACCGACACAGTATTTTTCCTGCAAGGTCCTACCGACCACCTATCACGCTACTGGCTAGGGAAGCCTGTTGACTCTACCCCCTTATAATTGTGCCTCGCATTCCTAGACACCTTTTTATGGTATCTCCGTGCTCTTTCCCATTGCCCATCCTGCATGGGTGTTCCCGCGTCCTCCTCCCATTCCTGTATCAACTGAGAACCCTCCTTACCCACCCTGGACATCAACAGTTCATAGATCCGGGATACCTCATGCCCCCCTTCTGAAAAATTATACATTGTTTCTATGGCCGTGTCTGGTTGTTCTACTAGTTCTATTTCGGACCAGGTCTCTTTCACCCGTTTTACCACTCTGGTGAAAGTGATATATTGCCCCGGGTTTACCCCGGTTTCATCGACTTCCGTTTGGAAATCCAGTACATTCCCATCTCGCCATATATCTCCCAATGTTGCTATGCCTACCGGCACCCAATGTTTGCAAATCGTCCTCCTTAGTTGATCATCAACTCCACGCAGCATCACGAGTGGCACCTGCGGGGAGCATGGGGTCGGGTTGCCCATAATCTGGCATGCCTTGCGCCATGTTTTCCAACCTAGTTCCAGCAATCTCGATCGCCCTTTTAACTCTGTTTTGGGTAGCCATATCCGTTCCTTTGGGAAAACGGGGCACATTCGTTCCTTAGCAGTCTGGTATCTGCTGTTGTGTCTTCCATCAGCCACCTAGCAACATACTGTAGCTGCCCGGCCAGATGGTACATCTCAAAATTCTGCAAATGTATGCCCCTCTATCAATTGTGTTCTGTAATTTCATTAGGGCAATCCTATTTCTGGTGTTGTGCCAAATAAAACCTATACATAAACTCTGAAGATTACCAAAAAAGGGTCTGGGCAACATATATGGTATGTTTATGAAAAAGTGTAACAGCCTAGGCAACACCACTATCTTCAACAAAGCCACCCTCCCCACTATGGCTAGGGGGAGCTTCACCCAGAACCCCATACTGTTTTCTATGTTTTCTACTACTTTTTCCGTGTTATGTTTGTGTTCGTCTTCTATTGTGTGATATATATTGATCCCCAGGTAGCTAAACGTTCTGGTCTCCCAGGGTATCTGTAAGACTGGTAAGTTCTCCTGTGGGATTCCTTTGTATCTTCCTAAGGGGAACATGCATGACTTCTTGGGGTTGACCGCTATGCCGGAGAGTGTTGCGTATCGCTCCATCACCTCTAGGATATATTGCAGGTTTTCCTCTGGGTACCGCACGTACAGCAGTACATCGTCTGCGTACCATGATATTAAGTGTGGTCTCCCCTTCTTGTAGGCCCCTATCTCTTCGTATTGTTGTCTTAGATAGATCGCTAGAGGTTCTAGTGCTAGGATGTACAGCATCGGGGACCATGGACAGCCCTGCCTAGTTCCTCTGCTGAGTTGCCATTTGTCTGGGATAATTGCTCGCATTTTAACTCTGGCTAGTGGGGAGCTGTACACCAGTTTCACCCACCTCAGATACCCGAGTCCCATCCCATATTCCTTCAAGGCCGCCATCAGCCAAGGCCATTTTACAGAGTCAAAGGCTTTCACTGCGTCTACCGAGAATATTGCTATTTCACTTGAGGTAGTTTATGCTTGTTCTATGATGCGGTGGAGCCTTCTATGGTTATCGGATATGCTTCTACCTGAGACATATCTGGTCTGGTCAGGGTGCATGAGTTTATTCATTTCCCCGTTTAAGTCTATTTGCCAGCACCGCCGTAAGGATTGTACTATCCTGGTATAACATGGATAGCAGTCTGTACGACCTGCAGTCTGTGCTTGGCTTATTGGGTTTGAGGAGCGGAATGATTATCGCCTCCCTCAGGGAATCCGGCAGTCTCCCTTTCTCGAAAGCCTCATTTAGCATTTCCAATAATGGGGGGAGCACCTCCAGCCTGTACGTTTTGTAGAACTCACTTGGGAGCCCATCTGCCCCTGGGGCTTTGCTAGTGGGCAAGTGTGTGACCACTGTTTCTAGCTCCACCATTGTAATAGGGGCATCCAGATTCTCCCTATCTTCTACACTCAGTTTGGGTAATCCTATATCCTCTAATGTCTCCCTAATCTCCTGCTCTGCTATCTCTCCAGCGTCTTCATATAGGTGTTGTTAGAATTTAAGGAATCCCCCATTTACACTCTCCTGGGTGTCCCATAGTTGGCCTTTATCTCTCTAATCGCTGATCTGGGTGTCTCGTTCTTAAATAGCCATGCTAGCAGCCTCCCCGGTTTATTCTCCCCTGCATGTTGCCTTTCAATGTATTTCTTATAGTTTAGGTTGCATAGTCTCTCCCAGAGCCTGCCACATTCTTGTTGTAATTTGCACATAGTTTTGGCGACCTCCTGTGAAGTGTCCCCTTTGTTCATGATTGCTTCTAGTTTCTTTTCAGCCTCCTGTAAATCACGCGTTATTCCCCCTTGGAGCCCTTTGGACTTAGATATGGCCGCCCCACTCACCACCACCTTAAAAGCCTCCCACAGAGTACCCTCCGACACTACGCTACCAGTGTTATTTTCAAAATTTTCTATCATTTCCACTCTTAGTCCTCTCGGAATGCTGTATCTTTCAGTGCTCCGGCTCTAACCGCCACGTTGGGATCTTGGCTCTGGGGGGCTGGTATTGCCATGTTAGAACTAGAGGCGAGTGGTCCGATAATATCCTTGCTTTATATTCTGACCACATCATCTCCCTGGTAAATTCCAGATTAGTGAACATATAATCTAGTCGGGTATACAACTTTTGTGGAGCAGCATAGTGAGAGTAGTGCCTATCATTTGGGTGTTGCTGCCTCCATATGTCTTCCAACCAAAAGTCTCCCAGCAGGGTCTTTAGGGTTTTGGCTGCGGGAGTGGTCCTGTCTAATTTCGTATCTGATCTGTCCACTTTGGGGTCTAGCGTGCAGTTAAAGTCCCCTCCCCATATAACCGCGCCTCCTAGGTATGGGCTAATTTTGCTATATAGGGTCCTGAAATAGGCCACTGTTTCCTGATTTGGGGAGTATGTGTTGATGATGCGCAACTCTCTGTTTTCCAACATTCCCCTTATCACCACCATCCTCCCGTCTGGTTCCACTGTGGCCTGCAACATCTGGAAGGGTACATGTGGCGCGACCCAGGTGATCACCCCCCTGGCATATGCCGAGTAGGTTGCCCCAATGGTGGTCCCCCTCCATTTTTTCTTTATCACCTCCTGTTTCTCTTTTGTGAGGTGAGTTTCTTGTAAAAAGGCTATGTCTATATTTTGCCTTCTCAGGTACATCATGACCTTGTTCCTCTTCAAATAGCTATGGTGTCCCCTAACGTTCCAGGTTACTATTCTAAGGTCTCCCATCTTCAACCACATCCTGTCCCATCTCCATCCACCTTTGTCCGCCACCCAGTGTATTATTGTGCGTGGATGTAAGCTTGTTCCCTAACAATTTCCACTACGAACTCCTCAACTCTCCCCCCACCCCACTACCTCCCGGTCCCCAACTGTTGCAGCAGCGCGTGGATATAAGTCTGTTCTCTTACAAACTCTGCTACCGGCGACCTAAATCCCTCCCCACCTTCTGCCCTCCTCAAACCCAACTGTTGCCCAGCTCCATCCCTGGATCTCAGGCTATCCTGCATTTAGTCCTACCCTGGTTAGACTGGTTCTAGGAACACAGCAGGGGTTTGCTGCACTACTGGCAACCTAAATTGACTATCTAATGGGGTACGAGTTGGGTCCTCTGTGTCTCCCGCATTAGTACTACTGTGTGTTCTGCCCGCTGTGTGCATTGCTCACCTTCTCGCTGCCATATGCGGATCTAAATTCAAGTCCCATTGTCATTATTTAAACAGCACTTCAGTCTTTGTGATTGCTGCTTTACTTGTTGTTTCCGCCATCTCGTTGATCGTTCGTCTCCGACGGGCCATTCTGTGCATCCAACCTATCCATAGCTTCTTCTGGGGTCTCAAAGAACAGAGCCTTGTTTTGATTAAATATTTTCAGTTTTGCCCGGTACATCAGCATGTATTTGTAGCTTGCTTCGCATAATCTTCTCTTACTGCTCCGAAGTTTAGACGGCGTCTTTGCACCTGAAGAGTATTAACCGGCTATGCTTATTGCCGCAGATGCCCTCCGTATTGTGCCCCCTTTTCTGAAGTATTCCAGGATTTTTTCCCTGTCTTGGTAGTTTAATATTTTGTTGATGATTGGCCTTGGGGGGCTCCTGGCGCCGGTTTACGTGTCAGAGCCGGTGAGCTCTCCACCGCCCCTCCTTCGATTTCTTGTAGCAACATGGTTTTAACATAGTCTGTGGGGTTTGATGCCTCTTCGCCTTCCGGGAACCCTATTATATGTATGTTGTTTCTTCGGGCCCGTCCTTCGGCCTCCTCAGCCCTATTTTCCAGATTGCTCACTTGTTGACGCAGTGTGTGGATCTCAGAAGCATTAGCCGTGCAGGTGGTAGTGTTTGATTGGACTTCTTTCTCCCGCTCGCTTGTGCGTTCTGCTATCGCTTTTATGTCTTGTCGCAGTAGGTTAACGTCCACTTGTACTGCATCGATCTTGAATTCGAGTGACGTTTTAAGATTAGTCATGGCTGCTTCTAGTTTGGTTTCCCAATTAACCTTTAGGTCTGCTATCGCATCCAGGATCTGTTGTTCGCTACTCGCTGGTGCTGTATCTGTCTGTGAGTTTCTCTCTTTGCTCCTGGCTCTTTCCGTTAGTTGTGGTGTTCTAGTGTACTCCTCCATAGTGGGATGTTTCCCTTTCGTTTTAGGTAGCTTGGATGCCATCTCAATGTCTCCTGGTGTGCATGCCTCAAGTCTCATGGGTCTGAGTTTCCGTTGTACAAACTTGCGCTAGCTCGGCAGTGCTTGGCATTTTCCCGGGGCCCTCAGTTGCGCTAGCGTAGGCCGGAGTGCCTCTCTAGTTGTTGGTGCCTTTGTGGAGTGAAGTAGCTCTGTGCACATCAGTGGCGTAAGCACTCTTCTCTCTCGCCCTCCAGTTATGGTGTTTGTTAATGTTTGTTGTTTCTGGGTATGGGTTTAGCAACTGTGTTGCCCCACCTCACGGGGTATTTTGCCGTGCCAGCAATAGTGCTTTCTCTCTCATGTGATGGGACCTATTTTTAGGGGGCCTCGCCGCTGGTTCCCGAGCTATTATACCTTTGCCCTCTCAGTATGCGACAGTGGCTGTGTGTATTGTGAGGCAACCTTTCCTGGTATACCAGCCTCTGTAACGCCGCCTCTGATTGGATTATTGATCCATCACCTTGCCCTTGCCTTTGCTGCCTTTTGTTATGGGATTCACAGTTTGTTGGGTGCGTTGCTGTGCTTTTTATTCTTGCTTCACTAGTTTTAGCTGGGGGCCTTCACATCAGTGGGCAGGCTGTACTGTTGGAAAAGGAGTCCAGAGGATGCAATTTTTAAAGGAAAGGAAAGGTATCAAAGGAATTTATTATACCTGATACATTATTTTAATATACGAATTCAATCATGATTTAATCAGCACTACAATTACAATTTACATAGCAGGAAAGTTAAGAGCATATAAATTAAGTACAGTTCATACAATTCATCCAAATACCATTCAATCGTTTATTCATTCGTCCACATACAACCATCATGTAGCCATACACTCATACCAAACAACAATGTGTATAAGATAAAACCTACAGAAAGTCATACCAACCAATTTATAATTTACATTTTTATAAAAAAGGATGTGCAATCAATGTACAAGACCCCGATAGATTATACAAGTGGTCAAATCATGGGATGGGTCACATAAATGTCCAAAAGCGACCTCATCTCAAAATTCTCAACCGGTTTTGACGTGTTTACATTATTTGAGTAACATCTTCGTCAGGAGACAAATATACGCTCTGAAAAGAGAGGGAAACATAAACCTCATGAGACCCTCACTCTCAGATGACCACATGAAGGGGAAGAACCCCAATCGACAGTGATTATATCATTATTAAAATGTATAAATCAAAACAAAACAAACTGTTGGTGCCGCCTGCCTGATGCAGTTCTACAGTTTAGCGGAGTATAGCCTTGGTCCCTAAGTCTCTTCTGGGGGGGTGTCTCCTGTATTGTATTCGTGCTGCGCGGTCCCCCAGGTCGGGCCTCTTTGCCTCCTATAGCGTGAGTCAAACGCACATTTAGTGTGCAGCCATCCCCAGCGCTTTGCGGCTGTGTCATCAGTTGGGCCCCCTCATTCTTTCGTTGCCGCCCGCAAGTACTTACAGTTTCTATTGCGTCTTGTCCGAGGGCACGACCTGTCCAGGTCCATTCGCCCGGTGGCTGATCCATTGTAGTAAGCGCCTGTGGGGGTTGTGTGAGTTCTATTATGCAGAATCAGGCTTCCTAGTTGCGTGTATGCGGCTACGCCTGATGTGTGGTGACCGCTACCCGCCACAATGTTTTTGCGTTATTGTAGAGAGAGATGTGGCATCGGGTCTGCTGGGCTCACTCAGCATCACTGACCTCACCGGTGTTATGCAATTCCGTCATACGCGATCCTCCGGGCCACGTCTTTGGCCAGCATATTAGGTGAGCCAACACTCACTTTGTATCAGCAAGCCGTATCTGGTGCATACTCGTCCGCTCTCCGCAGCGGGCGATCACTGCCTTTCTTCCTCTGTATCTAATGTTTTGTAGGTACTTCGCTTCCTCCGTCAGGGCTTCGGTCTACCCAAGTCCTTTGTTCGCGGAGCGGCCATTTTAGGTGGGCCTCCGTGGAGGTCGTGCAACTTTTCTTCATCAATTATATCGGTCCTCGGTGTACAGTTCTGTACCTGGTTTGGCACGCTGTGTGCCGCTCACTTTCATACGGCTGATCCTTCTTTTTGAAAATGTTTGCGTTCGATATGCCGGCGGGCATACTCAGGATTTAGACGGATCTGTGGGGGCTCCACGGTCTTGCAGCCTCTCACATGGCTAGTTAGCCACACCCCCACCCTTTCTCTTAATACGTAGATCAGAGCCATCATCAGAAGCTGTTTCTCCCAGCTGCTCATGCCACACCTCATCTTACCTTACTTAACATTCTAACACAGATTCATGACCATCATTTCTCTAATGTTATCCAAACTGGACTATGCGAACAGCATCTATCTCCTACTCTGAGATTACCTAATGAGGAGGCTCCATAGAGTTCAAAATGCAGCGGCAAGACTACAGTTTGGAAATATCACACTAGCATTAGGTATTTCCGCTTCCTACCCATCAATAAAAGGGTTCATTAGAAAACTGTGTGCATCGTCCATCGCTCAAACCATGAAGAGGACCGCTCTCCTTCAGAAGTAACTTTCAAAAATACACTCCCTCGGGAACACCTAGGTCCAGCAATACTGCACTAGTACTAGCCCCTAGCTTCAACAAGAAACGGCAAAGAGGGTGTTTCTTTCAAGTTCTACTCACAAAACTGTGGAGCACCCCACGCAAACCTCTCCACCTGGAGGAGCACCACCTGACTTTCAGGAAACAGCTCCAGACTTGGCTTTTCAACCAACTTTGAAATCTTTGAACTTTTGAAAGAAATGAAATAGCAACCAGCTAAAAACTGCGCACCAGAAACTCAGGTTACTTTATAACATGCAATCGCACTACCATCTGCGGGAAATCCAATTGCCAGGAAGCGACAAATTCCTAAATGGCGCCCTCCTCTCCGCAACCCGTCACCCCTCAACTAACTCCTCACTAATAAAATCTTTCACCCTTACACTTCCCACCGTCCTTCATGTGACTGTCCGGGTCTAGTGTACTCAACTGACTCAGACCCTACCCACCTTCTATCAACTAACCATGCTGTCAATGTTTGCAATCCACAATCCAGCGGGTGCCCATGTAGCGAGCCTGCCCAGTCGTTACCAACCACAAACAATATAGAGATTTTCACACCTGCACACAGGAAACAGGTACTTCCGACCCGCAACTGTCAACACCACAGGTTTCCGCATCTGCCTTCCTGCTGTCCGACTCACACACCCCTACATTTTTGGCAGAAGGGCACTATATAAAATCGCTTCATATACACAAATGTATACATAAGTCACTTAGTACCAGTGGCTCACTCCCTGGGAATAGATTTTCTGTTTCATGGGGCACCTCTTTAATATCTGCACATAGATCGTGTGTATGACACTGTAGAACGCTACATTTATCTGGATAAGAAATAAGAATAATATCAGGTTTTTATATAATTCTTCATGCCGGAACCCTCCCACTTCTCAGTGCCCCAATCAGCGCCGGTTTATTGCCCAATGTAATGGTATCCAATGTGTCGCCCTCGGAAGGAGGTAGGGCTACATTACGTTTTCTACTTGTACATTTAAGAGCAATGCTGAGCATTCACTTACAATGTTGACATGACATTTATTCTAGTTGCAATGAGAACTAAATGCTTTAATGATCAATGATCCAGGTCAGAATATATTGTTGCCTAAATGGGGCGCTGGCAGCTCTTCATATCAACATATAGTCAGGTTCCTGCAGTTTAGTTTCAGAGTCCTCCATAACTAAGGAATCCCTGTAAAACAAAATGGAGTTCTTTTATGTCTTGCTTTTCAAAGAACTGTAGAGTCTGTTTTCCTCATGAAGTTGGCGTAAATGAGTCAGCAATAGTGCCCCCCTCACCCCCGCACCATGGGGATTGTCCCCTATTATATCTGTCATATAAACTCAATTCAATAAAAAATAATTGATCTAAAAAAACAGTGGTAGAAATCCAGCACAGAAGACCCGTGCATGAGCTAGAGATGTTTTTTCAGTGAATGGTCGCAGGAGGGGACCAGTGTTGATACAGGGTCATTGACCCCAAGCAGAACAGCTGAGGCAGTGGGCCTAGAATTGCCTGAGGAATAAATCTTGCTCTGCTTACCCTGCCTCATTCCCTGCACAGCATCTCCCACTCACTGCATGGCATTCCCCATGCACTGCCCAGCATGACACATTCACTGCATAGTAGGCCCCATTCTCTGCACAGCATGCCCCACTCACTTTATGGCATGCCCTATACAGCCAAGATGTAAAACTACGAAGGCGGAAAAGGGAGCATTCAAGGTGAAGGCGCCCTCGCTTTGGAGCAATCTTCCTTTAAGCTTGAGAAGTCACTCCTCTCTCGTATCTTTCAAAAAGGAATTGAAGACTTTCTTATTCGTCTGACCTACTGAATATAAGGATGCCTCCATTGATGAGGCTTCATACGTCAGGGGTTAGTGGAACAATTTTGTCGAGGAGTCTGATGATCTATCTCTAAGCCTGTCCTCATCTGTGCTGTATGTCTTCTGTTGTCTGCGCCTTTATGCCCAAGGGTCAATAGTGCGCATAACAAATTAAATGAAATGTAATGTAACGTAATGGCACAGCGCACCCCATTCACTGCACAACACGTACCATCCCCTGCATACTATGCTGCATTTACTGCACAGCATGCCCCATTCACTGCATAGCATGTCCCATTTCCTGCACAGCCTGCCCAATTCTCTGGGCAGCATGCCCCATTCATTGCACAGCATGTCCCATTCAGTGTACAACATGCCTCAGTCCCTGCACATAGCATGCCCAATTTCCTGAACAGAATGCTCCAATCACTGCACAACATCTCCCACTGACTGCATGGCATACCCCATTCACTGCACAACGTGCCCCATTCACAGCATAGAGGGCCCCATTCACTGCAGAGCGTGCACCATTCACAGCATAGTTTGCCCCATTCTCTGCATAGCATGCCCAATTTCCTGAACAAAATGCCCCATTAATTGCACATAATGCCCTAATCGCTGCACAGCATGGACCATTCACTTCATAGCATGCCCCATTCACTGCATGCCATGTCCTTTTCAATGCATAGCATGCCCCATTCACTGAACAGTGTGTCCCCTTCAGTGCACAGCATGGCACATTCCCTGCACAGTATGACCAATTCCCTGCACAGCATGCCCCATTCACTGCATCACATGCCAAACTTCTTGAACAGTATGCCCCATTCACTGCACATAATGCCCCATCACTGCACAGCATGGGACATTCCCTTGATAGGATGCCCCATTCATTGCATTGTGTGTCCAAATCAGTGCACAATCTGCCCAATTCCCTGCACAACATGCCCGATTCAATGCACAGCATGCTCCATCCATTGTACGGCATGTCCCATTCAGGGCACAGCATGCCCCATTCATTTTACAGCTTGCCCCATTCATTGCATACCATGTCCGATTCACTGTATAGTAGGCCCAATTCCCTACACAGCATGCCTCATTTACTGCATAGCATGCCCCATTCCTTGCACAGCATGCACCATGCATTGCACTGTATGTTCCATTCAGTGCACAGCATGCCCGATTCACTGCAAAGCATGTCCCATTCCTAGCACAGTATGCATCATTCATTGCATGGCATGTCCCATTCAGTGCACAGCATGCCCCATTCCCTGCACAGCATGCCCCATTCACTGCAAAGCATGTCCATTCCTAGCACAGAATGCACCATTCATTGCATGGTATGTCCCATTCAGTGCACAGCATACCAAACTCACTGCACAGCATGCACTAGTCATTGAACAGCGTGCCTCATTTACTGCACAGCATGCCCCATTCCTTTTACAGCAGGCAACATTCATTGCAAAGCATGTCCCCTTCAGTACACGGCATGCCCCATTCACTGCATAGTGAATTCCCTGCACAATATGCCTCATTCCCTGCACTGCATGCCCATTAACTGCTCATTGCCTCACTCTACTGTCACCCTGCCTCAACCTTCCACAGCCACAGCCACTGAGTATTATGCCTCATTTAGAGGCTACCCCCTCACTCAATGGCCATCCGGCACTTCTATGGCCATGTATCAACGAGGACCACCTTCAGCAGTGGCGGATGGTGACTTTGAAAGGTGGTGGGGGGTACATTTCTCTGACTGAATTTGGGAGCGAGTGGGCGCAGCGAATGACCCCACATCAACAGAGGTGCGGGGGGGGGTGCAATTTACTGTCCAAACCCACTGAAATATGGCACTAAAAGCATTAGGTTTTACATGATAATGGTAGTACATTATTATTCATTATTCAAAATTGTGTATTGTACAGCAGCTTGCATTGAGGATAGCTTGTACCGTGTATGCATGAAGGAATGTATAATATAGATAACTAGTAATAATGTAAAAATACCATTTGGTCATGCTGTTACTGGCATTCCTTCATATGCATTCATACTCTTACTAGGGTGGGAGTTTAGGCATTTTCTGAAAGGGGAGACACTAAGCTAAAATAGACGTGAAGGAAAGAGTGAGCTGCTTGTAACATTGAAGCTCCACCAGAATAGTCGCATTACAATGGGTAAAGAAGTTAGATGCCCCCCCAAGTAAGTTTGCCCTTCCCCCAAAGTCTCTGAGTTACCTCCTCTCCCTACATTTGAATGGTTAGCCCCCATCCCCACCGAAATGAGCTGCCTTATATATAAAAAATATAATTACGTATACACCTAGAACAACTTAAATGTTATTCTAAACTCCCTCGAATGCATTTTACAGCTTTTGCTGTCATATTTGTGTATGCACCAACTACCATTGAATATTGAATTATGAGGTCACATTTTGCCTTCAGCAGTGACCCCCGCACTACGTTCTGTTAACAGAACTACCAGTATTTGTACAGCTAGGGAGAAATGGCATATGAGGAGGGGCAGGTAGCTTGTAGGTGTTGCTTGGTTATTTACCCACCCATTGACTGCCCAGGGCCAAGCTAATCCCGGCGGCCTTTCCCACCCACTTCCTTCCCTTCCCCATGCAAAACACAACCTCCTGGGATCTCTGATCTCGATGACATTGGTCATATAATCAGCACCCATGAATGAAGGCACAACAATCCTAGAAAGATCTAACTAGCACCATTAACCTGGTGACAAGTTGTCTTGGTATGTCACACCCATCCAGCGAGACGAAACGCGGGCATCTCAGGGACAACACGTTTGTTTTGGAAGCAAGACAAAGCAGGGCAAAGCAGGTAATCCCAGTTTAGCGTCTAGACGTGGAATGCTCTGGGGGATCTCTCATGTGCCAACTGCAGGGGACACATCACAAAGCGAGCATTTTCAATGGGTCCTGGTGCTGCACAATGTGACACGCCACAGACCCCGCCCTGCTGCAGGACAGTTGTATTGACCTCTTTTGGGATCACGTCCCTCTAGTACCATCCAGTCAGTAAGATAGCTAAGTGCTTGCCTCTGCCATAGGTTTTCAATCTGCAGTCACTCGCTTGTATGAATCTGGTAGGGCTGATGCAAACCTGTTATTCTTCTGGGGTTCATAAATTAGGTATGTAGAGGAGGTTCCAAATAAAGCCTGCACTCCCATCGCCCATTTTGAAGTACCAGGAACGTTCACACCAAAATATGTGACGTATGATGAGCAAATAAACCAGCAGAGAGCCGCAGTAGGGCTCTGCCCAGTACCCATCAGAAGAGCAACACCTATTGAAGTACCAATGCCCGGACAACCATGGACAGTAAGGTATCCATTGAGAAAACCCTACCAACTAATGAGACGAAATGAAGATTGCCTAAGTAACGCCCCAAAAAGGTCTTAACGGAAGACGAATGGTGACGTCACGAGAGCCCGGATGGACTCACAGATAGAACAAATGATGAACCAAGAATGACACAAGGAGATGAAACGCCATGAGAAAAGAGATTGTGAGCTTAAAGTGATAGAAATGTCATGATTCCTGCCCCCGAAAGACCAGACCAGGCCCAGCAGCCCCGGAAGCAGGCATCATGCCACTTGGAGCATGCCCAAAAGCCCCAGTTAGGGGCTGTTTGGGTGCAGTCCTGGCGCCTATGGCGCCAGGCTCATAAAGATAAAGTCAGTCCTGGCGCCATGGGCGCCAGGCTCATTATTGATAACTTACCTGAAGCAGACCATGCTGCATACTCACCTGAGGCAGACCATGCTGCATGAAGACTCAAGCCAAATGAGGCTTAGGAGGGACTATTTTACTGAAGGGACTATTTTGTTACTTGGGTGGGGCTGTGGAAGAATACGTACCTGGATCTTCTTCCAAGGCTATTTAAACCACGCCCAGACAGCCACACGTGCTTCGCGTTATTCTGCTTGCTGCAGCGTAACGCTCACCGTGTTTTCAGCAGCTCCAGTCTTCAGCCACGCCCGCTTCAGTCCTGGGACTCCTGAAACAAGAAGAAAAGAAGGATAAAGGTTAGAACAGGAGTTTTAACTTTAATCCTTACCTGAATCCTGATCCATTTCGCCACAGAGATGAAAGACAGAAGTCTTTGAAGCATCGCTTCGCATTCCTACGGTGCCGCGCTGAGCTCACCTGCTTGGCGGTACTTCAGCATTCCATCACGCTCTCTCCATCTCGCGGCCGCCCTCCGACACCTAAGGAGACAAAGACAGCAAGGTGAGCAAGGGGACTCTCTAAGGCTATACAAGCTACCCCCAAGGACTTACCTGATTTACCACGGTGGGTACTCACCTCATCTCGGGTCGGCGCAGTCAACTCTGCTTCATCGCCGTACCCCGGCCCCTAAGGGGAAAACCACAATAGACTTACCTGAATCTTACCAATTGCCATTTGGAAATCTTCGAGTGGATTAATCGGCAACCTGCAAGGAATCGGACAGAGTGAAGATCAGACATTTGAACTCTTATGAACAATTGGACTTTAGAGTCAATACTGGAACTCACCAATTCCTCTACGCCAGTGAAGTAACTGGTCATCAACGCGCCCCTGTGGTCGACGCAGGATGGAGAGCTCATCCTTCCAAACCATCAGGTGGGACTAAGGAGGGGACATCAAGAGTGATCTGTGGGAAGACAACGGGAGTGGGGAAGGTGGGTTGACACTCAATTCCACGGGTGGTTAATTCCTCTTCTCCTTTGCAGAAGAATATTCCTGCGAGCCAGACAAACTAGGCTGAGCGGGCCAGTCCAGTCAGTCATCTCGGCGCTACACGTCACGCTGGTGGAAACAACAGCGGCCCAGTTCCGGTCGACGCCCCCGTGGGAACCAGGGGAGCGTAACAAGAAAGCTATCAAAGCGTAAGAGAGTTAAGCTGTAAGCAGGATGAAGATATTCAACCAGCTAACGCCTGTGCATATGCTTGAAACTGCAAGAAAGCTAAGAAAACAGTGCGGCTTGCTATGCTAAGTACAAGAATAGCGCGGCAAGCACCATTGTACATAATCTACCTCAAAACGAAGTACAGTATTATAAGTGCGATTCCACCTTACACGAAAAGCAGAATCAACTCAGGTTACTAGAGGCCAAACAAGACAAGATTCATATTCTAGCAAAATGAGATGAGACGGCTGAATCGAAACTCAGCAGATGCAACTCATGCCAAGAGAGCCAAGAGAGCCAAGGTCCTACCAATAGAAGGAACGAACAGAAGCTACATCTAATTGAAACAGAATATCCTGTCTCTGAAAGGTCAAGATAAGGAAGCATAGGCAGGTGGCAAGTCGAATAAGAATTAAATGCACGAATTGAGAGAACCTAGGAAAATTCACTGTGTCTGCATCAAGTGACCATCCGAGCGAGGAGAAGCACGTGTTCACATCTATGCTTCGCATCCGCCCAGGAGGAGATATCGGAACTTTCCCAGACAGAAGATGGAGTTTCGAGGCCAACCACAGTAACATAATTGACACATTGTTGTTGAAGTGATGATTGATTGTAACCTTAATTGTAGGAAGGCCGGGTAGCTGAGGGGGCACCCTGCACCTGGCTGACCATTCTGCGTGCTGCTAAGTAAAGTGGAAATGTATGCATGGGGTTGGTGCCAACCCAATCACAATGGACCACACAATCTAGGGTCCTATAGTAGTAGAACCAATGGGACGTTGTACTTTTAGTGACGTCTACAGTAGTCATTTTGAAGGAAGGGCTTAGACACCCACCTTACAGTATTTACCCAAACCCTCACTCCTTTGCCATATACAGATATAGCACCTATATTAAAATTACCCTTTCCAAACCAATAGAAATGCTTATTAACTTTTGAGTGTTACACGTCTCTTATGACGAATTTTCAGTATAAATTATGGTTTTTTTATGAAGTTCGTTGGAGTTGAAGTGAGACGGACTATCGCATCACTGCTGATTGCCATGACTCCCCGTTTTTTGTACTTGTCATTAAACGGACTCCCTTTGCCAAACCATTGGGTTGTCCTTATTGATTGGTGTTGGAGTAATAAATCTGCACCCCCATCCATCTCAAGGTGCAGCTATCTCGTCTTAAAGTACTCTCGGAGCAAACCTCGGCTCTATGGGCCGGCCAGGGGTCTCCCGAGTACACTTGGTAGCAGAGATTGGATGGTTATCGATTATTGATTTGAATAAGACACCTATTGACCGTCGACATAAAGTAACTCTAGGTCTTCGGCAATATCACGAGTCCTTTGCCATTCGGCTGAGTAGACCGTGAAGCTCCCCATAGACAATGGTAGTGTAAAGAGATTGCAGACAGGGCCTGAAGCGACCCGTGTTCCCCATGCATCCCTTCCCATTCCTACGGGCAGCTGAACGGGTGAAAAACCGAAGAAGGCGGTAACGAAGGCGCTGATCCCGAGGGTCCAGAGAGGAACCATGCGAACGCTGAGTGAAAAAAGACTTATGTTCTGGCAAAAGTGCATGCTTAAGAACAATGAACAGGAAAAGGTAACGGAGGGAGGCGGGAAAAAACAAAATATAGTTAGAAGTAGAAAAGACTCTATATATATAAGGGATAATGGGCCTCATTACACGGTAGGCGGTAAGGGTTTACCGGTACCGGTAAGGGTACCGGTACCGGTAAACCCTTACCGCCTTACTACGAGGTCCCTTTGCGGGACCCGACCTTAACGGCTGGTTTTACCAGCCGTTAAGGAACGGGCCCGCAAAGGGACCTTGGTGCTAATTACGGTACCGCAATTTGTGGTACCGTAATTAGCTCCTTCCCCATTCCCATTGAGGCCTATGGGGGCAAAAATGGGAATGGGGAAGTGCCTTGGTGAATGGGGAATTACCGCCCCCGCTCACCTTGGAGTAGGGCGGTAATTCCGCCATCTACCAAGGCGGACATGGTAAAATACCGGCAGCAACCATGGTTACCGCCTACCGTGTAATGAGGCCCATTGACTCAGGAATAATTAAATAAATAAAGGTTCCCGGGGAGGATACCCGAGAAGAGAGGTTACCGGGTAAGACACCCGAGAAGTGAGAGGATTCAACGTATTCCTATGCTTTAAGATAGCGGCTTGAAGAAACGTGTACCCTGAGTCCCACATAATGGGGAACAAATAGACTACCACAACGTTTAAAGACGTCGTGAAAGGGGTACATTTAGTCTGTCAAGAGTCTGTCTTACATGTTTTTGTTGTGACGTCATATGTAAAAAAAAAATCTTAGAGAAAACTGATTTCAATTTTATGCGATTTAATAGCTGAGATAAAATCGCATATGAATTGATGTTTTTGAGTAAATCAGAAGGTATAACATTTTGTGAACATTTGGATTGGAGCTTGCAGTGTTTGGTACTCGCTCATATTGTTAGAAGTTGTTTAAGACACACGAAGGCGTTGACAAGTGTTATATAAGAAGAAAGAGAACAGATTTAAGCATGGAAGATATGACTCCATTGGCACACTTATGCAAGCAGTTGCCAAAACACGCACCCAAGCTAAAGAAATATAGTACCGAGTGGGTTAAAGGTACCGCCCACAAGATGTTTATGCCATGGCCACAAAATGGGTCTTTAACTAAAGCCGTCTTACAACATATGACGACATATTTGCATGCCACATATACAGGCAAGAAGTTAGAAAAACGACTTGCTGTTCTCGAGTTGTGGAAAATGTATGAACAAGGAAAGGAGGAAGAGCCGCCAACAGATTGGATACTTAATGAATGCACAGAGGGGAGTGAGACGCCTACCGCGCCACCTGCCCCACCCGAAACAAAAATTGAAGAAAGTAAGGACGAGGGATTATACCCACTGAGAGAACTCAAAGCAGCTACGGGGTACAGCAACCCCGCATATGAGTCGCCTACACATAGTAGTGACGAAAATCAAGGGAAAGTTAAGGATAAGAATATTGCCTCCATAATCCCACGGGACAAAGGGAGACTGTGATGCTGGAAATGCATCGGAGGGACAGGGGGACTCATTACGACCCGGGCGGTAACCATGGTTGCCGCCGGTAAACTACCGATTCCGCCATGGTGAACGGCAGAATTACTGCCCCATTCCAAGGTTTGCAGGGGCGGTAATTCCCCATTCACCATGGCCATTCCCCAATCCCATTTTTGCTCCCATAGGGCTCAATGGGAATGGGGAAGGTGGTAATTACAGTACTGCAAAATGCAGTACCACAATTACCTCCAAAGTCCCTTTGCGGGTCCCGTCCTTAATGGCTGGTAAAACACCAAAGGGACCTCGGACTTGGGCGGTAAGGGATTACCGGCACCAGTGCCCTTACCGGTACCAGTAATCCCTTACCGCCAGGGTCGTAATGAGGCCCAGGGCCTCCGTATCCTTGTCCTTTACTGCTTTTTATCGTGTGTTCTGTCGTGTTTTCCGCGCAGGAGTTCATGTGGGACTCCTGGCGGTGCAGCTCTCTCTCTTTTGGGTTGGTGAACAGACCCATGGGATACCCTTATGGCACCCATGGGTAGGGGTGCAACCCTGTGCCCCTAGTGTATGTTTTTGGGCACCTGTGTGTGCCTGGTGCCCTGAGCGTCTTCCATTTTGGGATGCCCAGGCCCTGTCATTTGGAATTGGTAGATGCTGGATGGAGACAAAATGGCCCCCATGGCCTCTTGCCTTCCATCACCTGTTACATTGATCTTACTGAAGTCCCGGGAAGCCCTGCCTCTGTCCCTTCCCCCTGACTGGCTGTTGGGTGGAAGTTCCATATATGGTAGTGTGGGGAAGTACCGACCAGACTGGCTGGAGCCTTCTCAATGACCGCATGTTGTGGGTACGCCTGTGGGTCGGACCTGGGTGAATGGAGTGTGTGACGAATATGCATTCTATGTTGTAGCTGTCTAGTATCTGGTGGTTGACACACTGGTTGAGACAGTCTTGCCCGAAACCAATATGAATGCAGTTTGGAGTGTTGAATGGCCCGGTACTTGTCCCAATACACATAACTTGTTGTGAGTGTCTGGAGAGAAGTGAATGGCCTGAATGCCCTGTGTGCCTGATTGGCTGCCTACCTGCATGAATGAACGTAGTCGTGATTGGATGCTTGAGTGTGACCCAGTGAAATGAATGGGAGATCAACAGTATATCTGGGGGACCTCTGACCGCTAGGAATCGTGTTCAGAAGCTGAAGTCCACTACGATGAGTAACTGGAGTAACTGAAGCTTGATCTTGAAACCCTGCTGGACGAGAAGAATTGCTGTTGCTCTCCTTCGCAATCTGAAAGCTGCTGTGCTTCAAGAACTGACCCAGAGAGGACCTGGTAAGGCACCCTCTTCCCGAGCTACGAGGGACCATCATGCACAGCGGATCTTTGCCTAAGCTCCCTGGTAGACAGACCTTTAACAGGCTGCCGACCAGATACAGGGATTGCTGCAGAACTCCAAGGAGAAGTGCCCAGACTGTTGTCCGCCACTGTCGACGCCCGCCGTTGCAGACTGGAGCCGCCGTGCTCCCGTTGCCTAAAAACTGCATTAATCCAAGGACGCTCTCGGCTGCATCGTCGCTGCTGTATCCTGCTGGAGAAGGCCGAGGAGCATCCACCTGTGGGTTTTCCGCCACCAAAAGACCACAGAGACATCGACGACTCAACGCCCTTGCCGGGCCACAGTTCTTCAACTCTTTGCGGTCCAGAACTATCGATCCCGAGGTGCCCCGCATGCCTCTTCCTGGCAGGACGTTTACGCTTCCCCGTCAACGAGCACCGCAAGGAACGACGCGGCCACTTCACTGTCGTAGCTCGACCTGTTCTCCGTCGGATGTTCAATGACCCGTGACTCCTGCCTGAAAGGGAGAACACTCAAGAAGGGCCATCGATTCCCCGATGCGGAACGCTACAACACCAAGGTAGTTTGGGGTTGCAGAACTATTGGAAAGTCTAGTGTGAACAATATATGGACTGGGCTAGTATCTTTCTTCTGCAGGTTGCCCAGGTGGGGGGATCTCCACACATAACTTTGTCTAGTGGAACGGGGCCAGTATTCTGCCAATTGCTCAACCATCTTGCTTTCCTTCCTCTCTCTACTGCTGGTTTCCTCTTTATTTTGATCTAGGTGTCATTCTGACCGTATGCACTTTAATGAGATCTGATAATGTTAGTGGTACCACTTTAGAACTGAATATATTTACCATTGTTGATTTCTGAGTACAAAGTGAGTTATCATGATAGTGCACGCGACCTTGAATATTAATTATATAAAGACTGTGTTTTAACCGATACAGTGTGTGGACATTCTTTTGTGGGTGCTTGGGGACTACACTGTACCTAAGAACCAGCTTGCATCACCTCCTGAGAAGCTAGGCCTTGATTGCTCGACCATAGCTACCGAATAGAGAATCTTGGCTGGGGTCCTCTGTGCCTCTCCTCTACCATATAGAGAGCAGAAATACAGACACCCCCCTCCAGTCTTTACAGCTGGTGGCAGCGGTGGGATGCTTATGGTTTTAAGACTCACTTAAAACCGTGCCACCTACAAAGGATATATGCTCTTTGTTAAATTAAGGTTTAGTCGTGTACATGATAACTGCATTACAAGCAATGGAATCTATTGTGAATGGTAAATTGACTGGGATGAGCTTAGAGACTCTCCAGAGTGCTTGTGAAGCCTGGGAATTAGACTTTGTGGATAAGTCTAGGGCTGAGCTGATAGCTACCCTGGTGGATTACCAGATCAATTGTGAAACTCTTGAAGGGGGGGATGCACCCAATGAGGACTCTACCCCTGGGGTTGTTGCCGAATCTGATTCTGGGAATGCCACAATTCCTGCTGCCTCTGTTCCAAACCCCAGCAGTTCCTTGCAACTTGAGTTATTAAGGATGAAGTTGGCCTTTGAATATCGCAAGTTGGAAATTGATGCTGAGCTTAAGAAAGAGGAGTTGGCACAGTAAGTGGAGCTCAAAAATAGGGATCTTGATCTCAAAGACAAGGACACTGAATGTCAGCGAATCCAGCTAGAGAAAGCTTGAGTGGAGACTTCAGCGAAACTAGTTGAGAGTGTCAGGTCCCCAGCAACCAAGTTCATGAAAGATTTAGTTGGTGTGTATGCAGAGGGTTCTGATATCCTCCAATGGATTGAAGCGTTTGAAATGGCTTGTGCAATTCACGATGTTGATAAGAGAGACTGGGCTAAGTGTTTATTAAGCAGAGTGCCTCAAACTGGATATAACTGTATTCTGAAACTGAGTGTGGAAGAAAGGGGTCAGTATGAGTGCATGAAGTCTGCCTTAATCGCCAAGTTTGGCAAAACGCCTACCCAATATCTTAAACGGTTCAGGGATTTTACGAAATGAGAGAATGCGTCTTGGGTTGACTGGGTGAGTGCTGCGCACATGAACATGATGGGGTGGATTGATGGTTACAAAGTGAAAACGTTTGTTGAATTGTCTCACCTCTTGTTTTTTGAGCATTTTTCAGAAGCCTGTTCACCAGACCTGCGTCAGTATGTTGCTGACCAGAACATTGTGGACCCCTTTAAGCTGGCTAGGTTGGCTGACAAGTGGGTCTCCCACCGGGTGTCCCCTAAGTACTCCAGTGGGAAGGACAAGGACAAAGAAAAGGGGGCCTCTCAGAAAGCTGAGGAGTCCCAAAGAGTTTTGGTCTACAGTTGGGTAAACCAAAACCTTCCTCTCCGAAGACCCAAAAACCTAGTGGGGATAAGTCTGTTGTGGGTGGGAGTAAGAGTAGTGATCCGCCTGCTGCAAACCAGGGTCCCAGTGGCTCCAGTACCGTACCCCACACTCCTGGCACTTGTTGGGATTGTGGGGCTCTGGACCACTGAAGGGGTGACCCCAAGTGTAAGGGTAAGGCACTTGAAGTCCAGGCTGCCAGCCTGACCTACCCCTATTCCGTACCTGAGGTGGAGTCCACTGTCCTCCCCTCCTCTACTGGGATCACGTTCAGTGCTCCCGTAGAGATTTCCTTAGTGTCCCTTGGGGCCTGGGACCAGTACGCAGAAGTACTGGCGACTATCCCACAAAACACTTGTAGGTTTTTGAGAAGTGTCCTCTTGAATGGCCAGCCTTCTACTGGCTTGAGAGACACTGGGGCAAGCATGACAGTGGTGGACAGGACCCTGCTCAAGCCAGAGGACTATGTAGGTGCTCCTCCGAGAACCACCAGGTTAGCTGGTGGGCATCCCAAATTATCGCCTGTAGCCTTAGTCAACATTACGATTGGAGACAAGACAGCAAAGCTTCCGGTCCTGATTCAGGACACCGTGCCTGCGAACATTTTGTTGGGAAACGATTTGGTCGATTTGGGGATGATCACGGATGGTCTACCCATGGCTGCTGTGGCAGTCACCCGATCGCAGGTCACACAGGGTCTGGCTGCGTGCCCGGTACCCTTGCCGATGGGGAAACCCAAGGGACGAAAGAAAAGGAGGAGTAAGAAGGCCGCCCCTGTGGAGGGAGCACCTGCTCGACCCGCTGTTCCGACAGCACCCATTGGGATCCATTCGCTGGATGGCTGGGTCCAGTGGTAATTCCCGTCTCGACTCCTGTGGGAGACGGGCCAGAAGAATGTTCTGTGGGAGAGGCTTTTAACCCAGATGATCATCCCGACCTTCAATGCTTGTTGGCTGAAGGGGGACCCTGCCGGGCGGACTTCTGTAAGGGACAGAGAGAGTGCCACTCTCTCCAGCGTCTGAGGACACAGGCCCTGTCCCAGGCACAAGGAGAAGTGCCTAGGACATTTCGGATTGGGAGGGTGAGCTCCTTGTTAGTGAGCCCACTAAGCCTGAACCTGATGCCCTCAAGAGGTTGGTGGTACCCCAGGTTTACAGGACCTTCCTGCTGCAGTTGGCGCATGAGGTGCCTTAGCTGGTCCTCTTGGGACCAAGAAGACGAAGCAGCGGCTCTCGGCCCATTTCTACTGGCCACGGATGGGAGTAGAAGTGGAGTACCACTGCAGGACCTGCCCAACTTGTCAGTTGTCTGGCAAGACTGGAGGCAGAGGCATCGCCTCACTGCAACCATTGCCAGTGGTTGGCACACCGTTTGAGAGGCTGGGCATTGACATCATCGGTCCCCTTGACCCTCTCACGTCGGGTGGACATCGGTTCATCCTAGTCTTGGTAGATCATGCCATCAGGTACCCTGAGGCTATACCTCTTTGGACGGTTACGGCCAAGGTGGTTGCCAGGGCTCTCCTGGGCATTTTCACCTGTGTTGGATTCCCTAAGGAGGTTGTCTCTGATAGAGGATCCAACTTCATGTCAAGTTACATGAAAACCATGTGGAAAGAATGCGGGGTAACTTACAAATTCTCCAACTCTTACCACCCCAGACCAACAGTTTGGTTGAGAGATTTAACAAAACTCCCAAGGGCAACCATTGCTCAAAAAGCAAACGCTAGACCCTCTTATACCCACTAACTACTGCCCCATCACAACATTCCCCTTTCTGCTTAAAATCCTGGATAAGATTGCCTACAATCAAATCCAAAGTTTTCTTGAACAACACAAACTTTTAGGAGAGCACCAATCAGGATTTCGTCCCCAACACGGCACTGAGACTGCCCTCATAGATCTGAAGGCACAAATAGACGAACTAAGAGATAAAGTAAAAATGTTCCTCCTTTTTGCTATTGGACCTTTCGGCGGCATTCGACCTCGTGGATCATGGGGTACTCTGCAGCCATTTAGACTCCGCCGCACATTTCTCCAGAGAGGCCATAACTTGGATTGAATCCTTTCTTAGTTATAGGACCATGAGGGTGTTCTCCCCATCAGCAGCGGCTGACCCAATCCCCATTTTGTGTGGAGTTCCTCAGGGCTCCTGTGTCTCCCCGACTCTATACAACATATTTACTAAGCCCCTTTTTGATGATCTGGACCTTCTTGGTATCACCTACACTAAATATGCTGATGATACCCAGATTCTCCTCCCACTTTCCGGGGACTATAATAAGGATTTGGCCTTGGTAAATAGGGTGTACATCATCGTCCAGGCATGGATGGCTACTCACGGTCTATGCCTCAACGATGATAAAACAGAGCTTATCATCCTAAGGACTCACTCTAACCTCAAAAAACGAAGTCAGGACTATACCTCATTTGAAATTGATGGTAATATCATCAAGGTGTCCAAAGAAGTGAAGACACTTGGCTTCTACCTGGATGCCACCCTCTCTTTTGACAAACAGGTGAAGTCTTTGGCATCGGCCACTGCTTACACCTGTAAGCTCATTAGAGCGGGTAAACACTTTCTCTCTGACAACAACTGCCTTATCTTAGCGAGAGCATTAATCCTCTCGAGGCTCGACTACTGTAATGCCCTCTACACTGGAGCCAATAAATCCATCACCCATTGAATTCAAATTCTACAAAATAACGCCCTGCGACCAGCCCTCGGGGGGTCTAAGAGATCGCATATCTCAAAGATCAGGCGCCAAAACAACTGGCTGTCCAACCAAAATAAAATCTACTTAAAAGGTGCATCTCTTGTTCACAAAGCCTTGAACAATGCTGCACCGAGCTATCTCACCAATAAACTCACTAAAAGAAACCACATGCGTCCAGCCAGAACCTCAAATGCCAATAGCCTCATCATACCAAGATTTAGGCTAACTAAGGCGGGGGTAGTAGCTTCCAGGTTCGAGCAGCCCAATTATGGAACTCACTGCCCCACCCTCTACGCGAGGAGCAGCCCTTTCCAAAATTCAGATCCAACTACATTAATCTGCTGAGGTCTGCCAATGACTAGCCCACTGCCCCTCTGGCGCCAACCCCTCCCCACGAGACCCGAGCATAGACATATCACTATCCTGCTCCCTCTTAACTCACGACCTCCTCATTCTGCCCACTTGGCCGATGAGCTAATGTCCATTTAATACCTATACATAGAATGTCCGTATGGTACTTTGTACCCATTTTGCCTGTTTTGTAAACAGCAATTGTAATATATTGTTGTGTATGTTTTGTAAACCGCCTACCTGTAATATATTGTATTTTGTATTTAGTATTCTATATGTAACCCATGACCCTTTCCTTGTAACTTAAGCTTTGCATTTTCTGTACTGCTGCGCCCGGCTACCTTCGGGTCTGTTGTGCATTATAAGTGAATAAAGCAAACAAACAAACAAACAAACAAGTTAGGCGCTTTGGAAAAGCCCTTCAGGAAGAGGTGGGATCTTCTCCTGCCATGCCTGATGTTTGCTTACAGAGAGTTACCTCAAGAGGGTGTTGGTTTCAGCCCCTTTGAGTTACTCTTTGGACATCCCGTGAGGGGGCCCCTCCCCTTGATCCGAGAAGGTTGGGAGGCCACCCCTCCAGGTCCCGCCAAGCAAGTGGGGGACTATGTGTTAGGCCTCAACAGAGGATGACACAGATGATGGGTCAAGCAACAGCAAATCTTAAGGCCAGCCAGGAATTGAATAAGTACTGGCACGACCTTAAAGCATTGCAAGTGGATTGGACTCCGGGAAAGGAGGTCCTTGTGATGGAGCCTACCAAGCCTCGGGGATAAATGGACTGGACCCTTCAGGATCATCTCCAAGATGGGCGAAGTCAATTATCTGGTTGACATGGGAGCCTCTGGGGTAGCCCCTCAGATATTCCATGTTAACAGGCCCAAGCCTTTCCACAGGCGGGCCAAAGTCTCATGTCTCTTGCTAGCTTCAGGGCAAGAAGAGGATGAGAGTGAGCCCCTTCCTGATTTGCTACATAACAACCCGCAGGATGGCTCAGTGGAAGGAGTACATCTCTCTCCCGATCTGACAACAGAGCAGCAGAGTGCCTGCCTGCAGTACGCCTCTCTGTTTTCACTGACACCAGGCCTTACACCATGGTGTAGGCACAAAACTGACACTGGTGACAGTGTGCCTGTCAAAGCAGGTGCTACCGTATGTCAGATACCATCAAGAACCACATCCAGGCTGAGGTCGCCAAGATGGTGGATCTGGGTGTTATTGAACCCTCAACCAGTCCCTGGTCCAGTCCTGTGGTCCTTGTCCCCAAGGCAAATTGCCAGGCAGGTACCAAGGATTGGAGATTCTGTGTGGACTACCGAGGAGTCAATGCCATCACCAAAACTGACGCACACCCACTGCCCCGGGCTGATGAGCTCGTGGACACGATAGGTGCTGCCAAATTTGTGAGCACCTTCGTCCTTACCTCAGGCTATTGGCAAATAGCTCTGACAGACCATGCCAAGGAAAAGACGGCGTTCTCAACACCAGAGGGACTCTACCAGTTTAGAGTCATGCCTTTCGGGTTAAAGAACGCCCCTGCCACTTTCCAGAGATTAGTCAACCATGGACTCAGTGGACTGGAGGCCTTTTGTGTGGCCTACTTAGACAACATTGCCGTCTATAGTTCCACCTGTGAGGAGCATTTGACTCATCTGGATAAAGTGTTGCAGGCGTTAAAAAGGGCTAACCTCACCATCAAGGCCACCAAGTGCCAGATAGTTCAGGGGGAATTCATGTATCTTGGTCATGAGGTAGGAGGGGGTCAGATCCAACCTCTCCCTAGTAAAGTACAGGATGTACATGACTGGGAGACTCCCACTACTCAAACCCAGGTGAGAGCCTTTTTGAGCCTCACGGGGTATTATCGCAATTTCATGGCAGACTATGGAACCATAGCTGCACCCCTGACAGCTCTGACTTCACCCAAGCAACCGAGGAAGGTTAATTGGACGGAAGACTGTCAGAGGGCCTTTGATGGCTTGAAAGGAAGTCTGTGTCGGGCACCCGTGTTGTGTGCGCCTGATTGCGGCATGCCCTTTATCGTTCAAACTGACGCCTGCGACACCGGAATTGGAGCAGTCTTGTCCCAGTTAGATGACAAAGGAAGAGAACATCCGATCATATTAATCAGTAGACAACTCAAGGGTAGGGAACTTAGGTGGGCTACTGTTGAAAAGGAATGTTTTAGTATAGTTTGGAGCCTTAGGCGTTTTAGACCCTACCTTACCGATTCTACCTTCAAAGTCCAAACAGATCATAAGCCCCTTAAGTGGCTTATGCAGATGAAGGGTGAAAACCCGAAACTGCTCAGGTGGTCCATTAGTCTGCAAGGACTAGACTTTACCATTGAGCACAGACCAGGGAAGAGTCACGATAAAGCAGATGGCCTTTCGAGAAGGTATGTTGACCGTCTGGGTGAGGGTGCCTATCTCGTGGAAGATTAGGCACCCTAACCTCAGTCTAGGGGGGCAACTGTGATGCCGGAAATGCATCGGAGGGACAGGGCCTCCGTATCCTTGTCCTTTACTGCTTTTTATCGTGTGTTCTGTCGTGTTTTCCGCGCAGGAGTTCATGTGGGACTCCTGGCGGTGCAGCTCTCTCTCTTTTGGTTTGGTGAACAGACCCATTGGATACCCTTATGGCACCCATGGGTAGGGGTGCAACCCTGTGCCCCTAGTGTATGTTTTTGGTCAGAAGTACAGACACCCCCTCCAGTCTTTACAGAGACATGATGGCGAAAGAAGAGATCAGGCACAGACAAGCGCATCTCTCGACAAAGAGAGAAAAGGGAAGAGATGGAAGGGAAACGAAGATAGAACTGATGAGATAGCATTTTCAAAAGACGAATGGATGGGAGGGCAAATTTTATTGAAACTCGATGGCAAAGTCATTGATGACGTGAAACAATAAGAGTGGTTAGATGAGACACAGAGAAAGGGGAAAGAGAAGGAGTTAGGAGTTGAAAGGATAAGAAAAAAAGACATACAAAGGCGAGAACAGCTATATCGCGAAGAGCAAGAAAAACAGCTTGTTCGCAGACCAAGAGCAGCCAATGACCAAGACAGACAGAAACAGCAAAGGTTAGAGGAAGAGCAAATTATACGTGAGAAAAGAATAAAAAGATGAAGAGATGAGGAAATTCGAAGGGCAGATGAACCCAGAAATGAAAAGAGAAAGGAGGAAGATAGGGTCAGAGAAGAGGTGAGGAAACGCAAAGAATTTGATGACGATGTAGAACGTAAGCGAAGACCGAGAGCACGCGATCTTGAATATCTGGGGAGAGAGGTTAAAAAACCCGCTCCAGTTGTAGACTGGGAAGACATCGAAGAATTCTTTCCTGAGTATGATTCAGTACCAGGCACGTCTAGGGCAAATATTGGCAATGACTTCAACACCAGAAGCATCGGAGAAATGATCGATAGAATATATGATTAAATGGGGCTAGAACAAATACCCCAAGGGGAGGGGGAAGACGAGGACCTGGAGAGCACTCAGCTGTATGACACTGAGGATGTCACCCGAAGTAGTGGGAATAGAGAGCTATCCCTGGATAGATTAGAAATAAGTAGGAACAAGGAGGATACGAGAAGTCGCACTAGTTGGGGACAGACAATGGGCCTCATTACACGTTGTGCGTTAAGGGATTAACGTTACCGGTAATGGAATACTGGTATCGTTAAATCCCAATGCCAATTACGACCCGGGTTACCGCTATTAGCGGCACCGCTAAGTACGGTGCCACTAATAGCGGCTAGTTCCCGGGCACGCGACCCTTCATCCCGTAAATAGCGGCATGTCGCTAATAGCACACCATCACAAGCCATGCAGGCATGCAAATAGCGTCATGGGAAAGCCCCAAAAACCCCTTACCGGCATGGCGCTAATACCGGCATCGCGAACCACCCGTTAAGAGAACTGAGCAGTGTTACCACCTGCCACAGGTGGACACAATCAGGACAGGTGGAGGCAATGGAGACTGTGGTAGCACAAAAGGAGCACACCACACCCCTTCACACACCCCTTCTCACACCAAGATGGTTCCAATACTAGCAGCATTACATGGGCTGGAGGACATGATTGCAGTGCAGCAGCAACAACAACAGGCAGCACAGAGGAGACGCAGGAGGAGGAGGAGGGCAAGACAGGTGCAGCAAGCACCACCAGGGCACCTAGTAATACCACAGAGGCAGCCACCAATCCCCAGGAACCGAGCCAGTCCATTTAACATAACCCCTGAGCAGATACACACCCTGTACCGTCTAGACCGGGATACCATCACCAGCATCGTGGACATGATACATGATGACATTGTGAGCCTCATAGACATCAGAACTGCCATCCTCCCTCTACTGAAGGTGGTGACCGTGCTCCACTTCCTGGCCACAGGCACCTACCAGCATACAGTGGGGCAGATGCATGGCATCTCACAACCATTATTCTCACGCACGCTGAACCAGGTACTCGATGCCCTCCTGAAGCATGCACGTGAACACATATTCCTGCCACGGACTGCCCAGGAGATTGCAAACACCAAAGTTGCCTTCTATTCACTGGCAGGCATCCCAAGTTGCATCGGGGCCATCGAATGTACACATGTGGAATTGGTGGTCCCACATCACAATGAAGTAGTCTACTGAAACAGAAAGCAATTCCACTCTATCAATGTCCAAATGGTATGTGACGCAAACAAGATAATCACACATTGTTGTGCCCGATTTCCCGGATCAACCCATGATTCAATGGTCCTACGGAACTCAACCATACCACGCTACATGGAGCGACAAGCCGGACAGCGTTCGTGGCTACTTGGTGAGTAGCAGGGAAAGCACATGGCAGTGTGATTGGGGGGGGGAGAGATACATACTCCAACTGGGTGTGATTGGGGGGGAGAGATACATACCCCAACTGGGTGTGATTGGGGGGGGGGAGATACATACTCCAACTGGGTGTGATTGGGGGGGGGGAGATACATACTCCAACTGGGTGTGATTGGGGGGGGAGAGATACATACTCCAACTGGGTGTGATTGGGGGGGGGGGGTACATACTCCAACTGGGTGTAGACAGCCGTCCGTAGGAAGAATGGACATACAGATGTACGCCTATGTGCATCAGGGAAGGCCACAAGCTACTTGAGAAGAACCCACATGCAATTTTAAGCTGCACAACATTGAGAACAATCCAGGTTTCCAAATATTACACATCCATCCACATCCACATTGCACATCATGCCACACCACATAATACACAAATCAGCAACATTGCGTCAAGATAGTTATACATAATTAGCGCAGCACAACATCAATACAGCAATGTGCCCTTGAATGCATGCAAAGGGATCACCCCTAGCCATAGCATTGAACCGCACATCTATAGCACCACTGAAGTGATGCTTCACAGCATGGCAACATCGATGTCGGAATGGCAGTACACTAGCAGTGTGGTACCAAATTTGCCTGGGCCCAGGGACACCTAAGACCTGGCCTCAACCAGGACATGTCAATTACTGTCAGAGGCATGAATCGGGCATGTCCACTTGCAGGGTCGAGCTCACCTTTGCACATTGCAGTCACACAGATTGTCTGCATGCATGCTGGTAATCGTGGATTTCAATCACAATGCAAAGTCGATTTGTGTGATATGTACAGGCCGCTCTTGAGGTGAACAGTAACAGGTCCCCATTCTTCCCCCCATACAGGTGATGCCGGCTATCCCCTGAAGAGGTGGCTCCTTACCCCTGTACGGAACCCACAGAACAGGCACGAAGAGGACTACAATCGTGCACATATCCGTACCCGTGTCGTGATTGAGCAGACATTTGGCCTTTTGAAGACACAGTTCAGGTGCATAAGCAGGTCGGGTGGGGCTCTCCTGTACGGCCATGAGAAGGTGGCCAAGATCACCATGGCATGTGTCATGCTGCATAATATGTGTATCAGACGGAATGTGCCACTGCCCCCTGACGTTGAAATGCAACCACCTGATGAGGATGATGATGGTGATGAGGACGGAGGTGACGGGGATGCTGGTCATGCAAGAGGCGATGCCCAGGAGGGACGCGATGTGCGACAGCATCTGATCAACCAAATATTCTGAGACACAATGTTGAACTCTGTAGGATGGATATGGGTATTAGTGCACTGGTGTCTGTGGTGAAGCGCAAAATGGACCCTGTCATCAATAAAGTACACATACACAATGACGAAGTCCAAGCCTGTGTTTTGACTAGTCACCAGTGTATTAATGTATAATGAGATGATAAAGTGTATGTCCCCAACTATCCCACCACCCTTTACCACACCCTTCCCCCACCACAACCCAGAAACACCCTTTCCCCCTTCCCCCACAACACTCCCGAAACACCCTTCCCCCCACAACACTCCCGAAACACCCTTTCCCCCCTCCCCCACAACACTCCCGAAACACCCTTTCCCCCCTCCCCCCACAACAACCCCATGTGTGCCTTGCACAATGTTGGTGTCCTGCTGCACACGTGCCAGCTAGACCCTGCTGTCCCTAATTGCCATTGCCACCACCATTTGGAGGTTGGGATGATGTGCGCCTAGTGGTGCACATGGAGCGGCGGAGGGGGCTTGTCTGCCTTGAACTCACAGATGATGAGGAGGCTGTCTGTCCCTGTGGTGGTGGTGGGAATTGGCGGTCCGTCGCGTCCACTATACGCGTGAGGATCTGCCTCAGTTGGCCAATCTCAACGCACAGCCTGTTGGTACAGGCTTCCATCGCCTCCCTCGACTGCCTACTCTGTGATGTCCCCCCTGAGACGGGCAGCCTCTTCCACATGCTGTCCAACCAGCACTGTAATGTCCTCCTGGCACTGCCTGACGGTGGCCAGGTCATGGGCACTGTGGCCAGCTTGTGGTGTGGCTGCTGTGCCTACATCTACGTCCCAGTCATCAGGTGAGGCCACCGGTGGACTCCAGCACCCTCCCGTGTTTTCCTTGCCAGACTGGCCATGGACACAGGATCCTGGTGTTGGCCTCGGAGTTGCTTCTGGGGTTCCTGGGGGGGTGGGGGGTGCATTTGCATGCTGAACTCCATAGGGTCCTCCACACCTGACAGCGGTGCTGTGGCAGCTGCCTCACCAGTAGAACTTGTGGCAGCGGAGTGTGGCCCCTCCGTGAGTGTGACCTGTGGTGGGGGGTTCACGTCAGTGCTGGTGTAGGCTTAGGTATTGGCACAGTGGCGATCTTGAGATGTTTGCCCCTCTACAGGGGCTCACTCCTCCCTGTGCCACTTGCTGTGGTGGGGGTGTCTCCTGTCTCCTGTGCCCTGAGTTTTTTCTTTGCAGGGGGGCCTGAGTCGCAGTGGCAGGTTCTTCGCTGTCTGTATGTGAGCCTGTGGGGGACAAAGAGGGGGATGGCATTGGTGATGGTTAAACGTGCTTCATGCAGAATCAGTTCATCATGCTGTTCTGTGCATTGGGACTTCATTGGTGGGAATTCAGGTGATGGGGCTGTTGAGTGGGTCTTCCATGCATGGGTCTGTGTGGCACTTGTCTGTGGTGTGTAGTGATGCGTGCATGTGTGTGTGTTGGGGTGTGACACTCACATGGGCAGGGTTGTGTGCATGTATGATTGTGGCCGCATCCATGAGGTGAATGTATCCACACATTTGGGAGGTGCCTCAACATTCACAGTGCATTGTTTCATGTGTACACTTACCTCCATCTGATGTATTGGCCACGCCATGCTCCATGCTCCTGACTCCCTCGATTGATTCAACGCCAATCGTGCTGGTGCAGATCTCCTCCCACTCCTTCAATTTAATTGGTGAATCCGCGCCACCTCCTGTGGCCATGGCCAGCTTGCGTTTCGCAGACAGTATGCTGTGGACCCGGAGGTGGAGATCGTCCCACCGCTTCCTGCACTCCCTGGCGGTGCGGGTGGTGGTGCCCACTGCACTCACTTTCAGGGCGACCTCTGCCCAGATGCCCTTTTTCCGGATCAGGGTCTCCCGCCGCATGTTGTTGGCAAATACCACTTCAGAGTTTGCTGCTAGTGTCTCTGTCAGCATAATGAGTTCCTTGTTCGTAAACCTCTCTTTACGCTGGCGGTCGGTGTTTTTTTTTATGGTCTTTGGCATGGTGAGGGGATCCTCGTGGCTTTGGGATGGCACAGTTCTCGAAACAGGTCCAGGGGGCGGAGGATGGCAATGGATTGTGTTTTGAAAGATGGGCGCCGTGCTCTTTCCCGTTCCTGTGCGATGACGCTATTTCCAGTTCCACTATTTAACGGTGACCGCTAATAGCGGTGTCCGCTATTTGCATGCTTCTGGAGGTAGGAAGTGCTATCAGCGCTTTCGTCGGTGCCGCTAAGGGCTTTTTTGGGGTCTTTAACAACATGCCGGTAGGGTCATTACCGGCATGGCGCTATGTTCATGTCCGCGTACTCGTAATGCTACGCAATTAGCGCCCTCTTGACTAGGCGGACACGTTAATAGCACAATGCCGGTAAATGCCATTTTTTTACCGCGTACCGTGTAATGAGGCCCAATGTCTGACTCCGAAAGGGAGGAGCGCGAGGAAAAGGAGGAAGAAGGACGGAGCGAAAGACGACTCCCAAGGGAAAAAGGAATAAGATGGTCAGACACTAGCGAGTCTGCACCAAGGGTATCAGGCTCACCCACACAGTCTGACCGACATGAAGAAGTATTTCATGGTCAGAGGGGGGTGTCTTTGCCGCCCTATGTGGACAGACTCAGGACATTGCCAGGTAGATGACGATGCAGGAATATTACCCCTGCAGTAGACAGGAGAACAATGAGAGAAGAGAGAGAGGGCTACACATTCCAATTTCCGTTGCTCGAGAAGGGGGGTGTAAGACCGCAATATATTCCATGGCCACACATGGATCGAGACCATTTGAAAAACAAGCTTCCAATGCTGACATCGGGAGCCGGTAAATGGATGCATGAGTTAGAAAAAATGACAGGAGGAAACACGTTAGCCACAGGGGACATCAAAGGTCTCCTAATCGCCATATTTGGTGAGAGAGCAGACGATGTGTGGGCACGAGCAGGCTACCGTGGTGTCAACACAATTAATACCGTGCACAATGGAGCTCCATTTAACAATTGTAGAGCCGCGGTGTGGAAAGCGCTACGAGTACTATACCCAGATACTTCCGATATGGGAGCTATAATGACGCGAAAGATGAAGGAGTCTGAAGATCCGTTAATTTACATACAGAATTTTGAAGATGCATGGGTGCTCGAGACTCATGAATCTTGGACGAAATCTATACCTGTGTTTTACCATATATTGTGCCAAGAACTGCCAGAGCCGGTACAGAAACAACTCAAGAAATGGGTGGGAATTGAAGCCAAGCCTTGGGCTAAAATACAGTTGACCATCGCGCATTATTGTAGACTGCTGCAGGAGAAGAATCGCAAAAAGGAAGCAACATGGAAAGGTGAGGAAGCGAAATTGGTGCAAAAGAAACTGTCAAAATATGCTCTTGAGGGAGCCATGATAACTAGCACAGCTGAATCAAGCATGCAGCAGGTGGCTAGTCCACAGCAGAATAATCAGGGTAATACAGGGTTTTATCCAAGGGGAAGAAGATTTAGGGGAAGAGGATGGCAGAGCAATCAGGGAGGTTTCCAAAATAATCAAGGAGGTTTTCAAAATATGCAAAATGGTAACCAAGATATGTCAAATGGGCAAATGATCCGACCACCGCCATTATGTTGGCTGTGTGTATTTGTATTTATTTTATTTGTATAGCGCACCAGGCCCGAAGGCAACCGGGCGCATATCTTTGAACAGTAATTACAAGAATGGCAAGGTTACAGTTAAGGTTACAATAAGTCATTTGCATGAACAAAGGCAGTAAAGTACAAGAACAGTGCAGATTGGTGGACAGAGTAACAGGAATCAGGCATAAAGAAAATAGTGGCAACCAGATGGTCTAAGAAGACAATTGGTCAGGTGTGGTAGCTAGCCAGAGCTTAGCTTTGTGTTTGAATAAGTTAGGTGAAGGTAGATTTCTAATGGTAAGTGGCATAGTGTTCCAAAGTTTGGCAGCCAGGACTGGGAAGCTAACACCTCTGGCTGTTTGAAGCTTGTATCTGGGGATCATGAGGCATTGAGTATGAACAGATCTAAGTGACCGAGATGGAGTGTACTGAGTGAATCGCGAGGCTAGGTAGATGGGGGCCTGGTTATTTACGCATTTGTAGGTAAGGGCCAGCGATTTCAATGATATCCTTTGGGCGACTGAGAGCCAGTGTAGGTTCTTCCTAGTTTCAGAGATGTGTGCTGATCTAGGGATGTTGAAGGCCGCTCTGATACCGTTGTTTTGGGTGATCTGGAGTTTGTTAAGGTTACCTTGGTTAGTGCCTTGGTAAAGTACGTTGCAATAGTCCAGTTTGGACATAACCAATGTCCTGGCAAGGATGATACAGTTCTGAGTGGAGAGGAATGGGTGGCAGGGTGTGATCAGCTTGCATGTGTAAGCCGAGGCAGTGACAACTGCGTTAGTTTGCCTCTTTAGGGAGAGTGTGGAATCTAGGTAGATTCCCAAGGTTTTAGTATCTTTGGATACTTTGATGGAATGGCCATCGATATTGAAAGAGCTGAACGATGGGTTCAGCTTATTGAGTCTCTGTTGTGTGCCCAGGATGAGGAGCTCTGTCTTGTCGTCATTGAGACAGAGGTCATGTTGAGCCATCCAAGCTTGGATGGCTTGGTATATGGCATTCAGAGCTTTAGAGTCTGCAATGTAGTCACCAGTGATGGGGATGAGTATCTGGGTGCATAATTAGTGTAGGTGATGCCCAGATAGTCAAGCACATCAAACAGAGGTTTGGTGAATACATTGTAGAGTGTGGGGGATACACAGGATACTTGAGGGACTCCACAGGGGAATGACGTTGGGTCTGCTGAAGAAGTGGGTGAAAATACTCTCATGTGTCTATTGTCTAGGAAGGACCTAATCCAATTAGTGGCATTGTCAGAGAAGTGGGCCGCAAATTTCAGATGATGGCAAAGGATTTGGTGATTGACCAAATCGAAAGCTGCCGATAGGTCCAGAAGGAGTAATAGGGCCAGTTTGCCATTATCTTTTAGGTCCTCCATTTGGGTTTTGAGGTCTAAGAGGGCTGTTTCTGTTCCGTGCTTAGGTCTAAAACCAGATTGTCTTGTACCAAGAAGATTATTAGATTCCAGATAATTCTGTATCCGTAGGTATGCTGCTCTCTCTAATATTTTTAAAAGAAACGGGACCGTGGTGATGGGTCTCTAGTTGGATGGTATCTCTGGATCTAGAGTCATTTTTTTTAGAAGAGGGATGACCCAGGCATCCTTCAGGTTATTGGGGACCATTCCAGATTGAAACGAGGAGTTGATAAAGGTGGTTATGAAAGGAGCAAGGTCGTGTGCCGATTCCTGATGATAGGTGCAGGACAGGAATCACCTTGACAGTTGGAGGGTTTTAAGTTACAGATGATTTTTTCAACCTCCGGGATGGTGAGCGGCACAAAGCTGAATGGAGTGTGGGAGAAGGAAGTGGCCGTTTTGGGCGTCGTGGATTTAGTTAGGGGGGAAGTGAAAAGTGAGTTTTGTTTGGCATTGATTTTGGATTGAAGGGTGGTTATTTTGGTGAGAAGTGCATTTTGGATGTTGTTGCACCACGTGCTGTCTTTGCTACAGGTATCAGGGATGGTGAAGGGGATTCTAATTCTTTAAGAATTCTAAATAGCTCCTTCGTGTTTGATTCAGGTTGCGATATATGCTGGTTGTAAGTCTCTTTTTTGGCTTGTAGGATTGCTTCCTTGTAATTGAGGGAAGTGATGAGAAGGAGGTCTTTGTTGGCCTCACAAGGAAGACTTTTCCAGAGTGCTTCAGCCTTACGATTTTCATTGCGCATAACTCTAAGTTGCGGGGTAAACCATGAGTTCAGATGGGCTTGTTGTTTGGATTTCCGTAATTTGAGCGTTGCTCTGGTGTCAATGGCTTTGAGCAGTGTTTGGTTCAAGGTATCTACTAAAACGGTGGGGTCATTGTGCTGAAAAGCGTAGTTTTTCAGAATGGGAAGGATGAGTGGGTGTAGTTTGTCCCTAGTAATATCCTTTTTGTTCCTGGTGGCAAACCGGGGGCTATAGTAGGTTTGGGATGAGGGTTGGTGGCTGGTAAGTGAAAGACAATGATATGGCGGTTGGACCAAGCACAGGTGGAGTTAGAACTTATCGATATATTGCAATTGAAATCTGCAATCCAGTCAAGTGTTCTGCCCTTGTTGTGGGTAAGTTCAAGAATGCATTGCTGGAAGCCTAGGTTGGAGAAGGTAGTAGCGACCTCGGTGGCCATAGGATCCTTAGGGTCGGATAGGCCGAGGTTAATGTCACCCAGTAGTAACACCTGTGAGTTAGGCTTAGTATTGTGTGGAATGGCAGGGCATTTGGCACGCACATGCACAAATCAAGGCATGATGCAGAGCGGCCAAGGAACAGGAGCAGGTATGGCAAATCCACCTGCAGTTTTACAGCAGGGTCGTGCACAGAATCACATGGTGCAACAACAAGCGCAAGGTGCACAACAAAGGGTGCAACCGCAAAGCATGGGGAATTTTCCACAAGGACCATTCCAACAGGCACTGCTGCAACTTCGCAGACGATGAGCACAGGGCAGACCACGAACCCTGTAATGGAAAGTAACAATGGGAATGGGGGAAATTCACCAGCACACGGTGGGCCAAATTTGTATATAAACTAGGACAGCTCACTGGGAACCCTGATGTGTTCTATCCTATCAGTGACACCAGACCCTCACAGGGAACCTAGGGTGGATGTTGTTACAGGGGATAAAGAATATTCCTTCTTAGTAAGTTAAACATGACAATCTCCTTCACGGAGAAGGGCATAGTATGTTCCACTCCAGGAATGTACTACTTAAATGTATGCGAAATGATTAGAGCATACACAGAACACATAGCCATGAGGGCCATACCATTAGAGCCAGAAATGTTTGCATATGGTATGCGTGTGCTTATGGCAGGATTGCCAGGCCTTGCAGACAAAATCATGAGAACCCCTGATGAGTTCTTATTCAGACCCAGAATACTGATGCATGAGGAGAAGGGACAAGTATTTCCCTTGATGATACAAACGGCTGCAGTGAAAGGGAGAGTGGCCTTGATTGATGTTATGATGACGAGGGCCGACAATGGTGCGCAGTAATCGCCATTGAAGAAGGATATCGATTGACCGACGTCACTGATGATGATCTGTTTGAAGAGCAAACAGATATAGGAGAGACAATGGTGGAAGTGAGTCTCGCCTTTTGAGTAAGGATGATTAAAAGAGAAGTACCTCAGAGAATGATGTTGGCACTAAATCGTCCTGAATATTTTGATGACGACATAGCCAAGGTGCCTGTCTCAGTATGGACTACAGGCCCCTATGACATAGGCCTCTTGAAGGGGGTTGGAGAAGTGAAAATTAAACTGAAACCAGGAGCAATGCAGCCTGACAATATCCCATGTCCAGAGAGGCAGATGAGGGGATTTTTAAGACAATTTCTGCTATGATAGAGCAAGGCATCTTAGTGATGCCAGAGTCGTTATGTAATACGTCAGTTTACCCTGTGAAAAAAAGTAAAGGGGGGTCATGGAGGCTAATTCAAGAACTGAGGCCAATAAATGATATTGTTGAGGCCAAGTTCCCTCTAGACCCTAACCTGTCTACAATTCTATGTAACATACCCGTTGAGGCAAAATATTTCACAGTGATTGACTTGAAAAATGCATTTTTCTCAATCCCGTTGCCCTGTGACTCACAAGATCTGATGTCATTCATGTTCAGACAAATGCGTCTGAAAAGCACCAGGCTGCCACAGGGGTCCTGTGAGTCCCCTTCTATTTTTAACAGAGTCATGCAGATGGATTTGAGCAATATCGCACTAGAAAGTGTCATCCTGCAATACGCGGATGACATCTTAATTTGCAGCACCACAGAAGAGCAATGCAGACATGATTCTGTTCAGCTATTGACTATACTGGCTGAGAAAGGATATAAAGTTGACAAGGAAAAGTTACAATATTGTCAACAGGCCAGTTGATCTCAAATGAAGGAAAGAGAGTGACCCCAGAAAGGGCTGAAGCCATATTGAACACGGCTAAGCCACACACGATAAAGCATATGCAGAGCTTTTTAGGCCTATGCAACTATGTCAGGACATGGGTCTTTCGACTACAGCTCTTACACCAAGCCTTTACTTCATGCCCTAAAGAAGGCCCAAGTGACGAAAGAAAAGATTGAATGGTCTGAGACCATGGAGAAAGGATTTGCTGAACTCAAAAGAGCCATCTGCACAGTACCAGTTCTGGGGATCCCCAATTATGCAGAGGAATTTTACCTGTTTTCACACAAAAATGGCAGCGTTATTACGGCTGTACTCACACAGAGAACCACGTTGGGGTACAAGCCCCTGGCATACTATAGTGGGAACTTGGACCCAGTTATGAGGGGTCCTTTCCCGTGCAAACAAAGTTTAGCTGCCGCAGCGTTCACCATAGACAAGGCTACAACCATTGTAATGGGGTGCTCAATGACGTTGTATGTCGAGCACTCGCTATTTGCCATTTTAGAGAAACCAAAGGGCACATTGACATCTCAGAGAGCTTCTGCTTAAGCAGTGATCATATCAAATCCATCGATTAAAATAGTCCGATGTAAGATAGTGAACCCAGCTATGTTCATAGCAGAGCCAGTCACTGAAGGAGAGCCCATACATGACTGTGCAAATTATGAAGAATTCTATGCTGAAATCCCCAGGGTGAAAGAAAATGCCTTGGCAGAAGGAGAGATCATCTTTATTGACGGGTCTTCGAGGATCGACCAAAATGATGGGCAAAGGTACACAGGCGTCGCTGTGATGAAACACACAACGAATGGAGAGTTGTGAGTGCTTCTTAGTGCACGAATGCCATCCCATTATTCAGCACAGGCTGCAGGATTATTGGCATTAATACTCACCATTGAGAATCACGCAGACCAGGAAGTAACGGTGTACAGTGACTCCGCCTATGTGACATCAACAGTGCACGCAGGATTAGCGCTCTGGAAAAGGAGGGGCTACCTCCGAGCAGACGGCACACCAGTGCAGCACGGAGCCTTATTGGAAAGGCTAATCAAGGCACTACAGCTCCCAGTGGGCATAGCAGTTGTGAAATGTGCCACCCACACAAAGGGGAGAGATTTTATCTCACGCGGATATCAAGCAGCAGACACGGAAGCCAAGCGTATGGCATCCAAAAGTGAAACAATCATGGAAGTGGAAGTTATCCATGCCAACGAGCGAATGTTGGTTACATGAACTGCACCTGAAAGTTACAGTAATTTGGGGCAAACACAGCTAATGGAACTCCAAGGGGAGGCACCACAGGAAGAGAAGAACCTGTGGAAATGTCGAGGTTGTTCTTTAAACCCCTCTGACAGCCTGTGGCGACAAGACAGCACTGGTAAACCAGTAATGCCTGTAGCCCTGTTAAAAATAGCGCTGGAGCAGTTACACTACCCGGCGCACATGACAAAAGAGAACCTAGCAGCAACACTCGCAGAAGACTGGTTCATACCCAATTTAGCAGAGCATGTTGCATTCTTTATGGTAAACTTTATAATTTGTCAACAATTCACAGCGGGGCACACATTTAAAGTAATGAGAGGAGTCATTCCAAGTCAAATGGGCTTTTTCAACACTTGCGTGTCGATTACGTCGACATGATTCAAGAATGTAACGGGTACAGATACTTAACTGTTGTGGTGTGTCCATTCTCTAGATGGATTGAGGCAGGCCCATGTACACACCCAGACTCTACCTCTGTGGCCAAGTTTTTAGTGAGAGAAGTGTTCCCCAGGTGGGGGGTGTGCGAGGTCATGAGGTCAGATAATGACCCTCATTTTGTCAATGCAGTGTTCAAGCAGATTAGCTTGCTGCTTGGTATAAAGCACAAGTTCCCGTCAGCGTATCATCCACAAGGTAATGGATTATGTGAGAAGCTCAACGGCGTGTTAAAGGAAAAGATAGCCAAGTTGAAGCTTACTCTAAAAAGGGATGGTTGCACTGCCTTCCACTGGCACTGTATGTACTTCGGAACCAACCCCGGTCCGACCATCATCTTACGCCACACGAGATAGCCACGGGAAGAAGAATGAGAACTCCTCTGACACCCCGAGATAGAGCTAGATGTGATACTCAGTCAACAGGAGAGGTTTTAGGGTCTGAAATGCAAAACGATCTGAACTGCATGACATCTTGCCTTACTTTAATTTCTGACCAGCTGCAGCAACGACAAAAAGGGTGCAGCACAGCACAGAACACAGAAGGAGACACTACAACAGGCCAAGTTCAAGGTCTACATGTTCCACCCATCTTCCCTGGAGACGCCGTTCTTGTGATGAATCATACAAGGAAAAAGTGGGACTTGCCAAGGTTCAACAGTCCTTTTACAGTGGAGGACTGAACTCCGTCCGCAGTGAAACTACAAGGCAGGAGAGCTTGGATTTTTCTCGGTGATATAAAACCCTACATCGGACAAGGCCCCCTGTCTGCACCCTAAGCAGAGAAATCAACGAGCAATGGGGACGAACCACAGCACGTGCAGACGAGATCCATGATGCGGAAGAAGGACGCATGACCAGCCAGACAAAGACAAAGAACTTTTTGCAAATTGTGGCTTAAATTGGACACTTCGTCTAAGCAAAAAAAGGGATAAGGACATAAGAAACAGACATTCTGTGCATTCTAGTTGCAGGGTGAAGAAGAAAATTGCACGCACAAGCCACAACACAGTCTGATGACTTTGAACTGAGGCATACCTAAGCTTTGAGAAAAGAATAAGCCAAATTTTGACAGAGGACACTTGCATTGGAAGCAAACACAGTATCCCGACTCGCTCCACACCAAGACCCTATTCGGAATCACTTATGGTGTACCACAATAGCGACATCGCCAAGGATGTGGTCACCTATTTTGACCTAGTGCTAAGATCATACCTAACATTGGTAGGGAGGCTCACCAGTGTCACTGACTTTCTACAGGATCCTGAAAACGAAAAGACAATAAGACAACTCCTCACTGTCATTGCTGAACAATTTATCCTACTCCCTGAGTACAGTGACAAAGAATCAAATGTTCCCAACACAGGCGGAAATAGATGAGCTCATGAACACACTGTTCTTTCGCATAATCGAGGACTGTCCAACTCTTATCGGGAGAACAGCAGATACACTCACATTCCTCAGAGACCCAGCAAATACAGGACATTTAAGCCATCTTTTAAATAAAATCATAATTCTAGTTGCACTCCATGTGACCGGACAGTGCAGACATTGTTCACATTTAGGAGAAAACATATAATCCTAAACCTCAGCAAGACAGGACGGATGTCCCTGTCACCAGAAGACACCAGGTTGGCCCATAATGTTCTCTTTCACCTAGTCACTGACTTTCCAGAGCTAGTGGGGAGACCAATCGATGTTGACATCCTCACTTTCATCAGAGACCCAGCTAATATTGCACAGATAGGAATGCTCCTACACAGAATCGTTCTCCAAGTGGAACTCTCTAAACATCAGCGGAGCTATCTGAGGAGATTCTAAAAGACTTCTGCCGAGGGACAGATCAAGGGAGCAGTGTCAAGAACTCCCTGTGTCCAATTTATTGCTATTTTTCCCTAGTCCTCCGCACTGATCAACGTACACTATGTCCTCAGGACTGAAGCAAATCCGAGGAGTGGATTGGGAGCTTACCTATTTTGAACATGCAGAGTAAAGGGACTCACTAAAATGTTATTGTTTTTCTGATTTTTCCAATAGTCTAGCAAAGGAACTGTATCCTGACATAAGAGACAATTTGTCACTTGCAAGAGGGGGGACACTTGTGAAGCACCTGACACTCTTAAACACAGAACTCAAAAGACGATATTGGGTAAGGGACTAATAACATTGACATTTGGCAAATGATCGAGATGGGCGTCCAGAGCAGCAATCTGGTTCTCCCACAAGAAGAGAGGCAACCACGCTTCTCTGGAAGAAAATGCTGCCACCTGACCTACAGGAGCATAATGTACCTATGCATCATATTCATTATTGTTTTACTGTCATTAATGATCAGAACGGCATTCTTTATTGGTGCACAAAGCATCCCAATTTCAGTTCACCCACCTAATGATGCAGCCATAAAACCCACAAAAGCACCCAGACCTTATATAGTCATTCCAGTCTCTAAAAGATCTGACTGTGGAGTGAATTAACTTGAAATGGATGTGAATATCAATGATACACACACACTTGTGGTCACTAACAAACAAAAAAGCCAGAGACAGGGTCGGCAAGGAATGAATGAAGTAATATCACTGAAAACTACACGCATGCAAACACTGAATGCACACGATACAGGCCTAGTGTCAATGACTGCAGAACCACAAATAAAGCAGTAGAGAAGAAGAGACTGCCTGCCATAAGAAACTCCACAGCAGATGTTGTGAGAAAACAAGAAGAGTTAAAACGAAAACCAACAGAAGCAGTTATATCAGAAACTGTTAAGAAAACAAGAGCCAACTCAGAAAAACTCTCTGCACAGACACAACTGATAGTAGACTCATCAGTTCTGCACATAGCCAGAGCAAGGAAACTACAGGAGGAACTGAAGAACAAAACTGCAGAAACTGTATTGCCAAGCATATCTATTCCAACGCAAGGGACAAGTACCATTTCTACAATACAACCATACACCGGACCAGTTTCAGGCTGGTTGGCATGGACATTTGTAACCAGCAGGAGAAAGATGTATGAGGAGAGGGAAAGAGCTACCAGGCTCTTGTCCACTCAAATGGCCCAGATGAGGAGGCCTGCACCATGGACCAGGATACCTGAGACTCCTCCAGCAAGAAAAAGCCATACAGATGCATTCACGGATGTAGTCATAGCCAACTACAGGAAAACACTAAGAATCAATAGAATCATGCATGGAGATGACAATGAACTGAACGACTACCTGGACAGCACAGCACATCTGGGAAACAACATTTGGTACCAGCACATGAAAGAAGTTGGAAGACGAAGTTCAGAAGGGGAATGCTTTGTTTGCGCACGCCTACCATACACCATGGGGAAGTCCAAGATCTTCGTAGCTGTAGAAATCGATGTCCAAACAGCACATTGTATGTCACACATAGCAATGTGCAAGACCAGAGGCCATTCATGGGTAGTGATGCCTCTCTGAAATGGGCAACTGAAGCAACTGATCCAAATGAAGACGATGATGTCCAGGACAGAAAGACGAAACACATTGTGATCAGATATTAGAGGCCTGGAGTTAAAGGAGCAGAGATCAGAAGAGAAGCAAATCAGAAGCTAAATGTCCAAGGAAAAACTCCAGAAGAAGCTCAAAGATAGAAGAATCGAGGCCAAATGCAAATTTTGGGAACAGTGCTTTCACCAGACGGATGGGAGAAAGGAGTAGGGATATGCCGAGCCACTACGAGCCAACCATTAACATAGTGCGAAACGGATGCAAGCCAGTATTGCCAAAACTTGTAAAACAACTGACATGGGTCGAAGACAGAGGAGGACCCTTGCAGATAGTGCCACTAGAAAGCCCAAAGTTCTGTTTCAGAAATAACGGCACAAGGAAGATGGGAGAGAATCAGAACTGTGGACGAGTTTTTGACGCTCCAGGAATGGTACATGGAACTGCAGTGATTATGGATCATTATTGGGAGTGTGGATCCAAAGCATACATCAGACTGCCAAGAGACTGGGAAGGCATATGCACAATAGTGAACATCCACGTTTCAGCATTGGTGATCCCGAAAAGTGACCTGAATATTAACAGTTTTCCAAAAGCAGATGCTCACCTGAGGAAAAGGAGATCTGTGGAACTGATGAATCGATTGAAAAGGGAAAATTACTGCTCTGTCAAATCAGAAGAAGCCTTTCATGCAATCCCATATGAACTCAGGCTGTTCAGCCTCACCTCATCAGTGTTCGCAACAATTTTCATGCCAAGATTCCAAGTTGGAGCAAATACTAAATGGTTACAGATAACCAGATGGGAGGTTCCGCAGACCATCAACACAACAATAAAAGGATTCAATGCAATAAAGGAAGAGTTAAGAGCCATCCGACTGATGACTCTCCAGAACAGATATGTGCTTGACATGATCACACCCATGGATGGAGGAGTTTGTGCAAAAATAGGAGAATCATGTTGTACATTTATACCTTCGCACGACGAGGAAAATGGAACTTTAACAGAAGCTATAGGTATGCTGACGAAGCAGCAGAACCAGATGATAGACGAAACTGACGAAGATGATGATGACAGCTGGTTTGGATCACTATTCTCTTGGATCCCACAATGGATGGCAGACATATTCAAGTTTCTAAGAGCCCTGCTAGTGATGATATTACTAGGATTTTGTGTTATCAAGATAATAATCTCGCAATGCCAGAAAACTGCGAAGAAAGCCATAGGGATGAAGATCATGATTGATGTCAAGCCAGAATGGAAGCCCAAAGACCTGACTGATTAAGAAATAAGAGACTTTGTGAAGGCCAGCAGGCACGCGCCAGAAGGTACAACGTTTTTCTATCCCAGGAAGCATAGAAACTATGTGGAATAGTCCAAATGGACAATATCAACTAATGACATGGAATAAAGACGAACATGTAAGGACAGCAGGAAGCCTGAAAGGAGTAATAAAAATATGGACTCCAAAAAGACACTTCTTCAAACCATCATGTATAGATCCAGTAGATGAAGAAGGAATGAACCCAGGCAATGGAGTGAAGATAAATATAGAAGAATCGAGTGACTTGCATCCAAAGAAGGAGGTGAAAGTGGTTGATGAATCACCCAGAGGGGCGAGTGTAGAGGAGGTCCCAAATAAAGCATGCACTCCCATCGCCCATTTTGAAGTATCAGGAACGTTCACACCAAAATATGTGATGTATGATGAGCAAATAAACCAGCAGAGAGCTGCAGTAGGGCTCTGCCCAGTACCCATCAGAAGAGCAAGACCTATTGAAGTACCAATACCCAGACAACCATGGACAGTAAGGTATCCATTGAGAAAACCCTACCAACAAATGAGACGAAATGAAGATTGCCTAAGTACCGTCCTGGAAGAAACCAAAAAGGTCTTAACGGAAGACGATTGGTGGCATCACGAGAGTCCGGACCGTCTCACAGATAGAACAAATGATGAACCAAGAATGACACAAGGAGACGAAATGCCATGAGAAAAGAGATTGTGAGCTTAAAGTGATAGAAAGCTATCAAAGCGTAAGAGAGTTAAGCTGTAAGCAGGATGAAGATATTCAACCAGCTAACGCCTGTACATATGCTTGAAACTGCAAGAAAGCTGAGAAAACAGTGCGGCTTGCTAAGCTAAGTAGAAGACTAGCGCGGCAAGCACCCTTGTACATGATCTACCTCAAAACGAAGCACATTATTATAAGTGCAATTCCACCTTACACGAAAAGCAGAATCAACTCAAGTTACTAGAGGCCAAACAAGACAAGATTCATATTCTAGCAAAATGAGAAGAGACGGCTGCATCGAAACTCAGCAGATGCAACTCATACCAAGAGAGCCAAGGTCATACCAATAGAAGGAACGAACAGTAGCTACATCTAATTGAAAATTAAGAACAGAATATCCTGTCTTTGAAAGGTCAAGATAAGGAAGCGTAGGCAGGTGGCAAGCCGAATAAGAATTAAATGCACAAATTGAGAGAACCTAGGAAAATTCACGGTGTCCGCATCACGTGATCACCCGAGCGAGGAGAAGCATGAGTTCACACCTACGCTTGGCATCCGCCCAGGAGGAGATATCAGAACTTTCCCAGACAGAAGATGCAGTTTTGAGGCGAACCACAGTAACATAATTGACACATTGTTGTTGAAGTGATGATTGATTGTAACCTTAATTGAAGGAAGGCCGGGTAGCTGAGGGGGCACCCTGCACCTGGCTGACCATTCTGCGTGCTGCTAAGTAAAGTGGATATCTATAAATAGGGTTGGTGCCAACCCAATCACAATGGACCACACAATCTAGGGACCTATAGTAGTAGAACCAATGGGATGTCGTACTTTTAGTGATGTCTACAGTAGTCATTTTGAAGGAAGGGCTTAGACGCCCACCTGACAGTATTTACCCAATCCCCTCACTCTGTTACCATATACAGATATAGCACCTATATTAAAGGTACCTTTTCCGAACCAATAGAAATGCTTATTAACTTTTGAGTGTTACACTTCACTTATGACGAATTTGCAGTATAAATGTGTTTTTTATGAAGTTCGTTGGAGTTGAAGCGAGACTGACTATCGCATCACTGCTGATTGCCATGACTCCCCGTTTTTTGTACTTGTCATTAAACGGACTCCCTTTGCCAAACCATTGAGTTGTCCTTATTGATTGGTGTTGGAGTAATAAATCTGCACCCCCATCCATCTCAAGGTGCAGCTATCTCGTCTTAAAGTACTCTCGGAGCAAACCTCGGCTCTAAAGGCCGGACGGGGGTCTCCTGAGTACAAGTACAATTAAATTGAGTGAACCTAACACTTATTAATACAGCGTATTTGTATTTTATTGTGTTTTATATAGCGCTTTAAGCCAAAGCGCTGTATAGTTTAAAAACAAATTAGCGTTCAAAATCATGGAGAATTTTGTCTGAAGCACTACATAAAAGCCGGGTTTCATTATTATACCTTACAAAGTAGTTGCAGTAATCAGGTGGAATGGATATCGAGGGTCAGCCTTTTGATTGCCAAAGTGCCATGGCGGTTGGGAGAGCACTGTAGAAACCAATAGATAGCCTGATCAAGACATGTGGCATGCTTCCAAAATAAAGGAGGGACTAGGGCCTGAGGAGACAAATGAGAGAATGTTTTTGTACCTTCCTCCTTGGTAGGGTGACAAGTTATGGGGCAAACTCAGAGCATTATTGCACAACTCTACGCGCCTTTTGAGCAAAGGTTGGGGCCCTTCATGAGGTAATGCCCAATGTCTTAATAACCACAGGAAGGAGATCCGGAGGTGCTCTAGCACTTTAAGTGCTTCATATACTAGAACTCCCTGGTGGGACTAATTACGGTTCCATGTCATTTCGCCGAGCACCTTTTTTCTGACGGGTGTTTTGCCGTGGGAGTTTTGCCCAAAAACTTCATTGAATTTAAAAAAAAATATTTTTGGTACGGTTACCCCCCAAATCCCTCCCCTATAATCTTTTATTTACTTTCCCTATCCCTTTATTTACCCTTTACCATCCCCCACCAAAATTTCGATGGGAATTTTCAGCAAAACACCCGTTGGAAAAACGGGTGTCCACAAAAGGACGCAACAATACTGTAAGTACAGCCACAGCTGGTGGACAGTCATCTTGTTTCCACAGAGATTGTTTGCTGTTGCACAAAGACAGTTCCTCGTTTGCATTGGGAATGCCTCCATGCACATGAGGGGACAGCCCTTTGCGAACACCCACGCCCTTGATTAGCTTCCACACATTCCATATTATTGAACGAGCTGTTCCACAAGCTGCAGTCCCTGGGGTATTTATTACCCACACTGCACTGGACACAGTAAAAAGGGCACAAATGCATTTTGCACTTACAGCAAATGGTCTGTCACGTGGCCCAAAGAGTGTTGTCAGACATTTCAGTAGGATCAAATTAATGTGCGGCGTGCCGGCATCATAGCCTTCAGCCACGCTTCATTGCGGGCCTATTCCACCAGGCGCAGTCTCAAGCAGAGTCATGAGCAATAGGCCCATGGCCGAACCGAAAACACAAAAGGCTGGTGTGTGGGCCAGGTTTTTGGGTCAAAGTTGACTGGGGGCCACTTTTTAGGCCGTTTTGGGACAGTTTGATAAGTTAATTCACTCTGAGGCTAGTAGTTTTGACCAGTGTTGCTGAATACAGATATTCTTTAAAATGCACAATTTAAATCACACTATAACAAAAGACTCCCCCTTGGTTACTATTCAAACCGTGTATACAAAAGGGGGGGAGGGTCCTATTGAGCATGGTGGAGTAGGACACAAAGGGCCTCATTACACGGAAGGCGGTGATCGAGGGTGCTATTAGCACCCTGGACCATGCCGGTAAATTACCGGCACCGCCTTGGCAGAAAGGGGATTTACCGCCCCATTCCAAGGTTGGTGGGGCGGTAAATCCCCCTTCCGCCATTGCCCTTCCCCATTCCCATTTCTGCCCCATAGGGCTCTATGGGAATGGGGAAGGCGCTAATTACGGCACCGCTATTTTGCGGTGCCGTAATTAGCTCCGAGGTCCCTTAGCGGGTTGGTTTTTAACGCCTGCAAAAAGCAGGCGTTAAAGCACCAACCCGCTAAGGGACCTCGTAGTAAGGCGGTAAGGGTTAACGGTCACCGTTGCCATTAACGGTGACCGTTAACCCATACCGCCGTCCGTGTAATGAGGCCCAAAATCTAAGCACAAACAACGGTCTCCACCGGTTTTAAAAAAGTTATTTCAGTGAGTCATAACTTATGTTGTGTGTATCGATTATGATATCACAATGACTTTAAAGAGAGCCAAAGGCACATTTTTGAGAGCCATCAAACTAGTTGTATCGTGAACTGAATGAATTTGTTCAATTTCCAAATTAATGAATAAATAAAAGGTAGTAATAGAGTTATAATATGGTTTATAACGACAGATATTTGTTTTACATAATGAAACACATGTTTGAAAAAATACATAAAGAAGAAGGAAAAAATATAGTAGAACAATTTAACCAAATTACATAAACAAATGAAAAACAAGTTGTATAAAATTCAAGAAAAATTGGATTAGAACAAATGATTTGCATGGAAGGAAGAAATCAGGACTTTCTATGCATTTAATTTTAAAGAATGACTTACATGAAAAGAAAGAAAATAGGACTTTCTAACCATCAAATGTCATGGTTTAGCTAATCAGTCCTAAAGCAGGTCTGCATACCTGCTGTGTCCAAATGGACATCCTCAGAACGTTTCAGCAACAGAGCCACCTGCCAGGTGTTGAGTTCAAAAGGTGCCTTCCTCAGGGCGACAAAAACAACTGGACCCTGTGGGGAAGCAGACACAGAGAAAGGACAGTGAAGTCTATTGATGGCTTGCAAAATTAGTTTGGCTATTCTGATAGTTAGTAATTTGTCCTGGAGACAAATGAGATCTTGGCAATAAGAGGCAGATCAAACACAAGTCAATGCCGTTACTGTAAATCTCCAACAGAAAAAGAAACGATTCGTCACCTCCTGTTGAATTGCCCTAAGACTCGAGAGATTCGGGGTATCTATTTGAAGAACTGCATCTCCGATTTCACAGCAACCGACGAGGAGACCTGTTGGAACAAGTTGATTGCAGGCGACAAACAGGGCTGGGCCTTGGCTACTGTAAACATCATGCAATACATCATTAACTCAAAATGTTCCGTAGAAGCTTAGCCTTTAGCTGCCCGCCTGTAGATCGCGCAAATATAGACCAGTCACAAGCCAGAGCTCCCTCCATGCAGGTTCTCACCGGCTCGCCAAGACACCAGATGAATCATTAACAGCTGTTCGCCTCGTCCCTCTTTGAGACCTGAGACCTTCCGGAAATCAGATACTAAACATTGGAAACATTGGAGGGGAATTTCAGCTATTTATTCTTCGTTTTGTAAAAAAATCCGAAGGGATTAAACACAAAAAAAAAAAAAAAAAAATTTGTCTTAGTTAGACTGCTTAATTACTTAAAATCCCTAAATGTCAGCTTACCCTTCTATTCAAACAGTGTCACAGAAAGGATGAATAGCCATTTTCAACTGTGGGCCACTTTTCCATTGGTGCCCGCAGCCTGACTCCCGATTCGTGCTTGGGACTCTAGGAGCCTGAGGCCCTGCATTCCGATTCAGAGTAAATGAGTAAAGAAGATAGATGCCCCAGTTTGCCATTCCTCCTCCATCTCTGAAGTTAGCGCCTCTCCCAACATTTGAAGTTAGTCCCGGCCTAAATGTTTGCCTAGGTGCACCCCTGGATGTGCGCACTTGCATTTTGTTGGGCAGAGAGGTGAGGGAAGCCTTTCCCCGAAACTGGCAGTGTTAAAGTTTTAGGACTCAGTTGGCCCTCTACAGGGTTTGGGTTAAAGTTAAAAGCTTTTTCCAAAATCAGCCGGCTACATCATGAGGGGGCCTCATGGAAACTGCTCCTAAATTGGAACCCTGTGACATGGCCCCTTACAATTACAATTAGGAGTATGTATATGATTATAAGTACGATGATTATGATTGATACCTGGATATGTATCGTGATCGTATGTATGCATTCAAGTGAAAGATATATTTTAAATAATTTTATATAATTTTTATATAAGTGGTATATTTAATGTTCTGATTGTAAGCATGTATTAAGTATGTATTAGTTATATGTATTTGTATGGTTTGTGTAAAGTTCAAAATGAACTAATTCACAATAAATCTATTATTATTATTATTATTATTATTAAAGTTTTACTGTGTTTGCACCCCTGACCCGACCCCACCCACACTCGGATTGTCATTGGCTGGCAAACAGCCAATGACAGTCCATTAAAGGGCATGTTGCTATGCTCATGCTGCTAGCCTGCCATTGATCCTGTGGACTGGTGCGCTGTTTGCGCACAATTATAATACAGCAGGGCCACCCATCCAGCACCCGCCAGCCTCCTGATTGAAGATCGTTTACGTAGTGTGCGTGGAGGAGTGCGTGGAGCTAGGAGCTCCACGCACTCTAGAGTTGGGAAAAGCTGTGTAAAACGGGGCGTGCCCCGCTCTGAAGGGTGGCACCGTAGCAGCAGGCCCAGGCCAGCCACTTTGAACACTGACTTCATTCAGCATTGAAGAGCAAAAGATTAATTATAAATAAATAATTAATCTGCCACTCTGCAACATTGATTTATTTGCCGCACATTGCAGAGAACCTTAATGTTCTCTCTGGAGTCTGCACAATGTGGGGAGCTCTGGGGGGTGGGGAGTGGTGACTCCCCCAACCTAATTAAGCGGCCGCCACTGACCTTCAGCACACTCACACTGGAAGGAGCAAGAGTTGGCACAGTGGCGAATTCCTTCCTATGAAGTAAGTCCACAATACAAACTATGTTCTCTAGGCTCCCTCTATTGGCCTTTTTTTAATATTGCACTTAGGTGAGGAGCACAGACAGGCTTCGTTGCGATGGCTGCTTTGGAAAGAGTGCACAGACTTGGCGCTACCAAATCATGGGGTACGCGAGCCTGGCTGCCTCATGGCCACTGGCATAACAGGGGCCCCCACAGGCCCCGTGGTGCGGGGGGCCTGCCAGCACATGTCCTGGGAGGGGGCCCAACTGGAGGAAAAAAATAATGTTTTTTTCTTTTTGAATTCACTCTGCATTCATAAAGAAATTATTTCTGTAACAGAAATCATTTATTAATGAAGGCAGAGTGACCACAAAAATAAACGTTCTTTTTGAAGTCTAAGGGCTCTGCCCTCCCCATGGCATGGAAGACTCTAGTCATTCTGCCTTCACAAAGAAATGATTTCCGTTATGGTTCGGCCCTTAATGGAAAAAAAATCTTTATGAAGTCGGAGTGACTTCAAAAAGAAACAATGGGCCTCATGACGGGTTTGGCGGTAACCCTGCCAGTGCTGCTGGCAGGGTAATGTACGGATGGCTGCCTGGGTGTGCCTGTATGGAGAAAGGGTGCGCACTTAAATGTATAGGTGGCTGCCTGGGTGAGTGTATGGTGAAAGGGTGCACACTTAAATGTATGGATGGCTGCATGGGTGTGCCTGTATGGAGAAAGGGTGCGCACTTAAATGTATAGGTGGCTGCCTGGGTGAGTGTATGGTGAAAGGGTGCACACTTAAATGTATGGGTGGCTGCATGGGTGTGCCTGTATGGTGAAAGAATGCACACTTAAATGTATGGATGGCTGGGTGTGCGTGTGTGGATATGGTGAATGGTGTGTGTGCTTGCGTTCAAGGGCGCAACAAAACCAACATTTCGGTGGGCTAACCCTTCAAATGTTAGGAGAGGCGCTAATTTCATGGGCGGTGGGGTGGGGCAAACGTATTTGTTTGGGGCTTCTAATCTCTGTACGCATTTTAATGAGACTATTCCAGTGCAGCTTCAATGTTACAAGCAGTTAACTCTCTCATTTAAGGTTGAAAGCACCCACTTATGGACTGCTGTGAGAATGAGTGGTCTCTTGTTCCCTCTCTACCCTTCCAATCCCTCCCCTGGCATGCAAGTATTAAACCCACATCACGATTTCAATTGCCTAAAAAGTTTGGCATTTAAATGCAGGTACTAACAGTGAAATGCTTTAGGTTAGTAATTGCTGGGCTCTTGTTAACAGCGAAACCCAGGTGCCATTTAACATTTGTGTCCTGTTCTGTCTGGCAACTGCTCTGAAGGTCAGCCAGGTCAACATAGCCCACAATTTCAGTGGTGGGGGGGGGGGTGATGAATCCTAGTCAACTCAATGGTGTTGCACCAATACTTGTGTTTAATGCCTTGATTACTCATTACTCCTAGCCTATTCTTCCTCGTTCCAGTGTGTATGAGACAGTACTTGTGTATAAGGCACTTTGCCTTATACACAAGTACTGGGATGAGGTAGAGGTACATGCCGGTAATGCCTGACTTGGCTACCTGTAATCTTAATTACTCCTAGTCCCATTCTTCCTCATCCCAGTACTTACCTATGAGACAAAGAGCCTCATACGCAAGATCAGGGACAAGGAAGAGGGACGTGGAGCTGATTTTGGAGGTTGGGGTAGGGGTGTTTGGGAGAGGGCATGTGTGGGGGGGAGGATCGTGGAACAAATCATAATGGCTGTCGATGTCCAGGATAAGCAGGCATGATATGTGGTATTAGTGGCTAGTGAGGCATTTTGGTGCAGCCAGTGTAGTCATTCCTCAGTTTGGTATGACTTTTTTTAACTGGGCATTTCGGATAAAGCAGTCCTGCTAAGTGAATTACCTGGCTAGACTGCCATTTGGGTGCTGCCAGTCAAGCCGTTTCTTACTGCGGCATTGCATATTTTTCTGGGTATCTGTGATCAAATGATATAATATAAGTAATTTATAATGCGCCTGTACACAAAGGTTTCTACGCGCTACAAGACAACGGAGGGAAGATGGAGGCAGGACAAGACAAACGATCTTACTAGGCCTTGTGTCATTCAGATCGTGCAAGTGCGAGAACGAGAAGTGCAAGGGGAAAGGGAGGGGGAAGTGCAAGGGAGAGGGGAAGGAAAAACAGTGCAGCAATGCCCTCAGTAAGTGCAGCCAGGGCAGCGCGGCTATGGGTAGTCCAAGGAGAACAAGGGACTGTAGGGTTACAGTTACATCCCCTAAGTGCATCGTAGGCACAGAGGCAGTGCAAGGGTGACTGATCAAGAAAGAGGCTGGACACAGTGAGACTCTGAGGGTAGCCAAGCAGCCAGACAGGTAGGTCAGTAGGCCAGCAGAGGAGGGAGAGAGAGAAAGCAGAGGAGAAGAGGAAAGTTTTGAGCTGCTTCCGGAACTTCAGGTGGTCCGGCTCAAGTTTGAGAGGGGCAGCGAGGCTATTCCAGAGGGAGGCACCTGCAGAGGAGAGAGATCTACCCCCCACTCTCTGCCTGGAGAAGCGTCTAACTCTTAGAGAGTTGTAGGTAGCTGAGCAAAGGGCTCAAAAAGAGAGCGTTGGGTGTAGTGCGGGCCCCGGGCCCAGAAAGCCTTGTGGACAATGCAAAGGGTTTTGAACTTGATCCTTGCAGCAACTGGGAGCCAGTGGAGAGATTTAAGGGCTGGAGAGATACAATCCCTGGGCTTGAGGCAAAAGGATAAGTCTCACAGTCCCGTTCTGGATTAGTTGCAGAGGGTGGAGAGTAGAGGAAGGCAGATTGAGAAAGAGGCTGGTGCAGTAGTCCAGCCTAGAGAGAACCAGGGCTCTGGAGACAGTGAGCTTCTGGGGGAAAGTGAGAAAGGGAAAAGTCCCTTTGAGGTGGAGCAGCTGGTAGTGGGATATCTTGGCGACGTGCGAGATGTGAAGAGAGAAAGAGAGAGTGGAGTCAAAGATGACACTAAGGTTGTTTGCCTCACAGGAAGGCGAAGGAAGAGGGCCCAAGGCGGGCGGCCAGTGTGAGAGCGGGAAAGCAGGTGTAGGAGTCGAAATGAGAAGGATCTCCATCTTACTGACATTAAGGCAGAGATCGTTGGAGGCACACCAAACTTGAATCGCGGATAGACAGTCAGGAATGAGCAAGAGAGGAGAGGAGTCTGAGGGAGACTGAAGGAAAGCAGAGTGTCATCCACATAACACGGGAAGTTAGAGGAGAAGTTAGAGATCAGGTGGGCCAAAGGGGCCAAGTAAAGGTTGAAAAACCAGGGTGAGAGGATGGAGCGGAGAGAAAGGGACCAAGTTGGAACTGGGAGGGGCTGTTCAAGCGGATGGAGGTCAGCCACTCAAGGACCTGATCTGTGAAGCCCAGGTTCTCATGGAGTCGATTGATCAGGATTGATCAGGATGGCGTGGTTGACCGTGTCGAAAGCAGAGGAAAGACCAAAGAGGATGAGGTCAGAAGGAATGCTGGAATCAAAGTTAGAGAGCAGATCTTCACAGGTGATCAGGAGAGCAGTTTCTGTGCCTCTGCAACTCTGAAGCCAGGCTGAAGGTCATGGAGGTTGCCAGTTATAGGGTCGAAAACAAAAGGATCGAATGCCTTTTGATCGACAGTCAAAGGACCGAAAAAAAGTGTTGAATTTTTTATTTTTTATTTTGTTTTTTTTTTTATGGGGGGTTCCCCCCCAACCCCTGGTTTTCTTTATTAAAAACATTTTTTTACCAACCCAAACTAAAAAAAAATATATAAATAAATAAAAAATGTGACCCTTTTTTTTCGATCCGTTTGCATTCGAGCAAAAGGTCATTCGATCCTTTATTTTCGATACTTTGACTGGACACCAGTCATGGAGACAACCAACAGATTCTCTGTGGAGATTAAGCTGGGAGATGGCCAGCTCTTCCAACAGTTTGCCCAAGAAAGGGGTGATGGAGATTGGGCGATAGTTTGCAGGGCAGGCAGGATCAGCAGACATTTTCTTGAGGAGTGGGTGCTTAAGGGGAGAGGGGAACGTTCCAGTGGCGAAAGAGTGATTACAGAAATCGGCCAAGCCTGGAGCAAGGGTGTCAATATGGTCCTTGATGTTTCTGGAGGAGCAGGGGAGCACCTGTTTGGATGATACTTTCATAGATCTGATTTGTCTAAAAACCTCGTCAGGTGTTGTCAGAGAGAAAGAGGAGAAAGGAGGAAGAAAGGTAGAGATGGCCAAAGGGGGGCCGAGAGAGGAAGAGGGAGAGGAAGAGGAGATGGAGGACAGGATGTCCTGAGTTTTAGCGGGGTAGTGAGATGACAGAGCTTACAGAGGGTCTGGGAGGGAACAGGAGAGGTAAAGACCGCAACAGGTTTGACCAGTTCCTTGCAGATTTTAAAGAGTTTGACTGTGTTGTTAGAGGCCACAGGCTCAAATGTGTGTTCTCTTCTTGTTGAGTGTTATTGCTTCGACTGGCATTTTGGTGCAACCAGTCTAGAATGTCTAAATGTGGCCTGGCATGCTTTACTGTAACGTTATTACGGGTCTACACTGGTCTACATTGTGCAGCCAGTTGGACATGTTTTCAATGTGGCATGGCATTTTTAATAGCAAAGCATCAATGTTCCTGTGCAGTGTTGGTGATTTGCATGTATTGGATTGGTCTTACCCTACAAAATAATTGCAAACACGCGGGCTTTTTAGCCAATTTTTCTCATAAAGTGTGCTGTATATCGCATTAAAACACATATTTATATATTTCTCCTAGTGCAGTGTGCGGCATATCCCTTCAGCAGCATGTTTGTGCTTATTGCGCAAGCTTGATAATCTATGCCGGCCCGTAGTGTGGCGCAACCCGTGATTTCTTGCCGAGTTGGGGGGGGCCCTTCAACATGGCTCGCAGGGGGGCCACCACATTTTGTGTTACGCCACTGCTTATGGCCAAATTTCAAAGCTTGCGAGCGGTCTGCAGGCTGGTCGTGACTCGTGCGTTTTGATGTCAGGTGCATCCACGTTAGTCCTGCATTTCATTCTTTTTCTAGAACTCAATAGTCAGCCTAAATTTAGTCGTGGCCACGCCCAAAAATACATACATTACATAACATACACAACGCACAATCTTGGATCTTGTTAAAACGGTGATGAAAATGAAACTCTTAGCAACAGAGACTTTTCCTTGTTACTTAAAAAGTTGTGAGGCTTTGGTGGCAAGCGGGGGCGAGTGGCCTGCATGTATTTTATTTCTGGTTAATCCGCCTGGCTCACGGGATGGGGGAGGGTTCCCTGGACCGCATCAGAGTGAACGAGTGGTCCTTTTGGCTCCTTCCGGCTGGTGAAGGGCGGAGCTTTGAGTGGGATAAGAAATCGAGGGCGTCTCTAATAAATCGCGAAAAATGTTTTGTGGGCGAGGCCTAAACAGTGTGTGGTGCTGACGGAGTAAGAATCGCAAGTAGCCAAGGGGCCTTTACAAGATGTACTTTTCATACTGAGCACAGTCAATGAGAAGCACTCCCCCGTTCTTCAAACAATTTCCTCAGGAAGCCAGTATTGCAAAAGTGTTCTTTTTATTCAGTAATCTTGCGCAACACATAAAGTTAATAGTAAAAAAAAAAAAACACTCGTGGATCTCCCCTGGTGTGCAGCCCACACAGCAAAGTCGACGCATTTCGCGGTATCCTCACCGCTTGATCACAACATATATATATAACCAATGATCAGTTAGAAAAGTGGCTAAAAGAAACATTTGGAAATGTAAACACGGCATCAAATCAAAATGGTCAATGAAGGTACCAGTCCCTCAAATATCCATGTTTTGCATTCATTGATTTTCATCCAATCATTCTAATGACAAGAATTCCATGTATGTTGCAAAAATCAAACATATGTTCTGTATATGATATGTTCCCTCCAGAGTATTACAAAGAAATAATCTAAACTGCAAATGTCTGAAAGGATGATCGAATTCTAAACTGGGAGCTAGCGACATCTTCTGGGGGAGAGAGGTATTGTCAATCATCATAGTCCCATTGCCTTTTAGCGTGCAGACATTTGTTTGGGGAGCCACGACAGAGTCCTGGCTCTGAGCACTTTTTGGACACTGGTACAAGTCCAGCCAAGTCCCAGCCCACTTTAAGCCCTAGTGGAGTGATATAAGGAAGAGCACTGTGGCGTAGACTAACAACCAGAATCAGACAAGGGAGGCAGAGTTATGCATTGCTAGCAGTACATTATTTACTCATGGACGCCACTGACCTCTCCCCTTAACTAACCCCCTCCTTCCACCCCACCCCGCCCCCACCTCCACTCCTTCTGTGTACAGTTCCCTCAATACACCTGCTTCTCAGGCACTGTACTCTGAATATGATCTGTATACACAACAGCAGCCACTGACACTGGAAACATGACACTGGTTGGCAACATTTTTCATGAAATGACAGCAGGGTTGCTGCAAGGCATAGGTGGCCTGTACGGTGGCACCGGGCCCCCGACTCATAGATGCCTGTGCCATAGCCCCGGCATGCCTCCTTCCATGGCAGAGCCATAACGAGGAAGATGACTGTGATACACCAACTCCCACATCACGTGATAGGGGGCCTGGTACTACAGGCTCGAAGATCTCTTTTTAACTACCAGTGCTTTAAAATGGGGAGCATTTGATTGAGGGTGGATGGAAGTAGACATAGCCAGCAGTAAGTGAGAAATTGGTAATTATATTAAGTATTGTCATTGACAGGCCCCATCTACAGGGGTGCATCATTAATATGACAGGAGAGGGGGGAAGTCTGAGATTCACCCAACAAGCAATGCAGTGCACCTGGCTAAAAAGAAGGGTGCAGCGGTTTTTGGAACCAACACTTTAATACATAATTCTCAATGGAGCAGTAGCTGTGTAGTCTACTATGATTTTGTGGATTTCATATCTTCCATTAGTACCCAGCGAGGGAGAATCGGAATTGAAGAACCATTCTGATTGGCCTTCACCAGGGCATCACCCTGCTGGGAATCCCTCGGATTCCACTGCTTTGTCTCTGGCAGGGGGCGTGGCAGCCCCTCAGCCAATGAGGAGGCTCGAAGCGGGGCCATCTCCGCTCTGAGCCTCCACACTGCTGCAGGCCGCCTTCATCCCCCGCCAGGGATTCAGGTAAGTGTATTTTATTTCCCCCCCCACCCTCCCAACCCTCCCAACCCCACTTACCTTCTAATTTCTTCTTTTTTTTCGGGAGCGAACGCGCTGGGAACATTTCCCAGTTTCAGAATCTGAGGAAATCCAGCCCAATTCCAGCACTGAATGTACCCCTAATTGTATCTATGTTATTGAATTCTAATACTGTGTCCCGTTGTTTTACAGCGATCAGTTGCTTATCGGCTAGGTTTGCACTATATGAAATCCATTTCATACATACCCATATAGATAAGCATGTATCACAACTGGTGTTGCCGTGAGTGACATAAGAGATAATGCAGCTATAGCGGAGCTAATTGCGCCCGTAAATAGAAATTTTCCCGGTGCATATACCCCCAGCTCAGTGCTGGCCTTAATTTTGCAGACCCTTAAATTCAGCGGTAATAGCGTTATTGCGACATTTAAGGGTTACCGCCAAACTCGTGATGAGGCTGATTATCTTTTATACAATCATATTATACCCTTTAAATATGTGCACTTGCAAATATGTACACTTGCAATGGGTATATATATATATATATATATATATATATATATATATATATATATATATATATATATATATAAAAAAACAGTGCTAAAGGGACGTTATGGTTACAAGTAAAACCGAAAACCCCCAGATATTCGCCAGTTATGGTAAGCTAAGTAACCATAACACACGCCACCGTGCACTGCTAAGACTAACACATCCCTGACGTGGCCACTAACCATACCTAGAGCCTACCCTTCAGAGACGGAAGCTGTACCGTTGATTTGTTATGTACATGACAACACTTTTCAAATATCAAAACACTATCACATGCACAACACGAAGCTTTTCGGTCGTTGGCATTGACTTTTACATACATGTGTTGTATATGCAGTAATTGTTTTTTGTAAAAATGTGCGTAGAAAACGCAAAGGAGTAGTCTTGTTACGTCTGCACAAAATCCCAACAAACTCTGTGATGTCAAGCGCAATCACGTCAGAAATACTGCAAGCAACACCATTACCACTCACCTTTCGACACATAATTTCGTAAGTGGCACAGGTTGAAAGGTGTGAAGATATGTGTATTGGGAGGGTGTAACCATGTATTATTTTACAAACATTTCTGTACAGCAAACACTTTCAGTGCACCTTATTTCATTTTTCCTCTTTTAGAAAGATACTAATCATTATGAACTAATGTTGGTTAATGGGGTATCTGGGTGACAAAAATTGACCTGACGGCACTAAAGCATATGAGATGGGCCTGACCCTCCCGTAGCCAAAGCAAGTGGTATGCAATACCTTTCTCCATAACGTTCCTTGGCGGCGTAAACAAATTCGTCCATAAGGATTTACGTGCCGTGATACATCACCTACAAAAGAACACATTACGACCTGCAACGTAGTACGCCACTTTTTGAAATAGGAGAGTACATTTGTAAAAAAAAACACTAACATTTAAGAATTAGTAAAGTAGTTTTATTTCACAATAAACTGTGCGAAATCATCGCCCTATGGAATTAGTAAAGTAATTTTATTTCACAATAAACTGTGCGAAATGATCACCCTATTCACATTTCCATAGAAATAATAAGTTTGTCTCTTTGGTCGACAATGAAAATGTTAATGGTGATGGCCACGTTGTTGTTTTCCCACACAGAAAGTATGTGTTGTCGGCACAGTAGTCGTTTTCCTCGCACATTCATTTGCAAGATGACATCAATCGCTGTGATCTACACCACCAGAAAGGATGGAATGTTACTCCTTATGGCGACAGCAGCGTAAGGACATAGAGGTCCGACACGGTCATCCCACTGAATTAAGACACACAGACAACCGGTGACGAACAGTTGCATTTGACGGTTAAAAAAGCCGTCACTCGGCAGCTGCAATCTGTGACAATCACAATAGGGAAGGAAGTAGCTGAGGGGGAAAGAGGAAATAAAACGTGTATCAATACGCAACCTCTGCACAAAGCAAAGTTGTAACATAGCATTTTTACTAAATATTAATTTAATTTGGGGAAATGTAGTCGCACTCTACAAACGGCAACAATGTGCAATCTCCATAATGGGAAAAAAAAAATCAACGGCACAGAAACCTTGTAATTCATTAGCAATAATAAATTCTTTCTTTTCGAAATTTAAAATTTAATGCCAGTTCGATATACAGGCGTCAAAAATAAATTTACATGATGTGGACCGCCTCCATTGCATTCGGTTCAATCAGACAGTAGGGTTTTTGGAAGAGTGCCTCTTTGGGAACTGATATTTCATGTTCCTTACAAACGTTTTTGAAGCATAACTTATGAAACGATATGTTTTTCAAACTGTTACTCCCTGCATTCTTTCTGCTTTTTCCCTGTAGCTCAAGGTCAAAAAACAAGTGACCCTTATGGGTGCCGACAAATATGTGGCTGTACTGAGCTTGTACTGAAAAGAGAAAATCAATTGACCTTCACTCCGAATGCAAATACATTTTAATTTTGCAACAACATATCAGCAGCTATTCATGAGAACAGCTACTGCCGTACACATGCAGAAGTGCTGTGTGTACGAAACAGTGCAGGTGGCTGGCTCAGATTCCAAACTGTAGGACCCCAGTCTGACCGCAGTAATGTTGTTTATGTATTGTAAAATGGACGCAGTAAGTTCATGTCGTACAATGAGTAGCAAGTCCCACGGCACCGTATGACAGTGGTAACAAGAATACACGAATGTTTGACTTTCTACTGCCACATCTCATTAACGATCACCTTTCGAAACAGTGTTCCATAAGTGTAACAAGTGCATTGGTGTTTTCTTCGTTGACGTATGTTAGCGGGGATGTCCGCGTACAACAGAAAAGGAAGTAAACCTTGGGAGCGTATCGAAAGATTATGACGCACTTCACGCTGTGGCACAACCAATCGGTGAAAGTGCAACATGGTCGCGGGCAGCACGCCATGGAATAGCCAATTGAAATCTTCTCCACGAGCGAACAGGGAAGTGTGACCGCGGAGCGGACATAGATATCACTAATTTTTAGAGACATACTTTTTGATCGTTTTTAAGGAAACTACTGGACGGATTGTCACAAAATTTCTAAAAGCACGCTTTTGCGACCAAGTCCCTGCCCCTGCTGCAAATTTGGTGCAAATCCGTCCAGCGGTTTAGCCTGTAGCCGTGCGCAAAGTTTTCCCCCATTCAGTCTATGGGACAAAAAGACATTTTGGGACCCCCCCTATAACTGTGCCCCCCCTGGACCAAACATCACCAAACTTTGCAAAAAGAATTCAGAGTGCACATATACTTTCAAAGTTTGGTGAGGATTCGTCCAGGGGGAGCGGAGTTATAGGCCGACCAAAAAATGCTCTTCCTATGGAAACAGCAACTTAACCATAACTACACAGCTACTACCGTGGCTGTGTAATATATATATATATATATATATATATATATATATATATATATGTTATATATATATATATACATATGTATATGTATGTATATATATATATATATATATATATATTCCCCTTTATGTACGTCTTTCTTTAGTGGGTATATTCTCTTCTCTTTTTATTTACGCCTTATATGGGTTTGACACTCACTCTTCTACCTGGCTCTGTCAGTAGGAATCCTTAATGTTCTGCTGTGTGCCCTTTCCGTCTCTCTCGCGCCTGTGAATTTGAGGTATCCTTCTATCTTATTCTTAATATAATCCCCAAAAATCATAATTACAATCCCTCCCCCCATATGCTTTTACGAAGTACAATGGTCTACTCGCGTTTGGTCCTCTGCTCGATTCCCCCGACATCGGCTCTCCCATAATCAACCAGTTCGCCTTTCGTCCGCGGGGCACCTGCAGGGACCAAACAGGAATTTCTTCAAAGGGGGACCTGCCTACCATATAGCAGTCACGTGACTTCAGTTTTAGAGCACCAGTCACTGCAGGGAACTCCACGCTGGTCTGGCTTATCGCGGGAGTCGTTGATTGTCCAGGAACCTAGATCTGGGTTCTAGGTCTCAGTTCTAGGTCGATTAGACCAGAACCATCCGTACTGCCACCAAATGTGCTGTAGCACCTTAAAGCATTTGTTGAGCTAGATGGAATTACTATGAAAAATACTTCGGACCAAGTAACTGGACAGACTCAAAGGAGATGGTAAAATACAGCTTTAATCTCAAGAAGTAAAGCAGGGCGAATATACACTTGTTAACTCGACTCATGCAGGATCAAACTGTTTTTTCAATCATGCGTAGTTTATATAATGCTAGATGAGTCATCTATGATGTTATACTACGTGGCAAACTTCAAAAACGTATCGAGGGGTGGGATTGCATTAAAGGAACAAGTCTACATATACAATGCATGAGTGTTCATCTCTCATTGGCGGCCCCTTGTCGGTAGGAAACACCCTGAGCTACTTCTAGTCATATGGTATAAAGCAATCGTCACAGCAGAAAATATGGCAGCGGACTCATATTCTGCAACATTGTATGAAAAAGTGCTGGGCAGGCTATTCTAATGGGGTGGCAACCCACATCCAACCTTGGACATTCGGCTTGTTAGCAGCACGTAAATAGAAATGAAACCCAGGTGGTTGGAGAAACGTCTGTTCTTCCTTTGTTTCCCAATTAGGCAATCCTCTTTCACCGGTTTCATGCCAGTGTCTTCTGTTTGAAGGTTGACCTTGCCAGTCTGCACAGTCTCGGGACATCCGAGGGAAAATAAATACTCCAATATCTGAGCTCCATGCCTAATGAATAGCCCTTATTTGCGAGCTCTTCATCACGTGTTGTAAGACCATGAATTTGTCCATATCGACAGTGCTTTTAACCTTATTTGATTCAATTTTTGCTGGGTGTAGTTCTTCTTTTATCCTTTAGAGACTTTCTATCCCATATTGGCTTTGTGCCTTTTAATCACCCAATACTTGGCATCAGTAAATGTTTGTGTTCCTCCTAATCTTTAGAAAATATGTCCTTGCGCATGGTATCCTCATAGACTCCCTTCATGATTTTTCTTCATCTCTCAAAATAGCATCAATGGTTCAAAGCCAATGTACTCCTCTATTTTGCAAGGAAAGCAGTGTCTGCATCGTTTTTCCACGTTTAAGATCCTGGGCTCGTGTTTTTGAGGTAACTGGGTTGATTGACATGAGCTGTCGACCATATTGTTCTGATGGTAGTCCTGAACGTTGAATATATACCTCTCCTATGCCAGTTTCTATGTATTCTTTCTATCTTGCGTTTCAGTGTATTTACAGTTATTGACCAGGGGGCCACTTCATTCTTCTTTGTATTCGTAAATACTGCATCATGGAGTACATGTTTCTATTACTGCTTCAGCTACATCATTATTCTTAAGTAGTTTCTTATTGTTTCAAAATGGGATAATGTATCTTTTGTCTGACACTCTTTTGCTGTCATAAGACTTTGTTTAACGTACATCCATATTGCGCATCATTTTACTCATGGCAGCTTTTCGACAACTCTGCAAGGAACATCCTTCTTGGTAGGTTTCCTCCACTGTGTCAAAATGAGGGTATCTTCTGAATGGCTGCCTGAGTGCATATCGTTTTTCATACAGTCGATGTGGTATGGACATGTCACATAAACTTGTGCATGGGTTCCCAATTGTAGCTCCTCGTCTGTTACTCCAATAGGGTGGGGTGAGGGGGCATTAACTAGGGAGAATGTGTCCACTTGATCCTCTACATTCCCCCCTCTAGTCGCATTCTCATACTCAATACATGGGGAATCAGAGGGTACTAAAATGACTTGCTTCATTAAAGCGGATATGATTTTGAATATACCTTCATCCACTTCTCTGGACATTGGATACTCTTTTACATGTGTCAGAATTGCTCCTGGTTTAAGCTTAATTTGAACTGCTCCTTATCTGTTCAATAGCCCCACATCATATGGACTTGTAGTCCATAAGATATTTGGTACTTTTTCCAAATCTTCCTGGAAAAATGGTGGCTTATTTTTTACAATGCCATTCTCTGTGGTATTTCTACACCCTCTACTTTGATCCAATAAGTGAGATTTATGAAATATACTAACTCATCATTTGATTAGCTGCTGCTTTTGCTCTCGTTGAAAATAGATTTTTAAATAATGTGTGCGTGATTCTTGTTGTGCTTTTAATACCTGTGTGTATTCCTTCCCCAAAACTTCCCGTGCTTATTGGGTGACATATTCTGCTCATGGCATTGTTTTATTATTAACATAGTTCTTGTATGCGGGGAGACCGGAGTCTCTCTTCCATTGCTGCACCTCTTGCGGTCACAAGGCTGCTCATTACAGCATTTGGTCACCGTTGCTGAACAGGTCTGTTGATCAGCTGCTACTTTTGCTCTCGTTGAAAATTGATTTTGAAATAATCTGTGTGTGATTCTAGTTGTGCTTTTAAATACCATTGTTTATTCCCTCCCCCAAAACATCCTGTGCTTATTGGGTGACTAATTCTTCTCACAGCATTGTTTTATTATTAACATAGTTCTTGTACTTGGAGAGACTGGAGTCTTTCTTCCTTTGCTGAACCTCTTGCGGTCACGTGCAGATGGGCGAAGCGGGCATGCCTGTTGCGCGCCGAAGGCACGCTCAAGGCAAGTCCGTCTGTGCCCGTCCCGGACCCGGCTGGGTGGCAGGGACCGATGTCTGGGCCTCCTACTCATGAGCCAGCTGAGGCTAAAATAAAATGGGATTTACTTATCATGCTAGACCCTACAGTGACGCGTTGCCCCCCTGGCTTTATATCTAAATCTACTGATATTGTGCGTGCAGAGGTGGCTAATTAGAATTGCCTGAACTGCTTATTGTGCAATGCGAGATCTCTTGCCGCGCTTGCAGCAGATTGTTTTGACTTACTCTCCGATCTCAAAACTGATTGCTTCATGGTCATTGAAACCTGGCTGTATCCTTCGTCTGGACCTGCAGTAGTCACTATGTGTCAGAGATATCTTCCTCTGCTTGTGAAGAGTCTGATCCCCTGTCCTCCCCTTCCTCCTCACCTCTGATCTTTCGATGTGAAGCAAGCTTTGGATTATCTTGTGTTCGATTTTTTCCCTTTTTTTTTGCAGGGAAGGACGACCGTGAAAGGACGCCACAGTGACACCCAATGGGTGAACTGTGGCTACCCTCCTCAGCCGTAATACTGTGGGGAAAAAGCCGGCGGCATAAAAAACCCCAGAAAGGAATGCTTCAACTGAAGAGATGAGTGAACTTGGAATATCCGGATTAACCTGAGTAGGTCCAGTAGTAGTAAGTTTGGATCGCCACAACAATGTACAGCGAAAGGCAGGCAGTCCGTAGGCAAGCAGGAGTCGGTGCACAGGAAGGACAACAAAGTCACTGGGATAAAGCAAGACAGTCCGTTACACAGAATGTGATCGATAAACGGGAAGTAATCTTGTAGGTAAGACTGGAAGGAGGAAATGAAAGAAGGTAAGGCTGAAGTAAAAGAACACCAGACGGGAGGACGGGACAGGAGGGAGAAGGGAGCGGAAGGTAGAAGGAGAAGGGTAAAGGGGACGGAGGCGAAGAGATAGGGTGGAAATACAAAGAGCAAGGATGGAAGGAAAAGGAGGCGAGAAAGAGAGGGCAAAACTCTGAGGAGCGAGTACAAGGAGTACGGAAGTGCAGGCGATCAGGGAAACTGTTCGTTGCAACGCATCCGACCCCGGAAGTGAGTGGCTTATAAACGGGCGTCGGAATGCGTTAAAAAGACTAGACTCGTACTCTGCGCTTCGTTGTACGTGAAGGAACCAGTAATGGAGGACGCAGCTTCCGTTTAGTCCACAGCCGCCAGGTTCCTTGAGGTATGACAGTATGCCCCCTCCTAAGGTCCACGCCTCCTGGCTTGCTCGGATTATTACGATGGAACTTGTACAACAGCAAGGGGGTATTCAAATGTGATCTAGGTTCCCAGGTGTTTTCTGAAATAGGGTATCCTTTCCAACGAATCAAGTATTCTAAGCGTCCTCTATGATACCGGGAGTCACATATCTGGGCCACCTCATAGATATCTTTAGAAGGGTCGTTGGGTACAGAGTTGCTGCTTGTCTTACGGGTCCATCTATCTTCAAAAAAAGATTTTAGTTGAGAAGTGTGAAACACCGGATGAACTCGGCGTAAGCTTGATGGTAGCTGAAGACGAAAGGCCACAGGGTTTATGACCCGAGAGATTTTGTAGGGCCCAATATATCTTGGGGATAGTTTTGAAGGATGTACCCAACGTGGTAGGAATTTGGTTGACAGGAGTACTTTAGAACCAACACCCCATTCTGGAACTGGTCTGCGGCGTTTATCTGCTTGGGTCCTGTTTCTTTCTTGGGCCTCCTTCAATCCCAGCCTAGCTTGGTAATGTGCCTCTCGGATAGTTGTCAATGAGGCTTCGGCCGAAGGAACAGAACTCTCTATGTCAACTAATGGAAGTAAGGTGCGGGGATGGTAACCATAAGTGTAGAAAAAAGGGCTGATTCCGAGGGCAGAGTGTTTGGCGTGATTATAAGAAAATTCTGCCATAGGAAGTATCTGGACCCAATTGTCTTGCTGTTGGTTAACGAAACACCGGAGATACTGTTCTAATGTCCCGTTAAGGCATTCCGTCTGTCAGTTGGATTGTGGATGGAATCCCGAGGTGAGAGCTCTCTCTATACCCAAGCCTTTACAGAGAGCGGACCAGAAATGGGATGTATACTGGCTGCCTCTGTCCGAAATGATCTTAGTGGGTAGACCGTGTAACCTGAATATGTCCTTCAAGAATATTTCCGCCATACTGGAGGCAGAAGGTACTTTGGGCAAGGGTGAGAAATGTGCCAACTTTGTGAAAGAATCAATCACCACCATGATACAGGTACAACCTTGTGACTCTGGTAAGTCAACGATGAAATCAGTAGATATAGTGGACCACGGGCCCGTAGGAATGGCACAGGGTTCCAACAATCCCAGAGGTCGTTGCGTGGTGGATTTATTCCGAAGGCAGGTGGTACAAGATTGTACATATTGTTTGGTATCTTCTCTCATGTTGGGCCAAAAGAAGTGTCGTATTAGAAAATCCTGTGTACAACGAATACCACGATGTCCGGCAAACCTTGAGTCATGACACCAGGATAACACCGTCTTCCTTAAAGCTGGCGTGGGTAAGTACAATTTATCTTTTACCAGATAAAGTCTGTCTTTAATGACATACTCCGACCGATTGTCATGCATTTCATCCTCGAATCTTCCTCTTGAATTGTCCCTGACGCGTTGTAAAAATGTAGAAATAACTCCAATTCTTTGTGTTCTAGGAAACATCAATTCCTTTGTGGATTCCGATTCAGACAGATAATCACTGCGCCGGGTCAGGGCATCAGCTACCAGGTTTTGTTCGCCTGGTATATAGGTGATCTCGAAGTCAAACTGGGCGAAGAAATGTGCCCATCTTGCCTGCCTAGTGTTATAGCACTCAAATTGACGTAACACTTGCAGATCTTTGTGATCAGTCCGAAGGGTAAAAGGATGTTCCCCACCTTGGAGGAGGTGACGCCATTCAGCACAGGCTAATTTCATTGCGAGTAACTCTCGCTCTATGACCGAGTAATTCCGTTGACTGATGTTCAAGGTTTTGGAGAAATAGGACACCGGGTGTTCCTTACCATGGTGTTCTTGTAGCAAGACCGCTCCTACAGCGGCTGAAGAGGCGTCGGTTTCCACGATGAAAGGGCTGTGCTGATCGGGTTGTCTTAGGACAGGAGCTGAACAAAAGGTCTGTTTTAGTTGTTGAAAACTCTTCTCCGCCTAAGGAGACCATTGAAATGGAGAGGAGGATTTCTTCAGAAGAGTGGTCATAGGAAGTACCTGTAGAGAGAAATTTGGGATGAATTTTCGATAGAAGTTAGAAAGACCAAGAAATCTCTGAATGTCCTTAACCGTCTTAGGGGATGGCCAGTCAAGGATGGAATTGACTTTTTGAGGGTCCATTGCAATGCCCTCTGAGGAAAGGATGTAACCTAAGTAGGAAATGGATTTAGCCGAAAAGACAAATTTTTCAAGTTTAACCGAAAGATGATTTTTTTGCAACCTGTGGAATACCTCCAGGACGTGGGCATAATGTTCTTCTTGGGTACGAGAGAAAACAAGGATATCATCTAAGTAGATGAGTACTGAATGACCCGAGAGATCAGAAAAGAGTCTGTCCATGAAGCGTTGGAAAATGGAAGGGGCATTGACAAGGCCAAACGGCATTACTTGATATTCATAAAGTCCAAAGGGGGTCCTAAACGCAGTCTTCCACTCATCTCCAGAGTGAATACGAAGCAAATGATAAGCGTTCCGCAGATCTAGTTTAGTAAATATCGTGGCCGACTGAACGGCGTGAATGATTTCTGAGATGAGAGGCATGGGATACCTGTCCTTTGTAGTTACCTTGTTTAGTCCCCTGTAATCGATACACGGACGCAGTTCTAGTGTGTCTTTCTTGGGAATAAAAAATAAAGAGGCATCTGCAGGAGATCTAGAAGGCCTGATCAAGTCATTGGCCAGATTCTTATCAAGGTATTCTCACAGATATCTTCTTTCTTGGAGTGTCAAAGAAAACATACGACAAAAAGGGACCAAAGCCCCCGGATGCAGATCAATTTTGCAATCTTCAGGTCTGTGAGGAGGAAGCTCAAGAGGTATCTTCTCTGTCACTACATCAGTGTATTCATTGAGAAAGGAAGGTAAACAATGTATTGTCTTTGATTCTGTACCGTTGGTGGTTTGGATAGTAGTAAAGGTAGGTTTGGGCAGACAGTTCTTTTTACAGAAGGTTGAGTGAAAACTTAAAAGGTTTCTGGTCCAATCTATAGAAGGGTTGTGTCGACGGAGCCAACCTATGCCCAGAATGAGAGGGAAGTGTGCTGCTCGGATAATGTCAAAGGATAGACGTTCAGAATGTTCCATGATGCACACAGTGAGGATCTCTGTGGAATGAGTAATCAGGCCTGAGCTTAAAGGTTCTCCATCAACACCTTCTACTTTCTGATCTTCGGTCTTGGCTACTCGGATGAGTCCGTGGCTTTCGGCCCACTGAGTGTCTATGAAATTGCCAGCGGCCCCACAATCCAGGAGAGCCTGGGTCTGAATGGAGGTCTTCCCGATAAGTAGGGTAACTGCTATCACCATGAGTCGGTCATCATTACTTCCTTCCAATGTAGTGATTGAAAGGGTCACAAAGGGACTAGGACTCATCCCTCGGTAGTGAGTCCCCAAACTTACCGAGGGTGCCCGTTTCCCGAGCGTCTCGGGGGTACATCTGGGCAGTCTCGAAGTAAATGCGTCGAAGATCCACAGTACCTACACAGACTTCCTTCTCGTCTTCTTCTGCGTTCTTCAACCGTGAGAGGGGCACGGGTCGTGCCTATCTGCATAGGTTCTTCTCGCGTGGAGCGTGTCGAGGAAGGTGATGTCAGAGGGAGGGAAACAGAAGGTATAGGGATCCCCATCTTTGTCTTTCGGCGCTCTGCTCGTCGTTCGGTTAATCGGAAATCTATTCGCAATGTAGCTGTGATGAGATCTGTAAAGGTGAGAGGTCTTTCTATGCGTGCTAGTTCGTCTTTGAGTTCTTCTCGCAGACCTCTCCGGAATATGGCGCATTGGGCCTGTACTTGGCAGCCCGCCTCAGCGGCTATTTGTTTGAACAACGTGATGTAGGACATTAAGTCGGAGTTCCCTTGTCTAATGTCCAACAGGTCCTCCGAGGCCAAATACGTACTCTCAGTACGTAGGAAGGTCTGCTTCATCAATGTCTTGAATGCTTCATAGTCTTGTAACACGGGATCTGCTCTGTTGACCAGCGGGGTAGCCCAGGCCAGAGCATTGCCTGACATGTGAGTTATCATGAATCCGACCTTAGCGTGTCCTGAAGCAAATGCATGGGAACGGAATGAAAAATGTAAATTACAAGCATCCAAGAACTCCTTCAAATTCTTGGGCGTCCCTTCAAACTTCCCCGAGACTAAGGGTAAGGGAGGAAGATCCGGGGTAGGTGGGTTCTGTTCCGCCACCCTCTGCTGTAAGGCGGCATTAGCGCCCTTAAGATTTTGAACTTCTAAGTTCAAGTTCTGGACAGCTGCCACTAACTCCTGCACCTGTTGTGGAGTAGCCATAGGGATTTGCGGGCGTTGCAATCTGTCAGAGATATCTTCCTCTGCTTGTGAAGAGTCTGATCCCCTGTCCTCCCCTTCCTCCTCACCTCTGATCTTTCGATGTGAAGCAAGCTTCGGATTATCTTGTGTTTGATTTTTTCCCTTTTTTTTTGCAGGGAAGGACGACCGTGAAAGGACGCCACAGTGACACCCAATGGGTGAACTGTGGCTACCCTCCTCAGCCGTAATACTGTGGGGAAAAAGCCGGCGGCATAAAAAACCCCAGAAAGGAATGCTTCAACTGAAGAGATGAGTGAACTTGGAATATCCGGATTAACCTGAGTAGGTCCAGTAGTAGTAAGTTTGGATCGCCACAACAATGTACAGGAAAAGGCAGGCAGTCCGTAGGCAAGCAGGAGTCGGTGCACAGGAAGGACAACAAAGTCACTGGGATAAAGCAAGGCAGTCTGTTACACAGAAAGTGATCGATAAACGGGAAGTAATCTTGTAGATAAGACTGGAAGGAGGAAATGAAAGAAGGTAAGGCTGAAGTAAAAGAACACCAGACTGGAGGACGGGACAGGAGGGAGAAGGGAGCGGAAGGTAGAAGGAGAAGGTTAAAGGGGACGGAGGCGAAGAGATAGGGTGGAAATACAAAGAGCAAGGACGGAAGGAAAACGAGGCGAGAAAGAGAGGGCAAAACTCTGAGGAGCGAGTACAAGGAGTACGGAAGTGCAGGCGATCAGGGAAACTGTTCGTTGCAACGCATCCGACCCCGGAAGTGAGTGGCTTATAAACGGGCGTCGGAATGCGTTAAAAAGACAAGACTCGTACTCTGCGCTTCGTTGTACGTGAAGGAACCAGTAATGGAGGACGCAGCTTCCATTTAGTCCACAGCCGCCAGGTTCCTTGAGGTATGACACTATGCTCCCGACTGGTTATTATATTTTGAGGGCAGATCGGGCAGCTAGCCATCCTGGGGGTGGCACGGCTTTTATATATAAGTCCTCTTGTGTTTCTACTGTGCTAACGCTACCTCCCCTTTGTAAGCTGGAGGCACTTTTAGTTCGTATGACTTTGTCTGCATATAAGACTATTCATTTCCTCACAGTTTACCATCCCCTAGATATGATGCAAATGTTTTTGTATCTTTCACAGACCTTGTGGCATCTCTCCAGCTTCAGCGTGGGGATCTGATTATTGCAGGTGATTTTAATTATAAGTGTAATGACCCCTCAGACAAAATTGCCACTAAATTCATTACTGCAATGGAGGATCTCCTCCTGGTGCAGTTTGTTGCTGAACCGACACATATTTTGGGTAACCAGCTTGATTTGGTCTTTGGAAAGCATGACTGCCTGACAGTTGTTTCTCCGGTATGTATCACCTGGTCTGACCACTTTATTATTCCCTTTAAATTGAATTGCACTGCTCAACCTCTCATTTCTGATAAACCCAGAGTTAAGAAGCGCAACTGGCGCATGGTCGATATTTCTACTATTACTGCCTGTATTAATACCAGTTGCAATGCTCTATCCTCTGTGGATTTTTATACTTTGTCCCAGGTTTTTACCACTATGGCTGATGCAGTTGCTCCCTTGTTGGAGATTCGAGTACGTAGGCGGCCTTCTCAACCTTGGTTTAATTAAGATTTAAAAATTCTCTGCCTTAAACGCAGACAAGCAGAATGCAAATGGCGTTCTTCCTACACTGGTAGTGATCGGATTGCTTTCTGTGATACTACTTCCCTTTACCATGTGGCCGTTAGGAAAGCTAAACAAAAGTATTTTACCTTTCAAATTGACAATGCAATCACACAGCCTAAAGAGCTTTTTAAGGTGGTTTGCACTTTGTCAGCTAGAGAACCCGTGGATTTATTCGTGCATCTCAAGTCCGCAATGATTCTTTGGCTACATTTTTTTATCTGTAAGATTGACAAACCTAGGGATCTTATCTAGAATGGCTTCAATCTCTTGATTGACAGTCCTGTTTCCCATGTTGCTGCTCTCCTGGGGATTTTGGACTCTACGGCTACTTTATGCGACTCTTTTCCATCCTTTACGCATACTGATGTCAGTGCTGCGGTCATGAGTATGAAATCTGCTTCCCCTGCAGATGCTCTTCCATTGTCTGTGGTGAAGGATATTCTCCCTCAGATTCTGCCCCATCTGACATCCACAGTGAATCTTTCCTGCTCGTCAGGGTTTATTCCTTCTGTGCTTAAATGCGCGACTGTGATCCCTCTTTTGAAGAAGCCGGCGCTTGACCCGCTTATTCTTGCTAATTTCCACCCCATTTCTCTTCTGCTCTTTGATATGAAGCTACTTGAATCTTTGGTGTCCCCACTGTTGGTGAGGCTCTGTGAATCTACATCTCTGCTTGATGCTTTCCAGCTGGGTTTTAGACCTTGTCAGGGCGCCGAGACCGTTTTGGTCTCGGTGCTTGACGATCTTACACTCATTGCTGATCAAAGTGGAGTAGCGGCGCTGATTTTGTTAGATTTGTCAGTCACCTTTGATACTATTGATCACTCCATCCTGATCAGTCCTTTAGATGCTGATGTTATGGCAGGCCCAGACCTTGCCTGGTTTCACTCTTTTTTGTCTGATCGTTAACAGCGTCTTTTGCTTCAACCTTTTCTTTCTGCAGTCTCGGCTTTGTTGTGTGGTGTCCCTCACGGCTCTGCCCTGCCCCCCACTCTTTTCAATATTTATATTCAGCCTCTGATCACTCTCATCCGCGCATATGGCTTTAGATGCTACTCGTATGCTAATGATACGCAGATCTTGGTTAGGCTGGATCTTCTCTATCCAGATCATGCCACTCAGCTACGAGATTGCTTAATGACCGTGGGTTGCTGGATGGCTGCAAACTGGCTTAAATTGAATGGTGATAAGACCAAGGTTTTGGTTGTGGGTTCCTCATCTGCTTCTTCTTCTTGGACCCCCACTTTCTGGCCTTCCTCTTTTGGTTCTTTCCGGACTGCTGCCTCAGTGGTCAAGAATTTAGGTGTAAAACATTCCACCTCTCTGTCTATGGCCCCTCAGGTTGGCATGGTTTGCCAAGCGGGCCATTTGAAATAAAAAATTCTCAGGAAGGTTTTCCAATTCATTCCTGTCCATCTGCGAGCTCCAGTGGTCTCTGCTTTAGTCCTCAGCAAGATTGACTACTGCAACTCTCTTTATCTGGCCCAGCCAGACTACCTGTTGTGGAGTCTGCAGGTTCTCCAGAATTCAGCTGCTCACCCTGGCCACTGGCACCCTCTTTCGGGAACATATTTCCCCAGTTCTGAGAACTCTTCATTGGTTGCCGGTGACCAGATGTGTTCATGTTAAATCTCTATGCCTGGTGCATAGGGCATTTTATTGAGGCGGCCCGGAGTACTTGCAGCAAAAATTCCAGCCGTATGTTCCTGCCCACATATTACGATCTGGGGGCCGCTTTCTTCTGGCTGTCCCTAGGGTCCATCATGCCAGAACTGGAGGATGCTCTTTCTCGGTTAGAGCTGCCGTTGTTTGGAATGCTCTTCCTGCCTCCTTGCGTATGGTATCTGCGCATCTGCAATTCAGGAAGGCTCTTAAAACCCTACTGTTCTAGTCCTTCTATTCTTCCTTTTATCGTGATCTTTGGTTTCAGTTTTAGCACCAGTTTGACTTTTTGGTGTTGGTTGCGCTACACCTTGGGGTGTGAAAAATAATAACATAACATAACATTTGAATGGTCATCCCTAAATACCTCCTCGTCTGTCAAATCTGTATCCTTCATTAAGGGCTATCACCGTTCTCCATCCCCTTCCCTCATTGTCTGTCCCATGAAGCGTCTTCTTTAACTATTGCTGCTTCTAGTTCTAAAGGGATAATTTGCCCTTCCTCATCATCCATAGAAATCTTTGGCCTGAACAAAAACGCATCAGGTATTCTCAATAATCTACCGATCAGTTTAGGCAACCATGATAATAAGACAGTCACTCCACACAAAAACACATCCTCATCTAGAGGTACTCCTCGTAAAGCTTTCTTTCCTGTAAATTCTAATATGAGCTCCCTCACATTTACATAATGTGTCCCTGGAGTTGAACACCCCATTCCTTTGTCAGTAAAAGATATTGTCATGTTAAGTTTCATCATTCAGTCATGCCCAAGTACGTATTCCGGCGTTTGTCTAGAATATAATAACGGCATAAATGTCATGTTCACCTATAGAAATTGGAATCATCCAAAAAGAGTTTCTAAGACCGAATGGGAGATTTGGCCGAATTTTAACCGTTCGAAAATACCGAATGGCTGAAAAGTTTGACCAAGTCCCCCATTCGGTGTCAGGGGATCTGTGGTGTCCCCCGCTCCCTTGCTCACTATATTGTGTGTGGGGATTGCGGGAGTGTCCTCCGCAACCGGTCCTGAAATAAAAGGAAAGGGCCCTGCAGCGCCGGTTCCCGATCACAGAAGTAAAAGCGAACAGGCATCACAGGGACAAAGCGAGTTGGCAGCAAGGTAAGTCTGGGGGTGGGGGGGTTCGTGTAGGTGGGGGCGGAGGCCAAGTCGGAAATGTTCAAGAGAGAAGACAGAAGGTTATTTCGGAAAAATAATCTTCAGTCTTTTCTCCCTCGAACATTTCCATCTCTGGCTTTCAAACCCAATCCTAGAAATTGATAATTTGTCTGTAAATGGAACTAAATCCATCACACCAGAAAATTCTTGCACATTCATGGCATTGCCTGACATTGGATATTTTCCCTCATGGACACAGGAACAAGTTGCTCCAGTGTCCACAAAAAGTGAAAACATATTGCCTCCTATCGTCACCTTGAACCTTGGTTCCTCTTGGGGGTCTGCTGTTACAAATAGTACTGAGGTCCCTCTGTGGGCTGTTCTATTGTGGGCATAAATCCATCGCCATGCCTGTGAAAGGATTCCCTCTTACCACAGTCACACTCCCCAATATGGGTGCGGCTTCTTGCATGGCTCCCTTATCCATGTGCCATTGTGATGTACCTGCCTGTTGCATCAGAATATATTGTAATTGTTGTGTTGGTGCCTGCTGCATCTGCATAGGGGCTTGCTGTTGTTGCCATTGTGGCGATTACATCTGCATTGGAACTTGTTGTATTTGCTGTGATTGCTGTGCATATGTCAGTGTTTGCGTGTGATCTTGGGCATAATATCCTTGTGAATCTGTATTATACTGTGGAACATATCCCATCCCCCTCTTGGAGATTGCCAATTCTGTTGTTGCAGGCCTCCACTGCTTCTGCATACTCTAGTTAAATGTCCTAATTTACTGCAATTCCAAAATTGCGGTGGCTGTCTACCATTAAATTCACGCCTGCCTCTCAACATCAAATTATACCCATTCTGGTCCATGGTGTATGCCGCATTATTCTGCTGCAGTAACTGCACTACTTGTGCCGTCGTTCCCTCATTACTTGTCAATGCTGCTCCTTCTATGGCATACTTTGATAATTTTTTCTGCACCAACTTCGCCTTTTCCTGTTTCATTTTTATATTTGTCCCTTGATATTCTACAGTAATGCATAATTGCCAATTGTATCTCGCACCTAGAAACACTTGTGTACAGGCGCATTATAAATTCCATATCATATCATATCATATCTCTGGCCGTGGTTTTTCTTCCATTCCCAGCTGTTTCTTTAGCTGACGTTGCACTGGTTCTGGCAGCCTTTCACATAAAATGTGATAAAATAATGCTACCGTCTTATCCCAGGATTCATGCGTCTACAAATTCCATCTATCTTGAATCTCCTGAATAAAGACAATGGAGTATTCAGTTCTCCCATTTCTTAGTCATTATTGCCCCAATATACGATGTATCAGGATATTGTAATCTGATTGATCACCATGCATCTGCTCTACAATTATTAAATGGCGCTCCATCGTGCACCTTGTTTTGTGCAGTGATTTTCGGATATCCTGCTCTTTTCCAAATGTCATCAGCTCTCTCCCCTAGAATAGCAGATATTAGGCCTTTAATGTCACCTATGGCTAGAGTCGTTTCTGATGTTCTTTCTCTAATTCAGAAATCCACTTTCCCGCACCAGAAGTTAAACTTGGTAGTGTGCACTTTAAATTCTCCTTCTCCATTTGGGGCCAAGGAATGTATTGTGGTTGATCCCCCCTTTCTCCAATAGTGGGAATTGTGACAATCCTGATTCATAATCATACCGGCCCACACTCTTTGTCTTCCACGCAGTGTTGTCCTCGCGTATCCATCCAGCTAATGCCCTTAATCTGCTTACTTAAAGCAGTGATACATTGCCTGTACTGTGCGATCGTTCTTGCGGTCGTTCAGTATATGGTGTCGGTTCTGGTGTTTTTCTATGGGGTCTTCTAAATCTGACCATTTTACCCCTTTATCTATGCTCAATTCTCTTGAAAATCCATCTTCACCTTCAATCATCCTTCCTCGTCTTCCTTCCTTTCTTCATCTGACATTATTATGCCCCAACTCATATAACTGTTATCTTCTTCCATATCTTCAAGATCTACCTGGTTAAAGACATCCTTCTATGATCATCTGTTATGACGTCCACTGATCTACCTTCAGTTCCCTTTAATCAGGAGCTTTCAGTATTCTCTTGAGTTCCATACCTCCCTCTATCCCTCATTTGCCTATACAGGTTCCCAAGCCTCTGCTCTATGTCTTCTGTATCCTGCCCACCAGCCATGCTGATCGCAGCATTCCTTGCAGTTGCCTTTGGGGCTGTTATGACCCTCTTTCTTCTTCCAATCGTTCTTGTGCTTCTATGAGCACTATGCTCCTATGGCATAAATATTCAATCTTGTCATTTTTAATCCCCTACTTCAGTTAATTTCTTCCTCTCTTCTCCTTATTTCCCTTAACTCTTCTTCTTCGCACCTTCTTTGCAACCTACAAACTTTCATTCTTTGGGCTTCTGCCTCTTTTTGTTTCTCTTCTTCTAATCTCTCCTTCTCTTTTCTCATGTCACATTTTTTCTGTTTCTCCTTTCTCTTATACTCTTTGTCCCTTTCTTTTTATATAATCGCTCTTCTTTCTCTTTCTCTCTCTTCTCTCACTCTTCTTTACTCTTTCTCAAACTCCATCAATGCCTTTGTCATCTAGTTTGAGCAATATTTGTCCTCCCATCCATTCGTTCTGCACTATTCTCATGCCCTTACCTGTATCCTTTGTTCCCTTCAGTCTCTCTGCCTTTTCCTTTATCTCTATCTGTCTGTCCTGTCTATACTTTCTCTCATCACGCTGTTTATATTCATCACGTGTTAATATGTATTTGCATTCTCGATTCCCGCTCTCTTCCTTGGTGTCTTCACTATTATAAGCGGGTGGCTCATACGTTGAATTAACATACCCTACTGCTGCCTTTAATTTCTTTAAGGGATTAAATCCCTTCTCTTCAGTATTTACATCTTGCTTTTCAGGGAGGGCGAAATCAGAGCCTAAGGTGTTATATGTTCTCCTTTATGGTGATTAAGCATCCACTCCCGCTCAGCTGGATCTTATTTCTCTCTCCGGTACATTTTCCAGAATTCTAAAACTGCCAACCTTTTCTCTAACTTCTTTCCGTTATGAGTGGCATGTAAGTATGCCGTCATGTGATGCAGTATCGGTTTTGATAATGAACCCTCTGGAGGCCACGACATAAGTACATACGTGTTTTATTAGTCGTGTGTCACAAGTCTCTCCCCTTACACCTGTTTTTGTTGTTTGCTTGCGACCTTCTGTGGCGTCTTCCTTCTCACGGTCCGGGATTTGTATAAACCTGTGTGCTGGTCCTCGGATTCCAGCGTGATGTTTACAATCCACCTCCAGGCTACGTTCAGATGACCAGGACGGAGACCAGGAAGAAATGATGCTCACACTCGGAGGCACGGAGCGATTGTCCTTGAAAAGATATCCGTCCTTTGTTTTGAGATTCCATCGATTGTTTCTCTTAAACTCCTTCCAGGTTTCAGAAGACTGAGTTTGAATTCGAATATCCTCCAGAAGGGTGATTATTGTGTGGGGAAACATCTTAGGAAAAGTCAGATCTTCAAGGGGTTCGTAATCAGGATGTCGGGATAAGGCATCGGCTATTATGTTGTGTGTTCCAGGGACATGGTGAATTTGAAACTGGTATTGAGCAAAAAAGAAGGCCCAACAGGCTTGACGACTGTTTCTACATTCTAGGGATTGCAGGACTTGAAGATTCCAATGGTCCGTACGGACTTGCACCGGGTGTTTGGCTCCCAGGAGGAGATGACGCCAGTCAGTGAAGGCTTGACGGATGGCTAGCAATTCCTTTTCCAGGATGGAATAATGAGTTTCACTGTGAGTCAAGGTGCGAGAAAGATAGGCGATGGGGTGTTCTAGCTTGTCACCCAATTGGTGTTTTAGGACTGCCCCAATGGCATAGTTGGAGGCATCAATTTCAACATGAATAGGTCGATCAATATCAGGTTGAGCCAGGATGGGAGCTTGTGTGAACTCCGACTTCAACCGTTGGAACGCCGTATCTTGGGCTGAGGTCCACTGAAAGGGGGTATCCTTCTTTAACAATGTAATAATAGGATGCACAATCTCCGAAAAGGCTGTATACATTTCCGATAGAAGTTAGCAAGTCCCAGGAAGGACTGAATTTGTCTTATAATAGTTGGAACGGGCCAGGATAGAATGGAGTCTACCTTCGATGAGTCCATTCCAATCCCCTTTGGACTAAGAATGAATCCGAGATAGTGAACAGTTGATACATGGAAAAGGCACTTTTCGGGTTTGACCAGGAGCTTATGTTCACGTAGACGTTGTAAGACTGCCTTTACGTGCTCTTCATGTTTTAGATGGTCCTTAGAGTATATCAGTATGTCGTCCAGATATACAATGACGAAGATGAACAGCATATCAGAAAACACCCGGTCCATAAAACGTTGGAAGACCTCTGGGGCATTAGCAAGTCCAAAGGGCATAACCAGGTATTCAAAATGGCCAAAGGGTGTTCTAAAGGCTGTTTTCCATTCATCACCTTCCTTTATACGAATAAGATGGTAGGCACCCCTTAGATCTAATTTTGTGAAGACTTCTGCACCTCTGACTGCTTCCAGGATATCCAAGATGAGAGGCAATGAGTAGCGGTCCTTGAGAGTACACTGGTTAAGGCAGCGGTGATCTAGACATGGTCTGAGCTCCTTGGTATCCTTCTTGGGAACGAAAAATAACGAAGCACACGCCAGGGACTTAGATGGTCGTATGGTGCTATTTTCCAAGTTAGTATCCAGGTATTCCCGGAGAGACGTTTTTTCAGATTCTGATAAAATAAACATCCTCCCGAAAGGGATCACTGCTGAAGGTTCAGTATCGATGGCACAATCCTCAGGTCTGTGAGGAGGGAGAGCTTGAACTATGGCATCGCAAATACATCTGTGTAGGCCTGATAGGCCCTGGGAATCCGGATGATGTTAGGGACGGTGACTGGACTTTGCTGAATCACTTGCGAGTCTTCAGAGGACTTTGGTAAGAATCTAGGGATAAGCAGTGGGACATACAGAAACAAGAAACAAGGAGCCTGCTGCCCAATTGATGTAGGGGTTATGCTTCTGTAACCAGGGCATGCCTAGAACCATTGGATAGTGGGCAGATCTTATAATGTCAAATTTCATCCTCTCTTGATGGTGGTTTATAGAGAGTAAGATCTCTTTAGTTTGAAGGGTTATGGGTCCTGAAGACAGGGGTCTCCCATCAATAGCCTCTACAGGTTGCATAGTCTCTCGAGTTTCATGTGGAATGTTGTGAGTAGTGACCCAATCATGATCTATGAATATGCCCATGGCTCTGCAATCCACTAATGCCAGGATGGGGTAAGATTCTTTCTTGGAAGGCAATAGAAAGGCCTGTAGAATCACAAGATTATTTTGTCCAGGAGAGTTCAAGGTTGGAATTGATATAGAGCAGATATCTCTCTCCCGAACCTGTGCCCCATCTAGGATCGGGAGCTGGCGTTTGCCGTCATGTGATGCAGTATCGGTTTTGATAATGAACCCTCTGGAGGCCACGACATAAGCACATACGTGTTTTATTAGTCGTGTGTCACAAGTCTCTCCCCTTCTCACCTGTTTTTGTTGTTTGCTTGCGACCTTCTGTGGCGTCTTCTTTCTCACTTTCCGGGATTTGTATAAACCCGTTTACTGGTCCTCAGATTCCAGCGTGATGTTTACAATCCAACTCCAGGATACGTTCAGATGAAAAGGACGGAGACCAGGAAGAAATGATGCTCGCACTCGGAGGCACGGACGCCGTGACCCGAGCGCGGGTGAAAATCCAGGAAGATTGGAGGTAAGGCAGAGGAAAGGGCGGAAGGAAGGGGAATTCAAGGAACTGGGAACCAAGAATCAGAAGAAAGCTCTGAGCGAACTCCAGCAACACACGTTCAACTACAGCAAGCGGTAGCGTTGAGATGCGCAGAGCCATGGGGCTTGTCTGTTTTGTAGAACGTAGAGCGTGGAGCACAGAGACTGGCAAGCAGCGTTCTGTATCAAGCGGCCATGTTGGAAGGATTACTGTATTCAATCCCCCATGGGTCAGGAACCACGAAGTCCAGAAGGGACGCAGGCGCCGGTTCATGACATCCTGCCCTTGACCCACTCGGAATGATACTTCCTCATTTTGACTGTATATTGTAGAGGAGGTCCCAAATACAGCCCGCACTACAACCGTCCATTTTGAAGTACCAGGAATGTTCACACCGAAATATGTGACATATGATGAGCAAATAAACCAGCAGAGAGCCGCAGTGGGGCTCTGCCCAGGACCCATCAGAAGAACAATGCCTATTGAAGTACCAGTACCAAGGAAACCATGGACAGTAAGATATCCATTAAGGAAACCCTATCAACAAATGAAACGAAATGAAGATTGTCTAAGTACAGTCCCTGAAGAAACCAAAAAGGTCTTAATGGAAGACGAATGGTGACGTCATGAGAAGCCAGACTGACTCACATATAGAAGAAATGATGACCATAGAATGACGTAAAGAGACGAAATACCATGAACAAGGATATTGTGTACCTAAAGTGAAAGGTCGATGTCAAATGTAAGAAGCTTAAGCTGTAAGCATGATGAAGATATAGTTTACACATGCACATATGCTTGGAACCACAAGAATGCTAAGAAAACCATGCAGCTTGCTATTCTTAGTAGAAAGATAGTGCGGCAAGCGCCACTATACATAATCTACCTCAAAAGAAGTACATTTTATAAGTATACTTCCACTTTGCACAAGAAGCAGAATTAACCAAGGTTACTAAAGGCCACACGAGGAAAGCTTCATATTTAGCAAAATCGAGAAGAAGCGGCTGAATCGAAACTCAGCAGAGGCAACTCGCGCCAGGAAAGCCAAGGTCGTATCAGTAGAAGATACGAACAGTAGCTACAATTAATTGAACCTAAGAACAGAATATCCTGCTTCTGAAAGGTCAAGATAAAAAGAGGAAGACAGGTGGTGGGTGAAACGAAAATCAAATACACAAATTATGTGGCGAAGAGGCAAATTCACGTGTCTGAATAACATGACCAGCCAAGCGAGAAGAAGTGATACTTTCACACCTACGCATGGCAGCAGGCCAGGCGAAGATATCAGAACTTTTCCAGACAGAAGATGCAGTCTCGAGGCCAACCACAGTGAAATAATTGACACATAACCACTAAAGTGATGATGATGTAACAATAATTGGAGGAAGGCTGGGGGAACTAAGGGGCACCCTGCACCTGGCTGACCATTCTGTGTGCTGTTAAGCAAAGTGGAGAAGTATGCATGGGGTTTGGTGCCAACCCAATCACAATGGACCAAGTAATCTAGGGTCCTATAGTTAGTAGAACCAATAGGACATCATACTTTTAGTGACGTCTGCAGTAGCCATTTTGAAGGAAGGGCTCAGATGCCCCACCTGACAGTGTTTAGCCAATCCCCTCACTCTGTTACCATATACAGATATATTACCTATATTAAAGTTACCTTTCCTGAACCAATAGAATTGCATGCCAACTTTTAAGCTTTACACGTCAATGATGATTAGTTTTCAGTATAAATGTTCTGATTTTGATGAAGTTCGTTGAAGTTGAAGCGAGAAGGAAGATCGCGCCACTGCTGAATACCTTAACTCCCCGTTTTTTGTACTTGTCATTAAACAGACTCCCTTTGCTAAACCGTCGAGTTTTCATTATTGATTTGGTGTTGGAGTATTAATCTGCACCCCCATCCATCTCAAGGGTGATGTTATCTTATTTTAAAGTGCTTCTGGGCATACCCCGACTCTATGGGCCAGTTGGGGGTCCCGGAGCACACTTGGTAGCAGAGATTGATGGTTATCGATTATTGATTAGAATAAGACACCCATTGACTGTCGACATAAAGTAACTCTAGGTCCTCAGTAATATCACAAGTCCTTTCCCATCCGGCTGAGTAGACCGGGAAGCTCCCCGTAGACATTGGTTAGATTAAATGTATAATCTGCAGACAAGGGTCTGAAGGGACCCGTGTTCCCCACATAACTCCTTCCCACTCCTACGTGTAGCTGAGCGGGTGAACGGCAGGAGAGGCGGTGACGGAGGCGGTGATCCCGAGGATCCAGAGAGGAAACAACAAACGGTGAGTGAAAAAGACTAAATGCTTTGGCAAAAAGTGTACCTTAGAACAAGTGAGGGAAAGGTAACGGAGGGAGGCAGGAAAACAAAATATAGTCAGAAGTAGAGTAGGATGCATATATATATATATATATATATATATATATATATATATATATATATATATATATATATATATATATATATATATATATGCATATCCCAGTGCCCCACCTCAGAAAACAAACTCAAGACTTAAGATATAGAATTATGTACCCACCATGTGCCACCTATTATAAACCAAGTGAGAAGAGAGAAAATAGATCAGGTGCTGGGAAAATGGATAGACTCAAGAGAAGATCCCAGACGCGAGATATGAGGCTATCCCAAGTTAAACTCTCGAGGGCGATACATGTGCGGATCAATGAACATCGCTCAAAGATCAAGATGCGTTGTCTTACTGCTCCCATGGTACCCCATTTTTTAGAGAGGGGCCATGACGCAGACTCATTAAGATGGTTCTGTCTTGAGAAAATTCCAGCTAACGGCCCTGTACAAACTACCAACAAACTGGCATACAAAGAGCAAATGTGGATTTTTAATCTGAGGACCTTACAAAAAGGGCTCAATTCCATGGAAACATGGGAGTTTAACTTGGGATAGCCGTCATATCTCTATGGCTACTGCCTTTGGTTATCTGGCTATACACAGGCCCAACCCTGGTAGATGCGGCTGTTTGCTACCCCCATCTACTTATCCAGTTGCATTGTATATGGCTGCACATACCAGCTACAGCTGCCATCCCCGAATCTAGACACAGGTGGGCTTTTTCAGCTGTTTTACTTTACTGCACCTAGCAACCTTACATGTATCACATGGGCTGTCCTTGTAGTTTGGTTTGTGCATATCAGCACATCTCGCCATTCCTGTTCCAAATTTATGTATGATTCATTCTCTTGATCACTGGTTACATTGTGGCAGCTCCCTAATTGTGCTCAAGGACATTTGGCTCTCTCTCTATTTCCACGGGCTTCTCCATTCACTTGATTTACTGATGGTTTCTCTTCATTTTATTGCATTTATTCCCCCGCCGCAGCCGTCTTCGCCACTGGTACTTTGGACCAGTCCTCTTTCTGTTTCCTTGCCGGGCGGGCCTCTTGCTTGCACTCTATGATTGCGTATCATTACGCTACTTAGCGCCATCACGTGCCCTGCCTTGGTCATGTGATGCACATCGCGTGGAGCTTCCATTCAGTGCTGCTCGCGCACGGTGCTGCTTGTAGGACGAGACGGTGCCATCCCTCGTTAGCGGGCTGCTCGCAAATCGATACAGCCTTCTGATCCTCGATTCCAGCGCGCCCTGGTCCTGGTAAGTTCAGCTTCTTACCGTATAAACCCTTCGCTAATTTATGCTATTAGGCTGCATTTCACATGGCTTTTACCATATACACGCTGATCCTTGGGGGCTTTGTGCCGTTACTGACACGCCTGGACTCTCATCCTTCAGCTCACAACAAGGGCATGGGGCCCTGCTATAGATTTAATGTTTGTTCCATTTCTCTATATTGGCCCAGTAGTGTATTGTTAGCCTCACTTTTGTGGACATAGTTTGAACTAATTACACCGTTTGGTTTACAGTTACCCCAGGCCTCCCAAATTGCCAAGAGCATCTTGCCTGCCTCCCGTGCCCAGCAGGTCCTTGCATAGCTACCCACCAATACGGGCAACATTAATTCTAGCCCCCTTGCTCTAACAGGTAATCACTTACTTTTGTCGAGACATTATATACTGGCTTTCTTCTTGTTTTCCTTTGGCCTTACTGTACCTTCTCCACTTTACAGCCCATGGATAGTCCTAGCTTCTTGCAGGACTTTTTCTCCAGCACTGATATCCTGGTTATTTACTGTGCCAGCGTCTGGCTCATTGCATGAGGTCAGTTTTGCCCATTACCTACTTGTTTCCTACCATATGGTGTCGTGGCCCCCTTGGGGATTCAGTTCTACCCACAGACTTGGTAATCAGGCTTCCTTCCCCTTTGGCTCTCCCGTGGTTTTTCACTCATTGCTCCTGTACTCTTTATGGAGTTGTCACCCCTGTGTTTGGGTATCTATTTATACCTCCGCGTCTGGGATCTTCTCTTGAGACTATCCATTTTCCCAGCACCTGATCTATTGTCTCTCTTCTCACTTGGTTTATAATAGGTGGCACATGGTGGGTACATAATTCTATATCTTAAGTCTTGAGTTTGTTTTCTGAGGTGGGGCACTGCCGCATATTTATGCAGTAATGCTCTTCTCTTGCAGTTTTCTGTTCCATACCTCCTGATGAAGACGTTGTACAATAGACACACCACGTCGAAATCGGTTGAGTTTTGTCCACAAGGGATTTGATCCATACCACATGTTCATCTTTAGATCTGCCCTTGCGATAGATTGTTTTAATAACTATTTTCTATTGTATGTTCTTCTGATCTTATAAAAACCAAAAAAAATACTAAAATTATTAGATGGGTTGTGAGGATGGTGCTCGCTCCCCAGCATGAATTAACTTTGTCGTTTATTAGCCAATGTTGTGTGGATGATTGTCACGCTGAATGTTGTATGGTTTGACTGCTGCACTATGAATGGTTTGGATGTTGGACTAATTTTTCGCCATGTTTTATATGTACCTCCATTGCTGTGATATGAAATAACATGCTCTTTAAAGTATTGTGTCATTAACTGATTATTTTTCAAATTTTTGTATCATGATTAAATAAATTTGATACTATTTGTAAGCAACACAGTTTTGTTTCTCTGGACAATTTTTCTGGACTGTTGTAGTACAATAATACTCTGGTCCAGAGTATAGAGTTTTCCTGCTCTCTTCTGCTTTTGGGGTAATATTAGAGGCAGAGGTTTATGTAACCAGTTGGAGTTCGTCTTGTCTGTTAAAGTCTGTCTTATGTGTTATTTGTTGTGATGTCATAGGTTGATTTTTTCCTCAACAAAGTAGCATAAAATGTACGCGATTAAATAACTGAGATATTGTAGTGTACGAATTGATGTTTATTGATTAAAAAGGAGATATAAAAAATGTTGTGAAAAAACTGGATTGGAGCTTGCGACGATTGGTGCTCGGTCATATTGTTGGATTTATTTAAGTGACAAAAGACATCTACAAGTGTTGTTTAAAGTGAAAGTGAACAGATTTAAATATGGAAGTCATGACTCCATTAGTACACCTGTGAAAACAGTTGCCAAAACATGCACCTAAGCTGAAAAAGTACAGTGCAGAATGGGTTAAAGGAACCGCCCACAAAATGTTTATGCCTTGGCCCCAGGATGGATCGTTATCTAAAACGGTCTTGCAACACATGAGGACATATTTGCATGCCACATACATGGGCAAAAGGTTAGACAAACGCCAAGCTAGTCTAGAGTTGTGGAAAATGTACCAACAGGATAAAGAGGAGGAGCCGCCAGTAGATTGGATACTTAATGTATGTACAGAGGGGGGTGAGATGCCCTCAGCGCCACCCACCCCGTGTGAGACAAAAATTGAAGGCAGTAAGGATGAAGGCTTATACCCACTAAGAGAACTTAAAGCAGCCACAGAGTATAGCAACCCTGCATATGAGTCACCTACGCAAAGCAGTGACGAAAATCTAGACAAAGATCGAGATAGAGATATAACCTCCAAAGTCCTGAGGGACAAGGAGAGACGTGAGAACGAGAGAAAAGACCAAGCACACGCAAGTACATCTCTCAACACAGAGAGAGAAGGCAAAAGATGGAAAGGGAATGAGGATAGAACTGATGAGATAGCACTCACACAAAACAAATAGATGGGAGGTCAGATTTTATTGAAACTCGATGGCAAAGGCATTGATGATGCGAAACAAAAAGAGAAGCAAGATGATGTGCAAAGGAAGGAGAAGGAAAAAGAAAGAGGATTGAGAGACGAAAGAATAAGAAAAAAAGATAGACAGAGACGAGAACAATTGTATCGTCAAGAGCAAGAAAGACAACACGATCGTAAACAGAGAATAGCCAATGATCAAGACAGACAGGAGCAGCGAAGAATAGAGGAAGAGCAAAGGATATGAGAGAAAAGGATAAAGAGACAAAGGTATGAGGAAATCCAAAGGGCAAATGAACGTAGAGACTCAAAGAAAGAGGAAGAAGATAGGGTCAGAGAAGAAGAGAGGAAGCGCAGAGAACTGGATGACGATGTAGAACGTAAGCGGAGACGGAGAGCACGCGATCTTGAATATCTGGTAAGAGAGGTTAAAAAACCTGAGCCAGTAGTCAATTGGGAAGACATCGAAGAATTATTTCCTGAGTACGATTCAGTACCAGTCACGTCGAGGGCTAATATCGAGGATGACTTCGACACCAGAAGCATCGGAGAGACGATCGACAGAATATATGATGAAATGGGGATAGAACAAGTACCCCAAGGGGAGGGGTAAGACGAGCGCCTGGAGAGCCCTCAGCTTTACAATACTGAGGATGTCCCCCGAAGTAGTAGGAATAGAGAACTGTCCCTAGATAGGTTGGAAATAAGTAGGAACAAAGAGGACGCAAGAAGTTGCAAAAGTTGGGGGCAGACAATGTCTGACACCGAAAGAGACGAGCATGAGGAAAAGGAGGAAGAGAGGAGATGCGAAAAACGATTCTCAAGGGGGAAAGGGATAAGATGGTCAGACACTAGTGAGTCTGCACCAAGGGCATCAGAGTCAGCCACACAGTCAGACCGACGCGAAGAAGTATCTCACGGTCAGAGGGGGGTGTCTCCACCACCAAATGTGAGCTGGCTAAGGTCATTGGCAGGTAGGCGGCGATGCGGGAACATTACCCCTGCAATAGACAGGAGATCAATGAGAGAAGAGAGAGAGGGCTATGTGTCCCAATTTCTGTTGCGCGAGAAAGGAGGAGCAAGACCACAGTATATTCCATGGCCACACATGGATCGGGAAAACCTGAAAAATAAGCTTCCAATGCTGACATCAAGAGCTGGAAAATGGATACACGAGCTAGAAAAAATTACGAGAGGGAACACGTTAGCTATAGGGGATATCAAAGGTCTCTTAATTGCGATACTTGGTGATAGAGCAGACGATGTGTGGGCACGGACAGGTTACCCTGGTGTGATCACAGTTAATACCGTGCATGACGGAGCTCCATTTAACAATTGCAGACCCATGGTATGGAAAGCATTACGATTGCTACATCCAGATACTTCCGACGTGGGAGCTATCATGACTCGGAAAATGAAGGAATCGGAAGACCCATTGATTTACATTCAGAATTTACAAGACGCCTGGGTACTCGACACTCGGGAATCTTGGGGGAAATCTATTCCCGTGTTCTACCATATATTTTGTCAAGGGCTGCCAGAACCGGTACAGAAACAGCTCAAGAAATTGGTAGGAATCGAGGCCAAACCGTGGTCGGAAATACAGCTGACCATTGCACTCTATCGCAGGCTGCTACAAGAAAAGAATCGCAAAAAAGAGGCTGCACAAAAGGGTGAAGAGGCAAAATGAGTGCAGAAGAAATTGTCAAAATATGCCCTTGAAGGAGCAATGATAACTAGCACAGACAGATCGAACATGCAACAAGCCAATAATCCACAGCAGAATAATCAGGGCAATACTGGGTTTTACCCCACATGCAAGAGTATTTAGAGGAAGAGGTTGGCAGAGTAATCAGGGTGGTTTTCAAAACATGCAAAATTGCAACCAAGATATGTCAAATGGGCAAATGATCAGACCACCGCCAGTATGTTGGTTGTGTGGGATGACAGGGCATCTAGCACGCATATGCAGAGGTCAAGGCATGATGCAAAACAGCCAAGGAACAGGAGCAGGTATGGTGAATCCACCTGTGGTTTTACAGCAGGGGGGAAATGGAGTTGCACAGAATCACACTGCGCAACAACAAGCGCCAGGAGCACTGCAGAACTTGCAACCTCAGAATTCAATAAGTTTTCCACAAGGACAGTCACCTATGCAACTGTCACAGACAGTAAGTGCAGGACAGACTGCGAACCCTAGAATGAGGAGTAACACTGGTGATGGGGAAAGTCCATTTGCACAAGGTGGGACACAATTATATATGGAGTAGGACAGCTCACTGGGAACCCTGATGTGTTCTATCCTATCAGTGACACCAGACCCTCACCAGGAGCCAAGGGTGGATGTTGTTGTAGGGGATAAAGAATATTCCTTCTTAGTTGACAAGGGTGCAACACATTTGGGTATACGTGAAGGCAAATTTTCCTTGTCCGGCGATGCTATCAATAGAGTTTCACGGGAGCTACAAGTCGTGTTCCTTTTACAAACGCACTTCCAGTCTCTATAGGAGAATGTGATATGAATGTACCTTTGTTATATTCGCGACAAACCTCAGTAAACATTTTGGGTCGAGATCTAATGACAAAGTTAAATATGACAATCTCGTTCACGGAGGAGGGCATAGTATGTTCAACTGCAGGAATGCACTATTTGAACGTATGCGAGATGATTTGAGCATACGCAGGACACACAGCTATGAGGGCTGTACCATTAGAGCTGGAAATATTCGCGTGTGGAATACGTGTGCTAATGAAAGGGCTGCCAGGCCTTGCTGAGAAAACCATCAGGACCCCAGATGAATTCTATTTAGACCAAGAATACCTATGCACGAGGAAAAGGGACAAGTATTTTCCTTGGTGATACACACAGCTGCAATACGAGGGAAAATGGCTTTGATTGATGGTTGTGATGATGAACAGTAATCACCATTGAAGAAGGATACAGATTGACTGACATCACTTATGACGATCTGTTTGATGAGCAAGCAGATGAGGGAGAAACAGCAGTTGAGGTGAACGTCACCTTTTGGGTGAAAATGATCAAAAGAGAAGTGCCTCAGGGAATGATGTTGTTGCAGAACCGTCCTGAATATTTCATGGAAGACATGGCCCAGGTGCCTGTCACAGTGTGGACCAGTGTGGACCACAGGCCCCTATGATGTAGACTTATTGAAAGGAGTCGGAGAAGTGAAAATCAAACTGAAGCCAGGAGCAATTCTTCCATGTCCAGGGAGGCAGATGAAGGAATTTTTAAGACAATTTCGGCTATGATGGAGCAGGGCATCTTAGTGACATCAGAGTCATCATGCAATACTGCAGTTTACCCTATCAAGAAATCAAAGGGAGGGTCTTGGAGGCTAATTCAAGATCTAAGGCCGATAAATGATATTGTTGAAGCCGAGTTCCCTTTAGTCCCTAAACCGGCTACAATCCTATGTAATATACCTGTTGAGACAAAACATTTCACAGTGATTGACTTTAAAAATGCATTTTTCTCAATCCCATTGCACAAAGACTCACAAGATCTGACGTCATTTACGTTCAGACAGATGCGTCTGAAAAGCATGAGGCTACCCCAGGGGTACTGTGAGTCTCCGTCTATTTTTAACAGAGTCCTGCAGATGGACCAAAGCAATATTTATTAGAAAAAGTGTTGTCTTGCAATATATGGATGACATCTTAATTTGCAGCACGGCAGAGGAGCAATGCAGACATGATTTGCTACTGACTATATTGGCTGAGAAAGGATATAAGGTTGACAACGAGAAGTTACAATATTGTCAACAAGAAGTGCTATACATAGGTCAATTGATCTCACACAAGGGGAAAAGAGTTACCCGAGAAAGAGCTGAAGTCATACTGAACACAGCCAAGCCACACACAGTAAAGCAGAGGCAGAGTTTCTTAGGCCTTATGTCAGAGCATGGGTTTTCGACTACAGCTCATACACCAAACAGTTGCTTCAAGCCCTAAAGAAGGCACAAGTGATGAAAGAAAATATTGAATGGTCTGAGACCATGGAGGAAGGATTTGCCAAACTCAAAAGAGACATTTGCATGGCACCAGTTTTAGGGATTCCCAATTATGCAGAGGAATTCTACCTGTTCTCACACACGAATGGCAGCGTTATGACGGCAGTGCTCAAACAGGAACCACATTGGAGTACAAGCCCTGGGCATATTATAGTGGAAATCTGGACCCAGTGATGAGAGGACATTTCCCTTGTGAACAAAGTTTAGCTGCCACAGCGTTCGCCATCGAGAAGGCTACTACCATTGTAATGGGATGCTCAATGACGTTGTACGTTGAGCAATCACTATTTGCTATTCTAGAGAAACCAAAGGGCACACTAACACCTCAGAGAGCTTCTGCTCATGAAGTGATCATATTGAATCCATCGATTAAAATAGTCTGATGCAAAATAGGGTACCCAGTTATGTTCATAGCTGAGCCAGTAACCGAAGGAGAGCCAATACATGACTGCGCAAATTATGAAGAATTCTATGATGACATTCCCAGAGTGAAAGAAAATGCATTGGCAGAAGGAGGAATTGTCTTTGTTGATGGTTCTTCGAGAATCGATCAAAGCGATGGACAAAGATATACAAGCTCTGCTGTGATGAAACACACGGCAAACTGAGAATTTCGAGTGCTTCTTAGTGCACGATTACGATCTCACTACTCAGCACAGGCTGCAGAATTATTAGCGTTGATACTCGCTATTGAGAATCACGCAGACCAGGAAGTGACAGTGTACAGTGACTCTGCCTATGTGACGTCCACAGTGTATGCAGGCTTAGCGCACTGGAAAAGGAGGGGCTACCTCAGAGCGGACGGTACACCAGTGCAGCACGCAGCCCTATTGGACAGGTTGATCAAAGCACTTACAGCTCCCAGTGGGCATAGCGGTCGTGAAATGTGCCGTCCACACAAAGGGGACAGATTTTATCTCACGAGAAAATCAATCAGCAGACACGGAAGCCAAGCGTATGGCATCCAAGAGCGAGATGATCATGGATGTAAACGTCACAAATGTACATGAGAAAATGATTGTAGCGTGGAGTGAGCCTGAGAGTTATAACAATGTGGGACAAGCACAGTTAATGGAACTCCAAGGAGAGGCACCACAGGAGCAGAAGAACCTCTGGAAGCAGCAAGGGTGTTCGTTAAACCCTTCCGAAAGCTTGTGGCGACAAGACAGCACTGGTAAACCAGTAATGCCTGTAGCCCTGTTAAAAATAGCGCTGGAACAGTTACACTATCCAGCACACATGACAAAAGAGAATCTAGCAGCAACACTCGCTGAAGACTGGTTCATACCAAACGTAGCAGAGCACATTGCATTTTTTATGGTGAACTGTATAATTTGCCAACAGTTCACAGCTGGGCACACACGAAAAGTAATTAGAGGAGTAATCCCAAGGCCCAATGGACCTTTTCAGCATTTGCATGTCGATTACATCGATATGATTCAAGTATGTAACGGGTACAGGTATCTAATTGTTGTGGTGTGTCCATTCTCTAAATGGAAGCAGGTACATGTACACACCCAGACTGTGCGGCCAAATTCCTAATGAGAGAGGTATTCCCCAGGTGGGGGGTATACAAAGTCATGAGATCAGATAACGGGACTCACTTTGTAAATGAAGTTTTTGAGCAGATTAGCTTATTGCTTGGTACAAAGCACAAGTTCTCGTCGGCGTATCATTCGCAAGGTAACGGAATATGTGAGAAGCTCAACGGCTTATTAAAAGAAAGGATAGCTAAGTTGAAGCCTACTCTAGGAAAGGGATGGTTGCACTGCCTTCCCTTGGCTCTGTATGCACTCAGGAACCAACCCGGTTCCGACCATCATCTTATGCCGCACGAAATAGCCACAGGAAGAAGAATGCACACTCCACTGACAGCCCGAGACAGAGCTAGATGTGATGCCCAGTCAACAGGAGAAATCTTAGAGGCTGAAATACAAAATTACTTGAATTGCATGACATCTTGCCTTATATTAGCACCCAAGGATAGGACACCTTCCTCCGGATACTGTTGTAAATACTTAGGACCCTGTTTAGTGCTGTTAATATATTGTAACCTATATCATGCAATGTAACCAATGCAATGTTTGAACATGACTATTTTCTAAGCTGTCTTATAACCTCGCCGTGACACCTGAGGGTCTGGGCGTGTAACAAATAAATAAAATAAATAAAAAATAAACTGTAATTTCAGGCCATCTGCAACGACGACAAAAAGGGTGCAGGGCAGCACGGAACACAGAAGGTTATCTTACTGCAGACACAGCTCAAGGACTACGTCTTCCATCCATCTACCCTGGAGATACCGTCCTGGTAAAGAATCATACGAGGAAAAGGTGGGACGAGCCAAGGTTTAACGGTCCCATTACAGTGGAAGACTGCACTCCCTCTGCAGTGAAGCTAGAAGAAAGATGAGCTTGGATCTTTTTGGGTGACATCAAGCCATACATCGGAGAAGGCCCCCTGCCTCCACCCCACCACAAAGAGACTACAGACGATGGGGAAGAACCACAGCATGTGCAGACGAGATCTATGACGAGGAAGAAGAACGCATGAGAAGCAGCAAGGTAAAGACAAAGAACTTTTGTGAAAGAATTGTGGCTTCATTTTGGACATTCCTCTGAGCAAAAAAGGGGATAAGGACATAAAATCAGACACTCTGTGCATCCTAGTTGCAGGGTGAAGAAGAAAATTGCATTCATAAGCCACAACATAGTCTATTGACTTTGAACTTTGGACTGAGGCACACTGAAGCCTTGAATAGGAAAGAATATGCCAAATTTTGATTGAAAACACATGGAGTGGAAGAAAATACAGTATCCTGATTCTTTCCACACAGAGACCTTGTTCGGAATTACCTATGGTGTCCCACAGTAGCGACATCACCAAAGATGTACTATCATATTTCGATCTAGTGCTAAGATCATACCCGTCATTGGTGGGGAGGCTCACCAGTGTCACTGACTTTCTTCAAGATTCTGAAAACGAAAAGACTATAAGGAGGCTGCTTACTGTAACTGCTGAACAGTTCCTCCTACTTCCTGAATACAGCGAGGAAAAACCAAATGTCCCAAGCAGAGGAAGAAGTGAATAGGCTTATTAATGTACTGTTCTTTCGACTAATTGAAGACTGCCCAGATCTTGTCGGAAGAACGTCGGATGTATTGACATTTCTCCGAGATCCAGCAAATACAGAACGTCTAAGCATAACCCTAATTGTATTGTAATCCAAGTTGCTCTTCCAGCACACTGAAATTGCAGAAACTGTTCACAGTGAGTGAGAGCCAACAGTCCCAAACTTCAACAAGACAGGACAAATGTCCCTGTCACCAGAAGACAGCAGGTTAGCAAGTAAGGTTTTCTTTCACCTAATCGCGGATTTCCCAGAACTTGTGGGGAGACCTGTAGATGTTGACGTCCTCACATTCATCAGAGACCCAGCTAATTCTACACAGATGGGCATGCTCTTGTATGGTATTGTGATGCAAGTGGAACTTTCTAACCATCAACAGAACTATTTGAGAAGATTTTAAACTTTCCACTGAGGGGCAGATCGAAAAAAGAGCAATGCCAGAGATTTCATTTCTCATTTTCATATTGACAAGGAAACAGCATGTCTTCAGCAATAAAGCAAATCAGAGGCACAGACTGGGAGTTAGTATATTTTGAACATGCACAGTAAAGAGACCTGCTGAATTCTTGCCCGATTTTGACACGTCCCATAGCCTAGCAAGAGAACTGTATCCAGAGATAATAGACAATTCATTGTTCAGGACAAAGGGGGACAATTGTTTGCTACCTGCAACTCACAAACAGAATCCAGAGATTACATTGATTAGGGGTTGTATTAAACATTAGCATCTTTCGATGGATGATCCAGAGCAGCAATCTCGTCCTCCCGCAGGAGGAAAGACGTCGTACTCTTCTGGAAGTAAATGCTGCCGATTGACCTACAGAGGCATAATGTATTTATGTATTATATTCATCATTGTTTTACTGTCATTGACGATCAGAACTGCATTCTTCATTGGTGCACAAAGTGTCCCGATTCCAGTGCACCCACCTAATGATGCACGCATGAAGCCCACGAAGGCACCCAGACCTTACATAGTCATTCCAGTCCCTAGAAGATCTGATGGGGGAATGAATGAACTCGAGATGGATGTGATTAGCAATTTCACACAGACACTTGTGGTAACAAGCAAATCGAAAAGCTGGATACAGGGTCTGCAGTGTATGAATATAAAAAGGTTACTGACAACCACACGCATGCAAACATTGAATGCACAGACATCAGGCCTAGTGTCAACAACTTCAAAACCACGATCCAAAGCATGGGAGAAGAAAAGACTGCCTACTATGAGAAGTTCCACTACAAGTGAAGTGAAAAGGCAAATGGAAAAGGCTGAACTCCTGAAGAGACAAGAGGAGTTGGAGAATAAACCCATGGAAACAATATTGCCAAACACATATGTTCCAGTAAAGGGGACAAATACAAGTTCTACAATACAGCCATATACTGGACCAATGTCAGAGTGGATATGGGCATTTCTAACCAGAAAGAAAAAGATGCAGGAGGACAAGGAAAGAACTGCCAGACTTTTGTCTTTTCAAATGGCACAGATGAGAAGGCCTGCACCATGGATCTGGATACCTGAAAATCCTCCAGCAAGAAAGAGCCATACAGATGTATTCAGGGATGTAATTATAGCGAACTACATGAAAACATTAAGAGTCAAGAGAAACATACACGAAGATGACAGCGAACTAAACGATTACTTGGACAGCACAGCACATCTGGGAAACATTTGGTACCAGCATATGAAAGAAGTTGGAAGACGGAGTTCAGAAGGGGAATGCTTTGTTTGTGCACTCCTACCATAGAGCATGGGGCAGTCCAAGGTCTTTGTAGCTGTAGAAATTGATGTCCAGACAGCACACTGTCTTTCACACGTAGCAATGTGCAAAACCAGAGGCCAGTTCATGGGTAGTGATGCCTCACTGAAATGGGCAACTGAAGCAACCAATCCAAATGAAAACAATTATGTCCAGGACATAAAGACAAGAAACAATGGAAAGACGAAATAGCAGAAATAAGAAGAGAAGCAAACCAGAAGCTAAATGTCCAAAGAAAAACTCCGGAAGAGGCTCGAAGTTGGAAAAACCGAGGCCAAATGCAGATTTGGGGAACAGTGCTTTCACCAGACAGATGGGAGAAAGGAGAAGTGATACGCAGAGCCTGGATTGTCATAGGTCAATACGAACCTACCATCAACATAGTGAGAAATGGATGCAAGCCATTATGGCCAAAGGCTGCAAAGCTGCTGACATGGGTCAAAGACAGAGGAGGACCCTTACAGATAGTGCCACTAGAAAGCCCAAAATTCTGCTTCAGGAATAATGGCACCATGAAAGACGGGAGAAAATCAGAACTGTGGACGAGTTTTTGATGCTCCAGGAATGGTGCATGGAGCTGCAGTAATTATAGATCATTATTGGGCATGTGGATCCAAAGCATACATCAAACTGCCAAAAAACTGGGGAGGTATATGCACAATAGTGAATGTCCACGTTCCAGAGTTGGTGATCCCGAAAAGTGACCTGAACATTGACAGTTTCCCGAAAGCAGATGCTCAGCTGAGGAAGAAGAGATCTGTGGAGCTGCTGAATAGAATAAAGAGAGAAAATTACTTTTCTGCCAAATCAGTAGAAGCTTTTCATGCAATCCCATATGAACACAGTCTGTTCAGCCTCACCTCATCAGTGTTCACGACAATCTTCATGCCAAGATTTCAAGTTGGAGCAAACACTAAATGGTTGCAGATAACCAGATGAGAGTTACTGCAGACCATCAACACAACCATAAAGGGATTCAACGCAATCAAGGAGGAGTTAAGGGCAATCTGACTAATGACTCTCCAGAACAGATATCTACTTGACATGATCACAGCTATGGATGAAGGTGTTTGTGCACAAATCAGAGAATCATGTTGCACATTTATACCTATTCACGATGAGGAAAATGGAACTCTAACAGAAGCCATAGGTATGCTGACAAAACTACAGAACCAAATGATCGATGAAACTTACGAAGTTGATGATGACAGCTGGTTTGGATCACTATTCTCATGGGTTTCACAATGGATGGCAGATACATTCAAGTTCCTGGGAGCCCTGCTAGTAATGATATTGCTACACTTATGTGTTATCAAGATAATATTATCTCAGTGCCAGAAAACTGTGAAAAAACCCATAGGGATGAAGATCATGATTGATGTCAAGCCAGGATGGAAGCCCAAAGACCTAACTGACGGAGAAACACAAGATTTTGTGAAGGCCAACATTGATGCACCAGAAGGAACAACGTTTCTATATCCCAGGAAGCATAGAAATTATGTAGGAAGATGGGTTTACTGCAGCCCAAATGGACAGTGTCAACTAATGACGTGGAACAAAGATGAACATGCAAAAACAACAGGAAGTTTAAAAGGAGTAATAAAGATATGAACCCCAAAGAGACATTTCTTCAGACCATTATGTATAGAGCCAGAAGATGAAGAAAGAATGGACCCAGGAGATGAAGTAAAGGTGAATACAGAGGAACCAAAGAAGACAGATCCAAAGAAGGAGGTAAAAGTGGTTGATGAATCGCCCAGAGGGGGGAGTGTAAAGGAGGTTGCAAATACAGCCCACACTCCAACCGTTCATTTTGAAGTACCAGGAACGTTCACACCAAAATATGTGACGTATGATGAGAAAATAAACCAGCAGAGAGCCGCAGTGGGCTCTGCCCAGTACCCATCAGAAGAACAATGCCAATTGAAGTACCACTACCAAGGAAACCATGGACAGTAAGGTATCCATTAAGGAAACCCTATCAACAAATTAAAGGAACTGAAGATCATCTAAGTGCAGTCCCTGAAGAAACCAAAAAGGTCTTAATGGAACACAAATGGTGACGTCATGAGAACCCGGACTGACTCGCATATAGGAGAAATGACGACCAGAGAATGACGTAAAGAGACGAAATGCCATGAACAAGGATATTGTGCATCTAAAGTGAAAGGACAACGTCAAATGTAAGAAGCTTAAGCTGTAAGCATAACGAAGATATTCGACCAGTTTACACATGTACATATGCTTGGAATCGCAAGAAAGCTAAGAAAACCATGCGGCTTGCTACGCTTAGTAGAAAGATAGTGCAGCAAGCGCCACTATACATAATCTACCTCAAAAGAAGTACGTTTTATAAGTATAGTTCCACTTTGCACAAGAAGCATAATTAACCAAGGTTACTAAAGGCCACACGAGGAAAGCTTCATATTTAGCAAAATTGAGAAGAAGCGGCTGAATCCAAACTCAGCAGAGGCAACTCGTGCCAGGAAAGCCAAGGTTGTATCAGACAGGTGGTGTGTGAAACGAAAATCAAATACACAAATTATGTGGAGAAGAGGCAAATTCACGGTGTCTGAATCACGTGACCAGCCAAGCGAGAAGAAGTGATACTTTCACACCTACGCATAGCAGCAGGCCAGGTGAAGATATAAGAGATTTTCTAGACAGAAGATGCAGTCTCGAGGCCAACCACAGTGAAATAATAGACACATAGCCACTAAAGTGATGATTGATGTAACAATACTTGGAGGGAGGCCGGGGGAACTAAGAGGCACCCTGCACCTGGCCGACCATTCTGCGTGCTGCTAAGCAAAGTGGAAAAGTATGCATGGGGTTGGTGCCAACCCAATCACAATGGACCAAGTACCCTAGGGTCCTATAGTTAGTAGAACCAATAGGACATCGTACTTTTAGTGACATCTGCAGTAGCCATTTTGAAGGAAGGGCTTAGATGCCGCACCTGACAGTGTTTACCCAATCCCCTCATTCTTTTACCGTATACAGATATAGTACCTATATTAAAGTTACCTTTCCTGAACCAATAGATTTGCATGCCAACTTTTAAGCGTTACATGTCAATGATGACTAGTTTTCAGTATAAATGTTCTGATTTTGATGAAGTTCGTTGGAGTTGAAGCGAGAAGGAAGATCGCGCCACTGCTGATATTCTTAACTCCCCGTTTTTTATAATTGTCATTAAACGGACTCCCTTTGCCAAACCGTCGAGTTGTCATTATTGATTTGGTGTTGGAGTATTAATCTGCACCCCCATCCATTTCAAGGGTGCTGCTATCTTGTCTTAAAGTGCTTCTGGGCAAACCCAGACTCTATGGGCCGTTTGGGGGTCCTGGAACAAAATATCTTGGCAATGTTCTGCATAGGTGTAAAAGAGGTGTGTGCTCCATAGGGACGAGTCAATTGAGACTGCCAACACTTACCTGGTTTGTAATTCCTCTTTCTAGGTTTATTAAGTACATTGTTTTAATCCCTTTGAGCAAGCACCATCAATCGCCACTCATAATCCGTAAATGAAAATATTTTGACTATTTTTAAGGATTTTATTTTGTTGCAACAATGTTCTTCTTGCTCCTTCGTTTACACTTCATATCAATTATTTTTATATGGTTCATTGTTTATTAGTATTTTAAGGTTCTCTTCTTTATTTGTATATTAATGTAATCAAATTGTAACCTTCTGATCGACATCAAACCTTTGTTTACAAAATGTAACAAAAATCGCTTTTATTTATTTATTTTTGCTGTCGTTATATATCTATCAGTTTAACCATGCAAAAAGCTTTATAGAAACATATTAAACCCCCTACACATGTACACTTTCAATTTGCTCCCCTACATACGTCTTCCTTTACTATTCTTAGTAAATGTATCTCATTTCTTAATATTTACACTGTCTCTTGGTTTAATACACACCCTTCTTATTGGCTCTATGCCTCAGGGGCCCGTGAAATCGAGATATCTTTTCTCTCTCTCTCTCTCTCTCTCTCTCTCTCTCTCTCTCTATATATATATATATATATATATATATATAGAGAGAGAGAGAGTATATATATATACATATATATATATATATATATATATATATACATACATACATACATACAACACACCATAGTACAATCCCTCCCCCCCTTTATCTTTTACCACGTTCAATGGTCTACTCTTATATCCGCTATTCAGCTCAAGTCCCTCAGCATCGACTCTCCCACAATTGACCAGCTCGCCTTCAGTCCGCGGGGTACCTGAGGGGACAGACAGGAATTTCATCAAAGAGGGACCTGCCAAACGAATCTTGAACACAGGTTATTTTACGCTCCGCTCTCCGCAGGAAACTCTACGATCGTAATGGTAGGAGCAGGGAATTGTCTGGTGTCTGGATCTGGGCCTAGATCTAGGTAGTTCGACCAGAACCATCCACATTGCTACCAAATGTGCTCTGGCACTTTGAAGTGTCCTCTATGCGCTAGATCGAATTGCCAGTAAATATCTTAGACCAAATAACCGGACAGACCCAAGGAAGATGGTAAAATACTGCTTTCATCTCAATGAAAGAAAGCAGGAAGATATGACAGCTATCGAAATAGATGCATGCGTATTCACACTTTATCTTGTTTATACAGAGTTTATATACTTTTACATAGGTAATTTATGACATCATCCTATGTGGCATTTGCAAAATCTATTAGCGGGAGGGATTGGAATAGGGGAACATGTCTACTTATAAAATTATATATGGGTTAATATCTAATTGGCTGCCCCTTGTCTGTAGGACATGCCCTGAGCTACTTCTACATATATAATATACTGATTATAGCAGGGAACATGGCAGTGGATTGGTAAATGCAACATTGTCTGTAAAAGTGCGTGGCAGGCTCTATGATTAATTAGCAACCCCTTCCAACCTTGGACTTGCAGCTTGTTTAGCAGCACATGAGTGAAAACAAAACCTAGGTGCTTGAGATGTGTCAATTCATTTCTTGTTTTCCCAATTAGTCCATTGTATGTTATCGACCTGATTCTTAGCCAAGATCTTCTGTTTATTGTTGGCCTCGTAGTCTGCTCACTGTCCTGGAACATTCAAGGGAGTATGGTCAGACAGCTATCTCCATCTGGGCTTTTAATGAATAGCTCTTGTTTTCGACTTCTAAGTCACATGTTAGGAGACCACGATTTTATCAATTTCAGCCTCTCACTTACTACTATTTTATTTTATTAAACAGGGTGACATTGCCCTTTCTGGCCTTCAGAGACTTGCTCACTCCACCTCACATAGGCCTTTGCCCTTGTGATTGTTCAACACTTGGCACTTGCAGATGTCCTTGTCTCTCCTAATCTTAGTAGAAATATGTCTTACGCACATGGTCTGTTCATTTGACTCCCTTTGTGCCTTGCACCCATCTCTTGAAATAGCCTCCTTTATCCCAGGCCAAGGTACTCCCTTATTCTGCACACAAAAACAGTTTCTTCATCAGTTTTTCAATTTGCAATCCTAGGCTCGCCTTTACAGGTAGCAGGGTTGATTTTTAACACAGGCCATCGTCCATTTTCTTCAAATGGCCGTCCTAAAGGTTGTGCATATACATCTTTTTAGTGAGCTTCTTTGTACCTTTTCTACCTTTCATTAATGCCTATTTACAGTTATTGGTCAGCACGTTATTTAATCTTCTTATAGTCATGATTACTTCATCTTTAGCAGGGGTGTTGCTAGGTCTGGAAACTGTCAGGGGCTAAACTAATATCGGGACTGGCAGGATTCGGGGCTAGCTATAGCCTTTTGGTTGTAGCCCCTGAGCTTCTATCCTGGGCTGCAACCACCAGGTTATAGCCCCCTTAGCACCCCCCTAGCAACGCCTCTGATCTTTATCACATGTTTCTCTTAGTGCTTCAGTTATATTGTCATTCCTGCTTATTTTCATATAGTTTAAGCATAGGTTCATACATCTTCTTTATGACATCATTTTCTCATCATCAGACTTTACTTAGAGTTCGTCCATATGACCCACAGCTACATTCTGATGTCTTAGCAGTGAGTATCCTTCCTGGTAGCATCCTTCTTCTGCCTCTACGTGAGGGTCAATTCTGAATGGCTGCCTGAGTGCATATCGTCTCTCATACACTAGAAGCGGTATAGGAATATTGCATGGATTCATGCATAGGTTCCCAATTGTAGCTCTTCATCTGCTACTCCAATAGGACGGTGGTAAGGGGTGGGGAGGAGAGGAATCCACCTGCTCCTCTACACGTTTGTGTAGCGTGCGCTTAAATTAATTACTCCTAGGTGATCCCATTGCAGTTTAGGAAAATACGGCATGGTGATGTCAAGTGATTTGACCAGGGTCACACAATTTGGTCAAAAGGGAAAGCCGGGAGATCAGCAAATGTCTTGTGGTGCTACCACTTGCAATTTAGGGAGTAGATTACACCTCCCATGCCATTTTTAGTTTTATATCAACATAAAATGCTTTCTGTGTAGTTATTTTTTTAAACCTAATCTAGTGGTCTGTGGCTAATACAGTGGCGTTGAAAATTACCAAGCCACATGGGGAGTCAACATTATACAACATATCAGAAATATTAATAGGAAACAATTTAGCCAAAATAGGTATGAAGCATTCTGAAAGGGCGAACAAGCACAACAGAGGATCTGTTTCTGCAAAATATGCGCCAGGCAATCCAGCACAAAATGCAGATTAAAATTGCATCTTTGCCGTGTTCCAGGGTGCAATGTAAAATGCAAGTAAGGGGAACAACTGTCTATATGTTATACTCAGTGAACTACACCAATTTACTATCAGTAACTATTTGAGGGTTGAAAAACTTGGTGGAAAAAACATACTTGAATTAATCATGAATGGACGGATTAGTGTCTCGTGCTCAGATATAAGGAATGCATTTCTTACAAAACAGAAATATTATCCCCGGTAGGGGCTGGGAGTAGAGAGCACTCTAAAACAGAAAGGCTTCTACTGGAATATATTTTTGAAAAACACCTTTCACGAATTATTATGACAGTTTTAAACATCACATCATTTTGTTTTAATTAGCGCATTTGTCAGATATCTGATTCGGAAATAGGGCAACATGCCCATAAATTAGCATCAACATTCTTAATTTATTTCACAAAACTATAATTTACATGAGCAAAAATGAAACATGAATAAGTAAAAAGAAAAAAAAACACCAAATGATTCCAGAAATACTAAACATGCTGAATTATTTAAATGCATTCGAAAATAAACCAATCACAGTCCTGGAATAATCAGCATATTACATAAAATGCAAGCCATTCATTTCTTCACATTAGTGGTATGACTGATATGCACATGTTTCAGCATATCGTCAGTCATAGCACCTTCCTCAGTGCCGAATGACCATGCAATATGAACAATAGCTACCATCTGAGGGGGAGTGATGTGTTCCACCTGGACCCCAAACGAAAATACTAACTGTAGTAGCACAAACCAGGCATGCAAAATATATTTTAATGTAGGGATCAATGTATGTCCACATAATTGCTCTTATCCATTACATGAAAAAAATGCGTACACATTATTGGTTCAAACGAAAAAATAATTAGCCGGATCCCTAACACAAAATGGTTCTTAGAACTGCGTGAGGAGAAGAACATTGCGATAATAGGAAGGTTAAAGTTACATCTAGAATACCAGAGGCAAGCATTCTATTGAACCTTAAACAATATTCAAAGAGTAAGACCTCCAGTGAAACCAATCAACAATGTGTATAGAATTGAACAACCTCATTGGAATATAAACCATCCTCGGTGTGGGTGTTTGAGGGGGCGTGGCATAGAATGTCATATAAAGAAGGTGATTGTAGATTATGTAAGGAACAGGTACATTTATTTTCTCATATCCTTTTAAATTGTGCCATTCTTTATTTCATTTATTTTAGAGAAATGTGTTTGGGAGAAATATTGGGGAAAATGCCAGGTCCCAACTTATGTCTTATTCAGATATGGGTGAAACTAATATACATATCAATTTATATGAATGTTTAGGGGGTTTCAAAAATATTTTCATGACATGATTGTATTAATTGTAAAAACAAAATAGAAGTGAGTCGTAATTGATTGGATTCAATTAATATTTTGAAAGATACTTGTTATAAGGTTGCTGTGATCTGATTTTTTAAAACCTATTTTACATATTATTTTAATAAATATTAGTAGTGAAAATAATAATAATAACATACATACTCTTTTGCTTAAAGGAATAGTTCGCTCAAAAATTGTATTGTCCCGATCGCCCGGCATGTATTTTTAAGCATACTGTAATCGATGTTAGAAAATGTTCAAATGCATCTTACCTTAGTTTTTCTCACTTTTACACATGCAAAAACAATGGGTTGGGCGTGGCCCTCTTGTGCTAATCTTATCCATTGATGCATCACCCTAAGTTCAAGTGCCCTCTTGGCAATAATTCAGATTGCCCACCCCTCAAACTGACATCACTAGTACAAATGATATGCTCCACCTATTTTCATGATGTTCGTGGCCAGCGTAGCCAAACGTGCCCTGTCATCACCAACGTCATAACGTTTCTTAACGCAGAACCAGGAAGATAAACACACGCATCGTCTCAAAACGCATTACTTTTCTTTCTTGTCCCAAATAGGAGAGCAAAACATTATTTTTTAAGAAAACATCAATGGTCTGCAATGTAACAAGTGCTTTTATTTTTCAAAGAACTCTCACAAGAGAATATTAACTCCACGAAATGAACAATATGTGTTTGCCACACAAGTTATAGCTAGCGAACATCGCATGCTTTGAATGTTGTCTATAACTTCCTCATGACACGCCGATTGCTATCAGTGATCGATCAATCCCTGTACTCCAATTCGTGTGTGTCCTCATGTTACACCAGCAAAAAACGTTCTAATGAAGCACATGGTGTTCTGTTCGCGAGAAGATATGGATTGTTTGCACTTTCAAGCGCAACACTTTCTCATCAGCACGTTTTCACAACAGAAACGATGACAGGTTGCTCCTCATTGCTGGTGCTGTCAAAGGGCAGATTGGTCCATGTCGGTTGTCCAAAATAACAGTTATCAAATAAGCAGCGTTGATGATTATCCTCCAATGTTGGTTAAAGAATCCATCCGATGGTAGCTGAAAACTATGGCATACGCAGAGCACTACAATATAGCTGTGTAGAAAATAGAATAAAATAATATATTTTAGTAGCCGTTCTGTAATCGAATATAACAAGTTACCGTATAATTCAGAACTGGATGAAACCTAATCATGAACACAAACCACATAAAATGAACACACACAAGACAACATGGGGGGCTACTTGAGACCACAACGTGCATAAAAGGTTAGTGCTGTGAGGTAGGTATAGCTCCCAATGGGATGGAGAACCAGATTTACCCGCTTCACATAGCGGGCCCTACCAGAAATTGAGGGCAGTGATGCTAATGTTTAATGTTGAACTGCAGAGAGATGGCATTGTAATGGAACTGGTAAGATTAGTGATTGAAAAGAGAACCAAGTGCCCACAGAAAAGGTTCAGCCCCACCCCTCCCCTCAAGCCCCACTTTATGGTGCACAAGGATGCAACAGTGACAGCACACCAGGATATTCCACGGGACACATCGGTTTAGATTTCCTTAGTCTGCATACAGGTTGTGGTTGCAGGTCTTCGAGGAATAATCATCACAATATGGTCCACCTAACAACTCATAACCACTACGAAGACGCACCAGAATGCCCATACACTAAAACAATGATGGAAATAACTCCAACCTTGGCCACTCTCAAATTGGACAAACACTCAAGCCAAAGAACCAACCACTCGACAGAGCATAAGACATCATGGAAAACAGCCGCAAAGGAAGGCCACAGGAGACTGACCACATAACTAGTCCCAGACGAAACCTAGACCTAGACTCTCCCGCTTGTACGCACCGGATGAACACACTCAGACCGACAGATGCATCTAGATAGACGTTGGCCTGCGCCGCATGTGGATCGATCGAAGGATGACACGCGTGACTTTCGGATGGAGTTGTGAATGTTAGCTTGCCCACACCTGGACCGATCTCTAAACACTAGCCTGCGCCACGTCTAGATAAAAATGTGAATGTTGGCATGATCACACCTGTATGGAGCCCTAATCACTGTCCTGCGCCACGTCTAGATGGGAATGTGAGGGCCAACAAGTACCACACCCCCCAGAACTGCGAGTGCTAGCAATGGTAAAGGTCAGGTAACCCACTAACCAATAAGCTCAAACTCTGCATACTTATCTCACTCAAAAACTCACACAACCATCTCTTGCACAACAAACCGCACGCACTTCACAACACTGCAACAACACATAAACCGGAACAGCACACGCGGACTGACTCCGATCCGATACCCGCACCAAAGCTCAGCACCTGGCGTATACTGAGTTGAAGCTGCCAACAGCACCTCACTCCTCTTACTATCCTACTCCCTTCTTCAACCTACTAACCCATCCCACCTTTATCCTTTGGAGATCCGCCTGAGCGCCTGGGGACCAATTCCTTTGGTGACGGTGTGCGGTACAAATACCTTTAACATTTAACATAACTCTGCACCAAATATATTGGTGTGCAAAGCTAGAAATCAATATGTCCCAAATAATCATACCTCTATTCACTCCTGTTTAAACTATACACAGATAACAATCATAACTAGACTGATAAACAAACCGCAAGTTACACACTCAGTTTTTTATAGTACGCGGTATGAATATCATTCAAAATAACATAACAAACTGTGTCAATTCCTTTGGCCAAATTGCACTTTTGCACGTCGCTGAATTAGTCATTATGCATACAGCACACATTCCATTTATAATCGTACAAATTATATGTATAGTTTAGCTTACATAATTTCAGGAAGTTCCATTCTCTAAATGTCACGTTGACTAACTGCTCCGAACAACAGATCGCAGAAATGGAAACAAAATTTTCATATGCCTACTTTCAATATAGTAAATGTTATCATTTTATGTTGGTATTTGACACATTGGGCCTCATTACAACCCTGGTGGTATGGTGACAACGGTGCCGGTAAGCTTACCGGCACCGTTGTCACCAGACCGCCATACTACGAGTTGTGCTCGCGGGTCTCGCTCTGCCCGCCAGGTCCAACATGTTGGTTTCGATTTTGTGAATGAATGGCACAAAAAAAACACAAAAAAACTTGTCAAGGTGCTTCTTTGGGCAAATGGTTCAGAAAACAAAGGACAGTTCCAAACAGCTATGTAAAATATGTTTTGCCACAGGAACGTAAGAACAATCCAGAAAGGTATGTGTTGCTGCTACCTCCGGGGATATATCATTTCGAAGAAAATTCAATTGAAACCCCACCTTTCCCTCATCCAGTACTGTTTCATGGCACAAAGTGCAGAATGTGTGGGTCAGTGTGACTGTATCTCTTCCTCCCTTCCCCCTGGCACTAGCCCCGAGCCTTCCAGGTGCATGCCATAGTGATGTAGTAGTAGGCTTCGCATATTATTGTAGTTTTCACAATGTAACTTATGAGAGACCTCACCTTCATTCCATGGAGAGATGAGCCAGTTGACCCACATGGGAATCGACAGATGGCTGAGAAACAAACCAATTGTAGCCTGGCATCCCCTAAGGAGCTAGATCATGTATACTGTCTTACCAATCAACTGTGCAGGTTCAGACTCTATATATGATGTCATTACTGATGCTGTGGCCTCTCAAAAGGCAACATTAATTCTGGAGTCAGAAAATTTTCGAGCAGCAGATTCATTTGCTTATACTTTTTGTATTCTGTACAATTAAACCTTGTTATCCTTGCAGGCTGTCTCTTGGCTTCTTTCGCTAGAGGGTTATATTCATTCTGCCATGAGCGTAACAGGGGACTGCCTTCAATTGCACAGCGCTTACTATAATGCTAAACAGTTACCACACACAATACTCTACTATACAGCATGTATACAATACGTTTTCTAATGCGACACATGAGGAGAACACAGCCACAACCTGTAAAGAGAAGGGTTAGTTAACACACTAGGAGCTTTAGACAATTTTTCAGAGTTGTTCCCTAACTTTCTAGTGCAGCCCTAAGAAGTGGGTAGCCTTAGGCTCGACAGTGCAGTGTGAGTCAAAGCGCACAATCGTGTTGGTGAAGCAAATATTGGGTCTTCTTGGAAGGCTGTAGAAAGTCAGGAAGGGGCCTGAGGCGATGAACAATTGGTTCCCATTATTGGAGTAGGATGTGCCCTTGGTGGCAGAACAGTTTTCAAAGGGTGAGAATAGCTGCAGATCACAGGCTAACCCAGCCAACATCAAATACCATCATGGGATATTTGTGCGTAAAAGGTATTGGTTGTGCAGGTGGGAAACCGTCAAGTGATGCAAGGGCTTGATCCATGTAGCCAACTGGAGCCATGGGATAGATTTTATGTCTGCAATGACATGCTTTTTACCCCTTTCCATTGCCCTTTCATAAAACGTATTGTCGACGGATCGCACCTCCACTTCATCCAGATAACAAAACATATACCTTATTGGAACAACCTATTGCGTCTGATAAGGGGTGGCTCTTAGGACAGTTATTCTGAAGTCCAGCTAAGGGCTTACTATAACCATTCAACTGAGGCAGTCCAAAACTCCACTCTTAGTATAAGGCTGTACCACCTGAGTTCAGTGAGACAGAGCAGCCAGGCTTATCTTACGAGGCAGAGAGGGCTATAGAATCAATACAAATGGAATTTTAATACAAATGCTCCAAAGAAACACGGAAACACCATGTATCATAAAAAAATAAATGGTTTATTTAAATACTAGTAGGCCCAGATAAACATGGGGGAAATAAGTACTTTTACATTATATATGACCACATTTATGAAAACACAACACTATGCTTGAACGTACACAGACCAAAGCATAAAACCTTATTTGGATCACCTATCAGGAGTTCTTGAGAAGTCAAAACCAATAGTTACTTTTAGATTACTTTCAGTAATACCAGTAAAGCTAAAGGTTCTGGGGTTGACACAGGTCAGGAAGATTTATCATTACTATGAAAAACTCACCTAACAGAGATAATCAGCGCAAGTGCCATGGATTGCATGTGTGCATCGGGTTTGGGTCTAGCATAGGATTTCATAGACACCAAGCCTCAGTGTACCTTTCACAGATGGTAAATATCCATTTGCATGTCAGTCTTTCTTCCACCCAAATGGGCAGTCCAGCACCAAAATGCTAGTGCAATTCTCTTCTGAACAATAGTACCAATAGCAACCCCAGACAAGTGCCTTCTAGAAAGAAGATAAGCAATATAAATGAAGGAAAAGTAAAGGATATACATTAATGCATCATAAACCCGATTATATCAGTGTTAATAAATGCTTTGTAATAAATGATCTAGCATTGAAATTGCAAGTGTAATAGCATTAGATCGTTTCTGTACAATGTCCAAACATTGGAGAACATATCTAAAATGTTATTGTGAGCAGATTTTGAAGACAGCTACAAATCATTTAAATCTGGAAGTCAACCTTTCAACAAGTTCTGATTTTGGAGGACAAGGCTCGTTTGCAATGTTTTGTGGCATTGTATGTGTGCTGGGAACAAAATCAGGATCCATGTCAAAAATCCATTTCCTGGTATATTGGCTTGGCCACCCTTTGTTTGACTCATTTTGTAAAGGCCATGAGGTAACAAAGCATGCCAAATGTTCATGCAGTTTTCACTTGTTGCCTCCCACTGTTCTCGTTGTGCGCAAGTACAGCTAGCCTTGTTCTGGCCTCCATACCGTCTATGCTGAAATGAAATCTTTTGGGCCTGTACTTTAGGCACATTTTATGGAATACCTCCAAATCTCCAGTATGACAGAATTCGGTGAGTCCCTTCAGGTCTCTTGAAAGCGTGTTATTGTACACGATCTTCTCAAGTGCTTTGTGTGAGGGGGAACATGGCACCAACCACTTCTTCTTGCATTCCTGCTCCTTCGATAAAGGTCCATGTGCACATTCATGGAAATGTTGGTTTTCTGTCCATGAGTGTATGCTGGAACAATGCTGCATCAATGAACGCCATTTTTCAAGTAGAATTTCTAAAGACCCATCACAAGTTTTGGAGCTCTGCCAAAGATGGTTGCTGATAGACTGAGACCATTTTAAAAGATTCCAAACCCTTTTTATTTTTTACCAGCAGCTGTAATTCTTTTATTGATTGATTTGGCAACATGCCATAAATCAAATTGATGCTGAATGTGTGGAAACTGCTCTCGCATGGCCTTGGCTATTGAAACGTGCCTGTCAGTGGCTATCAGATCTATTTGCATTCCCCTGGATTCCAGATGTTTGATGGATTTAATGAAACCATGTTTCTTTTCGAAAGCCACAGACGATGTACATTCAGACACCTGCATGATGACCGAACTTCCATTTTTTTTTACTTTCCATGTCTTGAATATGCTATGTGCAGTACTTAGTGGAAAATCCTGGACTGTCACACTATCTGTCGCCAGCTAGCCTGAAACGCATGCCAGAGAATGCACTGTCCATTGACATCTGTTTCCAGGCATGACTAATAGCGAGGAATAAGAATTCCCTCTGATATTTGTAGTATTGGGTTTTAGCAAGGAACTCAAGTCCCACAAATTGACAGAAACTGGACATCTTACAGAAAGTCAATATGCTGAACAGTCATGCTGCTGAACAAAGTACATTTCCAGCAGGCACTTTGACTAGCATCGGTTGAGCAGACCATGAAAATGGATTATGGAGGTAGACACAGCTGGCCTGGATTTTCAGGTTGGTGCCTTGTAATATACAAGACACATTCACCAATGGCTACCTACATATGTTCCCTCTTGATTTATGATCACATTTCAGCATTTGTACAATCTCTAGCAGGCAGATGTCGAATACAATGTATTATTGCTCCTTTAATAGCCAATCGTCCTGCAGTACTGTGTTTTGCGACTCAACGGTGGTGGACTAATCCCCCAAACTAGTCAAACTGAAGTTGAGATCTTGAACAAATTCCTCAGTCAATTGCGTTGAAGCTTCAGCCTCTGTTAGTTCAGGCTGTGATATTGCTGCATGAATTGGAGAAACAGGTAACATTGAATGTTTGTTGGGTGGAACATTTTTAGATGGTGTAGATTGTGTCAAGGCATCTGCGAGCAATTGCAATGCATCTTCATTGTCTTCAGTTTCATCTGGTCAAGTTTGCACAAAGTAGCAATGGTCCATGGTAACTTTGTGCGGGGTATAGGTGAGATTCCATTCATTTACTGGCCACTGGACATATGCAACACAAGTCTGAATATTGACTGGACCACACTGTGCCTCAAATAGTAGTTGCTCCATCGTGAAATCCATTTGGCAAGTGACATCCTTGGCTTCAGGTGTTGTCTGAGTCTTTATACTCCTCTTCCTTCTGGGCCTCTAACAGATTTATAGAAAAACCTGCTCAATGTATAGCACACATACAGAAGATATGATTTTCCAACTAAAAACATAAAATGACTAAAACATCTGCTTAAAAAATTCTCCAAAACAAACTGGTTTGTTCTTTACCCTTGTTTTCTTAATTCACTTCGAAACAGTGGCCTTCTCTTTGACAACCGCAACAACAAGTTGAAAAAAGAGCATGTTTATATGGTTTAAATCAGGCAAATTTCATTTCCACTCAAACACATGCACATAAATACAGAAACAACTGGACGGGCTTCAAAACATTACAACATTAAAAAAATGTATTCCCAATCCAATGTGATGCCCAATTGTATTTTATATTAGGTTATGTATACCTCTGGTCCGTGTGCCTCTTCTAATTCCCCATCTTGAGTACATTCCTTGGAGAGAATAATCATAAAACAAATTAAATGTCAATTGTACCGAAATGTAAAATGTTTCATCGCACAGAGCCCTTCCGCACAAAGTGGTTTAAAATGATTACGAACCATATACTTTTACACTGCTGGAGCAGTGCCTACACCATGCTCGGAGCACATCTCATCACCCAGGTAAGCCACTGGGCTTCCTCATGCGACTAGCTCGACCAGATGATTTATTTCAGTAAGCGTGGAGGATCGTGCCACCAAGTTGCATCAACCGGTACTTTCCCTGATTTAAAGGTATCAATGCTTACCTGTAATCCCACTGAGTGAAAAAGCTGCCTGCAGATCCTTTTTACATTATTTACCTGGAATAACATGAGGAGAAACCTGTGATAAGATGGCCACCGTGAGAGCCAAGCTCACACCTATGTTCTAATTTCATTTTATTTTGCTGCCTGTATGCAGATTGGCTGAAGCCATCCACATATCCCATCACGCTTCGCCAGCAGGTGAACGCCAGCCACTGAACAAAGGCCATCTAACTAATGCTCCTATTCAAAGCCTGTCGGATCCAGGAGAACCGCCTAACGTCCTTGCCCCATTTCACCATGCTTATGCCATCCATGAGACATCAAGTCTGAAAGATGCCGGTGTTCCGAACTCGCCGCCCTCCATTAATGTACCATGCTTGTCACCTAATATATTATGCCCAACAAGATCCTAACTTTATACAAACTATGGCTGGTGCCGAACTCAGCAACAGCCACGTACTATTTCCCCTTCTCGAGTAGTACCAATGTCTGACCCGCCACACCTCTGTCCAGTCAATCCTCTCATAAACTACAAGTGCCACCTGCTAATAAGTATTCAACTCTTAAATGGTGCTTAAATGGTGTCCTGTGCATAGCCAAGCACTTTATATGTTGTGTTTCTTTGCCTTTCAACTGTTGCATTGCCTAGCTTCTGCATACTGTAGCATTGCCCATACTCCATGCCTAGCACCTTTTATACTGTAGCAGGGCCCATACCACATGCCTAGCATCTTGTATAGTGTAGCACTGCCCGTACTACATGACTAGCATCTTGTATACTGTAGCACTGCCCATACTACATGACTAGCATCTTTTATACTTTAGCACTGCCCATACTACATGCCTAGCAGCTTTTATACTGTAGCAGGGCCCATACCACATGCCTAGCATCTTGTATAGTGTAGCACTGCCCATACTACATGACTAGCATCTTGTATACTGCAGCATTGCCCATACTACATGCCTAGCATCTTGTATATTGTAGTATTGCCCATACTACATGCCTAACTGTTGCATCACCTAGCCTCCACTCCAACGCTCACAGAGCATCTCCTTCCTTGCAGTACATTATGGCAAACACAATACTTAACATGCTTACCATGCCCTCAACCCTAGAGGGCCTCAGATCAGCTTGCTCCACACATCCACATCTTGCTATACTAACCATACCGATAGCCAGCAACCACTGCCACCCTTTACAACCCCAACACACCCTGCTCAGAAACTCTAACCTGTGATCCAGAACCAACCAAACTAAGAAAATACCACTAACTCCCCTAACATCCTGCGCAGGAACCCTCTCCTCACCTTGAGAGCCAATCAGAGTTCCACAAGCCTCAGGACACCCCACCTCAACAATTCACCTTCTAACTCCTCCAAGCATACCCACCATATCTTAGGCTTGCTCTTCAACACCAGGTCACTCCCAGCACATGCACTTGACATTGCTGACATAATCACAGCTAACAAACTTGACTTCCTTGTAATAACCGAATCCTGGCTGCACGCAGCTGCCGGCCCCGCATTGTCCATTGCCGTCCCAGATAGTTATTCTAGCTACAGAAGGGATAGACCGACAGACAAAGGCAAGGCATGGCCATCATCGCCAAAACTTCACTGAACATGAGAGAAACTCCCACATCCACCCCTTTCACCACCAGGGAACTCCTCTGAGTAAAAATATCTTCCTCTCAGTAAAAATATCTCTACACGCAACCGCCACCCTCAACATCCATCTGGTATACAGACCCCCATGCCCTGCACTGGCATCTGAAAATGACATTATCCAAATCCTCTTGTCAAACTCCAAATCCATCATAATGGGTGACTTCAACCTAGGCTTCCAAGACCCTTCAGACAAATATGCCTTAACATTAGCCAACACATGACAGCCCTTGGGCTATCACACAGGATCCACAATCCCACACATGCTAAAGGCCGCACTCTTGACTGGCTCGCAGACATCAACTGCAAATCGACTATCTCATCCAATTTTCCATGCCCCTTGTCAGACCATCATCTTATAACCTTCACCATTGACACATCGACCAACGAGTCGGACTCCCCCAAATTAGCACCAGCTGCCCCCCTCAAAAGAAACATAACAGCCAACAACCTACTGCCACTACTACAACCCCTCCTCTCAACCCAGTTCAATGACAACCCTGACCCTACCACGATGACCAAAAATGACAATCATATAATTCTGGCTGCCTTTGACCAACTGGCCCCGCTGGCCATTCGCAAAGCCAAAAAACCGTTCACCCCCACACTAAATGCCTCTAGGAAAGTAAAAAGAAAAGCTGAAGCACTATGGAAGAAAGCACCGACAGATTCAAATAAACAAGCCTTCCTCAAAACTGCGCGAGAATATAAATCAAAAGTTCTCCAAACCAAAAGTGCACTCTACACTGACAAAATAGTCAATACTAATTTGAAATTGAAGGAACTATTCTCTATACTCAGAGAGTTAGAGACCTCCATCCCCCAGTGGATAACTGCAACAAAAACGCAAGTTGGGGTCTGGACATTCAGAACGCCCTGCTAGTCAAAATCATTCAACTCCAGTCCAAAATATCAGCAAAAAAGAAAACGCTAGCACAGCCCACAGCCTCAGTCTATATCCAACCCATAGCTACTAACAAGCCTGAAATGCCTCAATTCAAATTCATCAAGGTCACTAATTCGGAAGTGCTACAGATCATCTCCACCTTAAAACCCTTGAGATGCCAAGGAGATCCATGACCACCTTCAGTCATCAAGGACGGCACACCCCAACTTGCCCCGTTTACTAACCTCATCAATGCCTCATTCGACAACAACTGTGTCCTTAAGGAACTAAAAATGCCTGGGTTCTACCATTATTTAAAAAAAATCTTGCTTGACCCCAACATCCCCACAAACTACAGACCTATTACTAGCATACCATTTTTATTAAAAATAGAACGAGTGGCATACCTCCAAATTCAGAAATACCTAGAAGAAAGCATCTAGGACTTGGCAAACCGGTTTCCGCCCCCAACATGGGACTGAAATGGCTCTCCTAGACCTAAAAGTCCAAATGGAAGACTTGCAGGACAAAGGGAAACTGGCCCTGCTCCTTCTTCTGGACCTTTCGGCCGCCTTCGATCTGGTGGACCACAGCATCCTAAACAACACCTCTCCACAGCAGCACAATTCTCACCCAACACCACCCAATGGATTAAATCGTTCCTCTCAGAGAGAACTATGAAGGTCTTCTCACCCAAGGCAGAATCACCTCCCACCCCAGTCCTCTGCGGAGTACCACAAGGATCATTTGTGGCTCCCACTTTGTATAACATATTTATAAAACCACTGTTTGACCGTCTTGATGGCCTGGGCGTCTCGTATACCAATTACGCAGATGACACTCAGGTCCTCATACCCATCACGGGAGACCACACTACCGATACCACCACTCTCAACGCCATCTACCAAAACATGAATTCTTGGATAGCACATCACAGTTTGTGCCTCCACGATGAGAAGACCGAGTTGCTCCTCATAGGCTGTCAACTCAGACTTGCCAAACTTAGCTTGGCATTTCAATCCTTCAACATTGACGGCAACTCTTTCTCAGTCTCCAGCCATGTCAAAACATTAGGTTTATACCTAGACTCCTCCCTCACCCTAGTGAAACAAGTGAACGCCACCGCTTCTGCCACTTCCTACACCTGCAAGTTGAGTAACGCCTGCAGGCACTTCCTCTCGCCTGACAGCTGCATCACGCTAGCTAGACCATTCGTGCTAAACAGACTTGACAACTGTAACATATTATACACCAGCACCTCAATGTACAACATCAACAAACTCCAGGTCCTTCAAAACAATGCCATCAGAGCATCGCTTAATGTTCCGACATCAGTACACATCTCAGAAACCCGAATAAAACTCCACTGGCTACCCATCCAAGAATGGATCTGGTTTGAAACGCTCACATTGACACACAAGTGCCTCCATCGCGTAGTTCCCGCATACCTGGCTGACAAAATAACTAAAACCCATTCGGCCAGACCCACCAGAACAGCCTAAAAGCAACGCCTGGTCACCCCCAAATTTAAGCTCCAAAAAGCAGGCGGCAGCAGCTTCCCCGTGAGGGAGAGTAAACTCTGGAACAATCTTCCAATGCACTTTACAGCCAAGGATTACTTTTGGATATTCTGCAAACAGCTCAAAACACACCTGTTCACACACCCACTGCACAACTTACACAAGTTACTCTTAACTCCTTTGCTCAATCCACCAGACAAAATCTCTCAACCACTGAGACGTCTGCCAAAGTGACATGCCTGAAATGCAACTTCGCTACAACTGTAAAATGTAATTATGTAAATATAAGTGTATGATTGTGAACCTTTGTAACAAGTGTAATCTTTCTATGCAACCTTTGTAACAAGTGTCATCTCTTTCTATGCAAGCGTACACAGATGCCTTAGGAATTGGCGCGCTATAAATAAATAAATAAATACTATAAGGTTTGTTGTTGCAACACAAATAAAACATTAGTATGAACATACCCTCAAAAACTGTGTATGTGATTTGGTCATAATATACATTTCCGATTTCACCTGATAACTTTCCGAGATGACACATGGACTTGATCTGAGATCACCCTGCAAAATATAGTGATTATAAAGTCGCCTTCAAAAGTAGTTTGCTTTGTAATGTTTTCTTTGTAATCTATTGTGCATTAGGGAGTAAGTGTAACGTAAGAACCAAAATCAGAAAAGCTTGAAACAGTGTAGGGTTACATGCATTTCAATCTCAAAGTATATCCTTTGTAGGATTTACTATCATTCTAGCAAGGAAACTCTAAGTATGCATACCTCATACTCTGGACTTGTTGCAAAGGAGAAAGTGATTGTAGTCAAAGTTCCAGTATCCCCTATAACACAGTACGTGTTTTAATACTGACGAAAAAGCTAAATGAAACTGAAAAAATGAGAAGCAGACGATGGTACATGCAGAGAGACACCCATGCATGCCACTTTGTGTAAATAACTAATACTATACATAATAATTTTCAATATGTTGAAACTCCAAGCATAACACATGCATGTATTGTTGATTCGCATATAAACGGCTATTACAATATAATTACTTGATAGGCGAGTGAAGTTGATTTTGACTCCAGAAAAGTAATTGATGCAGAATCTTGCTCCTTCATTTTCAGTACATTGTCAGAAAATAGTACAATGGAAAAGGTAAATTAGTATTGGAAATGTGGCCTCATCCAGCGCTCTAAGATATCACTTTGTGCAAGTCGGTAGGGCTCACCATTGGGATACTAGAAGTGTCAGTGGTTTTGTCACTGGTGAGGGTCTTTGCTTCCATCAGTGTGCTCTACGTAAAGAAGGACATGTCAACCAACACATTTCGAAAACATTATGCGACTTTTAAAGGGCACTATGGAATTTTTTACTGAGGGTCACATTTCACTGATTTATTAGAAGCTCCCGAAAGCGGGGATAGATAAAGTATACTAAAGTGAAACATTTAAAAATTCTGGTGATTCTGGTAACTATGGAAACTTGAGTAATACAACTTTGATGGAAATAAACACAGAAAACTCTAAACCGTTCATGAAGTTACCTTTTCAATACACTACTTTAAATAAATCTAGAGATCATAGAGAAACATATGTATACAGAACACCATCCTATATACCAACAATTCATAGTCCACTACTCACCTGAGCCAGCATGTGCCGAAATTGAGTCGGAATTGCATTTGGAAGCAGTTTTTGAAGAATTCTGGGTCAACGCTTTTTTGTGTACTTTGATTGTTCGTACATGTCGTCGGTAAAGTACAGGCTGCAGATGCGGAATCGATTGGTCCTCACGTCTCTCAAGACAGCCTGGGCTCTACATTCAATCTCGTCCACTGGAAAACCGCAATTTGTAATGCATCTTCTTATTAAATCAATATCCTTAGGGAATATATGCAGGACTGTGCCCTGAGTTTTGGCATGGCTCACAGAAGGGCAACCGATAACGATCCATGAAGGCATTTTTGAAAATTCCGTAAGATCTGTATAAAAAATTATAATTAATTATTACAACTAATACTGTATGAATGCGAATAATGCAATTATTACACAGCTTTGTCTGTAAAGTTTGTTTTAAATAAATAAAGAAAACCTGTGTAACCTAGTTGAATGAACACGCTGATAACTTGCTAACAGAATTGATTGTTATACCGCACATTGGAACTTATTACTTGTCCATTGAATGAACTTTCAAGCATCAAAAGAAAACATGCTTGCAAACATGGACCACAAAACATTCCATTCTATTACAATGCACAGTGATGCAATGTGCTATTTACCGAGATCAAAATACATCAAACATTTGATAATGGTGAAGTCTTTGAGATAAATGAACATTAAAATACTGGCTACATTAGGTGGAAATCGATAGAAACTTTCAGAGCAGCGATCAGTGAACATAGAGAAGCAAATAAGTGACCTACGCTTATTTGGACCAACAAATGAGCCGATTCAGCAAGCAGGGGAACAAGTAGCAGTGGAGCAGGTATCCGGGTAACAGGTAGCTTGATTACCATATACCTTATAGATCTCATAAACGTTCTCCTGGTAAATGTCAAGGTATTTATAAAGGCTTAGAAAAGTGGGTGTGTATGTGAATGTGTGACATGTCCATTGACACCCACTCAGCCTCAATGCCAGTGTTTCACATCTGCCATACCCATCCCTCTTGCGAGCGCATAGTGCTGCTCGTACTGCCTATAGGGCAATAGGGCCGGGGTTGAACCACAAACGCACAATGCTTGTGTGGGTAATTTTTTGAATGAAAGTGGCCAACTATTTTGAGCCATGTGGGCCAGTTTGATGAGTTACTTTAATATGCGGCTAGTAGTAGTGAACACCGTTGCTGAATATATATTTTTCCAAATGCACAATTTGCATCACCTTTTCATCAAAATACTCACCTTTGGGTAATATTCAAACGGTGTCCAAAAGGAATGAATAGCAACTTCGAACTGTGCCACGTTTTCATTGATGCCCAAGACAAACTTATGGGCCAGTATGACCCTGTTCGTAGGTGCCAACTGCCATTGATAGTAGGGAGGAGGATGGATGGGGACAAGGTGAGCGCCAAAGACCCGCAACAGTGCTCAATGGACAAAAACAAATGTTGATTGCAGGGACAGGGTCTTGAAGAGGGGAGTCAGGAGACACTGGGTCTGGCCTGGCCATTTGGACAATGGATATCACAGAATATGGGACGCATTTTTGAGGATAGTCGCAGCCACACCAGCATGGCGTGGAGGCATGGGGACACAAGTAGTAAACAAGATAGGAGGTTGGAAATAACATTGTTTCACAAGATGTATAAGACCAGCGCTAACATAAGGAATATCTTTTGACAGATGAGAGAAACCCTACAAATCAGCATATATCGTGGGACATTCCTTTGTGGGTAGGACAGGAAAGTGGACCAAAGAATCAAGACGCAAACTACCATTTAAAAACACGATAACATCCTGGTGAGAGCAGTCTATTCTGACCCACAGCTTTTCCACAAACATTGAACACACCTATAAGTAAATGGAATGGACTTATTCCATACAGGGAGTTTAAACATACTAGCAACAAGGGTGTGCAAATAGAGCTTTTTGAGAGCAAGGGGCTTTTGGGTGAACCTGAGTGGCCCTGGACCCAATCAGGTGTGGCAGCATGTGCCTGGAAGGAAGCTGCCAGCAAGTGCAAGAGTGCTCACCAGACAAGATGTAGGTCCCCAACACATGGACCTCAGAGTCCGCAATGGGGGCAGGTGGTGATCCAAGGACGGCCAGTTCCTGTTTCACGGTCCAAGTACCCAAAAAGTTCAGAACTATGATAACGCTGCACACATCTTGATTTGTGAAATAAACACAGTTTGGTTTATTATTATGTTTAATAAAAGCCACAGAATTGCCAACATAAAAACAAAGAGTCTGCATTATATTGTATGATGCGTAATGTATTTTTTCGATGCCACACAGAGGCTAGCGATTCCACAGCTTGTGGCACCTTAAGCATCCACAACCACCCAGCTGCCTTGCGAGTGCATGGTCTTAGGTGCAAACTGCGATACTGGGGAGAGAGGGTTGGAGGGAGAGGTGTATGGACTAGAACAGGGGAGTCTGGTGGCATTGGGTCTGGGGAGGCCATGTGAACAATGGTCACTGTGCGGAAAAGCCCTTTGAGGTGCACATGGTGTTCGGCTAATTGAATGTTCCCACCCACCCAGCCCCCTTGGGAGCGCATGGTCATAGGTGTGAACTGCCATTGATACTGGAGGGGGGACGGATGGGCATGAGGTGAGCGCAAAAGGCCCTGAACACTGCTGAAGGTACACAAATTTGTGTTGATTGCTGGGGCGGGGTCTTAAAGAGGAGAGTCTGGAGACACTGGGTATGGGGAGGCCATGTGAACAATGATCAGGTGCGGAAGATCCCTTTGAGGTGCACATGGTGTTTGGCTACTTCAGTGTTCCCACCCACCCAGCCCCCTTGGGAACGCATGGTCATAGGTGTGAACTGCCATTGATACTGGAGGGGGATGGATGGGCATGAGGTGAGTGCAAAAGGACCCAAACATTGCTAAAGGGACACAAACATATGTTGATTGCTAGGGTAGGGTGTTGATAGTGGAGTTTGAGTTTTACATGGTGTTTGGCACCTTGAGCATTCTAACCCACTCCCTACTCGAGGCGGGATGGATGGGGACAAGGTAAACTCAAAAGGGCACCAACCATTATTTCATGACCCTCATAGACGATTGAGCGTGTTCATGACTCACTGAAAAATTCAAACAACTATTCGTATATGCTCATTTGTATTTTATTTAGTTTGGTGATGTTGATGGCACAAACAAACTACAAATTGTATGCTTGTGGTTGCAGCATAGTTTGTGAAAATACCCTGAATGGCTCGAACGACACAGGCAGGTATTACTCGTCGAATACTGAATCCAAGCCTCCCATAAAGCAACCATGTAAACAAACGGTAGGCCACCAGCCTGTACCACCTGTAAAAGAGAAACATAAATATGTCAATTTAATGAACCAGATAAGTGTACCACCTTAGTCGAAAATGCATCCTAAATTCTATTGCATAGTTGCCCTTAGAAAAGTAACTTTCTGGAAAAATGTACTTGGGCTTTGAAGTATCGACAGATTACAAAATTGAACACCCATTCAAGCCAGAACAGTTTGGCCCATAGAGAAATATTGTTTTTTAGTTGAAAGTGAAAAACACGTAGCAATGAATACTCTGATTTGCAATAAGCGAGAGAAATGTATTCAATTTACATACTAAATTCATTTGTCAGTGATCGATCGAAGTTACAACAATGTAGGAGAACAACATGAAATGTTAGTCGTCTCAGTGGTCAAAATGACATCACATATAGAGTATACTTACTCGTTACTTGTATTGCGAGGGCGAACTGTTGCGCGAAGCTCATGCATAAACACTATCATAATCCTCAACACGGACCTTGTGAGGCAAGCTTCCCTGAAGTCATGCAGCTCGGTAACGCATAGCTTTAGTGGGTCTTCTTCGGCTATGTAGGACGAGCATCCCGAGTTTTCTTGGCAGCAGAGGTTCTCCAACTCGGTTGGCATGACCTCACAAAGATTGCAGGTACACCAGGGGGAAACGTCTTCCAATGCGACTAGGCTCAGGCTCATGCTCCAGTGATTAATCCTCCCAACTATCGTCCGATTCTCCATCGTTTCTGCTCATTTCTCTTTCTCTTTGCATTAGTTCCTCTTCAGAATACTCAAGCTTGTACTGGTATGGCTGTATTGTTGCCATTATATGACAAATATTTAAATAAAACAAAAGTACCTCAGTTCTGCTAGTGTAAGTATCTGCTCGCTTCGCACTAGGAAGATAGCTGAACAGAGCAGAAACGAGTCACAGGTGATTGCAACTAAATACAGTGAAACGATTGAAAAAGCAATGTTGTCTGGTCAGAAAGAGTCTGTTTATCCTTGATGAGAAAAGAAGCATCTTGGCATTTCCATGGTGACACGTCAATAGCTTGCACACAGACAAAGTTGTCACAAGACATGTATTGGTATTGTGGATAGGGGCGTAAGTGTCCAGTGATGTTAGTTTGAGTGGCGTGCGATCTGTATTCTTGCCACGAGGGCACTTGAACTTAGGGTGATGCATCAACGGATAAGATTAGCACAAGATGGCCGCGCCTAACCCGTTATTTTCGCATGTGTAGAATTGAGGAAAACTAAGGTAAGATGCATAGGAAAAACTTTTTAAGATCGATTACCGTATGCTTAAAAATACATGCCCGAAGGATCGGAACAATAACATTTTTTTGCAAACTATTCCTTTTAGATGTTTAAATAAGCATTTATATATTCATCCAGTTGGTTAGTTTAGGATTGTGTTATGCCCAACAGCCCCCTGCCCCCAAATCCTCCACACACAGTGGAGCTCAGATCAACTTCACGCACATTTGACCCTAAAATAGCCCCCACAAAAGTATTGCCACATGATTTATACACTGTTAATTTCAATTGGGATAGTTGTCAACTGCGCCCGAATATAGTTGAATCTGTCTGGTGAGCATTATAAATACTCAAAATCAAAAATCAAATCATATACCTCTGGTCCAGGCTGAAGCACACTTCAGATTTCTGCCCCCCTGTGTTTCTTCTTAATCTTCTAGTAATTGCTATCTTTTCCTGTAAATTAACCAGTGGTTCCTGGAAATAAAGTCCCTGATTCCCTTCTGAGTGGCAGAACAGAGGCACATGACACATCCCTTGTGGGCCCTTCATACTTCACCTGAAGGAATGAGCCTTTGAAAGAAGAAGAAATAATTTTATTTGGAAAACATAATCCATTAAATAACAGCATACAACATCAAAAATACATAATAAAACCATCATTACAAACCCATAAAACGCAACACAATGCTCCATATAGCATACTCTCTAAAAGATCTGGCAGTTATATTTACAGCATTCAATCTTCTGCAAATTTCTATAAAAGCATCCTTGATCAAATATCCTGCATCCAATATAAATTACATCATTGTTATTCAAAAAGGGGCATAGCCACCACACATGTCCTTATGTTTTTCCTGACTAATTGGGGCTTAAGCCACTGCTTCCTTAAATTCATTAAAAACCTGCAGGCCGTAAATACATGTATTAGATCTTCTTTACATTCCAAACCACACGGACAGGACTTCTTGAGTCATAGCCATGTGCTCTGGCTCTCAGCAATAACATGTTTAATCGAGCCATTAACACATGTCGACGACAATCGGGTGAATTGAGCTTTACTAACGTGGCATTAAAAGTAGCAATAGTGTTTTGGGAGAGCGACTTGTTCTACTTAAAATAGGTGCATAGCATCTCTAAATCTCAATTCGAAGCTTTCCACAAATTTGGGATCATTGGTACTCTGGCAAGCCACTCCCTCCTCGGATTGTCACCAGTAAAGGATGTAGTAATGCGCACACCTGCCAGGAACCTCTGGAATGCTGCACACTGTTTCTAAAGTCGACGAAGCCAGCAGGGTGCAGCATCTAAGGATGGCCCAGTTGCAGAACTCATTCATTTCTCAAAATCTTTGCCCCTGAGCCTTCTGGGGCCCTGTATTGCTCGCCAAGAGTACACGGACAGTTATTTATCACCAGTACATTTGCAGAGCAAAAACTTTGAACGCAGGTAGACGAAGCAATGACTTACACCCACACCCGCAATTAGAGGGTCAGTAGCACTTATACGGCTATTTATTCATAGGTAAACATACATAAGCAATAAGTGAGAACACAGAAATAAACCACAGAAAAGATAATAAGTTAGCAAGAATACATCACCATGGGCGTAACTGAATTCCTCATCTTGCCAGAAGTGGCTGAAAGACCGTGTAACAGCCAGGCTGAGAGCACAACAACCCACTGGGATTTTGGAACAAGGCGTCCCCCCTCCGACTGAGGTCTTTGTGCTTTTCCGCCCTGACCTTTCCAGAGCTCCGCATATATGCCCTCCTCAAAAGGGGTGTCAATTTCTCGAACCTTCTGACATTAGCGCCTGCACGTTGATGAGTGACCGTTGGTTGCCGGCCGCGTCAACCGACAGTAACCCCAAGGAGCAAAGCGCTTCCCTCTCCTACAGCACCATGGAAAACAATTCCATAACTCATCTTGAAACCTTGGCGCGGGCATAACAAATCTTATCGGGTACCAGCCGGCACCTGTGGATCCTAGCTTTCCCAGCACTGTGTCCTTGGCTGAGGCATGCATACCAGTCTCAACAACGAATAACGTTGAAAACATGTTTTTCAGCAAGTGCAGCTTCCACTGAGGCATGGAATAAATATCCATTATGGCTCTGAGTGCCCCCAGAATGCACTGCGCACCAGCGCCATGTTTTAGCTCAAGCACCACAATCCACCCTTGGATATTTATCTTCCAGAGCCCAGTGGTAGAGGAGCCGGTCTTTGAAACCAAAGAAACATCAGAACTAATTTGGGAATACATTGAATAAAACTACAACCAGCAATTATGATAGCTAATATAATACAAATACAAGCAAAGGCGTAACGCATTGTAACCCCAATATCAGGAATTCATGAAAATAACCAATCCCACCAATTCCCAGTATGATCTTGAGACACTTGGGGAATTAAGTCCCTCAAACCTCGAATATGACTTTCAATGGATTGTGAATGGTCACTTAGATTAAAACAACACATGCTTTCAACTGCGTTACAACTCAAATTATGTATCAGCAATAGATAATCAACAGCAGCCCTGTTTTGCAAAGCTGACTTTCTAATAACTTTGCTATCAAGAAGCAACTCTTCTAACGCTTGAGAAGTATGATTAAGTCCTTTTACTACTAAACATGCTCATTTGATTAAAGATTTATAACCTCCAGCGGCTAACCCCCAAACTCCCACTAATGGCAGGGCCAATGCTAATATCTCCGCCTCTGATAACAAATGCACCTTTGAATCACAATTTGGAGACAGACCCACAGATTCGAAAGTTGATCTTTTGCTTCGATATATTGCTGGGAGCAGAGGAAACATCATCAGCCCTAATAGAGTTAAGGCACAATGACCTCCAGAAATGTTAGCTGGAATGTATGTGTAGGTGATATTGCCACATGAGAAAAGCCATCCCATTGGAAGTTTCACATGATTTAAATGGCTGGCAGCTACCACTGTGTGATTGCAGATCATGGTGTTATTCACATTGGCACATGTGCTTGGAGCTCACGCACACAATCTTTTCATTTTGGTTAAATTCAGCTGTTGGCATTTGCCGATTTCTTTCGCATTGCAGGTCATGAAGTAACACACATCGCCTTGAGTTATATTGTAGGTTATAATTTGCATCAGGTTTCTCCACTTGCAATCTGTTTCTTGGCAAAATCTGCAGTACTCATAGACGGAAAAGGATTGTCTAACATCGGAATCTTGAACGGCAGAATCATTGTGCATGACGCCAAAAATATGCCTCAAGATTAGAGTCGGCATCAGCACCGCTACTAAACAGGTAGTCAGCAAAGCTTCTGCATGATGCACGTCAGTTAGGCAAAAATGGGAGATGTTCAGGACGTATTGAGCGAGATACGTCCACATGTTCTCGGTTTGGGAAATCATCGGTGCATATCGCCGTCGCTCTAAGGACAATGCTTGCATAGCTGGCATTAACGTTTGTTTGCGCTTGCACCTGACGTGTTTTCCACATTCGACAAATCCAGTTCTTCGGTCTGGCTGGCTTTTCGGCATAGGGCTTCTTTCGGACATCATTGCTCATCATCATCGGTTTCCCATGGATCGCTGGCACAGATGTGACATTTCTCATTGAAAGCAGCATGCCGTTTGACCCTCCCAAACAGAGTCCATTTAGTCCCACAAATACACCAACTAGACACAGGATCTACAAGGCAAACCCAGAAAAGAGATATCAGTGTTGAAAATCACTCTCTTAGGTAACATTTGTCTGCGGGCACATACTGACATTTTTCTTTGCCGGGTTCCATTACTAAAACTACCTGGTCCTTACCTGATGCAATAACATCTGCGGACACCAGTGGGCCACTTGGTCTTTCGACCCACAACTTTGCATCCGGTACCACACTGTCTGAAGAGCCAAAACCACGATCCCCATGAATAGTTAACACTGTTGGAGGCTCCCCCTTTTTAATCATGGGCAATTTAACAGGAACAATAGTCAACTGGGCCACCCGATCACCCTTATTAATCGGTAACACTTGGTCCCCACTATTCATTAAGATGACTTTGATCTCGCCTTGGTAATCAGCGTCAATGACCCCTCCCAGCACTTGAACTCCCTTCAATGCTAATCTAGATCTAGGGGCAATCCATCCCATATGCTCTGGAGGAATTTGTACCCCAATCCCTGTTTCAATCACATCAATCCCTCTCGGGTCTAATCTGATTTCTTCATGAGAATGCAAGTCTACCCCTGCTGACTCTGGAGTTGCCCGATAAGGAGCTAAACCCGGGGTTATTTCCCAGTAACAATAGAGTCTCTCTAACTGAATTAGGTTGAATCTGTAAAGCAGTAGTCATTAGTCGCAACAATGGAGTCTCATGATTATTCACAGGCCTATTGTTTAGCACTTGCACCGCATCAAACACACGATCGCGCCAGCCTGCTAAACTGCCATCTCCAGATTTGCGCAGCTGTTCTTTCAACAACCCATTGATCCTTTCAATTAATCCTGACACTTTGGGGTGATAGGGGACATGGTAGAGCCACTCAATACTCTTTTCCTGACAATATTCCTGAATTAATTTGCCTTTGAAGTGTGACACATTGTCACTTTGGATTTGCAAAGGCACTCTGTAATGCAACGTGATCTGATCTAACAACTTAATGGTGTTCAGTTGTGTAGCACGTTTGCACGGCAAAACCATCATATATCCAGAGTATGTATCCACAATGGTGCATGCATACTGACAGCCTTTGCTGATTGGCAGAGGTCCGATGTAATGAATCTGCCAAATATGACCTGGTAACTTTCCTCTCCGCAACGTGCCCTGGACAATCTGAGGGATACACCTATGCTGTTGGTGTTGGCACACCGGACATTGCAAAATTATTGTTTTCACTACCTCTAAAGGAATACTGATTCCTCGAGCTTGTGCCCACATGATCGTAGCCTTTTCTCCAAGGTGCCCACATTTCTGGTGAGCCCACTTGGCCAAACCCTCCAAATCATCTTCCTGAGCCTCCGCATACACAAATGAAATCTTGGTGTGTTCATCTGCAACAGAATTAAACCAACGTTCTAATGAATCTGTAGCACAATGCGCATCCACATGATACACAGTGACTTCACTCTGTAATAACATTTCCGCAATATCTTGCCACAGTTCTTTTCCCCACAAGTCTTTTGAATGAATCTTCCACCCATTCTTTTGCCAGGTTGGCAGCCACACCGGCAACCCATTCGCCACTGACCATGAATCTGTGTACAAATTACATCGATCAATGCTTGGTAAACCGCGTAAAGTTCTGCAAACTGACTGCTATTCCCTTTCCCTGACGTTGTCAAAATCTTTTTAGTCTTGGGATTGTTTGACACCGCTTTCCATTATCGCTCGGTTCCCACATATCGGGCCGAGCCATCTGTAAACCAGGCATGCTCTGTCTGCTCTACGGTCAGATCGCCATAGGGTACTCCCCATTTCACAGGAGACTTGCGTTTCTCAGACACTTCCGGTGGTATGTAATCTGAGGGTGGTATGTTGGCTACTTGCTCAAGTAATTTTGCAACCCCACCCTTCCCTGATTTAGCTCTGTCTTGAACGTACCATTTCCATTTAATTATGCTAGCTTCTTGAGCGTGTCCTATTCTGTGTGTTTTAGGAGAGCTCAAGACCCACTGCATAATCGGGATTTTCAGCCTCATCAATACATCATGCCCCACTGTCATTTGCTCAGTATCGACAAGGGCTCAGTAACATGCCAGCAACTGCTTCTTGAATGGAGTGTATGAGTTACCAGCATCGGGCAACTTACAACTCCAGAACCCCAATGGCACACGTTTCCTGTCCTGTTTCTGCCACACACTCCAGTTAGTGTAATTGTCTTGCACATACACGTTTAATTCCAATTCGCCTTCCTTCAATGGCCATAAATCAAGCACCTGCTGCACAGTGTCTTTCGCCAAATCAAATGCTTTTTGCTGCTCCCCCCCCACTGAAACTCATATTTCTTTCATGTCACTTTGTAGAAGGGGGCCAGTATCTGCTCTAAATGGGGAATGTGCTGTCTTCAAAACCCAAACAGCCCTATCAACTGCTGAGCTTGCTTTTTGTTCACTGGAGTGGTGAACTCAAGTATTTTCTGTCGGGCCTTCGGCACCATCTCTCAATGCCCATTATGCCACTGAATTCCTTGGAATATCACTATTTCAGCTGGCCCTTGAATTTTGTTTGGGTTAATCTCCCACCCTTCCTTCTTCAATCCTTCCATAATAACTTCTAACTGGTTTTGCACACTCTGCTCATCCTTGCCCTGAATCAAAATATCATCAATGTAGTGAGAGATTTGTATGTTAGGTTTACACGGTATCTTGTTTTAGTGCTCTGCCACCAGCCGGTGACAGATAGTCGGGCTATGTATGTACCCCATAGGTAACCTCGTGAAACTGTACTGACGCCCGTTCCAAGAAAATGCGAACTGCTCTTGGCACTATTCAGCAATTGGCACAGAGAAAAATGCATTGGCTAAATTTACCACTGCTTACCAGGTCCCCTCAAACTTTTGGACATTCTCAATCAAGGTAATGGCATCTGGGACTGCGGGCACTAAGGGAGGGCATAACAAACCTTATCGGGTAACAGCGGGCACCTGTGGATCCTAGCTTTCCCAGCGCTGTGTCCTTGGCTGAGGCATGCATACCAGTCTCAGCGACAAATAACGTTGAAAACATGTTTTTCAGCAAGTGCAGCTTCCACTGAGGCATGGAATAAATATCCATTATGGCTCTGAGTGCCCCCAGAATGCACTGCGCACCAGCGCCATGTTTTAGCTCAAGCATCACAGGCCCTCCACCATTGGTGCTGTGGGCTGGCAGTCGCCATGCAAAAGGCTGCTGGTAGCACCAGAAGATATGCCACCTCGTCCATGGAACACACACACATAAAGGCAGTTATCTGCCTGAATTCAAGAATGTCAGGAAAAAATAAAGTGAAGCCGGACATGGCTCAGCCAGTTCTGAGCCACCAAGTTGTGTTGGGCAAGACAAGATTTCCTGGAAGTCTACAATGTAAAGGGAGAACATTAAAATAAAACACACAAACAAGTCCCCCTGACAACAGACCAGATTCACACCACCCAACGCCATTGACAGTTTAAAATATGATTTGTCCACTTTTGAATTTATCTCTATAAAACAGAGCATTGTTTTTGCTCTTGAAGGCCAAACACACTTTTTGGAACAGTAAGCCCACTTTTTCCACACAAAAATAATTAAACTGAGCTTTTATATCTTCAGGTAGCGGGCCAGGGATTGAAACCCGTAACGCTCTGCCGTTGTCTAGCTTCCAGGACACGTGTGGACCCAGAGCTATCCTCCTGGCCGGCGTGGATAAGGACCCTACAAGGTGCCCCTTTGTGTATTAGTAAGCCTTGCGGTCAATATTCATATTATAACCAGACGACATGGATCCGAACAACAAGGAACACAATCTTAACTTCAGATATAAAAATGTAATGGCCATAATTGGTACTAACCATTCACACATGAACAGACTGCCTCCCTGAAGATTGCAAGAGGCATGAAAGCGCTTGGAGGAGAAGATCTACTGGACTGTGGAAGGTACACCAAACTGGGAACCAGAGTGTGCCCCCTCACCCACTTTCTTTCAAAAAATAAATACACACTGATATATGCTACTCCTAGGGGGAAAGTTGTCAGCACATTCACAAAGCAACACCCAGCACTTGTATTTACAATTAGGCTGACTAGGGCTTGGGCTACAGTGGCAAACTGCCACTGAAACAGCATGCTTTAGTCTAATTAATTTGCTATTTGTCATCTTTTAAAATAAAGGTCATTTTATTTCTTTGGAGAGGCCAATCTACAAGAAACTGTGATGCTTGCATTACCTTGTGGCTCCTAGCACGAGCAAAGCACAGGCAGCCGCCCACCCAGAGAGCCTCTCAGCACACAGGCCTGCACTGGCCTCAGTTGCATTTCAGGCCACTTGTGGAGAAGGGAGTCCACGGATACACAGAAGGCAACAGAGCCAAATTAATGTGATTCAATCATTTGAATTCATAAATTCTCACAGCCAAAGCGTTTGCTTTACAATATATATATATATATATATGGTTCATCTTTGTAAAAAAGCTTTATTGTTAGATTGGCGTTTGGAAAAAAACAAAATGATCACAAAACCCAGTGTGCATTAGCTGTTCAGTGATTCAGTCACACAACTCTTTGTCACAGACACATTTGGCAGCTATAAAGATCTGTGATCATTCTTATGTTCCCTAAATGCTCTTGGCTATGCCAGGCAGAAAGCTCACTGGTATCATTTCTGCCTCAATCCATTCTCAGTGCTTTTAATCAGTATGCAGAAACCCTCTGCTAATCGCTTTTCACATAGTAATGTTCACGTTTAGACACATGACATGGCATGTATTCTTTAAGCCACTTCAAAAATCAGGCATTTTACAAGGTTACAAATGAGGTATCATTCAACAATATTAATTGAACACTTACACTTAAGGCAAGTGCAGAGGTCCCACAGGTGGGCAGCAAAATGTTTAGAAACAACCACTGCTTTGCCTTCCCGGAGCCACATTTCACAGGTCTGTGGCTACCCAAAAGGTGACAGCATGAAATAGATTGTGTAGAAGTTAAGATGGCGAAGGAAAAATCTAAATGCACAAGAACGGAATCGTCCAAAATGACTGAGTCAAGAAACCTGTCTGCTTGATTTTGCTGAATTTCGGGCGTTCGAAAATTGCGAACGGCTGAAAAGTTTGACCAAATCACGCAATCGGTACTGGGGGCTGGAGGGTGTCCCCCGCACCCTTGTTCACTATATTGTGAGCGGGTATTGCGGGTTCCCCCCACAGTCATCCCAAAAAAAAGAAAAAAGGAAAGGAGCCTGCAGCGCCAGTTCCCAATCATGGAAGTGAAAGGGAGAAGGCGTTGAGGGACACAACGAGTCGGCAGCAAAGTGAGTAGGCGGGTGGGGGTCAGGGTTTGCTGTGGGTGTGGGTAGGGGCGTGGGTCAAGTCGGAAATGTTCAGGGGAGAAAAGACCGAAAGTTATTTCGGAAAAATAATCTTCTTTTCTCCCTCGAACATTTCTACCTCGGTCTTTCAAACCCGATCCTGCAAACACATCAAGAAACCTTTGAAATGATATGCAATGCTAACACAACAGCAGTAAAATTGCATTAGAATCAGGAGGAGGAGGTTTGTTCTTTTTAAACAACGTGGTGCAGTCTGGACAAAGCCACTTGAGATGTGTGATGGAATTATGTCGTTGTTTGTGATATAATATGCTAAAAAAAACTTTTTTTTAAACTTAAGCGATCTATGAGATGAACTTCAAAAATGTACAAATGAAAATTTATGATTAAACTGTATCATTTTAATAAAAAAAGAAAAAAAATGTTTCCTTAAAGTTTACATTTTACAAGATCACTTGTGACAATTGTTAGTTATGTTGTCATATTGCAAACCAGTCTATGAGCTGCCTACGTGGTGGCACCAGGTGGCTCAAGAGAGCAGGTATTAGCACGATACATTACGCGCTCACGCCGAACAAAATGAAAGCATAGCAAAAACGCAATAGTATGCTTCATTTTTCAATATCACCCTTTCCACAAGCAACCAACGCACAATCAAGACCCCCCCTGCAACCGATTAGTTGATCCCTCACATCTATCTCATGCGCAGTGGCTGTATCATGTACAACCAGACAAGACACACACTTGCCACACATTCACTCCACCCACAACTCTAATGGAAATCAAAGTTACACTTGTTTCAACCGCAACTCCGCTGCATTAGAAAGCGCTACCACTTTGCACACATAATCTTACTCTCTGATACCTTTAGCCCACCCCAGTACTTCTCTCACCCTGCCTCCAGCTCTGCTATTTACACCCATCCCACAAAGCCCATCATAGGAATTCCTACTGATCTGCCCACTTCACCTCGTCGCTAACTCCGCCATAGCTCCAGCACCCTGTACTCTGCACACAGCAACTGCACTCACCTCCCCATCGCGCACCATCATTCATGTGCTCATCCACCTCACCCTTTTGCTCCCCCCAACATATTCACCATGCAGGTGCCAGACTTATGCCTACACCCCACGGGGCACCCACCCCGACAATCACTACACTCACCAATCTCCCTCGCAACTGCGCAAGAAAAAGCCCCACCTCAAACGGCCATGCGATCAACCTCCCTCATTTCCTCATTTAACCGATTGTCCATAGTCACTGTTGGACAGCTTTTATGTAAACCCTCGCATTCCTCAGCCTTGCCCGGCTGTACATAATGTACCTCGGAGTAGCCATGCCATTTACAGACAACTCCCTGACAGGGTTACCAACCCGAGGGATGAGCACGCACTAAAGTCCACCCACCCAGCATCTCGCTCTTTTGCACCTCAGGAGCATCCCAACCAACATGGCTCCACAGCCTGCTGCCCCCGCCAGTCGACTGGCACCTAGTAACACAAGCCTACAGACACAGATAGGACATCACCCATCCCCCTCCACCACCACATGCCGACATGCTAGGAACACTAGACTCAGGCAGTGCACCAGCTCACCTACCTTTGACCTTCCAGCCAATTACCCAAACATGATAGACACCTACACAGTTACCTCTAAAGCCTCCTTTAAAGCTAGACCAGCCCTAACCAGTCTAGTCAGGCCTCAGCCCAGACCCCAGTGCCTACACACCTTATCTAACTGCAAACTCTCTGCAAATGCCACCACGCCACAGGCATTCCAAACACCTTGCACTGGCCCAGTCCACCTATCCAGATTCTGCTCCAGAATCCCAAAATCCCACCTCCAACAATTCAAACCTAACTGGCCCAAAAAGCCCAAACGCCCTCACCTTACACCCTCCCATCACCTCCAGTAGCCCTCGCCACTTCCCATCCCCTCCCATCACCTTTGCCTGTGCACTGATTAACGCTCGTTCCATCTGCGCTCATCCTCCTGACATCCACGACTTGTTATTGGCAAACAACTTAGACCTACCAGCCTTATCAGAAACCTGGTTACATGAAGCAGCCGGACCCCTCCTTTCTCTCGCCGTTACCATCGGCTACTCTATCTTACGAGTTGACCATCAAGACAGCATAGGAGGTGGAGTTGCATTCATCCATAAATCCACCCTCCCCATTAGAGCCTCCCCTATGCAGCAGCTACCAGGTTATGAAATCCTGCTAGCCAAACTGTAATCCTCCCCCAGACCACAATCAACGTATTTCTCCTCTACCATCAACCTTCACTCACTGGCAACCCAGAAACCGACATCCCACTCCCCATCAACCCGCTCCTCAAGCCCAATACTAAATTCATCCTCCTAGGAGATTTTAACCTAGGCTACAAAGACCCCTCCAACCACAAGACCTCTGCCCCTGTAGCCACCCTTGAGGAGATGAACTTCAGTCAACTGGTCCTCCCACCCACCCATGAAAAAGGCAGAACACTTGACTAGATACTCCATTGCAACACTTCACTCCAAATAACCTCCATTCTCACGCCCCCTTGGCCAGACCATTCTTTGATATTATTCTCTTTGACCCCACCACCAAAAACACTCCTACTATCAGCAAACAAAACCTTTGCATCACTGCCAGAGACACCTGTAAGCTCACAGCCGAGAGTCTAACTCCCACCATCCAAGCCTTACTCAAATCATCCCAGAAAATGCAACCACTGACATCCACTTAGCTTATTACAACTCTGCATTATTAAATGCCCTCAATGAACATGCCCCATTCAAAACCACCCCCAGAAAAAGCAAAAGGACCCCCCATAACTGGCTTACCGATGACCTAGCTTCTCTCCGAAAAAAGACATGTGCCCTTGGACTTTTCTGGAGAAAGAACCCTACCTCCCTTCCAGTGCTCAGCTGATACATATAAAACAGCTATCATTGCTACCAAGCCAGTCTCTTCAACACCAGAATCTCTGACGCAAGCTCAAATACCAAAGAGCTTTTCAAACTTTTCAGAGAACTCGAAACCCCTGCCCGCCCCCTTCTGAAAACTTCTCCAAAGACAAATCATGGTGCATGCTCATCCAATCCTCCCTGGACAACAAAACACAGAAATTAAGGGAGAAAGCCATTGTAAAAATATCCTTTCTTCCACCCCTGCCACCTACCTCCCTAGTCACCATACCCACTATTACTAACCCTCCTCCTCAGTTCCAATTCTCAGCCATCTCCCCTGCTGAAGTCCTATCAATCGTCCAGCACCTGAAAGCCTCCCATTGTGCGGGTGATACATGCCCAGCCAGCATTGTCAAAATGTGTGCAGAACCCTTGGCTCCTACCATAGCCAACTTCATTAATGCATCATTTAAATCCAACTCAATTCTTTCTGCCATCAAAGAAGCATGGGTTACGCCCCTTCTAAAGAAACCCTCTCTATACGCCACCATACCCACTAACTACCGCCCTAACACTACAATACCCTATCTCCTCAAAATCCAGGACCACACTGCCTACGCACAACTTCAATACACCTTGAAAACCACAATCTGCTAGGAATCCGACAATCAGGCTTTAGATCCAAACACAGCACAGAATCTGCCCTCCTCGATCTCAAGATGCAGCTTGACCATGTTAGGGATAATGGAGAACTTGCAATCCTCCTCTTACTTGACCTATCTGCAGCCTTCGACCTGGTAGATCATGAAATCCTCTACAAACACCTCACCTCTACTTTAAAGCTCTCCCCTGAAGCCACCCTCTGGATCCAATCCTTGCTATCTGGCTGATCCACTAGGGTCCTCACAGGCTCCGAATCAGCTGACCACATACCTGTCTCCTATGGTGTCCCACAAGGTTCTTGCCTCTCCCCTACCCTCTGCAACATGTATACCAAACCCCTCTTCGACCACCTAGACAGCCTCAACATACCCTATACAATTTTGCCGATGATACTGAAGTCCTCCTCACAATCACCGGAAACCATGAACAAGACTCCTCCAACATCAACTGTGTCTTCAGTATCATACTGGCGTGGATGGCCACTCACCACCTCTGCCTGTATGATGGAAAAAATGAGCTCCTTTTCGTGGGCTCCCCACATCGCCTCAAACACCTCAGCCCGGCTTTGTCTTCCTTTTGCATCAATGGCAACACCATCCCTGTCTACGCCCATGTCAAAACACTAGGTGTTTATCTGGACGCTGAACTCAACATGCAAAAATATGTCAAAGCAATTGCTTCCTCTGCAGCCTATTCTGCCAAGCTCATTAACCTCTCCAGAAAATGCCTTACCCCCAACAATTGCCTCTCTCTAGCCAGAGCCATCATAGGCAGAAAATTGGACTATTGAAATGCCATCTTAGCAGGGATCACATTTCACTAATCATACGGGACGCTTATTGGCTCCCCATCAAAGCTTGGATTGGCTTTAAACTCCTCACTATCACTCACCGCTGCCTACCCAATACTGCCCCCACCTCATGAACCACATCACTAAGAAACACAACACACGCAATCGCTGCTCCTCCTCCACATTTGCTTTACAAATACTGCAGTGAGCAGTCTTAAAAACTCAAATCTACAGAAAACCTACAGATGTCAATAGCACTTTGCACTTCCATAGTTCTCATCCAAAGCATTTAAAAGAGAACTTACCATACAGCCAACTCCTTCACCTGAAGAGAATCACCTAGAGGCCGACAAACTTCAAGATGAATATTCAATTATGAAGTCTAGATTCAAGGATCGACATTTCCCAACTGAACGTATTGACAAGGCCATACTCGGAACAGAAGCACACAGCCGGACGGACCTATTGGATAGTAAACCTAAAGAAGCAAAATCCAAATTGATACACATGTTGAAATACTCTAGCCAGAGTTTTCAAATAAAACGGATAATTCACAGAAATTGGGACATCATCAAATCAGATCCACAACTCAACAATCTGTTTCCAGAACCGCCTATGCTTGCCTACAAAAGAGGCAGGAATTTTCGAGACCAATTGATTAAAGCGGAAAAACGCAAAACTACAAACCAAACCTTCTTGAACAAACCAAAAAATTGCACTTTTCCATGTTAGAACTGCCAACACTGTTCCAATGTGATAATGGGAGACCACATCAGACATGCCAACACCGGCAACAAAATACCACTAAGACAATATGCTACTTGTGACTCATAAAATGTCATGTATGCCCTACGATGCCCCTGCGGGCTATACTATGTTGGAAAAACAGCAAGAAAAGCGAAAGAATGCTGGACGGAGCACAAATCAAACATCCGTACCAAAAATACAAAATCTCCGGTCTTTAGACACTTTAGAGATCATAAACACACAGTGGCACAATGAGAGTCGCAATACTCAAATTCGTACATCCACTACCAAGAGGTGGGGACCGACAAAACATTCTATCACAAAGGGAACTCTTCTGGATACTGTCTTGACTCACTCACCCCGTTGGGGATGAATGAAGACTATTACCTGGGCCCCTTCTTATAAAACATTTATTTATCCCGTACATCAGCCTGTTAGTGCTGTTGTGCTTTTTTTTTTTAAATGAATTTTTATACCCTTGTTCTGACTCTTAAAAATCCCAATATTTTATTAATAGTAATCTAATTTTCCTTTTTCAGCATCTGTATAACTATCTGTAACTTTCTTTTTCTAGAACCTGTGGAAATGTTGTAACAATCTGTAGACTGAGCAATGATTTGTTGATGAGAATGTGCATCCAGTTTGGAACAGGAAATGAGTATTATGTGTACACGCTTCTTTTACACAACCCACTACACTTCCCCAACTATCATTCAGTTATTTCGGCTGACTGCAACATCCCAGACTGATGATTATCTTTTCTGACAGTACTTTATATATTCTCTAATCACCCCGTATCTAGATGTGTACTGTAAGTATTTTCCTATCTTGCCAACCAATTGAGAACGTAAGTCGATTCAATCGTATATCTATACTCGGTATGATCAGGGATATGACGTTTGTCATCTAGGGTTTCCCTGATTATTTGCTTTTTACTATCTCGTCTTATATTGTCCATCAGTTACCTAATGTTTGCGTATAGCATATAGTAAAATTCAATTAATAAACGTAGTTCTTATAGTATTTACCTAATAACAGCGTTTGCGACCGTTTGCTATAAAACATACGCATGCACGGATGTGACGTCACTCGATCGACGCACAACACGCATGAGCATTTTTTCGTCAACAGTATGACGTGTACCTCTAAACACGCATGCGCACTCAGCTGTCTTTGCCGCGCATGTTCACCGAACCGGCACACAGATAACAGTATAAAAGGAGAGCCTCCATAGTGAAGTCACATCTCCAATCTGGCGGATGGGACCCACTATGAAGACTCCAAGCCTCGTTATACTCTGTTTCAAGTAAGTCAATTTACTAATCTCTCTCCGTAACGACTATATGGGTCTCTATCCCTAAGGTTGCCATAGTGACACACCTGATACTCTCTATCTATTGTCTTAGCTGAACTCTGTCTGTACCAGCTATCCCGGAATAGCCTTGTAAGTGATCCCTTCACAGAGAAAACCATTTTGCCTACTTGAAAATGTAGCGGCACAGTTCTTTGGCTACATGTAAGTTGCCTTATCCTATTCTGTCACCCCTTTTATTTGCTCTTTAGAATGTTTTTTGTAAAAAACAACAATCTAGTATTTCTCGTATTCTAGTGAGACTCCTACCTAAAGGAAGACATTTTGACAACTCCTTTGAAGCACAGATTTCTTGTGTCTACCTCTCTACCTAACTTCTTCACTTGTACTCTACCGTAGGTGGTGAGTTCCATTTTTCACATACCCATGTCTTTTTCGAATATACAATGCCATCTAATAATACATGATGCCCCACGACTTACTAATTAGGAGCGGGTAAATTGCCTGACAGATAACTGACCTACCACTTTAACCACGATTTTGCCTCAAAAGAGAACCACATACTATCTGATGTATAAGATCTTTCTCTCAAGGGACTAGTAATATGTATGATCTATGGAGTTTTTGCAAATAGTATTTGCATTCCAACAGTACTTACCGGGTTGCTACTAATTGTTCCAATGATGATTCATTGTAAATGATCTTATTATATCGAAACTTGTATATACACTACATGAATTTACATAATTGTCTAAAAATATGCTAAATATGATTTATGTTCTTTGCCTTTATAGAAACTTGAAAAATTGCCCCTGAAGAATAGTGGAAAACTCGAAATGCGTTGGGCCTTACCATGTTCTTTGTACAATAAAAATCTTGACATTTTTGTTAAAATTTTGGTCTGTGAAAATGGTTATTCACCATATGAACTGTCTATCATAATTACCTTATGAAAAATGTCTTCCAAATAATGTGCAGAACGAGTAGCTCAACTCCATTAAGTTATTGATCGGTATTTACAGATAATTGACTGTGTGCAGGGGATGAGAGTTCTCAAATCTTTTGGGAACAACCACTTCTTTTCTCTATTTGTATCCAACCTAAATGCCAAGGTCCAGTTTATTTTCCCCCCGCACCTGAAACTTACCCCTAAATCTCCAACTTGTATCCTACTTAATTACAAATCATCCTATATATGGGTGTGCCCCTGGGTTCTACACGCTTTTCACATACGCAGATTTACCAAGAAGAGAGCTGCAGGTGCCTGCTTTACCACCATCGCCCCCAAACTGGGGAACGCCTTCCCTCAGCACATCCAGGATGAAGACAGTCAAACGCTCTTCCGAAAGAAAAGAAAATCTGAACTATTTAACAAACACATGTAACTCGTACAGCCCACTGTACACGTGTGATCATGACTAACTATTTATGTAGAAATGTAAACTTACTGTTCTTACCATACTCTAACTCAATATGTGCTGCCTTCTTAGTGCCGTGATACCGCCGGGTCTGGGCGCTACCAACAAATACAATAAATAAAAGAAATAAATAGCATTGACACTGAAAAGCTATGTTCCATCCTTCCCTCACTCGTGTCCAGTTGGCAGACGGCTTATGTTCCAATCACTTCCTCTAAAGGATGAGTATCTGACCTAACCAAAAGTAGGTTTTTGGGCTCTACAAGTTGCTCTTTTGTACCGAACTATAGAACACCCTGCCATCTCCAAATCCTGGGCATTAGAGAAAGAGAAATGGAAACGCACTTCCAGCAAACATAACATATTCAGTTCAGTTTAAACAACCTTTATTCAACGTGAGTCATTAGGTACAGACACACAATACACAATAAAATGAACACCTTTAAAATAGTCTACAAATACCAATAAAAACAGTTTGATACACACAAAATACGACAATATCCTATGTTACTAGATGCAGGGCACAGATGCAGGTACAGTACAATTAATCACGTCTTATCACCCAACTGCATTGTGAGTTCTTAAGAATTGACATGGCTTTCAATCATTTGAATTACCTGACTCCGCCACAACCAAGCCGATGCATATATTATGCCACCCAGTACACCACATCAAGTTTATTAGTTGACTTACAAATGTCCATCGCATCTGTGGTCCTACGGATTGCCTGGGAATTTGACATTGGTTTTAAATAGGCTCTTCCTAGCACCCTAAATCCATCACAGATCAATATGAAGTACTGCACAGTTTCCTCAGCAGCACCACATAGCATGCATAAACCAGTATTCATATATCCACAGGATTTGGTAAAAGGGGCAACCCTTAGTGTGCCCAGTCTAGATTCCAAAAAAAGAGTCTGTGTAAAGTCAGGTTTAGCCGCAAGGTACGCTCTACCTAAATGCAGCGTTAGGCGTAATTCTTCCATTTTTTCGTGGGATAAAAACAGAGCAGATTTTTTGACAATCGAGGGACTTGCTTCGTCTATGGGGTTTGGACTAGTCCAAAAGCCAACCAGATTAAGTGCAGCAAGGGTATCCTCCACATGGGCCAACCACGGCAAGCATTTACCCCATCCACCCGACATAACATGCACCAAGGCCTCTCGATAATCTACAAGCCGGGGTGTACCACACAGCCTGACACAGTACACAACTGGTCTCAGTCTGGCCTCGTCCCCAATTTGAGACAGGTCGACCTCCAGTTGGAGCAGAGCATCGGGGGTGCCTGGCAGCAGCATAAGTAGACCTTTTAAAAATGTGTTTTCTGCTGTCTGCGAGGGCTGTTGGTTTGCATAGCCCCCAAATATCTGCTCCATCCAGGGCCAAAACGTTTGCCTGCTTCTTATAAATTTCAAGTACAGGCGAAATTGCACCCTTGCCATGTCTCCCAAAGAAGCTTCTCACGCCTCCGCTGTAGTTTACACGGATAAGAACAGGCTTGAATGAATAGTCCAAGCAATTAACTTCCAACCTCTGCAGCCTTTAAAATGTCTAAGTTATGGAGCCAACCTGTAACAAGATGAGGGTGAAGGGGTGTAATTTGGCCAAGGAGAGGAGAGTCGAGCGAAAGGGCGGGGTCTAGTTAATGTGCAGAGTCAGGCAAAGAGATGGACTAAAGGTGGGGGGGGGCGCATGCAGTCAATTGGGCCTAGGGCAGCAGAAAGCCTAAATATGCCACTGCTTTGAAGTCAGGCACATCATGTAGGAGTCTGTATCAAATAGATGCAACGGGCTGAGGAACATGTAAGTCATAGATTCGCTTTCAATTAAATCAATGTCTGTGGGAAATGACCCTTCAGCTGCATACAGGTCACTGTGGGAGGACTGCCTTACACATAGAAGAACAGACATAGCCTTGATGGGAGGACTGGACAAACTGTCCCTAAGCATAGCCCCAGCAAAGAAGAGAGAGAGAGAGAGAGAGAGAGAGAGAGAGAGAGAGAGAGAGAGAGAGAGAGAGAGAGAGAATAATAATAATAATTGGTTATTTATAACACACTTAATACCCAGAGGTTTCTAAGCGGGAACCGGTGTCATGAACTACAGAACACGCCCCTTTTGGACTTCCTGGTCCTTGTATCAACGGGGCTTACACGCCCTTATACTTCCAACATGGCCGCCCACTGTGAAACACCTTCCTCGCTCTACACCTTAGACGTAGTGTGTTCTATTTATAGACCACGCCTCCCGCGGCTCCGCGCATCTCAATGCTATTGCGAAGTAGCGACCAGACGTGTGCTCCGTAGCTCGCGGTATTGTTTCCCTTGCTTCTCACAGCCTACCCGTTCCTAGTCCCTTTCCTTCTTTTCTTGATTTCTGGACTCATGTGCTAGTTGCGCACTCTGTTAATTTCCCGGATTCCTGGATCCTTGCATGCCGGAACTTTGAACGCACGCTGGAGTCGGAAGAGACTCATGCCGCCTTATTCAAGACTCGATCAGTCTGCAAGAAGACATCGATCAAGAAATCCAGCAAAGATCGAACTCAGGTGAGAAGGGGGGGGGGGGACTCCTTGACAGTTTGAGACGCCGACCAACCGAACTCCATATGGACATGGAAGCGGCCGTCCAGGACCTGATGCGTGGCATGCAAGAGCTTTCAACCGAGGTGCAGAATCTAAAGGCGCAAAACGCTGCTCTCAAACAATTAGTTCTATCCCGTGATTCTGCCACAAAAGAAAGTGTGTTGCTGGGCGGCATAGTGGACAAATACGATGGCTCGGCAAAAACCCTTAGCGGATTCCTGGATTTATGTTTGGTCCACTTTACTTTTAAGCCCTACTACTTTTCAACTCCCAGGGCTAAGGTGGGGTTCATAATTTCCCACCTTTCAGGAAACGCCTTAACCTGGGCTACACCCCTCGTTAATTCCGGCGATGCTCTTCTAGATGACTATGATGGCTTCATACAAGCCCTTAAGAGCATGTTTGACCGTCCAGAGCAGGTCTATAGTGCCCAGGAACGCCTGTTAGACTTTCAGCAAGGATCCCAGGATATGCTCACCTATGTTACCCGATTCAAGCAATTAGTCAAGGAAGCTGATTGGTCCCCTGAGGCGAGTTTTACCCTTTTCAGGAGAGGACTGAACGAGGAGATTAAGGATGAGTTGGCCAGAGTGGCTCGCCCAAACTCATTCCAGGCACTAATGGACCTTGCCATGCAAATAGATTTCTGTATCCAGGAAAGGAAGGCAGAGAAGAAGAAATCCAGGGGTAATCCTCCGAAGCTGTCCTTTGAGAGTACTACCAAGACGGACAGAAACCCAGGCTCAGTCTCTGAACCAGAACCCATGCAGATAGGAGCCTTCCGTGGACCTATATCTCCACAAGAAAGAATGAGAAGGATTCATACAGGATTGTGGATGTATTGTGCCTCAGACAAACACTTGGTTAGGGAGTGTCCTCTAGCCCCTCCTCGGCATTCGGGAAACGCCAGCTCCCGATCCTAGATGGAGCAGAGCTTCGGGAGAGAGATGTTTTCTCCACATCAATTCCATCCTTGAACTCTCCTGGACAAAACAATTTGCTGATACTACAGGCCTTCCTGTCGCCCTCCAAGAATAAGACCTATCCCATTCTGGCCTTGGTAGACTGCGGAGCTATGGGAATTTTCATTGATCAAGACTGGGTTGTTAGTCATCATATTCCGTACGAGACACGAAGCATCATGCAGCCGGTGGAAGCAATCAACGGAAGACCCCTCACTTCAGGACCCATAAGCCTGCAGACAAAAGAGGCTCCAACTTTCCATAAACCATCACCAAGAGCGGATTACATTCAACATCATTAAGTCAGCTCATTACCCCATGGTATTGGGTATGCCTTGGTTATAGAGGCACAATCCATATATCAATTGGACAGCAGGATCACTATTCCTTGGCTCAGAGTTTTGTATGTCCCACTGACTATTCCTGGATCCTTCCTCGACACCCCCTAAAGAACCACTAAGAGACCAGAAAACACCACTCATGCTTTTCAACATCATACAAGTCCCAGAGGCCTATCAGGGATATGCTGATGTATTTTCAACTGCCATAGTCCAGGCCTTACCCCCTCACAGACCTGAAGACTGTGCCATAGATACAGATCCCTCACCAGTGATTCCTTTTGGCAGAATGTTCATCCTTTCCGAACCAGAGAAAAAGGCCCTCCGAGAATACCTGAATACCAACCTTGAAAACGGCACCATAAGACCCTCCAAATCTCAAGCGGGTGCTTCGTTGTTCTTTGTTCCCAAGAAGGACACCAAGGAACTCAGACCTTGCCTCGACTATCGTGGCTTAAATCAATGCACCCTCAAAGATCGGTACCCACTGCCCCTGATCTCGGATATCCTGGAAGCTGTGAGAGGTGCCGTAATATTCACGAAGTTGGATCTCCGGGGTACCTATCATTTGATCCGTGTCCGGAAAGGAGACTAATGGAAAAAAGCCTTTAGAACACTCTTTGGTCACCATGAATATCTAGTCATGCCCTTTGGACTAGCTAATGCCCCCGCAGTTTTTCAACATTTTATGGATAGGGTGTTTTCTGACATGTTATTCCTCTTCGTCATTGTCTATCTGGATGACATATTGATCTTTTCCAAGGATCCTCTAAAGCATGAAGAACATGTAAAGGCAGTATTACAACGACTCCGTGAACACAAACTTTTAGCCAAACCCGAAAAATGCTTGTTTCACGTTACTTCTGTTCACTACCTAGGATTCATCCTCAGCCCAGAAGGAATTGGTATGGACCCTTCAAAGGTAAAGGCCATACTGGCATGGCCCGCTCCCATGTCCGTGAAACAAGTTCAATCCTTCCTGGGGCTTGCCAACTTCTACCGGAAGTTGATTTCTACCTTTTCCGAGATCGTTCAGCCGATCGTTGCCCTCTTGAAGAAAGACACCCCCTTTATCTGGTCTACACCGCAAGATAAGGCATTCCAACGTTTAAAGACAGAGTTCACACAAGCCCCCATCTTGGCCCAACCCGACATAAATCCGCCATTCCTAGTGGAAACAGATCAGATGCCCCTAACTATGCCATAGGAGCGGTCTTGAAGCAGGAACTTGAGGATAAACTGGAACACCCCATTGCTTACCTCTCACAAACCCTGACTCCCAGTGAGACACACAATTCCATCCTGGAAAAGGAACTGTTAGCCATCCGCCAAGCCTTCACTGAAGGTCGACATCTACTTCTGGGTGCTAGATATCCAGTTCAGGTCCGTACGCACCATCGGAATCTTCAAATTCTACAGTCGTTGGAGTGCAGGAACAGTCGTCAGGCGCGTTGGGCCTACTTCTTTGCCCAGTACCACATCCAAATCACTCATGTTCCCGGATCACAAAACATGATTGCTGATGCCTTATCTCGACGTCCTGAATATGTAACCACTGAAGACAAGGCCCTATCCTAAGATGTTTCCCCACACGATCTTTGTAGCTCAAGCAGTCAACCTCCTGGAAGAAATTTGAGTGCAAACACAATCCTCTGACCTCTGGAAGGATATTTCAAGGAAGAATCCATGGAACCTAAGACTTAAGGAAGGATATTTATTCAAGGACAATGCACTGGTCATTCCTACACAGAAACTATAACAAAGAATAATAAACCTCTGTCATGATACCCTTCACTCCGGACATCGTGGCATAACCAACACCCTCCGTCTTATACAAAGACAGTTTTGGTGGCCTGGAATGAAGACCAACGTACAGCAGTACATCAAAGCTTGTACTGTCTGCAGTCAAAATAAACATGATAACAAGAGACCGGCGGGTTTTCTACGGCAACCCACACTGCCAACAAGGCCATGGGAATTCATTGCTACAGACTTCATTGTAGAATTACCAACTTCCCGAGGGTACACGACCATCATGGTTACCATTGTCTTGTTCACTCATATGGCTCATTTTACACCCCTGTGTAAGCTGCCATCCTCGTCCGAGCTTGCTGGAATCTTCCTGGAACACATATTCCGTTTACATGGACTTCCTTCCAAGATCATATCTGAGTGAGGAACTCAATACGTCTCTCAATTCTGGAAACATCTCTGTCGCATTTTGGGAATCCAACGCGCCCTCTCTTCTGGAAATCATCCCCAAACCAACAGGGCTACAGAACGTGCTAATCAGACCCTGGAGCAGTATCTTCGATATTTCGCCACCCGGGTTCAGGATGACTGGTCGCTCCTGATACCCGTGGCTGAATTTGCTTACAACAATTCTGATCATTCAGCACTTAAAACCAGTCCCTTTTATTATAGTAAAGGTTTCCATCCATCGGTTCTACCCTCTGTTCTCCCTCATCCTACACCAGTACCTACTGTCGACTCCTGGATAGAAACCCTCATCATCGTACACCACGAGGCCAAAGAAAACTTAGAGAGGGCCAGAACACAGACTAAGAGGTATGCAGATTTCAAAAGAAGACCAGGTCCGTCTTATGCAATCGGTGATCAAGTCTGGTTGTCCTCGAAATTACTACCCCGACATCTACGGCCAAACAAGTTGGCCCCTCGATACTATGGTCCATTTTCCATTTCCGATCAAGGAAATTATCAATCCAGTTTCATACCGGATCAGACTACCAGACTCCTGGAAGAAAATTCACCCAGTATTTCACACATCCTTATTAAAACCCTACACCCAATCCTCCCGGAAATCCTGCCGACCTCCTCCTCTACTGGTCGACAACCAATTGGAATATGAAGTATCCCGAATATGTGACTCCAGGTATAAACGGGGTCAGCTTCAATACCTGGTTGAATGGAAAGGATATCCTCCAAGTGAAAGAACCTGGGAACCCCTTTCTGTCTCAAGGCCCCTCGACTACTCAGAAGATTTCACCTTATACACCCGGGCAAACCCGGAGGAACGGGCCTTCAGAGGAGGCATGCTGTCATGAACTACAGAACATGCCCCTTTTGGACTTCCTGGTCCTTGTCTCAACGGGGCTTACACTCCCTTATACTTCCAACATGGCCGTCCACTGTGAAACACCTTCCTCGCTCTACACCTTAGACGTAGCGTGTTCTATTTATAGACCACGCCTCCCGCGGTTCCGCGCGACTCAATGCTACTGGGAAGTAGTGACCAGACGTGTGCTCCGTAGCTTGCGGTATTGTTCCCCTTGCTTCTCCCAGCCTACCCATTTCTAGTCCCTTTCCTTCTTTTCTTGATTTCTGGACTCGTGTGCTAGTTGCGCACTCTGTTAATTTCCCGGATTCCTGGATCTTTGCATCCCGGAACTTTGAACGCACGCTAGAGTCGGAAGAGACTCGTGCCGCCTTATTCAAGACTCGATCAGTCCGCAAGAAGACATCGATCAAGAAATCCAGCAAAGATTGAACTCAGGTGAGAAGGGGGGAACTCCTTGACATCCGGGGATCAAACCTGTGTTGCTCCGCGGCGTCTTGCTTCCAAGGCAAGCTTGTTGCTCCTGAGCTGTCCTCCCGAGAAAAGGTCGGCAATATCTCTGTGGACATTCTGGTCGCCAAGGGACAGAAATCTGAAACTTGGCTTCATAACACTGACCTATATCTGGGAGCAGGAATCGGGCATTGAAACAAGGCTGCCACTCTTTGGTTACATCATTTCCTGTATTGCACTTTCCTAAGGGAGCCATGACCAAGCCATTCTTTGTCCTCTGTGACCTCCTGAAGCTTGGTTGCACTGAGTTCTCTCCAGGAGCTCAACCGGCGCTACCCCTCCTAAAGCCTCTCTCTCTTGGGAAGCTCCACAGGCTGCATTAGAGCCATGCAGACTGGAGTCCGTACCCAAATGAATAGGCTCCCCTCCATGAGCGTGCAGGGAGGTCGCCTCCAGCCCCTCAATCACAGCCCTTTATTTAATGGCGGTGTAGCATGACCCATAGGTTCGTGGGTATGAAAGCCGGGGAGAATCTTGGAAAAATCAACTGCTCCCCTTTCTTGGGTGACTGTCTTATATTAGCTCCCCCATTTACATGCCACGCCCTGGAGAGGGATCACCACTCCCAGTTTTCATAAGAAACAACACTATTGTTATGTCCTGTCTTCTGTGTCCTCCTTGTACGTCTTCCATGTATGGATTCTGGGTGTGCTTGTGTGTGTGATGTCACCCGTCTCCGTGTCAGTGTTCCTCCTCTCAATGTTCCAAGAGTGACAGTTAAGGCAGTTATATCTAGCCTCTGAAGGGTGAAGCGTGCCTGGGGTCTCTGTCCTGCTTATGCCTTGTACCTACCCACATTCGACCACCTGCTGTATCATAAGCTTGCATAAAGCCACTTACCTTGGACCAGCTGCCTCCTGTCTCCTTTACTGCCTAGCTGCAACATAACAGCTATGCTGCCCCCTATCTCTCCAAACAGGAGACCAGAGAGGTCGCCTGGGTGTTACTAGGGCAATAAAGTAGTATTCCTAATGTGAGGTAGGGCCCCAAAGAAGCCATGTGTTTACCCTGTGCCAATAAGCAGTCCAGACTCTCCTTCCCTGTCACAGAGGCCTTGTGGGGAAAAACATGTTTAAAAACAAAATGTCACACTGAGTGTACTCAGTGACCCCCAAAGGGCAGCTACATTGAATCCGTCCGACATCCAAAATACATTCCCAATATTAAAACTAAATTCCAACTTGAGCTTAAATAGCAGTTCGCCCTCACTCTGTCTAATCACCATAAAATGTGTGGCAGATCAGATTTGCTGACAAGGCATATATTTCAACACGTTCATTGAAATGATCACATTGTTGTTCACTGTTTGTATCAATCTTGTCCTTTGTCAATTTCCAGCATCACTGTATATTTCTGTTGGTTTATTAATTTGATTGAAAATCTTTTAGTTTTATAATGCGCTAACTCAAGGGTGCCGCTTCAAAGCGCCTGGGAAAAATGGGATTTTGTCTACAATACAAATGTGTGACAGATATACAAGTAATAGGAATCATGGGATGGGGTTGCATGTCCAAGCAGTCCACTTAGTGACAGTCGGTATCAGAGATCTGAGACCACATGGCGCAGTTGATCATTTTGCTGAAGCACCATTGGTTACAAATATTCTGCTGCTTGAAAGTTATTCATTTTAGAACAAACATAAAAGGATTGGGCATAGGGGCAGATCAGGTAGCCACTTGCAGGACCAAGGCAGGCAACCTTGTGGGGTGCTTCTTTCTGCTCCAGCTGCATCGCCGAGTTCTCAGTGCTCTTCTCAGGTTCGATGCAATGTTCAGGGCTCTCAGCTCCTCAGTCAGTAGCAAGGTGCTTACAGGGATCTGGGCACCATTCCATGAGTCTACTTGTTTTTCAGGGGTTCTAAAGGCCCTTCTCGAGATTTAGGAACGTTCAGCCTTACCAGCCCCTCATTCAGGTTCCAGGCACTCAGGGTTCTCAGTGCTACTCCCAGTCTGTAGAAGTGTTTCAGGGTTCCCAGTGCTTTAAGTGCTTTACATGGCTCTGAGCACCCCTCTCAGGCACTATGCACAGTGACAGGTCTCTCAATGCTCCTCACAGTCAGTAGGCACTTTTCAGGGTTTTCAGCATCTGTTTGGGCCTCATCACGAGTTTGGCGGTAACCCTTAAATCTGGCGGTAGCGCTGTTACCGCCGGATTGAAGAACAAATCAGGGCTTCAGCAGATTTCTCCCCAGCTCTGAGCTGGGGGGAAATCCACCAAAAATTTGCACTCAGACCGCCAGCGGGAAATCCGCCGGCAGTATGAGCGACAAATTTCCCCATTGAGCCCAATGGGGAATGGGGCATTCCCGAATGGGCACAATGGGGAATGGGGATTTCCAAATCCGCCAAACCCGTGATCCGGCGCTAATAGCGCCGGTGGGTTTGGCAGTAAGGCAGATAGCCCAACTCGTGATGAGGCTGTCTTGGATCTTTTCAGGGTTGACAGTATCCTTCTCATGCTCAAGCACTTTCAGGGTTATCCAGATGTTCTTCAGCCATCAGCCTGCCCACAAGGCAGCCAGGCACTGGTAGTCGAGGCCTATATGAGCCTTTCAACACAGAAGCGCCATGCTTGCTCTTCTGCTGCAGACAATTACTGCCCCGTTAAAGAAAACGTTCTTTTCTTTTCTTTTTTTTTTTTTTTTTTTTTTTTTTTTTTTATTTATTTTTTAATTTAATTATTTATTTTCAAGAATACCACAACATAGAAATAATATGTACACAAAATTACATCATAAAGTAATGACAACAAAGCAAACAAAACTATATACCGCTGAAAAACCCCCTCCCCCCCAGGAGTCACAAAACAATCAATGTACTGGTCTAATATAATTGCAGAAATTTACCCCAAATCTTGTTAAATAATGTAGTTTTCTTCTCTCTCTGATATAACACTCTCTCCATATCCGCTAGAGAATGCATTTCTGAAATCCATTCCTCAATAGTAATAGGGTTAGACGTTTTCCAATGTCTCAAAATTAGTTTCTTCCCCACCATTGCCCCACGAAAGATCCATTTCTTCTGGGAAGTAGTCAGGTCGTCCAATAAATCCCCACAGCCTAGTACAATTGTCTTAAAATCCATATGAACCGTCTCCTCCAAAATCTTTTCACAGATCTGATCAAACTCGAACCACAAACCTCTCACCCTCGAACATCCCCACAACATATGCTCCAAGGTGCCCTCCTCATGTGAACACGCCCAACATTCCGAGCTGTCACTCATCCCTCTTTTCATCATTCTCTCAGGTGTCCAGTATGTTCTATTCAAAATCTGTATTTGACGCGACCTATCAGCAAGATTCAAAGAACACAATTTCACATTCTCACAAATACTTGTCCAATCCTCCTGAGTAATATCCTTACCAATTCTCCGATTCCAATCCAATCTCAAAGCATCATTAGCCCGATAGTTCGACACAACCAGTCTATAGACATAACTAACCAGGCCACATCCACTCACTCCAGGTATCCATCCAAGCATGTCTATGTTGATTCTCTTTTCCAAGTCCACCTCCCCCACCGCCCTCCTGATCTTCCGATAGTCCGACAAACAAAAAGTAGGAATTTCAAACTTCAACCGAAATTCCCTAGCCGTCATCCAACGTAAACCATTGAACAAATCACTAATCCAATGCACCCCAGCTAGATACCAATCCTGCCAGAACAAAGTTTTCCCTTCAAGCGTAATACATGGATTCATCCAAATTGAAGCACTCGGATCTCTCAAAGCATTGAAACCCAGATACTCACACAAGGCCGCCCAAGAGTTCCGTAAACTCCTAGTTAGCAGGCCTTCCACGCTTGTTCGCGATGGCTTACTGGTCAAAATGGCCCTAGGCGACAAAGGGCCGACATGGCTAGACTCTGCACACATCCAGTCCTCATGTTCCGATTTTAGAAAATCAAAAATATTCTGCGACATAAACGCCAGATGGTATGCCTTAAAATTAGGGACCCCCAGACCACCCTTAGACAAAGGCAATTGCAATTTGCTAATCTTCAGGCGAGGAGGTTTATTATCCCACAAAAATTCCTGCATGAGGCTATCTAACTCACGCCAAAAATGCTTTTCAATATCCAAAGGGATCATACTCAGAACAAAATTCACGCGAGGAGTCGACACCATTTTCAAAGCATTCACCTTCCCCCAAAGGGAAAGGTGCAACACATTCCATCTCTTCAAATCTGATTTGAGGTTAGTACACACCATCATCATATTTTCTCTCACAAAATCAGCAACATTAGGCAAAAGCCATACCCCCAAGTACAGTAGTTTTTCAGCACACCACTTGAATCCCAACCGGGTTATAAATTGTTTGTCACTCAGCGGCACTAACGGTAAAACCTCTGATTTTGCCCAATTAATCTTATAACCAGAACACTGGTGAAAGGCTTCGAGAATGTTCATAAGAACCGGTACTGACTCACCAAGATTCTTGAGGACCAATAACAAGTCATCTGCGTATAACCAAATTTTTTGCAACATCCCCCAACAACTTATGCCTTGTAAACCCTCCTCATTTCTCAATGCGATTAGTTTGATCAATGTGGACAATAAGATTTTGGCCAAGATTCTGGCTCTGCGAATGGAGAATCTTTTGCCGGGGTTGATAGATCGCAACCAATCTGGTTTTGTTAAAGGTAGGATGACGTCCAGTAACATGAGAACATTGCTGTGTACGATCATGAAGGCGTCAGAGTTGTCTGAGGACTCAGCTGTCCTATCACTCGATGCAGAAAAGGCATTCGATAGAGTTGACTGGCGATTTATGTTTAAAGTATTGGAAAAGATGGGTTTTGGAATTCAGTTTTGTTCATGGATTAGACTACTGTATACCAGGCCGACGGCTGATGTCAAAACTAATGGTCAAAGGTCGGCACCTTTTGATTTGGAACGGGGCACGAGACAAGGTTGCCCATTGTCTCCTTTGTTATTCGTACTGAGTATTGAACCCTTGGAAAACGTTCTTTTCTAATATTCCATGTCTGGAATCCAGATTGCCAGGGAGCTTTCCCCTCTTTTCTTTCAATGTCTATTGGCTGATGCCTTTGCAGCTCAGCTTACCTTCCCATCGGGCTGTGTTCCTTGGCCCTTGTCACATGAACGGCGAAGGTCACGTGATATAAGAGCAGTCAGAAATGTTGGATTATGTCAATTGATGCGCGTTTGGTGAAGCCACCACGTGGGGCTGTTCCTTTGCCAGGAGAGAATGTTGCTGAAATGTTCATTTCATGGTCATTGCTACTCATTCATTAAACGCTGCCACTCATCACAAAGATCTCCTCCATTAACACGAGCAAAGCATCAGGGTGGCCACACATTACGGCCCGTTCTTCCTGTAAATATCTACCAGAAATCTATATGAACATGGACACCTCTTTTCCACCTATCCAGAAATGTCTTCAAGCATTATCTATTTATGTTTAAGCACTGTTAAAATAATCCTTCAGTTTCCAATGGAAGCCATCGCTCCAGACCACCCCACTGCACCGCCTCCCCAGAGGAACACCCTGGATGCTGTAACACAGTTCTCTTCGGACCTCGAATTTAAATCCTGCCAATCGGACATATATTTGATTGTTATTTTTCTTTAAAAAAGCTTCTATCACATGGCTTCAAAGGTATTGCATTCCCCAGTGCTGTGTAGTTCATTCTTCATAAAGGGACCCTTACATGATTATATCCCATGATTCTGTGCGTCAATCTATCCTGTCTACTGCCAGGGAGTCGAGTGGGAGCAAACACTAGCACTTCTTCATTATGGTATCTGGCAAGGGCAAAGCAAATCAGCTCCCCTAGGGCCAGGAATGTGCACCACATAGCTAAACCTGTGTGAAGACAGTCGTTCTCCATGATGCGACCAGTTCTCCTGGTAAACGCAAAAGCTAGTGTCTCTCTGAAAGGTTCAAAAGTATTTAAAGCAATAGTGCTTTCAGATAAGTACAGGCCATGGGCAACTGAAAGCAACAAAGCAGATGTGGTGAGTAGATGTAGAAAATCAAAACAGAATATAAATAATAGCAAATAAAAGGTCCCACGTGATTTCTCAGCTCCTCAGATCTTAATCCCATCAGTCTCACTTTTGAAGGAAAGTCACAGTTTCTAGTCTCCGTGGCTTCCTTGGAAAGGTTCTCGTGCAGCTCGGGAACCATGGGGGGCCATGGGAGGGCATCTCCTTTCAGGTCTCAAGTCCACTCAGGAGCCAAGTGGTTGTTCTGTGGTGGGTGGCACATTGGAGCTGGCCTTAAATAAGGTCAATGGCCCTAGGAAGGCAGGAGGCCACCCTAAGAGCTCTACAGGGTCCTCCTTGGGCCCCTCATCACACCACTCTAGTCTACTCTCTCCCAACCAACCCTCTCTCTCCTCCTCAATGTCCACCCACAAGATCACACCTGTGGGAACTTCTCTTTTTAATTACTTCACTTTATATTTATTCCTGTGCTTTTTTGCACCACCACAATGCTTTGCTGTGGGCCCGTTCCTCCATCCATCCCGGGCTCACACAGGCATATTCTCTCAGTCTCCTTCTCAGCCTGTTCTCTTATTCTCTCGCTGACCTTCCATTCCTCCTCCCTCGCCACCTGACTTTCCACACTGTCTCTTTAGAAACCTCCTCCTTGTGCTCATTAGGCCCCTCAACATTCAGGGTTGGCTTCTTCTCCCCCTCTTTTGTGATTCCATTTCACCAGCTGTTCCTAAGTGTTCACCTCTTCTACTCCCTCCTCCTTAATGTTTACAATCTCCATCATCTTCTATTCTCTTCTCTTCTCAATGTTCTCCAGTCTTCATCTCTCCAACCTCCTGGGCCTACCACCCCACCCCTCCTGGGTCTATCTTCCCCACACCCACTGAGCCCTCCTCACCCCATTCCCCTGGGGCTATCCAGTAACGTGCTTTTACCCCCTTACCGATCCTCCTTAGTCCTTACACTGTCCTCCTGTCTCCTACTACATCTCTTTTTACTATCTTCTAGAGCTTCTAGAGCTAGTTCCTTCTCCAAAATTGTACTGCATTCTGTCACAGACCCTTCCTTGTCTCAGACCTTGACACTGCCTTCCAACCTCTTTCTGGCACGATAGAACTCATGTGTGTCTCCCTATGCAGCTGGTATGGGGATTTGCTGATGGGCCCGCCCCTGGGGATGGCTGCAGCTCTGATGTGGGAATTGGGCTTACCCAATTTCTAAAAAGCTTTTTGGTTTGGGTATACTTCTACATCTGTGCACCCGGGTGCACGGATGTAGAGGTACACCCAACCCAAAACAATTTTTAGAAATGGAGGAACAGATGCAAAGCAAGTCTGTCCCTCAATTTCTAAAAATCTTTTTGGGTTGGATGTATTTGTACAACTGTGCGCCCCTCTTGGCAAGAGGGGTGCACAGGTGTAGAAGTACACCCAACCCAAATCGATTTTTAGAAATGGAGGCACAGATGCAAATCAAGTATGTCCCTCCATTTCTAAAAAATCTTTTTGGGTTGGGTGTATTTGTACATCTGTGCACCCCTCTTGCATTGCACCTGAGAAGGGAGGTGGCAGGGAGAGGGCAAATGAGACTGTTTGCATGTCTCTGAGTGTGTACGTGGTGAGGGTGAATGATATGCTATGGGCGAGGAACGGAGGCGTTGAGAGGGTGGGAGAGGGTGGGAGTGTGGGGTGAGGTGGAGTCACCTTCTTGGGGGGTTTAGCGGGCTGGGGGGACAGTACAATGTGATAATTCGGCCTTTTGAAGACCACACAAATCGGCCGAAATAAATCTGTCTTTTTTGTATTTGTTCTTCAAAATGCAGAATTATCACATAGAACCCAGTATGGACCTTGCCATACTGATGACCTTGTGCAGTGGAATATCATTCAATGGGACAGTACTTGCAGGGCCTAATGGTGCAGAGCTAATGGGCTTCTATATTTTTAAAGAGACAGTAACAGCACTTCTCAGCAGGACTGTGTAATCTATTTTCTACTAGAGCTGCCATATTTGAAATGGGGCAATGCGGGGGGCGTGGCTAGGCAGCACGCCATGCGGTCGTGCTTCCCTTGAGCTCCATGCTACGGCGCCCAAGTCAAGAGATTTTCCAACAAAAATGAAGGAATTTTCGCCCGAGGAACAAGCGGAGCTGAAGCGGTATTTGCAGCGTGGGTTCTGAAAAGATCGAATAGCCAGAATTCTTTGTCTAGAGCCATTTTTTATGAGAAGAGACGGGCTGGCGAATCCCTCCAAAATGGCGGCACAGGCAAGCTAGATCGGCACTTGGAGAGGGACCCCGAGCTGGATCGCGCTTAGCCCCTGAGGTAGATCGGAGGACCCGCTGTTGGGGTACGAGCGGAACGAAATCGGCGAGAGGGAGGAAGTTGCAATAGACTCCCTGGTGCACCGGTGGCACGACGATCGATCGCCTGGTCTGCTCGGGGAGTAGAGGGCGGGAAACGGCTGAAGAAGAGAAGCAGCAGCCCTGAACGGAGGCTGGACACTGCAGATCCCCAACCTAGGAGCTGGCCACGTGATTGATGGTCCACGCCCGGAAAAGGGTCTACTCTTGGAGGAGTGCGGAGGACTGCGCTCGCCCCGGCCTAATCTGCAGCGGGTCATGGACACCGTTGGTCTGCTGGCTTGCAACACGCGAACGGCGGTGGGGACACTAAAGAACACCGGCGAGCGGCCGCGGCCTGGGCGGCCCATGATTCTGCCTCCTCGCTGATGGTGTGGCTGAGCGGGGCGAATCATGAGCGCGTGCCACGCGGAGTCTCCCCACTCCACCCACGCCCTGGTTTATGGTATGGAGCGGCTGAACAGCACTACGGAGCTGCGACCCGGAGGCCGCTTATGACGGCGCACCCGCTGCCCACAGGTACGGAGCGAGCGGGAGGAAAGTGGGCGCCGGCAACTCATTAAGCACCTGGTTCCTCCCTCTATAAACCTGAGACGCAGGGACTGTTAGAGCAGACGAGGCCAGGACCTGTGCCCATGAGAAAGCTAATCTCCTACATTGGATAGAGAATGCCACCAGCCCTGATAGCGTAACGGCTTTGGCTGGCCATAACACAGCCCTCTTCCCTCCGCATACACGAACCCGGGAGGGAGGGCAGTTCATCTGGGCTGCTTTCTCAGCATGAGCACCGGTCCCAAGTTAACAACATCCATACTAATTGGACACTCACTCTGGTTCCTCTCTCAAACTCAGAGCAACGTGACCACACGGAGGTGAAGGGAAGCGGATCCTGCTCCTGGCTGGGTCTGAGGTCTGGAGGTCGGCATAGAATTTGAAAGGGGAGCCACAAATTTTACGCACCCCAAAGCGCTCTGTGTTCAAGAAAACAAGCCAGGAACCCACACAGACCACACCTGTTGATAGCGCCGGGAGACATTGAGAGACTAACAGAGCAACATTGGCGACTCTGTTAAGGGATGCCCAAGAAGATAACCAAAAAGAAGCTTTGCGGCATTCAGGCTTACTTAAAACCACAACTAGGGGACCGATTCCACTCATACTCTGCTGCAGCTGAAATTCACTCACCTCTATCTTTTCACCTCCCTGACAACATGGCGGCATCCAAGGAGGACTTGGAGGGAATGTTCAAGTATTTTAAGCAGGACATCACACAAGAAATTAAAAAAAGAGATTAAAACCTCCAAGGACTCTTTGGCGCAATCCCTGGCAGAGCTAACATCCCACCTGGGGGGACTGGAGTTCAGAGTCCACGATCTGGAGAATGTAACCTGTGTTCAATCTCACGATACTGAGGCACTGGCGGGAAGAGTTCGGGTTATTGAGGAACACTTGGAAGAAATCTGGGCAAAACAAGCTTATTTAGAAAACAGATCGCGGAGGAATAACGTGCGACTACGGGGGGATTCCCAGGAAAATTCCTGATCGGGACTTAGCTGAATATGTGGAAACATTTTTCAGAGCCCTCTTAGAACTGCCACTAAACGAGGAGCTGAAACTGGACAGAACACATCGGGTGTACTCCACGGCGCAGATGAAAAAAAAACTAATTCCAGGTGTACTCACTCAGGTACACTTCTATCGCCAAAAGGAGGACATCATGGCGGCAGCAAGGAGCTCAGACTCAATACGGTTCCAAGGTACGGAGATTCAGTTGTTTCAGGACCTGGCCCCTTACACATTGGCGCGCAGACGACGGCTGCAGAAGGTCACAGCCTGGCTCAGAGAGCGGAAAGTCAGATACCGATGGGGCTTCCCATGCAAGCTGATGTTCGAGCTCCATAACCAACACCACATAATTTCCTTGGAGGAAGAAGCGGAAGGTTTAATGGGTAAGGCATCATCGGAAGTGGGGACCGCAACCCAGCGATCCCGGGAAGAGAATGGATCTGCCCCTGATACTCTATCAAAAGCTAGGCGGGTAACATCTCGACGTCGGCAGCAGCACACCACATCCTCAAATCAAAAGGCGATCCAGGGAAAACGGCAACCCGGGAGGAGGCCTCACCCCCTGCTTCATTTGAGCGAGAAAGCTGGGCGGCAACTTGATCAGCTCATGGGGATGAGTTTGAAGATCTTTGAAGAGGAGCAAGCAGGTTCTATGCCCCTGTTCGGCATTTGTGAACAATCAGGGTGATTGATTAATCTAGCGAAGATTTGGAACTCCAGCCAGCGCTAAATCCTTCCCCTGAGTATGACTATGTAGAGAATCGTTAATCTTCCCGATGGTTGATTAAATAGAGGTCCAGCGAGTGGATAACACAGAACACTTGCAAGTTTAGAGGGATGTGGGTGTTTTTTCCTTACCCCTCTAAGTTGTTCATGGTTAAGTTAGAGCCCGGGCTCGAAAATTCTATGTACTAAGATGACTTGGGCGTCGGTATGGGTGACGTCCGACATGTTTGGTATCAGGTATATTACATCCTTGGGACTAAGGAGGTCGCAAATCTTGAGTAAAGTTATATGCTTATTGGTTATGATTTGTTTCTATTATAATTTTTATTCAATATCTCTTTGCACACCCTTGCCTTACAGGGGAGAGAACAAACAACATTTTGTTTTACATCACCACAACACTCATTTCGGTTACACTACTAGATTCAACTCTAGAAATTACACCTCTTCACAGATGTCTAAAAGAAGCTATATAAGACAAACCCTTGCGCTATTACATCATGGCAACCTCTAGCTACAAATTCATTTAGCTTAATGTACAGGGGTTAAACTCCCCCCTAAAGCGCAAAGCCCTCTTTCACAGACTGAAGTCCCTAGATGCATCTGTTTTGTTCCTTCAAGAAACCCATCTACAACCTTCAGATGAATTCCGTCTCAATGATAGGCTGTACCCCACCAAATATTTTGCCTCTAGCGGATTGAAAAAGCGAGGGGTTGCCATCTTGATACGCAAGGAGATCTCGTTTAGGACTCAGGAAATGGTTCGGGATGAGGAAGGGAGATTTTTGTTGGTCAATACTATACTAGAGGGCCGGAAGGTGTCCCTGATCTCCATTTATGCCCCCAACACCAATCAAAGCCAATTCTTCTCGAAGTTATCAATAGCTACACTCGATCACAGCTAGGGGGAAGTGCTTCTAGGTGGGGACTTTAATGCGGTGTCCAATCCATTAGTGGACAAAACCTTGCCCCCAACAATGCATGATGGAAACAATTTAAGGGCCTTACCGCCTTATTGAAAGACCACTCCCTGATTGAAATATGGAGATACTGCCATCAAGAGGAAAGGGACTACACTTATTTCTCGGCAGTCCATGGCGGTTTTTCAAGGTTAGACATGTTTTTCATATCGGATTCCTTGATTCAGGATGTTCTGGCAATAGACATACCACCTGAAGCATTAGCTGATCATTCCCCGGTCATGCTAACTATGACCCCCCCCCCCAGACCAGCCCCCCAGACCCTCCCACAAAAATCGCCAGGAAGCTAAATGATTTCCTGTTAGACGACTTATCAACTCGGGCTCACATTAGAGAAATAATAGATACATAATTCAAAGAAAACAACACAGGAGAAATAAGCTGGGGCACGATCTGGGATGCAAGCAAAGCCGTTCTCAGGGGCCATTTAGTAGAACAGGCTACTCAACAGGGAAGAGCTAGGAGGCTATTAATGGAACAATTAGAGTGGGAAGTCCTTAAGCTTGAGGAGGAGCACAAGAAGAAGCCTTCTCGGCGAGCACTAAAATCTGAGAATGGCGAAAAAGTCCCTAGAAACGCACTACATGGGGAAGCCGGCTTATGGGATGTTACGCACCAAACAATTCTTCTACACAAAAGGAAACAAAGCTAATAAATTACTGGCAGCCAAATTAAGTAAACAAATGAAACAGAATAGGATAGATTGCCTGTGAGATAAATCGGGCAAACACACTCATTTGGAAGAGGGCATATGTCGCATTATAGAGGACTTCTTTAGGGAACATACGAGTTCACATAAGGGAGACTTGCGAGCGGTAAATGAGTTTATAGCCAAGGCAAATCTTCCACAACTGCCACAAGCCTCATTAGAAGTCCTAGAAGTCCCAATATCGGCGGAAAAAGTCAAATCCGCCATTAAAACTCTCCCAATTGGCAAAGCCCCGGATCCAGACGGGTTCACAAACAAATTTTACAAAACATTTGCAAAAGAACTCACACCGCACCTCACAAAATTGTTTAACACTATATGGGAAACTGGATCTGTCACCCAATCCATGGCAGAATCAAACACAACTCTAATTCTGAAACCTGGAAAAGATCCGACTGATTGTGCCTCCTATCGGCCTATAGCTCTCCTTAACACCGACGCTAAATTGCTTGGCAAAATCATAGCTCAACGACTGGGGGAAACATTACCCGCCCTAATAGATATGGATCAAACAGGGTTTATCCAGGGACGATCGGCCCATGATAATATTCGGAGGGCAATAGATTTAATAACCCTAGCTCCCACGATACCAGGCCCCCTTTCCCTGCTTTCGTTAGACGCCCACCGGGCCTTCGACAGCATGTCGTGGGACTACTTATGTCAGGTCCTGAGGGGTTTTGGCTATAGCTCACATTTCTCCAAATTGACCCTGGCTAATTTTCAAATCCCCTCCATTCAAATACGAGTAAATGGCCACTGGACGTCACAGATTCGGCTTCGGAAAGGAACCAGGCAGGGATGTCCTTTATCACCTCTGGTGTTCGCGTTAGTCATGGAATCTTTAGCTAGCACATCCGCCTCCAGAATGAAATCCAAGGGTTTGAGGTAGGAGACCAAAGCCATAAAGAAGCATTATATGCAGGCGATGTGCTTTGCTTTCTGAGGGAAGCCCAGACCTCGGTTCCTCCGCTCATGAGATTACTGGGGAGGTTTGAACAAGTAGCAGGCTTCAAAATAAATATGGCCAAGTCAAAAGGCCTGAACCTCTCAGAAACACCAGAGGTGCTAAATGGCCTACAGAACACCTTCTCCCTTGAGTGGGTAAACTCCAAGATAACATCCCTTCGGGTACATTTAACCCCAACATACGCAGGACGAGCGAGAGCTAACATTCCCCCCCAGATAAAAGACGCGAAGGACTCAATGCTAAAATGGGACCTTCAGGAGATATCTTGGCTGGGGCAGGTAACAGCCATCACAATGACGTTACTACCTCGACTACTTTACACCTTTCAGGCGCTCCCAGCCCATATCCTCGAACGAGATTCGCACAATTTGCAGAAAGCCATAGGCAAATTTATCTGGCAACGTAAGACACCCAGGCTGCAGCGTAAGATCCTCACCAGAAGTAGGCCACTGGGAGGTTTGGGTCTCCCCTCAATCCTAAGATATTACCGAGCAACGCAAATCGCTCCCATCCTGGGCTGGGCAACACAAGAGGATCCCCCGAAATGGAGAGACATTGAACAAATGTTCGCAGGGGCTCCCCTCTCTCACCTCCCCTTCCTACCATGGGAAGTTAGGAGTTCTCAGAGACCCCTTCTCCCAACTACGAGCGCCACACTCCGGTGCTGGGACAGACAGACAACACTGAGAGGCCTCACCCCGGGGGTGGGCCCACTAACCCCGATCACACAGAACCCACTATTCACCTCCGGGCTTCAGCCTAATGCATACCTCAACTGGTCATTAACTTTTATTCAGTGTAAAGAAAAATTAAATCTCCTGGAAACTGAGAGATTTAAATACATTCAACTTAGACATTGGGTCACTAACCGGATGGTGAAAAAGGCGGCCACTAGACATCCCACGGGCTTAGAACTAACGGTTGCAGAGGGGCAACGTCTGCATAAAGTATCAGCCTGCTACCGCTTGTTAGAAAACGCCCCGGAGGAGGAAAAACTGTCATACATGCTAACATGGGAGAAGGAACTAGAGAGGGAGGTAGACCCTGAGTCATGGCGGAGAATCTGGGACAGAGCACATAGGTCTTCTAGATGTACATCCATCAGGGAATGCGCCCTTAAAATATGTTACAGATGGTACTTGACACCACAGAGGTTGCACGCGATGAACTCAGATTACACCGTTGTGTGCTGGCATGGCTGTGGGGCTAAGGGGGATCTGGGACACTTATGGTGGTTTTGCCCGATCATTCAATCCTTCTGGTTGGAGATCAGATCCAGAATCAAGGACATATGTGGTAAACTCCTTCCTTTGGATCCACTCATAATGGTGTTGGGCGACACTCCAGACGATGGATCCTACCCACAATCTGGTCCCAGAGCACGGCTAATCACACATCTACTAATGGCAGCCCGCCTCACACGCGCTCGTTTCTGGAAAGAGCGGGAGGGCCCTCACATCGCTCACTGGTGGGTTAAAGTCTGGGAAATTTTGGGAATGGAGAAATTAATAGATGCCTTGGAAAACCGAACAGACAAATTTCAGAATATCTGGGGTCCATTCCTAGATCATGTGGAAGAAAGGGAACACATGTTCTTCCAACCCAGACTGACCAGATTCCTTCTTCAGCCCTGAACTCTGAGAGGAAAAGGCAATAACATAGGGATTGTAAATAAAGAAAGGGGAAGCCAATAGAGCTGGAGGTTAATGCTTGGAACTAGAGATGAAATGAGGGAAAAATGTAATCTTAATTGCAACCAATCACACCCAACTATGACTGTGGTGGAAAACTCCCCTTTTTTATTTTATTTTATTTTTTTTTCTTCTCTTTCCCCCCTCTCCTTTCCTTTTCTTTTCTGGCTTTCCTCTGGACAAGCACGCTATAGATCACAAAATAGTGAGAGCGGATCTTAAAGATACCTACGAAATACAGTTGTTCATAAGAACTCTAAAGCTAATTAAATGAAATGTTGACGCATTGACATAGATGAAGCGGAATGTAAGACACAGTGACAAATGTCGAGCTTTATGAATACTATGAGTTATAATAAGCGATTTTAGGGACAGGCGCCAGTGGGTGACTGATCGAGGCATTGTTTTTCACTGATTTACATTGTTACTGTCTTGTTTTTTTTGCTTGATGAATTCAATGTTTTGGCATATCAATAAAAAGATATTGACAAAAAAAAGGAATGGGGCAATGCTGGTACTCCTCAGTTAACTCACTAAACAGGGCTTCTATAATTGTAATACTATGCTTTTGTTGTGGCAATGCTAGTTCATCTTAGTGGGGCGGCTATACTTTTGATGGGACAGCATCAGCACTTCTCAGTTGAGCTGCTACACTCTTATTGGCAAGGCCCCAGCACTTCTCAGCAGATTTATATTTTTATATTTATTGGTTATTTATAATGCGCGTTATAATACCAAGAGGTTTCTAAGCGCGGACCAAGGGATCGAACCTGTGTTGCGCGGACCGAGGGATCGAACCTGTGTTGCTCCATGTCGTCTTGCTTCCAAGGCGAGCACGTTGCCCCTGAGCTATCCTCCCGAGGTGCCCACTCAATATATCACACTGTTTAAAGGTGTGAGACCCATCCTGAATGCTTGCCCAAAGTGCCTTGGCCAGAGTTTCACACTGAAGCAGTGAGCATGTGATCCGGGGTCTGCAGCCCACACACACGCATGGGATTCCCATACACCCACTTGCGAGATTTGCATCAAATAAGTGAGATTGTGCTCCAAGTTAGGAGGCACACGCACAGTCTTTGCTCTGAGGTTTGACACACTCACAGGATGGGATGGCATTTCGTTCTCCCATCCTAGTTGTGTTTCTCTGCCTTTTGAGGGCTACTACAACCTGGATGATTATAGAGGGGTGGAATAGGGGCAGTGTTGGCCTACTGGAATGCAACTGGAAGGCTTAAACCTCCTTCTTACTTGACTTTATATATGCAGTACATGCTAGCCAATGTTTCCACTGTTCAGCGCCTCTCCCACCCCCCTCGCACCAAGTTGGCGACTACTTGCAAATGCGGTCATATAACTGGGTACCCCCTAGGAAATTCATAAATCAGCTCCCCTGAGCGGCACCCTGCACCCTTAGCGACCCCCCCCCTATTTGTGAACAAGTTCACGCAGGGGCCTTTATTACATTACGCACAGGGATATATACGTATAATTATTGGACCGTTCCTCACTTACTTTGTGCTACTTATTACAAGTTCATTAACTGGATCTAAGTGGATGTAATCATCATTGTGTCTACTGTCTTGACACGTTAAAACTAATCAAGAATACTTTAATAGAAAAGTGTGAAAAAACATAAAAGACAGCTAAAACAAAAAAAATTCAAAAACATAAAAAAATAATAAGCCAATCAAAATCTCAAAGATTCTGGACTCGGCCTTGACTACGTGCACCTCCCAAAAGCACCAACCAGGGCCCTATGGTTGTTTTAGAAACATAGAGACTTACTAAGAGAGCATTGCACAACTGGAGAGAGAGAAAAAAAAGACTTTCCATGATTTACATTAGTTATTTGACTCAAAGTGTGGAGCAGGAATCAACACCAGACACGTCACAGGACAGGGACAAGCCTTTTCATGGATCGTATCCTAGGTCATAAAGTAAAACATCGGCCAATAAGGAGAAAGAGTGCAGTGACAGAGAGTAGAAAGCCAATTCACTGAGAGCCAGGCATGCAGACATCCAGCAAGAGACTCCCAAGATGCCACTTAATGCCGAACTGTGGTGGCCCCTTGCAGAGGCCAGTCTCAAACATTAACTTTGCCAAGAGTGAAGGAGAGGGAGGGAATACCCACAAGGGGAGGCGTTGGATTTAACGTGCCACGGTCTCTCAGGATCAGACAAACCTAGAGAAGCAAGGGCCAGCGAACTTGAGCCCTTATTGCTCAGTTTAGTGAGAGTGTGAGAGGAGCAGAAGCAGGAGGAGGGGGGGGGAGGAGCTAGAGAAGAAAAAGAAGGGCGGGACCCATTATGGTTAGTCCAGGAGGGTCACCTGCATGAAAGTCCAGAGAGCAGAAGGTGGATAGTTCCAGGAAACCGCAGGGAGAATCAAACCAGGTGGAGGGCCCAAGGCTAGTGCAGAGGGCATGTTGTAGGCCTAGAGCTACTAGGGGCCAGACGGATGCCTGAAAGGCAGATGAAACGACCTATGGGCACAATATCCATTTAAGTTGCTGAAGACAGTCAGGGTCCCTACATCACCCACAACTGACAGAGCAAGTGGGAAATGATATCCTCAGGACCAGAGATGATGATAGAGACAGACAAAGGTTGTGGTTCATATCAGGGTGACAGTGATTAAGCCATCACAACGAAATCCATGAACCTCTTGTTGCCACTGTCATATAGCCGATTGGGCTCCATGAAGAGAACAATTTTATTTAAGACTAAAGTTCTATCCTGGTTGAAACTCAAAACATAAGGTGTCAGAATGTATCCCCTCAACAGTTACAACATCATGACGGTTTCTATATAAAACTCCCCCATTTTGGAGTGCTTTCCCATCATGCACAGTCTCAAGGGTAGTCTCCCTGGACTACCTCCTACTTGCCTCTGGTTGGTGGTAGGATACGCACAGTTTGCCTATTAGTTCCTGTGTTTGACACTGTGTCTCTGTCGCAAGCTGAAGGTAGCAGTAGAACTTCCCTTCAAGTGTAAAAACAGAGCCAACTAGATTTGCCTTCCCTATTTTACAAGTTCATGAGGGCTCTGTCACTTCCCTTTCCTTGTTTCCAGGCAACCTTTTAATCCCTGCTCTGGTTCTGCTCCCCCTCAACACCAATCCACATGTTCGCGATCCGTCCAACTGTTGGCTTGGCCACTTATGATCAGGGTCACAACCCTTCCGCCTACCTCTGGCCAAGCATGCACTCTCATACTTTTCTGATATTTCTAGCTATGGCCATGCTAGCCTCCTCTACCTCATCTTGGTGTTTTCCATCTACTGACTCCTGATGTCTCAAGCTAACCTCAACGAGAGGTTTCCAACCAACCTGCTCCAGATCTCTCCAACCAACCTCATCCTGATGTCGCAAACCACCATCCTCCTGATACCTCCACTCTAGCACATCCAGAACATTCTCTCAGACCAGTCCTCAATCTCCTCCTCTCACCACTCTTCTGCCACCTTCTTTTTTGCTCTCCAAACTGCTCCTAAATTCTGCAGCCGGATCCTACAACAAGCACCCACACTGCCAGTCTTTGACTTTGAGACAGTAGAGTCCTATTCTCCTCCCCCGGGATTGGGTTTTTTCTGAGGGTTTTCACCTGGAGATGTGAATGAGCGAGGAGCTGTGACAGTCTGCACTTAATTCATTTGCCCACATTTGTTTTGGAACGTTGGGGCCACGCCAAGCCTTTAAAGGGAGATGCAGCTGCTCCACTCAGCCAGGTGTGTTTTCTTTGTCTGCTATCATGTTTGTGGCCTGTGCTCGCCCTCTGCAGGAGAGTCAACTGATGATGAGAAAGGAAAAGCATTTTTAAATGTGGTACCACTTCCCTACATGAGTTCTCTGGGATCATGCTGCAGGGCAAAAAATACAGCATTTATTTCCAGGGCAAATGCACCATGCAATTATTATACGTAAATGTGGTGTGCCTCTGATGTTTGATTGGACTCACTGAGTAAGTGCCATAAGAGGATGTGGTGTGCCTCTGATGTTTGATTGGACTCACTAAGTAAGTACCATAAGAGGATGTGGTGTGCCTCTGATGTTTGATTGGACTCACTGAGTAAGTACCAAACAGAGGATGTGGTGTACCTATGGTGTTTGAGTGGACTCACTGAGTAAGTACCATAAGAGGATGTGGTGTACCTCTGATGTTTGAGTGGACTCACTGAGTAAGTACCATAGGAGGATGTGGTGTGCCTCTGGTGTTTGAGTGGACTCACTGAGAAAGTACCATAAGAGGATGTGGTGTGCCTCTGAGACTGATTGGACTCACTGAGTAAGTACCATAAGAGAGTATGATGTGCCTCTGATGTTTGATTGGACTCACTGAGTAAGTACCATAAGAGGATGTGGTGTACCTCTGATGTTTGAGTGGACTCACTGAGTAAGTACCATAAGAGGATGTGGTGTACCCCTGATGTTTGAGTGGACTCACTGAGAAAATACCATAAGAGGATGTGGTGTGCCTCTGAGGCTGATTGGACTCACTGAGTAAGTACCATAAGAGAGTATGATGTGCCTCTGATGTTTGATTGGACTCACTGAGTAAGTACCATAAGAGGATGTGGTGTACCTCTGATGTTTGAGTGGACTCACTGAGTAAGTACCATAAGAGCATGTGGTGTACCTCTGATGTTTGAGCGGACTCACTAAGTATCATAAGAGGATGTGGTGTGCCTATGGTGTTTGAGTGGACTCACTGAGTAAGTGCCATAAGAGGATGTGGTGTACCGATGATGTTTGATTGGACTCACTGAATAAGTACCATAAGAGGATGTGGTGTGCCTCTGGTGTTTGAGTGGACTCACTGAGTAAGTACCATAAGAGGATGTGGTGTACCTCTGATGTTTGAGTGGACTCACTGAGTAAGTACCATAAGAGCATGTGGTGTACCTCTGATGTTTGAGCGGACTCACTAAGTATCATAAGAGGATGTGGTGTGCCTATGGTGTTTGAGTGGACTCACTGAGTAAGTGCCATAAGAGGATGTGGTGTACCGATGATGTTTGATTGGACTCACTGAATAAGTACCATAAGAGGATGTGGTGTGCCTCTGGTGTTTGAGTGGACTCACTGAGTAAGTACCATAAGAGGATGTGGTGTACCTCTGATGTTTGAGCGGACTCACTAAGTATCATAAGAGGATGTGGTGTGCCTCTGGTGTTTGAGTGGACTCACTGAGTAAGTACCATAAGAGGATGTGGTGTGCCTCTGGTGTTTGATTGGACTCACTGAGTAAGTACCATAATAGGATGTGGTGTGCCTCTGATGCTTATTTGACTCACTGAGTAAGCACCATAAGAGAGTATGATGTGCCTCTGATGTCTAATTAGACTTGCGGAGCAAGAGCCATAACGAAATGTGTTGGGCCTCTGATGTCTCTACATTTTCTTCCTCGATTGCAGAGTTCCGTTCCCTTGAAACGACAGTGTTAACAAATTCCTCTACTCCAGGAACACATAAAGTACTTTGGGAACAGGTGAGCAGTGCATTTCTGAATCCACATTGTTTCTGCTCCCCAGTTGTAGATGTTGTTTCCCTTGAAGGGATATTGTCTGTAAGTGGCCGGATTCCGCCCCTGGCTCGTTATCCACTTGCTCGGTGAGGCACCCAGCTTCCTTAGCCACCCCAATAACTGGCACCAGAGTTAGGCAAGGGAATTCACCCCATTTATCCCCCTCTTCGTTCTGAAACCCATGACTTGGGGTTTGGTGCCCTTGATCCTAGAGAGCCAAGTTCTACTAACCCCATTTGGCAGGTTTCCATTTGCAAGATAAACATTGTATTAACGTTGGACATTATTAACAGGCTGGATGACACAGGGAGCTCTATGACGTCCTAATGTCCTTCACGGTAGTCTCAGTTGTTTGGATCCAAGTAAATATCAATGCTTTCAGCTGGTCAGTCAGATATCTGCGATGGCCAAAATGTTGAGAATAATAGGACTTAGTACCCACTAATCGAAGGAAAGAGCACAATTCCTTCTTCATCTTGGGAGTTAGAATGTTCTGCCTTCCACTCTCAACTCTTTTGGTTGAACCATCTCTTTTCTGACTTAGAAACCTAGGTACTTGACTTAGGGCAGATCAAGGTGATGTTTGTCTGGATTAGGGTCCAGCCCTGCCTTTCTTAGGCTTTGGGCCACCAGATACAGGTGTCACATGTGGTTAACCCAGTTTGCATTGTAAACCACAATGTGATCAAAGAAGGCTCCCACAAATGCTTGGTGATGCTGTAGTATGGTATCCATTTCACATTTTAAGGTAGCAGGGCCTTCATGCAGCCTGGAGGCTAGAACAGTGAACTTGTAGAGGCCCATGAATGTTTTAAATGCTATTTTTTGGTTCCATGTGATAATGTAACCTGGAAGAAGTCGCCTGGTAGGTGACCTTTTTTTCTGGACCTCTAAAATACTTTCCCCAAATATTCTAGGAGAGGTATAATCTTTCATTATAAGCTCCCATAATAGAATATGTGTGCAAAGTGTTTGATTTTGATGAGGGTGAATTCTTTGGAAAATGTTACCCGCTAGCTCCCATTTCGAATGGATTGTGTCCTCCCACGTATTCCTTATCTTTGATATTCCCATATCCAGATTACTGCTTCAGTATTATTTTTTTCAGTAGAGGGTGCTGCGCGTCGATGTCTGTTGAGTCGATATCCCTCGGAGGCTTCCGTCTCGGCAATGACATCAGCACAAGTATAAGTAGTCGCGCGCAGCATCCGTTGCTCAGTTCCGTTTTTCCGCGCTTCATGAGCTTCGGGAGCGTAACTCTTGGTTCTGTGAAAAAAACGAAGAACTTTGAGTTTTTTCGTGAAAAAATCCTTCAATCCTTCGATCGACATGGCCTCTTCATCGGCTCCATCTACGCCCCGATCTGGCTTTAAGAAATACAGAGATTGTGGGGCAAAGATGTCCTTGACCGACCCACACAGGGCCTGTCTGTGGTGCCTTGGGGCAGAGCATCCATGTTCAGAGTGTTTGTCGATGAGAGCGCAGAGTGAAGTTGGAGAGAGGTAAGACTCAAAAATTCATTACCCCAACTAAACGCACCTCAGATGAGCCGAGACCATCGTCTCCTCGATGTAGAAAACACTCCCATTCACGATCTTGGAGCGGATCGCACCATTGATCCGCTTCTAGGCATAGTAAGAAAAGGCATCATAGAATGCCTTCCACCTCTTCCTCCAGTTCAGCGGAGAGAGTTACATGTCCCACCAAGCACAGCTGCCCAGGTTAGTGGGAGGATTTCCGTAAACAAGTGCTAAAGGTGTTTGAGAACGCCGCCTTGCCCCCCTCAGAGACACCTAGAGGCGATACACCAGAAGATAAACCTGGTAGGCATAAAAGCTGTGAGTCGTCCACCTCTGCAAAACAAACTCTTTGAGAGCGTGAAAAACCCTTGAGTTGAGAAAAAGCCTCTGTGACGTACAAGACGTCATCACTATCAACTCAGATGTCGAAGCCAAAGACTGCGACATCGATGCCCTCGGCGACTCCGTCGAAGAAGAGGTCATCGACGCCTCGAACGTCGACCCCGTTGACGCCAGTCAGTTCAATACCCTTGACGACTTCATCAAAGATGTTGATGTCAAAGTCGATTCTATCGACGACCTCAAAGCCAATCACAATTCCATCAAGGCCAATGACGTCCACATCAACGATTAGTAGTATTTCTCCACCTGTAGTGACTGCTATTGCCCCTTCTTCATTGGAGAAGAGCTACATACCTCTGTCCCGTTGAGATTACTTTAAAAACGTATCCTCAATTTACGAGGAGGGAGAGGATTCTGATGCAGAAAGACCCTTTGGCCTGGAGTGTGGGAGGCCTCCCATACCTGAGGAACTGGTCTCAGAAGAGGCTAGATTGAAAGACCTGCAGGACTCCTTACAGGAAGCAAGCAGGATTGATACATCCCCAGAGGTTGACTTTAGTAAGCCTGAACCAGGGGATCATGCAGACAGTAATTACAGGACATTTATGAATAGGATGATGGAATATATGAGGATGGTCTAAGCCCACACCTGTATACGAGCACGATGACCTTACCGACATACTTGATAAAGGACCACAAGAAGATCCTATCGTCACTTTTCACAAGGCCTTACAAAAGAAGGTGTCTACAAATTGGGAAATGCCGGAGGTGATCCCAGCAGTCAGCAAAAGACTGTAAGCAAAATATAGGGCATCAGCTGTAAATCCCCTATACTTGTCAAAACACCCGACCTCAGAAAGCCTAGTTGTTCAAGCTGAATCTTCTTCAGGTAAACAGACTGCATACCCTACAATCCTGCAGGATTGTGATGATAAAATGTTTGATGCCATGGCCAAGAAAGTTTTCTCGGCATGCAGCATGGCCTTAAAGTCTGCTAATGCCACATGCACACTGGCAAGATTTAGCCACACCCTTAGGGAGTGTGCTTCAATGGTGGCTGACCATCTCCCTGAAGGGGAGGAGAGAGATGGTTTTTTGAACATTATCAAGGATGGAAAGGACGCTATGTGTGAGTCCCTCCAGACTGGTCTCGACTCTGTGGACAGCATCAGCAGAGCCATGGTGGCTAGTACGACAATCCGCAGATTTGCGTGGTTGTGGAAGTCTGGATTTGCTCCTGACGTACGGTCCAGACTTCTGAATATGCCCTTTCACAGCACTCATCTATTTGGCAAGAAAGCTGATGACAGTTTGGAGAAGTTGCAAACTTCCAAGGCAGAGGCCAAATCCCTTGGAGCTATGATAAGACAAACTTCGGACCGCCCCACAGGTGCGCCCTGGAGGGGTAGATCCTTTCGCTATTATTCCGCATTTGGAAAAGGCAGAGGACAGCCAGCTCAAAGAGGCCAGAGACGTTTCCCCCGTGGTGGACGGGGTAAAAGTACTAAGACCGCAACAGGAGGTGCTTCTTTACCCTCAGCATCTGCGTTAGCCACCCCAAAACCTCTCTGAGGTCTTACATCACAAAACATCAGTAGAAGGCAGGTTAACTCAACATCTGACAGAATGGCAGGCTATTACTTCAGATGCTTGGGCATCGGAAACAGTTGCCCAGGATTACTACCTGCCTTTCCTATGCACGTCTCATAGTTATCCACCGGGAAAAACTCTTTGATGTTTCCAGACCCGCTCCTTAAGCAGGAGATTCTGGACCTGCAAGAGAAAGGCGCTATAGAACCAGTACCGGCAGCGGAGAGGAACAAGGGTTATTTTCTAATTCTGAAAAAGGACAGAGGAATGAGACCCATCTTGGACTTGTGAGAATTGAACAAGTTCCTCAGGAAAGGCATGTTCAAGATGGTTGCACTTTCCTAAAACATTCAGGCCCTCAAACTTCAGGATTTGTTGGTATCTCTGGACCTTCAGGATGCTTACTTTCATGTGCCAATACATCTCAAACACAGAAAGTACCTGAGGTTCACCATTGGCAACTCTCACTATCAGTTTCGGGTTCAGCCATTGGGGCTAACCTCTGCCCCGAGGGTTTTCACCAAGCTAATGTCGGTTGTGGCAGCGCGTCTCAGGAGAGGCGGGATTCACGTCTACCCCTACGTAGATGATTGGTTGATCAGGGCGGGTTCCCCGGAACAAGCTTATGATCATCTAAACTATGTTTGCCGCTCCCTCTTCAAGCCGGGCTTCTCCCTCAACTTCAAGATGTCCCACAGGATACCATCACAAAAACTCCAGTTTATCGGAGCAGTCCTCGACACATCCCTGGGAAAAGCCTCGCCAACAGAGGAGAGGGCTCAAAACATTCTTCAGATGGTGATGAAATTCCAAAATGCCCAATATCTTCCAGCCGTGATGGCATCCTGCTACTTTTTAGTGCCTCAGGCCTGTCTGAGAATGAGATCTCTCCAGTGGGACAAGTTCTGAAGCTTGTGTAGGGACAGGAATGTTGACCCGTTTTCATGTAATACACCAATGGTGTTATCTTTCCTTTTGCACTTAGCAAATCTAGGGCTCCAGGTCAGCACAATTAAGGGTTACTTAGCAGCGCTGTCCAACTTCAAGCGCAAAGCTGAGGAACCCTCATACTTTAAAATGCCCTTGGTAATGCAATTTGTGAAGGGGTAGACCAATGTTTACCCCCCAACTCCTTTTCAAGTTCCTCTGTGGGACCTAAATTTAGTCTTAAAATTTCAAATGGGTTGAGATTTCTTACCCTCAAAATGGTCCCTTTGGTGGCAATAACTTCTGCCCGGAGGGTGAGTGAATTACAGGCCTTATCCTGCAAACCTCCTCAGACTGTCTTTCGTAAAGATAAAGTTGTTCTGCAAGTGAAGCCTAATTTCCTCCCAAAGGTTGTTTCTGAATTTCATATCACCCAAAAAATAACCTTGCCTTCCTTTTACCCTCTACTCATCCTGGGAAAGAGGAAGAAAGGCTGCACAGACTTTACCCAAAGTGTGCTTTGATTTTCTATATTAGCAGACTAACAAAACTAAGACCAATTGTTTGTGGGATACACAGGTCATAAGCGGGCCTAGCCATCACCAAGCAAACCATTTCTAGATGGATTATTCTAACTATTGTAGAATGTTGCAAATTGGCAGGTAAAGACCCTCCGGAGCACCTGAGGGCTCATTCAACCAGGGGTATTGCAGCTTCGTCAGCTCTTCAAAGGGGAGTTCCAGTAAAAGACATTTGCCCAGCTGCCACATGGTCATCTGCACACACCTTTACAAGGTTATATAGCTTGGATTCCTCCACTAGTGTATACTGGAGGGAAAGCCCAAACTAGATTCAGGACTGAGGGCTGGAAACAAATGCGTACAACAAGAGGGAATTGTCCTGACTGGGGAAGTCTAAGCTGACTACAATATATTTTTTGCAGTATAAGTTTAAAGACAGTATCCTATCTTTGGGTGTCGCAATTTGTACAGTTACCAAAGATAGCAGTACATGAAAACCAACAATAATCATCCACATGTACTAGGTCATTAGTTTATACAAGACAAGCTTTTATTAAGTGGCTTGTCCTTGTTTCTTTAAACAATTTATGAAAAACTTGTAAATATCATACAAAACAGGGGGGTTTGCACATATTTCACCCCTAATAGACAATAAAGTGTAAAGCATTAAAGATGCAAGGCATGAAACAGAAAGTAAAGTCAGTTCATACAAGCATGTGCTGTATATTGACATTAATCCAAAATATAACAGTAGTATGAAGGCATCATGTTACCTACTAATACATTCTGATTTTATATTGTTCTGATAATAACATAACCAGGCTAAAGGGTGACCAAAAATGGTATTTGATCGACGTCTCTGAAATAGATCTTAACTAAGATTCAAGGGGATCCCTGCCCACCAGGATGGTGGCGGGGTCCCAGGACGTTTCGGCTTTGATGGATCACAGCCTTCTTCATGGAGCCACGGAGTGGAGTTCCCTGAAAGACATTTTAAGGGAGCTCGAGTTACTAAAGTGGATTGTAGGATGCACCATAGTTGGAGAGCATGTACATACATATGTTACTGTCACAGGGATACAAGACCCTTTACTGAAAACTACAGAACAAGTGTCTAGTTAAATTGTGAAGGGGAACAGGGGGTGGCCCTACACCGGCCTGAGTGCTGGATAAATGTCTGACATAAATGGAAGCAAAGATAAAATACAATAAAATCCTCCTCTATACGTGACATGGGCTTGTGCCACAGTTTACTAGATGGAGGAGAAACACAGCATTTGATTGCTATGGTACAGCCTACGAAAGTACAAATGTTGTTAAACTCAACTGACCTACTCCATTGGACCAAATGATATAAACATGGAGTAAGGAAGTTCGAAATACCTTTAGGTATTGCTGCAAACCCACCCCAATATGGTGGTTTGTTACTGCTATACGCCGAGTGGCTGTAAAAGTGGCGTGCTGGGGAGGTCCCGAATGTTGGATTCAAAAGGATCTGCCCACGTCTGCCTAAACAGTGGAACAGAGATACAGAGAAGTCGGAAAAATGACATAAACAATCCCTGGTTTCTGGCAGGAAAAAGCCTAAGGAACCAGATGAAACTGGACCTTTAAATAACTCAGGAGTCAGATAGTATCTGGCTCCCCGTGTGTCCATTTACCTTTTGTTCGGATGTGTAGGACGATCCGGCGCTCCGTCTGATCTCTGGTCAGAGACTTGAGCTGTGTTTCATTACGCTGTACTGAGCATGCGTCAAAAATGCAGGTGCTGCTTTTACACGCATGCTCAGCAGCCCTGCCTCGGGCTGACGTCACCAGATAACGACGTCCCCGAGTGTGGGGAGGAAAGCTGCTGGCGCAGCCCGTACGGGCCGACAGGCTTCCCCCGAAAGGGGCGCATGCTCGGAGAAGCAATGCCCAACCTGCGCATGCGCTCCGGGAGGCCCGCGTCCTAGTTGCTAAGCAACAGCTTAGTTATGCCGAATGAGAGATATCACGGGACTCGGCGGCTGGGTGTGGAATATAGGATACCGTGCCCAATGTCAGTAAACTGTATGGGGAGGACTGATGTGTATGTGCCCCGGTAGTCAGATAGAGAGATCATTGAACGTGGCTCTGTGGTTGTACTTCATTCAGGCCTTGTGTGATGGCCTGAAGTTTATACATCCACCAGGATTCTTTGAAGTTCAAAGAGTTGCTGAGGTTACTGGTGTTATGTATTTTATCTGCCACCCACCATACAAAACTGTCCGGATTGTGATGGTATTCAAGAAAGTGTGGTACCAATGGTGCCGTAGTAGTTTTGCACCTAATGCGGGATCGATGCTCCCCAATTCTCTTATGTACTGGTCTCGATGTCTGACCCACATATCTCAGTCCACAGGGACATTCAATTATGTAAATTACATTGCTGGATTTACAATTGGAAAAATGTCTTAGTTTCCATTCCTTGGTGCCTATGTTGAAAGAGGTTATCTTTTTGGTCTGTTTACAAGCAGAACAGTTCCCACACGGATAGTGGCCATTGATTTCCCTCAGGTTCCACAAGGAGGATCTAGAGCTGTTTTTACTCATCCTTGCAAGGGTGAGCATATCTTTGAGATTCTTAGATCTCTTTAAAGCCATTCTGGGTATCGGTTCTTCCGGCAAACTAAGTTGAATCAGAGGCCAAAATTTTTTTATAAGGCTTTTGAGTTTGGTAGTGTTGGGACCAAATGTGGTGACGCAGGCCATAATGTTATCGTCCTGGGCGCTGTGAATTTTGGGTACAAGTAAAGCTTCACGGGGCGTAAATCTGGCTCTCTTCATGGTGTCTCTGAGCAATTTTCTGGGGTAACCCCTGGCTTTCAAATTTGTTTCCAGGGCAAAAGCATTAGTTTTGAATTCTGCAAGCTCTGTGCAGTTCCTGCGCACCCGTAAAAACTGTCCATAAGGAAGGTTATTTCTTAAATTCCGTGGCTGATTGCTTTTATAATGAAGTATTGTATTTCGGTCGGTTTCTTTTTTGAACATGGTACATTCCAATCGATTGTCTTTAGGTCTGATGGTTAAATCCAGAAAATGTATGCTCGAGTTGCTGCTGTTGATGGTAAATTTTATTTCTTCAGTACAATTATTGATCCAGGTAAAGAAATTGGTCAAGGTGTCCTCCTCTCCTTTCCAAATGAAAATGATGTCATCAATGTATCTGTGCCAGAGTACTATGTTGTCAAGAAATGGATTCCGTATATTTAGTACGTTGCTGTATTCATATTCTGCCATGAAAATGATGGCCATGCTGGGGGCAAATGCTGCTCCCATGGCTGTACCTCGGATTTGTAGGTAGAATGTGTCCTCAAATTTGAAAAAATTGTTGGTAAGTGCCAGTTCCAATAACTCAGCTAGAAAGTTAGTAGGGACTCTAGTTTGCGCCATGTGGTGCGTTAGGTGATGTCTAATACATTCAATTGCTGCATCTTGTGGAATGCTGGTGTATAGGTTATTAATGTCCATAGTCACTAGCATGTCTTCAGAAGGGTTAAAAGGTTGGTGTTCAAACTTATTAATAGTTGACATGGTATCTCGTAGATAGGTGGGTGTTTTTTGACTGAGGGGCTTCAAGAAGAAGTCAATGAATTTACCAATAGGTTCCAATATAGAACCACAGCCTGACACTATGGGTCGGCCTGGTGGCATCGTCTGGTTTTTGTGCAGTTTGGGAAGGGCGTAAAATGCAGGGGTCCGCTCTTCCGAATTGTTCAAGAAAATTTCTTCTTTTTCGGAGATCCAATGATTGGACAGGGCAAATTCTGTAATCTCTTTGATTTTGACTTTTATTTCTGTAGTTGGATCTTTGCGTAGTTTTTTGTAACTATCCTCTTCATTTAGGAGCAATAGCACCATTTACATGTATTGATCTCTGCTTTGCACTACTACTCCCCCTCCCTTATCTGCTGCTTTGATGACAATCGAATTGTTGTTTGCCAGTTGTTTTAATGCCTTCTGTTCTCCTTGATTAAGGTTATGCCTTTTATGAGAAGAGGCATGCTGTGCTTTAAGCATTTCTTGTTTTATGCATTTCTCAAAGGTAAGGACACATGCTGGCATCTCATTGTCATTGGGAATGTTTTGTATGATATTTACAAGTTTTTCATAAATTGTTTAAAGAAACAAGGACAAGCCACTTAATAAAAGCTTGTCTTGTATAAACTAATGACCTAGTACATGTGGATGATTATTGTTGGTTTTCATGTACTGCTATCTTTGGTAACTGTACAAATTGCGACACCCAAAGATAGGATACTGTCTTTAAACTTATACTGCAAAAAATATATTGTAGTCAGCTTAGACTTCCCCAGTCAGGACAATCCCCTCTTGTTGTACGCATTTGGATTCCTCCACTAGCCAAGAAACTAAATTCAGGAAGGCAGTATTGCATTCTATGCATACTTAAAGAATAACATGTTTACTCCCTCCTCCTATATACATTACTGCTTTGGGAGTCTATCAAAGATAAGGAATACATGGGAGGACACAATCTATTCAAAGAACAAGTCACTTACCCATGGTAACGTTTGTTCAACTGGATGTTCCTCCCACGTATTCCTTATCGCCCCTCCCATCCTTCCCCGGAATAAAACTTCCCTTGTAATTGCAGTCTGCACTCTCTCAAGGGTAGTAACCGTCTCATCCTGGACAATGTCTAACAATGTCTAACAATGTCTTCAAAACGGAACTGAGCAACGGACGCTGCGCGCAACAATTTATACCCGTGATTACATCGTTGTCGAGACGGAAGCCTCTGAGGGACATCGACTCGACAGACATCGACGTGCAGCGCCCTCTACTGAAAAAAATTATTCTGAAGCAGCATGCTGCATATGGGAATATCAAAGATAAGGAATACGTGGGAGGAACATCCAGTCGAAAGAAGGTTACCATGTGTAAGTAACTTGTTCTTCCCAGGCGACGTTGTCACTCGACACCTTATTTTCTCTTGCTTTTCTTGTGTCTAGCTAAGATCTCCAGTCCACTGAGTACAAGTGGTATCAACCTTTAGAACAGTCCAGGTAGATACAAACAAAAAAAACCTGACTCAGCAGGGATGGATTTGCATAGTGTGGGCCAAGTAGACATTCCACCATGAGGACGAGTCCTAGTTTCCACAGGCCTTAGGGTTGATCTGCCAGAGAGGACCTAGGGAAGAATCACCCCCAAATCTGGCTGAATGCTATTGGAGTTGGGGCCAGAGTGATTGACAGGGATTATTGTGAGGCAGGGAAAGTACTTTCCTTTAACCATATTTAACATCATTTAAAATCATATTTGCTTAGTAACATTCTTTAAAACAAGTGTAGTACCTTATGGAACTGGGTCAGTGTGGCCAAACAAGTGGCCCATTTCCCAACAAACTGGCCCATAACAGAATCGTAGGGTGGCACTTCGGGCATTTCCCTATTGCACTATAGGCCACCCCGAGCCTGGCATCACTGAAGGAATTGAATTCCTTTTCTGCATATCCTCCTTTGATTGTTGAGTTCAGTTCCTCTAAAGGGACAGTGTTCACACATTCTTCTACTTAAGGAATACCTAAAGTGCTTCTCTTTGGGAGCCGGGAGACTTTTGCACTACTGATTCCATATTGTTTCAGGGTTCCAGGTGTATGAGCTGCCTCCCTTAAAGGGAGAGTGTCCTTAAATGACCTCCTGTGTTGATCCTCAGCCTTAGTGTGGGCATTAAGTGTGGGTGACCAAAAGATCCTCCCAATACTTCCCCATACTGCCCCTGGCCCATCGTCCACTATCTCAGGTCACACGCCACTAAATGTTCCCAGAGTTAGCCGCAAGACTTCGTCATAGCGCTCATAAAGGGAGGGCAGAAAATACTTTTGAGAAGTACCCAGATCAAGGATGGAAATATTTACCGGAGCTGGCCCAAATGGGGCCATCCAGCAAGAAAGTCTTTTAGGGCAAGATGAGGGACCACACACCTTGCCCATCTCAGAGACATCCAGACTCATGAGGACACAAGGGAGAGACCATTGCTGGAGGCCATCTCAACATCACAGATACAGCCAAGCCACAGGAACTGTGCAGCGACCAGGGCCCTAGAGGACCGGAGTCCATCAGAAGTGCAGGCTGTAACTATAACATCTTTAGACTGTGAGTGACTTTTTGGGCATTGGCCTTAGGCATCATCACGCATGACCCTTCCCTCCTAGAAAAAGCCCTTGACTTTTGGCCTTTATATCTTCGGTCCCCCTAGAGAAGGGTGTACAGTGGATTGCTTCACCCATCCTGATACGTTTGAGAATATAACAGCCCCATCTTTTTTGTTCAGAAATGCCCCTACGTCCCACAGGAGTTCACTCATCGCATCCCTGACACAGGAAAATGGGGGCATGTGATCAGAAGGCTACAACCCCAATCAGTCCTGATCACTGCAGGAGTGTTCCATATTGTCTGAACTCTCTGGCCCACTTGCTGCCTGCAGATGGAGTCCAGCACAAAGACTGTGGGGAGGCAGGTCTCTTTATTCTGTGTTGAACCTTTGTATTGAGGAGAGCGATATCTGTTTCAATATTTTCTTTTTTATGGAACCACCTTCTTTGCATTAATGAACTATGTGAGAAACGCGACTTCTGGCCTCGGGCTGCTTCATTCCTCCATCTTTGTGGCATACATTGTGGTAAATGTGAGGTAGCCCAACCTGGAGGTCAAGGTTTGACACTGCACTAGCCCACATTAGAGGTAGGGAATGTGTTTTCTATCCAGACCCATGGGCTAAACTAGAAACAGACTTCCAAGAAGCTGAGGCAGGCACAGTGGATTTTTTTTGTAATTGGTTATTTATAACATGCTTAATACCCAGAGGTTTCTAAGTGCGGACCCAGGGATCGAACCTGTGTTGGTCTGCGTCATCTTGCTTCCAAGGCGAGCGTGTTTCCTCTGAGCTATCCTCCCGAGACAGGATTGCCTGAGCCACCTAGGGATAAAACCTGGAAGATTATGACCTCTTGTGTTTACAGGAAACATGGCTAAGGGGGTTATTTTACCAACATGCCCAAGAATATTCGAAATCATCAATAAAGAGATGATGGGAGGCACGAGCAAACTTCAAAACAACTGGGCAGCCAAAAATAGATTGAAACTCCTGGAAATAAACTGCACAGAAGATGACTTCATGACAAACCCTCAAGAGTGAAAATAAAACTAGGAGAATATGACTGGATTCCCACTCTCGACGTTGCTTCTACCTATCATCTAACTGCAAACTACCAACAACCTTTACTAAAATGAATCTGCCTGCAGGCTATTTGGTAAAGTTTCCTAGCAAATTACATCAAGATCAGTTTCTCAGAACGCGACTAAACCTGCTGCCCACCAATCAGACCAAGGCAGCACGAGGGAAAACTGACCAGAATAAATGTTGATTTTGTAAGGACTCAGACGCGGTTGAAACAGTGAGACATCTGCTACTACTCTGTTCAGGCCTAACGGAGGAGAGAAAGACCTTTTTAGGTCAGCACCTGTTAAAGTTACAGTCATACAACAAAGAAGATTGGTGGATTATATTGAGGAGTGGAGAGAGAACAACTCTTGTGATAGCAGTGGCCTCCTTTTTCATTAAAATCTTTCCACGAGTAGATAAATAACGCTATGGAAACAAATCGATAGAGACTATGATCGTCGAATAAAAAGCTGATGAACTGAATGTGATAAATGAAATGGTATTAGTTTCTTTTGTAAAAATTGTAAATCAATTAAATATATATGTTTTAAAACCTTCTTAACCTGACCCTAAAAAGAAACCCTTGAGACACCCGTAGGCTATTTCACAGGCAGGGTGAAGATTGATGCCAAGGAGGAAGAAGTCTAGGTGTAAACTCTGCAATGACTTCACCTCACCCAAACAGGAACTGCATCAGCGGTCAACAGGCCGGGCAGGATGGCATGAGAAAGATGTTGCAAGCAACTAATCGATCATCCACTTGAAGCTGAGAAGCAACGGCATGAGGTTCTGGAGCAGTTGGACCATGTTCACGCGCCCAGCGCTAACCTGGCAATCACCTCCCATGGTTTGGCAATGCTGCCAGACTAGCGAAGACACTGGTCCCTTTTTTACACTCTTTGCATAGGTTGCAAGTCTACGGGATGAGCCCAGAAGAGATGGAGGCGAAACATTGCGCCTCTATGTTAACAGGAGACTCACAGGTGGTGTTCCAAGTGCAGAACCCTGATGGTACTACTGGGCATTAAGACATCAAAAGGGTGACCTAGAACATACGTGCCACAACACCCAGTTGTATAAGCAAACATGTTGTTGAATTTAAACTTTCATCTAATGAAACCCCTTACCAACAATCGCACAGAATCAAGGACATCGTAAATAAATGGTTGGGAAACAAAGCCTTGGAAGTTGTAAAAACCACCTTGATCTTGAGACAATGTGCCCCTTCCCATTTGTCTGCAGCAAGTGGCCGGTAGGGTAGGGTAGGGTAGGGTAGGGTCTGTCTCTGTCTCTGTCTCTGTCTCTCTCTCTCTCTCTCTCTCTCTCTCTCTCTCTCAAATAAGGGGAATTCACATCCCTTCTGCACAAGACCACAAGCAATCTCAGACATGTTTCGGCCTCTTGAGTGTCATCAGTGAGGGGTAGCTTGGGTCTCTGGGCCCAGCAGGCACGGGAGCCACAGCTGGGCATACCCGTCCCACTCAAGGTGACTTTAGAACAACCAAAGAGGTGGCGGCTGGAAGGTTAAGAATACGTTGTAACCCCTGGCATCACTCTGGGCAACCCTCCAGAATATCGATCTTTGCCTGCCAAGCCATTACCATATGTAAATCAGGGTTGGTCCCACCTCACAAGGGGCAGTCCAGCCTAAACTGCTTGGTCACATACCTTCTGCACTAGACCGCAAGCATCCCCAAACATGTTTCGGCCTCATGAAGCATTTCCATAAAGTGATGTCTGTACGGAATTTATTATTTACAAAAATTAATTTTTGTTCAAAGTGTGGCATTTTTAAATTGACTTTGCTGGGGGCAAAAGCTGCCCCCGAAGATGTGCCTTTTTACCAGCAGAAAACAGGTGTACCAAAATGTAATTTTATTTTTTTACATGAGGCTATTTGTAACAATGTCAAAACTAATTCTCTCAGGACCTGATGAGGAGTCATCCTCAGGTCTTCAGATATATTGGTGCACTGTGTTCCTTTGTCCAATGAGGCCAGAATGTTTTTTTAAGATCATAGGGAAAGATTTCAATAATGTTGATAACATCTCTGGCATGTTTGCAGATAGGTTCTAAAATGGACCCACAAGGGTAGAAAATGGATCTCCCTTATCTGCCGGCTTGAGAGTAAGGCCTGGGTTCTGCTGTAACATTCTCAATGAGGACCTTTCCTCAGGTTAGAGGTTACTTTGAACAAAGGAATGGTTTGGAAAATCACAGGCAAGGCTTTTTCATAGGTCAATACTTCGGGTGGCCTTTCCGGGTCATCAGGTATAAATGATGATTTGGGGTGGAGTCCTGTCGTGGAAGGCATGTGGTCACTGTCCAAATCAGAGAAAAAGGTGTTCAGCCTAATCTTGCGGAAAAACGGTGAGATCTCTATTACAGGCTGGGGAAAGGTAAGGGATTGGGTGGAGACAAATGATGACCCCTTGGATAAGAGAGATCCGTCTTCCGTGGTCGAAGTAAGTGATGAGAGGTTGAATATTGGTAAGTCTACATCTAGTGTGCTCTTCTTCTGCTGTGGAATATTCCGGGAGCCTCTTGCTTAGGCAATTGGCCTTATTTGAGTTGTCTGTGGCTGCGTTCTTGACGTCTCCCTAAAAAAGAAACTATCTCTCTCTCACCGGGACTTTGTTAAGGGGTCCTTCTGAATTGCTGCTCGGAGTACTTCTTTCAGAAAATGTGACCCAACGCTTTTTCTTTAGGCCATCTGGAAAATGTTGACCAGAAAGAAAGCATGGCGCTGTGGTATATTTTTTATTTATTTTATTTGGCATTTGTAAGGCACTTTATACAACAGAATTGTATTTCAAGAATTAAAATGAATAAACAAAGCGCCACAAGGCTAAATGGGAAGGGAACAAGGGAAATAATAACAGGTGCAAAACACAACAGTGATATATATACAATCGTGGTTGTACTAGGCCTTGTGGCATTCAGCCGTGTACCCGGGAGATAAGTAGGGTTACACTCTCTTCAGATTATCATATTTCTTATAAGACAGCCTGATTGGCTGGATGTTAAAGCCTTTGTGTGCCCGGGGGGCCCATGACTTAATGCCTATGTGTATGGGAGACACGGTGCATTTCCTTTGCATTCCCTGTGCATTCAGGAGCCTAGAGATTACTGAATGTCTGGAGGATTTGCACAAAGCTGGGCTGCTGAATTTTAGGACCCGGTTTGTCCATACTGGCTGAGCCCTTTGTCATTTGGCCCAGTTGCTTCTCTTGGCTGCTGGACGTCCTTCCTGCCCTATTCCTCATCCTCCTCCCAACTGGCTGGCTGTACTGGCTGTCCCTGGCTGGGAGCCTTCATGTGTTACTGAAGTGTTGCTGTCCTGTTCAATTCTCTTGGATCAAGCGCTTTGAGATGGTGAGCCTCTGTCGCTCAGAAGAGTGGTGGGTCACCTTTACTCTGCTTCAGCACTGTCGTGGGCCATTGTGGTGGCCCACCCATTGGCCACATTGTGGGACCAATCCTTGTTGGCTGGTTGACCCGTCATAACCCTCAAGCTGCAGACAGATTCTTCTTCTTTTCCTTCATCGGGGTCGTCACTGTTCTGAGGTGCATGTCCCTGTGTGCTGGATTCTTGTCCGCACTCTGTAAGAGAAGCCCTGTAGTTAGCGGGTTCTCCAGCCACCTCCAAACTGAAACTTCAGGGCCTGGCAGCGTAAGTACTATGCCCTGAGTTCTGGGGTCCTGATATATTCTTTGGATTCCCCTCCAGGGGTCTCCTTGGTCCTGTGATATTGGGGTTTTGCAGGTCCCCCTCTACAGTGTTTCGCCGTTGACTTCCTTTGACCAGAATCCTACTCTGCCTCCCTTCCTACTCTGGTGATCTGGGCCTGGAGCTGTTCAAGGGGGTCAGTGGATCTCCTGGGGTTCGCCGTTTCCTTTTCTGCACCTGTAGGGTACAACAGGTACTTTCCAACTGTATCCTACAACCAGAGCTCCACTTTCAGAATGTGTCCCATTGATTTCCCTTGCAACTTTTAACACCTCTAGAACCCCACTGAAGATTTTTGGGTTTTTTGTTTTATTGTTTTTTTTATTGATTACACAGTTTCTTACAAACTTTAAACAATTCCTTTTTGGCTTACTGCACAAAAACCCAGACTCGCTTATAGTGGAAAAGGTTGCTTTAATGTGACAGGCCAAAGCTTACAAATAACCGCTTAACTGGCTCCATGGCCTTACAGACTAACAAAATGTTTTAAACAACCAATTAATAATTCAACACTTTCATTTTCCCCAACAAATAAATAATTAAATAGTTCCACTTCCTCCCTAACTATCCCTTGGTCCCTACCGTCTTCTTACCACTTCTCAAGGCATCCCGCTTTCTCCCCAGGGCCATGCCGCTCCAGGTTCAATACCTGTTCCCCGGGGTAGCCCGTTTGTGCAAACAGCACCACCCCCATCCTTTCCCGTGCCATTCCCCCATTGTGCTTCTCTCCCCCCCCACATCTAAAGGGGCCATGCCCCGGCCACCAAACAACTTCAAAACCCATAAAAACTTCTTTCTACACCAATCTCCACCTTCCTACGACCTGCAGCCAGTCTGACCTTCCACATCAGCAACAGAAATTTTACATCACAACTTCCCCAACTAATGTCCCAACCTGTCACACAAAAACTACCCAAAAACAATAAGGACCTTAAACAGAGACTAAAAACCCGACAAAAATGAAAAGAGAGATCAACCCGACAGAAAACAAATTACAGCCACCCCCCCCCCTAGAAATTAAAACCAGATACTTGACATATAACCCAAAAATGGGGTGGGAGGGTGGGTCAAAACTCGCATCCAGACCATCGCCTCTCCAGAACCGTCCCTGACCCTATAAATACCCCCCAGGGGGCGCTCTATGTGCAGGCCATCTCGCTGGCCTGTGCAGCGCCAAAAATCAACCCGGGGGGAAACGCTTTGGCTTCCCCCCGTTGCCTCCCTTATGGCTTACTGCACAAAAACCCAAACTCGCTTATAGTGGAAAAAGTTGCTTTAATGTGACAGGCCAAAGCTTACAAATAACCGCTTACCTGGCTCCATGGCCTTACAGACTAATAAAATGTTTTAAACTACCAATTAATAATTCAACACTTTCATTTTCCCCAACAAATAAATAATTAAATAGTTCCACTTCCTCCCTAACTATCCCTTGGTCCCTACAGTCTCCTTACCACTTCTCAAGGCATCCCACTTTCTCCAAGGGGCCATGCCCCTCGAGGTTCTATACCTGTTCCCCCAGGGTAGCCTGTTTGTGCAAACAGCACCACCCCCATCCTTTCCCGTGCCATTCCCCCATTGTGCTTCCCTCCCCCACATCTCAAGGGGCCATGTCCCCGGCAACAGAAAAACCCTCCACGAGGTGTTCTTTCTGCCCCACCCCTACCATTCCTTTCTACTTTCAAATCCTTTCTATATCTCCCACCAGCAAGGTCAAATCCGACAGATAATAACTATTCCCGAAAACTGACAAGTGGACACCATACTCTCTGAATATCATGAAACCTTCATAAACTATTTCTTTGTGGTCCAAAACCTTTACTGCCGCCGAGGCACAAAATGTTTCCATCTCTCTGTTTATCCCCTTCCTTGCCCATTCTATCGCTCCCTCACTTCTCGCTCCCCTCCAAACTCTCTGTGGCAACAACTTAGTCCAGACTACACATGCTTGAGGCCACATTTCTCGTATCCATACCAAATCCCTTTCCATTTTTCTAAGAATAGCTACACCTGTATCTCTTACCAGGTCATTTTCCCCAGCATGAATGATCACCCCCTCTGGAGACCCATAGCGTTCCCTCAACCCTGCCAACATAGGCAGCAGCTGATCCCAGCGAAGCCACCCTAAACCGGACAATTTTACCAATGCCTCTTTATAGCTGCAACCCAATTGCCTGCCAAAAACCCTTTTCTCTGCTTCCTTCCCCACCCACTTAACAATAGAGTGGCCCAAGATCCAAATCTGCAGCATCTCCCCCGGCCTCCGAGCAGCATCTGCAAATGAAATTACAATATCACTTACAAATCACAATCATTCTACCACAAGCGACACTCCAGAGATCCTCTGAAAACTTCCTTCAAACGTCCCCTTTACTCAAATCCCTGACGTACCCTTTGTATCTCCCGGACTTCCACCGCCCCAAACTTTTCACCTTATCCTCCGATAAGCCCAGTCTACTACCTTGAGGTGCTGCACCCATCCTAAATGAATGAGTTCCAAACTCCTCCGCCTTTTCCACTACCGCTACCAGAACCTTTTGTAGCACCCCTCAAAACCTGCGCCACTTATACTGCCGCCTCATCCTCATGCTGAAAGTCCAATCCTGTCCTCCCCAAACAACGCTCCCTCCACGCCAAACCTGTCTTAACCGGGCACAAATCCTTACTCCCCTGACCCAGCAAAACCCAGGAGCCTTTTCCTTTTTGATCTGTCTTAGACCTCTTAAACTTGATGTCCAAGCCTAACTCGGTAAAATTAACATCTTCCCAACGCAGTCCACTTACCCAACTTTTCCCCCCACCAGCTCAGAAACCCTAAACACCCCAAAGAATAGCCAAGAAAAGCAAGTCGCAAACAACTCTCCTTCCCAGGCCGACCAGCAAACCCCCCCTCACAGCCCAACACAACCTTGTTAGCAGCTCCACCGATACCGGTCTCCTCTTGTCCCCTTGCCCATCCTTCCAACATCCTGTTCGCCATTTCTCCCCCACTTGGCTGAAAACCCCAAAACCATTTCCCATAGAACGCAATCCCTGCCAATTTCCCCATTATAGTTGCCCTAGACCAACCCCTGTCCATGCACCTCAAGAGGAAGTTAATGACCTCATCCCTTCTCCACTCTTCCGCATCCTCCCTACCCTTCCAACTACAAGCTCCCTCCCCTATGAAATCCTCCCAAGCTCTCCTGTATGCCTCCCTAGACGCTGAGGCAAGCAAACCCTCCACCAATGCAAGCGCTCTCAGCTTCCTATCTTCTACAGCTCCTCCAGAATCCGCTGCCTCTCCTGTTCTGCTTCTGGAGCCAATCCACGGAATCTCTGCCATTGAAAACGAGATAATGCATCAGCGATGCCATTATCCTTCCCCGGCTCATGTGTTGCCTTAAACACCACATTCCATTCCATGCAACGCAGAACAAACTCTCTCATCAGTCTCGCCACCCTCTGATCCCTTGCTGACTGCCTGTTCACTACATGAACCACGCATTCGTTGTCAATGTTGAAATTCACTTTCCTGTTCTGCAACTCCTTCCCCCACAACTCCAATGCAACCAGCAAAGGAAAGAATTCAAGGAATGCTATGCTCCTCCCTTCCTTTAACCAAAGTGATGGCCACTTCTCCGCGCACCACTTGCCTTCCCAAAACAAACCAAAACCTCCAGCACCCGGTGCATCTGAAAATATCTGCACTTCCCATGACACCGTATCTCCCTGCAACCACATGGACACCCTGTTAAAACTCTCCAAAAAACACAGCCAAATACTACAATCTTCCCGAACTGCACCTGTTACCCTTATCCGATGATGTGGGCACTTTGCTCCCGCCAGAGACCGTGCCATGTTTCTACAAAAAGTCCGCCATGGGGCTACCACCTTGCATGCAAAATTCAAATGCCCCACCAATCTCTGCATTTCCACTAGCATCATCTTCGGTGCCCCCACCGCTTTCTCCAGCAGTCCTACCAGTTTGATCACCTTGTCGTGCGGCAAGCGTGAGGTAATGGCCACTGAGTCCAGTTCAATCCCTTAAAAGGTCAACACCACTGCCGGCCCCTCTGTTTTGTTCTCTGCTAAAGGCACACCCAATTCACCAATCAAGTCCTGAAACATTTTTTAGCATCTCCCCGCACTCCCACTCTCTGTCCGCCCCGCTAATGAACAGAAAATCATCTAGGTAATGCAATACCCCTTCCCAACCGGAACTGTATGAAAAACCTGCTGTAAAAAGGAACTGAAACGCTCAAACAAGGCGCAGGAAATTGCGCACCCCATTGGCAAAGCTTTGTCGATGTAGATGCGGTCCTCAAATTGCATTCCCAGCAGCCAAAAATCCTCCGGGTGCACCGGCAACAACCTGAAAGCCGCCTTAATGTCACACTTGGCCATGAAGGCCCCACGCCCAGCTTTCCTCACCAAATCCACCGCCTGATCCACACTTGCGTATACAACCCTGCACTCCTCCGGGGCAATGAAATCATTGACAGAAATGCCCTCAGGACATGACAAGTGGTGTATCAATCTAAATTCTCCCGGGGCTCTCTTAGGTACAACTCCCAGTGGGGATGCCACTTAATCACCTGGCAAATCATCCAATGGCCCTACTATCCTCCCCGCTGTTATCTCCTTGCCCAATTTCTCTCTCACCAACTCCACATTTTCCTTGGCCGACTTCAAATATTCCGCCCACCGCCCCACCCTTGGCCCCTGGTAACTCAGCCTGAAACCATGACAAAAACCTTCTCCCAAAATCTGAGCCCCTTCCCAGTCCCTATAAAATTACAACCACTTCTCCAACAGAAGCGATCCAGACGTGGACCCCTTGCTCACTGTTCTTAGAGAGGCAACAGTTTCACCTCACTGATGATGCCCAACAAGGCTGAAACACGTGTATGGGGTTACTGATGGTACTCTTGTTCAGAGGAGAATTGCCCAGCATTTCGGCGCTGGACTGCCCCTGGGCAGGACAAAGGCTGATATGCGGGGAAATTTCTTCTCTGTGAAAGGGACAGTGAGCTAAAGACTTGGTAGAGTCTCTCCCAGGGGTTATTCACCCAGGAACAGGTCATTGGGCTGTGTTTGTGCTGGTAGAGAGATTCCCAGACCCCCCTTTGTTTTGCATAAATTAACTTTGGGTTTCACCCTAAGTTAACAGGGCGATCCAGACGTGGACCCCTTGCTCACTGTTCTTAGAGAGGCAACAGTTTCACCTCACTGATGATGCCCAACAAGGCTGAAACACGTGTATGGGGTTACTGATGGTACTCTTGTTCAGAGGAGAATTGCCCAGCATTTCGGCGCTGGACTGCCCCTGGGCAGGACAAAGGCTGATATGCGGGGAAATTACTTCTCTGTGAAAGGGACAGTGAGCTAAAGACTTGGTAGAGTCTCTCCCAGGGGTTATTCACCCAAGAACAGGTCATTGGGCTGTGTTTGTGCTGGTAGAGAGATTCCCAGACCCCCCTTTGTTTTGCACTTCTCCAACACATCTACTTTAATTGGCGTAAAAACCTTTCCCCACAACCACTCTGTCGGATCCTCTCCCCCTCCCCCTGTCACCTTGTTGGAAACACTGCGTGATTGGGTGCTTCCCTACACATTTGCTACATTCATGTCCGAACCTACATAAGTTCCTTGTGCAGCCGCACTTGTTAAATGCCCAACATGCCGCTGAGGGCTGCCCTCTGCCTCCTCCCCTGCCTTCTCATGGGCGGGGCAACCAAGAAAGGGCCGGAAAGTCACAGGCAAACCACTTGCTGTGTGCAATGTCGGGGCAGGCCTCGTCAGTGCCATCCACTGCAGCCATAGATCCATGTCTATTTCCCCCCAGACCGCCTGGCTGTCCTCTGCCATTATTGCTCTAAATTCTTCGTCGTCACGCACCCACGCAAAACCCCCAAAACTTGTAAATGCCTTCCTAATCACATCCATGTATTTTAGCAGGGCCATGCATCGCTCCGGAAATATCTCACAATAGGCACTGGCGTAAATAATGAATGCTGACGTCCAATTTTCAATTGTCCCTGGGACCCTTTGGCGCCAGGCCAGTTCTCTCTCCTCTTCCTTAGAACCTTCCTTTGCTCTCACTTCCCTAAGAAGCAGCTTAAAAACATCCACAAATTCCCCAGCCCGAATCTTATCCTTAGTCGCTGTCATCGAATGCGCACTCAAGGGTTTCTTGATGCCTATGTATGGTAGCTTTTTCTCCTTGCCCTTCATTTTAACCTCTTTTTCTTTTGAAACCTGTACCTCGAGCACCAATGGCTCAATCACCTTGTCCGTTTGTACCTCCACCGAGCAATTTCCCTTTTCACCCACCAATGCTCCAATAGCCTGTACACCAATCTCTCTCCTTACCCCTTGCAAACCAGACCCTTGATTTCCTGCCCCCGTTCTCATGCCCCCCTCTGCCATGCAGTTGACCAGTCCCTTTCCTGTTCACCTCTTTCCGCCCTGCCATCGCCCGTTCGCGGCCTGGCCTCCACTCCGATGCTCCTCATCTCTTTTCTTACTGGGCTCCTGCTGTGGGGACAAAACATGTCAGCAGTCTCCCCCATCCAATTATTCCCCCGACCTCTTGTCCCCCAAACCCTTGCTCCTGTTTTTCACAATCCCACCTAAAGCCCCTTCTCTCCTTCCCCCTCCTCCTTACCGCCCTATATCCTTCATCCTCCCACTGCCCCACATATTCCTCATCCCAACTTCATCACCCCCGAAATACCATTGCTGATGCAAGCTCATGCTCGGGTTGAGTAGATCCTCTTCTTGTGAGACCGGGGCGTCTGCCCCACCACTCCTTTGGCGTCTTCTCGGCGGGGGCGCAGAAACCCCTTCCTGGTCCTCGTCTCTCGGGCGAGGTGTGCACTCCTCCACCCTGTGGTCTTAGTCGCTAGGGGTCGTGCTGTGCCCTCTAGACTGTCCTTGCGTAAGTCGAGGAAGAGCCATTCTTAAACCCTCTCCATATTCATCCTCTGCAACAGCAGGGGCTGTTCTGTGCCCTCCGCCCGAAATTCTCCTAGCCGGGGGGGGGCATTCCACGCCCCTCCCTAACATCACTAATTGACGGGGACCTCTCTCTCCTCCTTCCACCTGCACTCTTCTGCAGGTATTTTCAACCCTTGCCCCTCTGCCCTGTCACCCCTCTCTACCCCCTGTCACCTCCCCCTTCCTGCCCCCCGTGCTAAAACCTTTCTGGCCACTCCTAACGTCCCTTACATTCACCTGCTCATTATCCTCCAACCCCCTTTCTAACTCCTCTCCCAACTGCATTTCACCCCTGGACGCAGAGACGTTTTTATGGGAGGGCAAAAGGGGCACTTGCCCAGAGCCCCCACCTTAGAGTGGGCCCCACAAGACTGCCTGATCTAAAGAAGTAAGATTCCTTTGTTCACCAGACTTAAATAGCACACATCATGATATTGTATGGCATGGTGCTGAGGCTCTAAACCTATTGCCTGCCTGTTTGGCAAGTACATTCTGCCTCGATCAATTCATCAAGTAATGCTTTCTGTGTTCACTGCGGGATATATAGTTTGTGTGTTTCTTGTGGCACAACACCTGTGGCATTCTTTGCTTCCTGTGGGAATTATGTTGATCATGTGCAATAGCCAAATTGGAAATGCATACTGGTAAATTGAGGCCACAATGGTTCACAAGTTAGCTCAGTGTGTTAAGCACTCATTGCAGAAATATGTGTTCCTATGCTATATTAGAATAGCACACTCCTGTAAGGCTGGCTGAGCCTTTCCTATGTCTGAAGTTTATAAACCTGCCTGCATATGTACTTTGTCTTGTAGCACAACAGGTGTTACTATCAGCAATGTACCTGCACCAGATAGGGGGGAGGGGGAGTTACAATAAAAATGAACATGTCATCCTTATCGTGACGGTCTAGACATTGGTTTGTTCAGATGGGGTGTTGTGAAACCTAGGCAATCACCGCCAACAATGAGCATAAACTGTTAGTCCAAGAGATGAATAAGTACCCAAATTTGGAACCAAAGCACTTGTTATCCTGGGTTTGCAAGCAGACAATACAGTGATCCTGGTCAAATCATCTAATATCTCATAAGGTACTGTACTGTCTTCTGTGAAGTTTGTTTTCTCACATGCTGGTGGCAGCGTTTAGCCCATTACTTGATCTTTCTTCTTATGTAGGCCATTTGAGTGGAAGGGTGGTAGACAGAAGGGAGCGGACCAGATGATGCAGGGCTCAGGTAAGCGTTTTTTAAAGTCTGCTCATTTGACACAAAAAACGCTTTGCATTTTTGTAAAAGTCAAAGGTTTTTCTGCATGTTTACAAATGACAATTTCACAAGCCAGTGTTTTTGAAGTATGTAAAGCTTTAAAATACAAAAGACAAACCCATATTGAATCTGTTAAATCACACTGATTCATATGCTGGTACTTATATACTTTTCTTGTTGATGGAGAGAATGAAGCTAGAATCATTCTGTGTTACACCCTTCTATAAAATTTTGTTTTTAAAAACTGTCATGTTTGGTAACGCGATTGGTGTACTTTCCAAGTCAGTTTTATAAAATGAGATTATTTTAGTTCTTGGTAAGAACTGGTAATGAAAGTGTTCAAATGCAGAAATTGCAGAGTTGGCAGAAATCCCTGATTCACCGCTTAACCAGTGTGTGTAAGGCTGGGCATCTAATTTAATCTTGTATTGTTTAGCCTCTCGAAATTACCAGTCCCTAAACCTTTCAAAATTGTCAGCCCTTCAGAGGCTTCTCAGGGTATGATCTTCAAAACAGCCTCACTCATGGTTTCACTGTCTATAGTGTTGCTTCCACTATAATAGTGAGCACTGATATATTGCACACCACAGGCACTTGCTCCTTTGATCTCTAATGGCAAGACTTATTTGAAAACCACGTCCCACTTCTAATCTCAGTCTGTTTGAATACAGGCACCTTCTCGGTAGCTTCTAATCGGTATCCACTATCCATGCTATGGTATGTGTACAGGGACATCCTTTCACCAAAATGCCAGGGGTAGCGGAAGTGATGTCACATGACTCTTGACCCCCTGATGACATCACAGGAAGTGGTGTAATTTGACCCCACCCCAAAGTGACATCACAGGAAGAGATGGAACACAAGCGTTTACCCCTTGACAAAACAGGAAGTGGCATCACATAGCATTGTTTCTAAGTACACTATGAAAAATATGGTTACAATATCACTGTAATGTGATACATTATGTACAAGAATGGATCACCATATGTATCGGCAGAAAAAAACATGCTATAACTGCAACTTGCGAAAAGCAAAATACATAGTCCGAAATGGATGATTACTCTAAATGCTTTGTGTCTGCATTGTGAATTTGAGGTGTTTAAGAACAAACTAAATCAGTGACTGTAGTGTACCTGAAATAAACCTTTAATGAGTCTAGCCATTATTGTAAAGATATGTGTAGCTCTCTCCTTCCTTCCAATTGGTCTCCTCTATCCATGCTTGAGCACTGTTGCATTCTGTGAGGCAGAAACTGTGAGTTATCTTTCTATTCTGGGTTACATGTACCTTTTACATACAGTCTGCATTAATACTAAAGGCGGCATACCTTCCCGGATGCTACTGATAAAAAGTCTCCTGTATCTATGCTATAACAGAAGTAACCTCTTCGTAGACTGCTAATGTTGGCCTTCAAATGGTACTTGTTTAACATTCTGATTAGAGCAAGAATGAAGAGGGTAAGGGGACTTAAAGGGAGTAAACATGCTTATTTTTAATGCTGTGAGGCAGCATATCAACTGATGGGTTGTGATCGCGGCGGGGAAAGGGGGACAGGCCAGATATTCTTGATCACTTTAGTACTTTGGTTTGGTGGAGGGGGGCCCCAAAGATGTCTGTGCCCAAGGCCCCAAAAGTGCTTAAGATTGCCCTACATGGATGCTCTCCTGTCAATCTCCCTTCTCATCGTCCTACCCCTTGACTCCCAAGCCTCCCCTGTGCCTGCCGCAGGGCTACAAGCCACCACAGCCACGAGCACCCCATCAGCCGCTGCTCTCCGTTTTGGCCTACCTGCAACATCCTCGCCCCCAACCTCTACCACTGCCCCTTCAAGCTGGGCCTTGGAAGCCCTACTAATAATCTCCAATGCTTCCCTCAATGCCTTAGTGTCCACCAGTCCTTTCTTTTTTGACCCCTGTCCCACCATACTTATAAAGCAGAGAAGCTGTGCAGCCTGCGCAATGCCCCACTGAGTTGCCTACTAGAACCCGAGCCTTACCCCCTTATAAAGCGCTGAGAACAAAGAGGACCCGGTGCCAATGATACTCTTAACACTGGCCCCTTAAAAATTACAAATTACAAAAACTAGATAAAGAAACTGAGAGGCAGATAAAGATAGCTTGACTCGCACATTATAATGAGAAGATACAGTAAAACGAATTTACTTATTCCTTACAAAAAAAACTAACTGCGCCACAAAGCCCAAAAGAAGGAAAATATCAAAAGAAGAACAGGAAATGTACTATGGAAATGAAAGGATATATGTCCCTAATTAAGGAAACATAAATAAAAAATCTATATTGTTTTATTTTTTTATTTTTTATAAACCCTAACTGGAAGTATTTGAAAAGGAGGGAGCCCTAAAAGCTAAATGGGCCGAGAAACAGTAAACCCTAAAAACTAACTCAGAACAATATAACACTATACAGCACACACTGACACCTGCAGGCGTGCCGTCGTCACCGCAGGTTCCTTAATGAAAATTAACTGAAACGTGCAGCCCCTTTAAGAGAACACACTGCCCCCTGTGTCCACAACTAGACACCACACTGCTGTGCTGGCGCCGGGGCTCGAGCACCGAAGAAACAAGCCCGTCACGCGGGGAGGCACACCGCCCAGCCCACAAACCCACTCCCCCGAACCAGAAAACAAACCCGACCAAAGAGAAACAGCACCGTCTGAGCAGGGGAGGCCCTAAGAGACAGCTGCTCACCCACACCCAAGGACACGCACCGTGACCCGGGACCCCCGGACAACAACAGAGAAGCTGTTGAAAGTAAGAGGAGGTGCCTTATTTACAGCACCTCTGGCTATTATCTATTATTTTTTATTTTTTATTTTTTTTAAAAACAACTAAGCTAATATAAACCTACCCGCCCACTTAATCTGACTAACCCAATGTCTGCCTCAGCTCCTAACACCAACTACTCGGCCACACGCAGGGAAGGCTCGGGAGCAGGCGACCAGGACTGCTTAAACTCGCGTCCCAACCGTCGCCTGCTCCAGAACCTTCCCTGACCCTATAAATACCCCCCCGGGGGGCGCTCTATGAGCAGGCCATCTCGCTGGCCTGTGCAGCTCCAAAAATCACCCCGGGGGAAATGCTTTGCGTTCCCACCGGGTCCCCCCTTAAAACTCATTGTCATAACATCATAGCATCATAACATACATTTCTTTTAAAAGAAGACAAATCATCACACACACTCTTTTAGCAGTAGGTCCATCCCTTTTTCCACCTGGAGTACTTCCTTCATAAACTGTATTGAGGCAAAAATTAGACCAAAATAATCTCCCCCCAATAGACTTAAGCGGAAGCGTTCCGCTTCCTCACAGGGCTTTGATTTTAAACACTCCCCCAAGAACTCAGTTCTGAGCTCAGTCAGACCCCTGCAAGTGAGTTTTATACCTGAACAATTACATTTTTACTGGGTCCCCATTAGGTCTCTGGTTGTTTCTGCAGATTTAGTTGTAGGAAAACCACTGCATGGAATTTGTGCATTCTGACACTGCTTCTCTCTCCGGTAACATTGGATCCATCCTTTTCTGGGGATGCAATGAGAATAAAAGGGCCTGGCATTGTAAGTCTCAACCTAGTCTTTTTGGGTGACCTTCTGGGTATTGTTGGGAAAGTGTTAACCTCTTTTACTACCTCTAGGCGCTGTATTAAGTATATTGTCACCAGGTGTATTAATCATGTTACTCTGTATTGGAGGTTGTGAGGATCACAGTGACTATTCGTGTGTTGGCATTGCGGGTCCTGAATATGACTATTCAGATTAAATGTACTGCTGTCTGCCCATCCCTTATAGGTACTGATTTTACCGGTGGTCGGTCAAAATCTCGAAAAAAAAATCTCGAATTACAATAAGGTCGAAAAAAAAATCTCGATTAAAAAAACGTCGAATTACTCTTTTTTTTAATTATATATTTATTTTGGGGTCCGGGATTTTAAAAAAATGGGTAAAAAAAAGGGGGGGTTGGGGGGGAACCTCCCCATTTCGAATAAAAAACGGCATAAAAAAAAGTGACTTTTTTTTTCGACCTTTTTTTTCGAGATTTTACTTTTCGATTTTATCACTATAAACCGAGTTTACCACCAGATAGCTTAGACGTGGGAAGGGGCAGCCTTTGATCCTGTACTGTTTTAAAACATACTATGGGCCAGATTGTCAAACCTTTTTTTGTGTATGCAGGGGATGAGGTGCCCCTTAACACTTGCGCACTTGGGCAATTAAGGAAGCTTGGTGTGCATTCTGAATCCACAAATGGGATGCGCTTTGAAATGCGGACAAATGAAAGAGCTTCCCCTGGGCGTGTTTGGACCAGGCACAGGGGAAGACGCAATGCACGAGAGGTTCATTTCTGAACCTTGCCTGCTTTTTCTTTGAAGTGGAAGTTTAGCAGCCGTCTGAACCACTGCGCTCCCGCTTACATTTCTACCCTTAAAACAAGGACAGAAATGCATTTGTATTTTGTACCGCATTTAACAGTGAAAGCCCCTTGGAGGGTCTGTCCCTATGAAATGCACTCCCAGTGCCCTAGCCTTTAATACATTAGTGCCAGTGGTGCAAGGCTGACACTGATATGCCCAAGGGGGCCAGACATTGCATCTTTGCACTATTGTTGAGCCTCCTCTGAAATGCGCAGGTCACCTTTCTGCAATGAGCGCAATTGAAAAAAGCACAACCCCGTGCATTTTTTTAATGTACGCTTATTTCTGAGATTCTGCATCACTGCGTTTTGCTATGAGTGCTGCTTAAAGCAAAGTGCTCCTTTCAATCACTAGGGCCAGATTACAGAAACTTTGCACCGGTCAAGTGCAAAGTTTTCACGGTATTAGCACTAGGGCAAACTGCCCTATTTTTAAAAGAAATGGGACACATTAGAAAACTATTGCAATTTGGCAGGGTATAAGCACCAGGGCAAAAATTGCTCTTGGTCAAAAAAAAGATAAATGTTCACTGCATTATTGCAACAGGGCAAAGTCTGCACCAGTGCTAATACGTGCTAATACGGAATGGTATTTACCACTAGTGCAGACTTTTCCCTGGTAAAAAACGCATTGAAAATGTCTCTTTTTTGCACTGGGGTAATTTTTGCCCTGGTGCTTATACCCTACAAACCTGCACTTGTCATGGTGCAATAGTTTTATAAGATGCACCAGTGTTTTTCAAAATAGGGCAAATTTACCCTAGTGCTAATAACGTGCAAACTTTGCACTTGCACCGGTGCAAAAATTCTGTAATCTGTCCCCTAGTTGCTATATGCAAGTGAAAATATTCTTCCTTGAGTTCAATGGAAAATGTGTAGATTTGTTGGCGACTAAATAAGTAACCACATGATTATTAATTAATGCTGGATTCCAAATCCTTCATTTTGCAAATAAGTTTATGTGCGGTCGGCGCCCTAAGGACACACTTTCTTTCCTTAGTAGTCTGGCACACACGTGTTTCGCACAGTAGGAAACTGGATGCACGTGTATTGCTCTTTAACAGCTGCAACATGACCCAGAGTAACTTCCTGGACCTCTTGCAATAGACCAAACAACCGAAAAGGCACACTCTGCTAAGATGTTTCTGCCACCCCAGAAAACCCACTTAGCCCATTACCTTTCCAACGGCCTTTCTAAATCACTTTAATGTGTCAAGTTTTAGATAACCCAGAGAAAGGCTGCTGCTGTTTCAGCGCGTGGATATCCATGTGTATATTTATTTTACATTTATAAAGCGCTCACACAGCCCGCAGGCATCGAGGCGCTGTTACAGGAATTGTTTGTTTTTCTTAACGCGCTTAAACACCCAGAGCTTTGTAAGCGCGGACCCGGGGATCGAACCTGTTGTTGCTTCGTGTCGTCTTGCTTCCAAGACGCGCACGCTGCCGCTGAGCTATCCTCCCGTATATGTCCTCAAGACTGGGAAAAACGGGGTAAGGCCACACATCATCTTTACCATTTTCTTCACAAAGTTGGCGAACGCCACCATTAGAAAGCAAACTAAAAGGGACTTTTCAAACAAGAAAGAGACTCTGACTGCTCCCGATTTACTCCTGGAAGGAGAAGAGTAAGTCAGGAGTAAGTCCTAGTTACTACGGGAAACGTCTTCATGAACTGACCGGCCTCTGTCAGAGTTACTACTGGTAGCTTCCTTGCGAATCGGTCCCTTGGATCTCAAGCGCTGCACCCCTCTCTGGGTGCATTCCCTGGCCCCTACACAAAGAAAGAGAGAGGGCCCTAACATACGTGCTGCTGCCAGATGGTGCTTTGCTAACCCCCCTTCCTGCGAGAAGAAAGCCCGTCTGGGTACAGCGGGCAGTTTACATATCCGCGGGATTATTAGCCGCCACCTGCTCTAGGCCCCTCCTCCACTTCAAAGGAAGCAGGCATGCAAGCAGTGGGAGAAGAGATCGGGGCGAAACTACACCTGTCATGGGGCATTTAAACAGCATAGTACACAACCCTTCGATTCAAAGCAGGACGCCGGGCAGAGAGGGAGGAGGACTCAACAGTGATTGGTCGAATCATCTCTAAAAAAATGAACAGACCAATCGTTATTACCCAGGATGAGTAGCAGAAAACTAGTCACAACGACATGCAGTGACTGTGGCCAGCTCCCATAACACCGTGTTTTAGCAATTGTAGAATGGCCCAACCATACAATATGTAAATCAGCCTTGGTCCTGCCACCTATGGGAGCACCCCATCCCGCTCTACTAGGCCACGCCCCCTTTACACAGAAACACAAGGCGGATCTCAGTGAGCCTCAGTTTGATCCTCTAAGCCCAGGATGCAATGGGTCCACCTATGTAAAGACACCCTAAGTGAACGGGTGCGCCTTTATGTTGGTCCTGTGTTTTCTGTGCTTCCACCTCATTGAGGACGCTCAATGAGGCTGATACATGGCTGGGGTTCTTTATGTCTCTTTGTATAGGGGGCGCGGCCTAGTAGAGCAGGCTGGAGTGCTCCCATAGGTGTTAAGGTTGTGACCTGGCAATTTGGGGTCTCCATCTTTTTTTTGTGTGGAACCAAGAGTGATTTTAAATGGGGTTCCCCATTCTATCATGGCACAGTGTGCTAAACACTAATGGAATGGAGGTTGTCCTCATCGCTTGCCATTGGCTATGATTAATGTAAAGCTTTGATACTTTACTTTCATAAGGTTCCAATATTGTCCATGGACAGAGAAGAAGGACTTAAGCCAAGTTTTCAGATTTACAGGACAATTGTGTATTACTGTTTACCATGGGGGCAGTAGTAGAGGCTAAAGACTAGTGACCTTTTCTCCCACGAGTCCCTGCATAAAGCAGAAGCTTAGGGCAGTCACTCTCTGTGCCATCGAGTTGAGGGGCAATTCACCTGGTCAGCAACGTTACACATTCCAGATACAAAATATGCTATGGAAAGGGGACTGGTTGATTCACTTCTAGCTGCCTGTGCTCATCCCACACTATTTCCCAAGAAAGACACATACATCTGGCCACAGTAGATACAGAAACGTCTCATACCGTTCACATATTGTTGCGATTAAGGGGCCCACAGTGTTGACCATGAGTGTCAACAGGGGTCTAATTGCATTAAAGCGCCCAGTGCTGTCTCCCTTCTCTTTTAGGGCCATCTCACCGTCTCACCGAATGTGATCATTACCCTCTTCCTGCCCTATCAACATGCCGAGCGGCAGGCCCTCCCCATCAAGCACCAAAGACGTCTCAAATCTTTTATTGGGGGCCCGGAGCGGTGTCGGCAAAAGGGTCGCCCAGGTCCCGCAGGCGGTGCTGAAGGCAAAGCGTGCAAGTGGTATAAAAGCCACAGGAGGAGCGCCAGAAACAGTGTGAGGCCTGTGGTGGCCCAGCATATCACGATCAACCATGCCCGGTGGCGGAAGCTGCGTGCGGGCAATGCATTAAAGTCAACCACTATGCCTGAATGTGCAGGGCACCGTGGCAGTCGGCGCAAGCGTCACGGCCACCCCAACACCATCCAGGCCACGATACTGGCAGGTGGCTGCGGTGGATGAAGAGAGGAGAGCAGGCCCAACAGCCCTGACAAGGATGGAAGGTGCAGGTGACATGGAGGAGGCGTTCTTCATTTCAGCGATGTGGCTGGACCCAAGGCAGCAGAAGAAGAAGCCCTGCTGCTCAATCACCATCAGCAACATGAGGATGTCGATCCTGGTGAACACCGGGGCATCAGTCAATGTAATGCCAGCAGCCAAGTTCAAGAATCTCTCACCACCACTGCCACCGCTGCAACGCCCAACCATCCGCATCTTCACATATGGTGGGTCCCCACCTCTGCCACTAGATGGCCTGCTGGCACAGTTCCCAGGGCTGTTCAAAGGAGTGGGCTGCGTCAAAGGGCAGGAGGTGCAGTTGCACATGGATCCAAGAATCCAACCAGTGGCGCTACGACACCGGCGCATCCCACTCCACATGCGGCAGAAGGTGGAGGCAGAGATTGTCAAGTTGGAAAAAGTTGGCACCATTGAAAAGGTGAAAGGGCCCATGCCATGGGTATCACCAATTGTTGTGGTGGCCAAGCCCAAGTGTCTGGAAGAGGTGAGGATTTGCATGGATATGTGGCTGCACAACCGGGGCGATCAGGAGGGAAAGGCATCCCACACCCATGCTCGACGACATCCTGGCCAACCTGCGAGGGGCCCAGGTGTTCTCAACATTGGATCTCAAGGCCGGGTTCCACTACATGTGGACTCTTGTCCAGGGCTATCACAACGTTCTCCTCACACATCGGCCTTTTTCGCTACCGCAGTCTTAGCTTTGGCGTGTCGTCAGAGGCAGAAGTCTTCCAGCACACCATAAGGGGAGTTTTGGTAAGCCTCCCTAGTATGAACAAGAAGTATTCAACACCACTAAAGATGCCCTTACTGCAGACAGCACAATGGCGTACTTTGACGCTACAAAGGAGTCTGAGGTAATGGTGGATGTGAGCCCGGTGGGGCTAGGGGCAGTGCTCCTACAGGTGTCTGAATCTGGTGTGCGACAACCAATTGCCTTTGCGAGCAAGGCGCTCACAGATACGCAGCGCAGGTATTCACAGATCGAGCGGGAAACGCTGCCCGTCCTTTGGGGGTGCAGGAACTTCCACATATACGGGCACCCCGTCACCGTTGTCACAGATTGCAAGCCCCTAATGCCCATCATAGGCGGGGCAAAGGCCAGGCCCCCGATCCAGCTCAAATGCTGGCTCCTTCAACTACAGGAATATGATGTGACGCTGACCTATAGGGCGGGCACTGACAACCCTGTTGACTAAATGTCTTGCCACCCAAGAAGGCCGGCAAGGGGGAGAATAGACACCCGCGGACGACACTGAGGCTACTGTGGCGATGGTCATGCAGACTGCAATTCCCAGGTCAATATCAGTGTCTGCAGTTGCAGAGTCAACCCAACAAGACTTGGGCCTGCAGGAGCTGACCAAACATTTACAGTCCGCCCAGTGAAAAGACTTCCTAAGCATCACTGAAACCTGAACACCAGAGGCACAAGCATTTCTTCGGGGCTATGAAACGTGAGGAATGAGCTCACGGTGGGGCCGGAACATGTGCTGCTCATGGGGACGCAATTGATAATCCCCATATCCCTTCAGAAGTCAGTGATCAAACTCGGCCACGTGGTCCACCAAGGAGTCACCAAGACGGTGGCGAGGCTCCGCAAAAAGGTGAGGTTCCCAGAGATGGAAAGAAAGGTGGAGGAAATGGTTGCAACATGTATCTGGTGCCAACCGGCGAGACCCCCTGCCAAAGGGTCACCCATCGCATCCCCAACACGGGCCGTCGCCCCGTGGAAAGCCCTCAGCATGGACTTTGGAACTGTGCTGCAGTCTCAACACTTCCTAGTGTTGTTGGATGAATTTTCGAGGTACCCTGTGATGCAGTTGTGGGCTCCGCGGCGGCCAGAGCCATCATACCTATACTGAGGGAGACGTTTGCCACCTTTGGGCTCCTGGAGTCACTGAGGTCGGACAAAGGATCCCCATTCCAGAGCGTGGAGCTTGCTACATTCCTGACGGCCTATGGCATAGAACGCCACCAAATTACATTGTGCTGGCCACGAGCCAACAGTCACGGCTAGAGGTTTGTGCAAACACTCAACAAAGCATTCCGTATTGCCCGGGAGAGCGGTCAGGCACTGGAGCCCACCCTCATGGAGTTCCTCATGGGATACTGCATAATGACACACTCTACCACAGCTATATCCCCAGCCAAAGCACTGCTTGACGCAAGGTCAGGTCCACAATTCCGGAGAATGAGGTTCAGTTACCTGGCACAGTAGAACCCACACGGGTAAGAGAACGACAGGAGCAATCGAACGCCAGAGAGTCAGTTTGCTGTGGCCAGGTGGAACAACCCCTGGAAGTCGGCTCTTCCCTCACATGGAACTGCAGCTGGTTTTGTCGCATCAAGGGCACACAGACAAGAGGCGATCCTGAGAACGAGGAGGGCTAGCTCCCGGCCGGAGACTACGAGGAAGAACGGCCAATGATCGACGATGACTGATATCCCCAACGGGTAGGTTGTCGACTCCCAGAAAGTCTGAGAGACTATTTGATGGAGCAGGCCGTGGTGAATCGCAAGTATACTGAGTGAATGTTCTGCCATGTTTGTTACTGTTACATGTTCTTGGTTTGAGGAGAGTTGGAAGGGAATGTTGCAGTGCGTGTGGGTACCATGTCAGGTGACCCGGCAAACTGCTGTTAATAAAAAGGGGAGGGTTTCAAGCCGAGCTGCAGTCCCTCCCGTCAAGCACCAAAGACGTCTCAAGTCTTCTTTTGTGAGGCCCGGAATGACCCACCGCAGGCCTATAACAGCACGCACCAGGAGAGATGTTCTCCGCAAGGTAGCGTTACTGTAATAATGCTGCTGGATTGACTGATCTGAAGGGTGACAGGCCCTCGCAGATACTTCTCCTTACTTGTGCAGCTATGTGACTGAGCTGCACAGCTGGGGTCTTGATGAACCGAGTTCTGCACTTGACCCGCCGCAAATTAGGCTATAATTCTAGCTCAGAGGTCTGCAACCAGTGGCCCCCCCAGATGTTTGTACTATATCTCTCATATTACCTTATGGTTGACTATTCTGGCTAGAGCTGATGGAAGTTGTAGTCCTCTGGGAGAAAAATATAAACAGTGTTCAATTCTAGGCCTTGAAATAACCTATACCTTTGGGAGAGTGGTGGGAGGTCGTCAATAGCTTCCAAGAACAGTCCCAGACAAGGGACACTCATAGTGGACAGTGCCCAGAACAAAGACACAGTTTAAGCGATTTTGTCTGTGGGACAGCCACCCACATAATAATAATAACAATAATAATAATAATTTGGCATTTATATAGCGCGACGAACCCTCAGGTATCTGAGCGCTGCTTATTATTACCCACGGTGTGTGGTGCTCATTTATTGACCTCGGAAGGATGAAAGGCTGAGTTTGGCTCGTGTGGTGCTCATTTATTGACCTCGGAAGGATGAAAGGCTGAGTGTGGCCCCGCCAGGATTCGAACCTGCAAAGCGAGTGCTCTACTCGCTGTGCCACTTGACCGGCATGCCTCAAACATCATGACATGCACTGTATAGAAACCCCTTCAGAAAGTGAGAGCTAGGATTCTACACATAGGAACACTCACGTTTGGTGGCTGGTTACAGGAATTTGAGGCATTCTTGTGGTTTCGGGGGGTATTGATATTGTATTTATATCGCGCTCATACACAAGTGTTTCAGAGTGCGACAAGGCAAGGGAGGGGAACAAGGGAGAACAAAACAACGATCTAGGCCCAGTGAAATTGAGAACGAGTAAGTGCATGAGAGAAGGAAAGGGGAAAGTGCATGGGGGGAGAAGTGGAAAGTGCTGAGCAAAGGAATATGAATAAATAATAAATAAATAATAAAAGTAACACACAGCACTAGTGGAGCCAGCAAGTGGCGAGTGCTAGGTTTAAGGCGACAGATGGGGGGTGTCTGATAAGTGCAGAAAAAAGAAGGCGGGCGGGGCTGTAGGGATACAGAGACCAGTACAAGGGATAGCCAGGAGGCAGTGCGGGTGAGTGGCAGGGTGAACAGGTACCTGGGCCTGAAAGTCAGAGGATAACCAGGTGCACGATGCAGAGACAGAGCAGATCAGCAGGGGAGAGAAGGAGCAAAAGGCAGACGCAAAGATTAAGGTCTTGAGGTGCTTCCGTAACTGGAGATGGTTCTCCTCAAGATTCAGAGTGGCAGCGAGGCTGTTCCACCGGGAGCCCCCAGCCGAATATGAGATCTACCCCATCTTGTTTCTTTGAAAACGATTGACCCTGAGGGAGTTAGAGGGGGAGGAGCGAAGAGCTCACGAGGGAAGGTATTTACGGAGGGACAGCTGAAGGTATTTTGGACGCAGGCCCCAGAAAGCCTTGTGGACAATGCAAAGGGTCTTGAATATAATCCTTGCAGCCACCGGGAGCCAGTGGAGCGATTTCAGGGCAGGAGAGATACGATCCCAGGGCTTGAGGCCAAGGAAAAGTCTCGCAGTCCTGTTCTGGATAAATTGCAAAGGGCGGAGTGTAGAAGCAGGTAGATTTAGAAAGAGGCTGTTGCAATAATCCAACATAGAGAGAACCACGGCCCAAGAGATAGTGAGCTTCTGGGGGAAGGAGAGGAAAGGCTGAATATCTCTGAGGAGGTGCGTTAGGAAGTTTGACTTTTTAGAGACATCAGAGATGTGGGTAGAGAAGGAAAGCGTGGAGTCAGAGATGAACCCAAGGTTCTTAGCCTCGCAGGTGGGGGAAGGAGGAGGGCCAAGGGAAGCCGGCCAGAGAGTGACAGGAAAGGAGGGTGAAGGTGTGCCGATACTGGCATTCAGGGAGAGATCATTGGTGGCAAACCAATCCTGAATGGCAGATAGGCAATCAGAGATGGGAGATGGAGAAGAGGTGGCCGAGGGAAGCCTGAAAATGTGTTGTGTCATCCAAATATCACTGAAAATTGGAGCACAAAATGGCAACGCGGTGGGCGAGAATTGCCAGGTATTGGTTGAAAAGCCAGTGTGAGAGGTTAGACCCCTGGGGAACACGGCAGCCAGAAATGGAGACAGATGAAAGGAAGGACCCAAGTTGGACCTGCAAGGGTCGATCAGAGAGGAAAGAAGTCAGCCAGAGCCTGATTAGTGATACCCAGGTTGTCACCGAGATGGTGGAGCAGGATGGTATGGTTGACCGTGTCGAAGGCAGAAGAGAGATCGAGTAGGATGAGGACAGAGGGGATGTTAGAGTCAATGTTGCAGAGCAGATCTTCACAGATGTTCAGGAGAGCAGTTTCCATGCATCTGGCAGCTCTAAAGCCAGCCTGATGGTAGTGGAGACAACTAACAGAATCAGAGTGAATGTTAAACTGCGAGATGGCCAGCTTTTCCAGGAGTTTGTCCAGAAAAGGAGTGATGGAGATTGGGCGATAGTTAGCCGGGCAAGAAGGGTCAGCTGTAGGTTTCTTGAGAAGAGGGCGCACAAAAGAATGCTTCAGAGGGGAGGGGAAGACTCCTGAGGTGAAGGTGAGGCTGCAGAAATCAGCCAGGTAAGGAGCAAACGTGTCAATGTGGTCCTTTATGGTTTTGGAAGAACAGGGAGAAAACTGTTTTGACAAGACTTTCATAGATCAGACTTGTCTAGAGACCTTGTCAGGGAGGGTGTTTCTGTCAGAGTCTGCACAATTTCTTGACAATATATATAAACTCTTTGAATGTTTAATAACTGGAAATGTTTTTTTAGGTACCCGGTCATTTTTTCAAAAACTTCTTTTCGAAACACCATTTTGTCGAAAACATTTTGCGTAATGTTTTTTTTCTGAATGTATTATTTTTTTATTTTATATGTTTTCGTAAGTTAAAAAAAGTGTTAAAAAGGCGGTTTGGGGGGAAACCCCCATTTCAAAAATAAAATTAAAAAAAAACATTTGAGAAAATATTTTTCGGCAAAATTGTTGTCGAGAAAATGGCATTCGAAAATATGCCATTCGAAAAAGTCACTATAAACCGTTTTTTTTATGATAAGTTAAAAATGACCCAGAGCGTGGAAAAAGGTGTTTGGACAGACCTAACACCATTATGCCCGACTTTAGACCCTTAATGTACGCTAGGAATACGTGGAAAATGAGCCCAGTAGTTTCTACCCTTTACCCATATTTTGGCACTGCAATACTCCTTATGCTCACATGGTGGCACTTATGTCAAATATATTTTGCTTTTGTGGGCTCGTTTGTGATTAAAACCTGTGCAAACAGAGGCATGTGTTTTGCTTTCATTAATGAGTCCCTAAACTGGCCCTCTGCCCCGGGGTACAAAAAAATGCTGAATGGGCAGGGCACAATTCCTAAAAGAAATTGTGGGGACTCTTTAACAACGTAGGCACGCAATTGGAATTAAACATCTCTTATTGGGAACAATGGGAGAAAGTGTATTGGACAAATTAGCATTTTCTTTCCACAAAATGTATCATCAACACCCGAAAAATAATCCCAGAACATGACATGTTCCTATGACGTTGAGGGAAAGTATAAAAGGAGAGACAATTGTTGCAACAAAACGGTTTATGTAAGCAATACTGCACTCAGTCATAGGAAAAATCCAATAGAAGTAGATCAGTTCTCCTATGGAAAAGATTTATATAATCTCTTTAGAAAGAAAGTTGGCATTTCTGGATTTACCTTCTTCTGATTGTAAAGACATGTGCTGTTCAGCTTATCTCTTTAATTACTATATTTATAAATACATCTTTTAGTGAAAGTTTCGTACCACCATGCATTAAGCAGGCGTGGATTTTACCATTACTCAAAAAACCATCTATTGATCCCAATGCCCCCATAATAGGCCTATTACCAACGTCCTGTTGCTACATAAAATCCTAAATAGGGCTGCCTATATGCAAGTACAGGTCTTTCTGTCTAATTAGCATCTGGGGCACGGGTTGCAGCCAATCAGGTTCTGCAGATCACGGGCTGAAACCTATGATCTCATCCCGCGTTCCACGGAACCCGCAGGCTGCCTCCTCTGCCCTGCTCTGCCATCTTCTAGCCACCTGCCCTTTCCCTTTTTTTTCTCTTTTAATAATCCCAACCCCCATGCCCAGCCCCACTTATCTGATTGTGGTGGCGGCACCGCCCGCCACAGCAGAAGCTTCACTGCCTCTCGTTTTTCTGGCCTCCATGGTAATGGAAGAGGGGCTCCATACGGAGCCCCACCTACTACAGCCATGGTGGCCATCTTGGCAAAGTATTTTAATTCATTAAACAGGACGCAACTGGCATGCTACCTATGGGGGGGTTAACAGTGTTTGTTGCATGTAATGTTTTGTGTAAACGCTTGAGAAAGGGATAACATTCCTTTTGTTCTATTTTTAAAAAAAACATCATCATCACACAGCTAAATTCCATACTTATTTTGCAGAACCAGACTCAAGGCATGTCTACTAGTTGCCAGCAGTAATGAAAATAGAGTTGCATTTAATAAGCAATACAGCCAAATGATGACACTGGAAACTCTACTTTGGATGTGGAGGAATAGGATAGGAGTTCTGTCTGGTTACTGCTGCTTATAGACTGGACTACTGGAGCGTAGGGTGGCCCCTGGGGGTGACAACAAGTGTTCATTATAAATGCCAAGAAAGTGGCTTAAGTGTGCTAAAAAGGACCACCTTATGTTACACTGCATTGAAAATATACAATTACTAGTGGTTACTTGCCCACAGTCAAGGGCTTGCCTGCTGGCTGTTGCCTGGCTGGAATGGATACTTGAACAGCGGCCTGCCTGCAAAAACAATGTAAAGGTGACGAAAACCCAATAAACCCAGAAACATCATATAAATACAGTGCAGGGCTTGTAACAAAGATAAGATGTGCACCACCTGGATAGCAAGCATCACCCAATAAGTAGGGGCTAAACCATAGTTGTCACAAAAAAAAGGAGTAGAGCATCCAGGACCATAAAAGCTGTGCACTAGCGCTAGTAGTCGGGCAAATAAATGATATCTTCCCCGGTGGTAACTGGCAACTAGCAAATGGTGGGAAATCTACCAAAGGCACGGCAATAGCATGGCATGCTGAGTAACCACAACCAAAGATGGAAGTGTAATAAAAATCATTTGTACGCCGTACCACTAGTCCTTTTCATTTTTACAGTGTACCTTTACTTCAAAGGGTCAAGACGAAACGCGCCCTAGGCAGTGGTCGAAGTGTACGAAAAGAAGTAGTGGAACTATGTTCCCTGCTGGCCTGCCCCTGCTCCCCACAAACCCCATTGCCACAACCCCTCCCACACACAATTCACCCCCCGCCCCAAACACTTGCACCTGCTGTTTAAGGGAATGTTCAGTGCAGTGCACTGAAAGTGAAGGTTTCAACTTCTTCCTACACTTTTATTTTAAAACAAAACCATTCTGGAATGGTTTCTTTTTAAAATAAAAGTATAGGAGCTGTACATGGTAATTTTAAAAAGTATAGGAGCACTGCTCCCGACCGCTTCCGCTTACTTCGACCACTGGTCCTAGGTGCTCGCTCTTTCTCCTGAGCCAGTTATAGAATCGGCTCAGGCCAAACATTCAAGCACTGCCAGTTTCCCAAGTCACAGCTGCACAGACACACACATAGCGTCTGCAGCTCTGCAGGTGTTTAACGTGCCCAGGTTGCAAACGTGTATCAGTGGCAGAGCCTTTCATATGCATGATGGAACAATTCCAACTCACCGAGCTCTCAAAGCACTGCAAATCTGTGATAGTTAAAGTGAGCAACCCAAAGCACCCATGTAAAGATTTGTTTATATCCATTCTGTTGCTTTAAGTCACTAATCACATGTTTTGAACATCATGGATAACAACAAGCTTGAAGTTTGTGACTAAGAATCTGCATATCTATCTACCTTTGTTTATTACACACACAACGTCTTGTATTACAGGTCTTAAAACACTGAAAGTCTAAAAGTACAGTGTGGTTAACTAGATTTTTCAGGTTGGCATTATCTTGCATTCTGGGACTTATGCGATTTGTGTTTTTTGTAAGTAAACTCATTATTTACTAACACTTCGTGTATCAGGTTGTTGATTGTACATAACCATTCTGCGTGCCTACCCCCTACGTCAGCGCGGCAGAGCTAAGAGAAAACCTGCGCTTGGAGATGCACTCAATGCCAGCGGAAAAGGGAGCTGTGGAACTAGTGCTTGAAATGGGGGGAAATGGTCGGGCACTCAGCACATAGGCCATTGAGCAGAAATAAAATCACGGGAAAGATGGCCTACCCTGCTAGTAACTTCATGCTGATTCTGTGGGAAAACGACCATCACTCCCTATATTTGCTACTTGTGGCACACTGCAACAATCTGAGTGCAAAGACTCAGTGTACTGTTTAGGAAAACTGTTACTTATAACTAGGTTTTGTGTTTTGAGTGCTATGTTACTGCTATCCAAAGCAAGGCATAAATGCATTTTTAGCCCAGATCTAATTGACCAGGTCTGCTGGTATGGATCAATGGCCACAAGGCCATGGGACCACTGCATACCAGCCTCCACAACTTTGCAACTACACAGGAAGATACATGTTGGCCAAACTTCATTACATAGCTGGAATGTCACCACATGCCCCGAAGGAGGAGGACTCTATTTTTCAAATCGGCAAGTAGCCACATACAAAGATTCAACCACCCCCAAATTTCCCATCTCACTCCATTCCTTCAACTCTCTCGGAAAACACCAAAACGTGGGCTAAAATACCGCCCATTGGCGGGATCGCAAAAAGCACGGTATCGCTTGTAGCAGGTCATATCATCCGTAGGCATTACACCCATTGTGAGGGGAACCATGGTCCATCCATAGTCACCATAATATTCCACACTCGACCCTTTCTGCCCTACTCCTCCATGCACCATGTATAACTGACACCATAAAACAATAATATAATGGACCTCAGTAAATGAGATTGGAGACACTCTTACATAAACAAGTTCTACGTGACTAGCATCACAAAATAGATTTTTATTTTACACTCCTGGTCTGATCTCCTCTTTCGAGGAAGACATCACTGACATCCTCTCTGCCAGCACTAAGCTTAGATCCCAAACTATCCTCCTGGGGGACCTCAATGTAGGACGTTTGGATCCTGATGATACACAGGCCCTAGCCTTAGAAAATTCCATCTCCCAACTTGGCTTCAAACATGGAGTCACAGAACTTACACACATCAAGGGCCGAATCCTGGATTGGGTCTCAGACCTCAATTGTTCCATAACTATACTTCAGAATGAACCTGTTGCTTGGTCAGACCACCACTTCATATCGTTCACTATCCAAGGGATAACACCCCTTTGCCTGACATTGGCACCCCCCACCCTTTCTAGAAACTGACAAAAAGTCACTATCTCGAGTCTCCGACCTCTTAACAACATCCTCGACGGGTCTAAATATAAGAACCTAGACTCAAACAAGCTAGTGGACCTATATAATGACACCCTTGAATCAGCTCTTCACAGCGCTGCACCACTCAAGCTAAAAAAAAGCCAAACCAACTGCCCACCTCAATAAGTGGTTCACTTCTGAACTAAAAATTCTAAGGAAAACCAAAAGGATGGCTGAATCCACATGGCGAAACTCACCTACCGACCACAACAAAGCTGTGTTCGTTACTGCGGCAGCATCCTACAAATCTGCCATTTTATCCACTAAAAAAGAAGCCTATAACACCTGAATCCTCAATGCCAAATCAAGCTCTAAGGAGCTCTTCTGTCACGACCCTCGCCCAAAACCCCCTCTGGCAAACCCATTGGCCAGGTGGAGTCAGGACTCGGGCCTCAAGAGCCTGGCTGTCATGACCCATAGAACTTGCCCTTTCTGGACCGCCTGGTCCTTATCGCGCCGGGGCTTGTATTCCTTGTTACTCCCAACATGGCCGCAACAAGCGACTTGCCTCACACCAGCTTTCACGTCGCACGCGGCACGTCCTATAAATTGGCCATGCCCCCGCGGCCCCGCGCGTCTCAACGCTATCATTAGGTAGTGACTTGACATGTGTGTGCTGTTCGGCGAATCTTCTATCCAAGATCCTGGTTTCCTTCCTCTTTCCTTCTCCCTTTCCCTCTATTCGACTCCTGGAATCCCCATTCTTAGCGACCGCTACCTACTTTCCTGGACATCCTGGAACAGCGGCCTTCCCAGAACTCTGAACGCGCTCTGCAGCCGAACGAGACTCGAGCGAGTCTATACAAGACCCGATCCGTCCACAAGAGGAATCCTCCCGCAGAACAGAGCAAGAAGCGATCCCAGGTGAGACGGGGGAGAGTTACGACAGTTTGAGACTCCAAACCACTGGCACTGATACTGCTATGGAGAAAGCAGTCCAGGACCTTATGCGTGGCATGCAAGAGCTCACGACTGAAGTACAGAACTTAAAGCCTTCCGTGGACCTATTTGCCCCCAAGAAAGGATGAGAAGGATCCACACAGGCCTGTGCATGTATTGTGCCTCGGATAAACACCTTGTTAGAGAATGCCCTCTAGCCCCTCCACGGCGTTCGGGAAACGCCAGCTCCCGATCCTAGATGGAGCGAGGTGTCGGGAGAGAGATGTTTGCTCCACATCAATTCCATCCTTGAACTCTCCTGGACAAAATAGTTTGGTGATACTACAGGCCTTCCTCTCGCCCTCCAAAGACAAGACCTATCCCATTCTGGCCTTGGTGGACTGCGGAGCTATGGGAATTTTCATTGATCAAGACTGGGTTGTTAGTCATCATATTCCGTACGAGACACGAGACACCATGCAGCCGGTGGAAGCAATTGACGGAAGACCCCTCTCTTCAGGACCCATAAGCCTGCAGACTAAAGAGATCCAACTTTCCATAAATCATCATCAAGAGCGGATTAAATTCGACATCATTAAGTCAGCCCATTACCCCATGGTTTTGGGTATGCCCTGGTTACAAAAGCACAATTCGTATATCAATTGGACAGCAGGATCATTATTCCTGGGCTCAGAGTTCTGTATGTCCCACTGTCTATCCCTGGACCCTTCCTCGATAACTCCTAAAGAACCTCCAAGAGACCAAGAAACACCACTCACGGTTTCCAATATCATACAAGTTCCAGAGTCATATCAGGAGTATGCTGATGTATTTTCTACCGCCATAGTCCAAGCCTTACCCCCTCACAGGCCTGAAGACTGTGCCATAGATACAGATCCCTCAGCTGTAATTCCCTTCGGCCGAATGTTCATCCTTTCCGAAACCTGAGAAAAAGGCCCTTCGGGAATACCTCGACACCAATCTTGAAAACGGCACCATAAGACCCTTGAAATCTCCAGCGGGTGCTTCGTTGTTCTTCGTTCCCAAGAAGGACACCAAGGAACTCAGACCTTGCCTCGACTATCGAGGCTTATCGAGGCACCCTCAAAGATCGATACCCACTGCCCCTGATTTCGGATATCCTGGAAGCTGTGAGAGGAGCCGTAATTTTCACGAAGCTGGATCTCCGGGGTGCCTACCATTTAATTCGAATCCGGGAAGGGGACGAATGGAAGACCAGCCTTTAGAACACCCTTTGGTCACTTTGAATACCTAGTCATGCCTTTTTTGACTAGCCAATGCTCCCGCAGTCTTTCAGCGTTTTATGGCTAGGGTGTTCTCTGATATGTTGTTCCTCTTCGTCATTGTCTATCTGGATGACATATTGATTTTTTCCAAAGATCCTCTAAAACATGAAGAACACGTAAAGGCAGTACTACAACGACTTTGTGAAAATAAACTGTTAGCCAAACCCGAAAAATGCTTGTTCCACGTTACTTCTGTTCACTACCTAGGATTCATCCTTAGCCCAGAAGGAATTGGCATGGACCCTTCGAAGGTAAAGGCCATACTGGCTTGGCCAGCTCCCACTTCTGTGAAACAGGTGCAATCCTTCCTGGAGCTCGCCAACTTCTACCGGAAGTTTATTTCTACTTTTTCCGAGATTGTTCAGCCGATCGTAGCTCTATTGAAGAAGGACACCCCCTTTATCTGGTCTATATCGCAAGATAAAGCATTCCAACGATTGAAGACAGAGTTCACGGAAGCCCCCATCCTGACCCAGCCCAACACAAATCGCCCATTTCTAGTGGAAACGGATGCCTCTAACTACGCCATAGGGGCGGTCTTGAAACAGGAACTTGAGGATGGACTGGAACACCCCATTGCTACCTTTCACGAACCCTGACCCCCAGTGAGACTCACTATTCCGTCCTGGAAAAGGAACTCTTGGCCATCCACCAAGCCTTCACTGAATGGCGACACCTACTTCTGGGTGCTAGATATCCAGTTCAGGTCCGCACAGATCATCGGAATCTCCAAATCCAACAGTCTTTGGAGTGCAGGAACAGTAGTCAGGCCTGTTGGGCCTACTTCTTTGCCCAATACCAGTTTCAAATCACTCACGTTCCCGGATCACAAAACATGATTGCTAATGCCTTATCTCGACGTCCAGACTACACAGCCACTGAGGACAAGGCCTATCCTAAGATGTTTCCCCAAACTATCTTTGTAGCTCAAGCAATCAACCTCCTGGAAGAAATCCGAGCGCAAACCCAGTCCTCTGACCTCTGGAAGGAAATTTATAGGAAGAATCCATGGAATCTAAGAGTCATGGAAGAATATCTATTCAAGGACAATGCACTGGTCATTCCTACGCAGAAATTACAACACAAGGTAATAAACCTCTGCCATGATACCCCTCACTCCGGTCATCGTGGTATAACTAACACCCTCCGTCTTATACAAAGACAGTTTTGGTGGCCTCAAATGAAGACCGAAGTGCAACAGTACGTCAAGGCTTGTACTATCTGCAGTCAAAACAAACATGATAACAAAAGACCGGCGGGTCTTCTACTGCAACCATCGCTGCCAACAAGACCATGGGAGTTTATTGCTACAGACTTCATTGTGGAGTTACCACCTTCCCGAGGGTACACGACCATCATGGTAACCATAGACTTGTTCACCCATATGGCTCATTTCACACCTTTGTATAAACTACCATCCTCCTCAGAACTTGCTGGAATCTTCCTGGAACATATTTTCCGTCTCCATGGACTTCCTTCCAAGATCATATCGGACCGAGGACCTCAATATGTCTCACAATTCTGGAAACATCTCTGTCGTATTCTAGGGATCCAACGCGCTCTCTCATCAGGTTATCACCCACAAACCAACAGAGCCACGGAACGTGTAAATCAAACTCTGAAGCAATATCTTCGTTGTTTTGTCACCAAGGTTCAGGATGACTGGTCTCTCCTCATACCCCTGGCCGAGTTTGCCTACAACAATTCCGATCACTCAGCACTCAAGGTCAGCCCTTTCTATTGCAGTCAAGGTTTTCACCTGTCCGTTTTACCTTCTGTTCTTCCATATCCCACTACAGACCCTACTCTCGACTCTTGGATACAGACTCTCATCAACATTCACAAGGAAGCCAAGGAACAATTGAAAGAGGCCCAAACACGCACTAAGCTCTATGCGGATTCCAAGAGAAGACCAGCACCCCCTTATTCTGTTGGTGATCAAGTCTGGTTGTCCTCAAAACTATTACCCCGACATCTACGGCCAAACAAATTGGCTCCTCGGTACTATGGACCATTTTCCATAAAGGAAGTTGTCAATCCTGTCTCATTCCGACTCAAGCTACCCGATTCCTGGAAGAAAATACACCCAGTCTTTCACACCTCCCTATTGAAACCTTGCATCCAATCCTCCCGAAAATCCTGCAGACCCAGTCCTGTTGTGAATGATCAGCTAGAATATGAAGTGTCCCGAATATGTGATTCCAGGTATAAATGGGGTCGACTTCAATACCTGGTTGAATGGAAAGGATACCCTCCTAGCGAGAGAACCTGGGAACCAGTTTCTAACTTAAATACCCCTCGACTGCTTAGAAGATTCCATCTCGTACACCCGGGCAAACCTGGTGGAACATGTCTTCGGAGGAGGCATGCTGTCATGACCCATAGAACATGCCCTTTCTGGACCTCCTGGTCCTTATCGCGCCGGGGCTTGTATTCCTTGTTACTCCCAACATGGCCGCAACAAGCTACTTGCCTCACACCAGCTTTCACGTCGCACACGGCACGTCCTATAAATTGGCCACGCCCCGTGGGTCTCAACGCTATCATTAGGTAGTGACTTGACGTGTGTGTGCTGTTCGGCGAATCTTCTATCCAAGATCCTGGTTTCCTTCCTCCTTCCTTCTCCCTTTCCCTCTATTCCACTCCTGGAATCCCCATTCTTAGCGACTGCTACCTACTTTCCTGGTCATCCTGGAACAGCGGCCTACCCGGAACTCTGAACGCGCTCTGCAGCCGGACGAGACTCAAGCGAGTCTACACAAGACCCGATCCATCCACAAGAGGAATCCTCCCGCGGAACAGAGCAAGAAGCGATCCCAGGTGAGACGGGGGGAGATTTACGACACTGGCATCCTCTTCAAAAGCCACAATGTGCTTGGGAACTACTTTATTGTATTGTCAGCCAACATGGAGGCAACCTCGTAGCTTGGTTCCTAGTGTTTTGGGTGTGGTAGCCTAGGGACTACTTTACATGGACTATTTTGTTGGGGCTATTTAAACCACACCCGAGCAAGACAACACGCTTCGCGTTACTTTGCAGCTTGCAACGTGACGCTCACCGTGTCCAGCTATTCCCTCAAACCTCGTAGAAGCAGAACCTGCAAGGAGACAAAAGGAACATCATTAGCAGCATCATCATACCTGCAGTCTTCATCTTTAAACACTTGCAGTTACTGAGAACAGCTTCCTCGAATCTGCACGCCTCCCGGACAGAACGACCTGAAAGAGGAAGATAGAGGCAACATTAAAGAAAGCAGTAGAGACATTTACAAATTAGAACTGCTCGAAAGGCTTACCTGGCTGGTCCCCTCTTGGCTGGCACCACTCCGGACATTCCACTCGCGCTGAAGAACACCGCAACCTACAAGGCAGGAAAACACAGGTTAGCAAAGGCAAGACTTCGCAGCGCTGCGCATAGCGCTTACTTACTGCATTATAGCGCTCTTAATTCGCCATCATTTACCAGCGGGGCTCAACCAAGCCAGTTCGCCGCGCTGAAGCTCCGCGTACCTAAGGGAGAAAAAAGAGACATTTTAAACAAAGAAAGGCATGCAGGATAGCAACAAAATTAAAGAACAGCAATAAGACCTACCTGAACAATATCAAACGGGCCGGCGTCACTAAAGTAACTGGACCACACTCGCCCTTGAAAGACAACGCGCCCCTGCAAAGAAGGCAGGACGGAGAGCACGCCGAATTCTACCACAAGGTGAGGAGAGGGCGCCAGAGGGACTGAAATCATACGGGGGTGGAGGGAGGATACTTACCCCAGTCGGTCAGTCTTGAACACAGTCCTCCTGTATTTTCGGGCAGAACCTTCCCCGCAGACCACATCAGGGCAAAGATGAGAAGCATACCAGCGAGTAACCCGGCTGGGTGGCGTCCCTGTGGATACCAGGTGAGCGTAACAGAACGCGAATCCTAGCACAACAAATCCACCTGGGCGCCATGGAGACATCAGAAATGGACCAATTGGCCCAATTACTAGGAGAGCTTCGTGCTGAGGTTCATTCTGCCCGACAAGAGACTAATGCCCTCCGGAGAGACCTAATAGTGACCAAAGAACGCACTGAAGAGATTAGCAGGTAATACTTGCAATCACAGGCAGGACAGACGCCTCTACCTGGAAGCAATCCAACGATGCTAAACCCTGCCATGCCACCCACTCCGGTACAGATCACGTTACCTGGAACAGTGCCCCTGGCACCACCAGAAAGGTTCTCAGGCGACTCACAGAAGTATGCAGCATTCATCAATCAGTGCCGCCTTCATTTTCTTTGTAGGCCTGGAGCATTTCCAAATGACCAAGCTCGGGTAGCTTTTGTCTTATCATACCTGAGTGGTAGTGCAGCAGATTGGTTGGTGCCGTTGGTAACCCATGACGATCCTCTATTACATGACTTTGGGGCGTTCCAGAGAAAAATGGAAAAACGTTTTGCTCGCCATACCCAGGAACAAGCAGTAGACAATGAACTCTTGTCCCTCCGACAGGGGAATCAGGACTTGTTCACGTACATTGCTACCTTCAACAGACTGGTTGCCGAAGCTAGGTGGCCAGAAAACAAAAGAACCACATTATACCATCGAGGCACACGAGGCGAATTAAAGGATGTCTCCCAGAGACTGTGCAGAATTCATAAATCTGGTCGTGCAGCTAGACCACCGGTTGCAGGACCGAAAGGCAGACCGTTCTAAGACGGACCCTCGGACCTTGTATGTTCGACCAAGGGAAAACACACCTCGTGTACCTGAAAATGCTGTAGAACCCATGAAGATTGGAGGGATACCGCCTCCATTAACAAAACAAGAGCGGGACAAAAGAAGACAACAGCTTTGTTTGTATTGTGGGAAACGAGGACATTTCCTGAAGGACTGCCCAGTAAAACCCCCAAGAAGAACAGTCGGGCCACAGAGAAGGATGAAGCTAAGGAATCGGAAAACTACCAAGCTCGACAAACAGAGAGGTCAGTTTGTCGAGTGAGAAGAAAGAGTTGCTGACCTCGCACTTTACAATACCAGTGATCTTAATTAACCACCAACAGTCGTCAAGAATGCATGCCGTTGAAGCATACATCGATAGTGGAGCAGTTGGAAATTATATTGATCAAGAACTGGCAGCAGAGATGGGGCTTCCTTTGTGTTCTAAGCCAACTATGGACAGGGTAACCACCATGGATGGGACAGAAATCGCTTCCGGACCAGTAACCCATTGCACAGCCAGAGTAACCTTGCTGTGCCAGGACGGACATCGGGAGTCTATTTCATTCGATCTTATCAAGGCACGTCAGTTCAGGCTAATACTAGGGATGCAATGGTTGGTTGCTCACAACCCTTTGATAGACTGGCGGGCACGAAAATTAACCTTCCCTGGTGACTGCTCCCCTGCCTGCTATTACCAAGAGGAGAAACACGATGTCTGTATTCCCATGACTCCCGGAGCGACAGTATCAACCCTGGGAGCAACTAATACCTTGCCAAGTAAATACCATGATTTCCAGGATGTTTTCCGAAAGAACCAAGCCAATACATTGCCGCCGCACAGGCCCTATGACTGTCAGATCGACCTTGTTCCTGGTGCACAAATCCCTTGCGGCAGGATCTACGCTCTCACAGAACTAGAAAACCTTCATTTGAAATCCTATTTAGACCAGTACCTTGCAAACGGATTTATCTGTCCTTTGAAGTCCCCCGCAGCCAGTCCTTTGTTCTTCGTACCGAAAAAGGAAGGAGACTTGAGAACCTGTATTGACTACTGCGCATTGAACCAGATCACTGTGAAGAACCGCTACCCCTTGCCACTTATCCCTGAGATGCTAGACCAAGTTAAAGATGCCCAGATTTATACCAAATTGGACCTTCGAGGAGCGTACCACCTGGTCCGAGTCAGAAAAGGAGATGAATCAAAAACCGCCTTCCGTACTAAGTACAGCTTGTTTGAATATTAAGTCATGCTCTTCGGGTTATGCAACACTCCTGCGGCATTCCAATATTTCATGAATGACGTCTTAAGGGAGTTAATTAATGTGTGCGCCTTAGTGTCCATAGATGACATCTTAGTATACTCAGCCTCGGAACAAGATCATGCAAGGCACGTTCGTTCAGTCCTCACCAAGCTCCGTCAACATCGCTTGTTTGCAAAGCTTGAAAAATGCTTTTTCACATCACCGAAGTAGAATTTCTTACCTTACTCCAGGAGGCATCAGAATGGACATGCACAAGGTAGATGCCATTCTGAAATGGCCTTCACCGACGTCTCTGAAAGGGGTACAAAGCATGCTGGGCTTTGCGAACTTCTACCGCCGGTTCATCCCAGACTTCTCTCAGGTTGTGCACCCAATCACAGTACTATTACGAAAAAATAATAAAAAGTTTGCTTGGACCGAAGAAGCAGAAGAAGCTTTTCAGGAACTTAAACAAAGGTTTACCTCTGCTCCAATCCTGCGACATCCTCGTCCAGACCTCCCTTATGTCATTGAAACTGATGCATCCAGTCTCGCGATTGGGGGCTGTCCTTTCACAGAGAGACCCGGAAACCGGCCAGCTACATCCTGTGGCCTTCTGGTCGAAAAAGTTCTCACCTCCAGAGATTAATTATGCCATCATGGACAAGGAACTCCTGGCTATCAAAACCACCTTTAAAGCCTGGAGGCACTACCTTCAGGGGGCCAGACACACCATTACAGTCATTACAGACCACCGAAACCTGCAATATCTCAAAACAGCCAAGGCCCAGTCCTCGCGCCAATTACAGTGGGCCCTTTTCTTTGCCGAATATGATTATGTAATCACATTTCGACCAGGAGTCAGAAACAGAAAGGCAGATGCCTTATCTCGCATGGGCATAGATGAAATAGTATATACAACTCCAGACCCAGTACCTATTATACCTGAAGACAAACTCTTGGGTATCACAACAGCCTTAACACAAGCAGAATTATGAAAAGAAATCCAACGGACAATGAATCCTGATACCTACCTCGCATGGCAAACTCAAGGAGAACAATATACCATCAAGGACCATCTACCCTTTTTTAGCGATCGCCGATATGTACCCAAGAAGGAATTACAACAGCATATTATTTCAAACTATCACGATTCACTGATCGAAGGGCATCCTGGGATCGCCAAAACCCTAGTTAAGGTGAAAGAGAACTTTTGGTGGCCTACCTGGCGTAAGGACATCATTCAGCATATTCAGTCCTGCGGTGTCTGCACACAAAATAAAATCACAGAAACAAAAACCATCTGGTCTCCTACAACCATTGGACATTCCTCCAGTTCCATGGCACACTCTTTCCCTTGACTTCATCACTGATCTACCTCCAAGCCAAAGGTTCAACACCATCCTTGTAGTTGTGGATTTATTCTCGAAGATGGCCCATTTTATTCCTCTCAAAGGCCTCCCAGACTCAGCCACTTTAGCAAAAGTGTTCCTGGAGGGCGTAGTTAAGCTACATGGCTTTCCTTCAGTTGTGGTCTGTGATCGAAGCAGCCAGTTTGTTTCAAACTTCTGGAAAAAATGTTGTGCAATGGCGCAGATCGACGTTCGGCTATCTACCAGTCACCATTCCCAGAAGGACGGCCAAACAGAGAGAACCAATCAGACACTCGAGCAATATTTACGGTGCATGATGCACCACGAACAAAGGAATTGGAAAGACCTACTATGGATAGCCGAATATGCATATAACAATTCTTTGCATTCAAGCACGGGACAAAGCCCTTCTATACCGTTTATGGCAGACATCCACGTACCTCTGAACTAGACCTTCCAGCCAGCTTGGAAATGCCAGCAGTAAAGACTCTACACACAACCATTACTCAAGCTTTCAAAAGGGCAAAGGAACACCTTATTCATGCCAAAGAAAAACAAAAGAGATTCGCCGACCAATACCGGAAAAAGGCCACTGATTATCAAGTAGGAGACAAAGTTTGGTTAGCCGCTACATTTGTACCCATCAAGGGAACCCAGACCTTTCATACCAGATTCTTAGGACCCTATACCATTAAGGCAATTATCAAACCAGCAGCCATGAAACTGGATTGACCATCTAATCTACACATCCACCCGGTATTCCATGTGTCCCTCCTGAAACCAATGCAACCCGGCACATGGATTGGGACACCACCTAAGCCCATACTTGTTGAAGGAGATCCAGAATTCGAAGTTAGAGATATGATATGATATGATATGGCATTTGTAACGCACCTATACACAAGTGTTTCAAGGCGCGACGAGGCAGGGGGGGGGGACAAAGGGAGACAGACAACGATCCTACTAGGCCAGGTGTCATTCAGATCACGCAAGTGCAAGGGTAGGGGGACTGGGAAAAGTGCAGGGGAAGGGGAGAGGGGAAGTGCAGTACATGGTTAGTAGAAATCAAGATAAATAATAGGGCCAGCTGATGGCAAGTGCAAGGAAAGTGCAGTACATGGTTAATACAATATGAGATAAATAATAGGGCCAGCTGGTGGCAAGTGCAAAGGTAAGTGCCGGGAGAAGGGGCTGTAGGATACAGAGACAGTCCCGTAGTGCATGTAGGCAGTGCAAGGAAGAGTGGCTGGGCCAGGACATGAGATCGGTGAGTGGCCCAGTTGCAGATTCAGTGCAGGTTCAGTGATTTTAGCAGGGGAGAGAGGGAGAGAAAGCGGAGGCAAAGAGGAAGGGTTTGAGGTACTTCCGGAACCGGAGATGGTTCTCCTCAAGTTTCAGTGTGGCAGGAAGGCTGTTCCAGAGGGAGGCCCCTGCTGCGGCGAGAGATCTACCACCAGCTCGTTGCTTGGAGAAGCGGCTGACCCTAAGGTAGTTGGAGGTGGATGAGCGAAGGGCTCGAGAAGAAAGATATTTAGGAAGAGAGAGTTGCAGGTATTTTGGCCCAAGGCCCCAGAAGGCCTTGTGGACAATGCAGAGGGTTTTGAACTTAATCCTTGTAGCCACTGTGAGCCAGTGTAGTGATTTCAGTCCTGGAGAGATACAGTCCCTGGGCTTGAGGCCAAGGACAAGTCTTGCAGTCCTGTTCTGGATGAGTTTCAAAGGGCGGAAAGTAGAGGCAGGAAGATTTAGATAGAGGCTGTTACAGTAGTCCAGCCTAGAGAGAACCAGAGCTCTGGGGACAGTGAGCTTCTGGGTGAAGGAGAGAAAAGGAAGGATACCTCTGAGGAGGTGTAGCTGGTAGTGTGACTTCTTAGAGACGTCAGAGATGTGAGGAGAGAAGGAGAGTGTGGAGTCGAAGATGACTCCGAGGTTTTATGCCGTGCAGGTAGGAGCAGGAAGAGGGCCAAGGGAGGCCAGCCAGAGAGCCGCAGGGAAGGAGGGAGTGGGTGTGCCGATAAGTAGAATCTCAGGCTTACTGGCATTAAGGCAGAGGTTGTTGGTGGCACACCATTCCTGGATAGCAGAAAGACAGTCAGAGATGAGGGAAGTGGAAGAGAAGGCCGAGGGTAGCCTGAAAATGAGCTGGGTATCATCCGCATAGCACTGAAAGTTGGGACAGAGAGCGGCGATGCAGTGAGCAAGAAGTGCCAGATACTGGTTGAACAGCCAGGGGGAGAGGTTAGATCCCTGGGGGACACCACAGGTAGAGAAAAAGATGTCAGAGAGGAAGGAACCCAGTTGGACCTGGGAGGGTCGATTGGAGAGCAAGGAGGACAGCCACGCCAGAGCTTGACCAGTGATATCCAGGTTATCACGGAGACGGTTGAGCAGGATGGTGTGGTTAACAGTGTCAAAGGCAGAAGAGAGGTCGAGCAAGATGAGAACACAAGGGGTGTTAGAGTCAAGGTTTGAGAGCAGGTCCTCACGGATGTTCAGGAGAGCAGTTTCCGTGCTCTGGCAGCTCTGAAGCCAGACTGATGGTCATGAAGACTACCAACAGATTCAACATGGAGATTAAGCTGGGAGACGGCCAGTTTCTCCAGGAGCTTGCCCAGGAAGGGAGAGACAGAGATTGGGCGATAGTTAGCTGGGCAGAAGGGGTCGGAGGAGGGTTTCTTAAGAAGGGGGTGCACAAGGGAGTGCTTGAGGGGAGATGGGAAGACTCCAGAGGCGAAGGCGTGATTGCAGAAGTCAGCCAACGCAGGCGCCAGGGAGTCGATGTGGTCCTTGATAGTTTTGGAGGAACAGGGGTGGACTTGTTTTGACAAGACTTTCATAGATCGGACTTGTCTCGAAACCTCGTCAGCATAAAAAATGGGAAAGGCAGAGAAGGAGGGAGGGGGGGTGGCTGCCGAAAGGCCAGAGGGAGAGCAGGGAATAGGGGAGGGGAGGTGAGCCTTGGACTCTAAATACTCTAGGACCAAGCTATATTATCTCGTCGATTGGAACGGTTTTGGACCACAATATAGATCCTGGCAGCCCAGTGAGAATATACACGCACCACGTCTAATCAGGAAATTCCATCAGAACTTCCCAACCAAACCTTGGCCAGACAGAAGGAACAACATGGGAGGGGCCTTAGGGGGGAGTGCTGTCACGACCCTCGCCCAAAACCCCCTCTGGCAAACCCATTGGCCAGGTGGAGTCAGGACTCGGGCCTCTAGAGCCTGGCATCCTCTTCAAAAGCCCTCATGGGGCCAGTCCTGGCGCATATGGCGCCAGGCTCATACACCATGAAAAACAATGTGCTTGGGAATTACTTTATTGTATTGTCAGCCAACATAGAGGCATCCACATAGCTTGGTTCCGAAGAACCAAGCTATGCAGGCTAATGTTTTGGGTGTGGTAGCCTAGGGACTACTTTACCTGGACTATTTTGTTGGGGCTATTTAAACCACACCCAAGCAAGACAACACGCTTGGCGTTACTTTGCAGCTTGCAACGTGACGCTCACTGTGTCCAACTATTCCCTCGAACCTCGGAGAAGCAGAACCTGCAAGGAGACAAAAGGAACATCATTAGCAGCAGCATCTTACCTGCAGTTTTCATCTTTAAACACTCGCAGTTACTGAGAACAGCTTCCTCGAATCTGCACGCTTCCCAGACAGAACGACCTGAAAGAGGAAGATAGAGGCAACATTAAAGAAAGCAGTAGAGACATTTACAAATTACAAACTGCTCAAAAGGCTTACCTGGCTGGTCGCCTCTCAGCTGGCACCACTCCGGACATTCCACTCGCGCTGAAGAACACCACGACCTACAAGGAAGGAAAACACAGGCTAGCAAAGGCAAGACTTCGCAGCGCTGCGCATAGCGCTTACTTACTGCATCATAGCGCTCTTAATGAGCCATCATTTACCAGCGGGGCTCAACCAAGCCAATTCGCTGCGCTGAAGCTCCGCATACCTAAGGGAGAAAGAAGAGACATTTTAAACAAAGAAAGGCATGCAGGATAGCAACAAAACTAAAGAACAGCAATAAGACCTACCTGAACAATATCAAACGGGCCGGCATCAGTGAAGTAACTGGACCGCACTCGCCCTTGAAAGACAACGTGCCCCTGCAAAGAAGGCAGGACGGAGAGCACGCCTAATTCTACCACAAGGTGAGGAGAGGGTGCCAGAGGGACTGCAATCATACAGGGATGGAGAGAGGATACTTACCCCAGTCGGTCAGTCTTGAACACAGTCCTCCTGTATTTTCACACAGAACCTTCCCCGCAGACCACATCAGGGCAAAGCTGAGAAGCATACCAGCGAGAAACCCGGCTGGGTGGCGTCCCTGTGGATACCAGGTGAGCGTAACATATTCAGCATCTTAAAGGAACTAGAATAACCAGCACTTCCTTCTGAGGACTGCATCAAGGATGCAGCCTGGTGTACTAAAATCCAACAAGACCTACCTGACAAAATAACACTACTACAAAATAAGTTAGAAGCTAAAAAGAGCACCCTCTCGAGCAACCAGCATGGTGTTCCAGCCAAAGAGCCGTTACGCCCTCTCTGCCCACCTTTTGTTTTCTCCCAAGTGACACAGAAAGAAGTGGAAGACATTATTAAGAGCCTGAAACCCTCTCCCTGTCAAGGAGACACTTGCCCAGCCTCCATCATTAAGGAAGGAGCCAAAGAACTGTCCCCTTTCTTCGCTACTTTGATAAATACCTCATTCAAGACAAGCCAAGTACCCATCAATCTTAAGGTGGCCTGGGTCATGCCTCTCCTAAAAACAAAAAACCTAAACGTAGACCCAAACATTCCTATGAATTACAGGCCGATTACCACCGTCCCCTTCCTTTTAAAAATCTTGGATAGAGTTGCATACTTGCAAATCCAGAATCACTTGTAGGTAAGCCACCTATTAGGCCTCAGACAATCTGGTTTCAGGCCAAGACATGGAACAGATACAGCTGGATGAGGTGAAGGACAAAGGTAACTTAGCAATCCTTCTGCTGTTAGATTTGTCTGCGGCTTTCGATCTAGAGACCACCAAATCCTCATTAGCCATCTCTCCTCAGCAGCAGCCTTATCCACCAGTGCCTCTAATTGGATCAAATCCTTTTTATCCAATCGAACCACCAGAGTCTTCTCACCTTCAGACTCTGCTGCCCCGATCCCTATACACTGCGGAGTCCCCCAAGGCTCCTGCGTATCACCAACACTTTACAATATTTTCACGAAGCTCCTCTTCGACCGCTTGGATACCATGGGTGTCATCTACACCAACTAAGCAGATGACACCCAGGTCTTCATCCTGCTTACTGGCCACTACGATGAGGATTCCAAGTTAATTAATGAAATCTACCTCAAAATCCAGGCTTGGATGGCCCCCAATAGTCTGTGCCTTAACGACGAAAACACTGAGCTTCTGATTGTCGGCACTCAGGCGCACCAAAGTAAACTTGACCAAAGGTACATATCCTTCAACATCGACGGGAACTGGATCAAAGTCGCCAAGGAAATAAAAACCTTGGGACTCTATCTGGACTCGTCTCTGTCCCTAAATAAACAAGTCAGCTCTGTGGCATCCTCTACCGCCTACACAAACAAGCTAATCTATAGTTGCAAACCCTTCCTGTCTACTAGCAGTTGCATAACGCTCGCCAGAGCCCTAGCGCTGTCAAAGATTGACTATTGCAACACGCTCTTCCTAGGATCTTCTGAACAGAATCTAAACAGGCTATAAGTTCTATAAAACAATTCACTGAGAGCAGCACTTAATCTTCCCAGATCCAGTCACATATCAACTATCAGACGTGAAACCAGCTGGTATGCTGTTCGTGGTAGAATCACTCTCTGCACTCTCGCAATTACACACAAATGTCTGTCACACTCAGCACCCAAATATCTGTCAGATAAATTCTGCAAGCACAAACCAACCCAGCCTACGACATCTGCCCACACCAAATCGCCTCGTAGTACCAAGGTACAACCTAAAAACTGCAGGAGGTGCCAGCTTCCCTGTCCAAGCATCCAAGTGCTGGAATTCACTGCCTCTTTCTCACAGACTAGAACCTTCCTTCTTGACATTCAAAACCAGAGTAAAAAGCTGGCTTAGTGACAAGCCTATCCGATGAGGCCTCTCCCGTCCACCTTTTGCTCTCACTTGTAAATGATCATCATCGGACCTTACTGTAACCCTTGGTCTTCCCACCTCTGTCAATGCTTTATTCATGCCTGTAACATTCACCTGTATCTATCTCTCTGTCCTCAGACCTAACTGTAACCACTGGTCTTCCCATCTGTTGTCAACGTTTTATTTATGCCTGTAACATTCAAGTTTTCCAGCACCCAGTTACCTCAGACAAGAAAAGAGGTGCTTGTCAGGATGTCACACAAATATATACAGCCCTCTGTCCGAGCCTATGCTAACCTACCACTCTGCTATCACTATATAAGAAAGACAGAAAGAGATGCTAAGCTTTAGCTTAGGGTAGGGGTACTTCCCCATTTGTTACCTTAGTGGTGGCTGGTGTTTTCACCCACACCCAAAAAAGTTCTTACAGTTTCTTCCAGCTGCTCGTCTTTGTAGAACGGTTCCAAACAAAAGAAATGCTGTTTAGCTTCTCCTCTCGGTCAGAACAATGTCCTCATCGGTTAATTGTAGTCCGTACAATGTCCACTTTATCCCTTCTCCTGGGATGTAATCTCCATATGGGTGGAGATTGTAGTGTCCAACAAAAACAAAATGTGTTCTTTGCCCCTCCTGGGTTCTTAGACTTGTTAGCACCGCATGGGCTGCAAGCATGGTCAGCCTAGTTTGGTTGATTGCTTCGTCTGTCCCCTCCTGGGGTATACCCTTTGTTAGCCCCATGTGGTTTGTCATTTGTTTCATCTCCTGTTTGGGCTTCGGGCCTACTCAGCCAAATGTGGTTGGTTGCTCTTTCCGCCCACTACTGGGTTATTTGTTCTACCCCCACCTGTGGTTCTTATCATTATAATTAGCTATGTATAGCACGCTTAATAACCAGAGGTTTACAAGGGTCTTTCGTTAGCCCCATGTAATCTGTGGGTCAACTCAACTCTGGTTCGTCGGTTACTTATTCCACCCATTACTGTCATATATGGTTTGTGGCCTGCTCAGCCCTGGTTCATCGGTTACTTGTTCCACCCCCTGCTGAGGTATTCGGTTTATTAGCTCTGGCTGGGCTTTGGGTCTGCTCAGCCCTGGTTCATCGATAGCTTATTCCACCCCTACCAGAGGTATTCTGTTCATTAGCCCAGTGTGGGTGTCGAGGGCCTTCTCAGCCCTGACTTGTTGGTTGCTTGTTCCACCTGCTTCTAGTAGGTATTCCATTTGTTAGCACCATGTGGGCTTCAGACCTGCTCAGCCCTGGTTTCTTAATTGCTTGTCACACACCTTCCGGCATACTCAGTTTGTTGGCCCAGGGTGGGCTTCAATCCTGCTCAGCCCTGGTTTATCGTTTACTGGTTCAACCCCCTGCTGGGATATTTGGTTCATTAGCCCTGGCTGGGTTCTGGGCCTGCTCAGCCATGAATCGTCATTTATTGTTTCCACTCCCTGCTTACATATTCAGTTCATTAGCCACAACTGGGCTTCAGGCCTGCTCAGCACTGGTTTGTCAGTTGTTTATTCCTCCCCCTCCTAGGATATTCGGTTTGCTAGCCCTGCATTTGCTATGGTGAGGTCTCACTGTCCTCCAACAGTTCCTCGAATGCTGCTGCGCACCTGGGGGATGCTGGTTCAGCCCCACGATGGAGGCAATCGCTGCCTTTCCTTTGGTTCATGCTGTCTACTGTCCTGTGGTACCGCTTCCGCTGCTGTGGTTCAGTGTCAGCGGAAGATGATGCCAACGCATCTTGTTTCGGTTGGGATCTCTCTGGTTCTCCTGTGGCTCCCTGCTCTTCAGGAGCCTCAGTTTCTCTGCAGTGGCAGTGTTTAGCGGGATGGTGTGGGGCTCCGCCTGCCATGCCAACTGTGTGGCTGTCAGCTGCTTGTGAGTGAGAGCTCCCACCTCTGTTCCACGTCCGCGCAAGCCATTGCTTCCTGCTCTCTGGCGGATTCTCTCCCTTTGGCTTGATGTTCTCCTATATTTGGGTCCCTCCCTGGAATGGAAGGGATGTCTCTATTCGACCTGGTTTGCAGAAAGAGGCTGAAACAAATCCCGGTCAGAAACCAAGCTATCCACTTTAATGAGATCCTGTATGTGATGGCCATGGCTCAACTCCCATATAAGCAATACACATAGGGGATTTTGATGTTAAGGGAGGTGGGATAATATCCTTTGTTGGGCATTCCTTGTCCCTAAAAGAGGGGGGTCTCCTCCAGTGGGATCCCCCTTGACCTGTCCCCTAGGGAGGGTGTTGTGAAGTGGGCTCATCTCCTTAGTCCCAAAGGGTGTGGCTCCCCATTGGGGAGTAGGGACACATTCCCTGAATTCGTCACACAGGGCATAAGTGGAAATGTCACTGACAAATCTTGACAGGCTAGTAGCCAGGAGAAATGTTGTGCAATCCAAGAGGGGACCTCGAAGACGCACAATCGCCTCAGGTCCAGCTTTATAGTCATGTCTGCTAACTGGAATAAGTGTGTCATTATGTGCATTTACCAGCGACCCATTCTCGGACTTCCCCGTTCCCTTTTCCCTTTCCCTCATTTCTATACTCATTCTGCTATCTCTAGTTTGTCCCACCTCTTATACCTTTCCTTTCTCCAGGGCAGTGATCATCGGTGTGCCGGATGTGGTGTGTTACATTGCTCCACCATTGAGATCCTAAAAACAGAACGCAGCTGCCAACAGACCACTTCTTCTGGAAAATGGCGTCCTTCAGCCAGAGAGTTAGTACAGATTTGAAAGTTCAAGCAGATATATATTTTGTCAGTCTGTGCTGGAAGGATTCTGAGCCCTTGTCATGAAGTTGAGATGCAGCAGTGAGTGACTTTCTGTTGAGGGAGGGGTGGGTGTCAGTGGCTCGGGAGTAAAAGGATATCCGGCTGGGGAGCTCTAGGTTAAGTGCTCCCTTCTGACTTGGAGCAAACTTGCGCTTCACAATTTCTAATCCCATCAGTGCCGACTCAGACCTTCATCCTTCTGAGGTCAACCATATGAATACAAATAAGTTGGGTAATAATAACACCAGTGGTGGAAATGGAAAAAATGGAAAGGTGGATCCCACAAAGGCTGAGGTGGGTGAAGAGTTTGAAGAAGGGGTGGAGTTCAGAGGGGGCGGAGTTTAGAGGGGGCAGAGCTGGCAGTTGAACTCCACTCAAAGGAAATGTTCAAAATAATAGTTTTTAAATGGTGCCATTTTTTCATGCTGCTTCTTTCCAAATTCTACACTGTACATCAATTCCACTTTAAATCGCTTCTATGGCAGTGGTGCATCCAAAATATGTTATCATTGCTGCTTTAAAAGCACTTTGGGATCCCATCATCTGATGAGGTGTGAAGACAAGCTGCAAGCGCAGGGGGAGAGCAGCACTTCGCTTTGTGTGGGAACTTCCAATGACTACACTGGCAAAGTATAAAAGGAGCTCCCCTTTTAAACCCACCAATCTATAGTGCACTATTCCCTGGAAAACAAGATCCAAATATGAGAAATGTGCTTGGGTGACAATTTTATGTGGTCTTGTGGGTATGCATCAACACTGGGAATGCGACAGCTTGGCTCAAATCCTGGTAGTCCAACACTTGAGCACTCTTACCGACCTCAAAAACACCCAAGGGGTGTTGTGGCTGCCCTCTGAAAAAAGTGACACTGTCCACCCACATGTATTATTTTCCTTGTGCCCTGAAAAGTAGCAGATGTGCACAATCAGGGAAAAATAACTGCTCCAGTATCAAGGATTGCAAACTCTCTTGCCACATCCTGGGCACATATTCACGGCTCACATGCACTCTCATCATGCCCCCTCCTCACCCTCCTGTTTGGCATTCAACTATCATTTGCTTTGTAAAGATGGATTGAAAAGTACACAAACCATAGTAAGGTGCTCACACAAATATATAGATCCTTATAGAATTATGTTAGGCCAAAGTCTGTACAATTGTGACATTATTCCCCCCATCTGGGAGACTACAAATACCAGAATCCGAGTTTTGATGCAAAACTAGGGATTTAGGGAAAGCCGGATAGTAGCCAGCACTGTGCATTTAAGTCTACTAAATCCTGGAGACAGGCAACTTTAAAGATTAGTTGGCCAACAGTCACATATTAGATAAAAATCTACTATGTACCCTATTATGTGGCTGCACCCCCCCACAACCCCGGCAGCGGTGCCCAGCGCAGAGACTGCCCATTCCGCAGGATGGCTCTGCACAGGGACTCCCTCTTTAAGCCGTGGCTGTGCTTTAACGAGGGAGTCCCTGTCCCTCGGCGAAGCTGGGGGCTTGGTAATGTAATCAGCTGTGCGTGCTAGAGCACAGAGGAGATTAGATCACTGAGCCCCCAGCTTCACTGAGGGAGTTGGAGGGACAGAGATGACCCGGTAATGCACAGCCATGTGTGTTAACGAGGGAGTCCCTGTCCCTCGGCGAAGCCGGGGGCTAGGTTAAGTAATCTGCTCTGTGCGCAGAGCAAATTACATCCCCGAGCCCCCAAAGGGTTGCAAAGGCAGAAATGGGGCGGGGGTGCGGCCGGGCAGCATGCTGGATTCAGCTGCCATTGGTGCAGCCTTAGGATGATGGCGGTGATGCACTCGGCAAGGCGGGCTGGGACTCACTACCCCCCTGGCCATCCTTAAAAAGCCCCTTGGTCTGAGCTGCGAAGCTGAGTAAGAACTTCTGCCATGGAGTGGATCAGAACCAGAACCCTCTGATCGGAAGACTCACTGCCACCAATGTAAACCCTTTCCACCGCTACCCGCGGCCCATCACGGCAAAGACCCTGTGAAACCAGCCCTACTGTGACAAGTCCACACAGACCATGAAGAATCCTAACCCATGACTACACACTCAACCCGGGAAGATGGAGTAATGAGGCTCAAGCCTCGGGATCCAAAAATCACCCCTGATGGATACAATCTATCAGCAAGAAGAAGACAGCGCTGCATGCATACGTAGGGGGTGGGGGGAGCAGAGCCAGAAGAGCATATCAATCATAGTGCCAATCTACTGAGCGTGGCTTCGCCCCCACTCCAGACAAAAAGCCTTGTCTTTGGGCGCCAGGCTAGTGCTGAGGCAGGCTGGGTCTGAGCTCCGGGGAGACACGTGATACCGGATCTGGGACCCAGCAAGAGCCGGCCCATTGACCAGTACTGATAACAACTACTATTGCAGCGCTTAGAAAGGAGTTGAATCCGGTATTAAGCACTAGATAAAAACCTGGTATTATTATTAGCGAGACAGAAAGTGCATCGTCAGTTGCAGGGCGTTCCAAGGTATGAAGAGTTGAGCGCCCTGTGACGTCCTGGAACTGATACTTCCTAGGACCTGGTGGTGCCGGATGTGGAATACAGGAAGGGTCAGCTATGCTTCTAGCACTGCTCAGCCTTGGTTGACTCCAGCATTCCTACCTTAGCTCCCCCAGACTTTATGTCTCTGCACGGTTGGCCCTAGCCCTGCCTTTTACCACACACGATTCCCTTGTTTTGCTGCAGTGCCTGGAGTGTGCTTGCCACTGGCTGGTGGATGGGTAGCTGGCACTATGCCAGCCTCGCAAGGAGAGTGTGGTCCTTGGCATTCTTTGCCAGGATGAGTCATCGCTCGGCCCGCCGCAGAACATCGCCGCAGCCTAATTCATTATCTGAACACAATCCTCTATGAACACTGGAAAACGGGGTGAAGGTCGGTGCGGGGTGGGGGGCATCTCCGACACTGCCAAGGACACAAGAATCAGAGCGGTGCAAAAGCAAGCGCCATGAGCGATTTCTCCAGGCGCTGTGTGGTGGTACAATCAGGCGCCACGTGCACTTCCAATCTAAGCAGTACCTTAAAACAATAGAAACTTGGCACTACGTCTTAATGCCATAGCTGTTTAGCATAAAGCACAGCCACCACGTGTTACAAGCAGATCCCGAAGGAAAATGTACTATACACTTTAGGAACATCCCTCGCACAACCTGTTCTGGCCAGAGAAACGTTCCAACTTTGCTCTGGGGGGATCAAAGCCTTTTCGCCTGAAGAGGGAGCTCATGGCAGCAGGACACATCTTAACACGTTGCTGTGTGTCAACAGAGCAGTATAATGGCAGCAGGTGGGCTTTGATGGGGAGGGGGGGGGGGGGTGAGACTATTAGCAGGGACTTTTTTCCGCCTAAGAAATGCAAATGAATGGTGATGAGAAATGGGAAGGCTGCATAATGCTGCATGCTGCGTGAAATAATGACTATGGTTTTAAAGACCAAGGGAGATTTGTGCAGGCGCACATTGCTTTGAGTGGTGCTACTGTGACCTTCCATGCAGGCTGCGAACTTAAAGGTAAAGCCTTTCTCTTTTTGCTCAACATGTTTCGATAACGACAGGTTCGTTTTTTATAAAAGGCTAGTTTATGCAATGTGTGTTCTTTTCAAGGCACTGCATAAACAACGTATTATTTAAGCGGTGGTCAGTCATAATTTCGAGAAAAAAAATTCGAAAGACAATAATATCGAAACAATAATATCGAAAAAAAATATCGATTTTTTTAAAATTATATATTTATTTTGGGGTCCGGGAATAAAAAAAAAATGGTAAAAAAAAAACATTAAAAAGGGGGGTTGGGGGGAACCCCCCTATTTTGAATAAAAAACTTAATTAAAAAAATGCGACATTTTATTTCGATATTTTTTTTCTCGATATTTTGACTTTCGAAATTTTTGTTTTCAAAATTATCACTATAAACCTATTTAAGCACATGAAACCCAAACAAAAACCGGAATAAATAATGATATCAACTAAACCTGGGAAGATAGGTGGTCAAGTGCTAACATTGAAGAAGATGTAGTGATAAGGTTGTACAATATCTTTGTAATTTCATACCGGGGTAATGGCCCGGCAGCCTGAGTTAACGGCCTGAGCGAAGCGAGGGCGGTTAACAGGTATGGCCCGTGAAACGGGTTACGAATGCCATTAGCACTCCTGGTTATTTTTCACTTTCAAAATTAATGTTTATTTGTCAAGTCTATTCAGTGAGGTGACAGTGGGCCTCATTATGAGTGTGCTGGTCCGCCAGCCCCGTTGCTACTGGACCGGCACACTGCAAGTCTGCGGGCGGACCTGGCGGGGGGGACGGCAGCTGCCTTCAGACTTTCACGGAAGCATCGGCACTGTTATTAACGGTGCTGGTGCTTCCATGGTCCCCATTCCCATTAAGTCCTATATGACTCAAATGGGAATGGGGATTAACTATTTGCCGGCGCCTGACTTCCCGGAACACCAGGGGCACAATCCCCCATTTATTCCGGCAAGCTAGGCACCAGTAAATATTGTAAGCCTGGCGGCAATCCGCCGGCAGCACCGGCTGGATTACCGGCAGTCTTGTAATGAGGCCCAGTATCATAATTTAACATGCAAGTCCTGGAGGAGTCAAACCCAAATTTATTCATCCAGATGGTAGTGTTACAGCTGGACAAAAAAGCCAGTAAGATACTAATATTAATCAACATATACTGGAACCCAGCAAATTTATCAAACGAAAACCTACCAGATAAAATAGCAGAACTAATTGATGAACAAAGAGAAAAATGGACTGATCCAATATTCATATTGGCAGGAGATCTAAATTGTTCATGCCTGAACAAGGACAACCAACCCGAATACGATACAACAACTGCCTCAGCAAAGGAAAAAAGAGGAACAATGTGGAATCGTATGATACAATCAAGGGACTGTGTCGTTCTGAATGGAAAGGTGGAGGGGGACCAACCAGCAAAACTTACTTGGAAGGGAACACAATCAGTAGAGATCCTGGATTACATTTGCATTTCAAGCAACTTGTCAGATAACATCCAGACCTTGAAAGTAATCCCAACAGTAGAAAGTGACCACAATCTGTTAAAACTGACGTGCAAAAACATAAGCAGTAACAAGATTGGAACCTACAACCAGAAGGTGGTCATAGACCAAAGGGGTATTAAATTAAGGATCAGACCAGAGAAAACAAGAGAACTAAACCATAACCTAAAACAAATGATCTCGACGCTTGAAAACGAACAAAGCCAAAAAAGGATTGACTACACCCCGCTTTTCAGAGCATTTGTTAAAGAAAGGAAGCTTGGAAGTAACCATCAAACAAAGACTCACCAACATCAGTATGACAGTCGCATACGAGAAAGGAAAAAAGGATTAAGGAGAGATATTAGACAACTAAAAAAGACCAAACACGACAACTGGAGTAAAGAGATACATAAGTTAAAACAAAAGTACAGAAACTGGTTACACTTACACAAGAAGACATTGCTAAACCAGGACGCAGAAAGAATGTTGGGGAAAATAAGATCTAAAAACACAGCCGAAATTTGGGAAATTATCAACGAAGCGGAGAAGCCTCAAGCAATAAGTCAAATGAACCCAATAAGTGCTTCTTCATGGGTTAAGTATTATACACAGCTGCAAGGGGAAATTTACATCGACCCAAAGCGGAAATCAATGACAAACAAAAATGAGGCAGTAATAGATATCAGTATTGAGGAAATAGAAAACATCCTGAAAAAATTGAAAGACTCGAGAGCCCCAGGGCCCGACGGGCTCACAAATGTAATACTGAAAAGCAACATAGGTGAATGGGCCAAATTCCTTCAACTTCTATTCAACTACATATTAACAACAGAAAAAATCCCGGATTCCTGGCGAAAGGCAGTAGTGGTACCCATTTTCAAAAAGGGTCTCAGAACATCAGCAGACAACTACAGACCGATTGCATTACTGGACGTGGTGGGGAAGGTCTTTGCGTCCACACTATTGAAAGCATTAAACCACTGGGTATAGCAAAGTGGACGTTGTGATCCTTGGCAATCGGGTTTTGTGAAGGGGAGAGGCACAGCACTCAACATTTTCCTGATTAACCTATTGAAAGCCAGAACACAAAGGAACAAAAACCAAGGAATCTACATCGCGTTTGTAGACTTGTCGAAAGCTTTCGACACCATAAAAAGAGCCAAACTATGGAAGAAAATGGAAAACTGGGAATGTCCTCAGTCACTGGTGGAGAACATCAAGGACTTGTACACGGACACAAGCATCAGAGTCAGACTGGATACAGCGAGTACACTAACAGACGAAATTCAGATAAAAATGGGCTTAAAGCAAGGATGCCCGCTGGCACCGGAACTGTACAACCTGTTCACGTCAGATCTGGAAGATTCATTTGAGTCCACCCGCTGCTTTCCACCAAAAATAGCAGGAACGCCGATTGGGAGACTGCTTTACGCAGACGATATCGTCCTGATGGACCAAACCCAAATCGGCTTGCAAAGACAGCTTACATCATTACAGTCGTATATGGACTCAAATGACCTGGTTATAAACCCAGAAAAATCAAGAATTCTGAAGTTAGGCCCAGGAGGTAATAAAGCCAGAGGGAAAAAAATAGGATGGTCTCTGAGAAACAAAAAAATCCTGGAAGTCGAAGCATTCACGTACTTAGGAGTCTGTATAGACAACACGAAGAACAATACGCCAAGAATAGCTGGGCTAAAAAGAAAAGCAACCAATCTAGCTGCCCAAGGGAGAATTCTGCGTAAAAGATACTGCAGATGTACCTTATCACCTTTTATAGGATGAAAGTGGTGCCAATACTAACATATGGGGTAGAATCACCAATCCCCTTACAAGCTCAAACATGGTCAATCCTGGAGGGTCTGTTTTGGAGGAAAGCTTTACAGCTGCCTAAATCAGCCCCGATACAGCAGATAAGAAGAGAGCTGGCTCTGACATCACTCAAAACAATAGTGGTATGGAAAACACTAAGTTTCTATCGGAAATGTCTTGAGGAAAACACTACGGGTGGATTTGGGGTGTTGAAAAAAGCCCTAAAAGATCAATCCGATGTAATCCTAACAGGCTGGCAAAAGTCATGTCGAGGGATCCTAGTGAACCTCAGCGAGTCAGAGGATGACTTATGGATTAACCCAGACAAAACTAAAAAGAAACTATACATGGCAGATTGGATCGAAACCCAAGAAGATAACTGTAAATATAAAGGTTACGAAGACTTCTGGGCCCAGCCACGAAAACTGAATCAGATCCCGAGCTATCTGACTTTATTCCCCAATTGGTACTTCCAAGACCTTTTCCTGAGATTCAGATTGAACATTTTACCAACAGGAGAAATATTACAAAGAAGAAAAAGGCTGGACATCAGTGAAAGCTGCAGAATGTGCAAAAAAAAAGGAGAGATAGAATCTCTGAAACACCTCATACTACAGTGTACCAGTTTAAGGAAAGAGCGAGAGCAGTGCTTGGGGGACATCCTTAGAAGCTAGACGACAAGGAATGTCGATGAGTGGTGGAGGACTCTTGTAGAAGGAGAAAAAATGAAAACGACATTAGCACTCATAAAATTAGTGATTTTAATCCTTAAGAAACCAGAGGAGATCAACAACATAACCCAGGACTAATAAGATGCTACCAAGCACTGCTACTAAGATACTGTATACCAAACGAAGAATCATGATGAAAGAACGGACATGCTCAGGTTAAAGGTTTCAAATAAGGAAACCACACAATCTGTTTAAATAAAATAAAAATAAAAATAATTTAACATTTGAAATTCTTTTTGAATTCCAAATTTGGAATTGCATTAGCACGATCAGGCAACTTGAAACGTGTAGGTAAATGACCAATAATAAATATGATATCAAGCATGAACATGCCTTTTGACATTGAAACGCTGGTGCCATGCAACAGTAAAATACAAATGCGATGACTACAAACATGATCGCCGCACACAATGATGTAGTGAAGACATCCCCATACAGCGTACATGCGATGATGCCACGAGTGTCAACAAAACAGTGCGACCAACTTAGAACACCAAATCCACATGGATCGGCGTTCTGGATCCCACTAAGGCTGGACTACTGTATCCAGTTCATTCGCCTTCCAGTTAAACACCATGGGGCGTATTCTAAGTGTGCCTGTCCGGAAACAACGGTGCTGGTAAGCTTACCGGCACCGTTGTTTCCAGACCGCCACACTACAACTCTGCGGGCGGGTGCCATCCTGCACAGCAGCTCTGACCTGCCGAGCGGATCGGCACCCGCCCGTAGAATTTTCATGGAAGCACTAGCACCGTTATTAACGGTGCAGGTGCTTCCGTCGTTCCCACTCCCGTAGAGTCCTATGAGTCTCTATGGGAATGGGGACTTACAATTTACCGGTGCCTGACTTTCCGGACCGCCGGAGTTCTAATCCCCCGGTGTTACCGGGAAATCAGGCACCGGTAAATCATTACGGGTCTGGTGGCAACCCGCCGGTATCACCGGCACGGTTACTGCTGGACCCATAATGAGGCCCATGATCCTTATATTGACATCCCTCAACTACTGGCAGTTAGGAATAATCAGTATAAATACAATTCAATAATTAGATGCAAAATATCTTTACAGAGAGCATTTATTACTGCCAAGAAGAATTAAATCATCTATGAAACCCAACAAAGAAAATAGGGTAGGTATACGCACAGAAACCTCACCTAGAGTTGATGTACACATCAACCACAACATTGAAAGTAGCATATCTTTTATTTTTGTAATCTTTTCATCTTCAAGCTGGAACTCCATGTGTAAGACATTAGATTATTACACCCTCTTGATGAGTCAAAATACGGATGTGGTGAAACACATGCAGAGGCTGAACATTTCGGATTTATATACATACTACTGGAGACTGAAAATTTGGATTTATTTTTTAACAATCTAGATGGAAAAAGGGCAACCTTTTTTATTAATCTATATTTTGAAATACCTGTATTTGGCTAACTAAATGCTGCACAACGATTTTAGTGTACCACCGTTTGGGAGAGCCCAATATCCATGTCTCGACTTATCTTGGATTATGCTCTGTTACATGGCTACAAGTGTCTACATTAAACATTACCCAGCGATGTCCAATCTATCATAGTGATGGCCCTGCAGAGTCCAAGCTCATTTACTTCGTCCCCTCTCCACCTGGTCATCAGCGCCCGCCGGGCAGTTCATCATGTCCAACCATTTTGTTGCATCATCTGGCATATCGAAAAAATTTGCTTTATCCTTATGCAGTACTTTCAGTTTCGCTGGATACAGCAACGTATACTTGAGTCCGGACTCACGCAACCTTCTTTTGACCGACACATAACTCAGGCATTGCTTCTGTACCAGGAAGGTGTAATCCAGATACACTGTGATGGTTGCCGATGCTCTGCTTATAGTTCCTCCTTTGCGGAAGTGCTCCAGGATCTTCTCTCTGTCTTTGTAGTTTAATATCTTTGCAATGATTGGTAGCAGAGGGGCTCCCGGTGGCGGCTTTCTGGTCAGTGCTCTCTCAACAGTGAACCCCTGGGTGAGTGCTCCAGCACCTATTTCTTGCAGCAGCATGTTTTCAATATAGTTTGTCGCGTCTGGATTTCCCTCTCCTTCTAGTAGCCCCACCACATGTATATTGTTCCTGCGTGCACGTCTCTCCGCCTCCTCCGCTCTGCTTTCCAGATTACGCACTTGTTGCTGCAATGTGGAGGCATCCCTGGTGTAGCAGTGCAAGCATTTGTGTTGGCTTTCACCTCTTTTTCCAGCCCTCCAATACGTTCGGATAGCACTCTAACATCTTGTCTAAGGAGGTTGACATCTACACTGACGGCATCAATCTTGGATTCCAGTGATGTCTTCAGTTCCGCAGTGGGGGTATCGATCTTGAACTCCAATGATAACTTCAACTCTGCAATGGCTGCCAGGATCTGTTGGTCATCACATGTCGGGGTTGCCTCTGCTTGCATGCGTTGTTCAGGTGTTTTCACTACTTCTGTAGCCTGCGTCGACTTGGCAAAAATGTCTATTGACGGCTGTTTCACTTTTGGTTTATTTGTTGTAGACGCCATTCTACCCTCTTTGTGTCACACTGACCCGGTGCCGTCACCTGCAACGTCTGCCTTAGGCCTATGTGTTCCTCCCTAGAGCACTGTGGTCTTTCAGCCCGCGTGACCCTCTTCAGCTGACCGTCAGCAGTGGCATACAGGCACCAACCTCGCGCCAGTGCAGTTCTATGCCAGCTGTGGGATCTACTTCAGCCCTCTGCAGTGTACCCTCTCACCTCTTGTCGCTAGTGTTGTCTGCAGGTATTTCCCTCCAACCCGCGTAGGCACCGGTCACGTAGTTTGTTTCAGTGTACAACCCCCACTGCCAAAACTGTAAGCGTCCCAAAGGGGGCCACGCCGCTACAGTAGCCACGCAGTACTTGCTATGCACTAATGTTCCGATTCGCTATCAATGCCAGTGCTGGGGCCATTTATCAGCACTTCTGCCCCCGTGGTGCACTACAATGCAGGGCCACACCCCCAGTGTGTCTGCCAATTGCTACAGTGGCTCTCCTCATCACCTGCTGAACTAGGTGTTTGGCGGCTCCACCTCGTTCTGTACTGGTCCGGGCACATCCGCCACTAGCTTGCATCCATAGTCTACGCACCATTTGCTGCCTGCCGGCTCTGGGTTTCAATGTCCATTAATGTTCACAGACTGCTATGCTGAATCTGTACACTGCAGCTATGCCTTATTGACCCATATAAGCTTCAATTTCTTGGATCACTGCTGTTGTTAACTATGCATTTGGCTGAACGCTACTCGTGAAGTCTGAGTACCCTTTTCTACTGTGTTTCTCCAGTCCCGTTCCCTACCAGCTAATTTGTTTTGTTTATTTGGTCCACCCAGTGTGATGTATGAAACGAGTGCCCTTGCTTAACGTCAGCCTGCTTTCCTATGCATTCATCAGTTTCCGCACAGTGGAGAGCTTTAGACTTCCCCCACTGCTACAATGTATCCGAGCATTAACATCTTCTCCGTGTGCTTGGGAGACCGATAGGTGGGTCAATTACAATGTTGCTTAGGGCGTAGGTTGCGCACGGTTATCTGTAGAAACTGTTACCATGCGAATATTCTGACCCGCCACCTCTCATATATCGGGCCGCATCCAGCTCACATTTCTGTAACACAGAAAGTCCTTCTACCGCCGTGCGCTCCTACAACACGTTCTGCGGACCATGCGTTTCTTATTGCAGCGTGTCACAGGGACACTTTGGGTCCTGTGTTTGTTGTTTGAATCTCACGTCGTTCGTCGCACTGTCTTGCCATACGCCACTTGTGCCTTCGCCTCTGCCACTCGTATCACGGCGGGACCGAGAGTTACTGCTGGGCTCTCCCCTTGAGTGGCCGCAGGCTGCAGATGGATGATGCAATCCCTTGTAAACAGAATTTCGCACTGGCACCCAGGCCGCACCTCCGATGGGGCACTATTTGTTTTATATTTAGGAGTATTCCAGCAACTGCAGCGCATGCGGGTCAGAGGGAGAATGTATTCCCACTGTTCTCTTATCTCCTGCAGTATCGTGGGTCAGCCCCAAGCACCGCACGCCACCGTCTCTTCAGTCCTCGCTCCGGCTTAGTATACTCTCCCTTTGTTCTGGTGTAGGCGCCATCTTGCCTATTCGTCCGTGGTATTAAACAGCTCTTCTTTCATCGGTATCTCTGTATTTGCATTGAAGACAGCCTCGCCAGTGCCAGCATCATAATCCATGCATGTTCTTACACTGGTCGTACCATTTCTGTCGTGCAATGAAGGATCATGTAGGATCTGCAGGAGCCCAAGTGAAACACAACTTATCCCATGGCCACTCAGCCACGCCCCCCTTTTTGAAATACCGTAGAGCAATAACTACAAACAAAAGTTTGAAGAGGCTGAAACTTTTATTTATTCATGTGTTATTACAACAAATAAAAGTTTGAACACTACAAAGCACTCTTAGTTACTTTAAGGGAATGAGCTACACACCCATTTGAATCACAATTTTGCCGAGCGTAGAATTGTTACCCTCCAACATTGAATTTTTATACTGATATTGGGCAGACAAAATATTTTTGGTTGCACCTCAGTGACGGCACCCTCAAATATATGAAGATTTTTCGTCGTATTGATTGACATATGCCTGCCAACCTCTGACAACTAATGCAGCAAGATGCCCTACAGATTTCAAGCTCTCGTGTATAGAGCCAAAGTTAGTGCAATTTTCCCATTGGCTTTTTTGCAATAAAAACGGCAATCCCTTTGAAACTAAATAAGCTGTTTCAAATACAACTGTATTAGCTATATGCCTGGTGGCAGTTTGATTAAAAATAAACAGAAACACATATCCAGTTTGATACGGTGGCCTAATGAGAGCGACAGTTACACTGACTGAAACATTCTGATGTCACTTTGTTGTCAGCCTGATTTCTAGATCTCGTCCTTTGACAGGGCATGTGGGTATTAGCCGTCTGGTACTGAGTTTCACCCAAAACAAACCATGTGGGTGCAGTTGTATCAGTCCCCTTTGATCTCTGTGGAGAAATCTTGTCTTCTTCCAGGAGGAATAGATCTGGCCACTGAGAACCATGAATGGATCTGTCCTTGAATAGACAGGCCCTGTCAGCCGAAAGGAAATGACACAATGGTGGAAATGGCAGGAGTCCCTTTGATGCAGGGCAGACAGGAGAGGTGGTTGGAGTAACAGTAGCTCATGAGATAAGTGGGGGCCAGAGAAAGGCCCCATTATCTTGGATTCTCTTAGGTCACTTACACTTCCTAGGCCCCCTCCACACTTCCTGCAGACAAAGCACCCTTGACAGGCAAAAGACTCTGCACAGCAGCCAGGATTAGACCCTTGCAGAAGGCTAGAAGGGGACCAGTCTGCTGTGGCAGATTGAATATTTAAGGGATGAAGACCATCCCTTTCATTTAATCATCTTTTGACTACGGAGGAAGGATTTCTCTTGGAACTTTATTGGTAACACAGTCTGCCCCAAAGTTATCTTCTATACAAGTGGAAGATGACGGCTTCCAAGAAAGGAGCCAGTCCTTTTCCTCACCCATCCAAGAGAAACATTTGGGGTGACCTGCTGCAGGATCAAGGCCTGCCTGTCTGCAAGACACTGAATCCAGGACTCTGCCTACAGGCAGAGGCAGCCCCACAAGTTATCTCTGGCCACCTTCCTGGCTGGGAAGGGCAGAAGAAGGACCAAGCTTATCCTTTGAGTCTCACAGAAAACCAGGGACAAGGGAACAGCCCTGGACTCTGGTTTCTACCTCAAACCTTTTGTGAACTGAACCAACCCAGACACTGCCTGCCTGTCCCAAGGTTCTATGGGCCAAGTGTGGCTACTGCACGTTGAACCACACTGCGTGTTAGACCCTGTCAACCCGCTCACCAACCCGATGCTGAATCATCACCTCAGAACGCTCGGATAAATCTCAATCGATACTGCCCAGCCCAAGGGAGAAGCCTAAAAAGGTATTTGAAGAGGTTCTGTTGCCCTGGCGCTAGTGGACATTAAGACTCCACTCTCTACCTGTTTAAATACATCTTCATTGAACGGAACCATTGCTTCAGAGACTATTGCATGTCTAGCCCTGTCTTCAGACCCAGAGGGCCCCCTTCGATTCCAACATCTGCTTATTCCGTGTCTTCCATTACAGGGGTGAGATGTTAGTGGTTTTATTGGCGTGCTTGTGTTTTTAGTTTTTATTAAAGTCTCTTACTATTTATAAAACCTTGGTTGGAGAGTTTTTTGTTTTGGGACCACTGTATGTATTCATGTTTTTTCTGCTTCTGTGCTACCGGATATACCTCAGGGAGAGTACAGGATTCCCTCGGCCCACGCTACCCTAAAGAGACGGAGGAGGTACACCATCCATGCAGCGCCTGTTTCACCTTTATGACTGGGATCCCAGCTGGTTTAGTAGTAGTGTGGGGCGTAGTAGGAGTTTCAACCACTACTCCACCCTGTACTCATGCAAAGCAGTAATCATTTCGTCACACTTTCCTTTTTGGTGTGTCCTTTAATTAGATAGAATTCCCATGTCTATCAGTTTAGGTTATTCATTCTTCAAGAGTGCCATAGTTGCAATGTATAGCCAGTGTTTATGATTACCCCTATTCATAATGCATTTTCATTGATTGAGTGACATCGAGGTTAACTGCTAGCAGTAGCTGGAAATGCCTCCTTCCTTAAGAAGCTTAATATTGATAATGGCAGCGTTTTTTCAATGATTTAGACTGATCGCCTCTGTTATGGGGAAGGGTAGTGTAGGTACAATCAGTTGTTTGTTGCAACCTATGTATTTCATTGATGTCTCAGCTGGGTAATGGCAAAGGCTACTAATGAACAAATGTCCCTTTGTGCTTCTCTCCAGGTTAAGTGAACAGGTATCTACAGTATCCGGTGGGCTGCCAGTTGCATTAAAACAATGAATTGGCACAAAATGGAAGAGGAAGTTAAGGATTGCACTAATCAGCAATAGTAGTTAGGGGGAGTTGAGAGTGCACCCTCCTGTTTGTGGAAGTTAATTCATATGGCCTTTATTGATGCTCGCTTCGATGGCAAAGGTGAAAGAAACAAATGGGTGTATGAGTACATAAAATAAATACTTTTTAAAAATTTGATTTTTTGTGTTTGGTCATAACTTCATCAGGAATGGGTGCCAACCCAATTCATACTCCTAGTGCTTGTCCTGTGAGAGGCATGGCAGAATTTGCCTATGTTAGAGCCAATCCGTGTCTCTGGAGGATAGCTCAGGGGCAACGTGCTTGACTTGGAAGCAAGACAACACGGAGCAACACAGGTTTGATCCCCGGGTCCGTGCTTAGAAACCTCTGGGTATTAAGCGCGTTATAAATAACCTATCATAAGATGCTCTATTTTCTTTTTGTTCTGTCTGCAGTGTATATGTTCAGCACTGGGGGGACTATCTCTCCTGTAATATGCCCTACGTCTCGTCAGCTTGGTTAAGGGTATTGGTCGTGTAAGCCGGTCTACTCAGTCTAGCTATTTTATATCCTTTCTTGTTTTCGTGGCATCTCACATCACTCACCTACTCTCTTTTACATCATGATTGCCTGTTTAAAATATTCTTTTTGCTAAGTACAGATGCAGCAAAATCACCAAAATAGCTATAGGGGATATTATTCCTCTGTGTTGGGGATGCTGGCTAGTATACTGCAACAGAACTGGTATGAGTGATTTTTCCAACATAGCAAGTGTGTCTTCTTCCTAGCCAGTGCGGCTTCTTCCTGGTACATAATCAAATCACCTGTCTATCAGGGCGTTGCCCCACGTCATGGTAAATTCCAGATGTTGTCCCTGTTGATTGGAAAAAGACCTGTTGCTCCCAGTATGTCAGTTAATCAACTGTCGCTAGTTGGTTTCATTACTTTTCTCATCAATATAATCATTTATACAATTGAAATGGGTAAAAAACGTCAGTACAAATTTATTTCAACTTTTTTCAAAAAATGCAGTATGCAGAGCAGAAGCCAATGCATTTCAGAGAGGACTCCGTCCTCAGGCATAACTAATAGAGTAACCAATGTACAAAAATAGTTACATCAAACCAATATAGTGTCACACATATATGTGTTCGTTTCATCACATATAGCCCCCAGCAAAAATCAATAGTCAAAGCATTTATGTATAAGGAAAACACAGAATACAAATAAAGCAAAAAACAGAGGGGAGAGAATAAAAGTAGAGTGAACAGTTGTCATTACAACCTCCAAATGTTAAGCTTGTTGCAAAAATGTATATAATGAGTATTTCGTATGGATTGTGTCCTCCCACGTATTCCTCATCTTGTGATAATTTGTTATCTCCAGCTTTGCTGCTTCGGAAAAAAAAATTCTTGGCAGAGGGCACTGTGCTCGAGGCCGCGGCGTCGATTGTCCCTCGATGGACTCCGTACTCTGTCGACGTCACCGATAGTTTAAAAAGCTTGAGCCGCGCCCGTTGCTTCAGTTCTGTTTTTCCGATCGCTTCGCTATCGAGAACGACGTGCTTCTATTTTCTGTGAAGAAAATGTTGTCATCTTCAACGCCTTCGACACCCAGGACTGGGTTCAAGAAGTGTGCAGATTGTGGGTCTAAGATGTCGATCACCGATCCCCACCGGATTTGTCTCTGGTGTCTCGGTTCCAGTCACCGAACCGACGACTGCGGGTCCTGCCAGTCTATGACCGGGAAAGCTCTTCGTGAGAAGAGAGGTAAACTGTCGGTGGGGAGGAAGGCCTCAAAGAAGGCTACGTCAAAAAGACACAAGAAAGCGACTGATTCTAAGGAATCGGATCACCATAGGCACTCAAAGAGATCTCGATCTAGGAGTAGATCGAGACACTCTTTGTCATCATCGAAAAAAATGAAGAGGAGACATAGATCTCCCTCATCATCATCTTCTTCTTCAGAGTCGACCGAAGAAATTCGTTGTCTGACTAAATCGATTCTCCCAATAAGTGGGAAGAATTCTGCAAAAAGATGATGGAGGTTTTCGAGAATGCGGCCCGACCCCCTTCAAAGACCCTCGAAAAAGCCATACCCCTAAAGTCGATCCATTGGACAACAAAGGGAAGCCCAAGGCTACCATGGCAAAGACCGGTAGCGTTGAGGAATCCAAACAAATTTGAGTCGATGTAAAACTGTCGAAGACTCTTCGAGAGTCGGGCACTTCTCCAGTGCCATGCAAGAAACACAAATCGTCGAAGACTTCGACGACTTCGTCGACGCCTTCGGCGTCAATAATTTTGACTCCAAAGCCGAAAACATCCTTGACGCCATTATCGAAGTCATCTTCCTTCGAAGCAGATGGAAGAGGAATAAAGGGGATTCACTCCTTTGCCCAGGTCAGACTTTTTCAAATCTATGTCAACAATTTATGAAGAGTTTGCTTCAGAAGAAGACGAGGTTACTCCTTTGGGAGTTACTTATGGTACAAGACAAGTTCCTGAGGAACTTATTGACCAGGAATCTAGAATGAGAGATCTGAGTGATACTCTACATTCTGCCAGTGGAGTTGACACATTCCCAGAATTAGAGTTCGCCAAACCTCATCCTGCAGAGCATGCATATTCCGGAAGGTGAGGAAAGGGAAGGCTTCCTAAATATAGTCAAAGACGGGAAGGAGGCAATGGGTTGCAAGCGTTGTGCTACGCAGATTTGCGTGGTTGAGGAAGTCGGGGTTTGCACCAGATGTGCAAGCTAGACTCCTCAACATGCCCTTTGATGGCTCGAAACTCTTTGGCAGAAAGGCTGATAAAAGCCTAGAAAAACTTCAGACCTCGAAAGCGGCAGCTAAATCACTTAGCGCCTCTTTGCACCACCCTCTAAAACCCTATTCCGGCTCATCTTCCTGGAGGGGTCGTTCTTTTCGATACTACTCCTCTTTTGGTAGAGGAAGAGGACAGGCTTCTCAAAGGGGCAAAAGAAACTTCCCTCGTGGAGCATGAGGAAGAGGTGCAAAATCAGCCTGAGGAGCGACATCTGTACCCTCAGCCACTCCTGCAGCCGCCTCCAAATCCCTCTGAGGCCTTGTTACACAAAACACCAGTGGGAGGCAGGATCTCTCAACATCTGAAGGAATGGCGGGGCATTTCCTCAGATGCTTGGGCACTGGAAACAGTAGCCCAAGGTTACTGTCTCCCCTTTCTAAAAAGGCCTCAGAATCATCCACCGGGAGCCAATTCCGCCAAAATTCCGGATCCGCTCTTGTTGCAGGATATTTTAACCCTGCTAGAGAAAGGTGCCATAGAACTGGTACCTGTAGCGGAGAGGAACAGGGGTTGGTACTCCCCATATTTTCTCATCCCAAAAAAGGACAGAGGACTGAGACCCATCTTGGACTTGAGAAACTTGAACAAGTTCCTCAGGAAGGACAAGTTCAAGATGGTGACTCTTTCTCAGATCCTTCAGGCTCTCCAACTCCAAGATTGGTTGGTATCATTGGACCTTCAGGATGCTTACTTTCATTTGCCAATTCATCCAAAGCACAGAAAGTACCTGAGGTTCGCGATTGGCAATTCTCATTATCAGTTTCGAGTTCTGCCATTCGGGTTGACCTCCGCCCAAGGGTTTTCACCAAACTGTTGGCGGTTGTGGCAGCAGGTCTCAGGAGAGGGGGATTCACATATATCCCTACCTGGACGACTGGTTGATCAGAGCATGAACAAGCTTAGGAACATCTTTCGATCACCTGCCACTTCCTCCACAAATTGGGCTTCTCCCTCAATTTCAAGAAGTCCCACATGATACCATCCCAGAAGCTCCAGTTTATCAGAGCAGTCTTAGACACTTCCTCGGGAAAAGCCTCGCCTCCCGAAGTGAGAGCTCTCCACATCCAGCAGATGGTAACGAAGTTCCAGAATGCCCAACATCTACCGGCCTTCGATTTTTTCAGGTTTTGGCCTCATAGCATCCTGCATTTTCCTAGTACCAGAGGCCAGGTTGAGAATGAGATCCCTTCAATGGGCACTCAGAACTCAGTGATCCCAGTTCTCAGGGAATATGTCGGATCTTCTGCAAGTCGCGAGCGCAGTTGCTCAGGATCTTCTATGGTGGGCTTGCAACAACAACATTCTCAAGGGAGAGTCTTTCTGGCAACCATGGCCGGAGATAACAGTAGTGACGGACGCCTCACTCACGGGGTGGGGAGCATACACCAACGATCTGACAATCAGCAGTCGTTGGTCTCCATCGGAGACCAAACTACACATCAACCTTTTGGAGCTGAGGGCAATCAGACTAGCTCTGAAGGCCTTTCTGCCCTCTGTACAGGGAAAGAATGTCCTGATAATGACGGACAAAACAGTGGCCATGTACTACCTCAACAAAAGAGGAGGAGTAGGGTCACTACCACTGTGCAGAGAGGCAATGCAGCTATGGTTCTGGGCAATACAAGAAGGAATCTCTCTATCGGCAATTCACCTAGCCGGAGAGAAGAACACGGCGGTGGATGCTCTGAGCAGGCAGAGCACGGTCTCTCACAAGTGGGAGATAGCTCAGGAAGTCCTTCTCGAGATCTTCGCCTTTTGGGGAACCCCTCAAGTGGATCTGTTCGCCACCGCGATCAACCGGAAGTGCGATCAGTACTGCTCAAGGGAATTTCCTCAAAGAGGAGCTCTGGGAGACGCATTCGTAGTGGAGTGGAAGTTTCCATTGCTGTACGTGTTTCCCCCAGTCCCCGTGATTCCTCAAGTAATCAGGAGGTTGAGAAAGTTCAGGAAAACCATGATCCTAATTGCCCCGGATTGGGCCAGGAGAACGTGGTACGCGGACCTTCTAGACATGTCCATCTGCCCTCCAATACGTCTTCCGCAAAGAGAGGATCTTCTCTCGCAAGAGGAAGGTTGGGTTCTCCATCCAGAGGTCAAGACACTCAACCTTCACGCATGGTTTCTGAGAGGTTGAGATACAAGGATTGGGATCTTCCGGATGATGTAATGGAAATCTTGCTTTTGGCCAGAAGACCAGCAACATAATCTTTGTACCGATGTCGCTGGAACAGGTTTAGTAAGTGGTGCAAAGACAAGGATGTGGACCCTTTTCGGTGTGGAACCCCAATGGTGCTTTCTTTTCTGCTACATCTAGCTAATCTGGGGCTCCAGATAGGAACAATCAAAGGATACCTTGCTGCACTGTCCATTTTCAAGCGCTCCTCCGAAGAGGTTTCATATTTCAAAATTCCGTTAATAATTCAATTCTTAAAAGGGCTCACTAATGTATACCCCCAGTACCTTTTCATGTACCAACTTGGGATTTAAATTTAGTACTAAAATTCTTGACTTGCATACCCTTTGAGCCTCTGCATTCATGTCCATTGAGGCTTTTAACGTTAAAAACTATCCTTCTTGTGACCCTATTATCAGCCCGCAGGGTTAGCGAACTTCAGGCTCTCTCATGCAAACCACCATATACTATTTTTTATAAGATAAAGTTAAACCTTCGTTCTTGCCAAAAGTAGTCTCAGACTTCCATTTGTCACAAAAAATAGTACTACCAACTTTTTATCCTCCTCCTCATCTGGGCAAGGAAGAGGTGAGATTACACAGACTAGATCCCAAGAGGGCTCTTAGTTTTTACATCTCAAGGATGGCTAAATTGAGACAAGATGACCAACTATTTGTGGGTTATACTGGTCATAAATTAGGCTTATCTGTAACAAAACAGACCATTTCCCACTGGATCATATTAGCCATAGTTGAATGCTACAGATTAGCTGGAAAAGAACCACCAGATGGGCTTCGTGCCCATTCTACAAGGGGAATGGCTACTTCTGCGGCTCTAAAGAGGGGAGTCCCGGCAGCAGACATTTGTGCAGCTGCAACCTGGAAACCAATGCATACTTTTGTTAAACATTATTGTTTGGATACTGCCTCCTCTAATGAGGGTTTATTTGCCAAGGCAGTTCTGCATTCTGTCCACGAAAACTGAAATTAGTACTCCCGCCTCCAAAATTGATACTGCTATGGGAGCCTATCACAAGATGAGGAATACGTGGGAGGACACAATCCATTCGAAGAACAAGTTACTTACCAACTGTAACATTCTTTCGACTGGATGTTCCTCCCACGTATTCCTCATCGACCCTCCCATCCTACCCCACAGTACAGTTTTACGTTTTCTTACACTTTCCTGTCACGAAGAATGTATCGGTCAGGGGGCACGCCTGGGTGTTCCTCCTATATATATATTTCATCGAAAAAACAGAACTGAAGCAACGGGTGTGGCTCCAGCTATTTATACCATCAGTGACGTCGACAGAGTACGGAGTCCATCGAGGGACAATCGACGCCACGGCCTCGAGCACAGCGCCCTCTCCAGTCGAAAGAACGTTACAGTTGGTAAGTTACTTGTTCTTATATGTTTACCTGCAGTCAAGGAATACCATCATGTAGTAATACTACTACAAGGATAGAAAATTAATGAAAAGTCAAATGAGAACACACACTAGGCTAAGAGACCATAAGGTGATAGTTGCAGCCTTGCTATGAGAACTGCATTTACCCGAGTCTTGTAGTAGATTACTGCCTCAATATGGGGTCAGTTAAGATAAAATATAGGGCCAAGCAACAGCATGGGCCATGTCTTCTTTACTGAATGTTCGCTGTGAGACGCGTGATGTCACTGTGTCACGCAATTGAGTGACATCACAGTAATGGCACACCAATGACTGGCGGCCACGGGAGCAAAGGATGCTGGGCAATGGAGATCCGATAATTTTTTTTTTTTTTAAATGTACTTTTTATTAACCAGAAAATAGTGCGTAATAAGCACAGAGAACCTCTAGGGTAATTAAAATATGTGAAATGATGATGAGAGTTTTTGCCAATGTATGCTAATGTGTTTGTTGATAAGTGCTGGAGCTAAGTTTCCATCTACCTGGACGCTCCCCTACACATCGTGGGATGTGTTGAATAAAAGTTAATGGTCTCCAATGATGGGAAAACCCCTGTATCCATTAGGCAAAATAATTTAAAAGGGGGTGTAATTGAGCATAATCAAACACATATGAACACATCTGAACAATGAAATAGGGCTGTAGTATGATTGGGTCAAATGTAATGAGCCTGAAATCCTGACATTTTGAGTGGACAAGGATGATGTCGAAATGAGAAATGTGTACCATATGCAAACTGAATATGAAACCTGTTCGTGACACGTATAAGGCATCCTGAGAAAAAAATCTATGTTAAAAAATGTGTCTATACAGAAAGTGTCATGGAATAAAAAACACAAATTACCACACAAATTACCAGTGGGGGGTTAACTGCGATGTGGTAGTCTCAAGGAGACTAAGGAAGGTGTGTCCCTATAGGGTATGGATCTTGGCATTCAGTTGAAATACAACCATGTAAGAACTACCTCTGTACCACCTCATAGCCAAACAGGCCATAGAAATTTAAGGGACTTAGTATTTATACATCTTGATTTAGTTCATTTCATCCAAACATCAAAGTGCATAAAAAACGTAATTTGAACAATAACCAGATAAAACGTAGGTGATTACAAAAAGCACAGAAAGTTCACTTCTTCGTTAATCCCATTAGGGGATAATGCGTCCATTCTCTCGATCCTAAATGTTTCCATACGGTCTAACCGTTTTGTGAAATCCTCATGGGCTTTGTTTCTGGTGATGACATCTACCACTTGAAATCTGATTTGAGGTAGATCATGACCTTTCTCAATCAAGTGTCTGGTCACCGCGAAATTCATATTCTGAGTCCTTATGCAGGAGCGATGCTCGTTCCACCTTAACTTGCAGGGTCGTTTTGATTGTCCCACGTAATAGATCCCACACAGGCATTTGATGATATAAATGACATTTTTAGTTTCACATGTGGCATAACATTTCATTTTAATCTGCTCTCCAGATCTTGGGTGATTAACAATATTCCCATTTCTTACGAGCCCGCATTTGGTGCAGTGTAGGGACGGGACATTTCCAGTTCTTTTAGTAACTGGTAGTCTTTTTGACTCGGGTCTGGTTTTGATCAGGCAGTCTCTGAGGTTTAAGCCTCTCTTGTAGGCAAACACAGGTAGTTCACGAAAAATGTGCTCAATTTTAGAGTCGCAAGTGAGAGTATTCCAATTTCTTTTGATAGCAGATTTAATCCGACCACTTTGTGTGGAGTATTTAGATACATATACAAGTGATGCATGGGTTCTTCTCCTTGCGAGTACCATTCAATAATGATTCCTCTGTGGAGTTGTCCAGCCTTCCCTTAGCTGCGCTGACCTCCTCGGGTTTGTAGCCCCGTGATAGAAAGGTTTCACCCATTTTGGTTATTTGATCAATACTTTCAAGAGGATCACTCACAACCCTTTTGACCCTGAGCATTTGGCTGAAAGGCAAGTTTGTGATCTGGCTCGGTTGTTGAAAACTCAGCCGATGTAACAGGTTATTCCTCTCTGTTTCTTTCTTGAAAATGTTGGTGGTATATTTTCCCATTACCAACTTGATTTCCACATCCAGATAGTGAATGCACTCTTCTGAGGTTTCATTAGTGAATTGTATGTGTGGATCTATTGTGTTAAGGTAGATTAATAAATCAGCTAAACTTTCTGCTGTCCCGTTCCAGACTCCAGACTGTTGATTGATCATCCTAAGACTATTGTTATATTGGTGTCACCCCCTCACCAGGTGGCAGAAATGTCATCTATGAATAATTTCCAAAGATGTATGTGGGTACCGAATGGATTGTTTGCATGCCTGTGTTTATCATGCAATGATGCCATGCAAAGATTTGCTACAAAGGGGCAAAAACTGCGCTCAAGACAGTTCCTTGCTGTTGGCCGTAGAAGCGACCTCTATACAAGATGTAGTTCTTACCTAATGCTGTGCTTATTCAAATCTATTGTCAGTGACAAATGTGGGCTCACTGTGCAACTAATGTAACATTACTTGAAGTATGGTTGCATAACATTAGTAGATAAAGCCGGATCTATGTGAAATTTTCGAAAATAAAATACTGAATCCCAAAATACCCTTATTTTTTCTTTCACCCCATTTCACTGCAAACATATGCAGGGGGGAAACTCCCCGCACCACCACACCCCAAACCCTTTTTGTATTAACTTTACCCCCCACCACCACATATACATGCAGTGAAATGGGTCATCTGAAATTCGGTTATTTGTGATTCAGCCTTTCTTTCCGCACAATGATGGGGTGATACTGATAAAGCCCCATGGAGTATCTACCAAAAAGCATGTCACCTTCATGTGTTAATGTAATTGGAAGAGAAAGAGGTGGCACACTCAATGTGCTGGTAAATTAGAAAACACCTCATCTATATTCAAATATTCAATAGTGGTTGTAGAAAAAGAACTGTACATTTATTGAATTAAATGGTGAATTGTAAAAGGAATATAAGGAAGAACTTTTAACACATTATTTCTTAATATTTAATGTTATTTGTAGATGTTTTTTCTTTTTGTACTTCATTGTTATTTATGTTTTTGAAATTGCTATTTGAAAATTATATTGTGGATACAAATAAGTAATCGTCCACATTTTTATTTAAACATTATCATCAAATAAATGTGTATAAATTGATTATTATGTAGATTTTTTATTGTCTTATTTTTTGGCACACTGAGTAAGTATTCCATATATTTCTTTTTAAATGCTCACCCATATACTTAGTATATATGTATGTGGGCACAACAGTGCCAATCTACACATGAAGCACACAGACACACCCCAACATAAGAGTCCATAACTATAACTGTAATACCTCCGCACTTAATGGCAGCTTTAGGGTTTCTTAATGTGGCCATTGCTGTCTTTTCACTCATATTATTGCTTTGTAGCACTGTAGCCTTGTCTGATTACAGCAAAACAAAAGAGGTTATGGCTGGACGGCTTAGAATTCATCTGAACCTCTGACATCACTCTGGGTAACGCTTGTGCAGAAGGCATGTGACCGAGCAGTTTGGGCTGGACTGCCTCTTTTGGGGTGCAGTCAGGCCAGATTTGCATGCGGTCTTTCCAGTTCTGTAATGGGTTGACAGGCTGAAAAGCGATGGTCTGGAGGGTTGCCCAGAGCTGTGCCCGTGGTTATGATTTATTCAAAACTTTCCAGTCTTCAACTTTTGGCTTTGCCTTGACTGATCAGGCATTTGCTACAGTCCCTTGGCTGGGGGTTATGTCTGTGTTGACTTGCAGGTGTCTGTTAGTAACGGAGGGCTTCTCAGAACCAGTGCGCTGAGGAGGATGCAGCAGATAAGATGAATGATGCTGTGCTGCGGGGCGTGCATGACATGTGCAGTGCAGTGTGGCCACGGCTCTGCAGTTGACCACTGGCATCTTCCCCAGGCTATGGGTCGTTCATACAAGTTTAAAGAGAGTGCATTCAGAGTGTTGTGTGTGTAGACGCAATGATTGGAGTAACCTAGCTGTTATGATAGCGGGCGGGGGCCAGGGGGACTGTTCCTCACAGAACACTGCATGTGCAAGTCCAGTCAGGCAAGTACTACGTCACCGAGGCACCACTCAAAGGTCCCTTCTGAGTAATGCGCCCAGTGACCATATATGAGACTGATCAAGCCAGGTGCCACACACACTAGTGGCGCGACAGGTATACCCCCCTTGGATTACCAATTGCAGGGGGCTTTCAAACAAGCGCCATATGCATGTCCTGCCAGCGCAATCCTACAACCAGCAAGGCCACTCACTCACTGAGGGAGGCACTCCACCAAAACATTGCATTAATTCAGCCTGCCAAACCTGTGGGTTGGAATTCCAACAGAACCATCTTAGTCCCACATCCTTCCAAACTCCATAAACTGAGTACCATTCAATGGGCTAAAAATAATAATAGTGCATAGAAGCGGGAGGAATCCGGCATGAGACACTATATAAAACGTGATTTTGTAATTATATAATAAACAGGCTCCGGGTGCAGGCTCCACAGCCAGGCGGTGCCACGCGCACCTCCAATCCTTTAAACGCTTTGTTTGTCATAATTGATTCGAACCTAAGGGCAGCTCCCGGTGTCTTTGATCTGCAATGCCGAGGCGCCATGGTTTTAGGGAAGCACCTTTGTGTGGCTTCGGGCGGCTAAATGATCCCCCTACCCCCACCCGCCTAGCCCTGTCTCTCGCGGGCCCATTCCGACTCTGGGGTCAATGCCCTAGCTGCCTGTCTGCCCCCGCTGCCTGCTGCTGCCAGGTGAAGGCGAGGCCTGGCCGGAGGAGTTATCTCTGCAGTGAGCACAATCTTATCTCAGTCGGCCCTTCTCTTAGCGGGGAGATCCCCATTGGACACCCCCACCTCCTTAGGTCAGTTTTATAACACAATGAAATGAATAAAGGAATACACAGACAACTGTATTAAAGTTTTTTGTAAAAACACAAGGTCACAGTTTATTTTTGGAGCAAAACAACTTGGGGCAGTCCCAGCCACATTACAAACAGTCAGATACGGGTGAACCATGTCACCACTTTAGCCACTGGCCAAACTGACAACACTGCTGGTTATTCCAGCTACACTGGCACTGCCAGCAGGAACCAGGGGCACTGACCAGGAAGATTGTTGGCCTAAAGCCCTAAGGAAGGGAGTCAGTGCCCGTCGAGGGATTGGCTCGAGCCCGGCCAATCCCGAGCCGCTGCAGCTGCAGCGTGAAGTACCTCATTGGCTAGGACCGCCCCGATACTCCGCCACGCTTTGATGGTGGCTGATGCTGTCATCAATGCCCCCAAACCCTAGGACCTTGCTTCTCTTTCAAATTTACTAGCCATTCACAGCTTACCATACTCACCATTGAGATTAACTGCAGCCAGCCCTCTTTAGCTCGCCCAATATAGCCGTCAGGAAAACATCCTTGCCTTTATCAGATAGGTGGACCCCATCCGTTTCAAAATGAGAAGGCAAGGAGCTCAAACAGCAGTGCCCTACATACCCCAGGCCCTCTGCCTTGGTGAATTTCGCAACACTTCTGTTGAGGCGCTTCCTGGATTTCTCCATGCGGCTACAGAAATGGCGTCTCTCCACACTTGCCTTTGCACGACTTCTGACCAGAATATTTCTGTGCCTGGCAACTCGTGCGCCATTATACGCAAAGTAACCTGTATTTCGGCGAGCAACCGTCCGCGACCTAACTTGGCCAGATCGTTGCCCCCCAAATGAATCATTAACCACCTTGGTGCCCGCCGCCACTGGAGTCGCCAGTGAATTGCCGGCAGCAAGGATTGCCACCTCATGCCAGGAGTGCCCAGCCACACACACTCGGTACACTTGAAACCCAGGTTGTGGCCGATCGTCCATTGCCTGGCCCTTTTCTCAGCGCATGTCACAAATGAGTGGCCGATCAGCCATACTGCATCATCTAAGGGGAAAAACGTACCATACATAAATTCTTTGGTCCGCCCGGATCCAACACACACACTACCCCGCCCAAGCCCTTGAGTGCCCTCGGTATCTAGTATTCTTCAGGGGATGCATTATGCTGGGGGCGGACATATAAACGATAACGGCCCGACTCCCACCTCCCCACCTTCATGATCGCCCGGGGAGACATGCCCTGCTGAAAGGCTGTGGTAGCTGCGCCTATCCTGAAACTATGGGTGGACCATCCCTCCCCATGAATTCCCAAGGCCTTCAAGGCCATTGTCAGCACCTTGCGAAATTGAAATACAGAGAGGGGGGAAGTGTCGGCGTGGGTTAGCAGGGGGCCAGTGCTTGTAGCCCTTACTTGTATAAACCTCTTGAAAAGGTGCACCGGGCAGCAATCAGCCAGGGGGGCCCCATGTAGGCATATGTTAAAACCTTTTCCTTGTTGATCCGTCTTGCTTTTCCTCAACAATATACTGACCCCGTCACCTGATTTTTTGCGGAACAGGGATACATCGCCCAACGCAATGGCCCTCCCAGATGTGTCTTTCTTGGATGCAGAAACTAGCTCACTAATCCTAAATGCCCCAAAAAAGGCCCATGCGAATGCCAACCTGAATAGCGCTGTTTCGTATTCACTAAAGCATATGCTAGGTAATGTGGCCAACAACTTCACCAATAACCCAAAGTCAATTGGTTTGCGCACATCCTCAGACTTTGGCTCCGAACGGGCCCAGCCTTTCAATGCTGAGCGCACCAAAAACCCCTTTGTGGGATCACCTCTCCCCTCCAATTTGGAGTGGAAGGCAACCGCCGCCAGATGCGACACCGCCCAACTCTTTGACAAGCCTTCTGAGTGTGCCCAAACCACAAAAGTGCGTACCTGTTCTTCCGCGGTCTGTTTCTCGCCCTGCAGATAAGAAATCACGCTCTTGAACTTACCATAACCTTGCTGGTATCTACATCTTACTACGGGCGTGAGTGAGCGCTCACTCAACTCTGCGAGTGCCCTGTCCACACCACCAACTGCCACCATTCCTTTTTGAACTGTGCTCCCTCCAGCTTGCCCTCCGGGTGGGCCTTCCGGAACTTGGACCACTGAAAGCGAGAAAGAGCGTAGGCCATAACAACAATGTGACAACAATGGGGAACATCTCTAGGACCATTATGTTTTTTGGTCTGCCCTTCTTGTGCCACTGCTGCGGCCACTTTTGAGCACACCACTCAGGCCCTAGGATCACACCGAAACCTTCGCTTCCTGCAGCATCCGAAAACATCTGTAGCTCAGCGCTGGTTTCCCACGGGGTTCGCCACATCTGAACCCCATTGAAGCTATCTAAGAATCTGCACCACATCTTTAAGTCTTCTTTGAGGGCAGCGCTTAATCTAATGTGGTGTTGCTTCTGAGCCACACCAGCTGTTGCCCTGGCCAGCCTTCGTGCAAAGACCCTCCCTGCTGGGATGACTTTGGCCGCAAAATTCAGCTTACCCAGGAGTTGCTGCATCTTTTCCAGGGTGGTCCTGTCCTTCGACAAATTATTCATAATCTCAGCGTTTAGGCCTTTGACTTTATCCTCCGGTAACCTGCAAGTCCCCTTAACAGTGTCTATCTCAATGCCAAGGAATGTTAAAACCCTACATGGACCCTCTGTCTTCCCAGGAGCTAAGGGAACCCCCATCTCTCCCATCAATTGTTGAAAAGCAGACATTGCACTTGAACAGTCATCGGACCCTTCCTTGCCAGTAAATAAAAAGTCGTCTAGGTAATGGACCATTGCCCCCCGCTGCTCTCTTCTGCGTGCCGCCCATTCAAGGAACGTGCTGAATGTTTCGAAAAAGGAACAAGACACTGAGCACCCCATGGGCATGCATTTATCCACAAAGAAACCCTCCTTCCAATGGAATCCCAGCAAATGAAAGCTGGCCGGATTTACAGGTAATAAGCGAAATGCAGATTCTATATCCACCTTGGCCATCAGAGCCCCTTTCCCCATATTGGCAACAACCAGCATAGCCTGATCGAAAGAAGCATAGTGAACAGAGCATGTTTCAGGGCTCAACCAGTCGTTGACAGACTCTCCTTTTGGGTATGAAAGGTGGTGCATGAGCCTGTACTTACCTTTTTCCTTTTTGGGAACTATGCCTAGTGGTGACACAATGAAGTTGGGGAGGGGTGGGGCATCAAATGGCCCCGCAATTATGCCTAGTTCCAGTTCTTTGCTCACTTTTCTATCAACTTCCCCCGGCAGGTCCCTCGCTGAAGGTAAGTTCCTGGCAAAGCGGCAGGTGTGGGGTCCTTCGTAAGGAATAACAAACCCTTCCGTGAAACCCCGAAATAGCAAATCCCTCTCGCGCTGTTTGGGGTAGAGGTTTAGATGTTCACCTAAAACCTGTAAATTGACTGGAGAGGGGCCCTTAGTAGACAAATCCAAACTCTGTGCTGCTGCGCTGATTGCCGGGGGCGGGAGGGAAATGGTGGTGGACCTACTGCCCTTTCCGCTGGCTCCTGCCAGCGGAGAAACCTTCTCGCTTGAAACATTTGACCAGGGGATGGTTCCCCTCACATTTCCCACACTCATGGCTGTACCTTCACTTAGGACCCCCGTTGCAGCTGCCTTTATTAAAATAACGGCATGTACTGTTCCCCGTTTTCTTCTCATCTTTTGTTCCATTTGCAACACCAGATCCTGTGGCTCCTGACTCTTGCCCCCCCCGTCCCTGGGGGGCATTGTGAAAGGGTTGCCCCTTGCCCCCACTATTTACCATACCAATTCCTCTTACCGCTTTTTTGAACATCAGCCCAACCAATGCTCTTCCTTTGCTTACCACCCATGAAAGAGACCCAAGCATCCATCATCTTTTGGTCCCAAGTCATTTCGGGGCATTGTTCCGTCATAAAATCTAAATTTTCTGTCATAATCGATCCACCCGGTAGAACCGTACTCCTTTGCCTCCTCTACAATAGATTCCCTGTATTTGACCAAACCTGGTCCATGCTCAGGGTTCTTTTCCATCACTATTACTGACAGTATTGCGAACGCTTTCTCCCAGTTAGCGATGTTCTCCTCTGGATGATACTTACGGTGCCTCTTATTGTTCTCCTCGCACTTAAGGTGACATTGGGACCGGCATCTCTTATTGCCAAAAGGCTAAATATGTCAATATTCTTCCTAGCCCATATCTGTTCTTTAATGTCCTGTGGTATGTGCCATGCCAAGGATGACCTGCCCGACAACAAAGGGGCAACTGTCACGGGCTGCTCAGCACCCTAAGGTACAGTAGGTGGGGGAAGAGGTGGGATGACCGTGCTGATGCCTGGCCCCAGGGCTGTCGCGGGGGCGGTGGGTGTGGAAGCGGTGGGTGGATTGTTATTAGTAGTGCACACATTGGTACCCTCCCACACGCTCTTAGCCACTGGTAAATTGGCCGCCACCACAGCAGGTGCCCCATTGCCCTTAACCAACAACAACAATTCTTCCAAAATCATCCCAAACCTTTCATTCCCAACTGCATCGCTGACTAATGGTGTCACCTCTGAGTTAACAGCACCTGTAACAGGGGTGGTGCTATGGTCAATTGCGCTTGATTTATACTCATAACCCCTGGCCCCGCTATCCCAACTTGCCCAAGCTCGCTTGTAGTTTGAACCGCAGGCGACACCTGCCACACTTCCGTTTTCTTACCCTTTTGCTGGCGTTTCCTTTTGGCAGGTAAGGGCTTTAGTGTGATTTTGCTGGGTGGGGGGTGTCCACCACGGGGGTTGGACAGATTTGCGCCTCAACCACCACTTGTTGGGGGGGCAGCGGTTGCTTCCTGGCTAACACTTTCTTAGCCCAGCCCTTCCCCTCACTGCGCATCCTTTCTTGAAATAATGCCCAGATGGCCCCTTCGTCCTCCTCCTCACTTGAACCCGGGGTGTTGGGCACTTCTTCAATCGAGTGGAACAGGTCCTGTGAATCCTCCACAGACGACATCCTATACTGGAAATGGGAAAGAGTTCAATCAATACCCTCTTTAGTGTATTAAACGGTGCTGTGCCCAAAACAGTGCCTCGACTAGCCCCCTGTCGCCAACTTGGTGGAAAAACAGTATTACATGCCCTGTACCTTACCACTCTTCTTTCTTTTGGAAAAAAGGGGGGGGGGTTAGATTCCTCTTAACTGCAGCTTCTTTGCCCGACCTGTATTCAAAATAAAGCATGAAGTTCAACATAATGGGCAAAACAGAATAAACATGAAAACACCCTCGCAAGGCGTTATCCCGTTAAATCATTCCATAATAATAATAATTAGGCTTTTATATAGCGCTACAAACCCTCAGGTGTCTGAGCGCTGCCTATTATTACCCACGGTGTGTGGTGCTCATTTATCGACCTTGGAAGGACGAAAGGCTGAGATTTGGCCCTGCCGGGATTTGAACCTGCGTTTGCAAGCTCTGCATGGATGTCAAAGCGAGCGCTCTACTCGCTGTGACACTTGACCGGACAGTTAAGGCCCAAAAAGAAAAAACCCGAAAAACAACCTTGCTTCCCTTTCTTGGAGCAGCAGCTGTGTTAACGTGTTCCGCATTGTGAGGCATGGCGGCCCTAATCCATACCACGGGTTGCCCTCTAACTACATTCCTCGGCCTATTGAAGACTGACCAGGCGACCTCGCCGCATCGTTGCCACAAAAAGTACATTAGAGAAAAACAAACATGCACCGGAGGTTCCGGACATTGGATTAGAACTCAGGTCCCCAGCATTCCAAGAGCAATCACGTACCAGTTGAGCCACTGCTGGATGTGCTAACATCTACTTACATTTGACCCCGATGTGATTCGAATATGCAACTTTCTGATCTGCCACCGAGCCAGCGCACTCGAAACTATACATTATGTGCGGCACGGCGGGCTGCGTAAACTTTTTAGCTTGTAACCTTTAACTACACAACGTCACTCTGCGGGCTTTAATAATAATAATAATTGTGCATCTATATGTCGCTACAAAACCCTGAGGTATCTGGGCACTGTAAATTATTACCCATGGTGTGTGCCCACGTGATGCGGGGGCGTGTGTGTTGCTCATTTATCAAACTTGGAAAGCTGAAAGGCTGAGTGTGGCCCTCCCGGGATTCGAACCTGCCTCGACAGGCTCTGCTCTGTAGAGCTGTACACGCGAGCGCTCTACTCGCTGTGGCATGGCAGCAGGAGATGACGACGAAACATTATTTGTAATCATAAAACCCATGCATAACACCTTGCATGTAACTTTCTCTACCCTTTACGGCCATCAGATAAAAACACTTGAATTATGATTGCCAACGCAGTGTGGCACGGCGGCCATTTAACTAAACAAATAAACATCATCCTTAGAAAACGTACTAAACAATGTGGTTGTAACGCTCTCATCACCACATGTTCGAAAATTAAACCTTTTACACGTGGCCGCCCATGGTATTGTGGCGGAGGCCATTAGAATTGCTACGGCGCGGCGGCCACCATTGTTGCATGTGGAAACCTGAGCGGCGGCCAGATAGAAAACCGCTGCATATGATATTGTTGTAATTTGCATATTCGAGCCACAAAATTGCGTGGCGCGGCAGCAAGAAATTAAAACATAAGGAAAACCAAAACACGGGTAAATTGCGCTCGGGAAGACATCAACTACAACAGCCTACTGTCGTGGTCACACTGTAGATGTAATCTAATTCCAACTTTGAACTACAAAAACCCGCGGCGGCAATTTAGCGCCGAATAACGAAAAAATCATAAACCAAATAACCCCATCACATACAAAGATTGCAAACCGTCGGCCATAATTATTTCACACAACACTTTCGGAATTTCGAAGCTAGAGGCTTGAACCCGCAACGTCTCCGGTACAGGCCACAACACTGACTGTGCCACAGAGACTGGCTTAATAAGTAACACGTAAAAACGGGTGAATAGCGCTCGGGCAGTTATAAGGTTGGCAGTCGCAACAGAAAAAAGGGGGGGAGGCGCAATCCGTTCCCTCCTTTACATAAACGGATCCGCTCAAGCTGGCACGGCGGCCAGCGAGCAGACCCCTCCCGTCCCCCGATACGTACCAAGTCCTTGCTGCGGCCGACCGAACTGCTGGGCACCGACAAACGAAGATTCGCACAAGGCAGGAGCTGCTGGGCAAAGAGACGGATGGCCAGCAGCTCCCGTCCTTATAAGTGTCCCCAGGGAGACCTGACCGGAATCCAGGTCCCCCTGGGAACGCCTCTTCCGTCTTACTGATGGGGAGAGAAGAGGAAAGAGAGGCTTGACCAGTGACCGGAAGGGGGTGGCCAGAAGGGACAGCCCGCTATGTAGGCTGTCCCTCTAGCGCCCCCTGCGGGGGCCGGTCAGCCTCTGAGTCAGTGTGCCCAGCGCCGGAAGTCACATTAACACTCTCTTTGCTCCTCTGTGGTGGTGAGGTGAGTCAAGGAGGTAAAGGGGCGAACTGCATGTGTCATTCACAAAAGTGAAACGTGCTTGTCAAGCTAACGTTGCTCAGTGCAAGCTTTCGTTCTTGCCCAAGTGGGGTTCAGGCTGCACAGGTGAAGAGTCTCTGCTGCCCCAGACCTTGAAGCGTCCCCCACGAGGCGAGGCGAGGTGATGAGTACCCTGGGGGAGGTTGTTTTAGTAATGCTGGTTGTACCTCTAGTGCCCCCTGCTGGCCATCTACTGAGATTGCAATGGTGGACCTTTCCACGAACCCCCTCAGCCCCTGGAGTAGTGACTGGCCAGGCATTCTGGCAGCAGTGTGCCTCTTTGCCTAAAGGCTTCGGGGTGGGAACATGCCATGGCCCGTTTCAGGGGGTCCTACCATACATGCCAACATTTTGCCACAGCTGGGAAGGAAATTTAGTGTCAGAAATCGGGAGAAGGGGATGTTCCCATTGGATTGAATTGAGGTTACAAATATTTTAGGAGGGAGAAAGTAAAAATGTGCAACATTTTGGATGAAAAAATTGCGAGGGTTGGCATGTATGACATACTACCTGGGGGGTGGGCCACCCCCTCGAATTCTAACTCTAAAGTTGTCACGCCGCGCGCTCGCTCGCGGGCGTCACTTACCTTTCCTGGGGTCCCTGGTCCACGGCCGCAGCGGTCTCCTCCTTCATGGAGGCTGTACCCGCGGTGGCGTCTCTCCTCACGCCGACCCGCGGTCCGGATGGGCTCCGTGGACGCCGCCATCTTGCGAGGATCTGCGCATGCGCGGATCGTCAGTATTCGACGTCCCGCGCATGCGCAGTGTCGGAACATGCGTTCCAAGCCTCGCTTTGACCCCGGGCCTTAAAAGGGCACCGCATATGCAGGGACAACGCGTCTCAACGCGGTTGTTACTGTGTATGCACTGCTGGAGTCCTGGCGCTCGTGCCCCAGCCCTCCAGTTCCCTGCTCTGCCTTATTCTGCCTAGCCCTGCCTCATCTCCTTATCCCCTTCTTGCTCCTTGGTCCTCCTAACCCTTGCTTCCCTGTTTTGCTGGTCCCTGGCCTGCCTCCTGGTTTAGGGTGTTTTGCTGGGTCGTTGCCTGCCTCCTGGTTTAGGGTAGGGGAGGTCCTGTCTGGGTTCCTAGAATCTTCTTATCTGCTAGGAAGTGGGGATTCCCCTGTCTGTATTGCTTTTCCTTGCAGTCTGTTCTCCTTTGCCTGTCTTGTGCCCTGCCGGTACCTGTGCCTTACTGCCTTCTTGGAAGTTCCTGTGTTCAGCTCCGCTATCATCGGTGTCTTCATCAAGCCTTCTCAGCCAGTGGAAACACTGTCCCGACGTCACGCAAATTCTGAGAAGTGCCACCCGTGGCGTTGGGAGTTGGTTCAGTGCCGTCCTGTCTTATATCGTCAGGAGGGGATTGGGCTAATTTCTCGCGCTACCCATTCATCGGCTATAGATACACCGACATACTGGCAACCTCAACTCCACGGTCTACAGGAAGAAAAGGTAACCAACGATCTCGTGAAGACTCGTTTAACAGATTGAGGCGCCTCTCCCCCAGTCTCGACATGGACGACATGCAGGAACTACATGAAGAAATGCGTGCCATGCGTCTTGAAATGACCACCCTCCGCCAGGAGAACAACACCCTCAGACAAGCATTGGACCGGTGTTTGGCTAATCCCGCACAACCAGCTACACCGCCTGAGAACTCCATGGCTTACACTACTCAGATGAAGTATGATGGTGACCCGCGTCGAGTGGCAGAGTTCTGTACACACTGTCGGATCCATTTCCAGTTCAGGTCAACTCATTTTGGTCAAGACAAGGCCAAGATCGGGTATATCCTTGGAAACCTAACCGGCAATGCACTTGCTTGGGCCGCACCTTTGGTCTCTACCAACAGTCCTCTATTGGGTGATTTCGCTGCCTTCGAGAAAGCCTTTTTGGACGTCTTCAAACCGCCCAATTTGGCAGCCATGGCCCAGAATCAATTAATGGAGCTCAAACAAGGGTCAGGTGACATAATCCACTACATCAGTCGGTTTCGACAATAAGCAACCGATTCACAATGGCCCGAAATCACTCAAAAAACCTTGTTTCGTCTGGGACTACGAGAAGAGTACAAAGACGAATTGCTGCACATTCTGGAGCCAGAAACGTTGCCTGCATTGGTGGAACAAGTCTTACGCATTGACCACAGGTTAACCGAACGACGGAGTGAACGTCGCAGATTTGACAGGTATCAACCGGTCCTTCCAGTACAGAAATCCCGGACCGGCTGTTCCTACCGATGTGGGTCCAGAACCCATGCAGTTGGGTGCCATCCGAGGCCCGTTGTCCGAGACCGAAAAGAAAAGAAGACGACAGAAAAGCTTGTGCTTGTATTGCGGTGGTTCTGGCCATTTTCTAGGCACCTGTCCGCTACGCCCTCTGAAGAAACAGGAAAACTAACAGGCCCGTTGTTTGAGGCGAAGGCAGCAGCGGGCCGCCTTTCTGAATCTGACCTTCCTCCCATGAACCCGGTACCCTTGTTGATCCTGAAAGTCGGTGTTGCCTGGCTAGGGAAGTGTATGAAAACCTGGGCCCTTCTGGATTGCGGAGCATCCGGCAACTACATCGATGCCTCGTTCGCGATTGCCAATGGGATCCGTTTACATTACAAGGAACGACCAACAGTGGTCGAGGTGATCGATGGTTCTACTTTGTCTTCTGGTCCGGTTTGCCAACAGTCCGATCCCTTGTGGCTCTCTGTGGAAGGGCATCTCGAACGAATCTCATTGGACGTCATCAAGTCTCCCTCATTTCCGGTGGTGCTGGGTTTACCATGGCTGTTATATCAGAATCCTCAGGTCGACTGGACCGCTCGTTCCCTGGTGTTCTCTTCGACACGTTGTCCTCAGGACTGTGTACTTCACGAAACCTTTCCTGCAATTTTGGAGTCCCTCAATCCTGCTGACGTATCTGCCCGTTTAGGTGCCACTCAATCGGTACCTCAAGAATATGCTGGATACCACAAGGCGTTCTCCAAGCCTGAGGACATACCATTACCACCCCATCGGCACTTTGATTGTTCCATTGACGTCCTGCCTGGTGCGGTCATTCCCCACGGCAAGATCTATTCGTTCACTCAACTCGAGAAAGGCGTCCTACAGGAGTACATTACGGATTGCCTCAACAAGGGCTACATAGTGCCGTCCAAGTTCCCCGCAGGATTCCCGTTATTCTTCGTCAAGAAGAAAGAGGGCACTTTGCGCCCTTGTATCGACTACCGTCAACTAAATGAGATCACGAGGAAAGACAGGTACCCATTACCACTCATCCGGGACATCATCGAATCCCTGAAATCCGCACAAATCTTCACCAAGCTGGATCTAAGAGGGGCCTATCACCTGGTGCGGATTAAGAAGGGAGATGAGTGGAAGACGGCCTTCAAAACACCTATTGGTCACTTCGAGTACAGGGTGATGCCGTTTGGACTCTGCAACGCCCCGGCCGTCTTCCAGCGGTTCATGGACGATGTCTTTTCGGACCTTATTGGAATATCTGTATGGGTATACCTTGATGACATTCTGGTTTTTTCTGACACTCGTACTGCACACGTTGCGCATGTTCAGGAAGTTCTCCGTAGACTAACAGACAACGGCCTGTATGCCAAAATAGAAAAATGCCAATTTCATAGGGAAAGCATGGAATTTCTGGGCTATGTGATCAGCAACACAGGAGTGCAGATGGATCCCGCAAAACTACAAGCTATACGAGAATGGAAACCGCCACATGGCGTGAAGTCGCTTCAAAGGTTCTTGGGCTTCGCCAACTTTTATCGACGCTTCATTCCACGCTTTTCTCAACTGGCCAACAGCCTAACCCGCCTGACCAGTACCAAGGTGCCGTTTCTCTGGGACACGCAGGCCGAGGAGGCATTTCTGGGATTGAAAAGATCTTTCATGTCGGCTCCTGTTCTTAGACATCCAGATGAGGAAAAGCCATTTGTGGTTGAAACAGACGCTTCGAACTACGCAATTGGTGCGGTCTTACTACAGCAAGATGCAATCACAGGAACAGAGCACCCGGTGGCTTACTACTCAAGGAAATTGTCAGTGAGCGAGAGAAACTATGCGGTGATAGAAAAGGAATTACTAGCGATAAAGGCTGCTTTCGAGGAGTGGCGACATCACTTGCTGGGTGGGAGGTACCCGGTGGTGGTTCGTACAGATCACCGTAATCTACAGTTCCTGCGCTCTTTGCAATGCAGAACCTCCCGTCATGCTCGTTGGGACTTTTTCTTTTCGCAGTTTGATTTCACCGTCACGTACATTCCTTGTTCCCAGAACACTAAGGCTGATGCCCTGTCTCGGTCTCTGGAAAACAACGTTGAAGGTGCCAAGGAACCGGAGCCTCTGATAGCGTCAAAACATTTTCTATCGATGGTGACTCCCCAGTTCCAACAGTTGATAGAGGCCACACGTACGGATCCCTCAAAAACACAGATACTACAACGCGCTGACATCAGAGAACGTGACGGCTTGTTGTTCTTCAAGGATCGTCTGTACGTTCCCACCTTGGAACTCCAGAAAATCGTTCTACAGAATTGCCATGATTCCGTCGTTTGTGGTCACCGTGGAGTCCGCACAACACAAGAACTGGTTGCACGGCAGTACTGGTGGCCTGGATGGGCCACTCTGGTAAAGCACTACGTGGACTCCTGCCCTGTATGTGCCCAGACCAAGATTCCTCGCAAAAGGCCCATTGGTCTCCTGAAACCCACGCCTACGCCTCCGTACCCTTGGCATACCATCGCCACGGATTTCATCGTTGACCTGCCCCTGTCTGGTGGTTTCACGTGTATAATGGTGGTGGTGGACTGTTTCACCAAGACTGCTCATTTCTTGCCCTTTCCTAAACTGCCCACTGCCTCCCAGATGGCACGACGTTTTCTACACGAGGTGTATCGTCTTCATGGTCTTCCGGAGAAGATTCTATCAGACCGGGGGTCTCAATACATCTCTTCCTTTTGGGACCAACTGTGTCGGCATTTGGACATTCAGCGAGCCCTGAGTTCCGGCTATCATCCGCAGACTAATGGGCAGACGGAACGCACCAATCAGACCCTTGAGCAATACCTACGTTGTTATGCCAATGCTACCCAAGACAACTGGTCGGAATGGTTGGACACCGCGGAAGCAGCTTACAACAACGCTGTTCATTCCGCTACCGGACTCAGCCCCTTTTTCTGCTCCACTGGTCTTCATCCCAGATTGCTGCCGGTTCATCCTACATCTTCCAGTGCCGTACCATCTGCAGATGCCCTGGTATCCCTGATCCGCGATCAACATCGTCTGGCGGCCGGTACTTTGGCAGTGGCACAAGCACATATGAAGGAGCGGGCTGACAAGAGACGGAGCCCTGAGCCTGTTCTTCATGTTGGGGACAGGGTATGGCTGTCCTCCAAGAATCTACCGGTACGCAACTTACCTGTGAAACTAGCCCCCCGCTTTTTTGGTCCCTTTCGCATCATTGGGCGTATTTCGTCTGTTGCCTTTCGTTTGTCTCTGCCTCGTTCTTGGAGGGTCCATCCTGTCTTTCACGTCTCCCTCTTGAAGCCCTATGTGCCCGATGTTATGGGTCGTACCTGTTCCCGTCCTGCCCCGGTTTTGGTTCGGGGGGTTCCTGAATTTGAGGTGCAGGAGATATGTGATTCACGGATTTGGCGGGGTGCTCTGCAGCTCCTGGTCAGCTGGAAGGGTTATCCTGCTTGTGACCGCACTTGGGAACCACGCTCCTTCGTGCATGCACCGCGCCTGGTTCGGGACTTCTATCTCCGCTATCCTTGGAAACCCGGTGCTCCAGGGTTGTCCGGGAGGGGGTATGGTGTCACGCCGCGCGCTCGCTCGCGGGCGTCACTTACCTTTCCTGGGGTCCCTGGTCCACGGCCGCAGCGGTCTCCTCCTTCATGGAGGCTGTACCCGCGGTGGCGTCTCTCCTCACGCCGACCCGCGGTCCGGATGGGCTCCGTGGACGCCGCCATCTTGCGAGGATCTGCGCATGCGCGGATCGTCAGTATTCGACGTCCCGCGCATGCGCAGTGTTGGAACATGCGTTCCAAGCCTCGCTTTGACCCCGGGCCTTAAAAGGGCACCGCATACGCAGGGACAACGCGTCTCAACGCGGTTGTTACTGTGTATGCGCTGCTGGAGTCCTGGCGCTTGTGCCCCAGCCCTCCAGTTCCCTGCTCTGCCTTATTCTGAGTAGCCCTGCCTCATCTCCTTATCCCCTTCTTGCTCCTTGGTCCTCCTAACCCTTGCTTCCCTGTTTTGCTGGTCCCTGGCCTGCCTCCTGGTTTAGGGTGTTTTGCTGGGTCCTTGCCTGCCTCCTGGTTTAGGGTAGGGGAGGTCCTGTCTGGGTTCCTAGAATCTTCTTATCTGCTAGGAAGTGGGGATTCCCCTGTCTGTATTGCTTTTCCTTGCAGTCTGTTCTCCTTTGCCTGTCTTGTGCCCTGCCGTTACCTGTGCCTTACTGCCTTCTTGGAAGTTCCTGTGTTCAGCTCCGCTATCATCGGTGTCTTCATCAAGCCTTCTCAGCCAGTGGAAACACTGTCCCGACGTCACGCAAATTCTGAGAAGTGCCACCCGTGGCGTTGGGAGTTGGTTCAGTGCCGTCCTGTCTTATATCGTCAGGAGGGGATTGGGCTAATTTCTCGCGCTACCCATTCATCGGCTATAGATACACCGACATACTGGCAACCTCAACTCCACGGTCTACAGGAAGAAAAGGTAACCAACGATCTCGTGAAGACTCGTTTAACAAAAGTTCCCACAGAGATCCCCGAAATGGGTTCCCCTCGCATCCACCCCGCTGACATTATTTAAAGGGCAAGGTGGGTCCAAAGGGTGTAAGAATACGAAAGATCAGGAATTGGAGGTCTGTGGGCCTGGGGCCCTCAGAGATGATGCTGCATCGACGGAGCCAAGCTCCCGAAGCAGGCGGAGACCGGGCCCAAGGGCTGCCCCGATGGCACTCATAGCCAGGGCCGGCCTTAGGATTTGCGGGTCTCTGGGTGGCAACATTTTGTGGGGCTCCTTTATTTGCCTCGAAGAAAATAATGTCACAAAATGAGTCATTAATATCCGTGGGGATCAAATAAACTGACGTTCGATATCTGAATCTTAACTGTTAATATTACAGTTGTAGCAATATCAGTAGCCGACCGAGTGAGCTGAATCATTAGTAGAGATGGGTACCTCAAAAGAAAATACTGTGACGAGGAAGAGCCGGACAAAGAGTAATGAAGATCACCTGTAAGTAATCCAAACATACCTAATCTAACTGCACATTCCAAGGATGTAAGGGCAGGGATTGACCCTGGGCCAGACAGGGCAAAGTGCTTTTGCTGCAGGATAGTGCAATGTGGCGGTCAGCGTAAGAATTTCCGAGGGTCATCTATAGGGCTCAAGTTCAGAAAACAGTGTGGGGTATCATTTAAATATGCGCAGGGACTGAACGTATCAGAAATTGGAATACGCAAATTTAATTCAACTGGCCTTTTCTAATAGAAGAAAATTCAAAATAGAAATGAGCATCGCCTTTCACAAAATATATCAATACCCAGAAAAAAAAAACTGCTAGAGGAGATATTCCGAGAACACTGCTCGCACCGTATAAAAGGTGTGCATTTTTTAACCCAAAAACTATATTGAAATAGTGTATGGAAAGCAAAATACCAATACAAGACGTGTGCTTTGAAGACACTTTCGTGTGGTTTTGTGGGTTCAGATCCTGGTGGGCGAATACTTGCACAAACAAGTTTTTTTGCATGCTGGCATCGAAAGTGCCCAAGGGCGGCACTGTGAAATAAGTGGGCGGATGCTGTCAACACACATGTAATCTCAACTTGTCCCCTAATAATCAGCAAAGGGCCAGGGACAACATCTTCAGTCCAGCAACCTCTCTCCCTACATCCATGGGCCTAGTAAAATCATCACAACAAATGTGCCCTCTGATCCTTTCCCCTCCTCACCCCGATGCTTGGCTTTCAACAATACTGTTTTATAACTCAGACTTGAAAAGTAGACACATCCAAACAAAAGTACTTCAGCAATACAGGAATCCTTATAGAAATATGTTAAATAAAAAGAGTACACCTGTTGCATTATTTTCACCCCATATTGACGACTACAAATACCAGAATGTAATTCCACAAAATTATAAAAAATGGCTTGTAGGCTGTCTTTCAAGACTTAATCCTAACAAAAGATAATGTGAAGCGGGAACCTTTTGCATCATTTGACAAAGGCATGCTTTATATGATGTGAGTGAAATGTGACATTCTCGAACAATTGTTTTTTTTTTATTTAACACACCAAATGCGGACATATGACTATCAACTGCAAGTAACCAGTTTTATATGTAACAGTGCCTCGATGCCTATGCATTCCTGTGCGCTCTATAAATGAAATAAATCAAATAAAAATAAATAGAAATATAAACAAATAGTGCACAACTCTTTTTTGTCAACATATTTTAATTGTCTTCCAAGAAGACAGATTTGGGCAGCAACTAATTTTCTACATTTGCTTTCAGAATAAAATGGCCCTTTTCAACCCCATGTCCAAATCAACGGTTCTTAAAGCCACCATTACTTTCAAGATAGAGCAGGATAAGCCCTAACTGTGAGGCGCCACAGGTCTGTTGGGCTGCTGGTGAGATTTTTATGTAAATGCTCCCCCCAATAAGACCGGCCAATGGTGCCCAGTCGCGCCTCTCCATCCCTACCCACCCAACAGGCGCGCCAATGTTATTATGCAGGAGATACTCCGATCAGTCATGCACCTGGGGCAAGTCCCGCCGTTATAGGCACTCATGTGCAGTTTGCAGAATAGAGGGCCATCCGGCAATGTCATGCAACACGAGTCTGGCGGGTCCTTGGCTAAACAAGACACCACCACGCTCCTGAGCCCCCAAGACTTGCTCCTGTCAGGGTTTAGGATCATGTTTGGGGAAATGTGTGTTAATCTGCTGCGGCGGGGAACACACCTTGGCCGATTCTGCTTCGTATTCAACAATCTTTGAAATTGTGTTTTGCCAAATTGCGTGGTTGAAATCAAAGCCTTAACAAAACTACGTTTTCTTTGCTAATGCTTCTTTAGACAAAGGGAACACCCTGGTGTAACGCTTTATTGAGAGGCCACCATCAACACTCGAAGTTCCTTCCCTCCACAGTCCAGGTAGCACCCTGCAACCTGTTTAATGTCAATTCTTTGTTCAGCCATATTTCCGAATCATCTCATGCCCCTTGGATCCCTCCCCTTGTGCCTCCAATGAGCCAAGAACCAGGCCAGTGTGCAGGAAACACATTTATATTTATAAGAATGATTGGTAATGAAGATCGCACTAAAACGACACACGCCACCTTCTGTGTGGCTCACAATTAAACTTATTTTTGCATAAATAAATCAAACAAGTTGGTTGGGAAAAACACACAACACAATACTTTACATTCTACAGATTTTACTTCAAGAAATAATCAACACTGGTCAATGAACATAATCAAATTACATAAGTAGTGCTGTGCAATTTTGGTTTTCCTGCAAGCTTAAAAGGCTAGCAGTTTGGTTTACAGATTTGTACAAATGCATTTGTCAATATTATTTCACCCACAGATTTGCTTTAAAATAAACACGGGGTGAATTAGCAGTATGTTTTTCAGATCCCCTTCACTTAAAGGTCTTTGTTGGGGAAGTCAGACTGAAATATTTGAATGATTTAGGAATTGGTGATTTCAGACCCCCCTTACTCCCTACTTAAATACCTTTGTTATGGAAGCTGGACAGAAACATTGGGATGCTTTAGGAATTTGGGATTTCAGACCCCCCCGCACTTAAAGTCCTCTGTTGGGGAAGTTGGACAGTAAAAACTGGGATGATTTAAGAATGTTAGATTTTCAGATCTCCCTTTACTTCAGGGCCAGAGTTTGGGAAACTGAACAGTGCAAATTGGGATGGTTTAAGAATTTTGGATTTTGGATTTAAGGATTGGTCGAGGAGTCTAGTACAGAATATTACAACTCCCCTTTGGAATTCCCTTTTTTTCCTATGTCAGCTTTAGCTAAAAAGTTGCTATATGGCCAAACATTTTGATTTAGTAGTAACTGCCATAATGTATATATATTCCTATTGAGCTAATCATGGGGGATTCAATAAAACGAATGCCATGGGCGTTTGGGAATTTTCTGCAGTTTTTACAAAAAGCATAATAGTTATGCACATGCAACTCACTCTCCACATACCTAATTTTACACCCCACCAGCATGCCAATTTTGAAATTCGACACATGTTCAGAGCAACCAGAAACACATTTAAGCTTACCATTACATTTCCCTACGTTGCAGGTGGACACATTTTATTTCAACAAATAGCCTTGAAATTATCTAAACAAAATGAAACATACATGTATGCAGTGCAACTGTGGTTGCTGAGAAAATGCAAAGTTTGTGATAGTCCATTAAACTAATGGGGAATCTTAATTGTCTGCAAATCTTCTCTCCTTTCTGATAATGATGTGATGTCACGAGGCCCTGCTGCCATCTGGCATCCTGTGCTGTTATCTGTAGTGGGTAACCATTTCGATCTGAATACCTCCTATGTTCTTGTATTTCTTTCAGAGTTTCAGCTTCTCTGGATTGTAGCCCCTCCCCACATTCCAGTCACGCACTGGCTAGGACATTTGGCCTGCATAGAACTGAGCCTTCAGAGACAGCACGTCTGGGGAAACTTTGTTTTTAACACCCTTCAAGCATGCCACATTTTACTGCAGTTGGAAATAGTTGGGATGCACGAACCAGGCTTGCAGTGGTGGAAGCCATTTGCAAATTCTGTCCAGAGACCCAATGATTGTCCTTGGCTGAAAGGAATTGCATTTTCTAACATCAGCCTTTATTCTTTGATGTACAGTGTGTTTTACTGATCAGGGTTCACTTTGCTTTTACGCTGAAAGTACAGAGATGTTTCTTTCATTCATTAATAAAATACACTTTAAATTATCCGCTCTTCAATTTTTTGCTGAAAAGTGGGTGGGAATTGTCACGGTGCACCACCTTTTGATGTGTGGCACTTTCAGTGAAAATGCTGCATTTATTTATCAGCCATTAATGTGATGTGCTTTTCCAGTCTGCACTTGGATTACATTTTTGTTTTAGCTTTCTCTGGATTTCATCTGCAGAAAGACACCCCCATAGTGTGCCTAAATAGGCTCATTTTCAGTGTGAAGGTTTTTTAATGCTGGTAGGTTATTTTCCCAGTGGGTCCTTCAGTTCTGTTGATTTGGGGCCCCTGACTAAACCCCCACACTGGAACGGCACGTAATGGACCCCTCTCCTTAAATTAGTCGATACACCGACCACATGTCAAAATAAAGGTACGGGTGGCATTCAGAGGGATGGGGGAAGCTGAATCTACAGTGACGGGTGGCAGTCGAGAGGGTCGTGTGACCACCCACCCCATGGAGGGCCAAAAGAAAATCTGTGGGGTATGAGCATGGAGCTGTCTGTAAAAGGACTCTCTCCCATCAACTTAAATAAGCTGCTTTTCTGGTTAACTGGTTATACACCTAGTAGGACCGTTATTGTAATCTTTTCCCTTGTCCCCCTCCCTTTTTGGCATGTGGTGCCTTGAAACACCATTTGTTGCATACACGCCTTACAAATATCGAATAAATATTATACATTTTTTTTTAAAAAATGTTTTTTTATTTGTAACTTGTAGTTTCATACAGAGAATACAAACTTTACATTACTATGGAGCCTTTTCCTCATCTCTTCTCTATTTACACATCCGACCTTATGAATTTTCTAATTGCAATCCGTCCATAAAGTTAATTATTGCACAGGTCAGTCGAGTGTTTACACCTGACATCGAATACCTCCACCATTCTTCCATATTATCATTCTGTTGTGCGAAATTAAACAAATGCAAAGAACGTTGTGATGAAATCTCAGTGCATTCAATCATTAGATGTTTTACTGATTCCTTATGGTTCCTACAGTACCTACATAGATTATCTAAAGTTGCAGGGTCTCGTTTTATCATTTGCATCTCTTTAGTCTTATACAGATTTAATCGCAAACGCAAAAACTTATCTCGATGATACCGAGATGGAAACATAGTTAAATATTTTGGTATCTCACCGAGTTTCTGTAAGGCAGTCCCAAAATCCATTGTCGAAACTAGTTTTTTCCGTTTTTCATCGTTCATCATCCAATTCCTTTGACGCAGTTTGTTTTTTGCAGTCTGTGGTCTTGTTAAGATCGCTTCCCATGACACACCTGAATCTTCAGTTATAAGGGACAATTTTGTCACCCATCTATTTAGAAGGTCAGCTGAAGGATGTTTCGACTTTGTTTTCAATATGTCGTATTGGCGTGCTCCAGGTGTTAGTTTCAATTTTCTAAGGAACATTATCGATTTCCACAGAACTGTTCCATAGAGTGATTCCAACCCTAGCTCGTATCGTATTGATGTTATTGATACATTCTTTGGTAATCCCAATGTCCTTCGCCAAAATTTGCCTTCTAATTTTGTCCAGATGTCACAGGAAATGTTCAAACCTGCTTCACTTCCAAATGCAATCGCTGGAACCACTTTTTGACGATAAAAGGTCAACACAGATACGAGAGTGAAATTGCCAAAATCTGCATGAAGTTTTGCTCCTTGCGTCGCAAAAAACTGCATCCGGGCAGCTAGATCTTGTGTCCATTCCCATTCACGTAATGAAGTGTTGAACAGAATTCCTAGATATAGTATGCTGTTTACATTTTCAGTGTGAAGGTTTTTTAATGCTGGTAGGTTATTTTCCCAGTGGGTCCTTCAATTCTGTTGATTTGGGGCCCCTGACTAAACCCCACACTGGAACGGCACGTAATGGACCCCTCTCCTTAAATTAGTCAATACACCGACCACATGTCAAAATAAAGATACGGGTGGCATTCATTTTTGTGGTTCATTTTTTAATCGCCACACAAACCTGTTTTTTTTCCTTTGGTTTTTTGGCCTAAAGAAATGGTCTTGGATTTTTTGATGTTAATTTGTAGCTCGTTTGTCTCACAATAGCCCTGTAATGCGGTAAGTAGTCTTTGCAACCCGATTTGAGTTGTGTCTACAAACACGATGTCATCAGCATAGATTGCCCAGCTCACTGGCTGACCATTTATTAGTGGTGGGAAAATCCTTAGACTTTTTAATGCTGCTGGCAGGTCCGACATGAATAATTTAAATAATGACGCTGCCAGGGGACAACCTTGCTTCACACCTCTTTCAGTTGTGATTTCGTCAGAAAGATCGCCCTGAGCATTTAAACGGACGCGTATTGAGGTATTTGTATGTCGTGCCCTTAAAGGTTCTAACAATTCACCAGGACAATCCCAAGATTTTAGTTTGGCCCACAGATGGTCTCGGTTTATACTGTCGAAGGCCTGACTGAGATCTATAAATGCAAAGAAGACCTTTCGACCTCTCCTCATCGGATCCTGCTTTATCAGGTTCAGGAGGAATAGATTTAATTCCACTCCCACCTCCTTTGTGAAACCAGATTGACGCACATCTACCAATGCAGCATCTTCTGCCCAGCGCGTTAGCCTTTTCTGTAAGAATGCTCCAAAGACCTTTCCAATCGTGTCAAGGAGGGCAATCGGGCGATAGTTGAATATTATAAATACACTAACTTAGCAATGGGACCTCTTAGCCTGTGGGTTTTCGATGGGCTTCCCAACCCCATACAAAGGACTGTTAGAGGGGCGTTGGGGAAAAAAACAGGCATCGGTGTCACAGCAAATGGAGGTAGCGAGACAAAAGATTTAACAAGAGAGATCTCTGGGTAGAGATGCCAGTCCATTCACCTCCCCCTTTAACAAAACCTTGTGATATTGCCTCTAGGTCTGGTGCCCAAGAAAGAACATTCACAATCGTTCGTATTTTAAGGGCAATTCTGTAAATGATTGGTTGGACAGCAAGAGCTGCACTGTGCATTATATGTCATTTGAGGAGGCCGTAGCTTGGTCCAGGGAGCCGTCAAGGGGGCGCTTTTGGCAAAGGTTGACATTGGGTCCGCTTTTAGACTTTTACCTGTGCACCCAGATATTTCACTTGCTTTTTTGCAGCAACTACACCTGATTTACATTGGCAGATGTATGCCAGTGGGTTGTTTGGTTTCCTGTTCCTACTTTGAAACTTTCAGTTAATTCTGGGAATGGGTGGTGATGAATCTCAAACCGGTGGGCAGAAAGATTCACAACTTTTTTGTTTGTGGGAAAAGGGAGCACAGACGAATGCCATAGTCTATTGCATGCCTTTGTTTGGATGGCAGAGGAGTTAGTGGTTCCACTGGCAAGTGATAAGACACAAGGCCCCTGCACCAAGTTGATATACTTAGAAATCGAACTTGACAGTGAAGAGGGACTATCTAGGCTTCCAGCGTTCAAAGTGTCCACGTTCGCAGAATCTATTCAGGCTGTGCTGGCCAGCAACCGAATAACACTTAATGACGTTCAGAAATTTTTGGGCAGGATAATTTCACAGCCTAGGTGATCCAAGCAGGACGGCCCTTGCCAGGCGTTCAGCAAAAGCCACTGCGGTAGTTTGTCAGGGGTGGCATCATGTACGTTTACATAAGGGGTTAAAGGAAGACCTGCAGATGTGGCTTAATGAGTTCAATGGCAGGAGAATTCGGCAGGCACCATGGCTCACCTGCCCACAAATGAGGTGGCACATGGATGCAGCTGGCAGACATGGCTTTGGAGCAAACTTGGGGGGCGCAAGGTGCCGGGGTAATTGGCCGGAGAAATGGAAGAGGAAGGGATGCTGCAAAAACATCAACATTCTGGAACTCTTTCCTATATTAGTTCCTTTTCACACATGGCTGGGGGACCTAGCCAATAAAAGGCCGATAGTAGTCAGATGAAATAGCAGTGGTTTAGGCTGTCAACAGCCAATCAGCAAGATGCATTACACAATGGACATTATCAGACTATTGGTGAGGGTGGGTTTACAACTCAATATCGATCTCTGGGCTAGACATGCTCAGGGCTGTCACATCGATGCCGCTGATGCTCTTTCTCGTTCACAGATGTCGCTGTTCTAGAAGGTTTGGCCACAGGCTGAAGAAGTTATCGCTCCTTTCAACCCCGATCTATGGGACATGGTGAGCTGGCAGCGAGGATGCAGGGTTTAGCGGCAAGAGCACTTTAGAAAGAAATAAGGGCGCACTATAGGCACGCGTTCACTACCTTCCTGGAGGTCACAAATCATTTACAACCATCTTATTGGGAGAACAGGTTAGAGTTCTCCCTCCTGTGGGCCAGGGATGAGGGTGAATCCAAAACTTGGGTGGGAGGCCATCTTTCGGCAATCGCATTCTTTGCAAAACTCAAAGGGTTATTGGACCCTATTTGCGGTTTCTTAGTACACACCTCCCTGTGCGGTTGGAACAGAGGCACCCTTACTGTAAATGACAACCACACACCCATAGCTTACTTGTACCTGCAACGCCTTATCGATGTCTTGGACTCCCTATGCCACTCGGGGTATGTGACGCTGCTCTTTAGCGCAGCATTTTTTTTGGCCTTCTTCGCAGCTCGAGGTTCAGCAAACTTGTGACTAGATCAGCGTCTGACAGCACCAACCGAGCCTTGCGGGTAGGGGATGTGCATGGGCATAGGACATGGGGGGACAGGAGGGACAAATCCCCCCCACAATTTTAAGTGGGGGGGATGTAATGTCATTTATCCCCCCCAGAATATGTGTTTGGTGTGTCGTGCAGGGATCTGTTTTTGAAGGGGGGAGAGGGGCTGCTTACTATGTAAGCTGCCCTCTCCCCCCTGGCTCCCAAAGCATGGGGGGCAATACCCTAGGGGCAGATGGGTGATTATCTGCCCCCAGGGAAGGGGGCAAACAAAAAAAAAATGTTTTTTTTAAATGTAGTTTTGGGTGGGGTGGATGCGGGTGGGGCCACTAGCCACCAGGGAGTTTTGCAAGGGGGGTGGCCTTCTCCCCCCCCACCCTAAGTGGATGGGGGGCACCTTATGTAGCCCTCCCTGGGGGCATATTTCTGCCCCCAGGAAGGGATACATGATATACCCTCCATCCATTTGGGGTGGGGGGGGGAGGCCACTGCAAATTTTGGCAGAGCCACCCCTCCCAAGCCTGGGGCAGTACGTTTTGACCCCCCTGGGGGCGGATGGCCACACACATGTGCCCATCTGTCCCTAAGGAAGGGCAAAACAAATATATATATATATTATAACTTGTTTTGGGTGGGGGGCCCACTAGACCACCAGGATTTATTGTGTTTGAAAGGGGGATGGCCCTCCCCCCACCCTAAGTGGATGAGGGGGTACCTTATGTAGCCCTCCCTGGTTTCAGATTTTTGCCCGTGGGAAGGGGTACATGAGATGCCCCCATCCACTTGGGGTGAGGGGAGAGGACACTGCAAATATTGGCAGAGCCACCCCACCTCCCAAGCCTGGGCCAGTACGTTTTGCCACCTCCCTGGGGGCAGATGGTCACACACATGTGCCATCTGCACCTAGGGAAGGGCAAAACAAATATATATATATATTATAACTTGTTTTGGGTGGGGGGGCCTAGGGGTGGGGGGGTCCCACTAGTCCACCAGGATTTTTTATGTTTGAAAGGGGGGGTGGCCCTCTCCCCCCACCCTAAGTCGATGGGGGCACCTTATGTAGCCTTCCCTGGGGGCAGATTTCCACTGAAAATATTGGCAGAGCCACCCCCCAGACCTGGGGCAGTACGTTTTGCCCCCCCCCAGGGGGCAGATGGCCACACACATGTGCCCATCTGCCCCTAGGAAAGGGGCAAAACAAAAATAAAACAAATTATAACTTGTTTTGGGTGGGTGTGGGGGGGCCATTGAAACACCATGGATGTTTTTACTGGAAAGGAGGATGGCCCTCTCCCCCCCCCACCCCAAATGTATGGGGGCATCTCATGTAGCCCTCCCTGGGGGAAGATTGCTAGCACAATCTGCCGCCAGGAAAGAGGCAAAACAAAAAAATAAATTAAAAAATGATAACTTGTTTTGGGTGGGTGTGGGGGTCACTAAACCACCATGGATGTTTTTAGTGGAAAGGGGGGTGTCCACGGGTGTCTTCTTTTCAGAAATGCATTGGGTTCTCTGTTTTCCTTGGTGGCTTCGACACCCTAGGCCCAAATCTGTAGGTTGTCCACATGAGCAAAATCTGCTTTGCCGAAAGGCTTGGGGTTATCAGTGGGTTAGCCTTTTCCCTTTGCGCCGAGGTAGGTGTATCCACGCATGTGAGATACCGTTTTTGTCAGGACACCTGTGGGAACGTGCGAAGGTAGGACATCTGTGGGCAGTGTGTTTCAGTGGTTGGGCAGAGGCAAATGTCTCTGAAATTTGGTGGAGAAAAACCACAATTTTCAGATATTTCACTCTGGCCACCCACTGAAACACGCCGCCAACAACAGATGTCCTACCATCCTGCGTTCCCACAGGTGTCCCGACAAAAATGGTGCCTCACATGTGTGGGTGCACCTACCTAGGCGCAAAGGGAAAAGGCTAACCCACTGGTAACCCCAAGCCTTTCGGCAGAGCAGATTTTGCTCATGTGGACAACATACAGATTTGGGCCTAGGGTGTCGAAGCCACCAAGGAAAATAGGGAACCCCATGCATTTCCAAAAAGAGGACATCCGTGGGAATCCACAGAGGTCTGACTTGCTTGAATCGCCCCAGGCTGTATTATGTAAAATCCGAAATTTGGTGAAAAAACTACAATTTTCAGACATTTCCCTCTTGCCACCCACTGAAACACACCGCCAACACCACATGTCCTACCTTCCCACGTTCCCACAGGTGTCCCGATGTAAATTATACCTCACATGTGTGGGTGCACCTACCTGGGCGCAAAGGGAAAAAGCTAAACCACTGGTAACCCCCAAAGGGTTTGGGGAGACAACCTACAGATTTGGGCCTAGGGTGTCGAAGCCACGAAGGAAAACAGGGTACCCCATGCATTTCCGAAAAAAAGACACCCTTGGGAATCCACAGAGTTCTAACTTGATTGAATCGCTCCATAATGTATTACCCACAATCCCAGACAAAGTGAAATTGTGTTTTTTCCACTAAATTTCAGACTTTGTCAGGGATTGTGGGTTATAAATTATGCGGCGATTCACGCAAGTCAGACCTCTGTGGATTCCCACGGGTGTCTTCTTTCCGGAAATGCATGGGGTTCCCTGTTTTCCTTCGTGGCTTCGACACCCTAGGCCCAAATCTGTAGGTTGCCCTTCCAGCAAAATTCCTGAAAATCTGCTGTGCGAAAAGACTTGGGGTTACCAGGGTTTTAGGCTTTTTCCTTTGCACCCAGGTAGGTGCACCCACACATGTGAGGTACCATTTTCATCGAGAAACCTCTGGGAATGCGGGAAGGTAGGCCATGTGTTGTTGGCTGCGTGTTTCAGTGGGTGACCAGAGTGAAATGTATGGAAATTGTGTTTTTTTTTTCTGTCATTTTCCCGATTTCCCCCCGAACTATGGAAGCTTTCCCTACATAGTTGTTGCCTGACCTGTGCAAATCACCCCTTCCTAAACCTGGAATATTGTCTGCTTTTCAGAAATGTATGCCTTTCTGGCTTCCCATTCAGCTTTCCTACCCTTTTCTTCCATTTCGTCTGTTCTATTGGACAAAAAATGCCAAAATTGCCTACCTCTCGCAAAACGGCTGATTAGCATATCAAAATATGTTATTTTGGATTCCACTCAATCTGTTCTTGAAAGCCTGGAAATTGGCATATCCAGTCAATTAAACCATTTGTTCCTAGCTCTTACAAGGAAAACACCACAGGCTTCTTTGTACAATATTTTATTGGCATCTTCTGAAAAAAAAACAAATGTTCTCCTTTTTGGTTATTTTCTCTCACCCCCCTACAGCAAACTAGGATTCCTGCGTGGCGTTACGGCCGCCTACATGTGGGAAAAAAGGGGCCAACTTTGTCCGAGATATCTCATGTAACAAAGAAGTTACAAGGGATTGAATGGCGACATACCGAAATCACCAAAAAAGGCCTTGGCACTGGGGGGAAATACTCATGGCAGTTAAGGGGTTAAGACGGTAAAGCCCCAGAGGAGATATCATTTGTAAAATAGCTCAGTTAGTTAATTCTCCAAACGCAGATTGTGCACAGGAATATGTAACACCTGTGTTCAGCACCTGCCTTAATCTTCTGGTGGGATAATAGGCAGAGTGAATGCATTCAGCTTCCGGAGCAACACAGCATTTTCCAGGTCAATTGGTTCAGAAAAAGTGGTGGAAAACACTATTACTGTTGCTTTTTCTAATTGGCCAGATTTTCATGCATTTTCTGGGTGGAGTTCGCGAGCCGAGTGGACACACCAGGGCCCCCTGTATTTCCCGCTCCACCAGACAAATGCGGCCTTACTGCCAGCATGGATTCTCATGCTGGAAATAAGGAAAGGGATTCCTCTGGGATCTGCTTGGAAATGAAACCTGGTAATAGGGGGCGGAGTCCAGAGGAAGCCATTGTCAATTCCACCAGCAATCGCTAATTGCGTGAGGTTTTTACACTCTTCCAAAGTATAAAAGCAATGTGATTTCACCTGCCTTTTACGCTAAAATCTTCCATTTTGTGGCGGAAAAGTAAAATTGTGCACCAATGGAAGTGGTCCACTCCATGAAGTTTACTTTGCGCCTTGATGCTTGGGGGTTTTGCGTGATGCTACACATGTAATAAATAAATAAATAAATACATTTAACATGACCCCAGATAAATGCCAATTCGTGATCAGAATGAGTGAGTATGGCATGTCGCTGGGGGTGTCCTGTGCTTCTTGAGTGCATTGGCAAATTCCCTTAATTGCCATCTCGCGTTAAGCAGGTGCTGAAACCCATCAGTGTGGATTGCGCAATAATAAGTCGACAGAGGTATTTCAAATGGCCAATTTCGCTCTTTGGGTGACATTGTCAAAGTGGGACAATGTTGCCCAGCATGTGCCACTTTCTCTGCAGAGTAAATTGTGGCCACCCCGAGGAAGAAGTGTGAAAAACCCACAAGGGCACTATGCCCTGCTCTTTCTGTGTGTGTCTTCCCCACAGGGCGTCAGATGCCGACTCAGACATGGGTACGTCTCAGGTGGCAAGCCTGTACCCTAGTTAATGTGGCAAAGGATTCCAGACTTCTGAGGCTGATAACATTAGTAGCATTGAGTTACATGCTACCTGACAGTTATGCGTGATAAAGTTGCAAAGCAGAGCTGTTAGTGGGCTAAAGCAGGAGGCAATGTCTGCCCACCCTCAAATGGTACGTACAACCAAAAGTAATAGGCCCCTCCCCCCATCATGGCTGTAGGGGCCAGGCTCCAAAACAGGGCAAGAATGCCCTCCAATCATCCATGCCCACGAGTAGGGTACACCTCGTGCTCCAGGAACCCTGTTGAGCAACCTCTGTGCTTTCCAGGTGATACTAACGTTATTTAAAGCCAGAAGTCTAAAAGGTAATCGCTTAATTGCAGCTGGAAATTAGCTCCTGGCGTGATCAAAATGTCTTAACCAAGTGTGACATGATCCCCTTCCTTTAGAAGCAATATGTGTGCTCTCGCGTTTCTTCATCCACTGAATTACTGTTAGAAACAAAGGCAAGAGTTGTGTCTCTTGTGTAGGCATTAGGAAGGCAGTTGCTAGCCTCTGGCATAATATGCCCATGTTCTTCCAATATTGGCTAGCTGTTGCCCTCTTATGGCCAGGTAGAACCATCATGGCAGTGACTGGCAAATGCCTTTCCCCTGCAGACAGAAAAGCAGAAATAAGAGGCCAATTCAAGACACGGAACAAATAGAAGTTAAAACAGACTGCAGGTGCCTTTGCTGTGTTAGGGAGAATATGTTGGGTGTTCAAGCAAGGAGGTATGTATTAAGCAAGCAAGCAGTGAGACAAGGGAAAGGCAAAGAAAGGCCAGAGGGTCACTTTGAATAATGTAACAGGGCAGGGGACCCATGCTCTGCCGTCCTAGTAACATATGAGAGAATCAAATAGATCAGGCTTTGCAGCAAATCTTAAACGAGAAAGGAACAGTCTAGCTCTGCATTCAGAATAACAAAGGCAAAGGAAGGCTAGGCTCTGAAGCCAGCAAGAGATGGAACAAGAGGGACCAGACTCATCGTGAGAGGCTGGCCCGGCCCTCGCAGGGGTAGTAGAGGGGCAGCCCACATAGCGGGCTGCCCCTCTGGCCACCCCCTGGGTCCATATACACCCCACCTACTAGGCATCCCCCAGGTCCGACACATCTGGCCGCGGACCTGCGAGTGCGTATAAGGGGGTGGGCTTGCGATCGCTCATCCTCCTTGTTTGGAGTACCACCCGCCCCCGGAGGACAGTCAAAGCAGCAACATCACACACTTGGTCCCTCTACTCCCATAACAGGGCTTACACAGAGGAAAAAACAAGATTTCCTCTTTCTTTGAAACCCCCATCTTTCCATTCCAAGAGACACACACGTCTCCTTGCCCCACACAAAAAAGTAGCAACTTGCAGTTGGTAGAAAAGGCTTCAACTCCTTTATTTGGCAGGAGTCCACTTACAGGTGATCTGCTTCTTAACGAGCTGGCATCCTAGCTGTGGCCCGCTGGAAGTAATTGTTATTTCCTCTCTCTTACCATGAGCTCATAGTTAGATGAAACATCCAGAAATGCAACATACAAAGACATGTTCTTTGCTGCTGCATCCTTGAATTTTCTTCTGTTTTCTTTTCTTCTTTTCTCGTGTTTTATACAGTGATATTTGTAATTTAATACGTACTACTATTTTAATTCTAATTTTGTGAAAAGTCGAGTGAGTTCTTTGACTAAAACACAATAAATAAATAAATAAATAAATAAAGCAAAGTCCCTGAGATGTCCCCTGTCCCCCCCAGATTTGATGTGTCTCCTACGCCCCTGGGGATGTGTCAGACAATCAAATACCGACCAGGAAGATCAAGGGAAGGTGTGGCTGATAAAATATCTCGCCATTGCCGGCGTATGTCCTATCATAGCAATGAGTACATTATTAGCCTTGCGTCCACCCACCAATGGTTACATATTCTTGCTCGAGGATGGAGCACTCCTGACTCTGTTCCAGTTTCGTCGAGTCTTACAAATTGCATTGGAAAAGGGCAACTTAGCACAGAGCAAATACACCACCCATTCATTTCGCATAGGGGCAGCGGCAACGCATAGGGGCAGCCCCACCGGCGCTATCCAGCGGCTGGGCAGATGGTCTTTGGATAGGTTCAGGCTTTATGTTTGCACTGGTGTATGAGTTTTCAGTCTACATTAGCTAGCTGGGGGATGGCTGAACAGGGTCTGCTTTAGCCTGTACAACGGCAGATCCTATCACAAGGGTCTATAGGGTGTGGGGGGGCCAACAACACGGGGCCATTTCTAGCGCAGTGTACTCGTCATCCCATACAAACGGCAGGTCTTGCCATGGGGGTCTGGGGTAGTGGAGGGGCGCAAACCTAGGGGAGGGCATATTTATTTACAAAACTAAGTCAATGAAGTACGCCGGAATGTGCGCTTTTTTGGGCAACGTCCTGGCTCCGATGGGGACGAAGATCCTCCTCCAAATAATGAGTGGAACGCTGATCCATTTGGACAGTGTCATAATGGAGGTCGAAATAACTTGGTCAGAGTTTATTCCACACAGTTCTGGAAGGAGGCCGGGCAATAGAAATATCAAGGAGACGGGTCAACTCGGAATTGGGAAGGTTCTTCGGAGGTGTGGGCATGAGATGGATTCCCCACCCTCTTGATAATCTGGCTACTTTGCCAATGACCGTGTCCACCTGTCCGATGTTGGCACCTTGTTTCCATTCATGGGTATCCATGACATGTTGGAATATGTTGATTGTTGATGACATCTTTACATTAATGCCTGCATCTGCATTATTTTGGGCCTGAATTGGTGGTGTATGTAAGGGCAGGCTGCAGGTGGCGGGAGACTCTTCGATGTCAGCATCAACCTACGAGTCGTGGCGGAGCTCTGGAGTGCATCCATGAAAAGTGTGCTGGTTGAGACCACAAGGGTTCAGCGCAGCCAAGAGTTAGAGCATGGCACCCCGGGGGAATAAGACCTCAGTCATGGCCACAGGGCAATGCAATGTTTAGGGGGCACATATGGAGGGGAATTAGGAACTGCAACAAGTGGGGCTAAGCTGGCAGACAATAGGTAGGTATGCACTCTGAAATGGGCGAGGGCCAAAAAAGAAAAGGGGAAGAAGGGCAGGAAGGGAGGGAGTTTTGAGTCCGAGATTTTAGCAAGGGAGCTCCGTACTCAAGCAGCTGATCTTAGGGCCGTTTGCCCGGGTGACCCGATGAGGAGGCAAAGTGTTTCTTCACTGGCACAGCCAGGATGCCAGTGCAGAGCAGTATCCTGTCACTGTAATGTCATGTACTTGGAGCTCCTGTAAGTTACCGCTTGCCAAATAAGGCAAACCGCAAGCTTATCTCTCCCACACACCAATTGTGTCTAGAGTTTATGTCTGGATAAAGTGTTAGGGTTTGGGGAGGGGGTGTCTGGTGGGGTGTTGCGGGTTTAGGGAGGGAGCTGCGGTTACGTCACCTGAAGCAGGATATGGGTTGCATATTTCCTAAACCTTCTTGAGGAGGGAAACTTGGGTTGGTGTGGGTTATCCCCCGGTGCTCAAACACCATCTGGGGACTGGATGGGACCCCAGTGCCTAAACACTTGCTGGGGGGATGGAAATGCCCCTCCACTCTTCCCGGGCTGTCAGGACCCTGGCCCTCCATACACTGCCCCCAATGTTCAGCCCTGCGGACCTCCTACAGGTTTGCAGCCTCAGTCCAGAACCCTGGAGGGCCCATCTCCACGCGATCTTCCATGCCGGCGCTTGCCTCCCCACTCCATGCTATGTGAGTCCTGCGCCCGGTGGATGTGCAGGTATTCACTAATCCAGAGTGGCTGACTCTGATTTGAAAATTCTGCATATTGCGCAACTGCTTCGGAGGACTGTACTTTCCCTTTAAAACAAAAGAAGTGCAGCTGCTTGCTAGCACTGCCTCCTACTGAGCAATTTGAGTACTACTTACCTATTGAAAGTACGACCTTGCTGAGAAGTACTGGTACTCACCCCTTCAAACAAAAGAAGTAGATGAGCTGACTCAGAGTCCTGCCTCCTACTGTATAGTTCTGGCATCACTTGCCTAATGAAAGTGTTGCACCACTGCGAAGAAGCAGTGGTACTATGACGTATGCTGTATAAAAGACAAATAACATACTGCGCAAATAACATAACATACTTCGCATGTGCTGATCTACCTCTGATCAACCGGGACTGCAACTCACTTCTCCAAGAACTCAACACCACCTTCACAACTAACATCAACCGCCAGGCCCCTGTGAAAGAATGCACGCTTAAGTCTAAACCTTCCACATCTTGGTACACTCAAGAACTCAACTACAACAAACAAACCATCAGAAAAAAAGACAAGACTTGGCAAAAATCCTCTAGCACATCCAGCCTCGCCCTGCTCATGGAACTCAATGCTACTCGCAGACTACTGACCACCACGGCCAAGGCCACCTACTACCAAAACGCCATGGCCAACAATGAAAGCAGAGCTCTCTCAAAAGCCATCAAGCACTGCATCAACCCTCTGTCCACCCCAATCGTACTGCTCCCATAAGAAAATCCACTGCCATCAACAAGATTAGCATGATCTGCCAACACAGACACCAACGGTTCAACTGACAGCACACTACACATCCCACCTCGCACAACCACAACTATCTAGACAATTTTCAAGACACTCACTCTAGATGACCTCACTGCTATTATTGCATCCCTCATGGCCACATTGCATGCGCCTGACATCCTCCCTGCCTCTGTACTCAAAACCCTTCCAACTGAAGCATTCCTCCCTTAGCGGACAATCATTAACAGCTCCCTAACTCAAGGCACTGTCCCCTCGACCGTCATGACCGGACGAAACCTCCAGCTTCTCAAGAAACCCACACTTGACCCGGACTACCCCAGCAACTACCAGCCATCCCCCATCTTTCCTTCCTAGGTAAGATACTGAGAAAACAGTAGTCATGCAACTTTTCAAACACATCGAAGCCAACAACCTCTTTCAGCCCTACCAATCTGGCTTGAGACCGAGATGCAGCACAGAAACAGCTATCATCAAGGCGATCGACAACACCCTAAAATCCTTGATAATGGCCACCTTTGCCTCCTGGTTCTCCTTGACCTCTTGGGCAGTATTTGACCCAGTAGATCACCAGACACTCACTGACAATCTACATCGCTGCATGAGGATCAGCGAGATCGTCCTCGGCTGGTTCAAATCATACCTTGCTAATCGTCACCAGTTTGTACAAATGGATTGCTTCAGATCACCAACTCTACCCATCACCTGTGGAGTCCTGCAAGGATCCATCCTCTCACCGTGAAATTCAATCTTTACAAGGGACAGCTTGGAACTCTCCAAGCCCCACACAACAGCCACATCCACCAATATGCAGATGGCACGCAGCTCTACCTCAAGCTATACTCCATCGCAAACGACCCCAGGCTTAAGGCCTGCCTCTCAGTTATCCAGTCGTGGATGTCCAGTGCTTATCTGAAGCTCCGGTTGCTGACCAACAACACCAAACATCCGGACATCCAGACCTGGCTTTCTGCTATGAACCACAAGGGCTTCACACCTTTCATTGGTCCAGTCTCTAGGAATCATATTACTGGGCACTTTTTCAAAAGGAGGGGCAATCACTGTTTAAAATGCTCTCAGCCTTTACTCTATGCCTGGTCCTACATATTTACCGTGAGTTCTGCCGAGTCTTAGTAAAACTTGGCCATTTATTGGTTCTGTCTACCTCTGCTCATGATTATCCAGTCTCTATAATCCTGGCTGTTTTTGCTATTATTACTGGCATTCTTGCCTAAAGCCACTACCCTGCATCTGCTCGTCCTGCTGACAGAATCCCTGGTGTCCAATTTACAGAGAACTCACCGACGTGAGTCTTCAGCCCTCCATTGTTACTGGCAGCTGTAAAGCAAATGAAGGCAAGCTGTTATTGTTCCTAGTGGATAGGTGGTGTAATGGATTTTTTATATTAATGCAATGTTTACAGTTTGTTTAGTTTATGGGGTGATAGACTGGGAATGCAGAATGTGAGCTTGAAGTCAGAAACATGAAAAATAAATGTTGATAATCCTAATTTGCCGACCCCGTTCTGGCTTTCCATACTGAGCATACACATATAAGTTGGTATGGATGGATGGGTAAATAAGTGAACGTGAGAAAAAAGGGAACAAATAGATGTGCTCAAAAGGGAGGTGGGAATGAAAGGGGGGCAGGTGGAGAGGTACTGGCAGAGGGGGATGTTAAAGGGATGAACCACATTTAATTAAAAAAATGAAGAAGATTGTGGAAAAAAGAAAATTGAAACAGGTTGCCCAATTTTTAGGGAGGCTGGAAAATTGGCTATTTTCTGACATACAACCGGCATTTGTACGCTTGAATCTGCCTCCCATAAATACAACCTTAAATCAACAAAGACAGAGTGGTTGTCTTTAGGCTGTAATTTACTAATTGTGACTAATGACACACTCATACCTCGAACTTCCTAAATCCTGCTCCATACTGCAGATGAGATGGGTGGATCCCCACCACACTACGCTCCATTGTTCCAAGTGTGCATTTGCTGCCCCTATTTAATGGCTCTCACTTTTATATCTTTCACTCATTCCAAACTCCCTCCCATCCCCATTACAGCCCCGGGAGAATGGCAACATTTCATATAAGTCACAGGAGTAGCAGAAGTGGCATCACAAAATCTTTGCATCAATATCAATAAAGGATATTACATAACATGGACTTTCAGCACCCCCCTCCCTCCCAACACCTCTGCCCATGTGACCCATTGACAGGGCATTGTTATGTTATGTTATTTGCCATTTATATAGCATTCTATATATCATTGGTATGACCTCAAAGCGCTGGTAGGTTGAACGCCCTCTGGGACCGTAGTCCTGGTCAGTAGAGAGAGTAGGGTGTCATAGGGTGCTTGGGTGCACCGGTTATGTGTGCAGCTGTTGTATTTGCATCCTAGCATTTAGGTGTGGTGTTATTGATGTCGGTTGAATGTGTACAGTCTTGAGGGTGGACACCAGGACTGGGTTCTTGCTGCATTAGGCCTGTAGGACGCTTATATATGCAACTAGGCTGGTTTCGAATGGGGTATAGCTGCGTTTTATTAGAGACATGAGGTGTTCATGGGGTGATGTACGTATGTGAGCAGCTAGGCGAAATTGATCGAGGGGTATAGCTGCATTTTAATTGTGTGATGGTGTAGAGGAGAGAGTAAGCATAGTGATATGGGATGGGAGTGACTGCCTGGGATTATGAACAGATGTTTGGAAACGGGAGCAGAGCCTGTTTCACAAGTGTGGGACAAGCAGAAACACAGTAATATCTCAGGGGTACTTTTTAGATGTAAAACAGGCTAGTAGGAGCAATTTCAAAGTTTGAGGTACAGGCAGAATAAATCAAAGTAATATATTGGGGGTAATTCTAGATGCAAAACAGGCTAACAGTAGCAATAAGTGTGGGTCGAGCAGAAACACAGAAATATCATTGGTGAAACATTCAATATATTCACACTTTCTACAGATCCATCATCTGAATCACGGGAGTTACAAAGCAGACAACAGCGACTACATGCAACAACATGGAGGTAGTGGTCGCTATTCCTAGCTACCTTTTAAAATTATCTTTGTTCTGGGGGCTGAGTTCATACTCTTTGATCGCCTGGTTTGTTAAATGCCTTAGATTCTTCCTGTAACCCCTAACCTGGTTAGATTGTTTTGATATCCCCTTAGAAACACAAATGGAGTTAAACACTTAAGGCCCGATTCTCAAAGGTATTTTTCTGAGTTGCGCAAGAAACTAGAATGTTTTGCACAAGAAAATATAATGTGCACTATCCACAAAAGTGAAAAACTCAGCGATACACACGGGAAGAGAAAGGGAGAAAAAAAAGAACGCAAAAGGTGCACAGAGTAAACTGGGAGAAGGCAGACCCACGCAAAGCAGCAGAATTAGTCATGCATGAACGAAGCCATGTAATGGAAGAAACACTAGCCAGAACATTGAAGTAAATGAAAAAAGGTGTGAGCAACTAATTTTCACCAAAAAAGTGCGCACAGCAAGGGGTAATTAGCACACAGTTTTGGCATTGCAGCCCCACCCTGGTTCTTGTGGACTGACAGATCAGGCCCTGGCAGAGGTGTTGCTGGGGGGGGCTCAGGGGTCTACAGCCTCGCGTCTTTTGGTTGTATCCCATATAGAAGCTCAGGTGCTACAACCAAAATGCTACCTAGCCCCCAGTCCCGCCAGTCCTGACATTAGCTTAGCCCCTGATCTTTTCCAGACCTAGCAACACCCCTAGGCCCTGGATAGGGAGGAGTTACTGCCCTGCCCGGTTGCCCTGACATGACATTGGCAAAAGCATCCAGGAAGTGCTTCAGTTACTTATTTTGGGAGAGGAAGTCATAAAACTCCAAGCCAAAAGCTTCAGAAGACATTCAGTCTTTTTGGGAGTCGAAATATCTTCATGTTTAACATTTTGGGTGTAAAGGCTTCCATGCCAATTGTTAGGTAAAAAAAAAAGGCAAGAAGAAGAATTCCTACGAATTCTTCCTTTCAAGTCTGAGAACAAAAGGGACGACAGACTATGAAATACATTTGTAAATGTCCCAATGTGGCCACAAGAAGTTCTGAGAAGGACTACAGGAGATGTTCAAAGGAAAATATAATCGGGGGCGCTCGAGAGCCCGTGCAAGATGGGCGCAGGGTTATCGAGCTCCGGTGAATATAGATTTCTACAAAGCAATGTCCAATCGCCTGGCGCTACTGCTTGAGGCGGTATCTGCCGAAGCCCATACTGATGGTCATTTGCCACGATCGTGCTTGCCGGCAACATCGTCATCTTTCATAAGAAGGGTCGTGATCCGGAAGATTGCAGGTCGTATCGCCCGATCTCCCTGATCAACGCAGACGCCAAGATTCTGGCCAAATGCCTAGCGCAAAGGATAGAAAAGATCCTTCTGCAGCTTATCCACAGGGACCAAACCAGGTTTATTCATGGCCGACATTCAACAGATAATGTAAGATGGCTGCTACACATCATAGCCGGATAAGGAGATCCGGGTGAAGTAATCCTAACAATCGATGCTGAAAAAGCATTCAATAAAGTTAGATGGGACTTTATGTTCTGAGTACTGGCGATATAGGGTTTCCCATTGACGTTCCTGGAACTAGTCAGGCTGTTATATACAATCCCCACTGGGATCAAAGTAATAGACCTATACAATGGAGAATCCCCCATCGGCTTTCAAGAAGCCAGCCAGCTACTCCAATTACAAGAGATGGGCTGGCTGCGATATTGCACTTTACTCACAGTGATGCGCTTGACCACAACAGTACAAATGCTGCAAGCCAATCCGACAGCCGGGGAACTTGAGATGGAACAGAAAGTAACTTCTTTCACACGCCTGCGTGTGTTTTACACTATCTATATTCCTAACAATATCAAGCGTAGCCAAACACTTGCGTTGTAATGGTCCAAAAACATGGGAACCCCATTCGACTTAGGGGATATTTACAACTACTTTGACGCCATGTCTGCAACATCATACAACATCCGCATTAGAGAGATTCAATTCAAACTGATCCAAAGATTATATTTTACACCTAGCAAACTCCACAGGATGGGCCTTATACAGACACCCGAATGCTGGCAACACTGCGGGGGTCTGGGTACAATGGGACACATCCTATGGGCCTGTCTGAAGCACAAGCCATACAGCGCAATGGTTCACAAGCACCTCACTCGGTCTCGCAGAGTCACTACAGACCTAGCCCCCGACGCAATCTTATTTGATACTGGACGCGAGGACTGGCATAATGACCGTATGGCTAGGAAACCTTTACACATACTACTTTTTTCAGCTCACAAACTCTTGATCCCTCACTGGAAGGTGGACACAGCCCCTACTAAATAGGCCTGGCTAACCCTTCTGACCAAGATGTGCTCGCTAGAGTGCTCAGTTCTCAAATGTCGGACCAACCCTGCACAGGCAATCCACTTCATGGCACTGGTGGATGCCTATGTTTAAAGTACGTATGGGATATCGCCAAGCGAGAAGGGGTGGTCTTTACTACACTTGGGCTGGGCCATGGGGAAGCAAATTCAAAGTAGGTACACTATAGGCAGGCATGATAGCCGGGAGAAAGAGAAGACAATACAGGGGACTACTCTGCTTTGCCTCAATGTATCATCCCTTATCGCCCATTATTATTCTACTTTGTCTCACTGCACCTCACCCTGTCCAAGCTAACTCTGCTCGGTCAACGTCAATGGCCTCTACCATAACAGGAGTTACTTCTACTTCTGCACATGCTTTCAGCCCAAGACTATCTCATCACAAGAACCTGAGATCACCATGATTGGCTAAGAGGGAGCACCGGACTATCAAACCACAAATCACTCTAGCTCTTTTCTGAACCAATGGAAGGCTCAATACAACTATGAATATCCTCTTAATACGGACTAAAGAGACTCCTATATAATGTTACCTACAAATTGATGCCTATTGATCTATATGAACGATTGATGCACCGCAAAATTACAAACATGTGCAAGGTTGTGGGGGAAGTCAAGTTGTTTGTTGGGGATGGATGAGGGGATGGGGGCTGCAGGGGGATGGGATGTCGAGAATGCTCGTTACTTGTATCTTCCTTTCAACCAGGCCCAACACAAGGTCGTATTATCTGTTATTTATGGTTTGAAAACACTTAATAAAAAAGATGTTTTAAAAAAATGAAATATAATCAGCATGTTTAAGAATTCTTTGGGGACACTGGAACCCATATTTTAAATGATGTGCAGTCTTTGACTCTCAGGTCTCTGGTTCTGGACGTTTTTAGACTTTTACTAGACTTAAAAATGTCCATGAGGGGTTGCTGCCCACTGCAATTCTGTCCGTCTGATGGTTCATTTGGTGGAGCATTTGGCATCCAGCAAGTCATATTTGTACAGATCGCGTGCAGCTAATCTCCTTTAAATGCACCATGTAGTCTTTCCCATCGAGAAGCACTGATTTGGTGATGGAAGTTCAAATGGGCATTTGGTGGTGGCTCATCTGCTCCAGTTTCTACACTGTAGTCCAACCCTTGGCACTGGATATTCATGTACATATGCTCGTGCTGTGGCTTCCCGAACAGGCTGAGCAGTTCCTGGAGTCTGGTTATCATCCTTCGTTGTCTGGAATGGTGGTTTCAGTTCTCTGGGTAAGTCCTCTCATGCAGCAGTGTCAGTTTGGATGACCTCTCTATCCTCTTCTTCCCCCTCGAGGGCTAGATGGCATATTGCTTGTTATGTTATGTTAATTTAATTTATTTAGCACACGTACACCTATAGGCATCATGGCGCTGATCGCGTGCAAGGTGAGTAATATGTCCAGGCTTTAGCGGCCACCACCGAGGAATCACGCCCACCCGTCCGCAACCGTCTGAACCAGGGGACCACTACAGGAAGAGCTGACTGGGAGCGGAGAGAGCGAGAAGGCACATAATGCAAGAATTTCTACTCTGCCCCCAGGCCACAAAAGGCACAGTGGACAATACACATGGATTTAAAAGCAATCCGGTTTTCAATGGGGGGCCAATGAAAGTGCCTCACCAGCGGAGACATGTGGGCTACAAAAGAGGGGTGAAGGATGGCTCTGGCCGCAGCGTTCTGAAGTAGCTGTAGCCTCTTTTACGCCAGATAAAGTGAGTTACAATAATCCACCCCACTGAGCACCAATGCTGCTACAACCGCAGTCTGATACTGTACAGGAATAAAAGGGAGAACCTTCTGCAGAATACGGAGCTTAAAATGGCCAGTTTTACAAACCGCCGCCACCTGTTCGTCCATGGCAAGAGAGGCGGAAATCCTGACACCTAAATTCCTAACAGACGACACAGGCGTGGGTAGAGGGCCAAAAGATGTAGTCCAGTAATCCGCAGTTCAGAACAGAAGAGGAGAGGTAGTACCAACCACGAGCACCTCGGTTTTACTGCCGTTTAGCTTTAACCAATTTCTCTACATCCAACCCCCCAGTTCCTTAAGGCACTTCCTATACCGGATAGCTGAGTGAGATTGCGTGAGGTCCAGATGGACCAGGATTTGAGTATCGTCAGCATATGACTAATAACGAAACCCATGAGACATGATAAGAAGCAGGAGAGGCCTGATATAGACATTGAACATAATAGGGGACAGTGCCGAACCCTGAGGGACACCACAACAAAGAGAAACAGGGCTGGAACGAAATGGAAGGAGATAAACTGACTGGGAACGATCGGCCAGAAAGGCTACAAACCAGTCAAGGACCTGGCCTGACAAACCAGTGGGCGAGAGACGGGAGATCAGGGTGGAATGATCGACCGTGTCAAAAGCAGCTAAGAGATCTAATAACACAACTGCTCTGACACCACCCTGATCCACCAACCGCACTAGGTCGTCCAGCACCAAGTTCAAAACTGATTCAGTGCCTCTCCTAGGCCGAAACCCAGACTGAAATGAATCAAAGTAACAAGAAGATTCCAAAAAAGTGGACAACAGAGGGGAGACCAATGCTTCCAAAACCTTCATCAGGAAAGGCAAAAGCAAAATGGGTTGATAATTTGCCACATTTCTGGGTCCAAAGACGGCTTCTTTAGCAAAGGGATCACCAGAGCATGCTTAAGTGAGGGCGGAATCACCCCACTCATAAATGAAGTATTAACTGCAGCAGTAATATGAGCGATAAGATCACTGGAAGCATCCTTCAGAAGAGCCAGGGGAATGGCATCCGTAGGGAGGCTGATTTGACGTGCTGAATAGCCTCCAATACATTGGAGTCAGAAAAAACTGGAAACGAGGACCACAACCCATTTGCAGGAAGGAGTCCTACACTGGCCGTATCAAAAGATGACTGTGGCCTCCCACCATTTATGTTATCATGAATAGTCGAGATTTTTGTCAGAAACAAAGAGGAAAGAGAGTAGCACAATTCCTGTGAGGGCGGTACCTGGGCACACACTTTCTCAGGAGTAGATAGGGATTGAACAAGGTCAAAGAGAGCCTTCTGTTTGTTAAGGGCTCCTTCTACCTTGCAACTAAAAAACACTTTTTTTGCTTTAACAACTGCTTTGTGATAGGCAGTAAGAGAGTGGCGAAAGATAGCCTTAGCTTCACATGAATAGCTAGCCCGCCATGTTCTCTCTGCCTGTCTACATTGCAGCTTTCCCATTCCAAGTTCCTCCGAAAACCAGGGCTCCGAAGAGCCGCTCCTCTGTTTACATAATCTGAGAGGAGTCAGCAGATCAGCAGTAGCTAAAAATGAAGCATCCAGTGTGGCCAGGGTGCAATTAGCAGCCTGACCACAGGGTGTTTGTAAAGAAATGCATAGTGCGGAGTTGGACACCCTAAACCAGCTGTGCTTAAGTATAGCAGGTTTCACAAGAGGAGGAGGTAGAACCTTTAGGTCAGGGGTGCACAACTAATTTTGACAGAGGGCCGAAAGTACCTTACACGAGGGCTATAGTGGGCCGAAAAGTAAATGTGGGCGGGGCGGTAGGCGGGGCGTGGCAGGAGGCTTTTTCAACCCCCAATTTATATTAAACACATGGAAAAAGAATATGTTTTTGAGGGGTAACGATTTTTATTGCATCTCAAACTTACATTTTGTACTACACATTTTCCATTGTTATAGCCCCACAACGCAGGCCTTTGGTCGCCCCAGCCACCCTCACTAGAAATAAAAAGAACATTACGACAGAAAAACTACTCCCCCTTATCCTTCCCACACTAAATAACGCTCCTGACACTTGCTCAGACCCCACCAACCTAGCCGACATGTATAACCAGTCACTACTTGCAGCCATCAACTCTATCGCCCCGCTCAAACTGAGGAAACCCAAACAACGAGCACACCTTAACTCGTGGTTTACTCCCCAGTTTAGAGTGTTACGCAAAGAGAAACACACAGCAGAGTCACACTGGAGAAGTCACCACTCCGACGCCCACAAGGACAGTCTTCTGATAGCCGCCCTTAACTATAAAGAAGCTGTACATCAGGCAAAAAAAGATTCTTATAATAACCGCATTATGTCAGCCCAGTCCAATACTAAGGAACTCTTTAATATCCTTAAGGAACTCGAGACACCTGCAGCCCCCCCTGACTCTTGCTCCAAAGACAACACTTGGTGCACCAATATTCAGTCAGCACTCATGGGTAAAATTGCTACCCTCCAATCTAAAATCATGGACAAACAGAAATCCCTACAGCTTGACCAACCACTGACCACACCTACACTTAATACACATTTAACATATCCGCATAAACCTTTCTCCTTCTCCCCACTCACTACTCTCGAAGTAGAAAACATCATAAACAATTTAAAACCTTCCAATTGCCAAGGCGACCCCTGTCCAGCACCTATTATCAAGGAAGCATCTCATGAGCTAGCCCCGTTCATTACAGCATTCATAAATGCTTCTTTCAAGACGGGTATTGTCCCCGACAACCTAAAGGATGCATGGGTTATCCCACTCCTCAAAAAAACCTCCCTTGACCCTAGTATCTCAACTAACTTCAGACCTATCATTACAGTCCCATTCCTGCTCAAGATCCTGGACCGCGCAGCCTACCTGCAGATTCAGGATTACCTCGAACTAAACAATCTCCTGGGCTTAAGACAATCAGGGTTCCGCCCTAAACATGGCACGGAGTCAGCTCTGATCGACTTGAAAACTCAGATGGAGTCACTGAAGGACAATGGGAAGCTAGCTCTTCTCCTTCTCCTCGATCTCTCCGCGGCTTTTGATCTGGTCAACCACCAAATACTCTGCCAGCATCTCAAATCCGCAGCCCACTTCTCTGACTCTGCCAATGCCTGGATCCACTCATTCCTGAGCAATAGATCCACGAGGGTCTTCTCACCACTGGCATCAGCGGATCCCTCCCCTATTCACTGTGGCATTCTTTCAAGGCTCGTGTGTATCCCCTACGTTGTATAACGTATTCACCAAGCCCCTCTTTGATGTGCTTGACTATCTGGGTGTCTCCTACACTTACTACGCGGACGACACCCAGATACTCATGCCTATCACAGGAGACTACACAGCTGACACCAAAGCCCTTAACGATGTTTACTCAGTCATCCAGACCTGGATGGCACAGCACGAACTTTGCCTTAACGATGATAAGACTGAGCTCTTACTTTTAGGATCAAATCATCGGCTCAATAAACTAGACCAAACCTACAAGTCCTTCATTATTGACGGCTATAAAGTCTCCAAAGATACTAAGACGCTAGGGGTCTATCTTGACTCCTCACTTTCTCTGAACAGACAAATAAATGCAGTTAGGTCAGCTTCGGCCTATACCTGCAAACTTATCACTGCCTGTAGACCCTTCCTAAACTCCACCAACTGTATCACACTCGCCAGAACTCTTGTTGTGGCCAAAATCGACTACTGTAGTGCTCTCTACCTAGGGATCAGTCAGTCTAACCTTAATAAATTGCAAACTGTACAAAATAATGCCTTAAGGGCAGCCTTAAACATCCCAAGACGCTCTCATATCTCCTCCGTCAGATCAGACTTACGCTGGCTCCCGGTAAAACAGAGAATTGCCCTGAAAACCCTAGCTTTGACTCATAAATGTCTGATCAACAACGCCCCACCTTACCTGTCCGCTCGCTTCTCACGCCACACCTCCACTCGACCTACCAGAGCAGCCCAAACTCACAGCCTCATCGTGCCTAGATGCAAACTCCAAAAAGCTGGTGGGGTGAGCTTCCCCGTCCTGGCCTCTAACTCTGGAACACCTTGCCCACACCTATCAGAATTGAACCATCATTCCACTCCTTCAAGAACAATGCTAAAACATGGCTGCTCTCCCAAGACTCATGAGACCTTGACACAGTCCAGACTCCATGTGGGGTACAGGACTGAATATACATTTTCTCTCTGCTCTGTCCCTGTATTATACGCTGTTAATGGTACCCTTCGGTACATGTATATATGCTGTATATTTTTGTAACTTCTGTAACTACTGCTTTTTGTAACATGTTTAAGAGTATGCGCCCGGTTGCCCCTGGGCCTGTTTTTTTGTGCTTTATGAATAAAATAAAATCAAATCAAATCAAATAATTTATTTCGATTTAATTATTGTATATCGTCTGTTTAATTAAATTATATATATTTTATTAACCCTTGATTGGACATTCCGTTATTTTGGACTGCTATAGTTTGCTGTTTGGGTTGCCCAAGAGGAGTTTGGCCTTCGTTGAGTCAGGTTTCCTCAAAAAAGCAAAGGATGTACATCTCCTAACTGTGCCTGTTTTAGCTTTATTATTGGGTTTACTCTTGGAGTGCAACACTATGCCCCAGGTCCCCCACCCCCAACCAAACACTATGCCCCCTGGCCCCCTCACCCACCAACCATACACTATGCCCCATGGCTCCCAGCCCCAACCAAACACTATGCCCCCTGGCACCCTCACCCACCAACCATACACTATGCCCCATGGCTCCCACCCCCAACCAAACACTATCCCCCATGGCTCCAACCCCCAATTAAACACTATGCTCCATGGCCCCCTCACCCCCAACCAAACACTATGCCCCATGGCCCCCTCACCCACAACCAAACACTATGCCCCATGCCCATGTCCCCTACCCCCAACCAAACCCTGTATCCCATGGCCCCCTCATCCCTAACCAAACAATATGCCCCATGCCCCCCTCACCCCCAACCAAACACTATGCCCCATGTCCATGTCCCCCACCCCCAACCAAACACTATGCCCCATGACCCTCTCACTCCCAACCAAACACTATGCCCCATGTCCCTCACCCCCAACCAAACACTATGCCCCATGTCCCTCACCCCTAACCAAATGCTATGCCCCATGGCTCCCACCCCCAACCAAACACTATGCCCCATGGCCCCCTCACCCCCAACCAAACACTATGACCCATGGCCCCCTCACCCCAAACCAAACACTATGCCCCATGGCTCCAACACCCCTAACCAAACACTATGCCCCATGGCTCCCACACCCCCAACCAAACACTATGCCCCATGGCACCCACACCCCCAACCAAACACTATGCCCCATGGCCCCCTCACCCCCAACCAAACACTATGCCCCATGGCCCCCTCACCCCAACCAAACACTATGCCCCATGGCCCCCTCACCCCCAACCAAACACTATGCCCCATGTCCCTCACCCCCAACCAAACACTATGCCCCATGGCTCCCACCCCCAACCAAACACTATGCCTCATGGCCGCCTCACCCCCAACCAAACACTATGCTCCATGGCCCCCTCACCCCCAACCAAACACTATGCCCCATGTCCCCCTCGCCCCCAACCAAACACTATGCCCCAAACACACTCTCAAGCATGCACCCATACAGACCCGAACCCCCCACCCCCAACTCAGCACACACACTCTCAAGCATCAAGCATGCACCCATACAAACCCGAACCTCCACCCCCAACTCAACACACAAACTCTCAAGCATGCACCCATACAGACCCGAACCCCCACCCCCCAACTCAGCACACACACTCTCAAGCATGCACCCATACAGACCCGAACCCCTCCCACCCTCAACTCAGCACATACACTCTCAAGCATGCACCCATACAGACCCAATCCCCCCACCCCCAACTCAGCACACACACTCTCAAGCATCAAGCATGCACCCATACAAACCCGAACCCCCACCCCCAACTCAGCACACACACTCTCAAGCATGCACCCATACAGACCCAAACCCCCCACCCCCGAACTCAGCACACACACTCTTAAGCATGCAACCATACAGACCCAAACCCCCCACCCCCCAACTCAGCACACACATTCTCAAGCATGCACCCATACAGACCAAACCCCCCACCCCCAGCTCAGCACACACACTCTCAAGCATGTACCCAAACAGACCCAAACCCCCCACCCCCCAACTCAGCACACACTCTCAAGCATGCACCCATACAAACCTGAAGCCCCAACTCAGCACACACACTCTCAAGCATGCACCTATACAGACCCCCACCCCCCAACTCAGCACACACACTCTCAAGCATGCACCCATATAGACCCAACCCCCACCCCCCAACTCAGCACACACACTCTCAAGCATTCACCCATACAGACCCAAAGCCCCCACCCCCCCAACTCAGCACACACTCTCAAGCATGCACCCATACAGACCCAAACCCCCACCCCCCCAACTCAGCACACACATTCTCAAGCATGCACCCATACAGACCCAAACCCCCCACCCCCATCTCAACATACACAACACAAACACTAAAACAAACATTCATACACATCCGACACCCCCCCACCCCCTCCTCTCAACATACACAACACAAACACTCAAAAACAACATTCATACACATCCGACACCCGCCACCCCATCTCAACTTACACAACACAACACAAACACTCAAAAACAAACATTCATACACATCCGACACCCCCCCACCCCCCAACTCAACATACACAACACACTCAAAAACAACAAACATTCATACACATCTGACACCCTCCCACCCCCCCATCGCAACATACACAACACAAACATTCAAAAACAAACATTCATGCACATCCGACACCCCCCCAACCTCCCATCTCAACATACACAACACAAACACTCAAAAACAAACATTCATACACATCCGACACCCCCCACCCCCCCCCCATCACAACATACACAACACAAACATTCAAAAACAAACATTCATGCACATCCGACGGCCCCCCCAGCCCCCCATCTCAACATACACAACACAAACACTCAGAAACAAACATTCATACACATCCGACACCCCCCCCCATCTCAACATACACAACACAAACATACAGCAGAACAGACCCGACACACAAACACAAACAAACAGACCACTTACGTGCTGGAAGGCAGGTAAGCTGGAACGCTGACGAGGTAAGTGGAGTGGTACTACGGCTGGCGTGGCCAGCAAGGCTGAAATGCCTTCCGGCATCAAGCCTTATTGGCCACGCCAGCCGTAGTGCTGGCCCTCCATTGGTGCAGCACACACGCACTACGTGGCTCGTAGGAGCGATGTGGTGTGTGTGTGCTGAGCCAATGACGGCCAGTGTTTTGTCTTGCCCGGAAGACAACAAAGACTTTCCTAATGGAGGGCGGCCGATGTTGCTTGCGGGCCGCCCTCCATTAGGAAAGTGTTTGTGCCTCGCGGGCCAGACAAAACAGCATGGCGGGCCGCAACTGGCCCGCGGGCCGTATGTTGTGCACCCATGCTTTAGAGGGATGGAAAAAGGTACTAGGAAATGGTCAGACCACATTACGGGACTTGGAGAAGCTATAGTAATCCAACCTCCGGGGTAAAAACCAGATCAAGAATATTGCCCCATTGATGTGTAGGCTCAGCAACCCACTGAGGGAGTCCTAAATCTAACATCAGGGTTATAAAATTAGCTTCCTGTCCCGCCGTGGCAGGGTTTACCGGGAGATTAAAATCACCCACAATAATCAGTTGGTGCAGTTCGTCAGTTGGTATTGTTGAACTTATCTACCTGTGTTTGAGTTTGGTTTACTTACGTTACAAGTGTTTGTATAATGCAATAGGGGCCTGCGTTCTGTTATTTGTTTGTTTTGAACAAAATATGAAATGGGAGGGAAGAGTGTGGTGTATCCCTTTAAGAGACTGTGTCCAGCAGTCACGTGTGTTGGAGGGGGAGACCCGGTCAGGTAACAGCTACCATGTCCGTGTCCTCATTACTCGCTCCAGGCCTAACCTGGACCAGGCATCACATTAAACACATGTCCCCTACTTTCGCTCACACAGTTCTAGGAATATGTTATGGTCAGTGATAAAAATTACTAGGTAAAATAGACATCTGTTTTAAGAGTTAAAATATATATTTTAATTGCCTAAAACGGGAAGGCCTTTTTTACTCTCTAAAATAGTTTAACTCCCAAATTAATACAATAGGGAGTAAAATACTCCCAATCTAAAATCTTAGCTGGCGCCCTATATGAGCAGAGCGTCCCGGCACGACATGAGAATATTGAATGACGGCATGAGGCAAGAATTAATGTGGAGGAAATGCGGTGGCATGTTCCATGCTCCCCGCAGGGTGAGGATTTCCTGGGAACGGTTAGAACACTGCGGCTGCTGCTCATAAAACAGGAATGACGGAAATGACTCAATCTAGGCTGGCATCAAAGGGAAAAAGGTGCACTGCGCCCATTGCCACTGTGACGGGGAGGAAGTTGCACTACTGGACGCAGGCCCGGTGCCAGGATTACTTCCGGGTGTGTGTCCCTTCCGCAGCCGTATCCCCTGGGACCCTAGGCTTGTGCCAAGGCCTATCCCCAGTGGGTGTCCGCAGATCCATTGCAGATAATTCTCCTCAGTTCGCAGGGCCTGGCCGGGCGCCAGCGCCGATGCTATTATCAGAACTGTAATCATTAACTTTCATTTGATTAATACCATGGTTTCTGGTCACGTGGTGCGTAGCAGAACATCAGAGAGCTGGAGAGGAACAGCGCAGTGGCGTTCGGCGATCTCCACCCTCCACAAGCGTCATAGCTGCCCTGGACTCGCCAGTTCCCTCCAGGGGCGTGCGTCTTCCCTCGCCTACTCCCTGCTGCCCTCACTGCCTGTTTTCCTTTTGATCGTTTGTTATCCATTCAGAATATTCTCCATTCAACTGTCGCTTTCACATTGTTCCCCATAGCTTATTCGACAGTTACCGTCTTCCCTCTCCCTCCCTGTCCACTCTGTTCTCTTTTTCTCGGCCCTGTCAGCTCCCTAAACCACTTGCTGCCATTATCTGCAGCAAAGTCTGGCACCTGCACAGACCTACTCGTCACATTTTCTACATGAAGGGCTACCACCCACAGTGCCACTTATGAAGCCGAAACGACTGAACTAGGAGTACAGATAATCGGGAGATTGGATGTGAATGGGTTTCCCATCCATTCAGAGTTCATGGCCATGCTTTTCACTACCTGCCCCTCCCTAAGTGAACCACACCCTCCTTGGATCTCTTTGAGCTAGCTCTGTTGTGCATTAGCAGCAACGTTTTGGGCTTTTGTGGGAGCTGCCATTTTTATTTTCAAGCAGTCATCTAAAAGGCGTGGCTTAATTGCAGCTGTAAAGCAGCTCCTTTTTTAATAAAAAAAAAACACTAACCAAATATGCCTTCAGCCACTTCATGCCTAAGCAATGTGTGTCTTCACATCTGGTTCTTTCACTGTATTTCAGTTAAAACTAGCTTTGACAAAGCCAATGGTTTTGACTCTTTTAGGCATTAGCTATGCATTTACAAGGCACTGCCATCATATGTTCATTTACAAGCTGGTGCCATTCTATAACAAGACTGGAGGCGAGCATTATGCTTCATCTTCATTTATTTCTACTCTTCAGCAGTTCAACAAAACATATATAAAACCATGAAAAGTGTAGAACAGAACTTTTCTCTTTTCAAAACTACAATATCCATGAGTCTCTGTAGTCCATGCCCTTTCCACCAGTCACAACCCACTTCCTGTGCTTGGGCTCCTCCTCTTCTTTTACTGCTCTTCAAGGAACTAGTAGCGGACGTTCCCAGAGTCCTCCCCGAAGGAGAGTGACTGCTCACAGACCCAGTTGGGTCGTGTCATCCTCTGAGAGTGAGAGGGACACTCCCGCTAGTCGTGTGCAAGATATCAGGAGCCGCTGGGCATGCCAGGAATTTCGGCGCAGGCTGTTCAGTTTATCGCGGAGTCCTGGGCTCCATCCACTAGGAGGAGCTACGACGCAGCTTGGGCAAAGTGGACAAGCCTGGTACAAGAACAGAAGTGTTCATCCCGTTTCAGCACCTGTAGTGGAAATACTGAATTTCCTGGCGCACTTATTGCAGAACGGGAAAGCTTTCCGGACAATAGGAGTATACAGATCAGCCATATCAGCAGGGCATATGCCAATAGAAGGGGTACCGGCAGGGGAGCATCCCGCATTAGTGAGGCTCATTAGAGGAGCGAGATTCAGAGTGCCGCCAGGGCCCAAATATAGTACAACATGGGACATGACGACGGTATTGCGATTATTATCAGACTGGCCATCAGATAAATACCTTTCTCTTAAACAGCTATCAGGTAAACTAGCTATGTTATTATGTCTGATTTCATGCAAATGAGTGTCAGACGTTAGAGCGCTAGAAATTAACAGACGGTCCTTCGGTCCGGAAGGAGTCACATTCTCCATAGCCAGGAGGACCAAGACAGGCACCTCCACAGTGCATTATCCTTATTTTCCAAACAATTCGAAATGGTGCGTTGCACGGTGTATTAAAGAATACGAGAATAGAACAGCAGAGAATAGAGCAGTGAATTCTACTCAGTTATTAATAGCGCGCAGGAAGCCTTACCACGCAGTGGCATCAGCTACCATAGCTAGATGGGTCAAAGAGGTCATGCAGGCAGCAGGTGTGGATGTGGACACGTATGGAGCTCATTCAGTGAGAGGAGCAATGGCATCGTCAGCCGCAAGAGCGGGAGTGCCTTTGAGTGAAATAATGCTAGCAGCAGACTGGTCAAGCGATCGTACTTTTAAAGAGTTTTACTTTAAGCCAGCAGAGGGTTTGGCTGGTGCTGTGCTGGGGAAGTTTTGAACAAGCATAATGCTCGCCTCCAGTCTTGTCATAGAATGAAGATTACCCCTGCTAGCTGCGCAGGGAGTATTCATTCTATTAAAGACTAAGGAGGCGAGCATTAAATTCCCACCCGAGTACTGTAATGTATATAAATGTTGATGCATTATATGAGTGAGGACATTACATACACACCACCCTAAGATCCCTTATTATGTTTTCATAGGGGAAGATCAGAAGAACAGCTGAAGGCAGTGTCGTAGCTGAAGGTATCAAGAGTCCGGGAGAGCACCGGCAGTTGAGTTTAAAGTGCAGAAGACCCTCCGCACCGTTGGCGAGGATCAGTTAAAGAACATGAGTGACTGTCAGAGCGAGTAAAAGCAGAGGAGGAAGCCCAAGCACAGGAAGTGGGTTGTGACTGGTGGAAAGGGCATGGTCTACAGAGACTCATGGATATTGTAGTTTTGAAAAGAGAAAAGTTCTATTCTACACTTTTCATGGTTTTATATATGTTTTGAACTGCTGAAGAGTAGAAATAAATGAAGATGAAGCATAATGCTTGCCTCCTTAGTCTTTAATAGAATTAATACTCCCTGCGCAGCTAGCAGGGGTAATCTTCATTGTACGGCCAGGTTATACCATTATGGCAGGGACTGGCAAATGCGTATCCCATGCCTATCGCCTAAGAGTTTCGGGTCCTATGGAATATTTGTGATAGTACATTAAAAGGACTGCATGGGTTAAATAACCAAGTTTTACCACATGCTGTACTTTCTATGTATCCCCATGCAATACATATCCCATCCAATATCAACTTGTAATTAAGTAGTACTTTCAAAAAAGGAGATATTCAAATTAAGAATTCCAGAATTCTAAAATGGCCAGTCTGTTCTATAACTTTTTCCCCTTATATGTGGCATGCAAATAAGTTGTCATATGCCACAATATGGTTTTCAACAGCGAACCCTCTTAAGGCCATGGCGTGAGTGTCTTATTAGTCGTGCCTCAGACCCACTCCGAATGATATTTACTTATCTTTGTTGTGTATCTCGGCAATGTCCTACACAGATGTAAAAGAGGAGTGTCCCCCATAATGACGAGTACATTTTGACCCTCAATACTTACCCGTTCTTTTATTCAGTTCTTAATTTTTGTATCAAATATACCACACCGATCAATTGGCACAGGCACCATCAATCACTGTTTATAATCCCAAAAAGAAATATTTTAACTGCTTACTATTTTATTTAAAAATCTATGCAATGATATTCTGTTTGCTCCTTCGTTTACACTTTCAATCAAGTTTCGTTATCTTTCTCTTTTACTATTAGTATTTTAAGAGTCTCTTCTGCATTCATATATTAATCTCCTTACATTTTTACCCTCCTGATTGATGTAAATCTCATGGTCCAAATGTTCACCAATCTCCTTTTATTTTTTTACTATCGTTTTATATTTATCAGTCTAAACACAACAACAGCTTTACATTGACATTCTTATAACCCCACACATGTGCACTTTTTAAAATTTTACTGCATACGCTTGCTTTACTTTTTTAGTAAATGTACTCCTTCTCTGTTTCATTGCATTTTGGAGTTTGAGACTCACTCTTCTGTGGGCCCCGCCTCAGGAATCCTTAACACCCCTATTTGCAGTCTTTACTTTAGTGCGTACCCTTCTGCCCCCTTGGATTCAGGAATCGAGGTATCTACTTCTTCTCTTTACAATCTCCCCAAAAAATCCTGATATTTTTTATGCATATTATTTACAACACAATCCATCCCCCTATTTTTGCCACCTTGGTTGTTCTACTTACCTCTGTGACTCAGCTTGAGTACCTCACCATTGACTCTCCCTCAACCGACCAGTTCGCCTTCCATCCACGGGCCACCTCTATGGACCATACAGGAATTTCATCAAAGGGGCACTTGCCAACCAAATCTTCTTGCACATGACTCTGCACGCCAATCTCCACAGGAAGATCTGCAGTCTTCTGGGTAATGGTGTGAGCAGCCAAGTGTCCGGGGGTCTGGATCTGGCCTAGGTCAGAAGACCGTAACCATCCGCACTGCTACATAATTGTGCTCCAGCACCTTGAAGTGTCTTTTGTGCTAGATGGAATTACAAATGATAATATCAGACCAAATAATTGGACAGACTCAAGGAATATGGCAAAGTACTACTTTATTCTCATTCAATAAAGCAGGGAGAACTGACCGGCATCAGACTGATGCATGCACACTCACACAGTAGCTTGATTACATAGAGGTCTTATTCTCCAATATGTGTCATTTATGACATCATTCTGCGTGACAAATTATAAAACTTATTGAGGGAACATATCTACATATAGAACATCTATGAATTAATACTTAATTGGCTGCCCCTTGTTTGTAGGACATGCCTTGAACTACCTCTAAATACGTATAGTACTGATTATAGCAGACAAAATGGCAGTGGATTGGTCTATGCAACCTTGTTTATTAGATTACCCCTTAAACCCCCTGATTGGTTGCGTGCTATCCCAACCTTGGGATTTCAGTTCCTTAGTAGCATGTATGTGAAACAAAATTTAGGTGTTTGAATTCCATCAGACTACTCCCCGTTTTCCCAATTAGTCCATCATCTCTCATCGGTCGGCCATAAGTGAAAGGCTTCCGTCTGTAGTTGACCTTGCAGCCTGCTGAATGTCCAGGAACATTCAAGGGAGTGTAAGCACACAATTATCTTCATCTGAGGCTCTAATGAATAGCCCTTGTCTTTGACTTCTGAGTCACATGTGAAGAGACCACAAATTCACCCATTTCAGCCTCTTAGTGTTATTTGATTCAATTATGCAGGGTGATGTTGCTCCTCTTGGCCTCTCGAGAATTGCTCACTCTACCTTACATAGACTTCATACACTTTTAATTGTCCAACACTTTGGCCGTTGCAGATGTTTTATTCTTCTTTAATCTAAGAGAAATGTGTCCTTTGTTCATAGCTCATCCTGGTTTACTCCCTTTGTGCCTTAAAAAAGCATCCTTAATCCTAGGCCAACATAGCCTTCGTGTTGTTCTGCACGCACACCAAGCTTTCCACCCTCTCCTGATTCTGCACCCTTGGTCTGTCTCTGAGGTAGCTTGGTTGAATTCAACATGAGCCAGTGTCCATTTTCCTATCATGGGCATCCTTACCACGCTATATATTCCTCTATAGCAAGCCTCTATATGTTTCCTTTCTACCTTGCGTTACTGCGTATTTACAATTATTGACCCGTAAGTTACTGAATCTTCTTTGGATCCACGATTACTTTAGCCTTAGGTACATATATTCCATGGTGCTTCAGTTACATTGTTACTTCTTAAGTATTTTCATATTGTTTCAACATAGGTTTATTTATCTTCTTCATGACATCACTCTGCCTTCGTCAGATTTCACTTTAACGTCCCATGATATCCATAGGTACGTGCTGACATCCTTCCATGCGACATCCTTCCACACTTTCAGTGTGAGGGTACATTCTGTATGGCTGTCTGAGTGCATAACGTCTCTCATACACTTGATGCGGTATAGGAACAATACAGGGGATCCCATTTACTGCTTGTCTTGTAATATTCCAATATGACGGTGTTGAGGGGGCAGGAACAAGTGAAAAAGCATCCAACTGCTCCTCTACACCTATAACATTGATGGGTAAGTATAAAAGGTGTGCACCTTTAAAGTCTAATAATATGTAACAAAACATGTCCTGCATAGCAGAATGTCAAGGTAAGATGTGAGATAGAAGCCCAAAGAATTAAAGTATGTAGGTTGCAAAGAAGGCAAAAGGAAGATGAATTGAGGGAGATGAGAAGAGAAGAAGAAATGAACAGGAGTAGCAGATTAAAAGATGGTGAGATAGAATATTTATGCCATAGGAGCATAGTGCTGATTGATGCACAAGAATGATTGGAGGAAGAGAGAGGGTCAAAACAGCCCCGTAGGGTGGTGAAAGGAATGCTGAGATCAGCATGGGCTGATGGGCAGGACTAAGAAGATATGGCGCAAAGACTTGGGAATTTGTACAGGCAAATAAAGGATAAAGACGGGCATAAAACCCAAGAGAACAGAGAGGGATCTCTATTAAGGGGAACTGAAGGTAGGAGAGATGACGTCATGACAGACGAGTATGGAGCGTTGTATTTAAACAGGTTAGATCTCGATGATGCGGCGAGGGATTACAGCCATACGAGTTGGGTCATGATGATGTTAGACGAAGAAAGAGAGGAGGATGAGAGGGCCCGAAGAAAGGGCGCATGCAGATTTTTAAGAGAATCAAGTGTATACAAAGGGGTAAAATGGTCAGACCTAGAGGGCCATAAAGAAAAAACACCAGAACTGACACTATATACTGAGCGACCGCAAGCATGATCGTGCAGTACAGGGGATATATCCCTCCATATGTAAACAGATTAAGATTACTACCAGGAAGTAGACAAACAGCAAATCTAACCCCGCCTGGAATGTAGGCAAATATGATTATGGACCGGAATTTTCACAATTTCCATTATTGGAGAAGGGGGGAGGACGACCACAATGTATACCATGGTGACAGATGGATAAAGACAAATTAAGATGTAAATTGCAGAGTTTGACTCCTGGTGTGGGAAAATTGATTTTTGAGTTCGAGAGAACGACATCTGGAATGGCGCTAGCTATAGGTTACGTAAAAGGCTTGCTAACAGCTATCATAAGGGAGAGAGCTGGCAACATTTGGAAATGAGCAGGATACGCAGGTGTGACTGGGCAAAACACGACACATGATGGAGCGCCATTTACTAATTGCAGAGCAGACATCCGGGTTCTCAGAGTGCAATACTCTGATACACCAGACATGGGGGTGCGATTATGACTAGGAAAATCGGGAGGATGAAGACCCTGTTGCTTATATTCAAGACAGATTACGTCAGGAGATTTGTGAACCTTGGGCTAAAACGGTAGCATTATTTTACCACATTTTGTGTCAAGGGCTGCCCGAACTAGTGCCACAGCAATTGAAGAAACAGGTGGAAATGGAAGCAAAACCATGGCCGGAAATACAATTGACAATTATGCATCACCGTCGATTAATAAAGGAGAAGAATAAAAAGAAAGCTTAGAATAGAAAGCAGGAGGAAGCAAAGTTAGTCCAGAAGAAGTTGTCAAAAATAGCCATAGAGGGAGCGGTATTGACGAGTAATGAAGGAGGGGTGACACAATAGATGCAGTCAGGGTGGCAAAATAACACAGGGTATCCCACACATCAGAGTGGGTACAACTTTTGGCCAAGGGGAAGAGGGAATGGGCCTGGAGGAGTCGGACAAGGTGGATTTCAAAACCCTCAGGGAAGAGGAGGATTTAATGGCAGACATCTGCAACAATGCTGAAATTGCGGAAGAATAGGACACCTAGCTAGGATAAGCAGAAGCAAAGGAGCAATGCAATAGAATTGGCAAGCTCCAAGAGGTGGGATGGGTTATGCTCCACAATATAATACAGAACAACAGGAATATTATGCCCAAGATCATACACAGGCTCAGACCTATGTGTTGCAAACCCAACAAATGCAGAAGCAGAGGAGCCATGCAACAGAATTGGCAAACTCCCAAGAGGGGGGATGGGTTATGCTCCACAATATAATACAGAACAACAGGAATATTATTCCCAAGATCACACACAGGCTCAGACCTATTGTCATGATGCCTACCCCCGGAGCATCAGGCCAGGCCCAGCACCCCCGGAAGCAGGCATCATGCCCTCGGGTAAAAGCCCAGCGGCCCCTTATAGGGACTCTTTGGACTCAGTCCTGGCGCCTTTGGCGCCAGGCTCATGTTGGACATCAGTCCTGGCGCCATAGGCGCCAGGCTCATAAAGGGAGGTGTTTTGTGCACTTACCTGATGCAGACCATGCTGCACGTTTCAGGCCTCCCTGAGACCTGAAAGGGACTATTTTTTCATAGGGACTATTTTTTCACTCGGGCGTGGCCAGGGAAGGATACGTACCTAGTTGGGGAAGGATACATACCTGGGACTTCTTTGGAGGCTATTTAAGCCACGCCCAGACAGCAGCTCATGCTTCGCATTGTTCTGCTTCCTGCAGCTTAACGCTCACCGTGTCTGCTCCTGCTCCTGCACTACAGCCACGCCCGTCTTGAACCTGGAAGACCTGCAAGGAAGGAAGAGAAGAGAAAGGTGAAAACCAAGGATTATTTCAAGCTTCTTACCTGCATCCGGAATCTTCTCGCCAGCATCCCTGAAGGAAGACTTCAATTTAAAAGCATCGCGTTGCTCGCTGCAGTGCCACGCTTCACTCACCTGTCCTTTCCTCGAGACATCTCCCGGCTCCATCGCGGCTGTCAGCATTGGACGCCACATCTCTGCACCTAGGGGAGAGAGGAAGAAACAAAAGGTGAGCAGAAGGACACACAGAAGGAAAGCCTGATTAACAGCCATAATACTTACCGGCTTTTCTTCCACATTTCGGGTCGGCGCCGCCCCGTTGGCAGGTACTGTACCCCGGCCCCTATGGGGAAAGGACTAGAGACATTTCAGAGGAATGATAAGGACATCTAGAGGGATCGCCCTCATTACTACTCACCTCGGCAGGTTAACCCCTCGACGCATCGCCTTCATTCTGCACCTGAAATAAAGGACAGATCACAGGTGAGAAAGACAGTATAAAGGGGGCCTCACTTGAACTTTGAACTTTCATACTTACGGCGCATCGCTCAGGAAAGTCAAGTGGATTTTGCCAGCGCCATTCTGAAAACCAGTGAAGTAACTGGACGAACGCGCGCCCCTGCACCAGAAGCAGGATGGAGAGTTCAACCTTCCAAACCATAAGGTGAGCTTAAACCGGGTTTGGAGGAATAGAGAGGAACAGAGGGGGGAAAGGGGGAGCTAGCACACCATTCTGCAGACTGTTAATCCCCTTTCTCATCTGCAGAAGGATATTCCTACGGGACAAGGAAGCACGATTTGGAGGTCCTGTCCAATCGGTGTTCCGGGTCCTGCGCATCACGCTAGAAGAGGCCGCAGTAATCCAGACTAGATCAGCCCCCCCATGGGAACCAGGTGGGCGTTACAGAACGCGAAGCCTCCCTACAAATTCCCACCCAGGCGCTATGGAAACTTCTGAGACTGACCAACTGGCCCAACTACTGGGGGAATTACGGGCCGAGGTACACGCCGCTCGTCAAGAGACTAATGCCCTCAGAAGAGAAGTGATTGTAACAAGGGAAAGGACTGATGACCTGGCTAGACAGCTTTTGCAAGGTCAAGCTGGACAAACTCCTTTACCCGGTTCCGGGGGGAACCCCACTCCTGTGCTTTCCAGTAACCCTGTGCTGATTAATCTACCTGCAAACATGCCGCTGGCCCCACCCGAACTCTTTGCTGGGGACCCCAAATGATTCGCCGTATTCATGAATCAGTGTCGTTTGCACTTCCTATGCAGACCCGGGGCCTTCCCTAATGATCAGACCAAGGTAGCCTTTGTGTTGTCATATCTCAGCGGCTGTGCTGCCGATTGGTCAGTCCCACTGGTAACTCAAGATGACCCGATTCTTCGTGATTTTCAAGGATTTCAAACAAGCATGGAAAGGTTATTTGCTCGACATTCCCAGGGACAGGCTCTGGATGACAAACTTCTATCTCTGCGACAGGGCAATCAAGACCTTCTATCCTACATTGCAACCTTCAATAGACTAATTGTGGAAACTGGTTGGCCAGAGGATAAAAGAATCACGTTATTCTATCGAGGTCTACGCGGAGAACTTAAAGATGTCCTGGCACAAGTTGTAAATCCGCCCTAAGAATGCACTGAATATATAGACTTAGTGGTCCAGTTGGATCACAGCTGCAAAACAGAAAAGCAGATCGGTCCAAGTTTGAAACCCGGGTGTGGGCCAAAACCCACGCTAACCCCAAGGGGGCTGATGCCTCGGAGCCTATGCAAATCGGAGGAGTTAAATGACCCCTAACTCAAAAAGAACGGGAAAGAAGACGACAGATGCAATTCTGCCTTTATTGTGGGTCCTCAGGACACTTTCTACGAGATTGCCCGGTTAAGCCGCCCAAGAAGGTGGTAGGAGCCGCTGATAAAATCCATGGAAACTCTGTATCGGGAAACGACCACGCCTGGCAAGCGTAGGGGTCCGCTTGCCGAGCTTGAAAACTAACTCTCAGACCTCGCATTTCATTGTGCCAATGGTCCTCATAGATCCGGAACAGCCAAAACGGTTGCATGCTATAAAGGCATACATCGATAGCGGGGCTATAGGAAACTATGTGGATCGAGAATTGGTCTCTAGGATAAACCTCCCTCTGCGTCCTAAAACCAGCAAAGATGTCATCACCACTGTAGATGGAACCGAAATTGCCTCTGGACCGGTAACACATTCCACAGCTGAGGTGACACTTGTAGGTCCGGATGGCCATCGGGAGGCAGTTGTGTTTGATGTGATCAAGGCTCCACAGTTTCAGCTTATTCTCTGAGTCCCTTCGTTAGAGACACATAATCCTCGAATTGATTGGCGAGCGAAGAGAATAACCTTCCCGGATTGTGCACAAACCTGCTACCCAGAAAATCCAAAGATTAATCTAGCATCAGTAACCTCTGTCCCCGTGCAACTACCTCCAGAGTACCAAGACTTTCAGGACGTCTTCCAAAAGGAACAGGCCAACACGTTACCTCCCCACAGATCGTACGATTGCCAAATCGATCTGGTGCCCGGTGCACAACCCCCTTGTAGCAGGATTTATGCCCTTACTGAACCTGAGAATCTGCATTTGAGACAATATTTAGATCAATACCTCGCCAATGGTTTCATTCGCCCGTCAAAGTCCCCGGCATCTTCAGCTTTGTTCTTCATGCCTAAAAAAGAGGGCGACCTTAGGACTTGTATCGATTACCGTGCATTGAACCAGATAACTGTTAAAAATCATTACCCTCTGCCTCTGATCCCTGAACTCCTTGACCAGGTGAAGGACGCTTGCGTATACACCAAGTTAGATCTCCGGGGGGCTTATCATTTGGTACGAGTAAAAGAAGGCGACGAATGGAAAACGGCCTTCCGTACAAAATATGGACTATTCAAATACCAGGTGATGCCTTTCGGGTTGTGCAACGCGCCTGCTGCCTTCCAATTCTTCATGAATGATGTCCTTCGGGAACTCGTCGATGTCTGTGTTATCGTGTATATCGATGACATTCTTGTGTACTCCTCTTCGGAATCTGATCACAGAAAACATGTCAGGGCCGTCCTAGAGAAACTGCGCCAGCACAAACTGTTTGCCAAGCTGGAAAAATGTGTTTTCCATACCACCGAGGTTGAGTTTCTCGGATTCATCCTGACACCTAAAGGGGTCCGAATGGATTCACGGAAAGTTGATGCCATCCTCAAATGGCCATCACCTAGTTCAGTGAAAGGTGTCCAAAGCATGCTTGGTTTTGCCAACTTTTATCGCAGGTTTATCCCGGAGTTTTCACGTGTGGTGCAACCCATCACTGCACTCTTGCGAAAAAATAAACATTTTAAATGGACCGAGGAAGCCAAACAGGCCTTTCAGGAGTTGAAAGCTAAGTTCACGTCCGCACCTATTTTGAAGCACCCGCGTCCTGATCTCCCATATATAGTCAAAACCGACGCGTCCAGCTTAGCCATGGGAGCTGTCCTGTCTCAGAGAGACCCTGAAACCAACCAACTGCACCCCGTAGCATTTTGGTCCAGAAAGTTCTCACCGCCGGAGATAAATTATGCGATTACCGATAAGGAACTATTAGCCATTAAGTCCGCCTTTAAGGCTTGGCGGCATTATCTCCTCGGCGCCCGGCATACCATCACCGTGATCACTCATCACCGAAATTTACAATATTTAAAAACTGCCAAGGCCCAATCGTCTCGACAGCTCCGATGGGCTTTGTTCTTTGCTGAGTTCGATTTTGTAATCACCTACCGCCCCGGTTCTAAGAATGGTAAGGCGGACGCTCTATCCCGAATTGGAATGGAAGAAAGAGACACAAACTCAGAACCTGTGCCGATAATTCCCGAACAAAGAAATTTGGGAATAACCACTTTACAAACCCTTGAAGACATTCAAGCACGAGTAAAACAAGTCCTGGACTCTTCAGCCTTGCAGGATTGGATCAAAAAGGGGTCTAACTTTTAGGTCAAGGATGGCTTACCTTACTTCCAAGGACGCTTATTTTTGCCAGAAAAGGAATTGCAAGAACTGGTTATTTCCCATCATCATGACACCCTGATGGAAGGACATCCTGGCATTGCCAAAACGGAGGAAAAGGTTAGACGACAATTCTGGTGGCCTTCCTGGCGAAAGGATATTAAATCTTTCGTGATGTCCTGTGGAGTTTGTGCCCAAAACAAAGGTCAAAAGACAAGACCCGCCGGTCTTCTTCAGCCCTTAGACATTCCACCAGCACCTTGGCACACCCTGTCACTAGATTTTATCACGGACCTGCCCTCTTGTAATGGTTACAATACTATTCTGGTCGTGGTGGATTTATTTTCCAAAATGGCCCACTTTATTCCGTTAAAAGGATTACCTTCAGCCTTTGTTCTTGCCAAGGAATTCCTCGAGAATATCATCCGTTTGCATGGATTCCCGTCCATACTAGTCTCCGATCGGGGAAGCCAGTTTATTTCTCATTTTTGGAAAAAGTGTTGTCAGCTGGCACAAATCGACGTAAGACTCTCGACCAGCCACCACCCACAGACCGATGGTCAGACGGAGAGAACGAACCAGACCCTTGAACAATTTCTACGATGTATGTTGCACCAATCGGAGGGTAATTGGAAGGATATTCTGTGGGTGGCTGAATATGCTTATAATAACTCAATACACTCTGGAACGGGTCAAAGCCCCTTTTTTACCCTATATGGACATCACCCTCGTACTTCAGACTTGGACTCACCTTCGAGCCTTGAAATGCCAGCAGTGGATCATTTGCATTCTACGATAACTCAAGCCTTCAAGGATGCAACTTCACATTTGCAACATGCGAAAGAGAAATACAAAAAGAATGTGGATCTACATCGAAAGGAGGCGCCTCCGTACCAAATTGGGGACCAAGTATGGTTGGCTACCAAACACTTATCGCTCAAGGGACCTCGAACTTTTAATCCAAGGTATTTAGGCCCTTACTCAATCAAAGCTATAATTAACCCAGTAGCAGTCAAGCTCGATCTACCAGCCAACATGCGGATTCACCCCATTTTTCATGTGTCACTTTTGAAACCAGTACAACCAGGAACCAGATTAATAAAGCCACCAGACCCAATCCTGATAGATGGAGAGCCAGAATCCGAAGTAAAGAACATTTTGGATTCCAAAATCTTAAAATCAAAGCTTTTCTATCTAATTGATTGGAAAGGGTACGGGCCTCAGGAAAGGTCTTGGGAACCCAGTGATCATGTACATGCACCTCGGCTGGTAAAAAGGTTCCATCGGAATTTCCCAAACAAACCGAAACCTCCAGAAGGAACGACCTTGGCCTACCCCCGGAGTATCAGGCCAGGCCCAGCACCCCCGGAAGCAGGCATCATGCCCTCGGGTAAAAGCCCAGCGGCCCCTTATTGGGACTCTTTGGACTCAGTCCTGGCGCCTTTGGCGCCAGGCTCATGTTGGACATCAGTCCTGGCGCCATAGGCGCCAGGCTCATAAAGGGAGGTGTTTTGTGCACTTACCTGATGCAGACCATGCTGCACGTTTCAGGCCTCCCTGAGACCTGAAAGGGACTATTTTTTCATAGGGACTATTTTTTCACTCGGGCGTGGCCAGGGAAGGATACATACCTAGTTGGGGAAGGATACATACCTGGGACTTCTTTGGAGGCTATTTAAGCCACGCCCAGACAGCAGCTCATGCTTCGCGTTGTTCTGCTTCCTGCAGCTTAACGCTCACCGTGTCTGCTCCTGCTCCTGCACTACAGCCACGCCCGTCTTGAACCTGGAAGACCTGCAAGGAAGGAAGAAAAGAGAAAGGTGAAAACCAAGGATTATTTCAAGCTTCTTACCTGCATCCGGAATCTTCTCGCCAGCATCCCTGAAGGAAGACTTCAATTTAAAAGCATTGCGTTGCTCGCTGCAGCGCCACGTTTCACTCACCTGCCCTGTCCTCGAGACATCTCCCGGCTCCATCGCGGCTGTCAGCATTGGACGCCACATCTCTGCACCTAGGGGAGAGAGGAAGAAACAAAAGGTGAGCAGAAGGACACACAGAAGGAAAGCCTGATTAACAGCCATAATACTTACCGGCTTTTCTTCCACATTTCGGGTCGGCGCCGCCCTGTTGGCAGGTACCGTACCCCGGCCCCTATGGGGAAAGGACTAGAGACATTTCAGAGGAATGATAAGGACATCTAGAGGGATCGCCCTCATTACTACTCACCTCGGCAGGTTAACCCCTCGACGCATCGCCTTCATTCTGCACCTGAAATAAAGGACAGATCACAGGTGAGAAAGACAGTATAAAGGGGGCCTCACTTGAACTTTGAACTTTCATACTTACGGCGCATCGCTCAGGAAAGTCAAGTGGATTTTGCCAGCGCCATTCTGAAAACCAGTGAAGTAACTGGACGAACGCGCCCCTGCACCAGAAGCAGGATGGAGAGTTCAACCTTCCAAACCATAAGGTGAGCTTAAACCGGGTTTGGAGGAATAGAGAGGAACGGAGGGGGGGAAGGGGGAGCTAGCACACCATTCTGCAGACTGTTAATCCCCTTTCTCATCTGCAGAAGGATATTCCTACGGGCCAAGGAAGCATGATTTGGAGGTCCTGTCCAATCGGTGTTCCGGGTCCTGCGCATCACGCTAGAAGAGGCCGCAGTAATACAGACTAGATCAGCGCCCCCGTGGGAACCAGGTAGGCGTTACACCTATGCATTGCAAACCCAACAAATGTAGCTACTGCCGCTGCAAATGCAAGTACCACAAGGGCAACCACAGCAAGTACCCATGCAAGTACAACAGGTACAAACGCAGCAAGCATAGACACAGCAGGCTATGGCACCAGAATGGAACATGACCCCAGAAGCTAAACAAGCCCCGCACCCAAATTAGGGAGTCTGATTGTGATAGGAGGAAATCCTTTCACACGTACAGGGTATGAATTTATGTCCACAATAGGATAGCCCACAGAGTGACCTGATGTGTTCAGTACTATCTGTGACACCAGATCACCAAGAGGAACCAAGTGTCAGGGTATCGATAGGAGGCAAGACATTTTCATTTCTCATAGTCACTGGAGCCACTTGTTCCTGTATCCGTGAGGGAAAACACCCAATGTCAAGTACTGCCATGAATGCTCAGGGATTCTCTGTGACGATATCTTTTATTGATGAAGGAATCGTGTCTACTCCAGGGATACATTATATGATTGTGGGAGAGTCTATATTAGCCTTTACAGGCCAGAAGACATTACACAGAGTTCCTTTAGATCCAGAGATATTTTTCTATGGAGTGACTATCTTATTATCATGGTTACCCAGATTGGTAGATAACATATTCAAAATACCTGATGAATTCTTGTTTAGACCAGAGATTCCCATGGACGATGAGGAAGGGCAGATTATCCCCTTAGAGTTAGGAGTAGCAGTGGTCAGAAAAGAAGGGGTGATGCTTCATGGGACAGATGATGAAGGAAGAGGATGGAGAACAGTGATAGCCCTCAGTGAAGGATATATGCTGACAGATTTGCAGATGAGGAACTGTTCAGAGATGACTACTCTGACGATGAATTTGTGTTTTGTATGTGTTTTTTATAAATCTCACTGATTGGATTAAAGTAGAGAAAATAGAAATACTGCAGAGAATGGCGTTAGTAAAAAGAAGACCGTCATTCTTCCAGGAAGACCCCATATGATGTGGGTCTATTAAAAGGGATAGGGATAGGTGCAGTTAAAATTAAACTAAAACCAGGAGCCCTTTTGCCACGAGCAAAGCAATATCCCATGTCCAGAGAGGTGGATTAAGGTATATTTTAGAGCATTTGCGCTTTAATGAATCAAGGCATATTAGTGCCATCGGCTTCATCATGTAACACAGCTGTGTACCCCGTGAGGAAATCAAAGGGGGGGTCGTGGGGATTTAGAAAGGATTTTAACCCCCTAAACAATATAGTTGAAGTTGAGTTTCCTTTAGTTCCAAATCCTGCAACAATACTGTGCAACATCCCAGCTAAAGCTAAATACTTCACAGTTATAGATTTTAAAAAAGCATTCTTTGCGATTCCTCTTCATGAAGACTCACAAGATTTGACTTCCTTTTCCTATAAAACGATCCACCTGAAACATACCCGTTTGCCCCAGGGGTACTGTGAGTCCCCTTCAATCTTTAACAGAGTACTCCAGATGGACCTGGGTAATGTCCAACTTGAAAGTGCAATAATCCAGTACATGGATGACATTTTGGTGTGCAGTACGACAGAAGAAATATGTAGAGAAGAGTCGGTTAAACTCATGACTATACTCTCAGAGAAAGGATACAAGATAAATAAAGAGAATTTACAATACTCTCAGGAAGAAGTCTTGTACATATGACAGTTGATCCCTCATGAAGGGAGAAAAGTGGCACCCGAAAGAGCAGAAGCATTCATGAAAACCGTAGCGCCTAATACAGTGAGGGAAATGTAACAATTTCTAAGCTCATGTAACTACTGCAGGGTCTGGGATTTCGATTACAGTACATATATTTGACCACTTTTAAAAGGACTTAAAGACGCACTGGTGGACAAAAGCCCAATAACATGGACAGATGAGATGACTGAAGGAATTGAACAATTAAAAAAGGCAATTAGTACAGCCCCTGTGTTGGGGATCCCAGATTATAATGAAGAATTGTATTATTTTCTCATTCAAATATAGAAGTTATGACTGCAGTCCTCACACAGAAAACGACATTAGGACATGGACACAAACCATTGTCTTATTATAGTGGGATGTCAGATCCAGTTATGAAGGGACACTATGTCTGCGAGCAATCTTTAGCTGCTGCTGCATTCGCAATTGAAAAGGCTTCAAGCATAACAATGGGGTGTCCAATAACCTTATTCTTAGAGCATGCATTATTCGCAATTTTAGAGAAACCCAAAAGTACATTGACCACTTCAAGAGTGTCTGAGTATGAGGTGATTATTGCCAACCCTGCGATCAAAATTGTTAGATGTGAGAAAGTAAATCCTGGAGCGTTTATAGCACAACTAGTAGGAGAAAATGATTATGTACATAATTGAACATATACTGAATGTTATAATGATATTCCCCAGGCTAGAGAAAATTCCCTCTGGAGGGGGGGGGAGTTGTTTTTTATTGATGTTCTTCAAGAATTAACCAGACAACTTGGGAAAGGCATACTGGATCAGCAGTAATAAAGCTGAATCAAGAAGTTGAATTTGAGGTAGTTACGAGTATGAGACTGTCTTCGAATTAGTCAGCACAGGATGCAGAATTCGTGGCACTCACTGAAGTGCTGCAGAGATTTGAGGATGAGATAGTGATGCTGTACTCTGTCTCTGCCTATGTGACGTTAACTCTACGCGCAGGTTTGTCACTATGAAACAGGAGGGGCTTCCTCGACGTGGACGGCACTCCAGTGCAACATGCAGCCCAATTGGATAGGGTTATGGGTGTGGACAGGTGTGGGGTGTGTGAGGTTTTGGGGTCTGAAAATAGACCATTTTGTAAATGAGCTGTTTGAACTGATAGTTCTCCTATTAGGTGTTACACATACCTTTTCTTCTGCTTATCACCCACAGGCAAATGGCATCTGTGAGAGATTAAACAGATTATTAAAGGAAAGAATAGTGAACTTCAAAATAACCTTAAAAAAGGGGTGGCTACATTGCCTGCCCCTTTGCGTATATGCCCTGAGAAATCAGCCTGGCTCAGATTATCATCTAACTCCTTTTGAGTTGGTGACTGGATGATGTATGAGAACTCCACTTGCTCCTCCAACTAGGGCAGGAACTAATGCCCACAGTGTAGCGAATGCATTAAGTGATGAGATGCATGATTACCTAACAACAATGACTGCAATGTATTTCTTTCATATCTCAAGAGATCAAGAAGAGAAGGTAGGGCTAAAAAAGAAGCGATAAGGACAATCAACCACTTGAAATAGAAGAATTGCTATAGCCCCCAGGATTGTATCCAGGTGACCAGGTGCTGGTGCGCAAATTCGTATGCACCTTGAGTACGCCTTGCTTTGAGGGACCACTTGAAGTGGAAGAAGTTAGCTCCACTACCATGAAATTAAGGGTACGGAGAGCGTGGCTGCATCTACACGACATAAAACCATATAAAGGCAAAACACTGACCCCTCCTGCAACTGACTACAGTGAAGCAATAGAAGTAGCTCCACGCATGCTGACTCGTTCGATGGCCAGAAGCAAGAAGGATAAAGAGAATATTGAGCATATCAGTCCTTTAGATTAGGGATTGACATTTTTCAAAAATCGATAAGGAGAAAACAGACTTTACAGCTATCCCGGAAACCTTTTTAGATAAGATAAAAGAAACAATGAGAGAAGAATACAGAGTTTGAAGAGAAAAAAAGAGTATCGTTCATCGTGTATGCTACATATCACAGTGATAATATACACACTCCTGTATGCTATTTTTCCTGCATATTACATTTTTATCCAGTCCTGATCTGAAGAGGAGTAAACATTATTACATTTTTCGGAGATCCCAAGAATAATTGTAGTGTTTGGAGAGTCATGCTTGTAATTATATTACAATTTCTGATATAAAAGTGATTGAAAAAGGTATAACAAATTTGCATGTTAAAGTAAACACCATGGGAGGTTTTCAGAAATTCACTACAATCCAGGGGTTTTCATGGAATATTGATGGTGATATAATTTGGTATTATGATTTGTGTTTTTCTCCTTCTTATTATGGTATTCAGAAATGTCATAAATGGTAAAGCAGATATGGAGGGTGTCAATGAGACATCTATTACTGTACCAGATAGAGCTGTAGATAGCCTGTTTTACAATATAACTAGCAGTCTATTTCAATTTAAAAGGGATGTTGAGGAGAACCATGAAGATATAAATACGTATCTTGACAATTCGGTCCATTTAAAGAATAACCTATGATATCAGCACATGAAAGAGGTGGGAGAAAGAACGTCAGACGAAAGCTGTTATGTTTGTTCCCTAATACTGTATGCCATGAATGCAGCAAGAACATTTATTGCAAGAGAAATGTCTACACATGATGCAAAATGCCTCAGTCATCCAGCAGCATGCACAACCACAGGACAATTTGAGAGGAAATGGGCTATGTTACGATGGCGATCAAAATTAGCATTCCCATATGAATATACCTATGTGAAAACAAGAAAGATGGTAAATGGATGTATCCATCCCAGATTGGAGCACAAATAAAGGTTGTCCAGGTGAGGAAGCATAATTGCTCGGACACAACTGAAAAACCAGGAGAACCAAGATGCGGAGAGAGACATCAGCTAGTGATATATGGACGTGTTTTCACAAGTACCGGATGGGAAGAAGGACTATTGGCGTGCCCTGCACCCTTATTGAAGAAAGACTCGGCAAGCAGAGTGCAGATAGTAAGTGACAAATGCCTGGAATCATGGGCTAAGTACTTGAAGGTACTGACATGGGTCGACAACGAAGCAGGACCAGTATTCATAATACCACTAAGGAATGCAACAACATGTTTCAAGTATGATGGCCTGATTCTGGTTGGAAAACACAAAGGATGTGGACAAATAATTGAAGTCCCAGGAAAGAATGAAGGAACTGCAGTGTTAATGCATCGATATTGGGCCTGTGGATACAGAGTTCACATGCAGTTATCTAAGAATTGAATTATATGTTCTATAGTAATGATGCATGTTCCTGCATTGGTGATTCCCCAAAGTGATCTCCATATTGATGAATTTATAAAAATGAATGAACACTAGAGGGAAAACAGACTGCCCAAACTCCTCCGGCTGAAGAGAGAGAATTATTTCTTAGCAAAATCACTTGAGGCCTATGAAAATATTCCAGATGAGCATAAACTGTTCAGCAAGACGGCAATGATAATGACAGCTATATTTTTGCCAGGACTTCAAGCTGCAGCAAACGCCAAGTGGCTGCAGATTACAACATGGGAGCTACAGCAAACAATCAATGCAACAATAAAAGGATTTAATGCTATCAATTGAGTGCCATCAGGCTGATGGCCCTCCAGAACAGATATGTCCTAGACCTGATTACAGCAATGGAAGGAGGCGTGTGCACCAGGATTGGGCCTTCTTGCTGTATATTCACACCATCTCATGATGGAGAAAATTGAACCCTGACAGAGGCAATAACTATGCTGACGACCCTGCATATGAAAATGGAGGATAAAGCTGATGAGACAGCAGGAGATGATTGTTTTTCATCTTTATTGTTGTGGATTCCATCGTGGCTGGTAAATGCTTTTAAGATACTTCGAGCAATACTAGTGTTGGTGTTGCTAGGATTCTGTCTCATAATGGTCATCTTGGGACAAGGCCAGAAGACAACCAAAAACGCTATCAGGATGAGGATCATAATTGATATGGACTCTGGAACTGGTAAGCAGATGCAAAATGAGGGAAGTACCCAGAGAATATAAAGAAAAGTTCCCTTGCACCTCCGGGAACCAGGTTCTGCTACCCGAAGGATCATAAAAAATATGTAGGATGTTGTATATTCTGTCCACCATCTGGAGAGTGCTGCCACATGACCTGAAGTGTGGATGAACATATAAAGAATGCAGGTCACCTGAGGGGGTGACAAAGATTTGGATTCCCAAGAAAGGATCATATGAAGAAATGATAAAGGAGAATGAAAAAGAGAATGAAGAGAAGATGACGACAAATGATGAAGAGAAGATGAAGACAATAGAAGAAGAGAATATGGTTGAAAATTCGACCAGAGGGGGGTGTAGAGGAGCAGGTGGATGCTTTCTCACTGTTTCCCACCCCTCACTGCCGTCTTATTGGAATCGTAGAAGAAGAGCAGTCAGTGGGATCCCCTGTATTGTTCCTATCCCACATCAAGTGTATGAGAGATGTTATTCACTTAGACAGCCATACAGAATGTACCTACACACTAAAAGTGTGCAAGGATGTTGCATGGAAGGATGTCAGCACATATTTATGGTCATCATGGAACGTTAAAGTGAAATCTGACGAGGGCAAAGTGATGTCATGAAGAAGATCTATAAACCTATGTAAAAACGATATAAAAATACTTAAGAAGTAACAATATAACTGAAGCGCCAAGAGAAATATGTACCTACGACTAAAATAATCGTGGATACAAAGAAGATTAAGTAACTTACTTGTCAATAATTGTAAATACGCAGTAATGCAAGGTAGGAAGGAAACAAATAAAGGCTTGCTATAGAGGAATATATAACATAGCAAGGATGGCCATGGTAGGAACATGGATGCTGGCTCTTGTCGAATTCAACCAAGCTACCTCAGAGAGAAACCAAGATGGCAGAATCAGGAGAGGCTGGAAAGCTCAGTGGGCAGAACAACAGAAAGCTATGTTGGCCTAGGATCAAGGATGCTATTTTAAGGAATAATTGCAATGAACAAAGGGAGTTAACCAGGATAAGCTAAGAATTAAGGGCACATTTCTCTTAAATTAAAGAAGAAGAAAACACCTGAAACGGCTAAAGTGTTTGACAATTAAAAGTGTGTGAGGTCTAGGGGTAGAGTGAGCAAGTCTCCAGAGACCAAGAGGAGCAACAGAACCCTGCACAATTGAATCAAATAACACTAAATAAGAGGCTGAAATTGACAAATGTGTGGTCTCTTCAGATGAGACTCAGAAGTCGAAGACCAGGGCTATTCATTAGAGCCTCAGATGAAGGTAGTGGTGGGATCACACTCCCTTGAATGTTCTAGGACAGTGAGCAGGCTGCAAGGTCAACTACAGATGGAAGAATTTGGCTTATGGTCGACCGATGAGAGATGATGGACTAATTGGGAAAACGGGGAGTAGTGGGACGGGATTCAAACACCTAAGTTTCTTTTCACGTACATGCTTCTAAAGAGCCGAAAGTCCAAGGTTGTGATAGCATGCAAACCAATCAGTGGGTCGAAGGGGCAACCTAACATACAATGTTGCATAGACCAATCCACTGCCATTTTGTCCGCTATAATCAGTACTATACTTATTTAGAGGTAGTTCAAGGCGTGTCCTACAGACAAGAGGCAGCCAATAATGTATTAACTTGTATATGTTCTATATGTAGATATGTTCCCTTAACCAATCCCTTTCCTCAATAGGTTTATAATTTGCCACATAGAATGACATCATAGATGACGCATATTGAGGTATAAGACCTCTATGTAATCAAGCTACTGTGTGAGTGTGCATTCATCAGTCCAATGTCTGTCATTTCTCCCTGCTTTATTAAATGAGAATTAAGTAGTACTTTGCCATATTTATTGAGTCTGTCCGATTATTTGGTTCTGAGATCATTATTTGTAATTCCATCTTGCACAAAAGACTCTTCAAGGTGCTAGAGCACATAGGACAATCTATTCTCTTGATAAATCCTTATTTGTCATGTGCACTTTCTTTAATTAGGAGAGACAAGTTGAATACAATTTGTATATTTCACTGTAGGATATGTTCACTTCTTGTGACATTACCTCCCATTACATATATCAGAAGCCCCCCACTTTTTATTTAAAGACCGAAGCCCTTTGGTATGAGCGGACTGGCTGGCTGTGGCAGTACCCAGAAATTCCAGCTGTTGGATTAGCATAACATATATGCTGGTGGCTTAAGCATGACCAACAAGGGGACTGGACTTTGAAAGTCACAGGCCCCCAGTAACCCAGTGCAAGAGGTGGCTAGCGTTGGTGGGTAACAAAGCACTTTCCCATGGGAGTGTGTTATATGACTGTCATGCACTTACCCAATGCCCCGTCCCAGTCCCGCTTTCACTCTACTGTGGTCCCCGGAGGGCTCTGCCGACCCAGTTTACTGCGGTGCTGTTGGCGGTTACCATGGCGACTAGCCGCCACAGCCCGGCGACGACAACCAACTTGCCCACAACGCAGGAATAGACCAATCACATGATCACGGGCTAGTCACGTGACACTGGTACCCTGCAGCCTGGGAACTGTTATGGTGTGTGGCTTATTCCTTGTTCATGTTTCCTGCATCGCATCCTTGAATTCTGGTCTTTTTGAACCCCGGACTACCTTATTATATTCCCTTACAGATTATCCTTGGATTTGGTGAACTTGGTTTTTGCTTTTTCTAATTTTGGTCTTCTTGAACTCTGGGTTGCCCACTCGCGTTGCCTTACAGATTGCCCTTGGATTTGTTGAACTTGGCTTTTTTAGTTTTTAGTATTTTGGACTACTGGATCTCAGACTGTTTTTCCCTGGAACTCTTGTGGATTATCCTGCTGTTTTTTGGTATTTCTGACCTACTTGGGAACATTGCTCTTTAGCCTGGATTTGACCATTCCTGCCTCCGTTGAGAATTGGATTGAAACTTTCTCGACTCCCCATCTTCCAAGCATATCTCATTTGCCTACTGGTGTGTTCCCGTGCCACCTTAAGAAAATGGTTAAAGATAACTATAAGAGAGCAGCCAATACCAACCGAGATGTATGTCTTATCACACAGGCCAAACCCAAAAACAAAAGACTGATATGTGTCACCACGTTCAGTCCAATAAGTAATGCCATCAAGAAAATAGTTCATAAAAACTAGCACCTGGTCAAACAGCAGGGGTCACTAGCACAAAAACCCATGCTCGCATTTAAGAGAAATAGCAGTCTGCGACAGAAACTGGCACATACATACACAGACAAACCAAGTGACCAAACTGTTCTAAATCAATGGGGGCTTCCCCCATTACAGGCCACTATAAATGTGGCAAGTGTGTAGCATGCAGATTTACAGAGACCACACATTGTTTTGAGCATGGACACATCAAGTGGGAGCTGAGGCACCACACAAATTGTCAAACTAAAAATGCCATCTGTATCATCAAGTGTCCATAAAATCTGATCTATATGGGCAAACCCATCTGCCCCGTCAAACAGTGCAGATCCGAACATAGGTCATGTATCAGAAATAAGGTTAGTGATAAACCTTTGGTGCAACACTATTCTAGGATGGGCCACACAGACCAAGATTTCCAGTAGTTCATTCTACAAACAATAAAACCACAGTCACGAAGTAGCAATCTGGCAGCTCAGCTGTAACTGAACAGAAATTGATCTATCGTCTAAATACAGTCAACCAAGGACTAAATATTTCTGTAGAATGGAATAACCTCATCTGCACATGAAGGGGTCATTTATCTGGATCCCAGGGCTGTCCTCTGCAGACATCATAACCTGATGGATCTTATCTCACTTGACCCCCCCAGAGGGCTACCTCCCTGGGTCTGTTAGAGTATACGTATATGACTGGCCAGGGTGGCACATTTCCTTCAATTCAACATTCAGCGATAAGGCAGTTGTTTTGTGCCCTTCACAATTTTAAGCGCAGTTGCCAGTTTAGGCCAACATCACTAGGGTCGTCCTTGTAGGCACCCGGAGTAGACACATAACTTGTACAGATTTAACAGATTTCTTACATTCACTGACCCTTTAGTGCAGGCAGAACAGCCCAGAGAGTGTCTTTTACAGCAGCAAACAAGGCCCGCGCCTCCCCGCGGGAGCAGGCACATAGCCCTGTTTCTATGTTTACACATTCTCCACAGCTGGCATTTAATCGCGCTGTCATGGGTGTTCTGTTTAGACGCCCAGAGAAAATGCCACGCGTTGCGGTGCAGGGAGCATCTATACACAGGTAAGAGCTGCACAAGTAGCACTTAGTGCCTGTGTGTCCGGTTTTTTCCATAAACATCAGATACAGTCAATCGTGACTGGTGAACACTACTCCATGCCCACAGGGGTTTTGACCATTAGTAAAGTAGCGCTCATGGGAGTGTTATAGGCTGCTACCAACATCTATAGATATATGCAGCCGACGGAGGGATGTTTTAGCCGACACAGTTCCCTCCGCCATTCCTAGCACTTACAAGCAGGAGACCTAATAAACAAGAGCGCTCAGAATACAGATGTTGCATGTTTAATGATAGGTTTACATGGTTCAGATTAGGGTAAGCGCCCTGTGAGGTGTTCTTACTTTTTAAATAGGAAAGAGAACAGGCTTAAAGCAGTCCGTTTTCTCCTCCAACAAATTAAAAGAACCTGGCATACATGGAAGCCTAAACCAATGCAGAACAAATAACAAGAGACTGCATTGTGTCCTACATAGGCAGGACAACTAAGACAGCTACCGTTAGTGGTTAGCAGAATTATTTTACACAGTTCTCATTGTATCACATTAACGAGATATATATTATCGGACCCTAACAATCACGGGTCTCTCCTTTACAGGCTTCTGTTGGTTACCAGGGGTGGGCCATCTTGAACTTTACAAGGATGACAGAGACTTTCCAAAAAGCACATAGTAAGTACAATGCAATTAGACCATCTGCAGTTTAATTGCAGATAGTCTCACTAGATACACCTAGTGTACAGAACATTAATTGCCACCTGTTCTGCACCTTGTTGCCCACAGATAGGCACGTTTTGAAGTGATTCAGTCACCTGAATATTCTGGAGAAATCCCAAAGTCCTGAGCTTGAATGCAGAATCGATCCCTAGAGGTAAATCCGGGATGTGTACACATTTATTGATTATAAGCATGAGTAAATATGCTCTAGCATATAATTACCAAGTGGGGACATGTCATGATCTCTGCTTCCAAAAGATCAGGACTTGCCCGACTCCCTTGGAAGCAGACCCATAACCCCGGTTCCGAGTGCCAGCCAGTCCCAAATGGGACCTTTTGGACCCTGTCCTGGCGCCAGTGGCACCAGGCTCATAAAGATGCCCAGTCCCAGCGCTGGAAGCGCCGGGCTCATAATGCTTGGGTGGACTTACCTGCAGCAGACCATGCTGCTTACTTACCTGCCAGTTGAACCCCTGATCCTCTTCTGTTTGGGACTACTTTTCCTGTTGGGTGGGGCAGGAGCCACTCCCTAGGTTCAGAACACTGGAACTCTTCTGGAAAGCAGGAACTCTTTTCTTACCTAGGCGTGGCTGTGGAAGGAGACACCTAAGCACTACAGGAGGCTATTTAAACCACACCCGATGGATGAATCTTGCTTTGCGTTATTCTGCATTCTCTGCAGCAAAACGCTCATCGTGTCTTCTGCTTCTGATCCTGGGCCTAAGGGAACAAAGGCTTACCATCCTGGAATCCAGTCTTCAGCAGCACCTGTAAAGACAAAGAAAGAACAGGTTAGCACTACGGTCTTCAGTGGCAGGGCATCTCTTACCTGGTCCATCGGCTGTCACCAACGCCTCGCGCTGCATTCCGGCATCTGAAAGACAAAGGCTTACCTACTCTTCGCATGCTCCGGAGGTCTTCGCACTGCATTCCGGCATCTGAAAGACAAAAGCTTACCAGCTCTTCACACGCTCCGGAGGCCTTCGGCGCTGCATCCCGCTTCTGAAAGACAAAAGAAGGTGCGTTTAAAGACATTGGGCAACTTTATTACTCACGTGCAATTACTCCTTCCCACGCCGAATCCAGTGGGTATTCCAGCACCCTTCAGCTTCTCTAAAGCTCCGAACTTGTACCTGCAAGATAAAAGGGACAGTTAGTGCGCATCGTGAAGCAGGCTACAAGCGCTTACTTACGTGCTTCCAGGCGCTTCTATTCCTCACGCGGGTTCGATCCTCAACTCTCATCAGCCCGCCATCCGCCATCGCCGGAACCCTGCAAAACAAGAGATATCATTAGAAAAGACTTTTAAGACATTTGAAGTGCCCAGAACTTACCGTTCGTGCAGTTAACGACGGACAGCAGTCCTCTGAGGTCAAGAGGCCTGCACCCTTATCCAGTGAAGAAACTGGTTACGGCACCCTGCCCCGAGGCAGATGGAGAGCTCGGCGTTCACTTACCTAAGGTGAGGGTGTTAACCTTTGGGGTTCTACAGGAGAAGAGAAAGGGAAGAGGAGAGAGGCACCCAATAACCCCAGTTCATTAATCCCATATTTTCTATCTGCAGACATCTTACTCTTCGAGTCAGACATACAGTGCACAGAGGTCCAGCCCAAAGAGCCAATCGCGTGTTACACATCACCTTTGAAGATACGGCATTCACCCAGTCAAGACCGGCGCCTCTGCGGGAATCAGGTGAGCGTTACAGAACGCAAAGCCCATCGCAAAACTCCCACCCAGGCGCTATGGAAACCTCGGATACCGACCAGCTAGCCCAGTTACTTGGGGAACTAAGAGCAGAAGTGCATGCAGCCCGTCAGGAAACGAATGCTCTAAGAAGGGAACTGATTATTTCCAAGGAGCGAACAGACGATCTCGCTAGACAATTGCTACAGTCACAAGCCGGACAAACTCTGTTACCCGCATCAGGGGCAAATCTTCCTTCAACATCCTCTACGAACCCAGTGCAGATCAACCTACCTGGGAATGTACCTCTGGCTCCGCCCGAACGATTTTCTGGTGACCCAAAGAGGTTTGCAGTATTTATTAATCAGTGCCGGTTGCACTTCTTATGCCGGCCAGCAGCCTTTCCAACTGATCAAGCTAAGGTAGCTTTCGTGCTTTCGTACCTTAGTGGCAATGCGGCAGACTGGTCGATCCCTCTAGTTAATCAAGATGATCCGGTTCTCCATGATTTTCAAGCTTTTCAGCTCAGTATGGAAAAACTGTTTGCAAGACATTCACAGGGGCAGGCCTTGGACAATGAGCTCCTTTCATTGCGACATGGTAATCAAGACCTTTTGGCTTATATTGCGTCTTTCAACAGACTGATAGTGGAAACTCGATGGCCTGAGGACAAAAGGATTACGCTGTTTTATAGAGATCTACGTGGAGAGCTCAAAGATGTGTTAGCCCAAGTAGTGAATCCCCCGCAAGACTGTTCGGACTATATTGACTTAGTCGTTCAAATTGACCACAGACTGCAGAACAGGAAGGCCGATCGTTCCAAGTTTGATGCTCGAGTATTTTCCAAACCACCAACTCCTACCAAAGGAGTAGACTCCGGGGAACCCATGCAAATAGGGGGCCTGAAAGGACCACTAACACAAAAGGAGCGGGAAAGGAGAAAACAGCTGCAATTATGCCTCTATTGCGGAAACTCGGGGCACTTTCTTCGAGACTGTCCGGTGAAACCAGCCAAGAAGGCAGTAGGAGCTGCAGTTACCAGGGTCACAAACTCTGAGCAGGGAAACGCCCTCGCCCGACAAGAATAGAGGTCCTCTTGCCGAGCGTTAAAACCAGTTCCGTGACCTCGCATTTCATGATACCTATGGTCCTCATTAGCCCTGAACATCCGGATCGATTACATGTGATTGAAGCTTACGTCGACAGCAGTGCCATCGGCAATTATGTGGATCATGAAATGGTTTTGAGGATGAATCTGACTCTTTGTCGAAAGGCTGTAAAGGACGTCATTACTACGGTGGATGGTACGGAGATAGCCTCCGGACCAGTAACGCATACCACCCAAGAAGTGACGCTAGTAAGTCAAGATGGACACCATGAGAAGATCGTGTTCGATGTGATCAAGGCCCCTCAGTTCCAGATTATTCTAGGAATTCCTTGGTTAGAGAAGCACAATCCTCAGATCGATTGGCGAGCAAGAACGGTTCAGTTTCCAGAATGTGTCTCTACTTGTCACCCTCGACCTGGTGTTGCACTGGCAGCAATTTCCTCAGAGGCTCCCCAGTTACCTCCTGAATACCTAGAATTCCAAGATGTTTTCCGGAAGGATCAGGCTAACTCTCTACCTCCTCATAGGTCTTATGACTGCCAGATAGACCTGATACCTGGATCTACTCCTCCTTGTAGTAGAATTTATGCCCTCACCGAGCCTGAGAATCTTCACCTCTGACAATACCTGGATCAATACCTAGCGAATGGGTTTATCCGTCCTTCCAAGTCCCCTGCTTCCTCAGCTTTGTTCTTCGTTCCAAAAAAAGAAGGGGACCTTAGAACTTGTATAGATTATCGCGCCCTGAACCAGATCACCGTTAAGAATAGATATCCGTTACCTTTGATCCCTGAACTCCTGGACCAAGTCAGAAAAGCATGCATATATACAAAGCTGGATCTGAGAGGAGCCTACCACTTGGTACGAGTAAAAGAGGGCGATGAATGGAAGACGGCCTTCCGCACCAAGTATGGGCTATTTGAATATCAGGTCATGCCCTTCGGACTTTGCAATGCCCCGGCCGCCTTTCAATATTTTATGAACGATGTCCTCAGAGAGCTCATAGATGTGTGTGTTGTTGTTTACATTGACGACATCCTCGTTTATTCTTCATCGGAAACTGAACATCGGAAACACGTGAAAATGGTCCTCGAGAGATTGCGTCAACACAAACTTTTCGCTAAGTTGGAAAAATGTGTTTTCAACGTGACTGAAGTTGAATTCTTGGGATTCATATTATCACCTAGCGGAGTGCGTATGGATTCAAAGAAGGTCGATGCAATTCTCAAATGGCCATCGCCATCCTCCGTAAAAGGTGTTCAAAGCATGTTAGGCTTCACTAACTTTTACCGCAGGTTTATCCCCGAATTCTCTCGAATAGTCCAGCCCATCACCGCCTTGTTAAAGAAAAACAAACGTTTTGAATGGTCTACCGAGGCGGAACAAGCTTTCCAGAATTTGACGACTAGATTTATCGCTGCACCGATCTTAAAACATCCTCGCCCAGAACTCCCCTACATCGTTGAAACTGATGCTTCGAGCCTTGCCATGGGGGGCAGTTCTATCACAAAAGGATCCAGTAACCAATCAGTTGCATCCCTTGGCATTTTGGTCCCGCAAATTCTCTCCTCCTGAAATCAATTACACTATTACTGATAAGGAACTTCTAGCTATCAAGTCCGCCTTTAAGGCTTGGCGGCATTATCTTCTGGGGGCCCGACACACCGTTACTGTGATTACAGATCACGGAAACCTGCAATATTTGAAAACCGCAAAAGCTCAATCCTCTAGGCAACTCCGTTGGGCACTATTCTTTGCCGAGTTTGACTTCATAATTACCTATCGACCTGGTACAAAAAACGGTAAAGCTGATGCCCTTTCTCGGATGGGAGTGGAAGAACATTTGATCAATCCTAAACCTGTACCTATCATTCCCGAACAAAGAATTCTAGGTGTAATCGCCACACAATCCATAGAGGAAGTTAAGGATAAAGCCAGGCTACTAGTAACTCCAGCAGACATACAGAATTGGCATCTGCAGGGAAAGGACTTTACGGTGAAGGACAACCTATTATATTTCCAAGAACGGTTATACCTGCCCAGCACAGATTTACAGAAAAAGGTAATCTCCTGTTATCACGATTCTTTAATGGAAGGACATCCCGGTATGACCAAGACCTCGGAAAAGATCAAGCGCTACTTCTGGTGGCCGTCTTGGAAGAAAGATATCACTTTATAATGTCCTGTGGAGTATGCGCCCAAAACAAGAGTCAAAAGGAAAAACCAGCCGGCCTCTTACGCCCTATTGACATCCCGCCTCGCCCTTGGCATACGCTTTCTATGGACTTCATCACCGATCTACCTCCATGCTCCGGATACAATACGATCCTAGTAATCGTGGACCTATTCTCCAAGATGGCGCATTTCATTCCACTCAAAGGCTTACCAACAGCAGCAACTCTGGCCCGAGAATTTCTCGAAAACATCGTCCGACTGCACGATTTTCCTTCAGTTCTAATTTCGGATCGAGGTAGTCAATTTATTTCTCATTTTTGGCAAAGTTGCTGTCGGTCGGCTCAAATTGATGTGAGACTTTCGACCAGCCACCACCCTCAAACCGACGGACAAACCGAGAGGACCAATCAAACTCTGGAACAGTATTTGCGCTGCATGCTACAACAAACTGAAAAAACTTGGAAAGATATCCTTTGGATAGCCGAATATGCCTACAATAACTCTGTCCACTCGGGAACTGGGAAGACCCCGTTTTTTCTTTTATACGGTAGTCACCCTCGAACCTCGGAGTTGGATCCACTCCAAGATCTTGGAACACCAGCAGTAGACCACCTGCATTCTACAATCACCCAAGCCTTTAAGGAAGCCGTTTCTCACCTTCAAAGGGCTAAAGAACAATACAAGAAAGGAGCAGACCAACATCGGAAGGAAGCCCCCCAATATCAAGTAGGAGATCAAGTCTGGTTATCCACCAAATATCTACCTCTGAAAGGACCACGCACATTCAACCCAAGATACCTTGGTCCCTATTCCATCACTACCATAGTAAATCCAGTAGCGGTCAAGTTGGACTTGCCCCCTCACATGAAGATACATCCGGTCTTCCACGTCTCTCTATTAAAACCCGTGCAACCTCAAACCCGACTAACTACATCTCCAAAACCTATTCTAGTTGATGGAGAACTCGAGTTTGAAGTCAAAAGCATCCTGGATTCCAAGATCTCCAAATCTAAACTATTTTACCTGATTGACTGGAAAGGCTACGGTCCCCAAGAAAGATCCTGGGAACCTGCAGAATATGTCCACGCGCCTCGTCTAATCAAAAGATTTCATCGAACATTTCCTAACAAGCCCAAATCCCCGGAGAAGCCCGGTTTGGGAGGGGCCTTGAGGGGGGGTGCTGTCATGATCTCTGCTTCCAAAAGATCAGGACTTGCCCGACTCCCTTGGAAGCAGACCCATAACCCCGGTTCCGAGTGCCAGCCAGTCCCAATTGGGACCTTTTGGACCCTGTCCTGGCGCCAGTGGCACCAGGCTCATAAAGATGCCCAGTCCCAGCGCTGGAAGCGCCGGGCTCATAATGCTTGGGTGGACTTACCTGCAGCAGACCATGCTGCTTACTTACCTGCCAGTTGAACCCCTGATCCTCTTCTGTTTGGGACTACTTTTCCTGTTGGGTGGGGCAGGAGCCACTCCCTAGGTTCAGAACACTGGAACTCTTCTGGAAAGCAGGAACTCTTTTCTTACCTAGGCGTGGCTGTGGAAGGAGAAACCTAAGCACTACAGGAGGCTATTTAAACCACACCCGATGGATGAATCTTGCTTTGCGTTATTCTGCATTCTCTGCAGCAGAACGCTCATCGTGTCTTCTGCTTCTGATCCTGGGCCTAAGGGAACAAAGGCTTACCATCCTGGAATCCAGTCTTCAGCAGCACCTGTAAAGACAAAGAAAGAACAGGTTAGCACTACGGTCTTCAGTGGCAGCGCATCTCTTACCTGGTCCATCGGCTGTCACCAACGCCTCGCGCTGCATTCCGGCATCTGAAAGACAAAGGCTTACCTACTCTTCGCATGCTCCGGAGGTCTTCGCACTGCATTCTGGCATCTGAAACACAAAAGCTTACCAGCTCTTCGCACGCTCCGGAGGCCTTCGGCGCTGCATCCCGCATCTGAAAGACAAAAGAAGGTGCATTTAAAGACATTGGGCAACTTTATTACTCACGTGCCATTACTCCTTCCCACGCCGAATCCAGTGGGTATTCCAGCACCCTTCAGCTTCTCTAAAGCTCCGAACTTGTACCTGCAAGATAAAAGGGACAGTTAGTGCGCATCGTGAAGCAGGCTACAAGCGCTTACTTACGTGCTTCCAGGCGCTTCTATTCCTCACGCGGGTTCGATCATCAACTCTCATCAGCCCGCCATCCGCCATCGCCGGAACCCTGCAAAACAAGAGATATCATTAAATAAAGACTTTTAAGACATTTGAAGTGCCCAGAACTTACCGTTCGTGCAGTTAACGACGGACAGCAGTCCTCTGAGGTCAAGAGGCCTGCACCCTTATCCAGTGAAGAAACTGGTTACGGCACCCTGCCCCGAGGCAGATGGAGAGCTCGGCGTTCACTTACCTAAGGTGAGGGTGTTAACCTTTGGGGTTCTACAGGAGAAGAGAAAGGGAAGAGGAGAGAGGCACCCAATAACCCCAGTTCATTAATCCCATATTTTCTATCTGCAGACATCTTACTCTTCGAGTCAGACATACAGTGCACAGAGGTCCAGCCTAAAGAGCCAACCGTGTGTTACACATCACCTTTGAAGATACGGCATTCACCCAGTCAAGACCGGCGCCTCTGCGGGAATCAGGTGAGCGTTACAATACAGAACCATGGTGGTAATAGGACTGTTTTATTTTTGTAGATGAGGCACCAACACAAAAAGGTGTAGAAGTGGGGCACAGCGAGGCACCCGTTTTGTCCTGAAGAAGGATGGAGACATCAAAGGGCCACAGTACAAAGGCCTTCACATTACAGCTGAAACATGTGTCAACAGCACTTTTGTAACAAAAAGACACATCTGTAGACATATGGGTATATGAGAATTGGCAAATTACTGTCACTAAGCCTTTGATTTATATAATCCAGCATAGAAGAGTTGCATTGAATGAGAAGTGTGAATGAGGTTGCGAATGAGTACGCCTAATCAAATAGGTTGAATGGAGTTGGGGCAACTATTTTTACTATGTGTTTGGTATGAAGATATTTGCTTAATTTTGATATTACCACATTTTTCATGAATTTTGTATAAATGTTTATTTTGTAACAAACCCTGGTTATAAGTATCTATAATCAGTTCTGTCCACCACTTTTGGTCTTGGTCAATTGTTTTGTTTAAACTCTTGTGGATTATCCTGCTGTTTTTGGTATTTCCGGACCTACTTGGGAACATTGCTCTTTGGCCCACATTTGACTATACCTGCCTCCCTTGAGAACTGGATTGAAACTTTCTCGACTCTCCATCCTTCAGGCATATCTCATTTGCCTTCTGGTGTGTCACTGTGCGAACAGGCTGTACTGTCCTCGCCTCTTCCTCGTGGCATCTACGTAGTCCCATTGCAGGTACTCTGCTTGTCTTAGTGGGGTAACTGAGGGGCGGGGGGGGAATGAGGTGGGACAGACTGTGTCATTGCCTTGAACTCTGTTCTATTTACTGTTTCCTTTACAGCTGCCGAGGACCTAACCAAGCCGATCCTGTTCTACCTTTAGTCTCATTGACGGGTTAGGAGGTGTATTCACTCTTCCTGGCTGGCACATGGGGAGAAAGGCCATGATTCAACTGGGACATTAAGTCGTGCCAACGACCTTTCTGAGTCAGCAGGTCTGACCCAAAAAGCTTATAATGGCCCTGTGCCGGGCTATCACTAATGTTCTGGCACACTCTAAGCTGACCAGACCCCAAAAGTAGTCCAGCAAAGAAGCAAACATTTGGATGAAAGAGGTGTTGTTAGGGGGGTCTGGGGAGGCTATAGCCCCAGGTCTTTTGGTTGTGGTCCCGGATAGCAGCTCAGAGGCTACACCCAAAAGACTAGCTACCCCCAAATCCTGAAAGTCCCAGCATTAGTGTAGCCCCAGATCTCTTCCAGACCTAGAAACACCCCTGAAGACTCCTACATTTTCAGGGCTCTTCCATATCAAACTCTCTCCCACTCCTCCTCGAGCCTGACCATCTGATGTTCATGGAGGTCTGAATACACACGTGTTTGGATCAATCGACAGCTGCTTATGGATCCCTCAGTACACGTCCTCAAGCATTTTACCTTTCTACAACCCACCTGAAAACCCCTTGTGCTTTGAAACCCCCACTCGCAGCTTTCCAACCCCCAGGTGGCAAACAGCATATTTCAAAGAAAGTTATAAATTGAAGGGCATGTGCTATTTGGGTGATCAGGTAGTGGTCTAACAAGCACCAATACAATGGCACAGGCAGAGCACTGAGCTATCCATTACCAGGACCTGCAGTGTTCTAGAGAAGGTCTAACTGCTCACTTCCTGTACCCAGTAATGCAGTTTTCTGAAGGGTTTCCTTCCAGTAGTTGGGGGTCTTTGGATGAATCCTCAACACTGCATCTCGGGAGTGATCAAAGGGCACCATCCTGTAAGCCTTGGTGCTTTCTGTTAAAAGAAACTCGACTATGGCAAATCCCTGGGGTCATGGGCTATTAACTCCAGCTTAGTGAGACCTCTCCCAGTGATGTTTCAGAGGTAAACCTTAGGATGTCACGGTACACATTTAGTTTGCCAAACAACTGCCACCTGATCTTTCCGTAGCAATGCAACAATATTTCAAACTATCACAAACTCCATTTCGTCCTTAGCCCTGCTTTAGATGTGACTAATCTATAATGTTTAAAATCTGCTTCCCCTTTAGCCCTCATCTCGACTAAGTCCCTTTTCTATTTTATTATTTAAAGCACAGACCTAGAGCAGCAGAGCACTGTACAAGGTTTGGGTAGCCAGCAGTAAGATTGGAATCTTTTAATAGTAGCACAGTACTGTGAGTTGCGTTCTGTGTGTCCATTGGGAGTAGTCCATGGTCAGGTGGTGTTAAAAAAGCCACATTTTGAGAGATTTACCAAATTGGAGAAATGTGGGGGCATTCTGAGTCAATACTGGGATTGAGTTCCAAAGGGCCGGTGCGTGACACGAGAAGGATTGTTTGTAGTTCGTCTCTTTGCTGACTAATTGTGATTCAAGCCAGTTGGTTGATTTGCTGAGCAAGGAGGGTGTGCAGGCCTTGCCCATTTTTAAAGGTGACTGCTGACAACATATTTACCAGTGCTTTTTGTAAAATGTTGCATGTCGCGATAAGCACACATCATATTTGGTGCAATGCTGCCAAGCAGGCAAAGTATGTTTGCAATAAATGGAAAATAAGATTCTAACATCCCCATACTAGCCAGCAAGGTCTACTATCATGCAAATGGTACTCGCCCTTCATAAAAACTACTGGCCAATGCTAGTGGGCTAGTAGATTTTGCAAGCCCTGGTGTGCCACCAGATTTGTGGAATTTAGCTGCAAGGTACGCTGGTGTGCTACTCTTTATAGATTCATTGATTCATTCATTTTGTCATTTGTATAGCACCTTTCACCATAATTATGGTCCCAATGCGCTGTTGGTTGAATGACCACGGAAGGACCAGAGTCCAAATTTGGGAGAATCGGGAGGTGCTATTATGCGTGTGTGCATTTCAGCCATTAATGTTATGTGAGGGTGGCCAAGACTTTGCTAGTCACCCATGTCTGAATGGCGTGTGGATGGACACAGCGCAGGTAAACTATGAACAAAACAGGGGTGGGTTGAGTTTATGGAGACAAAGAATTATGTGAGAAGCTACGGTTCGAATTTTTGTCATTAAAGGTATCTTCATTCTCATTGTAGAGGTGTTGTGCAATAGTGTTTGTGTTGTATGTGAGTGCAGGGTGTGTGGAATGAGCCTCTGCCTTCCGCTACGTTACGAAGGTGCAGTGTACGAGGGGAGAAAATGGGTTATCTGTACAAACAACAATGCTTACATCCTGGGTTCCGTCTATGTACAAAGAGCAGTGCTACATATCACAGGCGAAATAAGTGCTAAATTAATACATAATACCCTCTGAGAGGATCTTAGAGGGAAAAAGTGCCATCCCTAGTTCTTTCTATTGCGAACAAGACCCCCCCTTTCATGTTTACTTACAGCGGCATGGCCCACCCTCATGTGCTTTAGAGTAACATGCAGTGCCTACTATGAAAGAGGGATCCGATGTACCCTATTGTCCTCCTCCTGGAAGATATGAGTGTTTTCATAAGGTGCAATTTAAGTGTGATGCATTGCCCACCCTCCGAGCCCATAGGAGTTCAATATCCAGCCCACTGTCAGAATTCTTATCATGTGCCAGTTACTGCAATACCTTTTTGAGTCCTCCGTATGGGGTTGGGGGCGACCAAATTGGGGATGATACATGCAGTCTTGAACCGTATTCCTGGCTTTGGAATATAGCCAATGTAGTTTTCGTAGGTCAGGGGTGATTCTGTCCCTTTTTCACTGCTCTTCAGACTAAAGTCTGGAGACCCATAGCGGGCCGCAATGTACCGACTCTTAGACAAACCTCAGGGATGAAAGACCACAATAGTGGTGATTGGCACAGTATACAAGCTGAGGACTATAACATAACAAACACGGTCACTTAAAGACCATAACAGTCCTGGACCTCCTTCCTTTATTACGACTTGTCATTAAGGTCATAGGTAAATGTAATAACAATTAGACACCATGTATACGTCAACCTCCACCCCTGACGTGACATTCTCAGGGCTGAAAAATTGATGGAGGCAAAGTCTGCAAGACAGTCTATAGGCGAGGCCAACACCAATGGCCTCCCAGGATGGATCAGACCCCAGGCACAAGAAAACAAATAAGCCGACCCAAGAGCTATCCACTATAAGCTCAAAATCCAATGGTGGATGTGACTTCTCCGTACAATCTGAGTTCCAGTCTTGAGACAGGCTGAAGCTCACAGTGTGCCCTGGTCGCCTTTCGTGGCCTGATTTCGACATTTTGCCACAAAAGCTTTCCAATGCCTCAAGTGCAGATTTCATTTTACAGCTCATGTTAACGAAGTATTTTAGAAGTTATTTAAATGGATGGCCTTTCAAAATGTTGAGTTCGATGCTGAATATACGAGGCCACTGATAGATACATTTACAATAAACTAATTTGCACGTTTCTGATACGTTATCATATTAACCACAAAGAGCGAGTAAACGCCTCCGCTCTTTCTTGTGACGTGTGTAGGTGATATATTTTTATTTGAGGGTTGCCTCTTGTTGGGTAAATGGCTCATGTCAATCAACTTCTGTGTTATTAACATTACCACTAGAGTCACAATGAGGCATTTCATCCCACGGAAGCGGGATGTAACCGCTGTTATCCACACCCAAGGTATGGGCCTGCAGTGAATCTGACGGGCCATAAGGAGCGTAAGGGACGATAACACCAGTTACACTCCTCACCCTCCAGGGCTGAAATCCCAATATTATATGAAAAAATCACAATAACACAAAGAAAAACAAAGGAAAACAGTTGGAGACCTTAAAAGTGAACATGGCCCAGATGGAATGAAGGCTGAGGAAAAGACTGAGCATTCAAGATGAATGTTTGAAGTGAAACATCTGACTTTGAAACAGTTTTTAAATCACTCTGCTGACCCAATTTTTACAATGGCCCAACAACATTCCAATGTTATAATTATGCTTCATAGAGATGGTCCCAGTGACGTATTGCGCCTAATGGACCCTGAACGCCGAGCTAAAGGCCCAAGTGCAGCAAGGGTGTTCAATTATCAGTGTCCCTCCCCAAGAGTAAATGTAGTGTCCCCTAATCAATTTGGTACACAAAGGATTTACGACCCATATCTGGTAGATCAAATAGAAGGGCCATCATTCTGGGAGGCGCTAGCGTCTTAAATCTTGGTTCATGTTTTGGAACTCTAGGACCTCCGCCTCCCTTACCAAGAATGACCTTTGTGCTAGGCCGCAGCCCCTCGCCTAATCAGCCAGAAACATATTTCCTGCCTAATTGTTCAAAGGCCTAGCTGATGTGGGTGTACGTGTGTGTTTCCCGCCGCGCGAGGGCATCAAAATGTAATGGTCAGAGAGAGGATGAGGCCTTGTTGTTCTGTGTTTTCAACATGGCCTGTGAGAATTATATATATATATATATATATATATATATATATATATATATATATATATATATATATACACAGACACTAGCAAAAAATGTTGTTAAAGGAAAGAAATGGTTAATTTGCACTAGCAGAAACCTATGCAATTCAATGGACAAACGTTGTTACAGGGTTAAACCGAAACTCCCCCCGAAATTTGCAAGTTAAGGTAAGCTAAGCAACCATAACTCGCGCCACCAGTGGCACTGCAAGGACTAACACCCATGACATCAAAGATGCCATCACAAATCTCATTCAAATCTACGGCCTTCGGCCATGCACCCAACACTCTAGGTCTTGGCCACACCCACCACAACTTAACCGAGCCATTCAGGCCACCATGTACGCATGTGCCAGAAATAAGAAAGGCAACATAACCTCTAGCACTTCCACCCAACTGCCGCACCACAATGCAGGGATACAAGTACACATGTTCCACTTACTGTAACGTACAAACATATTGCTGTATTTTGCACCGCAAACCACTTGCTATCACAATGCGTTGTAAGTATGGAACCCTAGGAGCACATTCCGCACAACATTGGGCCTGCTCTCCAACCCTGTACTACGTGCATACAAGCAATGCTGAGTTGCAAACTGCAGCACTTACTAATCTTTCGCAATGCACACTACGGAACCACGTATAAAAAGCAGTAGCACCATACTGTCATCCATATGTACAATGCAGTATGACCTCCATATGACCTGCAGGACTGGTCACTGGAACATCTCCACCCACTCACCTACAACTGTAGGTTGTTCTGCGAATCACCACACCCATACACCCACTCGTAAAACAACAATGTGCCACCTACTTTAAACGTGTGGACATAACTTTTCAGGCAGTGGACATACCTCTCCTAGGGAGGCATCCATGCATCGAGGGGACTACAGACTTACCTCTCACAGCACACCATAGTGCACGCTATGGTCAAATGGTATTGTCTTGTGCAATGCACTCCCCCTTTCCAAATGTGCCTGCCGCCACTAATCACATCAACCCATCGCACCTGCAGCTGCCACGCCATACCTAAGGCTCCCTGCAATCACCACACAAGTTTGTTGTTTCTTCAGATAACCGCACATTGCCATACTGTGCGCCCATACCGCTGGCACACCACCCTCTTCCTCTCATAACATTTCCAACATGAAGCGCCTCTCACTAGGGCCCCCTTTCCATACCTTCTTCCCACCACCTGCTGCTGTGCACTATGTTCTTCAGGCCCTTTCGCCGCCGCATTGTCCTCCCATACAACATGCCGCCTCCATAGCAAAGTTTTCTGACACATCCCGTCACCGCCCACTGCAGTACATTCAAAATTTTGCCCACGCAGTGACCAGCAAAAATGGGACGCTGGAGCAGAGCCATATATTACCACTTTTAGTGGGCACAATGCTACATACAAGAGGCCCAGCCACGCATTCTATCTCTTCCAACCTTGCCGCATATGCCACAACACTATCCTCGATACATCATGGCGGCGTTTCCCTAAAACTTTGACACACAGCACGCTTCCCTTCAGCCAACCACCAGCTGCGTCCACTCTTCGCCGACATCATGCTGTACCGTGCACCAATCACTCTTCGGTCTGCGGAGCGAACAGGAAACTGGGTCCTCTCTGCCGCCCCAGATATCACTAATTTTTAGAGACGTACTTTTAAGTTCCTTGCTACAAAACTACTGCTCACATTTCCACCAAACCCACAAAAGCACGCTTTCTGACCAAAGCCCCCACTGCTGCTGCAAATGTGGTGAAAATCCATCCAGCCGTTCGGGCTATAGCCGCGCGCAAAGTTTTTCCCCATTCAGTCTATGGGGAAAAAAATGTTGGGACCCCCCCATAACTTTGCCCCCCCTGCACGAAACCTCACCCAACATCGCGAAAACATTTTTGGTGAGGATTCCTCCAGGGGGGAGTGAAGTTATAAGCTGCCGAAAAAGTGCTCTTCCTATGAGTTTAGCAAGTTAACCATAACTACACAGCTGCTACTGTGGGTCGTGTAATATGTTATGCATCTTACGTCATTCTATTGCAAAACCTACTGGTTTGTTCCCCCCCTATGTGAGTCTCTGCTCCCACCAGTTAGTGCTGCCAGTAAAGCACACTTATCTCCCCCACACCGCCCTGCACCTATTCTCCATGGTTTCATATATTTTTTGCAATCATCTAGGAGAGGCGACAATCTGCATATGCATCCCAACAAATTCAATTGAGGCAATGCTAGACGGCAATAACTGATTTGTTTGTATGTATATTACTAAGATTTCAAATGTAGGCGCAATGTACACAGCAATCTAATTTCCTTGCAGCTTGCCAATTCTCTGTCTCCTGGAGCAACAACACCTCTCAACTCAGTCCACTAACTATTGGTGTTCCACAAGGCTCTGACTTATATCCGCTCCTCTTTACACTCTACACTCTACAGTTATGCTCTTGAGGCACTAATCTCCTCATTTGGGTACTCGTACCAACTCTTCGCGGACAACACCCAAATCTTCTTCTCTTTTCCTGAACTCTCCTCTGATCTCTCTATCAAAATGTCCAACTGTCTTTCTGCCATTAAATATTGGATGGATTTGCACTCTCTGATGTTAAACTCTATCAAAACAGAGGTACTCTTCTTCCCTGCCAAAAGATCTCTCATCTTTTCCTCTGCCTAGCCAGTTCCCACCAGACACTCTCCCCAACTCTTTCAGCTAGAACTCTCATTGTCATCTATGACCCTTCTCACACCTTCTCTACTTTCACCTCTAAAACTGGAACAGCTTCTCGCTTCGACCTCCTAAATGTTATGAAATTCCGGCACCTCCTTCCTTTAAACACTGCCAAGCGCCTCTTAACCACTCTTGTCTTCTCTAAACTGGACTATTGTGCAAGTATCCTATTTGGTCTCCCCAACTATGCTTTCTGTCCTCTCGACAAGATCATTAACTTTGCTACCAGGACTCTCTTTAAACTCCCTCACTTCACACCTACTTCCTCATACTCACCAGGCTAGGTGGCTGATGATGCAAAACAAGGCCAGATTTAAAATCTTCTAGTTCACAAATCTATCCACTGTAAGGCACCACTGTATCTATCCTCCTCTATCCAGCACTACAAGCCTTCTCGTAATCTCTGCTCTGCCTTCTCGGCTACCCTTGTGGCTCCCCCGCCTACCCTGTGCTTCCTCTCGCTTCCGCTCTTTCTCTCTTGTTACTCCACATGCATGGAATTCTCTTCCCGTGAACATCCGAGAAACAGTCCACATGGATTTGTTCAAAACCAGACTAAAAGCCTACCTCCTTGCCTCCGATTTACCCTCTTAACCTGCCTCTCATCTGCCTGCTAACTAACATTTATCTCTTGCATCGAACTTGCCTCTGTCTCTCACTTCATCTGCCTCTATTTTAGCACTTCACCCATCATGGTCAATGGTCATGTCCCTAGCACAGCTGGCCGTACCGCCTACCTGCACTTAAAAATGTCCACTGTTGGTTGTCCTTAATCTATGTATGTCCACTTATGTATTGTCCCCGGTGACTGTTCCATTTACTCCCCCCACAATCTGGTCAGTATGCCCCTCAAACTCACCCCATTGTAAGAAGCTCATTGCTTCCTGTCAAATCTGACTTCTTATTTATTGTACGTTCTTTTGTGATCAAAAGAGCATGGGTCCTCCTGTATATAAATAAATAAATAAATCTTCGCTGGTTTCAACAATTAATACGAATCCTCAATAGACACCTTGCAGAATGTTCGACCATCTGGGGTCCCAAGAAGAGGTTTGTAGAGGAGCAGATGGATATGTTATCCCTAGCTCCCGCCCCCTCACCTCCGTCATACTGGAACAGTAGGAGAAGAGCCCTATGTGGAACACCAGGTATCATCCCAATACTGCATCAAGGGTTTGAGAGGCGATATGCACTCAGACAACCGTATCAAATGTACCCTTGCACTGAGTGGGTGGAAGGATGTATGCACACACATTAGACATGATAGAGCTATAAGTGAAATCTGACAAGAGCAGAGTGATGTCATAGAGGAAAGATACTGAGACTCACTGAAACGATATACAAATACTCAAAGAGTAAAGATGTAACTGAAGTAACAAGAGAAACATGTAATCGATTATGAAGAAACTGTATATGCAAAGACGATAAAGTAACCTGCTGATTAATAAATGTATATAGGCAGAAATGCAAGGTAGATGAGACATACAGAAGCTTGCTGCAGAGGAAAGCATAACATGGCTAGAGCAGCCATGATGGAAAGATGGACGTCGGACTTGTATTAAAAAATTCAAGCTACCTCAGAGACAGAGCAGGGCTGCAGAGTCAGGAGATGCTGGAAAAACAGCTTTGTGTGAGGAACAAAGAGGAGTCCATTGGCTTGGGATCAAGGATGCTATTTCAAGGAATAATTGCAAGGCACAAGGAGAGTCAAAAGGATAATCCATGTACGTAAGGCATATTTCTCTTAGAGTAGGCAAAGGAGAAAACATCTGCACGAGCCAAGTATAGACAATCAAAGATGCGGAAAACGTATGTAAGATGGAGCGAGCAAGTCTCCAGAGGCCAAGAAGTGTAATGACACCCAGTACAATTGAATAAAATAGCAGTAAATAATAGGTTGAATTGGACACATTTGTGGTCTCCTCAGACGTGATTCAGAAGCTGAAAACAAGGGCTATTCATTAAGCCCAAAACAAAGATAAAAGTGTGCATACACTCCCTTGAATGTCCCAGAACAGAGAGCAGGCTTCGAAGTCAACTACAAAGGAGAAGCTGTGGCTTGGGGCCTGACTGATGAGAGATGATGGACTAATTGGGAAAGTGGGGAGCAGTCTGATGTTGCTTGCGGCACCTGAATTTCGTTTTGCTTACTTGCTGCTAACGAGCCGAAAGTCCAAGGTTGGGAAAGCATGCCAGCCAATCAGAGAGTCTATGGTGCAACATGCTATACAATGTTGCAAAGACCAACCCGCTGCCATTCTTTCCTATATAATCAGTATTATACGTATTTAGAGGTAGTTGGAGGCGTGCCCACCAGATAAGGGGCAACCAATGAAGTCATCAACGCCTATGTATACTATAGGTACATATGTTCCCCTAACCAATCCCTACCCTCAATAGGTTTTTAGTTTGCCACGCAAGATGACGTCATAAATTACACACATCAAGGTATGAAACCTTTGTATCATCACAATCGGTTGCCAGCCTGTGGATTTCTGCCCGTTATTCGCCAGCTTGCCCTACTTCATGTTATGTTAAGAATAAAGTAGTACTTTGCCATATTCTTTCAGTCTGTCCTGTTATTTGGGTCTGAGATCCTTATGGGTAATTCCATCTAGCACATGAGGTGCTTCAAGGTGCAAGTGCACAGGTTCCCATTTGGCTGATGTCTTCTTTATACCATCCCCCACCGTGTCCATTATTGAAGACCTGTGTTTTGCCTTCGATTTTTGAATCAATCTTTGTTTCTAATGCATATTGCTCAGTATATTTGCTGTTGGTTAACTTTGAAAAAGCATGTAATCTAAATGTACTCGAAATAATGAAAATGAAGCACGTATACCTATGCCTGTCATCCAAATATTTGAAGGCTTCTCTGTCAAATCGAAAACCAACGGCCCACAACTGCAGAACCCACGCATCCTGAGAAATCTATGTATTGCGTGCAAGAATTGTGTTCATTAGAAATTTGAAAGGAACTGGATATTCAGTGTCTTTTTATGTCATACTATTATCTGGAAAGAGCAAACATTCTTTTTATTTGTGTTTTTTTTTTAATTGTCCGGAGCAACTGTATAGTTATAAAGCATTTATTAATCCTTTATGAGTCAATGGTTTGTCATACTAGAGCACAATTTGTAAATCGTATATTTCGGTCGTGGAGTTAAGAGGTTCTGGGTCCTCATAAGTTAGATCACTTGCAAATAATCACAAATGCTGGGGAGACCCCCCCACTGCACTTTCAAACTGATCATCTTAGTTTTTTTTCAGATTGTTGATAAATACAATCTAGAATTGACATTGGGCCTTATAGAAAATATCTTTTTTTTTTTTGTAAATTTGGTTTTATTAGTTTTACAAATACAAGTTATGCAGGAAAAGTATACAATAGGTACACAATTAAGAATTTCACTATAATAAAGCAAACCCTCCGAATCCCTTGTGTTTTGCGTCCATCACATGTAAGCTTTCTGCGTGCATAATGTTTGCGCAACATCATAACTTTTTCCCCCTTCCCAATCCCCACACTCCTCCTCCATGGTCAGAGCCTTTATCACAGATCATGCAGCATTCATCGTACAACAATCGGAATCAGAGTTTATTGTCGGGTTCACGTTATTCGTAAGAGTGTCTGTCGAAGAGTTCAACTTCAACGTCATTTAGTTTGTTCCTTGCTCCTCCGCCATCAGAGTAAGGGCTGTGTTACGGGACAGACCGTCTGGTAGATTTATGCTTTTGTATTCCATCCACAAGGTCTCAGTCTGTGAGAGTTTACCATGCAGCGATGCTGTTATGTGTTCCATTATACAAATGTTGGTGGATACATGGATCCATTCATTTTTCTTGGGGCTTGTGGGAGCCTTCCACCTCATAACCAGTGTTGCCCTAGCAGCCAGGAGCAGTTGCGGGGCTATGTCTTTGATCTTGACCCAGTCGTCTTCAGCTTTCTCGAAGCCGAACAGTATGAGGTAGGGCGTGGATGTTCTGGCAATGCCATCAACCTCTTTGATCCAGCCTAGAACTTCTGACCAAAATACCTGTATCCGGGGACATCCCCACCACATGTGCCAGTAGTCTGCCCTCTGTCCGCATCCACGCCAGCAGTCCGGACTTGCGGTCTGAAACATTTTGGATAATCTGACGGGGTCATACTGCCATCTGTGTAATAATTTGATTGCATGTAGTTTGTACTGATTTGAAATGGATATCCGTGTTGGCATACGGTGTCCCAAAGTTCGGGTGTGAACTGTTCAGCGAAATCTTTTTCCCATCTGTTTTTTAGTGCGTCAGTGTTCACACCTTCTCCTTCTATCAATACCCTGTACATATCTGATATTAGCCCCTTCATTACAGTTCTTGAGTCCAGTATTTTCTCAAAGGGGGTGAGTTCTCTCATCAGTTTGGGTCTCCACATGGTTCTTGTCAAAACCCCTTTGAGTTGTAGATATTGAAATGTGGATAATGAGCCTATTCCCAGGGCCTCGGTCAGCTCAGGGAGTGAAATAAAGGCGTCTTTCCTTTGTAGTTGGCCTACTCTCTCTAAGCCCGCCTCGTACCAGCTTTGGTACCTTCCTACATCCGGAATGTGGTCGTTGATTCCTGGGGACCATAAATGGCTCAAGGGGCTCGGCCAGGTGGTAATGCCCTGCATATTCGTGCCATGCGTCCAGATGTCCCAGATGGTCATAAGTATCGGGTGATCTTTGAGTTTTCGACATATCCGTTTCTTGGGTGTCCAGAGCCATTCAGATACTGTGGCCAGCGAAAAGTAATGGTTATCCATATTGACCCACTGGATGTTTGTCTGGTCGCGCAGGTGTGGGATCAATACTCTTGAGTTGTGAGGCTTCATAGTATTTTTGGAGGTTGGGCAGACCAACCCCTCCCTTGTCTTTGGGAAGTATTAAAGTCTTATATGGGATTCTCGCTTTCTTCCCCTGCCATAGAAAGTGGAGCATGGCCTTTTTGATTTCAGTAAAGAAGCTTTTCGGAATCCTAACGGGTAATCTCTGGAAGGGGTATAAGAAGCGGGGAAGTGATACCATCTTTATTGCGTTTAGCCGACCTAGCCAGGAGATTGTGAGTTTATCCCACCTCGTTAAATCTAGTTTGAATTGTTTCAGTAGGGGGGGAAAGTTAACTTCAAATAGGTCCTCTAAATTTCTCGTTATTTGTATCCCCAGATATTGCAGTTTTGAATGCTCAATATGTAGGCCGAGTGAGGAAAATTTGATGGTGTTGTCATCCTCTTGGCCCTGTAGAGGAAAGAGTGTCGACTTTGTTCTGTTTACTTTAAACCCAGAGAGTTTGCCGTATTCCTCTATTAAGGATAGAGCTCGGGGGACGGAAGAGGAGGGGTTTGTGATATGAAGGAGGATGTCGTCAGCATAGAGGGCAATTTTATATTCCGTTGTCCCCAGTCGGATACTCTCGAGCGTGGGGTCCGCTCTCATCGTTATTGCCAGGGGCTCAAGAGAGAGGGCAAAGAGAATCGCCGAGAGGGGGCACCACTGTCGGGTCCCACGTTGGAGATTAAACCACTGTGAGTATTCACCATTCACAAATATAGATGCTTTGGGGTCGGTATACACCGCATGTATTGCTTGTCTGAATTTATCACCCAATCCCACCTTTCGTAGTACCGCCTTTAGGAACCCCCACTCCACCCTGTCGAAAGCCTTTTCTGCATCAACAGAGATTAAGATCGGGTCATTCTCCATATGCTGGGACGCGTGGATTAGGTGGAGGGTTTTCCGGATTGTGTCTGCCCCCTGTCTTACTAATATGAACCCAACTTGATCAGAGTGTATGAGTTGTGGGACAAGGGATTCGAGTCTCGCCGCCAAAACTCTAGTATAAATCTTTGCATCGAGGTTGAGTAGCGAGATGGGGCGATATGAGGTGGAATTCGTGGGGTCCCTCCCAGCCTCGGGGATGACAGTAATCAGTGCCCTGGTGAAAGAGTCCAGGGGTTTCCCTGTTTCCATTATGTCATTGAAGAGGAGTGTCAGAAAGGGAGTTAATATGGGCATGAAAGTTTTATAAAAGCCAGCTGTATAGCCGTCTTCGCCCGGGGACTTGCCCAAAGTCAGCCTCTTTATAGCAGCCTGGACCTCCAGTTCCGTGGTTGGCGATTCTAGGGATTCGGCATCTGTGCCAGGAATGCAGGGTACATCTATTGAGGACAGGTATGACTCAATCTCTGATGGCCCTATGTCCACGTCGGAGGAGTATAATGTTTCATAAAAAATGGCAAAGCATTCTGGAATAGTGGTGTGGGCGTATGGTGTAGGGGAGGAATCGTCTTTAATCACTATTACTTTACGGTCAGCTCTTTGTTCACGCAGCCTGGCAGCAAGAATTGCATCAGCCTTATCGCCTTTTTCGTAAAATTTCTGTTTTAACATTCTTAGTTTGCGCACAACCTGTTCATACTCCAGGAGTTTCAATTTGCTTCTTTTTTCTTTGGCCCTATTCATTTTCTGCGGGTCTAATTCTTCATCCACTTTGGATTTGCTTTCTAACTGGCAGATTTCGGCTCATAGCCTTTGTTCAATGAGGGCACGTTCCCTCTTTTTCGATGCGCCTTCCCTTATCAGAATCCCTCTCCAGGTAGCCTTCCCAGCCTCCCACACCGTTTGTCTGGACACTTCACCATTGTCGTTCGCTTTGAAAAATTTGGAGATCTCTGTCTCCATTTTTGTTCTGAAGACAACATCTCTCCAGAGGCTCTCATTATAACGCCATTTTCCATTGTTTTTTGGCAAATCAGCCCACTGGATGTCCGTGAGGACCATGTCATGGTCAGACCAGGCGATCGGTATTATCTGTGCTTGTGATATCACCTCGGAGAGCTCCCTGGAGAGATATATATAATCAATACGGGTGAACGTATTGTGGGGAGCTGAATAGAAGGTGTAGCCCAGTTCTTCCGGATTGGCGGACCCTCCATGCATCTATCATATTGTACAGTTCCATCATTTGAGCCAGCTCGGAGAGTTCGGGCCTGTCTTGGTGCACCATATCGGGGTTTCCAGGTTTGCGATCTTTCGCCGGATTCGCCCATTGGTTGAAATCCCCTCCCAAGATAATGTGCCCTGTGGCTTCAAGTAGTATTTTAGGGATTGTTCTGGAAAGAAATCTAGATTGGGCTGTGTTTGGGGAATAAAGAGTAGCAATGGTGACACTCAGCTTACCCAACTGACCGTTCACCAGCATTGCACGTCCTTCTACATCCGACCATGTCTTGGTTAGTGTGAAGCCTGTACCTTTCTTGATGAGGATTCCCACCCCTCCCCTCCTGAACGGGCCCGACCCCCAAAACTCGAACCCAACACGTTTCCCCAGTCTTTCTTGAGCTCTTGTGATGCTGTTTGTTCTGTTTAATGTCTTTATTAGTTGCTCCTATTTATGCCCGCAATAATGTCTCTCTTCTGTTTTCTTCCCTTAGATGAGAATGCGGCCTCAATGCAGCTGTGAGACGCGAGACGCTGCTGGATGGAAGATGGATGCTACCGCAATCTTCGACAGCAGGTAAGTGATGGTTTAAGGAAAAGCGCAAAGTATGGCGAAGTTTTACCTTAAACTGATTGTTTTTTCGATGTCTAACCTTGTCTTATGTTTTTCCTTGCAGGCGGTGCTGTCGACGATGGAGCGTGTCGTACTGCGGTGCCTAAAATTAATATTTCGGCATTCCAGAAAGTGTAAAAATGAATACTTGGTTCACCGAAGAGATGTACAGGTAAGAACAGCTTCCCCCAGTTGGTAAGTATGCAGGCAGGAAGCAGGATGTCCAGGAAGCAGGATCTTCAAAGGTAAGTCGGACCTCAGGCGACGGTGAGCGTTACGCTGCTTGCAAGTGCAGAATAACGCGAAGCGTCTTTCTTAAGGATCAGGGCATCTTATATAGCTGAGATTGTGGGCACGCCCATTAGGGCCGGCTTACCAGCCACACCCTGCCACTCCTAGAGAGTGAGCACGTGAGAAGGCAATCCATTAGCAGCAACACCCAAGAATACACTTGGGGCTGCTTAATGGATGGAATGTTCAAGGTTAATGCATCCTGCTTAATGGATGGAATGTTCACGATTAATGCATCTGAAGTGCTATGGACATAATAAAAGCTTTTTGCGCAGTGTGTTTTGGTGAGCCTTTGTCTGCCCGGGCACTTTCCTTTGCTGCTGCAGCTTTTGGAATCTGCTGAAGTCTGTCCTCTCTTGCCACTACTTCCAGGAGGAAGTAGTACAAAATACCCAGCCTACGCGGAGCGCGCATGTGTTTTGGTGTTTCGGTTTGAGGGGGTGAGGGGCCCTGGAAATGGAAAATACGGAAAGAACACTTCCTAAACACGGCCTGAAACCAGGCATTGGCTGTGACCACCCTCCCCCTCCCCACACTAGGCTGCAAATGCATCACTGGAATTATGCATTTGCTGCTAAATCTCTAGACCTAACGACTCCATTGGCTGTAAGTACAAGACTAAACACAAACATAAAACATTGGAAATGTAAGCGACACTGCAGATACTCACGCCGAGCATGACAAAATAAGTACATATGCCACCACTGAGACGTGTTCTGAGAAATGCGCGAAGTGAAGCGACGCCACACACCCCCCAATTTCAACACCATTACATCAGCCTTTGTTAGCCCATCTTTCACCTTCCAGAATGCCCCTATCACATTCAATACTTCTCACCCCCCCCAACTGCCGCAACCCACTGCAGGCATTCCTACCATTGCTTCAGGCGGGCCCATGCGGTCTGCGGCGTTGCCTCGGTCGGGGCTGGCGGCGCGGGGGTGCTGTTACTGTGGAGGCGGTCTTCTATCTGGTGAGGGGGATGCGGGGTCGGCTCCGGGTCCCGGGCGCCGTGGGCTGGTTGGGGGGGCTGGCCTGGGTGGTTTGCTGGGGGACCTGGGGGCTTGTGGCTGCATGTGCGGGACTGCGGCTGTGGATGTCTGCTGTGAGCGCCCAGTTCTGCCGCCTCAGAACGCTGCTTCTGCCGCCTCTGAGTTTGGGTCTGATTCACCGAAGAACGAAGGGAAAGAGGCAAGATGTGGAACGGAGTCCAGAATGGAGTCCGGTGATCTCTCACCTCCGATTTCCACTGTCTCTTCTGTCGAGATTCTTGCTGTACAGGATTTAGAATATGGAGCTGTGTCTGCGCATTGCCTGAGCCATGCTAGTCTATCAACTTCATCAGATAAAACCTCTACTGACTTTCGGACTGCTGTCGTACCAAAACTGAAGGTACTAGCATGGCGCGCACACACGACGAGAGGGTCAAATTGAGATGCCAGACCGGACTTAAAATTAAGTGAAACATCAATGGCAGGAAGGAGCATCCTTGTTTGCCCACCTACCGTAACAACAAATAGTGCCCAATCTGTTTCTGTGTCTGGCACCGGCAAAAGCCATATTACAATGGAAGATGATGTCTTTTGCCCCTCTGACACATCACCCCACGTATCAAAAAGAGGGTGTCCCTCACTCCCAAATAACAACAACAGAAGAGACTTGCTAGAAGTCGTGAACAAAATCTTGAATGGCATTGCTCAAATTAACAAAACATGTAATTTTTCTCCTAAACGAGCCATTACAGCCCCCGACCAGGAAATAAACTGGATGCCTCCTGTGTGCAATATTGAAAGTCAAGCTGGTGCAGGTTACAACTTTATTTGATACCTCAACTCAGAGTCAGAAAAATGCACCGATCGACTCAAGCCAGACTGTCTCTCTTGCCTCACCGCCTTTAACTTGTTCCCAAGCCCGAGGATCCCATCGGCTGGACAAGCCCCAACTGTCGCAAAAAAATCCTAGAGGAGCTAATCAAGTGCTTTCTTGCAACGGAGCCGACAGTGACACCTATGACTGCAGCCTTACCTCCTCTGGGACTTGCTTATCTGTCTCCTCAATTATAGAGCGAGAATTTCCAAAAGTCAGAAGATCAAAAGTGACACTGCATAAAAAAGATCATAGATCAGATTACAAGGGTAACGAGCAACCTAGTAAAGATCTTCAATCGGTTCTGATGTCATCTACGGCAATCACGATGGCCCCCTTCTTAAAGCTCTATGAGCAAATGAATGACAATGTGAAGGATTTGACAACTTTAGTGGCGCTAATGAACTCAAAGTTAATCAACATGGAAAAAGACTACAATACAGCGCAAAAGGAGAATGGGGTCTTAAAAACAAAAATGGACCTTTCATTGCAAATACTTACAGACCAAAAAGAGATCAAAAGACTAGACAAAAAATTACTGGCAGAGATTGCTAGGGAAGCCCTAAACCTGCTAAAACATTGATCAGCGCTGACTCAGGAGACCCACGATTGTGTTGGGAAAGAGACTCGGGGCTCGCATAAAAGGATCAACTCGTGACCGCTAAATGAAGCTTCTGTTTCTACATCTGCTAGTAGCTACTACAATGAAAACTGGGCCTCGGACCCTCATCCCTCCACAGGGCCCATTGGGACGGCTAAGAAGCCCTTAGTTTCACCAGCTGACCAACAAATTTTATCGGCAAGCTTTGACCGTTCAGAACATAGGCCAACGAATGGACCTAAGAGTAATTTTGTTGTCCTAGGACAAGACGACTCAAACGATCAAGGTTTAAACTGGGCCAAACCAACGGCCCAGCAGGCTAAATCAGGTTCTTGTCCGGATAACGGCACTGAAGAGTCAACTAAAAGTCTGAACTCTGCCAGTGTCCTGGAAAGCAGCAAAGGCGACAGTAATCTAGCGGTGTTGGACCCGCAAAATCCTTCTACATTGGCTCTGATAATAGATGTGGGCTCTTGACGTGCGCCTCTGGGGATCCTAAAATCAAAGACAGCTTAGCCTCAAACCCAAATATTTGACATATTTAAAGGAAACACTTCTCGGAAATCAGCACTAAATGGAACCAAATCAAGGCAAATGAAAAAAATGAAAAATCAGAGAGCAAAAAAATGCAGCAATACCTCAAGGACATTTCTTCGCAATCGCAAAACTGTTAATGTCACTGTCAACAATAACAACATAGAGGAAATATGTCCAGTAAAGGCAAAAGACCCCTCGTCCGCCCCTTCAACTAACCGGACAGTAGAGCCCGCAGGTCCACTGGCTCTCGCTGATGGGTCCTCCTGTAATCTTATGGATCTCTCTGTATACGAAGAGCTAGAGGCTAATGAGGAAGCCTCCGAGAGGGAAGAAGGGGATAAGGTTGCCGCTAACCTACCCCAACAGCTACAAACAAAGCAAATGATGTGGCGCCCACCTAAATACCAGCCGGTGTTTCCAGAATTTGTACCCTAACTGAAAAAATGGCTAAGAAAGATGAACTCTTGGTCGTGCCCTTAAGTCCCATCTTCTAAACGCTGGATGATAGGCGCAAAGTCCTTGCTGAAGCACGGATATTGCCTAATTCACTGACGGAATAAAAGCCAGACCCAAAGGTTGATATGCGGCCAAACTACACTCTTAACGAAAAAATCCTTGATGGCATCGAAAACAACAAGGTGCTCAAAAATTTGCCCGGAACGGATAACAATCACGCATCAAGCTCATTTTCCAGCACTGATCAAAAGGGATGGCAACCAGTAAGTAAGATCGAAAGAAGCTCCAGACACAGACTCCAGATGTCTCACAGAGTGCGGCTTGAACGCATCGAAACCTGCGATAAACGTATTCTTAACCGCACCAATGTACTATGCTTATTTCAACATGTGCCCACGCTCAGAACGATTCGATCTGACGATATCAAGATTGTTGAATTCATAAAAGAAGATCAAAAAGACAAAATGATTCTACACTTCAGATCTAGAATCGTTCTGAACATTGTTCTAGATGCCGCCTATGCACTCATGTCCATGGGCTTTGACACTGCGGAAGTGTTAGAGAAACCTGACACAGACTCCAAAAAACTAACCACGATAACCATTCGTGGAAACTGCTACAGACTAAAAGAATCTCAGGAGTAGAGCTAAATCAGAGCACTGACAAGACTAGAGACCGCCAACCTCAACACTGCCTTGGCATGGAGATTATGATGAATGGCAGCTGTACCAGAGGTGACACCTTGGGGCAATCATCTAAAGATGACAACATCAAAATCACAATTAAAGGAGCCTGTCCACCGAGAACAACGTGTCCCGATTTGACGACGACAAAAAATCAAAGCAGAGACCCAAAGGATTGGTGCTGGCTGGCTGAAGCCCTCTGCAGACAAACCCGACAGTAACGCCAGGTAATTATGGAGCCCCCGGCGCTGAAGATTGGATCCTGGAACACCAGGGGCTTCTCACACTTATTTAAAGAACCCTGGTTGGTTGAGCTTGACGTGATCTGTCTCCAGGAAACCTCGATGTCCACTAGCCCAACTTCTGATATCTACGAAATGGCATTTTATCCGGCTCTTAAAAAATCCAGAAGAAGTCCTATGGCAGGCCTTTTAACATTGTCGCATTGTTAACTCAACGAATCCATCAGCCTTCATACAGGTGACAACGATCGCCACAGCCAGGACCCTAACCGCCAACGTGAGCCACTTTCATATCTTCAACATATATTGGAACCATCTCCAAGCGGGGACTTCTAGCTTTATAGACCAAGTCGCGTCTCTAATTGACGAATCTGAAGGCGCGCCTCAACCTGCGCTGATGGCGAACATGGTATCAGAAGCAGGGTGGACCACCCACTTTACGAACCTGTACAGCAAAAAAGGAAAATGTTGTACCATACAACATCATCTTTAACTAAATGGAATCTTGCATTCCCTAAGGATGACATACTGCAGATCATCAAGAATGTCAATGCCTCAAGGGCACCTGGACCAGATGGTCTAACCAATTTCACCCCTAAAGCAAAACCCCGAACTATGGGCAAAGTTATGTAAAGAGCTCTTCACTAGAATCTGCAGCAGGTGTGCCACACCAAATTCATGGAAGAAAGCAATCATTGTCCCCATTTTAAAAAAAAGGAGATCGCCTGGAGCCAAAGAATTACCACCCGATAGAGCTCCTGGATGTGCTGGGGAAAGTATACGCCACGATGCTGCAACAGAAACTATGACAATGGATTCTTGATAGTGATCACATAGATGTAAAACAGACGGGTTTTGTAAAAGGGGTCGGATGTGGCTTAAACCTTCTGTTGTTAATCCTGTTAAAAATAGAGGCTATAAGATCAGGGAGAAAGGTTTACCTAGCCCTGATAGACTTCTCTCAGGCCTTTGACTCCATTGATCGTGAGCTACTCTGGACTAAAATGATGAACTGGGGCAGTCCCGAGAGCCTATTAGCCGCCATCAAAGAAATCCACTCTGCCACTAACGGAGGAAATAAACACCTTCTGTGGTGTAAAACAAGGGTGTCCACTTGCAGCGATAATTTTCAATCTGTTTTTATCAGACATTGGCATTGCAAACAACGAGACCCAATCTTTTTCTCCAAAAATAAATGGCTCGGAGTTCAGTTGGATGCTGTATGCGGATGATTTGATTCTGTTGGACACCACGCCAATCGGCCTTAAGCACAAAATGAACGCCGTAAAATGCTACGTGGAAGCCGATGGCCTGCTCATTAACAACACAAAGAGCGAAATCCTGATGCTACAAAATCTTCAATCAGGCTGCCAACGAAAGTCCAACAAATTCAGATGGCATTTGGGAAGTGTGAAACTAGGTACAGTGGAGTCCACTAGATATCTCGGTATGCAGATCAGCGCAAACATCAATGATGGCCCTTGGATGGAGACAACAAAAATAAAATGCCGACAGTTTGCATGCCAAGCTACGATCCTTAACAAAAAATATGGGAAGTTCTCACCAAAACCGGTGCAAACCTTCCATCAACAAAAGGTGGTCCCAGCTCTTATGTACAGAGGTGAAAATGCCTTGGGATGCCCAGAAGAATTCTGGTGAATTCTAGAACACATATTTTGGATACAAATACTCCATTTACCCAACAGCATCTCAACAGCCTGCTTGCGATATGAGCTGGGTCTCATCTCTATCAAAGCCCGAATCACCTGGAACACCCTGGCCCTGTTTAGGAAAACTATCCTGACTGGGGTTGCACCGCAATTCAGAATTTTAAATAAACCTGGTAGCGCTAATCCCGATTGCTTACTATCCTTATGGACCAAAAAATGTGAAGAGTTGTTAATCATGTACGTAACCAATATAAAAACGCTTCAGGAGAATCCCGAACTGGTGAAAAAAAAGATCTGGGAACAGACTGGATCCTGACTAGCGAAGCACGCAGAGTGGATAAAACAATGAAAGACGCTCCGAGTGAAGCTAGAGCCTTCAACAGTCTACAAAACTACGTAGAACTATTTCCTGACAACATGAAGAGGACTACTTACATGCGATTCCGCCTAAACTTAATAAGAACTAAGGATCGGACAAAGAACTGGGCGGGAATGGATAAGTCAAACATAGTATGCGGATTCTGCGACGCCTGTGACGAAACAACTAAGCATCTTCTTCTATTCTGCCCCTTTTTTGAACTCCAAAGAAAAAATTGCTTTGGACACATGCTGGAAGGTCATGCAACGAGGAATGTGGAAGAATGGTGGCAGGCGATGTTCTTGGGTGCCAGCACAAAACTGAGCATTGGCTAACCCTGTTTTTGGATGAGATGGAAGAACGTCTTGAGGCAACAGTTACCGAGGCCTAAAGTTGACAGTTTGGTGTGCAGTCATACATTTGGCCTCACCTTGTAAAAGCCACCTTCCCTCGCCAAAGCTACTTTGGATACGCAGAATACACTCCTGTGAAACATATGGATTACTTTTCATTGCTTTATGTAACTAGCGTGGCAATAACAGATTTGGTTATGTTGTATTTTAAAGGCTTATATAAGCCAATAAAATTTTTAAAAAAATGTTTAAAAGCTTTTTGGTGTTAAATGGATGTTCTTGTTTACTTTAGTTCATGAGCCTGGCGCCAAATGCGCCAGGACAGTGTCCACCCAGGTCTCCTGTGGATGCTACCCCTGCATGTCTGTGCCCCTGCCTTCATTACCATGACAATATGCCAGTGTACCACATAATCACACTTATGTTTGGTTTTACCATAAAAAGTCCATGACACACAAAGAATGTATGGCCAAACTGGAGCCACCAATTTAAACCAGTCTAGCCACATAATAGCATCATGTTTACCCTTGATGCAAAGTAAACAATGTCTTGCCACATTAAGATAGTATATGCAGTCTGGATATACTGTCTTAAAGGCATGGTCTAGTAAAAAATGTTATTGTCCCTACGGGTCGGCCATGTTTTTTTAAGCCTAAGTGGCTCGATTTTAGAAAACTTTCCTATGGACCTTACCCGAGTTTTCGTCCATTAAACGCACGCGAAAACAAGCACCAGGGAGCTGCCATTTTCTGATAATCCTATCATTTCCCCCATCGCCCTGGCTGACCTGCTTTTGCGGCACTAAATCAAATCCCCTGCCCTTGAGCCTGTCATCAGCAGACTCGTAGCGCCCATTTCCCAACGCCAAAGCACGTCTTGTGTCAACATTCGCTGCGCTTCAGCTAATGACGTGTCGCCATGGAAATGGCAGGACGCCTCTTTCCTCAATAAGTATAAACAGACCGTTTCAAAACACACAGCAGCAGATTTTCGATTCCATTCCTCTCTCTGTGTTACTTTGAGTATTCTGTGACTCGTTTCAGTGCTCTGGTCAGCTACCTTCGCCGCTTGTAGCCCGTGTGAACAGATACCAGTACCACCGCTATAAATTATTTTAGTTTGTTTAACACACAATGGCTACAATAATGCCCTACATGTACGAGCCCGAGTATACCGAGGAGGAACTACTGGAAAGGGAAGCATGCGAAAACGATGGGGATTCGGACGGCAGTTGGCAGGACGAATCAACAGATGAAGAGCCTGGGCCTAGTCGCATGGACAGCGTCTCCACCTGGTGCACATGCAATCGGTGCGAGCTAATGCCAACTGAGGACGAGAACTGCTGCTGCCGAGAAAACTCGGGATGCCTGGCCTACATTTCGGAAGGCGAGCCACGACCGCAATGCATCACCGAGCTGCCAGACTTCAGGGCAGCCTGCCTCACATGGGCCGTGTTGAGAATAATGATGGTGCTTATGCACGAACTTCGCGCAACTGTTCGTCCTCGTAATCCGAGTAACGAGTAAGTATACTCTGCTTGTCATGCCACTCCTATTTCATGTTCTTCTACTATATCCAAAATGACACCTACATATCATTGTAACGCATTTAAGTCGTTCAATAGTGTGCATTGTTTAGATAGCATTTGTCCGTGCAGAATGCCATTAGTTACAAGAATTGTCATTGACAACAAAAGTTTATTAAACTTATCTTGGTCATTTAAAAACAGTTTGTTTCATTCCTTTTCACAGGTGGTACAGGCTGGTGGCTTATCGTTCCTTTACATGGTGGCTCCACGGGAGGCTTGGACACCGCGTTCGAAGAGTGATACCCGCCTGTGCCGTTCGTGCCATTAGAGAAACGTTCCCGAGTGACAGCGGTCAGTACAGGGGATTTTCTCTCGCTGTGCTGCAACCTGACCTGTATAATCTTTAAAGTCTTGTATTTTTGTGTCATGAAAATAAGATACAAAATAAAACACCACATATATTTTAACAACGGTTGTTTCGATTTTTTAAATGAATCAAGTGTGTCTCCATTCAAGGATGGACGTCAGACGTCTGTGCTCCGAATGGGTGAAGGTCTGGTCGCTCTGAAGCAGGGTGGTCACTATCTATCTAAGCTAACATAACATATTCTCGATAATGCATGCACTAAATAACACTTGTTCAAAGTCTTTATAAAAGTCACACATATATCTATACTAACAATTACCATTGGATTATACAGGCCTTAGGGTCTTGACCACTATAATACACCGGTTGAAGTGTGGGTCTGTGCTCACAAGAATCTCCGGTATGTGGCATTTGTTATTGATAAGCAACGATATACTATCATTGATATAAAGGTGATATACTATATATTGATGTAAAGGTGGTTCGCGCCAGTGGATGAGCGCTGGCATGGGGGGCTGTCAGGGGCGCGAAAGGCCAAGGTGCCAAACTACATGTACACTTCAAAAGGTATCCCACGCCAAGGGGCCATCGGTCACATGGCCTCCTCAGACCCTTTGTCTCCAGCCAGGCCTCTCCTTGAAGCAGGCCGCCCCCCTGCAATCCACATAAGTGCGTCTCCATTCAGCAGTCTTCCTATGCCTTATCTGCACGCCCCAGGCCCATCCATCCCATCCACCCTCTATCAAAGGCGGTTCGCGCCAGTGGATGCGCGCTGTCAGGGGCGCGAAAGGCCAAGGTGCCAAACTACAGGTACACTTCAAAAGGTATCCCACGCCAAGGGGCCATCGGTCACATGGCCTCCTCAGACCCCGTGTCTCAAGCCAGGCCTCCCCTTGAAGCAGGCCGCCCCCCTGCAATCCACATAAGTGTGTCTCCATTCAGCAGTCTTCCTGTGCCTTACCTGCACGCCCCAGGCCCATCCATCCCACCCCCCTCTATCAAAGGCGGTTTGCGCCAGTGGATGAGCGCTGGCATGGGGGGCTGTCAGGAGCGCGAAAGGCCAAGGTGCCAAAGTACATGTACACTTCAAAAGGTATCCCACGCCAAGGGGCCATCGGTCACATGGCCTCCTCAGACCCCGTGTTTCCAGGCAGGCCTCCAATTGAAGCAGGCCGTCCCCCTGCAATCCACATAAGTGTGTCTCCATTCAGCAGTCTTCCTGTGCCTTATCTGCACGCCCCAGGCCCATCCATCCCACCCCCCTCTATCAAAGGCGGTTCGCGCCAGTGGATGAGCGCTGGCATGGGGGGCTGACAGGAGCGCGAAAGGCCAAGGTGCCAAAGTACATGTACACTTCAAAAGGTATCCCACGCCAAGGGGCCACCGGTCACATGGCCTCCTCAGACCCTGTGTCTCCAGCCAGGCCTCCCCTTGAAGCAGGCCGCCCCCCTAAAACCACGACATACATACGTCATTCATTCACAAACACACCCCTGTTTCTAATACTTTATAAACCACTTGATATGTCTCATGAGAACATCTTTGTGCTTTGCAAGTCAACTCCTGAACGTGTTACCTGGCAACCACTGAGATCTACGCTAATCTGCTCGTCGTCGTGCTATCCGTGAACTTCTGTGACCGCTTAGAGCAAACCCATCAGTGCGCTACCTGTGGCCACCCACCTATTCTCCTGCAACATACTGCTCTGCTTGCTGAATCCAACTGTTTGTTGGTCAAGGTAAGGCCATGTATCCTAGTCATATTTTGCAGATTTTTAAATTTCTATCTATTTGCGAGTTGAGTACACAATAGTGCTATGTTCATTGGTCTCATTGCTATTGACTTGAGTTTCCATTGCTATGCTATCAATAAATCTATTTATTTTCATCTGTGTCTATTGTCATCGAATTGCATCCTTCGGGGGTCCAGTCTATAATGTAAGCATGTTTCCTTCTCGTGCAAGACAGAACATCCAAGGGACGAGTCACATGTTCAGATTTTAGTCACATCATTTATACATTTCTGCAACTTATGCAAATACTAAGCCACACATAATGAACTGGTATAGTTCCTGCGACCAAAACAAACCTTGCATTGATCATTGTATGATTGATTTACTTTTGTATCAAATCTTTATTCTTGAAGATTGTATAATAATGTTGATATTTACTTTTCAGATTTATAAACAATGCCTGCCTGTTCGATTAGCGGTTGCCCTTCGAAGACCCATGCGAAATCTGAAGGCACTAAAATCCATGTATTCCCGAAAACTGTTGATCGAATAAGAGAATGGGTCAGACATTGCGTATATCCACTGGATGAGCTGGAAAGTAGAGTCCAACAAGTCTTACAGGACAAGAGGGCTGATCGATACCGCATCTGCAGCCGGCACTTTTCCTTGGACATGTACACAACATCTTGGGTAACAAAGAAGAATAAACGGCGAACGACACGGAAATTGCTCGAAAATGCTATTCCCACTCTATTCGTCCACATTCCGCCACCGGTGAGTCAAGTGTCCGGATTTAGCTTTAGGCCTTGCGGTAGTGTGTAGGTATCCGAACGGATTAATTGATATTGTAGGTGTTCTAATAATTTCGATATTGATATGAGTGTATAGTTTTTTGAATAATGACATTTATCAATATATTCTTTTTCGATTTCATAACCCACAAACGCAATGTATATATATGGGAACAGGGAACTGTGCTGTATTGAGCATTTTTCAAGTATTCTGTCGCCTTAAATGGCTATTATTAATATTGGCATTTCATTATCAATCATTAATTTACCTTTACAACTTCTTGACTATCCCTTGAATCTGAAGCATGAACATTCTACATCCTTGACGTGGTTGCAGTTATCAACCACTTCTAGCGCGTATCAGGTAATCTTACTAGGCTAATCCGCTACAGACTTGTTTTATGCATGTCAAGTAATAGTTTTATTTTATCGTGTAATTATTTTACATAATGTTTGGTTAGTGCTTTCCAATTGATATACACCTTAGTTATCGTCCACTGGTGTTTGTTTTCAGTTATAATTAGTGTTATCCATACTAATGCAAGTACTGTCTTTCAGGGAGATGCTGAAGCGTCCGCCACATCTACAACATTTCTAGATGTTCTTCACCAGCAGGAGGTATGGATACTGACAGCTCCATCGAGCGTCATCATCAGAGCTGGAATTCTTGTCGTTTGATTGTTCTACACAATGTTTCATTCGTGGTTAGCCGTTGATATGTACCTGTGCTGTCGACCCCAGGTGTGTGTTATGTTTTCACTATTGTAATCCTCACTAATGCAAGTACTATGTTTCAGGCAGTTGATGGAGCGTCAACCCCTGCACTTGATGCAGAGCCTGACATTCAAGTATTTCCAGGGGAAGTGGAAGCGGGACCATGCGTATATGAATCGGCGCAACAGCTTTTGGAAGTGCGCACTACATTTGCAACATCCATAGATATTCTCCAGCAGCACGAGGTATGGATAATGACAGCTCCATCATGCGTGATCATATAACGTGATTCCATTTGCTATACTTTCTTCCCTATTAACTCAAGTGCTGTGTTTCAGGGAGACGACAAAGCTTCCACTACAATCACAACATCCAATTTAGATGATGCAGATGTAAATAAATCGGAGAAATAAGTCGATGAAATGGGATCATATTTAGATTTTCCTTGATTCTTTTGGACAATGCATCATTTGCGGTTATCTCTTTATATGTACCTGTGCGTTCGACCCCAAGTGTGTGTTATGTTTCTAATATTGAAAACCATACTAATCCAAGTACTGTGTTTCAGGGAGACGACGGAGCTTCCACCACAATCACAACATCTCATTTAGATGATGCAGATGTAAAGGAATCGGAGAAATAAGTCGATGAAATGTGATCATATTTAGATTTTCCTTGATTCTTTTGGACAATGCATCATTTGTGGTTATCTCTTTATATGTACCTGTGCATTCGACCCCAAGTGTGTGTTATGTTTCCAATATTGAAAACCATACTAATCCAAGTACTGTGTTTCAGGGAGACGACGGAGCTTCCACCACAATCACAACATCTCATTTAGATGATGCAGATGTAAAGGAATCGGAGAAATAAGTCGAGGAAATGTGATCATATTTAGATTTTCCTTGATTCTTTTGGACAATGCATCATTTGTGGTTATCTCTTTATATGTACCTGTGCCGTCGACCCCAAGTGTGTGTTGTGTTTCCAATATTGAAAAGCATACTAATGCAAGTACTGTGTTTCAGGGATATGCGGATGCCTCCTCTCCAATACAACCATTCATGGCAGTCCATGCAGAGCCAGAGGTATGGATACTGACAGCTCCATCGAAATAGATCATCACTGGTCGAATACTTGTCGTTTGATTGTTGCACACAATGTTTAAATCGTGTTTGGCTATTGAGATGTACCCGTGTGTTCGTCCTCACGTGTGTTTTATGCTAACAATATTTTGATACATAATAATGAAAGTACTATGTTTCAGGGAGACGATGGAGCCTCATTCCGTGCTGTCTATGCGGATACAGAAAATATAGTTGTTGCAGCGCAAGAGGAAGGGAGGACATGCAGAAACGAATCGGAGCTACAGCATGCAGATGTTGAAGGTCGAGTCAAAAAAGTTGCAAAGAAAAAAAAACAAAAAAAGGTTAGTTACAAACAGTTCATAACTTTAAAAAAATGTTTGTGCTGGGGACTATTTTATGTTTTTTTCCAGTCAATTGTACTACACTTTATCTTGTGTTTAAACTGAACATCCCTTTTCCAATCTCTCCTCCAGTTACCCGTGGGTGTCAGAACTATACATACACAGACAGTGAAGCGAATGAGAGATGTGGCTTGCCAGACCGTGTACACTATGGAGGAACTATTAATTGAGGCGAGGCGTGTTCAGGCTCGAGATGCTCATGTCCAATGGCCAGAACATGAATTAATTGTGTTTGGAGACTACAGCAAAGTTGCATTGGACCATAGCTACAGTGCGACCGCACCACCACAAGAAGATGTTATTGAATGTATTGAAGATAGCTCTGAAGTAGTTGCAGATCAATTCACACAATCTACACCCGCCAAAAATTTGCCACCAAAAAACCTGTCGACATTGTTGTGTTATCCCATCAATGTTGAAGTAATAGATGTCGAAATGACAGAGAATGAACCAGCCGCAGCATCCATAGACGCATCAGAACTTGATATCAGCGATATTACTTTCCAATGTGTTGAAATCTCCACAACGTCACAGGCCGAAGCAACGTTGACGCAGGATGACAGTCTAATGAAAGAGAGCAAATACATTGTATTCGACAGTTGTTTGATGGAAATTATAAGTATGCTGAAATGTGTGCATTCCATTAGAGGGAAAGTATGTGGGAAGCCATTGATTAATGTGACTCGTCAAATAAAAGGCAGTAACGTCAAAATAAATGCCGCCTGTAGATTAAATCATAGGTTCTCATGGTCTGCACAACCGATGCTGGGGAAACTGCTAGCAGGCAATCTACTGTGTGCAGCTGCATCACTTTTTAGTGGCTCCAGTTTTAGAAAGTTAGAGGCTTTCTTTCAGTTTGTGGGACTCCATTTCATTTCTCAAGCGCTGTACTACATATACCAACGTGATTATCTGTTTCCGGCCATTAGTGATGCTTGGAAAATTGAACAATTGTCTCCAGCAAGTACATTCGAAGGCAAACGATTCAGGCTAGCCGGCGATGGACAGTGCGACAGCCCTGGATTTTCTGCCAAGTACTGCACCTACCACTTTCAGGACATGGATAGTAAGAAAATTGTGAGTTTGGTGGTCGTGCAGGTAACACAATGTACATCGTCAGTGGCCATGGAGAAACTAGGATTTATAAAATCAGTGGAATATCTACAATCAAGGGGAATGCACATCGACCTTAAAGCCACGGATAGACACGTTTCAATTGCCAAGACAATGAGAGAGCTGTTCCCACATATTAAACATCAATTTGACGTATGGCATCTTGCTAAATCAATCAATAAGAAAATCTCGGCAGCAGGGAAAAAAAAAGATTTTGAAAGTATTTTGCAGTGGTCCCATTCTATCACCAACCATCTTTGGTGGAGCTCGAAAACTTGTGAAGGGTCAGTGGAAATACTACTTGAAAAATGGCGGTCACTGATGCACCACTGCACCAACGTTCACCGCTGGACAGCAAATCAACATTTCCACCAATGTGAACATGGCCCTTTGTCCCCAGAGGAGGCACGGAAGAAGAAGTGGTTGATTCCATCTTCACCAACACACAAAGCCATTGAGAAGATTGTTTTCGACAAAACTCTATCAAGAGATTTGGGAGGACTGACAGAATTCTGTCACACAGGAGATTTGGAGGTGTTCCACAATATGTGCCTAAAGTACAAGCCAAAGCGCTTGCATTTTAGCTTTCGGGGCATGAAACATCGCACTCTACTAGCGGTCTTGGCCCATAACAGCAATGTCGGACGTGAACAATCTAGGACTAGGGGTAAAGTAAGGATGCCTCGCTACACTAAGGTGTTTTCAAAACGAAGTAAGCAATGGGTGATCAAACCAGTCTATGATGAAATGCAGTTCGACTTTGTGAAAGGCCTTATTGTTGCTGTGTTAGAGAAGCACAGATATGGAATTTTGGACGTTTCTGTGCAGAGCAGTGATCCATTGCCACCAAACATTGCGACTGTGCACCCGAAGCACAGCTGATTGTGAAATACAAATCCCGGTTTAAATAATTGCAATACGATTGTCTTTTTGTAAATAAATGTTATTGTACAGTGTACCTGTAACCCTAATCCCTACCTTCACCATCATGGGTGGCGAACAAGCTGGGTGTCATCTTTGAATTCTCTCTATTCACCTCATATATGTGTATGTATATATTTTTCTCGTGTCTCATCTCATGTAAATGTAAATGCTGCGCACTGTTAACGGAGGGGAGGCTTGCGTATTGCAAATAATAAAACAAACAAACAAACAATAAATCTCACTTTTAACTCAACTCCTGTGGTACTTTATACTTTCCCTGACCTTCCGCCAAAAATTAAATGTCTCAATTTGGGCTGCAAAGCTCGCAGACAACGGGGACAAAATTGGGGCACTTAGAACGCGCCAGCCAAGCGGGCCGTGGCATTTGGGAGAGAAGCCAGTTCGCATTTGCACATTGAGGCGCACTACATAGACGGATTCTAAACTTCAAGTTCTCACAGATGCCTATACTACGTGATGTTGCAAATAAAGAATGCGAAGGACAGCGGCTTTGATTTTCAGCTCGCGCCCAGATGAGGCCCACAAGTCGCACTGGAAGTATAAGGGTCTATTGTTTTTTGACCTTGAGACAGGGACCATGCCGAAAGAACTACATTTGAAGGGGTTGCGCAATAACGTAAGAGACGATAAGGCAGAAAATTCAGAAACTAGACCGAGTTTCATTTTAGTTCAGTATACGAAAAATCGTTGTCAAGAGCACGGTCCATTTTACAGACTGCATTACGAAGAGACACAATGGAAATTTCAAATATAATGTAAGTAAATCTTTACACGCTTTTATACCGGAATGAAGATTTAATGAATGATGCATGAATAAATGAATGAATGAAGAGGAGGAAAAGCAAGGAAAACGTGTTCGTAGTGTGCACATGGGCATGCAGGTCCACTGGTCTCACCGATCTCGGTCCTTGGCCCAGCCACTTTTCCCTGCACTGCCTACCTGCACTACGGGACTGTCTCTGTATCCTTCAGCCCCTTCTCCCGGCATTTACCTTGCACTTGCCACCAGCTGGCCCTATTATTTAATTTGTATTCAACTAACCATGTACAGCACTTTTCCCCCCCACCCCCCCCTTCCCCATGCGTGATCAGAAAGACACCTGGCCTAGTAGGATCGTTGTCTGTCTGCCCTTGTTCCCCACCTGCCTCGTCGCGCCTAGAAACACTTGAGTATAGGCGCATTACAAATGCCATATCATATATCATATCATTCCTCACGCATGTAGACTAACTGTCGTTTTTCATTGTGTGTTGGCCTCGATTTATTACGTTACTTTTCGCATTGATTTTACAGCCGAACATACTCCATTGAACTATCCTTGCAAGCAAATAGTTTCTGATCGGCTGTAATAAATAAAATAAGTAATATTAATGAAGATCGGCTGGCGAGACTAATTATAATTTTTTTGTTTTCATAACATGTATTTGCCCCCCTTCTGCTACTGCCATCGGTTTGAGACACCAGCAGATGGCTTTTACAGTAGACACCTGCAGCTTCGTGTGAACAACTGGAGCACACTGACAATTTTATGGGACGATCGCCAAGGGCCCACATGCCCTTACGCTGTACTAGTGGCTAGAAGCAACATATCAACCTTTACGATGGACTAGTGCCTAGTTAATGGAACAGCCTTGCGGTTCACCGTGCTTCCAAAGTGCTTCTTTTAACGAAAAGCAAAACCCTGTGTACCATGGCGGATACAGATAAAAGAAAATAAATGGCTTTCGGAGTTCATATGGCAATTGCTGAATATTCTCTAAACATTTAATGTAAAATAAATGTACTTTACCAAATGTACCGTGTTGCTGTTTGATTTTAAAGTACAGTTTCATATTCCGAATTGTGGCACGCTGTGTTGTGAGATGGTCTGTGTTGGTTTCCGGGTTCTGTGTGGAGTCGCGTAGAAGACGACTGGGCGCGTTTGCCTACGCAGCACAGTAACGTCACAGAGAGAGGCGGGGAATATGAATGTTTGGATAATGTCAGGCTCAGGGGCGGGGGAATTGATTTAGTGCCGCAAAAGCAGGTCAGCCAGGGCTATGGGGGAAATGATAGGATTATCAGAAAATGGCGGCTCCCTGGTGCTTGTTTTCGCGTGCGTTTAATGGACGAAAACTCGGGTAAGGTCCATATGAAAGTTTTCTAAAATCGAGCCACTTAAGCTTAAAAAAACATGGCCGACCCGTAGGGACAATAAACATGTTTACTAGACCATGCCTTTAATGTGGCATGGTAATTTTTTACTTGGCATCAAGGGTAAAGCAAACATGATAAGTGTTATTATGGGCTACACTGGCCTACATCCGTTTTTTGGTGAAATGAAGGAGAGAAAGTGCATTGGCTACAGTTCCTGTCTTTTTCTGGCTTCCAGGTTTGTCTGTGTCTGCCTGTATTTACCCGTTTGGATCTGCAGTGTGGGATCACTCACTCTCTATCTGGCCCTCATGTCTCTGTGCCTATTTTTTTTTAACTTTTAGTAGATAAATGTGAGGTTGTAGTCTTGCTTCAGTAGTCTGTAACATTTTATAGTGTTCTGTGTCTCTAGCTGGGTTTGCCAGTAGATTATATTATGTTCCTTAGTCTTGGGATGGGTAAGTTTGTTTTCTGACTTTCTGCCTGTTCTGCTATGTTGGTGCTTGCTTCGTGGTTTGCTTTAAAATGATAGGGAAGGCTTCCCACTGCTCACAGAGCAGAAATCTCCCTACTGGCTTTCTGCAAAAACCTAAAAACTTCTCTCTTTAACTAACACCCCCCTCTGCCTCACAACTGTTGCTTATGACTGTATGTTGTGTTATGTGCCACTGTAAATATTACCTTTTTGTATGATCTGTAACTATGTGCTCTCCTGTAAAAAAACATCACTTTGCCTCCGCCGTCTCACTGTTCTGCGAATCACTGCCATGTATGTACTTGTCACTGTAAATAAGCTTTTGTACGATCTGTAACTAAGTCCTTTCCAGTAACAAGTGCCACAATGCCTTCGGGCTGTTGCGCGCTATACAAAAACAAATAAATAAATAAATAGGACCGAACATGGCTTTCTTTAAGACGTGTACAGAACATCATGGATGTATGTTTTATTGCCTATTAGTGGAGGGTACCACTACGTGTTTCTTAAGTATCTTCAGCAGTAGAGCCAGTCCATTCTTCTGTTGGAGTATTGTATCTCTTGACAGGGTATTCTTTGTTCTGAGCTGGTCCCCATATAAGAGCATTGGCTTAATTATGGAGTCAAATACTGGTACGCGAGATTTACGGACGGATAGAGTCTAGGCAGATGGATTTTATGGCACAATCCGTTTTTATAGCACACCAACGTACCTGGCAGCTAAGCTCCATGTAATTGATGGCACGTGCTTGGTGCGCACCAAATTGACCAACCAGCGCAAATCACAACTATTCTGCAAAGAGAGAACCCACGAAAACGTCTTCTGTTTTGGCTTAATGCACAAAAACCCAGACTCGTTTAAAAGTGGAAAAGGTTGCTTTAATGTGACAGGCCAAAGCTTACAATCAAACGCTTAACTGGCTCCATGGCCTAACAAACTAAAGGAATATTTTAACCACCACTTAAATAAATTAAACATTTTCATTTTCCCCCAACAATTAAATAATTAAATAAGCCAATTCCTCCCTAATGATCCTTTGGATCCTACCGTCTCCTTGCCCCTTTTCCAGGCGTCCCGCTTTCTCCCAGGGGCCATGCCCCTCCAGGCTCAATACCTGTTCCCCCGGGGTGACCTGCTTGTGCAAACAGCGCCAACCCATCCTTTCCCGTGTCATTCCCCCATTGTGCTTCCCTCCCCCCACATCAAAAGGGGCCATGCCCCCGGCGCCCGACCCACTTCAACACCCTTCAAACTTCCCTCTACACCAAACTCCCCCTTCCTATGACCTGCAGCCAGCCTGACCTGCCACATCAGCAACATATATTACACACACTTTCACAATGCCCTGACCTGTCACACAAAACTACCAACCCTACCTTCCTAACAGACCCCAAAACTCATGAACCCGCCATGTCATCTAAAAAAAACCCTGCATAATCCCATGAACAATGCCCCCCCCCATATTACATAACCAGACACTACCCTAACGAAATTGAAAGGGGTGGGAGGGCGGGACAATCATCAAGTCCTAACCATCGCCTGCCACCCGAACCTTCCCTGAGCCCTTAAATACCCCCCCAGGAGGCGCTCTGCCCCCACGGCCACTCGCTGGCCATGTGCATCGCCAAAAACTCCCCGGGGGGAAACGCTTCGCGTTCCCCCCATGGCCCCTCTTTTGGCTTAATGCACAAAAACCCAGACTCGTTTAAAAGTGGAAAAGGTCGCTTTAATGTGACAGGCCAAAGCTTACAATCAAACGCTTAACTGGCTCCATGGCCTAACAAACTAAAGGAATATTTTAACCACCACTTAAATAAATTAAACATTTTCATTTTCCCCCAACAATTAAATAATTAAATAACCCAATTCCTCCCTAATGATCCCTTGGATCCTACCGTCTCCTTGCAACTTTTCCAGGCGTCCCGCTTTCTCCCAGGGGCCATGCCCCTCCAGGCTCAATACCTGTTCCCCCGGGGTGACCTGCTTGTGCAAACAGCGCCACCCCATCCTTTCCCGTGTCATTCCCCCATTGTGCTTCCCTCCCCCCACATCAAAAGGGGCCATGCCCCCCCGGCACCAGAAAAACCCTCCCCCGAGGAGTTCTTTCTGCCCCACCCCCCCCAAACTTTTCTACCTCAAACTTTTTACCCAGTCTCCCAGCCCAGAAACTAAGAAGACCCACCCGTATCCCTTCACCAGATCATTTTCCCCAGTAAAACGAATCCCCCCCCATCTGTAGGCCCATAGCTTTCCCTCACCCCAGCCAACATAGGAAGCAACTAATCCCAGCCCAGCCCCCCAAACCCGGACATCTTACCACAACATCTTTATAGTTGCACCCCGGTTGCCTGCCAACAACCCTTTTCTAAGCTTCTTTCCCCGCCCACTTAACCCTAGAATGTCCCAAAAACCAGATTTTTGACATCTGACCGGACCTCTTAGCAGCATCTGAAAAAGAAATTACAAAATCAATTACAAATCAACAACATCCTAATAAATGCAACACCTTGCTACCTACTGAAAGAATTCTATAAAGACCTTCCGTTTGCCCCGGTCCCCGACATACCCTTTGTATCTCCCTTACTCCCAGCGTCCCAACCTTTTCACCTACTCCTCTTAATAGCCCAGCCTGCTACTTTCAGATGCTGCACCCCTCCTGAATCAATGAGTTCCAACCTCCTAACCTTTCCCACACCACTAGTAACACCTCCTCAGTACCCTATCCTCTCTGGCCATCTCCTAACCTTCTCCGCACACACCTCAGGTCTTCTCATACCGTCCCCCAATATTTCGCCCCTTTCCCTAACCTTTATACCATACACCTAAACCCACTTAGACCCCCTCTTTCCTCTAAACTATTACCCCCTTGCTCCCCCTTTGCCCCCCCACCTTCCTACACCTTATTAGTATTGGCCCTGCGTTGCCCCCCCCCTGCACCAGGGGCCCACGTGCACCCCGTCCATGCAGGCCCTTTGCTTTATTGCTCCTCCCGCCCCTGCACCAGGGGCCAAACCTGCACCCCCGTCCATGCAGTCCCTTCCTTATCACTCATTTCCAAGATCCTCGCGTCCATTACCACCTGTTTCCCCCTGCACCAGGGGCCCTAGTGCACCCCCGTCCATGCAGGCCCCCTTTTCTTCCTTACTCCTCTCCACCGCTGCACCAGGGGCCAAACCTGTGCCCCCGTCCATACAGTCCATTCCACATAAATTCCTCTTCCAGCATCCTGCTTCATTGCTCCACGTCTTTCCCCCAGCTGCACCAGGGGCCCTAGTGCACCCCCGTCCATGCAGACCCAGCTCATCACTTCCCCTAGCTGCACCAGAGGTGCTCCCGCACCTCCGTCCATGCAACCTGAAGCTTACTCACCTTGTCGTGCGGCAAGCGTGAGAGCTTCGCCACCGTTGTCCATGCCCTCTAAACGACGGCCACCGCCCCTTAACAATTTCCACAGTTACATCCCCCCTGCGGCCCTCCCCTACCTACGCTTCTTCCTCCTCACCCATCTCCTACCCCCTTTAAGTCACCCCCAAAAACCTTTCAACAAACCTTGTGCCCCCCTCCTTTTACGTTAAACTGAGCCCGAACCACCAGCCCGCCCCAATTTACCTGGCCTGCGGTCCTTCCCCCCCACCTCCTTGCCCCGCTCCTCGCCCTGCCCCACTGTCCCCTGCCTGAAAACAATCTGTAACTGGATGCCGACCCGCACACTTGCTGCACTCGTGTTTAAATTTGCACATCCACCTCGTGCAGCCTTCTTTATTGAACGCCCAACATGCTGTCGAAGGCTGTCCTCCGCCCCCTCCCCCCGCCACCTCATGGGCGGGGCGACCAAGAAAGGGCCGGTAAGGCACAGGCAGCCCACTTGCTGTGTGCAATGTCGGGGCAGGCCTCGTTGGGGCCATCCATTGCAGCCAAAGATCCATATCTATCTCCCCCCAGACCGCCTGACTGTCCTCTGCCATTCTCGCTCTTAATTCCTCATCATACCTTCCCCAGGCAAAGCCCCCAAAACTCGTAAAAGCCTTCCTTATTACATCCATATATTTAAGCAGGGCCACGCAACGCTCCGGGAATTTTTCGCAATACACACTGGCATAAATGATAAACGCCGACGTCCAATTCTCAATGGTCACCGGGACCCTCGGGCGAGAAGCCAGTTCCCTCTCTTCCTCCCTAGACCCTTCCTTCGCTCTCACCTCCCTATGCAGCAATTTGAAAACCTCCACAAATTCCCCTGCCTGGATCTTCTCCCTGGTCGCCGCCATTAAATGCGCCCCCAATGGTTTTGTTATCCCCATGTATGGCAATTTCTTCTCCTTTCCCTTTACTTCCACCTCTTTATCTTTTCCCACCTGCACCTCAAGCCCCAATGGCTCCACCGCTTTGTCCGTTTGAACCTCCACTGAGCAAATGTTCTTTTCAACCCCTTCGGCTCCAATGGCCTGCCTCCCCACCTCCTTCATCACACCTTGAAAACCACCCCGTTCATTCCCCAACCTCCTATTTGTAACCCCTCTCTGCCATGCAGCTGACCAATCCCTTTCCCGCTCACCTCTTTCAACGCCTGCCACCTGCGGCCTGGCATCCACACCGTTGCTACTCCTCTCCATTCTTAGAGGGCTCCTGCTGCGGGGACAAAACATGTCAGCACAATCACCCAGCCAATAGTTCCCTTGACTCCTTTCACCCCGACCGCCCTGCACTTCCCTTTCCCTATCCCACCTTGCACTCCTTCTCTCATCCACCCTTTCCCTTTCCGCCCTGTAATCTTCAAATTCCCATTGCCCCCAGTATTCCTCCCCACCAACTTCATCACCCCTTAAATACCATTGAGGATGCGAGCTCCTGCTCGAGATGATTTGCTGTTTTTCTCGCGAGTCCGGGGCGTACGCCCCGCCACTCCCCTGACGTCTTCCCGGCGGGGTTGTGGGAACCTCTGCCTGGTCCTCTTCTCTTGGGCGAGGCGTTCCGACCTCCACCCTGAAATCCTCGTTGCTAGGGGCCGTGCTGCACCCTCCAGGCTCTCTTTGTGTTGACCGAGGAGGGGCCGTACCCAAACTCTCACCCTCCATCTGTACAGCGGGGGCTGCGCAGCGCCCTCCGCCCCCACTCCTATCCGGGGGGGCCGTTCCGCGCCCCGCCCTACCCTCCTCACTTGACGGGGACCTCTCCCTCCTTCTCCCCCCTGCGCTCTTCTGCAGGTATTTGCCCCCTCTTCCCCGACCCTCCCGCCTGCACCCCACCCCTGCCCCCACTGGTGGTCCCTAACTTCCCGCGCGTTCCCCTCTTCCCTAGCGCTATCATACCCTTCCTCCCTCCCTGGCCGCCCCCCCCGACCTGCTCAAACCCCCATCCGCCCTCTTGTCTATTTCCCTCCTCATCTTCCTGCCCCTGGATTCCCAACTCTCCCCTCTCCCTGCCGTAGGGGTGCAAGCCACCACCGCCGCCAGGGCACCGTCCGCCGCCGCTCTACGTTGCGGCCGGCCCCCACCACACTCCTCCTCGCCCGTAACTTCCCCCACCGCCCCTTCCAATTGGGCTTTAGTCGCCCTGCTAATTATTTCCAGGGCCTTCTTCAAGGCCCCCGCATCCACCCGCCCCTTCTTGCTTGCCCTCCGGCCTGCCATTGTGCACACTAATCCGCGTGTGCCCAGAAATATACCCCCTAAAATTGCACTAATTACTCTATGCCCCCGAGCCGGCACCTACCCGTGGACTAGCCCCCCTTTGCCCTGAGAACCCTCACAAACCTTAACACTAAATTAACCGCCCCCCAGAACCACAAAACACACCTTGTGTGATACCCTGTAAAATAACCTCCCTAATACTGCCAATTAATAAAAGGAAAAAAAATTTCCCAACTAACCTTCCCAAATAGTTTTTTTTTTTTTTTTTTACACTATCTGCTTCCTTTCTGCTAAAATGCAAAATATAAAATTCGTATATTTTTTTTTTTATTATTTTTCAAACCTAAAGAACTAAAATTTCCTCTTCAAACCCCCCCCCCCCCCTCTCTACCCTGGTCAAAAAAACCCAAGAGGGAGCCCTCCCAAACACTATAACCAAGCACTACTAGAGCTTGCTACACGGCAGAGAACACTGCCACCTGGCGGTGCCACAACAACACCGCACTCCCCACACACACGAGGGACACGGCCCCTTTAAATGCGCTGCCCAGCCCCCTTTTGTACGTGCGCTGATACGCGCCAACCGTACCCAGCTCCAGCGCCCGTCAAGAAGCGTGGAAAATTCCCCCCGAGGAGCCGCGGAAAAGCCGCTGAAGCTCCGCTCCCCCCCAGGCCCTAACGTCCACACGCACAGCGGGCCGGTGAAGGGATGACCACTTCCCTCCCAATCCCCGCCGAAAACCACGGAGCCCCCTCGCCCCCCGCTCACGGGATACCCTCGGTGTGAAACAGAAGCCCGAAGACACGGTAAGAAGTGAGGGGTGTCTTATGTACGGCACCCCTCCTACACACGCTAAAAACACAGAAAACGAAATTATTCTCTTTTTTTTTTTTATATAAGACCTACCCGCCCTCCTCCTATACGATTCCCCTACCTTACCTACGCTATCCTGACAACGAAGTCCCAGCTAACTCAGGGAAGGCTCGGGAGCAGGCGACAGGACCGAACGACAATCATCAAGTCCTAACCGTCGCCTGCCTCCCGAACCTTCCCTGAGCCCTTAAATACCCCCCCAGGAGGCGCTCTGCCCCCACGGCCACTCGCTGGCCATGTGCATCGCCAAAAACTCCCCGGGGGGAAACGCTTCGCGTTCCTCCCGGGGCCCCCTTGTCATGCACCCACCCTCTACAACTCCATCCCAGTATCAACTTAAAAACGCCCCCACAGTTCTCCCGTTTCGAAAATCCCTCAGAACGTGGCTTTTTCAACAGCACTTGACCATGGACTAATCCCAATGAACGCACAGAACGCAACTCTCCGTACTGCACTACTGTTAAAAGCTGTCAGCCCAAACGCAGGCTACCCAAACCTTGTACAGCGCTCCACTGCTCTCGTGCTATGTCCTCGCTTTAAACAATAAAATAAAAAATGCATGCAAGACATTTCCTGAGACTTTTAAAAAGATTCCGAGGTATGCATACGCCATTGCATGCTCTCCGGTTGCCTTATTACAGTAGCAATGTTGTTGTTTGCAGTCGATTCAAGCTTTTTTTTGGAAGGTCATTAATTACATTTTAGGGACTCTTGGTTGCGGGGGCGTCGGCAGGCGGCTCGTGGACAGGTGTTTCAGGGAAGGGCCGGCGCTGCAGTGGGGATCTCGACGCGCGCTGAGGGTGTCCTCCCTCCCTCCCTCCCTGCCTGCCACCCTCCTTCCCTGCCACTTGTTACATTTCCAGCAGCAGTCGAAGCTGGCAGCGTCTGCAGAGCAGGAAGAGCCCGGGCATGGCTGTCAGGGGCTGGCCTTAGAAAGCCTCTCCCCGGGGCTGCAGGAGGGTCAGGTGCGTCAGGGGGCTGCCGGGCCCCTTTAAGGCACGGGGACCAGTCCCGGCTTGCCCAGCTTCCTGCAAGGCTAGAGTCTCAGGAGCGGCTGCAAGTGTGGCTCTGGGGCTGGGCTGAGCCGCGCTCCTGAGAGCAGGTGGGGGCTGGGCGGAGAGGGGGCACCGTGAATTGAGAGGGAAAAAGGCAGAAGGGGAGGAGAGCTCAGGAGAAAAGGGCTGGGCACAGGACAGGAGGAGAGGGCGAAGGATTGAGCGAAGACCTGAGCTCAGGGAGGGCGAGGGACGAGCCTGCGGGGAAGGAATGTGCAGGAGGGACGGGGGAAGGAGCCAGAGGTGACCCGCGGAGAGGAGGGAAGGGAGGAAGCAGGGCACGAGAGAGTGGCACGTTGGAACAGGGGGAAAGTGGGGATAGCACAGGAAGAGAGAGAGAGCAGTGGCAGGGAAGAGGTCCTAAGTAAGAGTCAACAAGAGGAAAGGTAACCTGCCTAAAGGAGGGAGCGGAGTGAGAAAGAAAAAGGTTGGAGCCACAGGCAGCGAAAGGGACCCGCGGGGGAAAGCGAGAAGCAGGGAGAGCGTCCAGTGGTAGGGAGGGAGACAGACCCACCACCAGCCCAAGGTAGCGAGGCCATGTCCTCCCGCAGCCGCCGGTCTCCGGGGTCCCCCTCGGCCCTCCTGCTGCTGCTGCCTTTGCTCTCCGGCTGCTGCGCCTCCAACCTGGACTGGAGGTTCCCGGTGGTGAAGGAGGGCCCGACCCCCGGCAGCTTCTTTGGCTTCTCGGTGGCCCTGCACCAGCAGACTGTAGGGAAGAGCCGATACCTGTAAGTACCAAGGGGGTATTGGGGTAACTCGCAGAGTACGGGGGTGGGGGAGACTCCTGTAAGTAAGCACAAGTAATACGTACGTATATTGAGTACACCAGTGGACGGGGATACTGTAATGTTTGACCTTGTTTATATGTGACTGCATTGAGCGCCGAGTACACCGGGTATTGGGGACTATGTACCCCTAAGGCTGCTTAGGGGTACATAGTCAGGATTGCAAGCGGCTGGGTTCCTGTGTCGGGTGATATGGTCATATGATGTGTTTTCTTTCTTCACCGAGTATAACAGGGGTGGGGATACCGGTGCGTACTGGGACTTGGGAGTGTCCAGGGTACTATGGACCTGGGTACCTGCGAGTAATCAAGGGCTACACGGATACTCGCGAGTGTCTAATATTAGGCGCGTGATAGCATGCCATTGATTGTGGGGGTGTCTGTGAGATGCAGTTCTGGCAGTGGTGGGGTGTAAGCCTGTGTGTGAGTACCGAGCATACCCTCGCCTGTAGAGTAGGTCATTGCCCAGTGAACTGCCTCAGACTATAGCGCACACCTTTGATAGGCAGGTAACTGAGTTCTGAGGATTGGTGTTGCCAATGCTGTGAGTACTGAGTTTACCACTGACCAGGACTGGAGCCTTGGGAACCCTGTGAGTATCGAGTAAACCCTTTGGGGGAGTGACAGCTGTGAGCACTGCGTACACAAAGGGTGGAGGCAGATAAGTTAAGTTGGTGCTTGGGCTCTTGACTTGAAGAACGTTAAGAGTTTTTTTTCTTCACCTGGGTGGGAGTGAGCCTGGAAAGTGACACCAGGGGCCGCCTTGCCCCCCCCCACCCCCAGTACGCTTGCTCTACATGCACAGTACTTGACACGTCAGTTTTTCCCGCCGGGAGCCAACAGCGAGCTTTTGCGGCCTGCGGCACATGATTACATTTTCTGAGGCCTACAACGTATTTAAGTTCCAGTGTGGGCCTAAACCGAAGTCTGCTGTGAGGACCTCCAAGGATGGGAAGTGATAATGGCAAGTATACCCTTCTGCATCAGAGGTATACAGCGGGCGATTGTATTGCCTTCACAAGTCAGGACAGCACTGCCGATAAAGTTCACAGCTGAAGTACACACAGCCCTAGATTGAAGACAAAGATGGCTCTCCCTGGTTAGGGGGCCAGGATGGAATCGGTACTGTGAGTATGCAGAGTGTAGGGGTCTAAGCAATATGGAGTACTGGGACACTGCAGCATTGAGTAGCAAGGTCTAGAGGGGAACCAGGAAATCCAGCAGCGGAAGGCCTGGACTGGAATGTACCAGTGTGGGCAGATCAGATACTCTCTGTGTACCAGAAACGCAGGGGTGTGGGTATTAGCAAGTACAACACATGAAGGGAGCAAGCCCAGTCAATCCTGCTATGACTTCACTTCTGATGCATTCTACATTCAAGGGAACACTGGGCATGATGTGGGTGTGGACGGTTTAGTTTGCGGTAAGAGTTATGATAACCGCACTTCTGCACTGCTGGAAGATTAACAGTGAGTTGTGGGGATAGAGGAGATCCACCAGAAACTAACACAAGATTGGGATAACACACTCAACAAACTTGCGAGTACCAACACTGATGATACCCGTGGGAACACACATGAAACAATACAGTAGACAACTGAGGCGACTTGAAACTTGAGAGTTTCTGTGGCAGGAACTGTGCATGTGTCACCCCGGGCTAAATACTGCAAGTACCGAGAAGAGTGTTAATTATACTCGTGAATACCAACACGGGAGGTTGAAATATATTGCTAGAGGCATGGAATTCAAGGCTAGGTACATACTGTGGCAAAGCTTATTCTGCAAGCTCTAATACAAGCACTGTTTCCTTCAAGAGTATCTGCTGTTTTTGATTGGAGGAGATTGACAGGGAAGTACTGATAGCAAATTGAAAGTGGGGCAGGTTTGCCTACAATGACATACACATGTTCAGTGTGGAAAGTAACTACCCATGTGAATAGTGGTGGTTGCCACAATATTTCTTTTAGTGAAAACAAAAGATTTGTGTCCTGAAGAAGTCTCAAGAAATGATAATAGAGCGAAACAACTTGATTCACTAGCACCAGTGATCATTATGATTGTAATGTAATGATCCATTAGTGTTGTAGCTGGTGTAAAAAGAGTAGCCGTGCCCCGTATATAATGTGCTATAAAACAAATGTAATGAAATGCAATTATTTACCCTCACTCCTGTGACTTAAGTGTGTGATAAGGTATTGTAAGCAATGCTTTCGCTTATGCAGATGAAGGTTTTTGAAGTGCTGATTTCACATTGGACTTGTTTTTCAGGGTTTCCTTGACACATACTTTTGGGGGATTTCCATAAATGCACCCATTCTTGCACTTTCACGTGCTGTGCTCACTAAGTATGTGATGCAGGTGAAGTCAATTTGCGTATCACATGTTGATCCCCGCCTCGGAGCGCTTTACAAACGCGCTTTCCTTCCTTGGTGGAGGATCAGACTTTTGACATAAAATGCTCTACGAGGTACCCTCTTTATGTGCGCCTTTTTTTCAAATGGCTTTTTTACTAATGTTTTTTTTGCTCTTTTTTTCCCCGGGAAAATGAGGCTCAGTGGGGGTGCAATGAGCACCTTTGCACTTTTTTGTTATTCCGCACTGAAGTCGATTGATGGTGAAATCCCACTGTACAGCTGGAGAGGATGCATATACTGTACACAGAGTAACCTAGCATGCTTGCCACAAACTGCTGATTGCGGGATGCTAGGCCTCAAGGCACCTGGGATTCTAAGTTTGGGAAATGTGGAATATTGGGGGCCCTGGGGGCTAAGTGCTCCATGGCAATGTGAGAGCTCTACTCACGGCCCTAGTTACCTCAGCCACTAGCCATGTGCCTTAAGCTCCTTACACTGTCTACCCATGTAACCCAGGTGTTTCACGCTTTCTATCAGCGTAGTCCACTTTACAGCATGCTTATTAGCAATGCAACCCAAGTTACTTCATCCTGCCCGTCCAAGTATCCCAATTTACCCCCACACTATCAGTATAACCCATGTTATCACATACCGTGTAACCCAAGTTACCCCGCACTCTATATTGGTATCACCCAAGTTACTTCCTACAGCATATATCGCAAATTACTTAATTCTTCCTGTCCATGTCTCAAAACTTACCAGACAGTGGGCCTAGGGTTATCCAACTCCAGGCCTCGAGGGCCGGATCCATGTCAGATTTTCAGAATCCCCCTCATTAATATTCATGAGACAAATTTGCATACAGTGATTTTAAATGTATGCAACTATTTCCTCATGAATATTAATGGAGGATATCCTGAAAACCCATCAGGTTTCCGGCCCTCGAGGACTGGAGTTAGACAAGTGTAAACCAGGCTACTTCATACTGCCTGTCCATGAAACCCACGTTTTCACATCCTTTCTATCAGTGTAACCCTGGTCACCACACACTCTCCTTCGGTGTCACGCAAGTTACCTCATAGTGCCTATCCATGCCTCCCAATTTCCTGCACACTCTCCGTCAGTGTAAACCTGGTTACCGCACACAGCCTATCCTTGTAACCCAGGTAACCTCATGGGGACAGGCAATGTAACCGCGATACTGCCCATGTGCCCCATGCCCCTCACAATGCCTCTCTACCCATATACCTCTAGCGACCTCATGGTCTTCCTATGCGTCCCAGGCATTTTACACATTCCGTCCGCATGCCTCCCGCTACAGCACTTCTTCTTCTTCTTCTTCTTCTTCTTCTTCTTCTTCTTCTTCTTCTTCTTCTTCTTCTTCTTCTTCTTCTTCTTCTTCTTCTTCTTCTTCTTCTTCTTCTTCTTCTTCTTCTTCTTCTTCTTCTTCTTCTTCTTCTTCTTCTTCTTCTTCTTCTTCTTCTTCTTCTTCTTCTTCTTCTTCTTCTTCTTCTTCTTCTTCTTCTTCTTCTTCTTCCCAATCTTTAAATTCGAATTCGATTGAAAACGATTTATACACTGCTAAACACGTGCATATAACTCTTGTGGACTCTGCGCTGCGGCATGTGGGAGGCGTGGAACTGTGCTTCAATCCTTTCATTGAAAAAATGGGGATTCCATCTATGTGGAAAATGAAACGGGGAACACCTGGGGTAAGTGGTGAATTAATGTTCTAGTATAATGTTTTATATAGAGCAGCTGTTAAAATGTTCTGCGCTTCGTAGTAGGGTTAGTGGCCTCTGGCTGAGGCAGGTTTTTGCAGTATGTTAAGCTTCATAGGGGTTGGTTGACCTCATGGCACAAGGCGGTTAGCCTTTGGGTCTTCCACGACTCTTGGTTGTCAATGTTAAGGTGACTTTGTCCGTTTGTGCATATATGGCAGGGGTTTCAATTGAGCAGGCTGGGTGTCGGCGATGATGCAAATATTTCCATTTTGTACATATTTTGGGAGAGCACAGGGTCGCCAGGCTTAGAGTCTTCTGTGATTCCTGGGTGTCAGTGTTCATGGGAGTTTGACATATACATTATCTGGGAGTGGTTTCGATGGCAGAGGATGGTCAGGCTTTGAACCACCAGTGTTCATGGGAGTTTGTGCCTTATCTGGGGTGGTTTCAATGGCAGAGGATGGTCGGGCTTAGATTCTTCTGTGACTCCTGGGTGTCAGTGTCGATGGGAGTTTGTGCCTATCTGGGGGTGGTTTCAATGGCAGAGGATGGTCAGGCTTAGAGTCTTCTGTGACTCCTGGGTGTCAGTGTTAATGGGAGTTTGCCTGTTCCTACATTACCTGGGAGTGGTGTTGGTGGCATACGGTGGTCAGCCTTTGTTGAGACTTCTGAAACTCCTATATGCCAATGTTGATGGAGGCGGCGCGTTTCATTGCCACCATCCCAGATCGCATTCATAAAATCTGAGCTTTTCATTTTGGAATTAATTGGACCTTAGACTGATGGATTGGCTCAGTGCACCTGTGTTTGCAGCCCACGCATGTCCAAGGCGGCCGTTTTGGCGTCTGTGGTGCAATTCTGCCTGGTGCACCATATCCGCCTTTGAGCTGGCGCCGGTGGATTGGATCAGCCAAGCGCCAGCGCGCGGGCGGGAGCCCTGCCAGTTCTTGGCAGTCCAGGTGAGCGCAGGCAGGCTCGTGCTCTTGTTAGCCACGTGCAGGGACATAACACGTGCCAGAGCAGATGCGAGAGTGCTCGCTAGGGTGATTTCCATAGCACTACCTGGGCTGGCCGGCAGGGAGAAGCAAGTCGATATCATTCGTCTAGCTAGTCACTAGGCTCTGGGAATCTGGGAACTCTGTGTGAAAGAGCTCCTTTGTCTGGGGAGGGTAAGAGAGGTATTATGGGGTTGTGGGTGAGGTGGTATAGCCTAGGAGACACTCTCTCCTCTTAACTTCTGCCGACTCCTTTTCATCTACAAACTAAGGCCCGGTACAGTGGCAATTTTGAGCAGTGCGAAAGCCTTGTAACATAACATACCATAACACGAGATAACATAACATACCATACATGGCATGAGATAGCGACATAACACAGCATGAGATAACATAAGATGAGGTAATATAACACACGGTGAGATGTTGTTGGGATCCGTGGGACTTGGAGAGGGAGTGTTGTTTATACGTGGAGTTCTCGGGGAATTTCTCTCCATAGGTTTGTGTACTGGCGGGCAGTGGACATGTGGTCTCTGGGGTCTGGAGACCGCCACTTTCAGATCCTGGCTCCTCCTCGCCAATGTTCTTCCACTCCATTGCCTTGGGGGGCTCTGATCTAGGAAGCATTCCTGCCATTCCTGGCTGAATAGAGTTCCAGCGCAACCTGCCCCTCCGTGCCCCCGCCCCCTCCCTCCTTTGCACAGCCTGCCACCCCTCCCTTCTCTTGCGTGGCGTTGCAAAGCTGCAAGAGCTGGCAGAGCTGTCTTGCTCCCCCACTAGCCAATGTTTTTCTTTCTCCATAAATTCATCATGTACATACAAAGAAAATGGGGTCCTACTGCATCACCTGCCCCCAGGTGTTCTGTGCAGTGCCTTTAGTGGCACGACAAAGCGAGCCGGGGCTCATCAAGGGGGTGTGGCCTAACAGTGGGGGGTCACCTGTTGGCTCATTAGGCCACGGCCCCTTGACGAGCCCCGGCTTAAACGGCTAGAAACACTTGTGTATAGGCGCCTTATAAATGCCATATCATACAGGCACGCCCACCAGGCAGCCCTTTGTAGAGAGCTGATCTCTGCATCTATTACCTAAAAGGGTGCCTGGCGGGGAACAGCAGTCTCACCATTTCAGCCGCCCCTCACCCGGTATTTGACGAGGGGTTGAAGCACCATTAAGGCTGAAAGGGTAGTTTCAGGCTTAGGAAATAAAGGCCTCTGCTTCCAGCGGCCTCTCCTTTTCTTCTACAATGGTGGCACTGGCCAACAAGCATCTCCTTGATTAAAGGGATGCCTTGCAGGTGCCAGCGCCACCATTATAGAGAAAAGGCATTTTTGTTCTGATATTGATATTTTATTTGTAACGCGCTCATACACATGTGTTTCAGAGCACTTGAGCGATAGCTTCAGGCTTTAGAACAAAAGCCTTGTCCTGTAGCGGCCGGGGCTCCCAGGGTACTTTAGGGGGCCTCAGCAGGGCCTCAACTCAGACTCAGATTTCTGAGCTTGTCGGGGGTCAGCTCTGGCTAGCACTGGCCCACTTCCCTGGTTCTTTGGGTCCTTCCGCCACCTCATTTTCTCCCAGCAGGACTGGCATCTTTTGTAAACCTGTTAGTTCTAGCCAGCTGTGACTGGTAAAGGCACCGTCTCAGAAGCAGCACCTTTTTGTGTAAGTTGGGTGAGGGGAGCAAAATCAGAAAAATCATTTAGCAGAACACGTTATACGTGCACGCGCTTTGTGAACAATTTGTGGGGCATGGTATCATTCCCTCCCAAGTAAGTTCCCGGTAAAATGGAGCTGCAAATGGCACGTTTCCATGTACATTGGGTGGAGGTGTTACATTTTGTAGTGGTTTCAATGCATCAGTAAACTTTGACACCCTCGCTTTCTCAGAGCGAGAAATGGTCTGCCCGCTGGCAATCCAGGGTAACCGGAAGTTGGCATATGAACCCCTGCACAGGTGCTGGTCTCAATGTGAAGGAGGGTGGGTTGCAAATCATGGAGCAGAAATTGGGGAGCAGAAATTACAGGAGGTAGATATTTTCTCGTTTACTATATGTAATGGCATCAATGCACCCACCCCACCTCCATCCTTCCTGTCCTCCTATTTCCAATGCATGGGTGCCAAATTTAAATTTTTGCTATGGGGCAGAAATCTCCACACTGAGTGAAGTGAGGGAGCCGAAACCCCTTCCAGGCCCAACACTTGACAGCATTTAAAAAAACAACAACTTTATTTTAGGTCTTTTAAACAAAGTAACAAACAGGCCTTACATAGGCCCTAGCGAAAACCCTCTCCAACCCCTTTCCCACCCCCTCCCCTTCACCTCAATATAGCCCGGAACACAGTCATGTGGACATCATCATCTTCATGCATTGTTGACAATGTCTACTTGACCTGGATTGCTTTGAGACTCAGCGGTCGGGGATGAGGTCTGAGATGTGGTTATGTCTGCAGTGGAGATCAGATATGCAATAAATGGGCTCCAGATGTCTGGGGGACGAGCGTGCAAAGGTAGGGACTTTATAAAGTTTGTTTGTACGTCTTGGCAGTAAGTCACGTCGACCAGCCATCTTTGCAGATTTGGAGGTGGTCCGTGCCCCAAGTTGATAGTGATCCTTCTTCGGGCCAGGACCAGTTGTAAACTTGCTAGCTTATGTCCGCAGGTGGGTAAGTGTCTGGTTAGGCCCAAAAGTGCGAGAGTGGGATCCAGGTATAATTGGACATCTATGATTGCTGAGATTTTCTCGAGTACCAGGCTCCAGAATTGGGAGATGTACGAGCAGGACCAAGCTAGATGCAAAAAGTCCGCATTTGGGGCACCAAATCGTTTGCAAGTTGCCGAGATTGGCGAGCGTTGTGAGTGGAATTTCGCCGGAGTGTAATACACCTGGTGCAGGTAATTGAAGTGCATTTGTTTGCATCTTGTGTTGAGGGATACCTTCTGGGTTTGCCGCAGAATGTAGGCCCAATCCTCGCCAGCAATCGTGGACCCAAGGGCTTTCTTCCATCTTCTTCTGGGGTTTGAAAGTGAGGGTGCTGTGTCGGCTAGGAGTGATTTGTATCCAGAGGTCAAAGTGGGCGGGAGCGGTAGGGAGCAGTGCTCCTATACTTTTAATTTTTAAGTTTCACTGTTCCTATACTTTTCTTTTAAAAATAAACTATTCTGGAATGGTTTAGTTTTAAAATAAAAGTATAGGAAGAAGTTGAAGCTTGCACTTCAGTGCACTGCACTGAACATTCCCATGAAGAGCACGTGTGTTTGTTTGGGGGTTTGGATTGTGTGTTGGAGGGGGTGTGGCGATGGGGTTTGTGAGAAGCGGGGGCAGGCCAGTGGGGAACATAGTTCCACTACTTCTTTTCGTACACTTCGACCACTGTTTGTATATCCCCGATACCAGTCATCCCTCGCCTTGAGATTGTATTACCCCATGTTAAAGTGACGAGATTGGTTTGAAGAGCGTGACGTAGCCTGAAGTATATGAACGTCTCTAGGGCATTATTGTTCCCTCTATCTCGGGCTTGTTGCCGGGTTAGGAACATGCCTTCAACGAAGAGGTTGCTTAGTGTCTTTATTTGTAGATTGTCAATCCATTGTCGATATATCTGCTCAGCGGTTAGGGGCATTCCTGGTATGAATTTCACCTCGTTGAGGGGGGGAGAACCTGGATTGAATGCCACTTTTCTGTGCGATCTTCTTCCAGATGGCGTATGTGGTAAGGACAATGTTTACTGTGGAATGTGGCACTTGAAGCTGGCCAAAAATGATGGCTCTAAAGAGATGAGGAGTTGCCAGAGCCCTTTCGACCTGGACATGGGGCCTGATGAAGTGTGTAGCGTACCAGTGAGTTAGGAATTGCGCTTGTGCTGCCCAATAGTAGCGTTCCACGTCAGGGAGTGCGAGGCTGCCTTTTGCCATGGATTGTATGAGCGTAGTGTGAGTAGCCACCTTGCCAGCCCACATTAGATCGAGTATCAGACTTTTGATGTGATGGAGAAATTGTTACGGTAGTAGCAGTGGGATGTTCGAGAATAAGTATAATAACTTGGGATGAATGACCATCTTAACCAGGGAGACATGTCCCCACTGTGTGAGCGGAAAGAGTTTCCATCTGTTTACTTTACTTTGTATTGTTTCCACAGTTTATTCGTTATTATCGTGCATAATATCGTGGTGGGATCTGGACAGAAGGATACCTAAGTATCTGATTTTCAATTGTTGCCACTGAAACCCGTAGTCATCCGTGAATTCCTTGGTATTGTCAGTCATGGGAAAAATGACCGACTTTGCATGGTTAATTTTTAAACCCGAGAAGTTGCCGAATTTGATTACCTAGCGCATGACTGGGTTCAGATTTTCTGTATGGTCACGTAGGAAGAGGGCTACATCATCTGCATACAGGGATATTATTAGTTTGTGGGGTCCCAGAGAGAGGCCTCTGTCTAGGTGACAGGACCGAAGATCAGGTGCAAGAGGTTCCATTACTAGAGCGAACGGTGTTGCTGATACTTGTCTAGTTCCCCTCCATAGTTTTATGTCTGCTGATTGTGTATTTCCCAGGATGATATTGGATCAAGGGTGTTTGTAATGAGCTCAAGCAGTCAGTCTTCTGGAAGAAGTTCGGATGCAAACCCAATCCTCTGAGCTCTGGAAGGATATTTCAAGGAAGAATCAATGGAATCTGAGAACCAAGGGCGGATATTTGTTCAAGGATAATGCTCTAGTCATCCCTACACAGAAATTACAACAAAGGATAATAAACCTCTGCCATGATACCCTTCACTCCGGACATCGTGGCATCACCAACACCCTCCGTCTTATACAAAGACAATTTTGGTGGCCTAGAATGAAGACTGACGCACAACTGTACATCCGAGCCTGTTCTATCTGTAGTTAAAACAAACACGATAACAAGAGACCGGCGGGTCTCCTACTGCAACCTACACTACCAACAAGGCCATGGGAATTCATCGCTACAGACTTCATTGTGGAATTGCCACCTTCCAGGGGATACACGACTATCGTGGTCAACATTGACTTGTTCACTGATATGGCTCATTTTACACCCCTGTATAAACTAGCATCCTCATCAGAACTCGCTGGAATCTTCCTGGAATACATTTTCCGCCTTCCATGGACTTCTTTCCAAGATCATATCAGACCGAGGACCCCAATACGTCTCACAATTCTGGAAACATCTCTGTCGCATTCTAGGAATTCAACGCGCTCTCTCATCAGGTTATCATCCACAAACCAACGGAGCTACGGAACGTGTAAACCAGACCCTGGAACAATACCTTTGTTGTTTCGCCACCAAGGTGCAGGATGACTAGTCGCTCCCAATACCTGTGGCTGAATTTGCCTACAACAATTCCAATCACTCAGCAGTTAAGACCAGCCCCTTTTATTGCAGTCAAGGATTCCATCCATCAGTTTTACCCTCTGTTCTTCCACATCCCACACCAGTGCCTACCGTCGACTCCTGGATTGAAACACTCCTCAACATACACAAGGAAGCCAAAGAACACTTGGAGAAGGCCAGAATACATACTAAGCGATATGCAGATACCAAAAGAAGACCAGGGCCTTCTTATGCAGTTGGTGATCAAGTCTGGTTGTCCTCGAAACTACTACCCCGACATTTACAGCCAAACAAATTGGCCCCCCGGTACTATGGTCCATTTTCCATCAAGGAAATCATAAATCCAGTCTCATACCGGCTCAAGCTACCTGACTCCTGGAAGAAAATTCACCCAGTTTTTCACATTTCTTTATTAAAACCCTACATCCGATCCTCCCGGAAATCCTGCAGACCCACTCCTGTGGTGGTGGACGACCAACTGGAATATGAAGTGTCCCGAATATGCGACTCCAAGTATAAACGGGTTCAGCTTCAATACTTGGTTGAATGGAAAGGATATCCTCCTAGTGAAAGAACCTTGGAACCAATTTCTAATCTGAATACCCCTCGATTGCTCAGAAGATGCCATCTCATACACCCAGGCAATCCTGGTGGAACAGGTTTTCTGCTGTCATGACCCACAGAATGCGCCCCTTTTGGACTTTATGGTCCTTATCACAACGGGGCTTGAACTCCTTGGTACTTCCAACATGGCCGTCTAATGTGAAACGCCTTCCTCGGTCTTCACGTCGGACGTAGCGTAATCTACAAATAGACCACGCCCCCGCGGCCCCGCGCCTCTCAAGTAGCAAGTAGCGACTAGACATGTGCTCCGTAGTTCACTGAACTGTTATCCTGGTTCCTGGACCTTCTAATTCTATTCCCTTACCCCTCTTCCTTCTTCCTGGACCCGTGTGCCGTGCTTGTGCACCTTCTTCGTTTCCTGGATCCCCAGAGTATCTGAATCCCGGAACTTTGAACGCACGCTGGAGCCAGAAGAGGCTCGCGCGGGCATATACAAGACCAGGTCCGTGCGTAAGAAGACACCATCCCAAGAAATCCTGCAAGGATCGCTTTCAGGTGAGAAAGGGGCAATTCTGTGACATAGTGTCTATTATTAGGGCCTAAGGAGAACGGCGTGCCTGAGCATAGCGGGGTGTCAGGCCGGGTTCCTCCTCGCTCATTCTCTCCTGGGTGGTCTCGGATTGATATCTGCAGGCCTGCAGCCGACTCGATCCAGGAAGGAGTTGACATCTATTGGTGAGGTAAAGAATTGTGCTTTCCCGTCGTGTTGAATGTGCAGTTTGGCCACAAACATCATGGAGTAGAGTAGTTGGTTCACTTGCAACCTGCGTCTCACTCCTGCGAATGATCTTCTTTGGGCTTGAACTGCAGGTGAAAAGTCTGGGTACATCTGAATATTGTCGCCGTTGTAGTGGAGCTCACCTCTATCTCTGGCCAGACATAAGATGGTGTCTCGATCTTTTTAATTAAGAAGCCTGACGACGATCGGTCTCGGTGGGGTGCCGGGGATGGGCCGAGTAGCGGGAATCCTGTGGGCTCTTTCAACCACAAACAGTTGTGAGAATGAGGATGCTCCGAACAGTTCTTTGCAAATGTCTTCCACCAGGTTGTCCATCTTTTTTGGGTTGTGTTGCTCCCTGACCCCGACCAGCCTGATGTTATTGCGTCAAGAGCCTCCCTCGAAATCTTTGTTTTTGGCGGTTACTGCTTTAATTTGCCCCTCTAGTGTAGAGACTCTCACTTTGAGTGACATGGAATTCTCATCGAGGTCTGAGACCTGTTGTTCCACCGTGTCGAGCCTTTCCTCGTGTTTATCGAGGCAGTGTTGCAATTGGTCAGCTTTGGAGGACAGGGTGTCCAATTTGTTGTCAAGATTGCTGATACCTACTTTCAGGTCAAGTAGGATCTCTTTTATATCAGTGTTTAGGGATGGTTCTTCTTCATCTGCTACGCTGCTGGGGGACTCTGGTCGGTCGTTGGGTTTGGGGGTTTTGGCCGTTGTCACCGCCTCAAAGTTAAGTTTCCGCTGGGATTTGTCGGTCTTCCCCCATGTTGAGCGGTTTGCATTCACTGTGGGAGCGTCGGCGATGATATGGTGTGCCACTGGCGGTTAGCTTATATGACAGTCTCTGAAAGTGTTGATTTTGGGGTATAGTATTGGTTCCAGGAGTCGTGTATAGGGTTACGCCTGAGCTAGGGTGTGTTGCCGTGACTGTGTCCGTGGGGCGGCTCAGAAACCTTTGTTTGTTGGCAGGGTAGCCAGGAGGAGTCCAGACAATGTTGGTATGGCGTGGACCACTGGGTGCAGTGGGTCTGCTGGAGGAGGGTGCAGGAGCGGCTGGGGAAGGAGAGTCTGCCTGATGATGTTGAACGTAGTCTCTGGGTGGGATCTCCGTCGGTTGGGATTGCAGCAGTCAAGATTGGGAGGGGGTTGTTGCAGGCAGGTGTCTAGTGAGGCAGGAGAGGGAGACTGGGGCGCTTTTCCCCACAGTCTGAGCTGCTTATATGTTTCTTGGGGAGCTGGTCGCTGCATATCTCTGGTGGGCGCCAAGTGTTGTCTAATCGGGCTATCACTCCGCGACGTGTTCTCGCCTCGCTGTCCTGAACCCCAAACGACTTGTGGTCTGTGGGCTCTGGGCTCTGCATGGCACAGCTGTCGAACATCCCTTAATTGCTAGGGACCCCCGTTGGGTTTTTGCCCACCTGGAAGTTGGGAGGGCTGGCTTGTGTTCAAAGGTTCCTAGTTTGCTGGGGTTGGTGCACCATCTGGGGCAGAGTTTGTGGGCCCGGACCCTAAGATGGCATTGGGTCGCCGAGTTCTGCATGACTGCACTAGATGGGGCTTGCAGGGCGTTGCTCGGCTGATCTGCGTGTGCCACCGTGCTGGATGAGCAGCTGCACCCTCCCCACGGGGGTCAGTAGCCTGCGACGACCGTGCATCTGGTGTTGAGATGGGAAGGAAGGAAGGTGTGTAGTCGTGGGGGCAGCTTGCCTCACCTGATTCTCATTATGTGTCTGGGTGCGCCAGAGGTGGCAGGTCCCATGGGCCGTGTCGCTGTCGGCTCATGGTCTTCTCTGCTCTGCCTGCGTTTACTGCTGTGTGTGTGCCGCCCAGGATTCGAGTAGTCTGCTACTCTTCTGTGGGTCCCGCGTGGGGCGTGGGCCAGTCCCAGGCAGACTGGATAGGCCTGACACCGGCTTTGTCAGCGCGGGCTTCACTGCAGCGATTAACTGGTCCACCTGTGTCTGGCTACCCGTATTCGGGGAGTTTGCGGTCCGAGTCAGCTCCGTCTCATTGGAGCCCGCTGGTGGTGTCAGGTCCCTGGGGTACTGGTCGAGGGCTCGGGCCGCCTCGGCCGCTCTCCAGGTCTATGTCAGGGCTATCGCTCTGGAGCTGTGAGTCGCTGTATCACTCCGCCTTCAGTCTGAAGCAGCCCGCGGCCGGCTATGCCTGCTTTGAGCCCCTTGGGTCTGGGCTTCTGGAGGGGTTCCCGCTTATCTCGTTTTTGCCGTTCGTTCTCCTACAGCTTAGCTACAGTCGTTCACAGGAATAGGTGGGTTCACACACTGTAAAGGACCAAGAACAGGATTTATACGGGGAGCCTCGCCAGAGCTCACAGTGGAGCCGCATCTTGGATGGCCCTCTAGCACCCTCCCTTTTAACAGCATATTAAGCAGGAAGAACTGGAATAAAGACTATGGGCCTCATTACGAGGAGGGCAGAAAGGGTTTAACCGGCGCCAGTAAAGGTGTCGGAGCTGTTAACCCCGTACCGCCCTATTACGAGGTCCCCTCACGGGACCCGCTCTGGTCGTCTGGTTTTACCAGACGTCCTTTGCGGGTCCCGCGAGGGGGGGAAAAGAAATGCTATCAACGGGCCTGTCATTAACGGGCCCGTTGTTAGCATGCTCCCCATTCCCATTGAGCCCTATGGGGCTCAGATGGGAATGGGGATTAAGTTTTACCGGGTCCAAGAAAAGGGCAATTACCGGGTCTGCCTAGGTCGGCATGACCCGGTAATTGCCCATTTCATGGACCCGATAAAAATTATTTTCCGGTGGCAGTTACCGCCAGGGTCCTAATGAGGCCCAATGGGTCTGATTCTTGGAATATATGTCTCAAGAACTAATGGCAATGAGAAAAACGCAGACGATGCAATTTGTTTTCTTCATTTACGTAGTTTTAGAATTGCACAGCTCGCCTTATTCTCAAAGGTGAAACCACGCGTTCCTTGGGGCTGGTGTCATCGCAAGAAAAGATAGACTGGCCAGCCCCACTCCATACCAACACTATTGTATGACAGGTACGTGTGATGTCTTAGGCCTTAAAACCTAAACCCATGTTTTGGGGATGGAAATGCCAGTGTGACCGCCGCGGTTTAAGCTCACCTCAAGAAAAATGTGAGACAGAGTCACAAATGACTATGCCATGATTTGCGCATCCCACGGCACCTGTTCCCAACAGGCATAGGGGAATGGGACACATTTTGGCACATTTGAAAACCCCTCCTGTTTGTGAATTCGGGATGCACTTATAAATGTGCCGAAATTTGCTGACTTGTGCAAAGCAGTCAAAAAGGGCATCTGAATGAGCGCGTCTAATGTTTGTAGTTTTACATGCACTTTGTGAAACTCTTACTTGAAAGTCTAGTGCCCAGAACTCGAATATTGCTCATTTTAGCAGTCCCAAGCAAGCAATCAGTCGCATTCGTCTTTTCTCCAGACACTCCCTCTGCATGTTCCAAAGGTCTGGTGCTAGCCTCCACCCCGCCCCGGAAAACGTTATCTCCACGTGTGTAACCAACCAGTCCTAGCAGGCTAGCTGCAGGTTTGCAGCTCAGGCAAGCTTTGGCATAGAATGTAGCATTTCAAAAGCATGAGCTTTAATGTAGTCTAAAGCAGTGCTTCTGGGGCACATGTCGAGGGACCACGCGGTTAAATGGCCAGTGGTGAAGGCAGCTTTTGGTGCCGGGGAGGATAGCTCCTAAAGGGGCACCAAGAATCTAAACGATTCATGGGTGAGCCTTCATGGGGTGGGGAATGTTGTCAGTGGGGTGGCCTACATTTTTCCTTAAATTCATGCAAGCGACTGAACGTAGCACGGGGGCCCAAAAGAGTTAAGGGGTGGTCAGTTGGGGTTTTCCCCCTCGAGATGTTTTTTTTTTTAATAATGTGCTGAAATGATGCATTTTGCAGCACAATTTTTAAGAAAATGGGATGAAAAGCCATACAGTTTATAATTGTTTCTCTATGGAAACATGAAAACTATCCAGTAAATTTCATGATTCATGGGCAGCCATGCCGGGTGAATATTTTGAAAGGCGAGGTCTAAATATTTACTCAAATTAGCTGGAGCGACTGCGCGTGGAGAGTCAGCCCTGAATAAATAAGGGGGGGGACATTTTTTTAAATATTCTACTACTACAATGGTGTAATTTGTGGCACAATTTTTCTAAAAATCGGGTAAAAGGCCACACAATGTACAGTTGGTTCTCAAAAGTAACTAACACATGAACATATCCAGTAAATGCCATGTCACCAACAGCACACTACATAGGAGCACTCTATACATTTCCACGAGACTGCAGTGCAACCTCTCTATGCCAGTAATGGTCACTTTAAGTCGCATGCATGAAGCTGCTGCCACAACCTATCTATGCCAGTAATGGTCACTTTAAGTCGCATGCATGAAGCTGCAGCCACAACCTATCTATGCCAGTAATGGTCACTTTAAATCCTATGCATGATATGAATGGCAGCAGTACCACATTTTCTGTGAAACCGAAAGCGGGTTACCGCACCTGCGCACTGCTTCTCATCCATCCCATCAAAGAAGCACTATCGGGGTAAACGGAGGGATGGTGTGTACTTTTCTATTTTCTTCTTCTGGCAGAGAAACTGTCATTATTTCCAAGAAAAGGAATCATCTGGCAGCTGTCACCTTGCAATGGAGTGGCGCAGAGCCCAGCCCCGCCCTGCCAGGATCTTTCTTATGGCCAGGGTCGAACTGGGCAATAAAGTTGGCTCGGGCACCAATGAAAAAGTGGCCGACCGTTGCAAATTTCAATGTGTTCCTTTCGTAACAGACCGTTTGGTAAAATGTGTGGCAAGGAGAGCAGGCTACAGAATATTTGTTCAGTAGCACTGTTCTAAACGACAAGCTGCACAGTATAGTCACTTATCAGACTGGCCCACTTTGCCCAAAAACACTGGCCCACACTAGCAGGTTAGGCCAGCACTTCGGCACTGCCATATTACCCCGAGCCGGTTTATGGCTATGTCTGGCAAGAGCTCCAGTTCTTCTGCAGGATGTGGGACTGCCATTCCTGCAAAATGCAGGATGGTTGACCACCCTTTGAATGTTACTTTGTGCTGGGTCCAGGAGGTGGGGGTTTAATTAGTGATTACAGAAGTTGGGATATTGAACCTAAATTACACTGAAGACTGCACAGAATGAATGGTAGAAAAATGCCTTTGACCGAGTCGATCAGTGAAAGGGGTGCTGCAATTCTTCATTGTACTGTTGCAAAATGAAATCCGGGCATTTGCACATCATATGTAACGTGGCCGCTGGTTTTTCTATGGCTTCCAGAGCTGTCTGGCTTTCGTGGCTCTAGGGTTGTCCAACTCCAGGCTTCAGGGGCCGGAAACTTGATGGGTTTCCAGGATATCCCTCATTAATATTCATGAGCAAAAAATGTGCATACATTTAGAATCATTGTATGTAAATTTATCTCATGAATATTAATGAGTCTAGCACAAGTTGAAATATTGTCTGTTGGTAAGATACCCCAGTGAGTTAAGCGCTCGCCGGATGCATCTGTGTCCATCCTGCAAGATGCAGGTTCAGATATAGCAAGGCTTACTCATAAATGGAATGCCATTAAATGGGCCTGTTACAATGCACAGAAGCGGGTGACATCTGGCATGAAGGCCTACATTGAAAGGTGATATTATTATTATGATGCTCGGTCATTGCTTATGAATAGTGTTTCTAGCCCTCTTCGCAACCCTGTACGCTTCAACTTCTTTTGTGCCCCTTATTTCTTTTTGCTTGTGGTTTTTCTTTTCTCCTGCACAGAGACCTCTGCTTTAAAGCGCCTTACTTTAAAATCAGTCTTGCCCAAGTAAGCATGCAATTTCATGCATTAATCTTCTACATTCAACAGAAAGCAGCAACTACACAGTTCTGCTCTGCATGAATTACTGGGCGCATCCGGGTGCATTACCAAGGACCCGGAGCAACCCTTCACAGAATAATAGGTATGTCCTTTATGTCAGGGTCATGTCCAAGTTGATAAGGTATTACTCCTGAAAAAGGGCTTCACGCATCACTACTGTAGAGAAATGGTGCGATTACGAATCACGTACTGTTAGGCCATTTTGTACTATTTCAACTTTATGGCATAATATGTCCATTGCCACTTTTCCTGGAGGGTGTTTATGGCCTTGGTAAGAACGCCCCGATTCGCTTAAAGTGATTCACACGTAGACAGCATGCTGGGGCTGGGACCTCATCCTTTAAATGCACATTTGTATTTGTATGTATTTGAAGAACATGGATGTCAATTTCGATCAGAAACGATTTACAATAACACATTCACAGGGGGCGGAGGCATTACTCGGGTGACTGGACAATAGCACAAAGATGAGAAGAAGCTGCGAGCCAGTTTATGAGGGTGTAAAAAAGTGGGTCATATGCCAGGGACAAAACTAAATCAACAGAAAAAATATTTAAGAATCAGTTGACTTACAAAGGTAACATTAACCTAGTGGGGGTAAATGCTAAGAGGAGGAATACTGTGTAAATATATAAGATAATTACTTTATCACGCAGAACTGGGGGGAAGTGGTGGGGTCAGGTGGGGAGGATGGGGTGCGTCTCCTTTGGCAAATAAGTACATTTTCAGCTTTGTCTAGAGGGTGGAGGAGTATAGAGGGCAAGGAGTAGGTATGAGCAGTACTCGAGTTTGTTGAGCATGAAGGTGGAGAGGATGTAAATATGTATTTAATGCTGAGAAGGTTAATACAACCAGCTGAGCTAGTGATAGTGATCAATTGTTGCAGTTTGAGGTCTCTATCAAAGAGGACCCTGAGGTTGGAGACTGGGGCAAGGGAGCAAGACAGTCAGGCAGGAACGAGATAGAGGGGAGGGGAGGAAAGGCATTGGAAGATGGGAGAAGGAGGACCTCTGTTTGTATGCAGTTGAGCATTCGGCAGCAGAGAGCCATCCAGTGACGAACTGCTAAACCGTTCAGAGAAAGCGGGCGTTAAGGAGGCAAAAGAGAAAAGATTTATGTCATCAGCAAAGAGGTCAGAGTGAAAGCCAAAGGACAAAATAAGCCAGTGCAGAGCAGGGGTATTGAGGGTGAAGAGCCGAGGTCTGAGGACTGATCCTTACGGGACGCCAACAGGGGGAAGGATAGGGGATCAGAGGTTTGCGAGTTCCAGTAGATTTTTAAGGTGTAACTTTCCAGGTAGGAGATGATCCAGACAAGAGCAGATTTGCAAAACCCACAGTCCTGGAATGTGAGGAGGGGAGAAGGGTGGCTGACTGTTTTAAAAGCGACAGAGAGATCCAAAAGGATGGGTATAGAAGAGAGTTTAGGGTGCTGAGCATCAGAGAGTTGCATGAGCTAAAGGCTCAGTGGCCTGATTACCACAGAAACCAGATTGAAGAGCAATTCAAAGGCCATTTTGGTCAAGGTACTTAGTGATCTGGTTGAAGACCACCGACTTCAGGAATTTTGACTATGTGGAAGGAGGGAAACTGGGTGATATTTCACAGGGATGTTTGGGTCAGCAGAGGGTTGCTTCAAAACGGATAGGACAGTTGCAGATTTGAAGGAGGCAGGGGAGGCAGGGGAGGCAGGGGAGGCAGAGAAGGGAGAGAGAGAGAGAGAGAGAGAGAGAGAGAGAGAGAGAGAGAGAGAGAGAGAGAGAGAGAGAGAGACTGACTACGCTTTTACCTTTTGAGGAGTAAATGGGTCATTGGGAGAGCAAGATGGATTGGTGCTTATTCAATAAGTAGCGTGTCAGGGGGAGAGCTGTAGGAGCATCACAAATTGAAGACATTTATAGAGGAATCGTAGTGAGCAAAATCACTACCAGAAGGGGAGTAGGCGATAGAAATTGGCTTGGGAGTTGAGAGCAAAGCTTGGAAGGTAGGTGAACGTCTGCTTTGGTGATAGCAAAGGAAGGGGATTGGGATGGTGAAGTAGTAGGATTTGTCAGTCCAGCACAGAGATGACGGCTTCAAGGGCATTTTTGTAGGCTAAGAGTAGGGTTGGGTCCCATTATTTGTGTCGTAGGTCACAGAGCATATTTGTCTTAAGGGTCAGGATCTCTGATGCGATCCCTGGGTGAGGATGGGCACGGGAAGGTGCGACTGTGCGTGCAGATAATGCTGGTCAAAGTCAGTCATACATGCCAAATGAATGTCGGAGAAGTCATGATCCATGCAAGGGCCACACATTCCAGTTGCAAGCTACTAGCCAGTCAAAATAAATCACTCGCCACCTCAATTCTATACATGCACAGAGCACACCTTTTCCTACTCGACAAGAGTGAAATATCACTAGCCAAAGGCTAGTGGTGAGTGGACATTTTGCACCCTGGTCAATTGAAGGGGCAGGCAGAAGTGAGAGGGACCAGAGAGACGTTGTCACATCATCAAGGTAAAGGGCTAGAGAGTCCTGCTTGACCATGCTCTCGGTCATTGAAGAGCAGAGAAGAGAAGGGGAGGAGAGAGTTCAGGGGCCAATATGCCAAAGTGAACGATGGAGTGATCAGATAAGCTTGATGTCAAGTCTTATTTTTTCTACAACATGGTTTGTTTTTCCATTTGCAGGGCCCATTCGCTGCAATACATGAAAGCTGTGCACGTTGATCTTTTCATCCCACAGAGGGCTTCCCCAAGGCGAGGCCGGTCTCTCCTGACCAGCACCCCCTGTTTCACTCTCTTCCCCTCTGTGAATGAGTCTGCTGTCCTGTTGTTTTCTTTGGCCGTAGGGTTGCTTTGCAAGTGCATTTCCTTAATTACCGCACATTTCCTCCTCGCCCTGCCACTTTAATGAACGTTTCGTGGCAGCGCTGTGCGCCAGACACAGTCAAAAGCTTTTTGGAAGTCCACCATGCAAGCAAATGCATTTCCTTTGTGGTTTCTGGGAGCACACTTGTCTATTAGTATATAAGACCTGCTGTCCTGAGGTTAGGAAGACCCTATTTGGCCCCTATGAAAAATGATTCTCTTCTGTTCGGATTAATGTCGTTTAGCTATCGTGCATAATATGCCATGTAAAGCACCATGTGTCAATGCCTTATTGTAAGTAATGTTTTGCATGTAACTTGTATGCACGTACCATGTAACTAAGTTGTCGTCTTCCAACAACGCTTCGATGCCCTCGGGCTGTTTGCGTGCTTTATGCATTTAAATAAATAAATAATTGTCTTCTCCCAGAAGCCCTTTCGTATCGTGCAACATTTACATCTTGTTATTTCACCCAAGACTCTTACAGTGTTCGGGCACCAGCAGCTTGCGACATAGGAGCTACTATTTTCTTCATTTTGTCTCACGGAGGAGGACGTCCCTAAACGAGCGTGATGAGGCTTTTCCTTGGGCCTGATCACAGAACTCTGCCATCAAATGGTGCGTAGTGATATGCACAAATCCAGCATCTTGCTGAGGTTTGCTAACATTTTCATGACCTGCTGACACAACCTGTAACTCGATGGGCATGGGGGCCACAAGAAAAGAGGTGGGATAGGCAAAGAAAATCCCTGGATGCAGAATAGTAGAAGAAGGAAAATGTATGGAGAGAACAAGCAGGTCATGGTTGGGAGCAAATATTTGACCAGGGACCTCAATCCAGCCCTCAGAAGCCCAAACTACACTGTGTTTTAGATAAAACACTCACTACGTAAAATACACGTATTCACATTGAGTATTCAAATGTATTTTGTGTGACTATCCGGAAAACATGGAGTGGATTTGGTCCTTGAGGACTGGATTTGGAGACAACTGGATTAGCCATTGCAGAATTATGCAGTAATCCACAACTGCCCATTATGTACATTGTTGCCTCTGACCCTGTCCCAGAACTTTGTACCATGGACTGCTAGGCAACGAAGTGGGCTACAGGAAGAAATGTTCCTTGTTCTGTGAGTCAGGGACTACAAATAGGGAGTATATTTGAATCTGCAAACTAACCACGTGTTGGTACTCTAAAGAGTGATATGTAATATAGTCTTCTGCAAAGAAGAAAAGCACTGGATTCTGCAAACCATCATTGCAGTGCTATTTGCAGATCGCCAATGCCTTGGAATCTCCAGACAGGAACTGGCCTTAGATTCTGCATATTGTTAATGTACTGGGATCTATAAAATGGGATTGGACTTGGATCTGCAAGCTACAAATGTAGCGGTATGTGCAAACTCCAAAAGTACTGGTATTTTTATAAAATGCACTGTATTGCGATCTGAAGCCTAGAAGCATTCGTATTGTATGAATGGAGTGTACTGGGATTGTATATATGGAGTGTACTGGGATTTTGTAAATGGGAGGTGTATTTGCAAAATGAGCCCCGTGGGAGGATACTGGGACTCTGTAAATTGGGGTATACTGCGACTGTTCTCACTGTGGTCACAGTGAGGCTTCACAAACTGGAGGCACACTGGCATACCGGGACTGTGGAAACTAGCAGAGCATTAAACTCTGTGAACTGGGACATGGGGTTTGAGAGATTACTGAGATTGTGAGGATTATATGGTCTCCACAGGCAAACAGTCAAGTTGCAATCTACTAGCAAGCCATAAAAAAGTCACTTGCCATCTCTATTCTATGCATAAAAACAGCACACCATTTCTTACTCACCAAGAGTCCGATATCACTAGCCATTAGCTAGTGGCGAGTGCACATTTTTCACCCTGGATTTTCTTTATGTGGCCATTAGCACCCTGGTTACCAAAGTGGTAACCCGAGGTGTTAAAAAAGAAGGCATCTTCATTCATTCAAGGGGACGCAGCGCGTGTCCCGTTCAATGAATGAAAATACTGTCCCAAAATGGCTGCCATGGATATGGAAGGCGGATCTCCATACGGCGTGCCTCTTCCATTTCCATGGTAGCCACGGATCGGGAAGAGAAGCATGACAGCAAGGGCAGAAGGGCCGTTGACGCCGAAGAAAACAGGTAAGTGGGGCGGAGGGTGGAGGCAACATTAATAAATGTAACATAGAGGAGGGTATGGTGCTGCGGGCAGGGGCAAAACAACCTCCAGGTTCAATGGATCACGGGCTGAGATAAGCGTTATCAGCCCGCGATCCAAGGAACCTGATTGGCTGCTCCCCCCCACCCCAGTTGCTAATCTGTACTAATCTTGATGAATGTTCATTAAAAAACTGGCAGTGTTTTATGTGGATTCAATTTAATGAAATTCATAAACATTTGCAGCATTTTAATTGTTTTTCGCGAGCTAAAAAGTTAATACTGTTTCTGGGTGTTTCTTTTGGTGCACAAATACCCTTTAATTGGTAAACAGTTGAATTACTTCCTGCAGGAAAATCACTCCTTGTTTGGGACAAGTTCGATGTTTATGTTTTCCAAGGCAATTAAAATGCATTAATGGTGATCGGTACATATTTCTGACAGAGAATTTTATTTTAAAGCATTGAACGATACATCCATGTTAGAATCTAATCATAACAGCCATGATAGTCCACTTAATCATAAGAGAAATATTGAAGCAGTAGTATAACCACACTGCATGGTCACACCTGATGCCACCGCCTCCTTTAGATTGATGCATTCAATTAGACACCATAGAAAGAAGACAGCACAAGACTAAACGAGAAGTGGTGAACGACACACCGGGCTAATGGGAGGGCAGGACCGTGAGCAGCAGCAAGGTGCGCAGACTAAGAGAGAACACCTCGTTTTCTTTGCAGTAAAATGGGGATGTGTTTATGGCCCATAGAAGGAAGATAGCTTCTGATTGGCGGGCGTGAAGGCCATGGGAAAAGGTGCATTCAGAATGGCTTTGTCTGGGCTGGGGTCGGGCATGTCTGTGGTCCGAGCCGAGGGTCAGCTCTGCTGTCAGAGACCAGAGCCTGCGTGATCGGTGTGAAGCGAGGGGATACCGGGGGGCTTTTCTATTTTAATTAGTAGAGAAATATATACGTTCCCTGTTTCTAAATTTGTTTTGCTGTGATGCAAATCTAGCACATTTCTTTTCCAAAGACATTTCTGAAACATTATTCCATTGAAAGGAAAACTGTTTTGGCAAACTGTGTTGGGAATATAGCATGAATAAAAAGACAAGATTTGTTTAAAAAGCAACAAAATATGCGCACTTGGTCAATGGCGGGATAGCTACAGGAGTAAACCATTGATGTGAGGGCCGCCTGCACTTCGCAAGTTCCAGCCTCGCGTCAAGATCAACTCAGCCTTTCACCCACCCAGAGTAGATAAATCAAGTACCAAATGATAGTGGGATAATAATAACACCTGCAATTACAGTGCATAAAAGCTACGGGAGAGTAGCATGATGCGTTATTTGAGAACACATTATTATTATTAAAACATGAGTTAAATGTTTTGTGTACAATAAAGATGAATTCAAGTGTATTTAAATGTAATGAAAATAGAGGCAAAAAAACTTTTTGGAATGAAAAGATGATCAACTATGGTAGTTGGGCATGATTGTTTTAAAGAGTAAAATTGTAGATCAAGAAAACTGGAAACCATATTGTGGTGATTTATCAAAAGTTAAATAGTTGTGTTCAGAGCCACCGCGGGAACCGAAGAACAATAAAGGGAAGTAACAAACATGTTTCCTGGCACTTTCATGAGACGCTGTCAAATACACTATAGCAGGACACAAAATGTGCCCTCTTCCCTAGCCCCTGGCTATGGAGATTTGATTCTTGGCGAATAAGAAATGCTGTGTTCTTTTTATGCATAGAATTGAGATGGCAAGTGACTGTTTATGGATAGCAAATAGCTTGCCACTTGAATTTTTGCCCCTGCTCTGTAGCAGATTGGCTGAGGAGTAGCCAATGGGTACCAATGGATACCAACTCTGCACTTATACATGTTTAGAAAAAAATCAAAATAGTTTTGTGCCATAGAGTAGTTCTTAAAGTCAACCTATGGGGAAGTGCCCACCAGGCAAATTCAGAATAAATAGTTATCAGGACCTCTTGTATATCGCTGTATCGTATCAAGACCATTTTTTAATTAAAGTTATCGCCTGCTTTAGAATGTTCAGTTAGATAGCTCATTTATTAAGCATGCCAGCGCCTCCAGATAGTTTACTCTGCGCGTGCCTATTAAATGCTCTTACTTACGGCTCATGGGAGCACTCGCATTTCACAATTTCGAATCCGCGCAGTGCCAACTCAGCTCTTCATCTTTCTGAGGTTACCAAATTGAGTACCATAAAATTGGGTAACTATACCAACCATTACAGTGTTTAGAAGCTTGGGGAATCTGGCATGAAGTGCTATATAAAAACTTGATATAATAATAATATTGCTATCGCTAGTGGTTATGGTTGATGGTTCATAATAACATGTATGTAAATCGGGTCTGTAGTGAGATTTTGTTTGTCGTCTCCTTGAAGAGGACATGGAGTATTAACACACCGGCCACATTCAATTGTTTTTGTTAATTGTAAAGTTATTCAAGTGTACCAGGGGACCTCCACCAAAAAGTAATTCCAGGGTTTAAAAGTAGCCCAGAATAGGCGCGTACACCAAGCAAGAAGTAATGCTAATTTATTGGACCCAAACAGCTGGGAAGCACGGTTCAGACAGCCCAGCGGAACTGAACTGAATGAAGGGAGCTGTTGACGCTGCCCATTGCGGCTGAACATTTTATACATAGTTTGCCAAATTACCGTACAACATTTTAGTTATATATTTAAGGCAGGTTACAAGAGCAGATTGGTAGGACTACGTCAATCTCCTGTATCCAGATGTAAGTTGAATGCTCCTAATTGGGCGGTACACCTTTTGGCCACAGTTGAATTAACACCCCTCGGGAAGTCACATACCTTCTCACATCCCCCTTCAATTACGTGATTAGGCTGATCTGTCAAACACACTTGTTTGTCACTGGTTGGCAATGTCCAATGTACAAAATAGCTTGAGATGGCAAGGAGCGAGATATTCACACCGAGTTGGAGCAATGGTGTGCCCTGCGGAAATCAGGAAGGACACTGTAAAATGTTGCACCCTAGGAACACCGAAACCCATCACCACTGATTGGCTCCTCGTCCTATGCCCCATAGCCCCCCACCCCAACGATCTGGCCCCCGGGCTCCTTTCTCACACCTTGCTGCAGAAACTATACCACACCATGGCTGGAGTTTAATTAACAGCATTTAATTTCTATTTCTCTGCCAATTCGCCTCGTGCACCCAGGTGCCTAGTTCATTGGCCTTGAATGTATCTCTCACAGTGACATCTCTGTGGCTGCGTTCTCCTGGGAACCTTCAGCCGTGCAACATTCCAACACACTTTTGCTGCTGAATGTTCAAGAAATACATACTGCTTGCCACACAAGGGACCTGCAGCTCTTTGCTTATGAGCTGTCTGCGAGAAATGCTTTCCTAACGTGGGCCTACAGACAAAATGGCTTCTCTAGTGTTCACACATTACTAGAAAGCCCCCCTACAACATCTTGCTCCCCCACCAGGTACCCATTATATACAACTACCCCGTACTACGCCCAAAGCACGCACCGCTCATTGCGTTCCACCATGGGACTTCTCGTGCTGCGCCTGCTTCTTTGTCACATCATGCAAGCAGTGCTGCGTTCAGTGACATCCCCACACCCCACATCACTCTTGACGTCACCACGTTACTTGCGCAACTGGTATGTGTGTCCCCCTTGGCAGCATTAAATCTGGACCTTTACAACGTTAGCAACCCCAGGTTTTGAATGCCTCCTAGCAGAAAAACGCTGCTATAGAGAAGAGAAAGGGTTTTAAGAAGCAGAATAGCGGGTTGGCTTGGCAACGGACAATGCTATAGTCAAGCAGTGGTTGCATCAGGTGTCCGGTCAAAGGTTCAACACCAAAAGGATCGACTGACCAAAGGGTCGAGGTAATAGGACCGAAAACCAAAGGGTTGAATTATTTGTTTTTAATATATTTTTTATTTGGTTTTCGTATAGTAAAGAAAAGTGTTTTTTGCACCAAAAACAGGGGTTTGTGGGGGGACCCCCCCCCCCAAAAAATAAAATAAAAATAAAAATTCGACCCTTTGGTTTTCGGTCCTTTTGATTCGACCCTTTGGTCATTCGATCCTTTGTATTTGAACATTTGACCTAGAACCGTTGCATCACAGATTTATTTTCTTTTTTTGTGTCCTGCCTCTCATCGTGCTTTCTGCTGCCATCTTCTCACATGCAAAACACATCAGAAGACGCACCTCGTTCTAGTTTCTCAACAAAATAAGTCTCTTACTCTAGTCCTTGTCCTAGTCCCATGCTCTAGTCCAATTTCCAGATCCCAGGCCTTAGTCCCTCATCCTAGTTCTGTGTCCTAGTCCTTATCTCTTCTCCCTAGTTTTTCACCCTAATCTCTCATCCCTGGCCCTCCTAACATTTTATCCTAACCTCTCTGCTTTGTCTCCCATCCTAGACCCAGTCTTTTGTCCTAGTCCCATTCTATCATCCTAATCTCTTTTTCTTTCCTAGTCTCAACCTAGTTCTAGTGCTAGTCCCCCAATCTAGTCTGTCATCCTCATCCTAATCGCTCACCCTAGTTCCTCATTTTAGTCCCTAGTCCTTGTCCTAGCACCTCTTCCTCATTTTAGTACTAGTCCCATGTCATAATCCTAGTCTTTCATTATTGGAGTCCTTGTCCCTCATGCAAATCTCTCACGCCTGCATCCTATTTCCTTGTCCAAACCTTAGTTCCTCAACCTAGCCATAATCTATCATCCTAGTCCATCGACCCAGTATCTCATCCTAATCCCTCAGCATAGTCCCCATCATAGTCCGAGCCCATTATTGTCTTGTCAGATCCCTCATTGTCCTCCTAGTCTCTCGGCCGCTGTTTAGTCAAATGGTCGACCGACAAAGGGTCGACAGTCAAAAGGTCGACACAATTTGGTCGACAGGTCAAATGATCGAATTTTTTTTAGTTATATATATTTTTTTTAGGTTTTCGTTTAGGGAAAAAAAGTTGTTTTTAACAAAAAAAAGGGGGGTTGGGGAGGGGACCACGCCAAAAAAAAAAAATGTGAAAAAACAAAAAAATAGAATTCGATCATTTCACCTGTCGACCTTTTGGTGTCGATCATTTGACCTGTCGACCCTTTAGATTCGATCATTTGACCTACAACCCTCTCGGACTAGGATGAGGAGTAGGCCATGTTTACATTCTTGTCCTTCTTCCTCCTTCTTGTCCTTCATCCTCCTCACTGGCCCCAGCCCCTCATCCTAGTCACCCACTACGCTCTTATCCTTGTACTTCTCTCTAGTCACTCACTCTCTTCATAGTCTCTCGTACCTAGCCTCTCATTTGAATCTCTCCTAGTCCCTCAACCAATGGCCATCATCCATGGCCCTCATTCTAGTTCCTCAACCGAGTGCTACTCTCTCATCCCTAGCCTAGTTTCTAGTCCCTCAACATAGTCCTAATCTTTAATCCTTGCCGCTTGTCTTAATCCCAATGTTTCATCCTAGTCTGAGTCCAAGTGTCCCTCTTAGTTCTAGTCAGACTCTCAGTCGCAGTCTCTCAGGCACAGTCACTGCCCCCCTCTTTCCATCTCTCTCTCTCGTCTCCCATCTGTATTGCTTAATGTAGCTTTTGCTTTTTTCCGCCCTTTTTGTCTTAATCTCTTCTATTTGTGCTCTCTTTCCTGCCATTTCACTGGGGAGTGTGTTGCCACCAGGGTTGGAAATGGCGCTAGAGAATGCAAATGTTACATCTATACACTGCTCATGTATGATAAGAGTGACGTGTGGTCTTGTGTTGTCAGGCCCGTTGGTAGCAGAGATGCTGTGAGAAGGACTGTCCCTCACTGATTCCTATGAGCCCTGCAGTAACAAGGGCGACAAAGGGAACAGAAAGGGCCAAGCCCCAGATAGGGAAAAACCCCAAATGAAGGCGAAAAAACCCTAGGAAAGGTGTTTCCAATAAGGCCGGATGAAATCTTGAATCTCTGATGTTGGTTCTGAATATATAACAGTTAGAGTAAGGATCCGTAGCTAATGGCCGTAGCTAGTGTTCCCTCCTCAGTACGTACAGCGGCCGCAGTGTCAGAGTACCACTGCATAGAAATTAAGTCACACAATGCTGGATTTAAGATGCGGCAGCCGCGGGTGGCATTAGGCAGCTGCGGGAGAATGGTGTCAACTCGCTGGTAATACAGTCCGGCAGCTGCGGGTGGCAGAAGGCAGCCACGGGAGAAAAGTGTCCAAAAGCGCTGGAAAGAAGGTGCGGCATCTGGGGGTGGTAGAAGGCAGCCACAGGAAATTAATTTGAGGTCCAGAATGAGGCAGAGTTGCTTGCTGCAGGTAGCCAGGGTTAGGGGGAGTGAACCCCCGGATAGGACAAAAAGTAGTAGGAAAGAAAGTGAAGAAGGAAGAGAGAAGAAAAGAGGAGAGTGCTAATAAGCACGGAGGGTTTGTGCACGGGGTCACAAATGGAATACTGGAAGCAAGGAATGACTTGGCAGCACGGGTGTAGCGAATTCAGCATAAGCTCTAGGAAGTAAGAAGCAGTGTTGCCAACTCCTCAGTAAGAAAAGTAGCTATTGGCCGTCCAAAAAGTAGCTATAAGTAGCTGTGACGTCATTACCTAATTTGCATAATTCACCAGGTGCATGATGGGTGATTGCCGAGGGCATGGTTGTTATAGCCTCCCATTGAGCCCCCCCCCTTTTTTGTAATAAAAGTCCGAAAGCACAGATGCAAACTCATTACATCCATATTCATACATGGACATGCAAATGCAGTAGTATTTTGGTTGTTAGTTCTGTTGTAGCTTCTTAAACGTGTACTGCCATTTTTAATATGCTAGTATTTTATAATCCAGCTATTCTACATATGTAAACACATTGTCACAATATTGCATTAGTTTGACAAGTCTAGAGAAATATATTTATTATTAAACAAAGAAAAACTTAGCAGACAAATCTATGAATGCAGAGTAAGTTCTCCTATTGGTCAGAGCGGGAAAGCCTTCAAGATAAGCCGAAGCAATCACAAGCAGCCATTGCACACATGCACGGCCATATAACCAGTGTTGCCAGCAAGACGACTTTCTCTGTATTTAGCGAGAAAGCACAGCCCCACTTTTTTCTATTGGTTTGGAAACTTGTGTAAATGACACAAGTCTCCAAACCAATAGAAAAAAGTAGCTAGATTTCTCGCTAGCCGCTTTTTCCAAAAAAAAGTCGCCAGGGGGCTGTGCTTTCTCGCTAAATATAGCAAGAAAGTCTCCAAGTTGGCAACACTGGTAAAAAGCAACGCGTTATAGAAATGCAAAGGATGCTTCCGACTCTTGGGCGCCATCTTGGAATAAACTAGAGAGTTATCTGAGGAAACACACAACGTACCAACTCAGCGTCATCTTGGATATCCTAACATGCCATAAGGATGTCTTTTCCTCCACTTGTGCCATACGGACCAGGTATTCGAGGTGGTCCGAACCGCAAAAAATATTAAAGGTTACATGGAGTGGACACCAAAAGAATAAAATGGGATGTAAACTACACGTATTTCACTTTCTCTTCCTGAAACAACCTCCCCCCAAGCCTGCACGTGGAGCAGTTGATGATAGTTCTATATTTGCAGTTGGGGGGGCGGGGCTTCACTTGGTTGGAGGGTTCGAAGTATGCATGGAACCAATGCTCCGTCAGTAAACTTGAAACGTGCAGGCAAGTATTGCAGAGAGCAGCGTCAGTTGTCCAGAGGTAAATGGTAAGGCATGGATGCTGCTGAATTGCTCTCAGCCAGAAATGGGCATTGGACCATCACGCCATAGGATATTCAACACAACAGTTCTAACTGGCATGTTTATGTGCATTTTAAGGCCCTCTTAGCTTGGGCGTGGCTGGTTAACTGGTGCTGGGACTTGGCAGAGCATAATACTGTGATCTTGTTGTAATCGTTAGTTGTCAAGCATTAGATTAGATGCCCTGTTCTGTTGGCCATAGGTTATGGTCCTTGGAGATATGTTTTACCATCATTTATGATCCCATGCTGGATGGTACAAAGATCAAAGGCATTTTATTGAGCCTCTGTAGTGAGCTGTGTGAGCTGCAGGCTTCTTTCCTCAGTTGCCAATGTAAGTTATTAACAGTATTTATTCAGCTAGCAGATGCCAACCACTCAGGTTGTACTGCTGGTTGATGACCGGCCTTACAGCTTTCGTGTTGTTTGAGCTGAGCCTGTTTTTATGGAACCATCACAAAGTCAGGCCTAAAATGATAAATGCAATGCACAACTGCAAAAGTGAACTATTGACTTTGCCAATGCTTGTTTGTTTTTGCAAGGGTCTTTAAACTCTCATTGAGGCCCTCTATTTTCCCAGTATTCTCTGTGTTTAGGATTTACAAGAACCCTCAAATTATTGTAAAACGATTTACATTCTGAAACCAAGCCAATAGTTCAGGGACTTTTCGGTGCTTTTTCTCAGGTGTGTTCTTCATTTCTTTTGCTCTCTATCGTCTCCATCCCCTGCCTTTACTAAGCTCTTTACCACTACTGTGACGAAGCAACTTCCGGGGCACCAGTGGTCCAGGGATGAATATTGGTTTCTAAAACCATCAATCAGCCCCACACCTCTAGTACACCAGAAGGGATCCAAACAGATTGGAAACACAAGCAAATTATAAACCTCCTTTTCCAATTTTGTTAACGTGAACGGAATGGCAGGTTTATCTCTGCAAGGTCGTGGATCGTTGGTTAGTTGCAACACAACGAAAATACAATTATTAACCAATGATAAAAGGGACTGTACAGTCATGGTTGTATAAAAATATACTCGTTATTATTATCACAACAGGCAGTTCTAGGACACCACAAAATACAACCCACCCTGTAAAGGAATGAAGAGGACAGACAGTTTCAAAGAAGGAAAAGTGTTGCACTCTGGATACTGACAGGAGCGGAGTCGGTAAAGTAATTATTCACAATAGTTCAAGGATACTTGGTTTCAGCACAGACGGAGCAATGGGTTGTAAAATGTCACTAGGGGCCTACAAAGATGGACTGGGGGACAGAACCATAATGTTCCTTGTGCTTGTAGAAGTTCTTGGTGCTCGACAGTGTAGAGTCGGTATCGGGGCGCTTTGCAGCTTCTGTGACAGAGTTCAAGACGGGAAGCCAGCTGCGGGTATCAGGCGGCAGGTAGTTAGGCGAGTGAGGCTGGACAGATGGCTGGAGACTGGCCTACAAAGCAGCTCAGGGTCAGAAATCATTGTCTTAGTTCTGGTCGGCGGGTCTGAACCACTGGTCGGGCGTCCCGGACGGCATGAGCGATTGCGGCGCAACAGTCAGCGGTGCAGTCAGTTGCCGCTTGAGGGGCTCGACTGGCTTGAAAATGTCCTTTAAGGCAGATGCTGGTTGATTCTGGTTGATGCACTCCTCCTAGCTTCTTCACTGGGCTTGTGTCGTCCTTTAAGGCAGACAGCCCAAAGCTGAGGAGAGTGTTGCAGGCTACGTCCTGGTCCTTGGTTTGGTTCAGAGACTCTATGGCACTTCCCACCTAGGAAGCTTGCTTGCAGAGCCTTTCAGGGCACGCTGTGTGCTGGCTGGGTACTGGTTCTGGAGTTGCTGGAGGGTCCTCTGGATTCAGTATCTCCCTCTGTTCCCTGGGAGATGTTTAGAGGAGGGATCCTGCTTCCCTCTTTGGAAATCTTGGACTTCCTTGACTGGTGGAAGCTGTAAGGCACACTGTACCTTCAGCCAGGGACCATTGCTGAGTTCTTGTTACTCCTTGCAAAGTCTTCAGATGATCTCCCCAAAAGAGGGGCTGGACTCTCTTTTAAAGCCAACTGGCCCCCATTGATTGGTGTAAGCCAAGCCTACCTTAATGAACCAATCCTGGGTCTCCGCCACCAATCTCCTGTATGCATGAGGTCATAAGCAGAGTGCTTTGAAACATAAAAGGTAAAGGAGTGAAAACATGTAATACTAAGTCCCACCCATCTTCCTGTCTGTTGTGGATCAAAGGGTATCTCTAGTTAATTGAGCTCTCTGTGGTTCCTGATCAAAGCAGCAGGCCTCCTTTGAAGCTGCGGCGGGATCAGACTTTTTGGTCTCCGCCAAACCACATGCTCGTACCTTCTGAATGGGGTGCCCCTGTGGGGATGACTACTGTAAATACATAGTCCCAGACATGACTCATCACTGCCCTTGATACTGGGAGGCAGGAGGGAGCTGGCTTCAGGTTGACACAGTGCATATAAAAGGTTGTTGGGGTTTTCCTGTCCTTTGTTAGTCCTGCAACCAGGCCTCCTGTGGGCTTGTTTGAATTAACTCTGATTAGTATCCGAGGCTGCCACCACCAGCTAACAAAGGAAAGGGCGCATCCATGGAGCCTTTGTTAGTTAATTATGCTGGCAATGGCGGGAGAAAAGGTTTTGCCCTCCCCTTCCGAGATGCCTTGATGGACACTTGGTTGTCATATTCCAACTAAATTGAACAGGGGTGACGTTGCCTGTAGGCTGTGTCCACCCATAGTACACAGGTCTATGTGTATGTTGTGCGGTGAGCATATGAAAATGTGTGCGGATTAGCCCCACACATTTACCTGAGGCTGCTCTACCATCATTCAATTCCATTTAAAATTAAAAATAATCCCAGTTAAGCGCCGGATGGTCGAATTCCTCACATGCCCCCCAGCCTCAACAGGTGAACCACCACCCTATTGAGGGTCTGGTTCATCATCAAGGCGAAAGTACCAGCTGAGGCCATCTGCATTTCCATTCTGGGAGCCTGGCTTTGGCTGGATGTCCATATCTAATCCCTGTAACAATATGGCCCAACGCAAAAGCGTAGGGTTCTCCCCTTGCATGGCCATTAACCATCGAAGAGGCCAGTGGTGTGCCTGGATCGTAAAATGCGACTTGAAGATGTAGGGTTTCAGCTTCTTTAAGGTCCACACGACCGTGTAAGCCTCTTTTTCAATGACAGTCCAGTTCCTTTCCCTTTTTTTCAATCGCCTGCTTATGTAGGCGACAGGTTATAGTTCAGCTGAGCCAGCAGTGCTCCAATCCCAAAATCACAGGCGTCTTTCTGGATAATGAACTCCTGACCATAGTCTGTCACTTTCAGGACTGGGCCCCTGCACAATCCATCCTTTAAATCCTGAAAGAAGGTTTGACAGACGGGGTCTTAAGTTACCTTCTTCGGCATCTTCTTGGAAGTTCCATCATTCAGGGGCATTGCAATGGTCCATACTCCTTGATGAACGACCAGTAGTACCCGGTGAGACCGAGAAAGGCTCTCACTTGCGTCTGTGTGGTGGGGATGTCCCAATCCTTCACAGCCTGTACCTTTGCTTTGAGAGGTTGTTTCTTACCACCACCGACCAGGTGAACTAGGTAAGTCACTGTGCCCTGCGCTATCTGGCACTTCGTGGCCTTGATAGTCAGACCTGTATTCTGCAGCGCCAGAAGCACTTGTTTCAGGTGGGATAAGTGATCCTCCCAGTTGTGGCTGAACACAGCAATGTAGTCTAAATAGGTGACGCTGAAGTTTTCCAGACCAGACAAAATCTGCAGAACCATCTGCTGAAAAGTGCCAGGGACATTCTTCAATCCAAGGGCATCACAGTGAACGGATAATGTCCTTCTGGGGTTGTGAATGCTGACTTCTCCCTCACTCCATCTGTCAAGCTGACCTGCCAGTACCCTGCCGTGAGGTCAAAGGCATGCACTTGGCAGCACCAAACTTGTCAATGAGCTCATCTGCCCGAGGAATAGGGTGAGCATCTTTCTTTGTGACCGAATTGAGCCCCTGTAGTCCACACAAGCGAACTTGAGTCTTTTTTTTTCTTTCAACATTTATATTGTATTTGTTTTTTAACAGGAAAATAATCGACATCAGCATTAGCAAATCATAATACAGCACAGTTCACTCTTTGCATAGCATAGCGCTCTGACTATTCGGGGATTAGGGGAGCGGGGGCGTCCCTCCTGGGGGCGGTGCGATCCCTGTGTGACGACAGTTCTTTGTCTCAAGCCAACGGGTGATGTGATTGGGGGCCTATGTGTAAGTCCGGGGAAGCTTTCTGCATAGTCCATGAAGGGGGCCCATATGTTCATTTTCCCCAGTTGGCCATGTATCTTTCCTTTACTTCTGGGTTTGATTTTTCCAGGAGTTTGTAGAGGGTGGAGGTTTTTACCTTCGGAGGCGATGTTGTTTATGTGATCTCTAGGTGAATTTGAGTCTTTACACCACTGGTCTTTTTAGGGACCAATATCACTGGGCTAGCCCACGGCTGTGGTGGGATGGCTATCACTCCTAGGCACAGCATCTTGGACACGCCCTCCTTGATGGAGTCCCTGACCTTATCGGACATCCAGTTACTCCTACTCTTCACCGGCTTACTGTCTCCAGTGTCCACATCATGGGTGCACCAATCTACGCAACCTCTAGTCCGAGAAAACGGACCGGCAAACAATTCCAATAAACAGCAATAGTCTGTCAGTTGCTGTTCTGACAGGTCAGTTGAAAGATTGACACCTTCAAAGGACCAATCTGTGACTTCAGTGTGCAGGAGGTCTGGGAGGAGATCAGTCTCCTCCTCAGTCTCTCCATCCGTCAATATTGCCATGACCAACTCATCATGGCTATAATGGGGTTTTAGTCGGTTGGCGTGAAAGACCCAGCACATCTGTTTTGGTCCTTTCACGTCAATTAGATAATTCACCTCACTGACTTTTTCCAGCACAGAGTAAGGCCCAGTCCACTTGTCCTGAAGGGTACTGGGTTTGACAGGCTCCATAATCCACACCCACTGGTCTGGAGAATAGACCGTCACTGTGGCCTTCTGGTCGTGCCAGTGCTTCATCGGCTCCTGACTGGCCTTATTTCTCGTTGACTTGTACTTTCCTATTCTAGACCGAAGGCCGAGTACATAGTCAAACATATCTTGTGTAGGGGATGAGGGGTTGCTCTCCCACCCCTCTTTCACTAGATTGAGGGGACCTCGTACAGGTGTCCAAACAGAAGCTCAAAGGGGCTAAACCCTACTCCGTTCTGTGGCACCTCCTGTTAGGCGAACAGAAGTCATGGCAGGAGAATATCCCATTTTCTCCTCAAGTGCTCTTCCAAGCCACCTATCATGCCTTTCAGGATCTTCTTGAACCATTCAACAAGCCCATTTGTTTGTGGATGGAAGGATGTAGAGAACCCGTAGATGACTCCACACTCTTGCCACATAGACTTTATATATGCTGATGTGAAGTTTGATCCCCTGTCAGAAACAACTTCCTTGGGGAATCCGACATGGGAGAATATCCCAATCAGAGCCTTTGCAACCACAGGGTCTTTGATGCTCCTCAGAGGGACAGCCTCGGGGTACCTTGTGACGTGGTCTACCACCACTAAGATGTATCTAATCCTTGAGCTGGTTTGAGGATCCAAAGGACCCACAATATTAATGCCTGTTCTCTCGAAAGGCTGCCCCACCATGGGTAATGGAATTAAGGTGGCCTTTGTGGCACCATCTGACTTGCCAGAAGCTTGACAAGTCGGTTAGGACTGGACAAATTCCTTAACCTTTATGCCGAACTGCGGCCAGTAAAAGTGTGCAGGCAACCAGTCTGCTGTCTTAGTCACTCCCAGGTAACCTGCTAAAGGAATTTGGTGAGCGAAATCCAAAAGGAATTTTCTGTGGCACTGGGGAATCACCAACATTCTGGTGCCCTCCCCCTCAGGGTCTTTTGGCTCACTGTACAGGAGTCCATCCCCCCCACTAAACTCTGAACAGTCCAGGGGCCTCACCATTAGCCTGCTCCTCTGCCTGCTTCCGCAGACCTGTCAGAGTGGGACACTGTTTCTGGGCTGTGAAGAAGTCAGTCTGATCTGGGCCCCTGGCTGATGCAAACTCATCCAGCTTGGGCATGCCCTTCAGATCTGCGCCCAACTGGTCCTTCACTTCAGGTTCCTGCACTGCACCAGGCAGCCCTGAAGTCACTGAATCCCCTGCTACCAAGGTAGAGTCCTCAGTGCCTACTAGCCCCTATCCCACGGGAGTAGGCGACTCAGCAGTCTGTGGATCTGGACTAGGGGCTACCGGCCACGCCGTTCTTTTCAACAAGCCGTCTGGAAGCACTCCAAGCCCTAAGGCTCTGACGGTGTTCAGTATGGCGGTCTCTTTGGACCTCAATCGTGTGGCTGCTTCAACCATCTTGGGATTAGGAAAACCATTACTCAACAGACATACGACAGGGATGGAGTCTTTCACTGCTACACAGGGCTGGGTCGTCTGACCTTGCCATCTGAACTCTAATATTGCCAAAGGGCACTTTCTCTTTCCGTCAAACCCACTGACGCTACAATCAGGCCCATCAATATGGCCTGGATGTACCCACTGCCGGGTGACAGCAGTGACGCTAGCCGTGGTGTCTCGGACCGCAGGAGTTTTGTGTCCATTAATATAGACATGTTCTAAATAGAGTTGAGCATTATTGGGAACTGGGATATTCTCCTCTGGAGACTCGGTACCGTTCGCACTGAGTGTAACCAATCCACATTCGGCCGCTCCTTGGCGTAGTGGGAAGTCCTGGTCTAGGATGCCCACACTAATGATGGCCTCTTCCATGAGTCCAATATTCACTATGGCTTGCTTGCGTCAGCCCTTGCAAGCAGGATCCCCTTTCCTATACCCAGCTCCTTACACGCGAAACAACCTTTGGGTGGTGAGAACACAAGTGTTCCAGTGTTAGGGGTGCCTGCCCTCTTCTTTTCAGTGTGTACAGCTGAACTAAAGTTTTCGGATTTCCCTTCATTCTTTTGGGGACCAGACTTCGAACAGGAGTGGGTTGGACCTTTGTCCTTCCCATCCTTGTTTACTTTTCTGCTTGAAGATTTCTTTTCCAGTTTGGGTGTGCTCGCCTGAGCCTTTTCCTGGACTCGAGTACCCACAAACCTGTCGGCAGCCTTTGCAAGCTCCATAGGGTCTGTAATAGTCTTGTCCACAAGATGCTGTTGTAGGTCAACCTCACATTTCTTTAATACATGCTCACAGACAATCAACTTGTGCATCCTTTTAAATGTGTCAACTTTGTTACCAGCCACCCCCTGCTCAGAAATTTCAACAAGTATTTGCATGCTTCAAATGTCTGCCCACTTTTCTTTCCGAGCTCTCTGAAGCTCTTGAGATACTGTTCTGGGGTTTTACAGACCATCCTTAAGCGAGCACCTCCATGCTTTCATAAATGGGTCTTTCCTCAGGAGTTAACTGAAGAATTGCATCAGTTCCTGGTGTCGGTAAGCGACCCATCGGGGCTGCACCCCACAGTACCTCGTCCATCTCCTGTAGCTGTAAAGCAAACTCAAGAGTTTAAAACCAGTCAAAAATATCCTTCCCCACCTCATAAGCCTGCACTAAGACTTTGGAGATGTGCCGCTGTGGCTTATCCCGGGCACTCTGGTTTGAGCCACCACTGCGGCTTTCACTAGAGGTAGCTCTGTTGGCCTTCTTCTCTTCAAGTGCCAGCTTGCGCAGCTCTATGGCGACCCTGTACCTTTCTTTGGTGACCTTGTCCTGCTGTTTCTGTTCCTCTAGCACTAGTCGCCTATCCTCGAGCAGGAGCTTTCCAGCCACTACCTCATTAACAGCTGGAGCAATTACTAGGCCAGTTAGAGACTGTGCTCAGGCCTGGGACCTGCGGGATGCCGCACTAGCCCCTGACCTCCTTGACACTTTAGAGTGTTGAGAAACCATGCTTGCCCCTGTGAGGGATGGTTGGCGAGAAACACTACTCATGCTGTCTTCCTCGTCATCTTCTACTTCCCCCTCCGGAAGACCTTTTTTCGTTCGGGTACACAGGGCCTAGCCCGCCCCCAGGGATCTTCTCCTCAATTGCCCTTGCTTCTACCCAAGCTTGGAGGCTGGTCGACAACTCAGGTTTATTAACCCAAGTGCTGTGAGGAAGTCCCCTCTCTTGACATAGGACGCGCAGGACACCCTTGTTCATGTCTTTCACAGTCTTTATGTCAAGATCCATGATTATTACAAATACCTAGCAGTGTCTTACCGTTGCCTGCAACAGTACATTTATCAATGGGTGACTAAGCTGTGCGCAAGGCTCCAACTAGATCCGACCGCGGTAGCAGTTCCAGAATCGAACACAATCCGAGTCAATCCTAGAGCTAAAAATATCGAGGGGCTGCCCAAATAGTGATCTTATTTGAAAACCTCAACATTTATACCGCATTAACTTGAAGAAAACCGTAAAAATATTAAGGTTCGCACAGAACGGATTTTTGTGAACAACACAAGATCTTTTCTAAAAAATTGAGACCACACCTCCTGATGAGCCACTATACTATTAAGTGGTGAAACACGTGTAGAGGTTTGTAAATGAAGTGAGGAAATCATAATAATTGGAGCGCCATTCTAGGTGTTTTGGAATTTCTTTTTCTTCTTAGATCCGACCGCCTGCCACCAATCTGATTAATCAATTTCCGGGCACCAGTGGTCATTCATTAAATTGCACTTAATCTCCCCAGTACGTTGATACGTTTTATGAATGAAGGGTTTGCTAAAGAGGGTCCATAAAGCAGCACTGCACTTGCCATGCATAACACGTTGCAGTAGTTCCTTAGAGCAGCACTGCACTTGCCATGCATAACACGTTGCTGTAGTTCCTTAGAGCAGCACTGCACTTGCCATGCATAACACGTTGCAGTAGTTCCTTAGAGCAGCACTGCACTTGCCATGCATAACACGTTGCTGTAGTTCCTTAGAGCAGCACTGCACTTGCCATGCATAACACGTTACAGTAGTTCCTTAGAGCAGCACTGCACTTGCCATGCATAACACGTTGCTGTAGTTCCTTAGAGCAGCACTGCACTTGCCATGCATAACACGTTGCAGTAGTTCCTTAGAGCAGCACTGCACTTGCCATGCATAACACGTTGCAGTAGTTCCTTAGAGCAGCACTGCACTTGCCATGCATAACACGTTGCTGTAGTTCCTTAGAGCAGCACTGCACTTGCCATGCATAACACGTTGCAGTAGTTCCTTAGAGCAGCACTGCACTTGCCATGCATAACACGTTGCAGTAGTTCCTTAGAGCAGCACTGCACTTGCCATGCATAACACGTTGCTGTAGTTCCTTAGAGCAGCACTGCACTTGCCATGCATAACACGTTGCAGTAGTTCCTTAGAGCAGCACTGCACTTGCCATGCATAACACTTTGCTGTAGTTCCTTAGAGCAGCACTGCACTTGCCATGCATAACACTTTGCTGTAGATGCACACACCAGTACTGTTCTTGCCATGCCATTTTTTTCCAGTGAATTGGTTTATTCATTTAAACCTTGCACAATACTTTTAATACACATTGTAAAATACACACAAATACATTAATTAGTTGCTCCCATAATTATTATTATTATTATGGTATTTGTTGAGCACGGACCGAGAAGCAACGGAGCGCTTTACAGAGGAAAACACCAATAAAGATACATAACGGAGCACTTTATAGAGGTGTACAAATTACAGATGCATAAAGGAGCACCTATCGGTGGTAACAGCTGAATAGATATACAGCGGGGGTAAGATAAAGAGGGGCACAGAGGAGGGGTACAGCTGTACCGGGTGGCGGGGAGGAGAGGGGTGACGTGCTGGCCTAGTTGTTGAGGAGGAGAGACTCCTTGAAGGGGTGGGTCTTGAGTTCTTTTCTGAATTGTAGGAGTGTGGGGGTGAGTCTAATGCTGATGGGGCGGAGGTTCCGTAGTCTTGGGGCATAGGCAGAGAAGGCTTGTTTTCGGGTCCTTTCCTTTTTGCATTTAAAACATATAAATACTGTGTATTAACCATCTTATCCTCATTATTCTTCTATAGTCAACTATCTCCTGCCATTCTAAAGTGCCTGTGCTTTCGTCAAACCTGTGTGACCAAAAGACACGCTTATGGGAGAAAGTTCAGGGGTAACGTGCTCGCTTTGGAAGCAAGAAAAAACTGAGCAACACAAGTTCGATCCCCGGTCCGCGCTTAGAAACCTCTGGGTATTAAGCGCTCTATAAATAACCTGTCATATCGTACACATCTCACACACACATTTAAGGCGGGATCTTCTGCATTCACAGGTCTGGAGTAAGGTCAAAAGAACATTTTTGCAAAGCCCTTGACATTCATGGAACACACTTGAAGAGGGGACATTATAATTCCCATATTCGCCAGTAAAGCTACTGAAACAATCTTAAATCCCCCTGGGGGCACGCGCCTGCTTCCACAGTGCGCCACCAAAGGAAAGGAAAGTTGCCTACGTTCCTTGGTATCCATTGCAAATATTCCTGGGAAAATGACTCCAACAATAATGTTGCCATGGCGATCATATCCTCCGAGGAATAGATCCACACTACAGATGTTGAGTATGACAACTGTCTTCTCCTCCACCCCCCACCCCATTGCCCCTCCGAGTATGTTGGGCCCAGAGTTCGAATGGTACATTTGGATGTGATTTACAAGGCGATAATGACACCTAAAAGCTGTATGGTTGGGATATTGTTCCAATTGCGATATTACGGGAGTCTGCATTATTGCTGGCAATATTTTCGTAGGGGGTCTGATTTTCCTTGAAACTGTACATGTACTCCTTTCTTTGATGTTCTTTGTGGATTGGTAAATGCCGCGCGCTAGATAAGTATTTTCAGTGAAATGGAAGAAAGGAGCATGCTCCCAAAAGGAGTCATGGTCATAGAAATGAGACGGTCTAAAAAGTCATGAAATGCTGACAGTTTAGGTGCCATTAGACTTGTTATTATCACACATGAAATGCAATTGCCAAAGTAACTTGATGTTGTGAAAAACTGATGTTAAATTGCTCCTTTAGCAGGAATTAAGAGTTCAGCCCCAGCTCGCAGGAAAGAGGAAAGTTCGTACGTGGCAATTACAAGATATAATAACATTCTAGATCCGATGAGCATCTTTAGGGAATCCGTGGATGTGTACCGTGCAGGCTCAGATCCATCAAGACTTTGACAAGTCTTCTCCCTGGGCCTTCAGAGCTTGCTTTGAGTTTTCCGTTGAATATTGGGGCATTTATCGATTGGGCCCTGTCAAATTGTTCAATTAAAATGGGCCCCCACACCTTTGCCCCCTCTCCCCTCTGATGAAGAAAGCTGAATAGCTTTTTATAAGTAGGAGGAGGGGTTGAGGGGTTCAGCTCCCACACTGGGTGTCTTTCTTTGTCCTTCTATGCATGACATGTCATGACATGAAGGGTTATTTATAAGACGCTTAATACCCAGAGGTTTCTAAGCGCGGACCCGGGGATCGAACCTGTGGTGCTCCATGTCGTCTTGTTTTCAAGGCGAACCCGTTGCCCTGAGCTATCCTCCCAAAACGAGCAGAGCCTAATAAATCTTTCTCAGGATAATCTGCAGCAGCTCGCCCCCTCCTTGCATTGCTTTAGCTGGGATGTTGCCACAGAATGAAGGTGCAAGGTGGGGATTAATGTATGCACATGTTCCCTAAAGAAGCATCAGTCTTAAAGAACTGACGGCTGTGTAATCTTAAATGTATACTTGCCGGTCCAACACAGACCTCCTTTAAAAGGTATTTAATTATCACAGACCTGCTTTGCCGATCTTTCAGCTCTTTGGTGTGGGGCAGCAGGGTTCGACGTTGAGATTCAATGAGCAGGAGCTGAACCAGCTCTTGGGTGTCAGGCCTCAGCCTGTATGCAGGAGCTACCGCAGGGGAACCAGGAGCTACCAGTGATGCTCCTTTAACTCTTTGTTTGGTAGGCACTGGATGGCCCTAGGAGCCAAAAGTAGGCCCTGGGAGCGGTTGGTTTCAAGCTAACCAGGCACTACTATGCAAGAAGCAGGAGCTAGATACCTCCCAGCTCCCCTCTTTCGAACCCTGGGCAGTGAAAATAACTGGAGATTAATGAAACTCCAGGTTGGTGCCATGTTATCCACCCTCAATGGGAAGAATCAGGAGTTTGCATTTGGAAACATCTCCATCACACTCTGTGCGTAGAGATGAGCTCCAAAAATTATAAAGAAAAAAAAAGAAAAAAATACTTACATCAAAATCATCGTAAAATGGTTTCGTTGTAAAAGTGTCATAAAGTACAGTTATGCAAAGTCTTCGTTATCCAGAACCCTTGGAGAATCAAAGGTGCTGGAAATCCAACTATGCCGGATAATAGAATGCCAGACTTCCAGGTGGGAAAGTGTCTGGAAACAGAACAATTCTGGTTAACAAAGCATCCTGGTCATCTGCTTTATTTACCGGCATGCTACTATCTGGAATACTCTGTCATCCAGACTATTTCCTCTTAGCTTTCTGGCACTTTGTCCTCCAGAATTGCTATACTAATGGCGTTGAGAGGCAGTGGAGTAACTGTTGAAAATGTTCAGGGAAGGGACACGGTATCTAAATGAAAGGGGTTCCTGCCTAATGAGTGGGACAAAATGGTCCCCTCACCCGCACCCGCCCAAATTAAACACATTTTGATAGGCCCAATTTAATAGAGTGCCGGATAACAAAACGTTTTCTATAGTTCTACAAAATCCAGGTTTTGATACCTTTTACTGAATGACTGGTAACATCAAGCAGAGATGGAACAATGCATTAGGTTTTGAAGTTCCATAGATTTCTTCATCAGAGGGTGCAGAGTGAAATGATTGGCAAAGCAACACCCACACCTGCTGGTCAGTTCATTGTCAAAGAAAAAGAAAGGTGCATTTTCAGTTTCACCTCCAGTGGCTGGAGGGACAGTATTCATGGAGTGCAGGCCTGGAATGTCAGCCTTATCTAAAGCACCCCCAAAACTACTTGAGGCAGGGAATAATACAAGCATTTTCACTGAAAACATTCCACATTTCTAGCTCATAGGTGCATTTTATGAAAACAAACCTTATTCATGTGGGTCCAGTTAATTTCCTACAATTAATGATGTTCTTTTAGAAACATATTGAAGTGAAAATTAAAAAGACCCATTTGGAAAGCTTTAAAAAGACAGAATTCGAAAGCAGGGCATGTTTTGCATTTTCTCTGCAGAGTCTTAAAGTGTGTGTTTTTACAGCCTCTTTGCAGTGTCAGGACTGCATAGTGATTTCCAATGCAGCTGATAAAGGTTACTGGCTGGTGTACAATGTGAAACTCCAAAATGTGCTCCCAAGCTTCAACTGGTGCAGTCTCCAGCGTTACCCCGGTATGCCCCAAGCTTCACAATGGCAAATAGATCATGGTGCAATGCTCACTGTTATGGCAGTATGCCTTGTGGTTGACAATGTGTGCCAACCATTTAAACGTATACATTCGTTGGCGATGCCCTTTGCCGCACCCATGATGGGTTCTGGATTGTAGCGACCAGCAGAGGTTAGCAGGAGGTGGTGCTAGAGGGATGTTTCTGTGTTTTTGATGTGATTTCCTTGCTAGTCCTGGGCTCAAAATGGCCGTCATAAAACCTAGATCTGTGACAGACCCCTAAAAAGCTCTTTGTGTGTTTAATGCACAGGTGTTGTTCACAACATATTTCGTGCAATAGGAAGCTCCTGGCATCCCTGTTGCGGAGGACGAAGCATGTGCAGCCCCTGGCAGGTTGAAAGAGGATGATGGCCAATGCTGCCTGCTGCATGAGCCTGGCATCTCACAGGTGCCCTGCAGTGAATGTTTGCAGGTTGCGCTGCAGGGCCCCCTGCAGTTCTGCAGGCACCCCGCACCAGACCCACCCAGTTTACTAGATTGAGGCCCACCCAGACAGGTTCCATGTAAATGTCTCCTGACAAAAATGTCGCTGTTTTTTGCGGAGCAGTTATTGCATTGAGCATGCGGGGGACACCCCTGCAACCCCCAATTTTTTCATTTTTTACAAGGGGAGCAGGGGACAGCCCCGCAACCCGTCCCCATAAATAATGTCATCATATATAATTTTGCCAATTGCTTTTCCCAGCGACTTTATGTATGGGGACACTATGTACGGGGACATTATTACCTGATGCCCCCAGACATAACACATTGATCTAAGTCAGGGGTGAGCGGCTCATCCAATCCTGGTAATTGCTTTTCATTTGAATGGCTATAGGGCTTGATCCATAATGGAGAACGCAGAGCTGCAGGTACCACAATGAAGCAGACAGAAGAGCTGTTTGAGCTGCTCCCATCTGCTGTGCTGTGGGCCTAGTGAAGAGACAGCGCCTCTCTGGAGACAGTGCCTGTGCATTCCATGTTAACATTACGTGACAGTAATTAATTTATCCAGTGTAGAATCTTCCCACCTAAACCGCACTCTGTGTTCAGCAACACCCCTGGGGCTCAGGGTTTGTCAGTAGGAGTTGGCAGGTTCGTGGTGGGTGTGCTGGTGGTAGAACCGTGCTGCACGCTTCTGGCACGATGCATGTTGCTGCCTCCCTGTGTGCCCCAGGCTCTCTGACGCCCCCTGCCTCTGCCAGGCCGTTGCCTTACTATTTGCCCGAGTCTCAATACGGACCCCTGCATCCCTCAATGCAGGGGTCCGTATTGAGGGATGCGCTACCCCACCATATTGAGGGTCGCGCTACCCCACCTTGGCCAGCTGGTTTATCGTCGGGCGCCCCCGCCATGGCTCTCTGCTTCTTTGCCTGCCTCAACTCACCCCACTCCCGACCTCTCATCTCCAGACTCAGTCATTGGCTGCAAGTCCACTCTCACCCCTTGCCAGAGGCGCACTATGGTCCAGTATTCATGGCTCCATTGGAGTTAACAGAGTCTCACACCTGGGAATCAACGTATTCCATTCAAAATGACCTTTTGATCAAAACCGTCCAATCATCAATTGTGACCTCGAACTATAGGGCCGATACTTTGAATAATCTACTACGGGTGTGCACAGCATAAGGTCTGCGGGCCAAATGGCCCTTCAGGAAATCATGTACGGCCCTCCAAGTCACCTGAGTTTAATGAAGTGTGCCTGGCCTAAAGTCACTTTATCTTTGCATCCCGATACCTGCAGTTTCACTTCTATTTAAAACATGGTTTCAGTCCCACAATGAAAATAAATCAAATTATTAATACCATTATAAGGCACTTTATCACACAGGATACAATCAAAAATAGAGCAGTACATTAAAATGGACACCTCAAAACCCCATGCTTTATTGATTTTCTTTACCTCAAATTCATGCACCGACGCCCTACCACCCGCTCATCAACATAGACAGTCCGGCCCACTGTATGCTACTTGTGTACATTCAGCCCTCTGGCTAAATCACTTGTGCTCCCCTGCTCTACTAGATCTGTGGTCCTTGCCCCATAACATCTGCGTGAGGTTCTCACTGTGAAAACCTCCCTCGTCGAGCCTGCAACCTGAGGCTCTAATAGAAATGCTGGACTATGTCTCCCGGGATCACTCACTGTTGCCTCTGCTGGTCTGATGGGAGTTGTAATCCAAAATATCTGAAGAGCCAAAGGTTATATACATCCCTTAGCTTAGCACTTTATTGATAGCCCCTTCATATTAATTAGTGTATACTGCTTATGAAATACAGATGGATCTGAATTAGATCCAACAGTGTCTGATAGGTTGCTTTTAGATATATATTTTCTAGATTTTTTCTATGTTGATATACATTTATATGTATTTTATGATGTTACTGTGTGAATGACATTTTTTTTTAAATTCTATTATGATGTTTTTGATATACAATAAAATATGATGTTATATTTGTTCATCTGACTGAGCCTCTTTTCCCTCCGCACCCATCTCCATCAATTAGCAAATAAATAATTGTTGTAGTTACCCATGTGACCCCATGCCTTGTTGTTCTATATACATCCCGGCCCTAGTAGCATTTTACTTTGTTGTACTTAGTATTTCGTTTCTTTCAACGTCGCAGAACCAGGTGTAGTCCTTATTGGTTTGTTGTGGTTCGTTGTTTCCTCGCAGGTTGCTGCTGCCACTGATTTGTGGACATTTTAGTCTCCCCGGGGTCTTTCGTCTCTTTTTGTCGCATGTGTAGTGCTTTGAATTGGAAGGATTCCTCGCGGCTTGCTTTCTCGGAGGTGTATATTGAATTTTTAAAGCATGCGTTTCCGCGTCAAGCTGGCGCAGGTGTGCTTCTGGTTGTGCGTGGTATGGTTGTGGGCGGCGTTCAGCTTGACGTCAGCATTGTGTTTTCAGAACAGGTGGTTCTAGTACCCGTGAGTGGGTTCCCAGATATCACTGCGTGGAGGAAGAGCATTCTTTGGACTACACAGTACACTGTTCGCATCCAGAGCCGGACAGCCGGCCCTTGAGGGTAAATGGCGACGTCGGGCTTGATTTTATGTCCATGTGCCCTCGGTTACCGTAGTTCTGCAGTTTCTTCAGCTCTGTGGCAGTCCACCTCTTTTGGAGCACAACATGACTAGAACATCGTTCATGTTTGTATCCTTTAGCAGGGATCCTGGGTAGGAGTGTGAGCCTTGAGGGGTAGAGATGTGGCCCAGCAAACCTTGTTTTGCTAGAGTGGCGTTTCGTGGATGCACGTCGCCCATACCCCCCAAGTTGGGGAAGCCGTTTGCCCGTGTCTGCAATTCGTCCCAGTGCACTGATTAAACGAGCAGTGGGAGTTACAAGAAGCGTTGAGACGTCGTCCTTGGCTCAGCAGGGCAGCCCGAGCCATGAAAGGGCCCACAGCGGTACATATGATGGTACTGTACAATGGTGTTACTCAGTGCTTTAAGTGGGCCGGGGCCGGGCCCCGGCAGTCTCCAAAAAGTGAGGCTGAGCCGGGGCCCTGCCGGGCCCCCCAGCCCCACCACGCCATGGCAGGACGCATTATCCCGACGCGGCCGCAGCCGCAACGAGAGATGCGCCCGCCAGTTAAACGTCAGGCAAGCTGACAGAAGTGCCAGCCAGCCACAGCGTCGCTGTGACTGGCTGGCACTTCCGTCAGTCTCTGTAACTTTCTCTGATGACCCCTCATCTGAGGGGCCATCAGAGGAAGCTACAGTCCCTTAGTTCCCCTCCCCAGGTCACTGACCCTCAGCGAACCCGCGGGCTCCATGATCTAATATGTAGATTAGATCACGGAGCCCGCGGGTTCGCAGAGAGTGAAAGACGCCTCGGGGTCAGTGCTCTGAGCAGAGATCACTGAGCCCGAGGCGCCTTTCTCCTTTGGCAAGGCTTTATAAAAGATGCCTTCAACTGTGTACGTTTAAGCCATCTTTTATACACGTAGAAATATTTCTATGTTTATAACAGATGGCTTGAATCGTACACAATTCAAAGCAACTTTTATAAAGCTTTGTCGACGGACAAAGCCACCTTGGGTTTTGTCCGTCCTCAACGCTTTATAAAAGATGCCTACGTTTCAAGACGTCTTTTATAAACATAGACATATGTTACAAATGTCTATGTCTATAAAAGGCAGCTTGAATAGTACACAAACCATAGTAAGGTAAGCACACAAGTGTGTGTAACTTACTATGGTGTGTGCACTTTCAAGCCACCTTTTATAAACATAGAAATATGAAACATTGCTATGAATATAAAAGAAGGCTTGAAAAATGCACAAACCACAGTAGTACGCAAACAAATATATAAATGCTCAAATACATTTATATATTTGTTTGCGCACCTTACTATGATTTGTGCACTTTTAGGCCACGCCCACAATGGAGGCCACGCCTCCAAACGAGGGCCCCCCCTCAATTTCTTACCCCACTTAAAGCACTGGTGTTACTATTAGGGTGAGTATTGTGAAGTGTGAAATGAGCACCACGCCCGGCCTGCATTACATGCTCAGATAGATTGCATGAAAGAATGACTGTGTCAGACATTTTTTTCCTCAAATTGGTGGGCATTCTTAATGTTTCCAAAATTCACTTTGATTATATGCAAAGAAGACACCATACGACGTTCAGGGGCAACCTGTCCAGTTGGCGGCCTCCCTTTGGCCTTACTTTGTCCCTGTGAGTCATTGCTAGGTGGCTGCTGAGCGTTGCCTGCCCCCTTTCTTCCGTAACTGGGCGCCCAGCAGTCTGCTGCCCCTTTTGTTCTTTTCCCGAAACCCACTGCATGGGTGTTGGTGGCAAGGGGAAATGGGCCACATGTCAGCCCCTTCCTATTATTATGTAGGCTGCCTCCCTTCCTGCCTGCCTAAACACAGGCTTATGTACCTGGGCCTGTTACCTCGCAGGCCTGGTCCCTCTCGGGTCCCAGGGCATAAGCCTGGAATTTGCATAAAGCGAGGGTAGATATCACCCCTCCCACTGCACACAGCGTGTTATGGCCAAATAATGCCAGGACGAAGGATCAGTGGCAAAGAATTGTCTGTAGGATTTATTATTCCAGACGTAAGAGACCATAGCAAAACACTGGGGAAATCAGTCATGATGTGCTTTTGGGGCATCAGGTGAGCAGGGGACCAGATGCTGCTAACTCCAGAGATGGGCCAACTCGAGGCTGATCCATGCCGCCACACCTGAGGGGTATACGGCCACTGATGTTCCTCCCCAAAAGGACATTATAAGCATCCCTTTTCTGCCAGTGTCCAATAAATGTTTCTTGTGAATATGTCCATGCCCTCCATTGATAGGTGGACCCCATCCTGATGGAACAAATCCCGGTTGCTTAGGGCTATTGCCCTATGCTTGATAAATGTGAGCCCTGAGACCCTCTTGGGTGTCCTCCAACCGTCTGCTTTCTCTTGCCACAAAAGAGTGGCCCACAATCCAAGCTGACATGAAAGAGGTCTGTGGGGAGAAAGGCCAGTGTTAAATTAATTCTTACCTGGTGTATTTCTTATAAGCCCCAGACTTCCAGCCCCCAATTCCTTTGATTGCTTTCTCTTCCATTCCTCCCATCCAATCTGAGGTTGCTGCCCCAGTTCGAAAAGAATGAGAGCCAAACTCAGCGGGGCCCTAGCCTACTACCCTGATTTTCTTTTAAGGACAGTTTCCAATTGGAAGGTGCTGAGAGCCTTGCCATGTTTGTGCCTTAACAGTTGCCCGCTTGGTTGTGGCTGTAAGCGGAGGAATGCTCTGGTAGTGCAAATGGGGCGGTATCTCTTGTTGTCTACGCAGTACAAATTAATTATTCTCCGTTACCTAGCTGATCTGTTTTGGGTCTACTTAGCCTAATGGCCGTGCATTCTTTGCCCAAATGAATGTCGGGTAGTGCTAAACCTTCCTCATATAGAGTGTTTTTCGCCACCATTTTGTTGATCCTAAATGCCCCGAAGTAATTTAATGTGTAGGCTGCCCTGAATGGAGCTGTCTCATATGTGTAATCACATACTTTGTGCAAGATGTCAATTCGATTTTTTTTAGCTTCTCAAAGTTTAAAGGGATGCCTTGTGTTTTTCTTAACTCCCTCCAATTTGGCCCAGCCTTTTAAGTCATACCGTGTCAGAGAACTGTGTGTGGGGTCAACCCCCCCACTAATTTACTATAATAATAAACCGCTGCCACATGAGATGATACCCAAGCTTTTCCTTATTTTGTTTGAATGACCGTTCAAGAAATATACCTGTGGGTGCACCCGTGCCTTGGGTGCAATTAAATGCAATTTTTGGGCCTTGTTCCACTCTTCCCTTTGTCTGGTGTGTAGGTTCTCACTTGTCCTCTACCAATATGGACGGTCAGCAACTCAGGTTTAACCTTAGTGCTGTGGGGAAGGTCCCCTCTCTTGAGGTAAGACGTGCAGGACATCCTTGGTCATGCCTTTTATAGTCTCCATTTCAAGCTCCATGACTATTACTATTACCTAGCAGTGACTAAATGTTGCCTGCAACAGTACTTTTATTGTTGTGTGACTAAGCTGTGCGCAAGGCTCCAACTGATTCAACCGCTTGCCACCAATGTGATGAATTAACTTCCGGGGCACCAGTGGTCCAGGGATGCATATCGGTTTCTATACCATCAATCAACCCCACACCTCTAGTACACCAGAAGCGATCCATACAGTTTGGAATACAAGTGAATTATAAGACAGCCTTGTCAAATTTTTGGTAACATGGACGGAATGGCAGGTTTATCTCCGCAAGGTCGTGGATCGTTGGTTAGTTGCAACACAGCAAAAATAGAATTATTGCCCAGTGATTAAAGGGACTACCCAGTCAAGGTTGTATACAAATATCTACTTTATTATTACTACTTCAGGAAGGAAAGGGATGCACTCTAGATACTGACAGGAGGGTAGTTGATAAAGTAATCAGTCTTACTGTTCAAGATTATTTGATTTCAGCACCAAGGGCGAAAAGGGTTGTAACTGTCTCTAGGGGCCTTCAGAGAAGGACCAGGGGGGCAGAACCACAATGTACCTGGTGCTGAAGAAGTTCTTGGTGCTCGACAGCGTTGAGGCGGTTCCAGGGCGCTTTGCAGCCCTCGAGACAGAGTTAGTGTCAGGAGATAGCTGCGGGTACCAGGCATTAGTCAGTTCGGCAAGCGAGGCTGGACAGACATCTGCAGGCTATCCGGTGTGGTGGCTCGAAGCCAAGAAGAATCGTTGTCTCTGTGCTGGTTGGCAGATCTGGAATGTTGATCGAGGCGTCTCGGATGGCTCCGTTGACTGCAGCGTGACAACAATAAGCAGTGCAGCCGGATGCGGTTCGAGGACTTGACTGTCTCGAAAATGTCCGTCAAAGATGGACACTGGTTGATGCTTGTGTGGCACTCCTCCACGCTTCTTCGAAGGGTTCGTGTCCTTTCAAGGCAGACAGCCCAAAGCTCAGGAGACAGTTTGCAGACAACGGCCTTGTCCTTAGTTCAGATAATCTCTGGCACTTCCCACCAAGGAAGCTTGCTGGCAGAACCTAGCAGGGCACGCTGTGTGCTGGCTGGGTACCGGTTCTGGAGCTGCTTAATGGGTCCTCTAAGTCCGGTATCTCGCTGTGTTCTCTGGGAGATGTTTAGGGAGGGATCTTGCTTCCCTCTTGGAACTCCCGCTGGCCTTCCTTCACTGGCGGAAGATGTAAGGTAGACTTTCCCTTCAGCTCGGGTCCAAATGAGTCCTTCTTACGCCTTTTGAAGTCTTCAGATCTGCTAGGTGAGGAGTTCAGCACTCTTTTAAAGACGAATGGGCCCCAGTGATTGGTGCAGGCTAAGCCATCTTTAATGAACCAATCCTGGGTCCCCATCAACAATCTTCCGTTATGCATGAGGTCAGGATCAGAGTGCTCTGCAACAGAACAGACAAGGGGCGGACTTAAGTCCCACCCACCTCCCTGTCTGGTGTAGATCAAAGTGCCTCTCTGGTTAACTGAGCACTCTGTGACTCTTGATTAAAGCGTAGGATTCCCTTGAAGTGTGTGCTGGGAGCAGACTTCCTTTCTCCCCCAAACCACATACTTCTCCCCTCTGAAAGGGTTCAGCTATGCAGGAGTTTGCCTATGGTAAATAGTGGACCCAGACATGCATTTCACTGCCTTTAATACTGAGGGGTGTGACACATTGCATACATATCTCGTCCAGTGCCGCACATTTCACTCACAGCCCACCGCACACACGCAGTTCCTTTTCTTTTTTCTTCAAACTCGCATTTCCCTGTCCTTGAATAGAGATTGCTCCAGGCCACGAGGGACACCCTACTCCACTTCCGGGGTTTGAGTTTGCCTTAGTTTTACTTCAGACAATTGTATTCGCGTGAAGTGGCCCAACACCACAACTCCCGGTTCGTGGTGTGGTTCCGGACATGGGGGTCATCCCTCCTGAGAAACACCTCACCAGGCCTCTCTACACCTCCCTCTTTCCTCGGCCCCCTCCTTCCTCGCATTTCACAGTGTCTCGCCACACTCTGCTCGCGGACAGCTGTTAACGGCGGCTCCTCCCCCAGGAGTTTGGCATTCCAGGGATGTGCGCGTGAGATCCTCCAAGATGCCTGGAACGAGGCAGCCCCTGGGCAGTGATGAGGGACGGCGGTGGGAGCTCACACTGGCCTTATACCCATTCCACAGTGTACTTACTTTGGCAATATTTGTGTAACTTCGCATGGCAACAAAGTACCATCTACTGTATTTCCCTGCGAATACATCTCTGGGAGGGGGAGGGAAGCCAGTGGACTTATTGCAGTACTGGCCTTGAATTCTAAAGAGGGCCAGTGGGGTGCAGGACCCTCCGTGATGCACTGGGAACCAAAAACAAAGTGCGGAAAGCAGCCCCCATTACACTCGGTGCAGTGAGCGAGCCCCACTACCTAAACTGGTGATCTGGAGGGGTTCTCCTTCCTACATACAGTGAATACAAAGCCATTTAGATCACAGTTCAGGATCCCAGAATGCACCTGGATCTCCCGTGATCACGTTTCAAATCGTTTTAGTAGAGTCTGGTCAGGCCTTTCATGCGCACGCGTGGGTGTCTGGGTTCTGCACTGGGGATAGATAGCCAGTGGCATCCAACGCTCGGAATATAGCAATTCCACTTGATGTCAGATATGTTTAGGATCTGGTCCTTCCCAGTGGCGCTGCCCGGCGCTCTATGAAGGACTCACGCCCTCAAAAAGAAATGGCGGGTTGGGGCGGCGCAGGGAAGGGGGGATTGATAGCGGAGCAGAAGCACATGGAAGAAGAACTGGAATTGGAAAAACCGAAGGAAGAGTGCCCAGAACAAAGATGTATACGGCAACGAGGAGCTCTGGATACAGGGACAGGGAGGAGAAATGAAGAAGCTCAGAAAAGGAGGTGGACAAAGGGAAATGGGTAGCTCAGGGATGGAGATGGAGAAAGGGGAATGGGTAGTTCAGGGATGGAAATGAAGAAAGGGGGATGGGTAGTTCAGGGATGGAGAAAGAGAAGTGGGTAGCTCGAGGAAGGAGATAAAGAAAGAGAATGGGTAGCTTGGTGATGGAGAAAGTGAAATAGGTAGCTCAGGGATGGAAATGAAGAAAGGGGAATGGGTAGTTCAGGGATGGAGAAAGAGAAGTGGGTAGCTCGAGGAAGGAGATAAAGAAAGAGAATGGGTAGCTTGGTGATGGAGAAAGTAAAATGGGTAACTCGGGGATGGAGACAGGGGAGTGGGTAGCTCAGGGATGGAGATGGAGAAAGGGAAGTCGGTAGCTCAGGGATGGAGATGGAGACAGAGGTGGGTAGCTCAGGGTTGGAGATGGAGAAAGTGAAATGGGTAGCTCAGGGATCGAAATGAAGAAAGGGAAATGGGTAGCTCAGGGATGGAAATGAAGAAAGGGAAATGGGTAGTTCAGGGGTGGAGAAAGAGAAGTGGGTAGCTCAGGGATGAAGGAATAGTGGTGGGTAGCTCTGGAATGGAGAGCGTGAAAAGGAGAATAAGCTCAGAAAAGGAGGCAGAGAAGGAGAAGTGGGTAGCTCAGGGATGGAGATGGAGACAGGTGGGTAGCTCAGGGATGGAGATGGAGAAAGTGAAATGGGTAGCTCAGGGATCGAAATGAAGAAAGGGAAATGGGTAGCTCAGGGATGGAAATTAAGAAAGGGAAATGGGTAGTTCAGGGGTGGAGAAAGAGAAGTGGGTAGCTCAGGGATGAAGGAATAGTGGTGGGTAGCTCTGGAATGGAGAGCGTGAAAAGGAGAATACGCTCAGAAAAGGAGGCAGAGAAGGAGAAGTGGGTAGCTCAGGGATGGAGATGGTGAAAGAGGGTAGCCCTGGACTGGAGTGGGAGAAAGGCTGTTCAGGCAAGGAGAGGGCAGCTCCTCATCAATAGCAGATTAGATTCTTTTTGGAGACCCATGACCGGTGGGTGCAGCCATCACCGCTGTCTCCCACAGGTGCCCTGCACAGGGTGGCTATGTTTTAAAGTGAGAGGCAGGGTTTAGGTATTAGTTTTATGGCAACTCCACCACCTGCAGCCTGAACAGCCCATTTTAGCTGCCAAACCCAGCGGCCTACTGATGATCCCACGCATGCGCCAGCACCTGCAGGCGTCCTTGACTGGGAGGCCCTGGTTATCTTCAGTGCCTGGATTGTGCGCCTAGATTGCTGCACAGTAAGACTATGAACAAACAATCTAAAGATGTAGCCACAATCGGCACAACATTTACTGCCAGGGCCACCTCCTGGCCCCTATTGCAACAATGAAGCTTCCAGTGCTCCAGATAAGATTTTGAAGTGGGAGTATTTTACTCCCTCTTTTTGAAAGTTGGGAGTAAAATTATTTCTTAGGGTGTAAAAGCATGAGTCTCTTTCCCAATGGGAGAAATTTTTTTTTATAAACGAGTACAAATATGTTCAATTGCAAAAACAGAAATATTTTTGTGAGTAATACTTCTTTGCACCAAGTTTTTCATGTGCACTAAAATGTATCTTTTTGACCTCCATAGTTCTAGTGATTTCTTCCTGTGCTACTACACGAACTACTGGTGCAAACACGTCCATGGATCTGTCTGGGTGAAGGCAGGGGCACAAGCTTCTCTATGTCCATTTGCCATTTTTTTTATTGGGAGTACTTTTACACCCTATTTACATTTTTTGGGAGTATTTGCCTATTTTAGGGAGTAACAATGGCCGATACACCCCTTATCTGTAGGGCTGGTAGCTCCACCTTCCCCACCCTCCCAAACTGTAAAAATATTCATGTTCAAAAGTTTTTTTTGGGGGTGGGGCAAATGCTGCAAGCACAGATCTCTCTACCCACACACCTCCCAGTCTAAAAGAGAAAATCCCTCCCTGCATCCTATATAGGCAGCCCACCACTGACCGTACTCACTGCTGCTGTAGTCTTGGCAGTACTGAACGCAGCTTTTAAGTGTACTGGGGTTATAATCACTGGGAGCTGTTTAGCTCTTGGTTGCTGCTGAGGAGAGCATGGTTTAATTGCCATCAACAGCTTGGAGAACCTACTTGTGTTTCTCTAGGCCAGCTGGTGCGGTGCGATATTGTTTTGCATAAGTAAAATACTTCGTGATCCTTTACTTCGACAAAAGTAGTTTGTGGAGAGGTGAATGTGAGGGGCTGGGTTGGGAGGGGGTAGAGGAGCCTGTGGGGGGTCACCCCCATTTAACATAAAAAAGGAAAAACGAAAAAACATTAGCAAAGTCGGTTTGTCTAAGTTGCACAAAAATGTTACTTGAGCAAAACAACGCAGAACCGCTGCTGCCATATAAACATGCCTACGTGACATTAAGTCTGTGTGTTTTTTAATTTGCATGAATGTGCGCTAGGAAACTTAGCAAGACATTTTAGGCATTATGGACCATGTGCAGGGCTTTAAGAGGGCAGGGGCTAGCTGAGGCAGAGCCCGAGCAGGTTAAGAAATATAGTTCTGAGACAGGGCCCTGCTGGGGCTCCCTCTTGTCCCTTGGCAGTGCCGCCCGCTAGAGCCCAGGGCTTTTTTACTAAAGCCTGAAGCTCTCACTCATGTGGGAGAGTTTCAGGCATTGGGGGGGGGGGGCGATCGAGAAGCCTTTTTTCCAAAATGGGGGAGACATCACCAGAGTTGCCCGTGTGCTGGCATCACCTTATGAAGAAAAGGTGAGTCCGCTACAAACGGAGCCTTTTTTTCCGAAAGCCTTGGTTTCCAGCGGCCTCACCTTTTCAGCTTTAATGGTCATAGCTAAATAAATGCCTGGCGCGGGACAGCACCACCATTAAGGCTGAAAAGGCGTGGCGCTGTCCCCTGCTAAGCATCCCTTTTGTAAAAAGATGCAGAAATGAGCACTCAGGAGGGTGCTGATCTCTGCAAAGGGCTGCTATGTGGGCTGTCTATAACCCATTGAGCCAGAGCTCGTTAAGGGGTGTGACCTAACGGGGCAGGTGACACCCCTTTAGGACACGCCCCTTAATGAGCCCCGGCTTGTTTTCTTTTGCCGCTTAAGACACTGGTCGTGTGTAATAGGCAGATAATCTGCTTTATATGTAACGTAGACGTGCAGGTGCAGCGCGCTATGGCCTAGCGCCTTCTTGATCTCCATAAGTAGCACCTACTTGCTGAGTGGTTTATGTTTTATGTATTAAGTTGTTCACTTGTACAGCGCTTTGGTGTAAAGCGATTTATAAATCAATAAATACAAATACAAATATACTGGAGCTGCTTTTGTCTCTTGCTCATCAAATCTTTATTTTGATCCCAGGTGTTGGTGACGAGGGGGGGCAGTGATTGAACATGTATTACCCCTCTTTGGTACATCAATGAAGTGGGTTGGGGGCAAGCACCTTACTCGTTGCTTCACTGACCGCCAGGCAGAACTGCAGAGAAGCTGTAGTTCGCCTTTCAGATTGGGTGGGGCTCCCACATTTTACAATGCAGGAAGCTACTTTTAGCTCCTGCTCACCCTCCGAGGGTCTGCAGCCTCTGGGTCTCCGGATGCTTTGGACCAAAACTCCCATTAAACCCATGATATGATATGTCATTTTTAACGCGCCTGTGGTTCTAGGCGCGAACCCATCATCATTGCTTATCTTGGCTGGTGAAGGTGGGAGTTGTAGTCCAAAACATCTGGCGAGCCAAAGGTCGCAAAACCCCAGAGGGTTCGAAATTAAGATTTCATGAGCAGGAGCTAAAACTAGCTTCTGGGTATCAGGCATCCCCTAATAGGCAGGAGCAACACCTAAAGAACCAGGAGCAGGCACATAACATGCTGAAAATCCAACTTTTACGTGATAGGATTATGAAATGATAGGTTATTTATATTATATACACATTATACAATATATATATGTTCGCCCAATCTCCATCACTCCCTTCCTGGGCAAGCTCCTGGAGAAACTGGCCTTCTCCCATCTTAATCTCCACAACAAATCTGTTGGTTGTCTTCATGACCATCAGTCTAGCTTCAGGGCTGCCAGAAGCACGGAAACTGCTCTCCTGAACATCCGCGAAGACCTCTCCAACCTTGACTCAAACACCCCATGTGTCCTCATCCTGCTTGATCTCTCTTCTGCCTTTGACACGGTCAACCATGCCATCCTTCTCAAGCGTCTCCGTGATAAACTGAGTATCACTGGACAGGCTCTGGCGTGGCTGACTTCTTTCCTCTCCCATCGACCCTCCCAGGTCCAACTTGGGTCCTTCCTCTTCAATGTCTTTTTCTCTACCTGTGGTGTCCCCCAGGGGTCTAACCTCTCTCCCTGGCTTTTAAACCAATACCTGGCACTCCTTGCCCACTGCATCGCCGCTCTGTGCCCCAACTTTCAGTGTTATGTGGATGATACCAAGCTCATTTTCAGGCTACCCTCGGCCGCCTCCTCTCCTTCCCTCATCTCTGACTGTCTGTCTGCTATCCAGGAGTGGTATGCCGCCAATGACCTCTGCCTTAATGCCAGTAAGACTGAGATTCTACTCATCGGCGCACCCACTCCCTCCTTCCCTGCAGCTCTCTGGCTGGCCTCTCTTGGCCCTCTTCCTGCCCCCACCTGCAGGGCTAAAAACCTCGGGGTCGTCTTCGACTCCACACTCTCCGTCTCTCCTCACATCTCTGACGTCTCTTAAGAAGTCACACTGCCAGCTGCACCTCCTCGGAGGTATTCTTCCTTTCCTCTCCTTCCCCCCAGAAGCTCACCGTTTCCAGAGCCCTGGTTCTTTCTAGGCTGGACTATTGCAACAGTGTCTATCTTAATCTGCCTGCCTCTACTCTCCGCCCTCTGCAATTTATCCAAAACAGGACTGCGAGACTTGTTCTTGGCCTCAAGGTCAGGGATCGTATCTCTCCAGGACTGAAATCTCTGCACTGGCTCCCAGTGGCTGCAAGGATTAAGTTCAAAACCCTCTGCATTGTCCACGAGGCCTTCTGGGACCTGGGGCCGCAATACCTTCAACTCTCTCTTCCCAGATACCTTCCTTCTTGGGCTCTTCTCTCATCTGCCTCCAACTCCCTCAGGGTCAGTCGCTTCTCCAAGCAACGAGTTGGTGGTCGATCCCTCTCTTCAGCAGGGGCCTCCCTCTGAAACAGCCTTCCTGCCTCCCTGAAACTTGAGGAGAACCATCTCCGGTTCTGGAAACACCTCAAAACCTTCCTCTTTGCTTCTGCTTTCTCTGCCTCTCTTCCCTGCTGAAATTCCTGGCTAAAACTTCACTGGTTACCTGGCCACCCTTTCTGATCCTGGGGCCAGGACTGGCTTTTTCACACCTGCCCTGCCCTCCTGGCACTCCTCGCACCTGGGGACTGTTTTCTGTATCCCTACAGTCCCCCTACCAGCACTTATTTCTGCTCTTACTGTGCACTTGCCACCATATGGCCGCTTTATTTATTTTATCTTATTTATTCTTCTTTCCCATGTACTGCTTTTTCCCCTCTCCCTTCCCCCAGGCACTTCCCCTTTCCCCCTACCCCATGCAGTTGCAGGATCTGAATGACACCTGGCCTAGTATGATCGTTGTCTGTCTTCCCACTGTTTTCCCCCCCTTCCCTCGTCGCGCCTTGAAACACTTGTGTATAGGCGCGTTATAAATGCCATATCATATCATAACGCGCTTAATACCTAGAGGTTTCTAAGCACGGTCCTGGGGATCGAACCTGTGGTTCTCCATGTCGTCTCGCTTCCGAGGCGAGCACGTTGCCCCTGAGCTATCCTCCCGAGACTGTATCTCGAGAAGTTTGCATCTCTGTATCCCAAGATGCAAACTTAAACATTTGTCCATTATATACAACTGATTATTCTTTAAATGTCTTCTAGATGTCTCTAATGGTTAGTTATACACATGCCCACACACAAAGTTAATACCACATAGGTATGATTGCATGGCACCCATTTGCCTCATGAGCCAAGATGTGCTCCTGGTAGCTGTTGGTGCCAAGCTAATCAGGCTCTCCCGGGCTAGTGGCAGGAGCTACATAGCTCCCAGCTCCTGGCAATTTCAAACACTTCCCCCAGTAGAGGCAATACGTTTATTGGGGCGACCATTTATATTTAACATTCAATTTCTGTAGCTAACTCGCACTGTGTCTCCCGCTTCTGAGAAGTGAGTGGGAGGGACTAAGCACGTGATGGGTTTATCTGTAAATTGCAAAATGTATCTCCTTTTGGGAGTGGAATTGGTGGGGATGTAAAAGTGGGAGAGAGGATTCACTGGGCCCTAAAGCTTCCTGCCCACTCATGGATCTGAAACTCACTCAGGAGGGCAAGCAGGGGTTCACATCCTACGGCCATCCCATCTATGGGCTAGCTGCAGAGAATTCTCACTGCGCTACTAACTTGGTGCTAACTGTAATGGTGGCATAACTTTGGAGTGGAGAGGTGGGGATGGGGTACTCCAGGAAGACTGGGGATACTCCAGTCTTGCTCAGTTCCGTTCACTCATCAGTGTGGGCAGGCAAATTGAACTGACAGGGATGGGTAGCGCCAGTGGGCACAAGAAACAAGAACCAGGACTGTTTCTACACCCCAAGATTTAGAATTAGGAGGGGCAACGTGAGGCCGTCTTGAGAGGAGTAGGGTCGATCCTTCCTGCACAGTAGACAAATCTGAAAGCTGTGCCCAGAAACTGAACGATGCATGCCACAGCCTCCTGGCAGTCCGGGCCAGCTGAAGATGTGTCGGGGCTCCCCGGGGCCCATTTCAACATGATGCTTGGGGTTCCCCTGGCCTACAGCTTCAGGAAAAAAAAACAGAAGCACCCATGTGATGATGAGACTATAATGGAGACATAACAGACTGCAGCAAGGGGGTTAATAGCTGCACATTATCACGGGACAGGCAGCCAGCAATGGGCAGGGATGGGGAGGTTAATCGCCTTTTGTCAGCGAGGTGCTAATGCAGTTGAAACCAGAGTAAAAAGGCAACAAAGTGACAAGGACGCTGCTAGATTCTGGAAAGCCTGACTGAGGTGACTGCCTGAGGACACAATACAATAATCACGTTTAATGCCTGGAAGACGTATTTTGCTTTGTCCTAAGAATGCCAATATGGGGGGTGCTCCCTGTGAGCCCGAGACTCAGGGCCATTTCAATTAAACATTTTGAAAGGCCGCAACACCGTCCCTGCCGACACTGGCCCTCGCCTAGTGAGCCAGCAACTTCACTCTTAACAGGCGCTGGCGACCAGAGTCTGAATTCTGAGAAGTTGCTGTGGAGATTTGTCTGCGTTGGAGTGAGGATGGACCAACCAATGGCCTTCCGAGGACTCCCCGTCTGACGTGTCCGCCATCTCTGCAGAAACATGAATCAATTTATGGTCCGCATAATTACTGTAATGTCGGCCACACGCTGCCAAGTTCCCAGAAGACGAGCCGTTTTCTCCAGGGAGTCAGAACGGGGGGAGGAGGCGGGGTTGGACCTCTCTCGTGATTGTATCAGCAATTCCGTCTGTAGTGCACCAACAGCCACTTGCTCTTGATAGGCCTGGCTCTCGGGGCCTGCTGCGTGAAATAATAAGTTAACATTATGCGCCATACTTCGATGAAAGGTGCTCTTAGTTCATAACTGAATGGAATGGGCGCCGAGAACGCGGCTGCTTCCCACCACCCCCCCCCTTCCACACCCAGGAACAGCCAATTGTGTGAAAGTCCCCATATGTTACAATGGGATTTTTTTTTTCTTTTTCATGCAGGAGCTGGAGCAGGTTGGGGCGGTGCGTAAAGTCCGCAAACAGATCCCCCAGCCGCTCTGTGCAGAAAAGGCATGTGCGTCTCCAGCCGCACTAAATGTTAATGCATGTTATGCCTGTACAGGGGCACGTCGGCGGACACGCAGTTACTGGGAAGCCCCCAGTCTACCCTGCACTGCCTCAGGGCTGACCGCGCATTTAGGGGCTGTAAATATAACCCCTACAGTCCCCTGCCTCCTTGCACTTACCCAGAGCCGCGTTGCCCTGGCTGCACTTTCTCAGAGCAAATGCTGCTCTGATTGCACTTCCCCTTTCCTCTCCCTGACCCCCCCCCACCCTGCACTTTGCACTTGCATGATCTGAATGACAAGGCCTAGTAAGATCGTTTGTCTGTAGCATCTGTACTTCTATGAAAGATACAGCTGCTTGTCTATGCTGTCAACATTCTGTGCCCTGGAGTGTGTCATGGACACTTACTACAACACGGAGAATCCGAACGCTGATTGAAATAACAGCAGTGAGCCGCGGCGGCTCGACTTACTCCCTCCTTCCCATATTTCATATATGTAAATATACTGAATTAGCAATAAAGATAGTATAGTCCCCAATTGGCCTGTGTCCTCATCCTTCCCATTCGCAGACAGAACATTGTCTTGTCCTCCCTACCTTATCTTGTAGCGCCTTGAAACACTTGTGTATAGGCGTGTTATAAATGATATATCTTATCATAGAACATAATTTGCCTAAAAACATGTATGCAACTCGAGGAATTTTTTCTAGAAAAAGTATTTTCTTTGAGAGAGGAGAATAATATTTTATTGCTTCTGTTTGTTTGGCCTCTAAAAATGAAATGTATCTCAGAAAGTTTGAATTGTAGAGGGCAATTTTTTGAGACGGGGGGGCAAGAGAAAATTGGTTGAAGATCCAGAGTGGAAATTTTCACAGACACTTGTTCGACTACGACAGGCTCTAATTTCCAGCCTACAGACTTCTTGAGCAGAAAAATGCCGAAAGGAACTCCCAGAAAATCACAAGTAACCTTTCTCTGGCTAGATGCAGGGATGTGGCGAGGGGCTGGCCTCTCTGATTTTTCGACGTGGTAATTGGACCGACAATAGAAGTCTATAAGGCCCAGGGTATTTCAACCTCGACAAATGGGCCCAAAATCTGGGGGTGTGGCAATATAGGCTCTCACGAAATCATTGGGAACGAGTCTATTAAAAAGCTTTTGTGTCTTACATCAATGCCCCCACCTGGATCTGGGCTTCATGAGTAGTTTTTATTGCATTACGATAAAGAGCCTCCTCAATTGGAACACGATATGGACAATGTATAGGAGATCCCCCGATTGGCAGATTGCCCTGATGGAATCTTGTTAAGAGGATGCTTAGAGATATGGGAATGTTAATCTGTAACAGGGTTCTGTGGCTCTGTGTGTGTGTTTTGACTGATTCCCACGATCCCTTGTCGTGGAGTATGCTGGCTAGACTGATGGGCTTTGGCAGTCCAAAACATCTACAGAGCCAATAGTTGCAGACTTCTGTTTCAGAGGATAGGCCAACCTAGATCCGCTTAGTTTTTGGAGAACTGGATGGTGTCTTGCAAGCTGATTGGCCTATTGGAACCGAATCCTGAGATTAAAGATTCCATTCATTTTGAAACTTATATGGAAATGGTTATTCCACAATTCTCCAGTACCCTGCATGTACAATTACAGCTGGGCATCCTGCTGCTTGCTGCCTTTACATCTCATTAGAGCAAGGAGGATGAAGCTGATAGCTCTTACAACATCAAAGTAGATGAAGGACATGTTTTGGTCCTGTGTCCCTTCTATAGAAAACCAAAAAAGCTTTGGTTGCTTCCTACCTTAATAGAAAATAAGACCCGGCTATCTGGACACCATGGTTTGCCCTGCTTATATGCAACCTAACAGCTGTTTCATACGCGATGGTAGGGGTTGCCAAATATCAGGGTTGGGCATGGGACATGAGACTAAGCCAAAAGGACTCTAGCGCCTCTGCAGTTGCGTATGGGTAGCCAAATATCAGGGTTGGGCATGGGACATGAGACTATGCTAAAAGGACTCTAGCGCCTCTGCAGTTGCGTCGGGGTAGCCAAATATCAGGGTTGGACATGAGACTATGCTAAAAGGACTCTAGCGCCCCCGCAGTTGCGTCGGGGTAGCCAAATATCAGGGTTGGGCATGGGACATGAGACTATGCTAAAAGGACTCTAGCGCCTCTGTAGTTGCGTATGGGTAGCCAAATATCAGGGTTGGGCATGGGACATGAGACTATGCTAAAAGGACTCTAGCGCCTCCGCAGTTGCGTCGGGGTAGCCAAATATCGGGGTTGGGCATGGGACATGAGACTATGCTAAAAGGACTCTAGCGCCCCCGCAGTTGCGTAGGGGTAGCCAAATATCAGGGTTGGGCATGGGACATGAGACTAAGCCAAAAGGACTCTAGCGCCTCTGCAGTTGCGTATGGGTAGCCAAATATCAGGGTTGGGCATGGGACATGAGACTAAGCCAAAAGGACTCTAGCGCCTCCGCAGTTGCGTATGGGTAGCCAAATATCGGGTTTGGGCATGGGACATGAGACTATGCTAAAAGGACTCTAGCGCCCCCGCAGTTGCGTAGGGATAGCCAAATATCAGGGCTGGGCATGGGACATGAGACTAAGCCAAAAGGACTCTAGCGCCTCCGCGGTTGCGTCGGGGTAGCCAAATATCAGGGTTGGGCATGGGACATGAGACTATGCTAAAAGGACTCTAGTGCCCCCGCAGTTGCGTAGGGGTAGCCAAATATCAGGGTTGGGCATGGGACATGAGACTATGCTAAAAGGACTCTAGCGCCCCCGCAGTTGCGTAGGGGTAGCCAAATATCAGGGTTGGGCATGGGACATGAGACTATGCTAAAAGGACTCTAGCGCCCCCGCAGTTGCGTAGGGGTAGCCAAATATCAGGGTTGGGCATGGGACATGAGACTATGCTAAAAGGACTCTAGCGCCTCTGCAGTTGCATAGGGGCAGCCAAATATCAGGGTTGGGCATGGGACATGAGACTAAGCCAAAAGGACTCTAGCGCCTCTGCAGTTGCGTATGGGTAGCCAAATATCAGGGTTGGGCATGGGACATGAGACTAAGCCAAAAGGACTCTAGCGCCTCCGCAGTTGCGTATGGGTAGCCAAATATCAGGGTTGGGCATGGGACATAAGACTATGCTAAAAGGACTCTAGCGCCTTTGCAGTTGCGTCGGGGTAGCCAAATATCAGGGTTGGGCATGAGACTATGCTAAAAGGACTCTAGCGCCCCCGCAGTTGCGTATGGGTAGCCAAATATCAGGGTTGGGCATGGGACATGAGACTATGCTAAAAGGACTCTAGCGCCTCCGCAGTTGCGTCGGGGTAGCCAAATATCGGGGTTGGGCATGGGACATGAGACTATGCTAAAAGGACTCTAGCGCCTCTGTAGTTGCGTATGGGTAGCCAAATATCAGGGTTGGGCATGGGACATGAGACTATGCTAAAAGGACTCTAGCGCCTCCGCAGTTGCGTCGGGGTAGCCAAATATCGGGGTTGGGCATGGGACATGAGACTATGCTAAAAGGACTCTAGCGCCCCCGCAGTTGCGTAGGGGTAGCCAAATATCAGGGTTGGGCATGGGACATGAGACTATGCTAAAAGGACTCTAGCGCCTCCGCAGTTGCGTCGGGGTAGCCAAATATCGGGGTTGGGCATGGGACATGAGACTATGCTAAAAGGACTCTAGCGCCCCCGCAGTTGCGTAGGGGTAGCCAAATATCAGGGTTGGGCATGGGACATGAGACTAAGCCAAAAGGACTCTAGCGCCTCTGCAGTTGCGTATGGGTAGCCAAATATCAGGGTTGGGCATGGGACATGAGACTAAGCCAAAAGGACTCTAGCGCCTCCGCAGTTGCGTATGGGTAGCCAAATATCGGGTTTGGGCATGGGACATGAGACTATGCTAAAAGGACTCTAGCGCCCCCGCAGTTGCGTAGGGATAGCCAAATATCAGGGCTGGGCATGGGACATGAGACTAAGCCAAAAGGACTCTAGCGCCTCCGCGGTTGCGTCGGGGTAGCCAAATATCAGGGTTGGGCATGGGACATGAGACTATGCTAAAAGGACTCTAGTGCCCCCGCAGTTGCGTAGGGGTAGCCAAATATCAGGGTTGGGCATGGGACATGAGACTATGCTAAAAGGACTCTAGCGCCCCCGCAGTTGCGTAGGGGTAGCCAAATATCAGGGTTGGGCATGGGACATGAGACTATGCTAAAAGGACTCTAGCGCCCCCGCAGTTGCGTAGGGGTAGCCAAATATCAGGGTTGGGCATGGGACATGAGACTATGCTAAAAGGACTCTAGCGCCTCTGCAGTTGCATAGGGGCAGCCAAATATCAGGGTTGGGCATGGGACATGAGACTAAGCCAAAAGGACTCTAGCGCCTCCGCAGTTGCGTATGGGTAGCCAAATGTCAGGGTTGGGCATGGGACATAAGACTATGCTAAAAGGACTCTAGCGCCTTTGCAGTTGCGTCGGGGTAGCCAAATATCAGGGTTGGGCATGGGACATGAGACTATGCTAAAAGGACTCTAGCGCCCCCGCAGTTGCGTATGGGTAGCCAAATATCAGGGTTGGGCATGGGACATAAGACTATGATAAAAGGACTCTAGCGCCTCTGCAGTTGCGTAGGGGTAGCCAAATATCAGGGTTGGACATGAGACTATGATAAAAGGACTCTAGCGCCTCTGCGGTTGTTTGTGGATCTCTGACTGTGTTCAAATTCTCATTTTCAACATTTCTAATGTATTGTGATGTATGATTTTTCACTTCTTTTATGTACGTAGGGACGATGTTAGTGGCTTGTTATGGGAAGTGTTTGATTTTTGTAGAGTTGCATATTTGTAAAGGAGTCAGGAATGACATAGCTGGAGGGCATGTGCAGGATTAAGGCCTGTGTTCACTTGCCAGTGGGCAGCACATTGTTTAAAGCACCAAGCATTGTATTACTAGCACATTAAATTATTCTCCTGTTTTTATATAGTAACATTATTTGAATGAAGTGCTTGGAACACTTGGATCCTTTTTTTAGTGGCTTTATATAATTTATGTAGGATGGCTTTGTTGACTGTTCGGGATGATATGTTGGATGTATATTTAATTGTAATATTTTGTATTTAATCAGCTGTGTTATTGTATGTAATTGTTTGATGGATGTATAAGCCCTCCACACCTGATCCTTGATGTTGAGGCCCTATAAGGGGGAATGTCCACCTCTTGTGTAAGGCCTGAAAGAAAAGATGTGGACCACCTTCATTTAACTCCATCAATAATAATGGTGTCTTTTAAACAGCATAGTAGGATTGTATAGGCGACAGTGTCAAGGCCGGTGTAGGAACGATGGGAATGATGGGCCGCCCTCTCTGGCCAGGAGAGGTTCTGCTCCGGAAGAGGGCTCTTAAAACCACATTGATCGCACGTAGTCCAGGTTAGAGACATTTTGTTGGTAGATCCTTTTGGCAATAAGGAGGATACTAGAAAGGGATATTACCCCACTTAGCAATGTAAGATGCTTTCTTCAGAATTTTCTATAAATACAGGAAACCCATTATGCGTGAATAGTATCCCTCTGCCAAATAAAAGGCACCTTTAACTGCCCCATGTCTTGATTTGAAACTAGTCAGAAGATCCTCTTAACAGTTTATAGGAAATCCAGAATATTTGTTAGCGTATGTATCATGTGGTGTCTTAAACGGATATTCTTGCTGCAAATGTATAAGTTATTGTAAAAAATTACTTCTGTAAATTTTATGTAGAAAGTATTTGAAACCAGCTCTTTTCAGAGGCTTGTGACATCACTGGCTTGTGAAAGAGTTACCAGTTAAATCTATTGTATTGGGGACCATATCCGGTCATATTTTCGAATGACCATTATGTTGAAAACATTTTACTGAAAAAATCTTTTTAGCATTTTTTTTAAATGTTTTTTTTTGGGTTTCATTAGTAAAATAAAAGTGTAAATAACAGAACAGGGGCTTGGGGGGAACCCCCCATTTTAAAAATAAAATTAAAAAACCATTCGAAAAAAATGTATCGACAAATTTGGTGCCGAGAAAATGGCATTCAAAAATATGGGTTTCGGAAATATCACTATAAATCATTGGGGACATCCTTCATCTCTGTTAGGTTCTGTTGGCTAATTGCGTAAAAGGCAACAGAAAAATCGGAGATTTACAGAAAGAGTTGAGAAAAACTGCATTTTTGCTCTATGGATCTGGCGATGGCTGCGGACCTACTACTTCATGGACAACAGTCCTTTTTAAATCTTATGTCCTGAAGAAGTGTCACGCGCAAAACATGTGTAGACATTGATTCCTATGGAGAAATACAGCTTTATCAGAAAATACATTGTTCTTCTAAAACAAAAAGTATGCAAATAAATAGAAGACTGAAAAATAATTCCACAGCGTTCTGGTTGGTTTTCAATATTCTACAAGTCAAAGATGTGTAGACTTTTGATTTTATGTGCCTAGTGATTTTAGAGATAACATGTGCTCTTTAAAATGACAAGCTTTATTTATTTTCTTTTAAATCGGAATGCAATGACTTTTCTCTCGTTCAGCGAGTGACCTTTATTGTTGCACATGTCAGCTACAGCCAGAACCTTCTATTTTGCCCTAGTACCTTGTTGTGAGTTTTGTTGTGTAATTGACAACCCCAATTTGTATTTTATTTTGACTGCATTGCCCCTGTATCTTTTTTTTTTAAGTATGGTGTAAAATTTGAGGTCAGTTACCCTCTTTTATTTATCTTGTGTCGCAGTACTAAACGTAGTTCTCTTTCTGAGATTGTCTGATTTTGGGAAACAGACAATTATTTTTTATTTATTCCAAATTTGGTTATTTTGTCAAACGGCTTTCATGAGTACATCCACAATTGATTTGCTACAGGTGCAAGTAAAACATTTTAGCTTCCGAGTAAATGGTGAAAACATGTTACTAAATTAAATTTGGTTTCATTTTGTTGTACTTAAATAAGAAGGCTCGCTTTGTGAAGTGGGTATGTTAATGTAGGCCTGGTTGAACTCGGTTCTAACATGAGTATGCATTGGGTGTAGTGTAAATCAAACGGTTTCTCTATACGAAAGCAAAATAATTTTTCCATGTTTTAGCTTTCACTTTGGAGCGTTTAGGTGGATGTTGGTTGTTATGTTGAAGGTGCATTGGAAAAAGATACTATCGGAGAGGGAGTGTTGAAAGATATCTTGCTGGGATATTGCATTGTTTATCTTGAATGCAAAGAAATCCTGTCTGCTGTGTCATTGAGATCATGCAAGTGCAACAGCGCAAAGTGCAGGGGGGAAGCTAGAGGGGGAAGTGGGAAGTGCAATTAGGTCAGCATTTGCTCTGAGAAAGTGCGGCTTTGGGTAAGTGCAAGGAGGCAGGGGACTGTAGTGGTTACGGTTACAGCTCCTAAGTGCATGGTAGGCTCTTTCCTGTCTCTTGGGAAATAAGAATAATGGAAATGCAGTCAATAACAGTAGATATTGCCCGACACCCAGTAGCTGCTTTTAGCTTCCTCTCTTTTAATCATTCTTTTGATTTCAGCTAAAATATGCTGCATTTGGTAGTTAGCATGTTCCGTGACAGGGTGGGGAAACTAATGCGCAGTCCTGCCTTCTCATCTGTCTCTGTGCTGCATGAATCTGGCTGAGACTAGTCCTCCATTTAAGCATCACCATTCAGAAAACCAAAGGATGCACTTGGAGACACAATACTGTTGCTAGCACCAGTGGAGCTGGTCAGAGCACAAGTGCACGTGGCATGTCCCCCAACAACAACAGGCAAACCAACAAAAATTAAATGGGCGGGGGATTTCTAACCGACTCGAAAAGAGAGGCTAATCATGCTGGGAGATTTGGGGTGCAGGGGTGGAAAAAGCTTGAAAACTAAAAGGGAGACTGGGACCATGCAGGAAGATTTGGGTAGTAAATAATCGGAAACACTCAAGGTTGATGAGGGTGAACCATGGGAGATGCCAACATCCAGTGCTAAAACCAAACCAACAGGTGATGGCTGGAAGGTTTAGAATGAATTTTAACCATGGGGACGGCTCTGGGAAACTCTCCAGACCATTGTTTTTCAGCCTGTCAACCCATTACAGAAGGGGAAAGATCATATGCAAATCAGGGCTGGTTGCACCCCAAAAGGGGCATTCCAGCCCGAACTGCTTGGTTACATCCCTTCTGCACGAGGCCACAAGCATCCCCAGACATGTCTTGGTCTCATTGGGCGTCATCAGTGAGGAGTAGCTTGGGTCAGTAGGCACAGCATGTTCTGGACCCACGTCTGGGCATACCCATCCCACTTGGGGTGACCACACCCAAACCAAAAGATGATGACTGGAAGGTTTAGAATGAATGTTCACCATGGGCACAGCCCTGGGCAACCCTCCAGCCCATCGTTTTTCAGTCTGCCACGCGACTACAGATTGGGAAAGTCCAGTGCAAGGCATTTCTAGCATTGATGAGATGACCGGGCAGAGTCATAGCAACCTCCAGAACTAGGAGCTAAACACAAAATCAGAAGCACCTCCAATGCTTTGAGCAGCACGGGCCAAAAATGGGCAGAACACTGGCACCTCCTAAGGAGTCTGGTGGTAGTGGTAAAAGGGTTACTTGGAAAACCCTGCATGTTTTACCGCCCCACCTGTATTCGGATTTGGGAACCAAGTACATTTCCTGCTTGCATGCAGAGGTAAAAAAGGCAGCAATTGGTAATGTTTGGTGGTATTACCTGCCATTCCCCCATGGAATCCAATGGGACTCCAGACAAGGAAGAAATCCTAACTCTAAACCAGGCGGTAATTGGTATTTACCACCTGCAGTAACAGTAATTGAGTTTGGCGGGATTAACGGAGGTAATACCGCCAAACTCATAATGAGGCCCCAAATGTTAGGCTACTTTCCGGAACCAGCTATCTTCCCGACAGATAAGTTGTGCAAAGGGAGTGGAGCTGTCGCGTGTACTATGCACACTAAAGTACACACATTTCTGGGGTAGCTTTGGAAAGACAACGGGCATGGCATGACAGCATCCATTTCTGGCTGCTTGGCTTGAACCCTCCCGCCATTAGAACCGTGTATGAATTCTTACATTGGATACACAAATACCGCAGCTGCAGAGATCTTTGTTTTTTTTAAAGCAAATACCATTAACCCATTTTACCTCTTGTTGCCAACAGCAACGTACCCAGCCAGTGTTTGTTGATCTCTGGTTGCACGATAGCGAATGTTGGTTTGGAGTATCTGATGGTGCCTGGTAGTGTTTGGGTGTCTCAAAAAGTGCATTGTTTTTGGGCAGCTAATTGGGTCCACTGCACACTGTGTGTACATGATGTTTGGCCGAGTATCTTGATCTTTGATAGTGTCTCTGATTTTAGCATTGCTTAGTCCCGCTCAGTCCCTGGTGTTTGATTGCGGCCATCGTCCTTTGCTGTCGAATAATATTTATTGATCCTTTTTTTGTTGCTATGGTTTGCTGCTCCCTAGAAGCGGTTGGTGGCCTTTGCTTAAATGACATTGGGTCTCATTAGGACTCCGGCGCTAAACCATGGTGCTATTAGCACCATGGTCCATGCCGGAGTCCGCCATGGCGGAATGGGGAATTACCACCCCATTCCGAGGTTGGCAGGGCGGTAATTCCCCCTTCCTCCATGGCCCTTCCCCATTCCCAGTTTTACCCCATAGGGCTCAATGGGAATGGGGGAAGGCCCTAATAACGGTACCGCAAATTGTGGCACCGTAATTAGCACCAAGGTCCCTTTGCGGGTCGCTACTTTAACGGCTGGTAAAACTAGCCATTAAGGTCGGGTCCTGCAAAGGGACCTCGTAATTAGGCGCTAGGTGTTTAACGGCGCCGCAGCCTTTTACGGTGCCGTTAAACACTTAGCGCCTGGGTCATAATGAGGCCCAATCTCTTTTGGTCTGTGTGTGCTTGATTGTTTCTTTTGGTCTGTGCATGTTTGTTTGTACGTTATATGTGTTGTTAAATGTGTGGTTTTTAGGCTTCAGGTAGTGCAGAATGAGGATAGCTTATGCTGTCTACGCATGTTTGTTTTTAAGGTTATGTTTGTTCTTTCAGTGGTTTTCAGGCTTCAGTGAGTGCACAACGAGTTTATGTTGGTCTGTGCATGTTTGTTTGTATGTTATATTTGTTCTAGTCTATGCATGTTTGTTTCTAGGGTGTCTTTGTTCTTTCATGGTTTTTAGGCTTCAGTGAGTGCACAACGAGGATAGCTTATGTTGGTCTGTGCATGTTTGTTTCTATGTTATGTTTGTTCTTTCAGTGTTTTTAGGCTTCAATGAATGCAGAATGAGGCTGTCCACTAACTAGCTCGTGAAGCTGAATCTGAATTACCGCCCATTTCTTCCATTACTCTCACTTTTTTGGTTGTCAGTAACCAGGCAAGTAAAGTTCCAGACTTTGTGTTTCACGCAATGTGCTTCTCATGCTCTTCAGCCCATCCTTTATAGTTTTGTCATCCAACTTTTGAAACTCTTAATCAGAGGTGCGCACAGAAGGCAATCACTGTATCTGCATTAAGGCCACCAAGCCCTGGCTGTTTCTATTACATCCGTCCCTTTTCTTCTGTCAGTACACCTCCCCCCACGCCCATAATGCCAAGACATTGCTTTTTAGGGCAAATGTAATAAAATGCTTTAAGTATACTACAACCATTACATTAGGTCTTTAAGTATCTGATAGTGTGTTGAGTTCAGGGTTTGGCCACAAATGACTGACACTCCAGTGAACTGTTAACTTATTTACTTAAGTTTAGGTACACCAAATACAGTTCTTAGAGTCAGGTAAGTAAAAGGGGACATAGGACACTCACCGGCATCCTCTCTCAGGGCTTACATCCTTGCAACTAACAAACCTGGAACTCACTCATAGATAAACATTCTAAGCCCTGCATTCCATCTCAAGATTCTAGTCACTTGCACCAGATGAATGCAAAGTTAATCACAACACATCTTTCCCCTATAGGGACAACAACAAGAACAGTAAAGTATCGGTGGCAAGATCAATATTTCATCAAAAGATTTGTCCAGTAAAGTCCCACCTGAAAAACAAAAGATTATTCAAAGCATTTCATATATAACCACAACCAACTCCAAAAGGTTTAGACCCTGTCACCACTTCAAAATCTATTAACATTAACATCAATGTCCATCTGTGGATTAAAATTAAAAGTCCACCTGTGGAGAGAACATATTAACCTGCCTACATAGAACAGCTAATGATGAACACTGTTATCAACTTAATAACTCTAATGAAGATTTAATAAACACTCAAAACCTTAATATCTTATCTCACTCACACATCACCGCACACATGTCTACCAACATATGCCAAAACAATGGCACCAAATCCTAGGAACAACATTTCCCTTGTAAACTGTTATCTCAACACCTTTGGCACCACACCCTAGGAACCATCCGTTCCCTTACAAACTGTGCCCACACTATTCATGCAACATATAAACACTATAACGTTGACCTTATACCTGAATCAACAACCACACCATTCCCCACACACATACCATATAGGACAACTGAGCATTGAACATGGTAACCAAGTAAAAGAAATGCCCCATCAATGTCCAAAATTCAAGCCTGCAGGGCCCATACTGATAATGTGTCTGTGGGAAAATGTATGGTTAAAGAACCATTTCCCAAAAACACTTGCTTTGACACTCATCCAAACATCACACGTGTGTCAAAGCAAAAACTAAACAGTGCGCACCAACTTTTAAGCCTTAATATCCACATGTTGAAAGAATTTTTTTTTTAAACATTCTTGTTAGACATTCTATATCCTTAACACTATAGTAGTTTTCACTACTCATTCACTTCACTAAAGTGCCTTATCCAACAGAGGCCTGACATTCAGCCATGGTAAGCTGTGTAGCAGTTCAGTGCACATTAAAACTAAATGCAGGATTGCTTTCTAACATTGTTTGCAAAAATCTATTAACATCAAAAGTCCATCCATGCATAAAAATGTCAAAAGTCCTCCTGTGGAGGGAAATATGTTAAACTACATAACTCAATTAAAGAGAGAGACGTGTACCTACAACATCACTCTAATAAACTAATATATATCAGCTCTAGTATCTCAACTCTAATCGCCAGCACCTCTGCATTCTCTCCTACTTCACCATTGCATAGAGAGTAACGGAGGAACACAGAGCTCCCATCCCCATCAAACTTCATAACTGAGTCAGGCCTCCCGCTGCAGCACTCATGCCGAACTCCAGGACTCCACTCAAGCCAACCGCAGCAACCTTCGGTTCCAGTCAAAGGTAAGCGCTGACATCGGATAACTTTGTCAGTGATCTCAGCTGCCTTCACTATGACCAATAGCTTGTAGCCTTGGCGCAACAGATGTTTGCACAGTCCATGGGCCCCAGGCCCCTCCTAGATCCATTAACAACTTCCAACTCTTCTGAATGTTTGTACAGTCTCAATTCTCTTAAATGCTTTATGAGAGACTGCCACCTTGAACTTCCCCATGCCAATGAATGAATGAACCTTGCTGCTCCAATGAACTTCACAGCTCCTTCTAATAACCATAAGTCTCACAGAGCCCACTGCACTTTACAGCAGACCGTTGTACCTTTCAACACTAGAACTTCTTGTCCCCACTGCCCTTTGCAGCACACCCTTGTCACTGAAGTGCCTCTTCACTCCCTATGCAGTGCCTCTTCACTGCCCCGTGCAGCACTTCACTGCCCTCGCAGCGCCTCACCTCTTCATTGCACCATGCAGCACTTCACAGCCTCTGCAGCGACCACTCACTGCCTCTTGCAGTGCCTCATGACTGCCTCATGCAGCACCTCTTCACTGCCTCACGCAGCACCTCTTCACTGCTTAACGCAGCACCTCACTGCCCCTGCAGCGCGTCTTCACTGCCTGTTGCAGCACCTCACTGCCCTTGCAGCACTTCTTCATGCAGCGCCTCACTGCCTCTGTAGCATCTCACTGCCCCTAGCAGCGCTTCACTGTCTCTGCAGTGCCTCTTCACTGCCTGTTGCAGCGCCTAACTGCCCTCGCAGCACCTCTTCATGCAGCGCCTCACTGCCTCTGCAACATCTCATTGCCCATTGTAGCGCCTCACTGCCCTGGCAGAACCTCTCCACTGCCTCATGCAGCACCTTTACATCCATAGCTGCTCTGTTATTCCAGTGCCTTCGTAGCGCCTCTGTCTGGGCCTTTCTTGCCCCCTCTGCCTCTGTAGCACCTCCGTCTGGACCTCAATTGCCCTCACTGCACTTGCAGTGCCTCACAACCATCCAGCGCTCTTACCTGAGAGAGGATCACTTCTCAGAGGGGGGGGGGGGGGCGGTGGGTGTCTCCCTTTGGTGCTGTCCCCCCAGCACAGCCAGATCCCATCCTCGTCGCCAGTGTTGAGTTCAGGGTTTGGCCACAAATGACTGACACTCCAGTGAACTGTTAACTTATTTACTTAAGTTTAGGTACACCAAATACAGTTCTTAGAGTCAGGTAAGTAAAAGGGGACATAGGACACCCACCGGCATCCTCTCTCAGGGCTTACATCCTTGCAACTAACAAACCTGGAACTCACTCATAGATAAACATTCTAAGCCCTGCATTCCATCTCAAGATTCTAGTCACTTGCACCAGATGAATGCAAAGTTAATCACAACATAGTGTTGTTTGGGTTTATGTCTGCTCGTGTCTGTTGTACTTTGGGTGTCTGTTAGCATCCAATGGGCTGTGTGTCTTATATTGTTTGTTGGTAATGGTTTTTCTAATAATATCATCACACACACACTCCATTGGCCTTTGTGTTTGTTAGATTCCATTAGGCCCTAGTGAAGGTTGGTCTCTGGAGACCCGATGCGACCTAGGATTTCCCAGTGTGACGAATCAAGGGGCTGAGTCACTTTCCCTAAGGGGGAGCACCATCCTGTGAGGCTAGGGAGGCAAGCCCGCTATGTAACTTTCCCCATAGGGGTGGTGGTAAGTGGGACCACACAGGATTAGCCTTCCCTCTTGGGGATAAAGACTCCCTTTTCGATTGAGGAACTCCATTCTCATCATCCTCAAACACTCAATACAACCCTATCAGTTTACAGACGAGACTCCTCTTATATGTGCTATTGTGATGTAATAACAGAAGGAAAGTATCAGCCTGGTACTGTGAACAGTAAGAACATAGCAGTGATGAAGAATGCCTGTCTGTCAATCCATTAGACAAAGAAACCTAATAGAGTTATGAAGAACACAACTCCAACACAAAGGAAGGACTATTCTGAGAAACTGGGGAAGCCCCAGTGTTGTGGGATAAAATGGGAGGAACAAGTGAACCAGGGAGAGAGACCTGGGAGTTCAAACTAGCTGGCAGAGGGAAGCTGGTAACTCGGGCGGGAAAACGCTGGTTTGTGAGTCGGCAAACTGAAGGAGAGAAGCAGTGCCTGGCCAGAACAGCATACCGAGAGATTGTTCAGAAAATGGTAGTCCCGGTAGGGTGACAGAGAGCCCCAACCTTGATGTGTCTAGAGTGCAGCACTCAGAGAACGGACCACAACGGGTCTGCCAAACTGGAGACAATCCCAGGAGGGAACAGAGCTTGAAAGGTGTTGGCAGGAAAGGGGAGAGACTGGAGAACCCTGATATTGCCAATACCACACAAAGACACCGTAGTGTGTCACTGGAGAGAATGAAAGAAGGCAGAAAATCTGTCCTGACCAACAACGAAACAATAGAAAGAAAGAAAGAATGCTGACCCGGTGATGCAGCCCCGTTATACCCAAGGTGAAGAGGAGAGCGGGAGACCTGGGGAACGGCATGCGAAAGTTAAATGGGACATCCATATCAGGGAATGCTGGAAAAGCGACTATAAAGATTGGAGCAATCGTCCTAGTGAATGGCAAAGTTATAAGAGTGAGAATCATTCAGGGATGCCTCATGCTCGTCCCAGTGAATGGAAAAAGTATAAGAAGAGTGAGAACCAGAACAGATGTGTTTGGTCTACAGAGGAGAGAAGGGTTGTGAGGTACAGCAGATACTCAGAGACGCAATTAAGAATTAGTGAAAGCCCAGAAAGAACTCTGGAATGTCAGGAAAGCCAATAGACAAGGGCCTGGAAAAGCCCCTTGGGAGAACTTGAGGACATGTTACAAGAGATAGCCAAGGACTATCTGAAAATCCCATATTGTGGAGAACTGTGCTGAAAAGTAACCCAGGAGAAGGGAGTCACACCTCTGGCCTTTCTGTTGTTTAGTAATAGTGGTAGAGTCTGCCTAGGTTAGTTTTGTGACAGAGGACCGACCTTTGATTACAGACTTCGCTATTGATGACGAGCAGCCTAGTTTAGTTGAGTTAGGTAGGAAAACCTTTAGGATAGGGAAAGTTAGGCCGCTTCTTTATTATTTTATAATCAACCTTGTTGAATATGGTGCCCATTTGTCTGCCTCCTCCTTCTGACATACCACACCAGGCATTGGTGTCCTGGTATTGGTGTCATTGGGCTTAATAGTGTCTTTCGGTCTTTGTCTCTGTTGGTCTTTTTGTTTATGGCAGATTTAATTCGTCCTTAGTGAAGGTGGAGTTCTGTGGACCTGATGTGACCTTTGATTCCCTAGGTAGTAGCCTCCAGGTATTGGTGATAGTGTGCCTAATAGTGTCTGTTGGTCATATTGAGTCTTAAATTGTATGTCTTTGCTAGTGATTGGTTAGCCGCTAGTTTCCTCTGCACTTTAGGATGTGTGTTGCGACTCACAACACACAACCTAAAGTGCAGAAGATCGTGTGACTGTGTCTCTACATTTATTTAATGTACTTTAATGTGTGTGTCTGGTAGGTAACAGGGGTCTTTAGTGAAGGTTTGCTCGCTAGCCTTACAGATCCTTTTATTCCCAGAGTATTCGTTTCCTGCCATTGGTCTCGGTGTGCCTCATAGTCTGTTGGTCGCAAGGCCCAGACTGGACTACTGTAATGCTTTGTATGTAGGCACCAATAAATACATCACTGACAAAATCCAAAGGTTGCAAAACAACGTCCAAAGAGCAGCCTTAAATATCCCCAAGAGAGAGTGCATCTCCAAATTCAGAAGAGATGTCCATTGGTTAAAAATAAACGACAGGATCCTTCTTAAAACAGCTTCACTTACATCCAAGTGCCTGAACAACATAGCACCACCATATCTCTCAGAAAGCAAATTAACAGGAGAACCTCAACACGCCCAATCAGATCTGCCAATGCCCACCTCCTAGAGATTCCTAGATTCAAACAAACCACAGCTGGTGGCTCCAGCTTCCCGGTCAAAGCAGCCTTTCCTGGAATGCACTCCCTGCAGAACTGAACAACCTTACCCTAAATTCAGACGTAACATGCTAAACTGGTTACGTAAAAACGACCGCTAACACCCCCCCACCTCACTAGGACTGTACCCTATACTGGCTACCCTCTCTCTGCTCCACTTCTATCTTGCCTCATGGTAGTTTTGACCCACTGTACCTGTTACCCTCTGTACTACCTGACGGCACTATGCAATATTCGACCCAAAGCACATCGCCTTCATTGCAACCTGTAAGTGGTAGCAAGCTATATCTCTGCATGTCGACCACATTCACTGTAGCTGTTACCAACTGTACTACTTCACTACATTATGTAACATGTGACCTTTAGTTCCACGCCTTCACTGTAACCTTTAAGTGGTAGCAAGCTATATCTCTGTATGTCTGTACCCATTGCATATGCTGTAACTAAGCTTTAAGTATACTTGTTCTGTTGCGCCCAGATACCTAAGGGTTCGGTGCGCATTACCAAATAAATAAACAAACAAGGTGTCCGATAGTATTCGTCACTCATTGGGTGTCTGAAAGTGTATTTTGGTCCGTGATGGCTGTTTCTGCCACTCTTCCTCCCCTCTGTAAGTGCGTAATATTCGCCCTGTTTTTTACATTGAGCGGGGAGCCTTGCAGAGATTTGCCCACAGCAGGCCCTCCGGTTTCCTCGCGTGTGGGAAGTGTATGTACCGTACAGCAGGCCCTCCGGTTTCCTCACGTGTGCAAGTGTATGTACCATACAGCTGCATCACAGTGCTTCTAGATCTTTCTTGCTCCACTGCCGCTCTCGCGCTGCTGCCCATTGTATTCTCTAGCCTGAGATCAGTTGCCACGCGCCTGCCCATAATTCTCTTTGTCTCGGGATCCCTGGCTCTGCCTCTGCCTGTGTTCGTCTACAGACTGTGGTCACTAACCGCATACATCTCTGGCCGTGCCTGGAGTCCAGGTCTGTCTGTGCATGTTGCAGTCTCCAGCCTGTGGTCTTTATTCTGACTGGGCCATTATTGGACTGGGTCTTGGCATTTTCTGCTGTGTCTGGGACATTTTGCATTGCTTTGTGTTTTCAGTTGGCTGTCCAGGTGGGTTGTACACCTTTTTGCTCAGCGTTTCACAAGTTATTCCAAAATTATGTTCTCGTTTGCTGCCGTGCACTGTGGGTTCCAGCCGGTTGTTTGTGAGTTCCAGTCTCTGGTGTGTGGGTCTCACTCCAAGATCTCTGGGTCTCTGTCTCTGCTGTTTTGGTCGGGAAGCTCTCATCTTCTGATGCATGTCCTCTTTGACCATCTCTGGCACCTAGCGCATTCTCTGGCGGTACGATGTCCTTTCATCGTGGGATGAAATGATGTGTCTTTCTCCGTGGATAGTTGTACGAGAAAACCCATCACATTTATTAGGGGGGGGGGGTTAGAAATATATATATATATATATATATATATATATATATATATGGTGTGGGTGTTCGGGAATAGATACAAAATTAAAGGTGATGGAGGGTTGGAGGGGGGAACCCCCCTGCAAAATAATTTTAAAAAAGTCGATGGGCCTCACTACAAATCAGGCGGTCCGGAAATAACGGTGGCGGTAAACCCGCCGCCACCGTTGTTTCCGGACCGCCTGATCCCGACACCTGCAGGCGGGAGGTGATGTTCCCGCCAGGTTTGACCTGGTGGGTTTAACACCGCCCGCCTGCAGGCGGACGAGGAAACACCGGCAGCATTATGAGATGCTGCCGGTGTTCCCATGATCCCCATTCCCATCGAGTCCCATAGGACTCAATGGGAATGGGGATTAACACCATTCCGCCTCCGTGATTCCCGGAAAACCGGGGTTGTAATGCCCCGGTAATTCCGGGAATCACGGAGGCGGAATGGTAATACGAGTCCGGCGGTAACCAGGCGGTTTTACCGCCTCGGTTACCGCCGGACTCGTAATGAGGCCCGATGAGTTTTCTCGTAGAAATATCCGCTGAGAAAAACCCAGCAACATCGCATCCTGTGATGACCTGCATGCCACTCGGCACCTGGCATGTGGTTCTCAGGATCTGATATGAAGGGACATTTAGTGATCAGAGGGCGTTCAACCTAAAGCACCTTGGGACCATACCAATAAGGCGCTATACAAATGATGATCATGGACACGTTCATGGTAAGGTTCAGCTTTTAGGAGCCACTGAAAGCGCTGTCTGTAAGCCAAAGCCATGTGGTCATGGGAAGTGTAGATGGGATGCGACGAGGGGCAAATAGCCAGTGGATGCTGTTTGGTTGTTTACCCACCCATTGACTGCCCATGCCAGGCTAACCCCTGGGACCATTCCCATCCAGTACCTGCCCCTCCCTGCCCAAAACATATTCACCTGGGATCTTTTTGAGCTAGCCGCTTGCTCTATGAGCAGGCTTTTGAAAGAGAATAGCTCAATTTCAGCTATGAACCAGCTCCTGGTGTAATAAAAAGGGCATAACCAAGTGTGCCATCAGTTATTTGATTTAAAAGCAGTAGGTCTGTCCTTGCATCTGTTCCTTGCACCAAATTAGTGTTAAAAACAATCTATAGGCATTATCTGAGTATGTGCTTGGCACATCAATAATATGCCAACGTACGAATACCATTTGCCAGCTGTTGCCATTTTATGGGCAGCTAGTAAATGCCATTTTGGCAAAACCTGGCCAGCTCGAACACATGCCTACACAAAAAGCTAAAGCTGTCAACTTTGCCAATGCTGGTTTAGAATTGTCTGTACTAAAGATTAGAAAGCAGCAGGTGGTGGCGCATAGTTCTGCCCGCTGGGGGTACTTTTGTTTAATGTATGTGAACGGTCGGTACTTTCAGAAGGGACGATGCATGTTTTCAGGCCGTGTCAGGGGTGTCAGCGTTCCAGTGCAGTCATGGCCCTTGAGCCATGCTTCCATGGGGGTCCATGTCTTTATGTCTGTGCTGCACTTCCAAAAGCAGTGCTCGGAATGATGCTCAGCGTAGCCATGGCAGTCCTTCAAGTGTTTCTGAGATGCTGAGGGCCTGATTCACAGACGCGTTTTATAATTGGTTAATCCCATTGAAAAACGCTATGTGAATCGGGCCCTGAATGTGGTTCTTGGTTTTTCTTTCCTGGCATGATCAATAATCTCCTCGTGACCTTGACATAGGTACTCCCTGCTTCTTAATCTTTTATTTTCCAGCCGTGAGACGCCATTTTTGTTGTTGATGTGCAGGTCCTATAATCAGTTTATGTAGACATTATGATGTATCCTGAGTCAGGTAAAGGACAAGGAGCAGGAACCAGACTGACCCAGGTAAGTTGCAAATGAAACATGGATGCTTTATTCTTCTTAGTTACAGGTTGCAGCATAGAGGTGGGAAAGAAGGTACATTGCATCTACTCTGGTCCCTTCCATAAGGCTGAGTCCCCAACTGACATCCTTGGAACCCCCAGGCCCCCAGCACTCCACATTCCACACATTCTCAGAGGCCTCACCGTGCACACAGTCAGACTCGTACATTCAAGATACAACACATTGTCCCCTCATTCATTTACTCATCTCCCTAGGCATGACTTGCTCACTCCATCCCCCTCCTGCATTCTCTCTGCCTACATGCACCCCTTTTCCCATCAAACTCTCATGCCCTATGTCCCTCGTTGCCTGTATCGCCCTAACCTCCCCCACCCCCACACCACCTCTTCATCTCTCTCACTCTATACCTAATGAGACTCCAAGGCATGTGAAATCTGTTTTTGGCAGGCGAAAGCCCATTAAAGTCTATGGAGGAGCTTGCCATAAATAGGAATTGAGCCCAGGGCAGGCGAGTTGGAAGGTGTGTCACTCTGTCCGTGGTTGGTTCGCTTTCTGTTATTAAGTAGGTTACACTTTTTTTTTTTTTTTGTAACGAAAGCACATCAGAAGTGTGTTCCTCCCATTCCATTTACATTTTGCAAAGCAGTGGCTTTGACCCAAAGTCTCCCAGATTTTGGACACTGCGATGTGCAGTCCTCAGGCCCTCTTTGCAGAGCTGGAGGACATCATCCTTTTCGCAGAACTTCCTGTGCCGGAGATATATTTTGGTCCCACCGGCATGCTTTTTTATTTATTTATTTTTTAACCCAACAGCTCCTGTTCCTTCTCTTTTTGGATTGCACCCCAGAAATTGCCCTGTCACTCCAATGCCCTAGGTGCCACTTTGGGACAGCAGGACCTTAGTCCACTGGCAGAAGTGTGCCAAAAAAAGTAGTGGCACTATAACTCCCCCTGGGCACGGGCGGGAGCAAGCAAGGTGCAACACATGATTCAAGGAGTTGCGCAGGTTGACGGGCACCAGAGGGTGGAACAGGTAAAATTAAGTCCTCGGTTTAGTTTTCATCAATTTCCCCTCAGTCGGCGAGTCAGTTGGAACCTTTATACATGGCCTTGTGAAATCAGTCGTCTCTAGTCGCTGATCTTAACTCTGCTGGAACCCGTGCTTCATACCTACCTGAACAGCAGATGCTTCAACAGCGGCCTGCCACTAGAGACACGTTTGATGTCCTGCATAACATTTGGTCATTGATTACAAAGCTTGTAACCCAAGACAAAAAATCTTTCATCTCTCCTGGCCTAACAGAGTCTGAGGGATGACTAGACTGTGGTCCTGAAATATCCCCCAGGAGTGCATAACATTAGTGTAAGTGATGATTAGCTATGGCTCCTACTATAACTACACACTAGTCCAGTGGCGTGCAGGGGCAAATCCCATATAGCCACCTAAAGTTAAAATTCAACTCTCTGGAAATGGCCTGAATCTTTATCAACTGTAACATGTAGGTTTAGGTCTACTTGATCGAAAATATTTGACCTTTTCCTTTTTGACCGAAATAATTGGGAATTTTTCTAAAATCCGGAGGGAGACGCCCCCGCAGTCCTCCTGCCCACCTTTACATATTCCCTTACCGCACACTGTATTTTTTTAATTTAATTTGACTGAATTTCCCCTAAAAAACAATTTAAAAAAGAAATTTAAAAAATAATTGAATAAATTTAAAAAATAAAATCGGCAAAATTGAAAAAGGTCAAACCTGAGATTAAAACTGGACATGCTTTCCAAAAAACAGGGCGAAATGGGGTGTTGCAATAGATAATTTCTTAGTTTTAGTAGAACCTCTTCCAGCTTCCGATAGTTAAGATGGATGGCGAGACAGAGAGTTCATCCAGGCTGAGATGTCATTCAGGCTTTGTGAAGGTGCAGCGGCACAGATTTCAGTTTAGCTGCAACTGCTGTAGGGTGGTAGAACGAAGAGGAATATTTTAACTTCAAAAACAAGCGTTACGAAATGGTAAAAATGTTTGCAAAAAGTGGTAGATTTAGTGAACCTCGAGGGAGCGCCCCTTAATTTATGCACAGGGATTAAATGAAAGGGGACAAGAAACTCAGTTAAAAATAAAAAGTTTAATGATCCTTGTGTGAACAGCCTGCCACCTTTTTAACACTGTGTCTTGGAAACAGATATACCCTAAGACATTAAGTGGTGATTATTACATTAACTATTTTTATTTTATTAGTTTAAATACATTTTAAAATCAATACCTAGACCAATAAAGTGCAATAGTGCATTCACAAACAAATGCATATTACTATACAGTCACATGTCACTAAATGAAAAGAAAACATACAGGTTATTGTTTTCACTGTAGCACCAATCTTCGAGGAGCAATAGTAACATGTATGCAAAGAAACAAGTAAATATACTCTTCTGTATTATATAACACTATAGACTCTTGTTCAGCTATGTACTAGTTGTCCATCTCGACCCAAAAAGTCGTAGATCTGTTAACAATAAAAATAAAAGTAATGGTACTCCGTTCCCGATAGCTCCTGCTCACTTCAACCACTGCCTAAGACTGTTTAGGATGAAATGACCGGAAAATAGAATGATGTATGGTGTAAAAAAATAAAGATATGCAAAGTCTTAGGGCTCCTTCCAAACACTTCATTTCCTTTGTCACTTGACCCAGACATGCAGTGTAGATAATGTATTTGTGCTGTGACTTGCATGGGAAGGGGTCGCAGGACTATGCAAAACGGCTACAGATTTGTTGTGTGTTTCTGTCGGACTCCTGACGTTCCCAAGATCCCTGCCAAGGGCACTCCTGGATAGCGTTCTACTCTCATCCCAAAACAGTTACTATGGTTCTTGAAGGAAACCAAAGTCATCGTAATTAATCAACTCCGGCCTCAACACTTGTCTACATAAACAATGTTTTGTAAAGTGTACAGCTCTCATTGGTAGGACTGCACAGTGCCCTGTACCAGTCTCTGCACAGCGCAGGTACTCTCAACAGGCAGGAGTTTGGTGCCTCTATGGTGCTTTGGATTAGGCCTGGGCGATGATCGATAGATCAATATAGTTTCAAAATCGATATAAAGGGAGACAATATCATTACCATCGTGATACATACAAATATATTTCTCAACTAGGAAGAGGAAACCTGTATTTGCACTTTATTTTGATCAATGTCGTATAAATAAAGGTGTTTGTAACATCTCACGTGTAGTTGACGGCTTACAACTGAGCATGTAACCCACATAGATCACATCGAGATATGGATCATATATTGGCATTCAGCCCAAAAATGTCAAGATATGAGTTCTGGTCCATATCAGCCAGCCCTACTTTGGATGCATATTCTGTTGGAGTGGTGACTCTCAGGTTTAAGGCGATCTCAGAGGGGTGCGTGGAGATGGTCCTGCAACCTTGTCACTGCAGCTAGATTGTGCTCAGGGAGGCTTTGAGGCGAGTTGCGTATCTGGTGACCGGCTCGGTGTGTGCCATGGCTCTGGCATTGGGTTCCTCACATCTCACATGTTTGTCAGGCAATTTCTGTCTATCGCCGTTCAACCAGAGTATGGGCATGAGAGCGTGTTGCTTAGATTTAGGTATAACTGTGGGTTGTGCGTGGGAGACTGGTGCCCGACATGCTGTCTGCAATGAGGGTGTGTAATATCGCTGTGCATTTGGAGACATACATGCTTTCTTAATATTGCATGCCCATCTGTCCTCTTAGCGCTGGCTGTTCTAGTAATTTGGGCCTGCTACACTGCTTTTGCATTGGCTTACCCTGGATAGGTGGTTACAGCTGCACAGGTTTGGTGCACTGAAAGTGTTTCCGTGCACAGGTGCCCAAGATGTTAACAGTTTCACGGTTAGATAAGGAATGACCGACCTCCTTAATTAAGTTTGTCAATTTTTTAATATACTTTTACAAAATCTCTGTAGAGACATACAGGGTGCAAAATGTCAAATGTACTTGTACTCCAAGATATGCCACCCAGATCTCATGTGATCCTGCACTCTTTCCAAAACATGCCACCCAGATGTCATGTGATCCTGCACTCTTTCCAAAACATGCCATCCAGATCTCATGTGATCCTGCACTCTTTCCAAGACATGCTTCCCAGATCTCCTGTGATCCTGCACTCTTTCCAAGACATGCTTCCCAGATCTCCTGTGATCCTGCACTCTTTCCAAGACATGCTTCCCAGATCTCCTGTGATCCTGCACTCTTTCCAAAACATGCTTCCCAGATCTCATGTGATCCTGCACTCTTTCCAAAACATGCCACCCAGATGTCATGTGATCCTGCACTCTTTCCAAAACATGCCATCCAGATCTCATGTGATCCTGCACTCTTTCCAAGACATGCTTCCCAGATCTCCTGTGATCCTGCACTCTTTCCAAGACATGCTTCCCAGATCTCCTGTGATACTGCACTCTTTCCAAGACAAGAATCCCAGATCTCTGGTAATTCTGTACTCTTTCCAAGACATGCTTCCCAGATCTCCTGTGATCCTGCACTCTTTCCAAGACATGCTTCCCAGATCTCCTGTGATACTGCACTCTTTCCAAGACAAGACTCCCAGATCTCCGGTAATTCTGCACTCTTTCCAAGACATGCTTCCCAGATCTCCTGTGATCCTGCACTCTTTCCAAGACATGCTTCCCAGATCTCATGTGATCCTGCACTCTTTCCAAGACATGCTTCCCAGATCTCCTGTGAGCCTGCACTCTTTTCAAGACATGCCCCCCAGACCTCCTGTGGTTGAGTGTGTTAGGCAGACTCATATGCAGTACCCTTTGGGAACACCACACACAATTAAGACTACAAGTGACAGTACACATTCACCTTTGGTACAAGCCTGTACTACACAGAATCTATCGGGTGCGGTGTAGTGTATTAAGATTGGGATTCTTCAATGCTTGATAATAATGAAATGTTTTATAACGGATGTGTAAGTAAATGTATATTCTTTTACTCAGAAACCTTGAGTCAGTGCTTGTTTGAACCATATTAATTGCTGTCCTTTGTGTAACTATTGGTACTGCTCACTTTACTCTTGAGAGAAGTCTGGCTGCTTAGCCATGCCTCCTAGATCTCCTGATTCAGCAATCCTCCTCAGCCATGGCATCCAGACCTCCTGAGACACTGCACCCTCTCCTGAATGAGTGTCACTTTTGAGAGTCATGGGTCCTCGCAAGTCCCCCACTAGCCCTAGGCGGTAACAAAGCCAACCTGAAGTCTCCCGTGCACGCACTGCACTTGGGGCAACAGCTTAAACAAACGTTGTGGCTGTGTTATTTGTTGACATGGAAGGGACAAAAGGGGAGGTGATCACGTGCCGCAGCTTGTTGAAAGGTTGCCTTGCCACATTAAAGGCGCAGAAGGAGAGGCAGTGCACACAAAGAATGCTAGCTAATGCAGCCCTCCTCCACTGCGGAGCTGCCCAAATGGCCTTGAATGAATCGAGATTGTGGGCTGGTTGGAGAAGCCATGCTACACCCTGACCAGAAAGCAATTGCAAAATACTAAAAAAGAAACGCCCTGGTTGATGAAAAGTGTTGATAGTAGAACTCCTTCGATCTTGAAAGGGCGCTGCGTGGGTAGTCCCCGTTAAAGAAAGTTTGTACATGGCTGGATTTATTCTGCTGTCCATTTAAAAGGCGATGTGCTTTAAAATAATCTATTCTCCCACCAGAAGACGTTTGCTCACAGAAAGGAAAATCTATGAAAGAGAGCGCGACTCTGCGTTTCCAGGGCATTTGTACTGCTGCTGGGAGGCCGCTCCGTGAAATACGGAAACAAGTGCGGTTCCTGCTGTGGGTCACTTGCTGAAGCCACCGCAGGGCCACGCTCAGCAGCGCCCGACCAATTGCAGTGCAATTGAATCATTTCGTGCACTTGCACTGGAAGAAATGCCTTTCAGGCCTAGTGCGCTAGTTTTTTGTTAGATCATCCGGAAACTGCAAGGCCTAAGAATGACACCTGTATTCCCTTGCTCCCTTCCCGCCTTGAAGCGCTTTGAAGCACTCCACTTGTGTATAAGCGCCGATAAACAATGGCATGCCTGGTAAGTGAGAATCACAGCGGGTGGGAAGTAAGCAATGTGTAGATGAGAGCTCATTTCCAGATCTATTAAATAAATACAATCTTTCTGAATGAAACCGGCCTTTCGGTACAAGTGCTGTCACTTCAGAACACAAAAGTAACATTTAAAGTGCCCCCACCCCCCTTTTCGTTTGTGGTGGCATCTCCCGTGCAATACCAAAAATGGGTCACTGCAGTCATTCTGAGTGCGAGACATTAGAAATGACTCTTATTCCCTGGTCACGTCATATCCCTCCTTCAGTCCACGCCAAGCTCTCTGTAGACCATGACCACCCCTTTTTAGGCCACGCCCCTTGTTACAGCTGCCCCTCCCCCCCACATTGATTTCTGACCCCACTTACATCACTGCTATTCTGGTTCACACACAGCTATACCAGAGCTAGCAAGTTTCCCTGGCCAATGCTTGAGAAGAGCAGGCCAGTTTTCCTGAATTTCAAATGGGAAAGAATATAGCAACTCCCAGATCTAAAAGGAAAAAAAAACAGGATTGGGTTGCCTTCTCACACACGGCCTCAGGAAACTTGATAGCTCTGCTATGTAGGCAGAGATCACGCATACTTGTAATCGGCAGGCAGGTTAGTGTACAGGTGGGCGAGGCCTGGGCCGGCCCGGGCTCCAACGGGGGCTCCAGGATGAACCTCCTTACGGGCCGGTACTCCGGATGCCACGGGCCCCCATGGCTGCCCAGTGCAAAAAAAAAGAAATTGCCACGTCCTTCCATTGTGCTTGCACCATTTTTCATATTTGACCATTTCTTTCCAGTTTGCCTGCACCGCGCTGGCAAAAGGGAAAGAAGTGCCCATATATAAAAAAAAAAATAATAATAAATGCACCCCTTATGGTGGATCGGCAGCGCCGCGTTTAATGTTTTTCCTTTTTCTGGGGAAGCCAGGAATTTCATGGGCTCGACCCATGGTGGGCTCCTAGAGCCAGGCCTAAACCCCAGGCTCGGCCCTGGTTCGGCCCTACCCCATGAAATCCCTGGGTCCCCCAGCTCTAGGTTAGTACAGACAGCCCTACACACGCAGGGTATTAACAGAAGTTGAACTACACCATAGTTGCCAACATTGTCTATTCCAATCTGTAGGTGCTGGTCCAGTCCCGTTGTATTTCTCTGCATTTTGGGACTTGTAGTTCTGATTGTGACACTTTAAAGCTCACACTACAAGTCCCAGAATGGAGCTTAACTACGGCTGTATAAGCATGTACAGTGGTGGAAATAGAAAAAAGTTGGAGGGGGATCAGCCGGGGTGGGGGTGGAGTTTGGCGAAAGGGAGGCACTGTCGAGGAGGCGGGGCTTAAAGGAGGCAGAGCTGGCTGTTGACCTCCGATCAAAGGGAATGTCCAAAATAATAGTTTAAAACAGCAATATCAAACATTCTGACACAAGTCATGAATAGCCATGTGCAACTGTGGGCCACTTTTGCATTGGAGCAGAGACATTTTGTGCCCCAGTCCGACCCTGGCGCCAGTATGCAGTCGCATAACATTTGCCCACAGCATCACTCACAAAGCACACTTTTACTCCGTGCACGAACATAAACAAGACAAATTACACAGGGTCACCAGAGTCAGCACATATTAAAATCCGGCCTCTAAAAATGCATCGCATCACATAATATATAACGTATCTGTTGTGCTGCCTTTTTAGAGGTCAGATTTTAATGTGTGCTGGCTCAGTGTGTCTCTCTGGTGTTTGTTTTCAGTTGGTTATACAGATAAGTATAACCAACTAAGAATAAACAACAGAGAGACAAAGGAAACGGGTGCACAATGAAAATGAAAGCACCCGAGGGGAGAGTCCAAAATAACAGTGTGCACAGTCTGCTTGCACCGTGGGGCAGATTAGACTCCGAGCCCACCAAGGTGGGAGCTCAGACATCTAATCTGCCCTGTGCGAGCACTGTGCACAGAGTACAGTGCAGATTGGATCAGGGCTCGGCAAGGAGCTGTTCTGACCCCCCCTAGCCGCCCACCCCCACCGTCGCGTGCACTCGCTCTTCTTTTTTGTTAAGTAACCCAGCGCAGAGCATGGGTTTGGGGGCTGAATCTGGCCGGATCCCGAGATCCGGCTACACATCTGGTTCCGGATCTCGGATCCGGCCCAATGACCAGCGCAGATTGGAATGGATCATGCTGGCGACTATGAGTCACGCCGTGGTGCAAGCCTCACACCTGCTGCACGGGCAGGGTGCACCCAGATCTACACATATAGACCAACCCTCCTACTGCATTGAAAGCCAACAGAGGGGACGCATTTTTGCTGGAGGACGCAGAAGGCATTTTAGGAAGGAGGGTTCCACTTGAAATCTGTGGAGGTATGCGGCTTGGTGGGGGAGGCGAGGGTGATGACACACAGGCTGAGGCTACAGCTGCGCTCAGGTTGCAGGAGGCCTGTGAATGTGTGCTCCCGGGGCATGCAGGCTCACGCGGCCGCGCCCAGCAGCCGCCGCCGCCGCACTTCCCTTCCCTGCAGTAGCCTGCGGAAGCCGCGCCCGCAGGCGCAGGTGAGGCCCTGCTGGCAGCCTCCGCCTATCCCGACTCTCAATGTACGTCCACGGCGCACTACTAGGAAACAATTTGGTGCGTTCGCTCCTTTACTCCCCTTTCCAATACTCCCTTCCTTTCAACCCTTCTCGAACCACTCTCTCTCTCCCCAGAGTCCTGGTCCTTCAGCACAGGACGGCGTTCGTTGCCCCCTGGTTCCACTTTTCCGTGCATGCATGCCAATATTATCAATTCCATTCAGGAGACCATAGGCCAATCCTGGTTTTAACTTTGCATTCTGGACCTCGTAGTCCTGAGTTTGAAATGGGGCAATGCATGACTCCAGGCCCCGTTATACAACCTTTAAACCAGGACTGCATTCGAGTCTGTGGAATGGAGCAGACCAATGTTGCCATGTATTCTGTACAGCTGTCTTCCTGAATGGTCTATTCCACAGTAACATTCCCAGTCCTGTCTCTCCAATCTCACTCGGTTTCATCACAACACGTCTTCAACGTCTCAGTTCCTCCTGCAACATGTATACCAACATGCCCCATTTCAGTCAAGAATTGAAGCTCTAGTCCTGGTTTTAACTTTGCATTCTGGGACGTGAAGTCCTAGTTTTCCCTCTTATAAACCTAGTCCACACGTCTCAGAATGCAAAGTTAAAATAGGGCTGGACTATAATTTCCTGAATGGAAAGGGCCATCTGTGCCAAGGGTCGAACTGGGGGAAAAAATGCCTAGCCAACTATAAAAAAAATTAGCAACACCAACACATTGCAATTCAGGATCGTTCAAAGGATTTGAGTAGTTTTGGAAATAAATAACCGGGATAGGCCAGAAACATAAAAGTAGGACTAGAACCCCAAACCCATTGAAACCCTCCTCTCTCCCCCACCTCCCTATGAGATCAAACATTAAAATAAAGATCTCCAGCCCTTCTCATATATAAAAGCTGCAGGGTTGCAGAATTATATAACACTAGCGCAAAACAGGGACGTCTGGTCACCCTACCACAGTGCTCCCTCCAACTAGCCCACACTCGTACATGCCAATAATATCCATTCCCTCTCAGTGAGTCCAGTCCTGGTTTTCACTTGAGACTTGTAGTTCTGGGTTTATTACAAATGCGAAATCCAAGACTTAACAGTCCCAGAATGCAAAGTTGAAACCAGCACTTGACTTGCATCTCCCGAATGGAATAGATAATGTTGGCAGGTATGAGCACGCTCTTTTTGGCCTGGCTCGTTAGCCATTTAGGCCAGTCCGATCCTCGGAATCGCCCAAAAAGACAGATTAAATAAGACGGAATGGGAGATTTGGCTGAATTTCGGACATTCAAAAATACAGAGCGGCCATAAAGTTTGTCCAAATCCCCCATTCGGTGTCGGGGGCTGCAGGGCTATCCCCCGCACTCTTGCTCACTATATTGTGAGTCTGTATTGCGGGGGAGTCCCCTGCAGCTGGACCCGAAAAAAGTAAAACAAAAGTAAAAAAAGGAAAGGACCCTGCAGCGCCTGTTCCCAATCACAGACAGGCGTTGCAGGGACACAGCGAGTCAGCAGCACACCACAAAGTGTGCCACCACAGGGAAAGTATGGGGGTGCGGGGTCGAGTGGGGTCGGGGGCCATTTCGCACAGATTTCAGGGGAGAAAAAAACCAAAGGTCATTTCAGAAAAATAATCTTCGGTCTTTTCTCCCTCAAACATTTCCATCACTGACTTTCAACTCCGATCCCGATCCGTGGCATCTACCCCAGCATCAACTTGCTTCCTCCTCAGTCCCCTATATATCATACTTAACATGACCCATTCTAATCTGTAGGTGCTTATCCAGTCCGAGTTTTATAATGGGAAAAGTGGAACTACAAATCCCAGAATGCAAAGAAAAAAAACCCAGGACTGGATAAGCACCTACAGATTTGAATGGGTCATGTTGGCAAGTATGCATATATTATCAGCTTCTTTCTCTCGTTCTGTCTCCCATCCTACTTCCCCGTCTTCCTCCAGTCCAGCGCTGATCTCTCCCATCTCCCTCGTTATATCCTGGATCTTCCCCTTCCCTCGCAAACCCTTTACCCCTCTGCTTCTACAGACGCCCCTCTCTCCCATCCCTGCCACCCTCCTCGACCGACCGTGCTCTTCATCTTTCCCTCTCCCTCTTTGATCTGCTAAATTCTCACCCCGTCTCTCTCCTCTCAAGCTCTCTGTCACCCGGTCCTACCTTATTCTTTTATATATTTTACTCAGCAGCTGAAATTGTTTTTCACCCCCCTCCCCATCCAAACGCACTCGGATGTTCTTATCTGCCCCACTGCACTGGTTTCTGCAGGTTCTGGCAGAACCTGCTTCAGGTGTGCAGTTACAGGGAATAGACCCCGCACCCACCAACATCCCTTCTGCAGCCTGAAAGCCTACACCAGAGAGACAACGAAAACACTTGAATTCTCAGCTCTCTCCATGCGTACACTGCATTCCAGAGCCACAAGAATGGCATTTTGTATATAGCGCTTCATGCCATATCCCTCCTGCTTCTAAGCACTGTAATAATAAAACACTCAACTCATTGATGCTGCATTTTTTTGTCCAGGCATAATGAAGGGCTCAGTCGGATCGGAGCTTTGAAGCCAGTGCCTAAGTGTTGAGCTCTTTCACTGGCCCGCGCACGCGCAGAGCTCCAAAGCTACTTAGGCTGACAAACCAGTCTGGATCCTCTTCAGTGTGGACCCTTTCATGTGTGTACAGAGTTCCAGAGCTTCTGATCTGTGCAAGGCCTCTTTGTCCACAGAAGGCCGGGTCCTTTGGTCTATCCACAGAATCGCAGTGTGTTCAATAATTTAACCAAATCCTAGACTTATGCGTCTTTACACAGACTACCATCTGATCCCTGCACAAAATCCCCGCTCTTCCGGCATGCACGCAGAATGCCTGATCTTCCACTCGGTACATAGAATCACAGCGGATACAGAACAGAATCCCAGCGCTTCCGACATGCACACAGAATGCTTGATTTTCCACTTGGTACACAGAATCACAGCGGATACAGAACAGAATCCCAGCGCTTCCGACATGCACACAGAATGCTTGATCTTCCACTCGGTACACAGAATCACAGCGGATACAGAACAGAATCCCGGCGCTTCCGACATGCACACAGAACACCAAACCTTTGAATCTGTACCCAGAATACCGCCCAATCCCTGCGCAGGATCCCAGATTTTCCGGCATGTACTCGGTCTCAAAACTTCGCTCTGAAAGATTGAGGGCCCTGAGCGATATAGAAGGGCTCCTGCTTTACCCGCAGCCAGCCTCCGCACTGTCAGATGTTGAGGGCAGCAGGTAGGTAGGCACAGCAATACCAGTCGGCAGTTCCAGTGTGAGCCAACAGAGGAGTGAACCCACCACCCTCTGCTGAGATTGAAAAACCAAACTAGTTCCCGTGTGTACCGATCCCCACATAGCTCAGAGGGACAGGGATTTGCAGTCCATCATCTGCCCCCATATTTGGAGGTAGGCAACGTATTCTGGGATGCAATCAAATTCAGCTGTGCTTGTTGGGATTTCATTGCACTTTCCATTGCTAACAGTATCTGAATTGTTCCTCCACATACGGCTCGTACGACTATTCAAGAATCAAAATTAAAGGGATGTTCCGAGACTTTTTTTTTATTGTTCCTACGGTTCGGCCATGTGTTTTTAAGCATAAATCGGTAGATCGTAGAAAACTTTCCTATGGACCTTACCCGACTTTTCGTCCATTAACGCACTCAAAATCAGCCGCCATTTTGTGATAATCCTATCACTTGCCGCATCGCCCTGGCTGACCTGCTTCTGCGGCACTAAATCAAATCCCCCGCCCCTGAGCCTGTCATCAGCAGACTCGTACCGCCCATTTCCCAACGCCAAAGCACGTCTCGTGTCAACAATCGCTGCGCCTCAGCTAATGAAGTGTCGCCATTGAAATGGCAGGACGCCTCTTTCCTCAATAAGTATAAACAGACCGTTTCACAACACACAGCAGCAGATTTTCGATTATATTCCTCTCTCTGTGTTACTTTGAGTATTCTGTGACTCGTTTCTGTGCTCTGGTCCGCTACCTTCGCCGCTTCTAGGCCTTGTGAACACCTGTACCATCTCTGTAAATTATTTTACTTTCTTTACCACACAATGGCTACAATAATGCCGTATATGTACGAGCCCGAGTACACCGAGGAGGAACTACTGGAAAGGCAAGCACGCGAAAACGATGGGGATTCGGACGGCAGTTGGGAGGACCAGTCAACGGATGAAGAGCCTGGACCATGTCGCATGGACGGCGTCGCCACCTGGTGCACGTGCAATCGGTGCGAGCTAATGCCAACTGAGGAGGAGAACTGCTGCTGCCGTGAAAATTCCGGGTGCTTGGCCTACATTTCGGAAGGCGAGCCAAGTCCGCAATGCATCACCGAGCTGCCAGAGTTCAGGGAAGCCTGCCTCTCACAGACCGTGTTGAGGATGATGATGGTGCTTATGCACGAACTTCGCGGCACTGTTCGTCCGCGTAATCCGAGTAACGAGTAAGTATACTCTGGTTGTGATGTCAGTGATGCCACTTGGTTCCATATTGTGCATTTTCTAGATAGAATTTTTTTCAAAGCAGAATTACATTTTTTACCTGAATCGACATTGATAAGAAAGTTTTGTCATTTTAATACAGTTTGCATCTTTCTTTTTCACAGGTGGTACAGGCTGGTGGCCTATCCTTGCTTCACTTGGTGGCTTCACGGGAGGCTCGGACACCGCGTTCGGAGAGTAATACCTGCCTGTGCGGTACTTGCCATTAGACAACATTTCCCCAGCGACAGTGGACAATACCGCGGATTTTCCCTGGATGTGCTGCAACCGGAACTTTGCAATGTGTAATGTTTATTATTTATGTTCAATTGAAATTAAGATCTAAAATAAAACCCAACATATATTTTAACAATGGTTGTTACCACACCACTTTGTTCAAGCGTTGGCAATAAAAGGCCGTTTGATTTTATTGATACAAAACATGGTTATAGGTAAATAATCAATATGGTTGATCATAATAAATCATCCTTTTGGGCACCGGGTACAGAGATGACCCCCTCTGGCCCGTGCCGCCTTGCCACCACAGGCCAGCCTGCTGCTGACTAACTGCCTAGGCATCCAGGGTCTCCAGGGTGAACTGCACCCATATATTCTCCTGGGAGGGTGAGGTATTTATAAACTCACCCCCCTGCCTTCCATGTACTAGATCCTGCAGCCTGCCTCTTACATGCAGTTAGATGGCCTGTGTTGTGAGCTGATCTGTGTTGGTTTCTGGGTTCTGTGTGGAGTCGCGTAGAAGACGCCTGGGCGCGTTTGCCTACGCAGCACAGTCAAGTCACGGATAGAGGCGGGGAATATGAATGTTTTGATAAAGTCTGTTTCAGGGGCGGGGGATATGATTTAGTGCCGCAAACGCAGGTGAGCCAGGTCGATGGGGGGGGAAATGATAGGATTATCACAAAATGGCGGCTGATTTCGAGTTTGTTAATGGACGAAAAGTCGGGTAAGGTCCATAGGAAAGTTTTCTACGATCTACCGATTTATGCTTAAAAACACATGGCCGAACCGTAGGAACAATAAAAAAAAAGTCCCGGAACATCCCTTTAAGCTTTGATAAGATTAACTGCCAAGGAGACCCATGCCCGGCCCAAAATATTAAAGATGCTGCTAGAGATCTATCACTCTTCATCTCGAAGATAATTAACACATCCTTTTCCACCGGTACTATCCTTAGCAACCTCAAGGAGTCCTGAGTACTCCCACTCCTCAAAAAACAATCCCTGGACTCCATACCCACAAACTATAGACCCATCACCACAGTTCCTTTCCTGCTCAAAATCTTAGACAGGATAGCATACCTCCAAATACAGCAGTATCTAGAACAAAACCATCTCTTAGGAGTCCGTCAGTCTGGCTTCAGGCCCCAACACAGGACAGAGACAGCGCTGATAGACCTCAAGGCCCAAATCGCTGCACTCAGGAACAATAGGAAAACCGCCCTGTTACTATTACTTGACATCTCGGCGGCGTTCGATTTGGTAGACCACAAAGTCTGCTGTAACCACTTGGATTCAGCTGTGCACTTCTCACAAGAAGCAATTGGCTGGATACAATCCTTCCAAAATAATAGGACCATGCATGTCTTTTCTCCTTCAGCATCTGCTGACCTCATCCCCATTACCTGTGGGGTGCCACAGGGCTCATGCGTCTCCCCTACCATGTACAATATATTCACTAAGCCCCTTTTCGATGATCTCAATGGTCTTGGTATCACCTACACTAACTAGGCAGATGATGCCCAAATCCTCATACCGCTGACGGGAGATTATGAAAAGGATTTGGCCTTGGTGAATAGAGTGTACCTCATGATCCAGGCATGGATGGCCACCCATGGTCTGTCTGAATGTGACAAAACCGAGATCATAATCCTCGGCACCACCTTCAACCTTAATAAACTCGGTCATAAATACACCAGCTTTAACATCGATGGCAGCATCATCAAAGTTGCCAAAGAAGTTAAAACATAAGGTCTCTACTTAGACTCCACCCTAGCATTCACCAAACAGGTCATTTCCATGGCCTCCGCCACTGCTTACACCTGTAAACTAATTAGAGCTACCAAGCCTTTCCTTTCCACGCACAGTTGCATCACCTTGGCCAGAGGCCTAATTCTATCGAAACTGGACTATTGCAACACCCTATATCTGGGAGCCAAGAAGTATACCATCAATAAAATCCAGATTCTCCAAAACAATTACCTGAGAGCAGCGCTGGGTATAGCAAAGAAAATATCATATTTCTGAGACAAGGAGAATGAATAACTGGCTCACCACCGAGGACAAAATTCTACTAAAAACGGCCTCACTTGCACATAAGTGTCTAAACAATGCCGCCCCACGCTATCTTATAGAAATATTTAAGTCAATCATCCAACAAGAATTACCAACTCTAATACTCTGATGGTACCTAGGCTTAAACTTTCTAAACCTGGAGGATGTAGCTTCCCAGTTAAAGCAGCTCCGCTGTGGAATTCCCTACCCCCTGTCATAAGGTCAGACCAAACATAACCACACTTCAGACACAACATCAATTGGATTAAAGAAAATGACTGCTAAAATACTGGGCGCCCCCGTCGACTCCATTCTACTACAATGTCGCTTCTTCGCAACATGCTGCCTGATAGCTCATCCTTATCTCCCCTGTACATATTTCCTAAAATCTGCTACCTGTGTCGGCATCTGTCTTTATATAATATCTAAATGTTCTCTTTCTCTTTGACCTGCTGACTTTTCTGGAATTGTGGACTTTATCCTTATTGTATATACTTGTACAGCACTGTAACCTAAGCAGAATATTTTCTTGTCTCTTTCTGCGCCCTGATACCCTTGGGTCTGGGGTACATTATAAATAATAAAACAAACAAACATTGGCAAGATGCTAAAAGCAGCTCCTGCATATCTAGCATTGACCATTGCCCAGGAGCTACCACACAGCGTTCCGCAAATCTAACTTCCACATAAGATGCAGACTTCACATTTGCTTATTTCCCATTTCCCCTTATGGTTGAAATGACATATAGATGTGTCATAATGCTTATTTAAATGCAAAGTGTAACGGTTTATTGAGAAGCCACCCTCAACACAGGAAGTTCCTTCCCTCCTCAATCAAGGTGTCAAACAATGAACGGTTTAATGCTAGTTCTTTAGTCAGCACGATCTCAGCCATATATTATGACCCTTGTATCCCTCCCCCTGAGCTACCAATGAGCCAGGAACTAGGCCAGTGTACAGGAAATGTGTGTGTGTGTGTGTGTATATATATATATATATATATATTTCTATTTTTTATTTTATTATCATAGTTAATAGAAATCACACTAAACTACTCACACCACCTTCTTTTGGCCACAATTAACTTCTTGTTATGTAAATAAATCATAACAATGGGTTGGGAAAATTCAAATCACAATGATTTACTTTATATAAATTTCAGTTCAAGGAATACTGTGCACTGGTCAATCGACAAAATCAGTTACAGATGCAATGCTGTGCAATTTCGATTTTCCTGCGCGCTTCAAAGGCTAGCAGTTTTGTGTATAAATTTGGACAAATGCATATGGCAATTATGATTTCACCCACACTTTTTCTTTAAAATAAACGCAGAGTGATTTAGTAGTGTTTTTCAGAACCCCCTTACTTTGGTCTGTGTCGGGGAAGTCTGACAGAAAAATTGGTATGATTTAAGAATTTGGGATTTCAGACCAGCCTCCACTTAAATGCCTGTGTTGGGAAGACAGACAGCAACAAATGCGGATAGGTTGAGAATTTTGTTTTTCAGACCCTCTCCACTAAAAGGCCTGTGTTAGGGAAGCTGTCAGTTTAGAGATGTTATTAGTTTAGGGACAAAGACGCCCCTCTTCCTAAAAAAATCGGGGTCAACAGGAAAATTAGGATCACCCAATGAAATTACAGTCTATAGTTTTCAGCGCACATCGGGAAGGAGCTTTGTTAATTTCGAATTTTAACAAAAATCACACCATGGTGTTTTACCAAGGGAATTAATTAAATTAATATTTTTTAAGTTAAATAGGCTAAGGATCTCCACTACTCTGCTCACCTCTGCCTGCTAAAAAGGGAAAGGATTTAAGGACAGCAGATACCCCCCCCCCACGCCCACACCTTTTGGTTGCAAAGGGTTCAATTCTACGTACGTAGAAAACCTCTGTTTAAAGTACAGTAAAGCCAGCTGTATGTCAGGAACCTCTGGAAGGACAAGGCAGGGGACTGGTCACTCCACTCTCAAGGATATTCCCCAGCTCTTCACCATAGAGTCCAGTCAGCTTGCTTAGTCCTCCCTAGCAATAGACAACTCCACCAGATGCAATCTCCATTGGTTAGTCCTTGCACTGTCAGATAGTAAGTTTCAGCAGCTCTGTCCCTCCTCATAGTGCATCCATCGGATAGAGCCGCAATCACACCATCAAGTTTACAATCATGGGGAGTGCCCTGCAAGAATTCTCACAAATTGGATTGGACAGTTACCCTTCTTTCTCTTCCCAAATCCCTCACTAAGGATTGCTTTAGGAGTCTGGAGAAGACATATGGCAGCTTCCATTTGCAATCCCCATTTGGTCTCATGTCAAAACTTTGGCAAAAACTAGTTATGTGTCAAAAACTTTGATTTACTTATAACTGCCATAATATTTATATTTTCTGATTCAATTAATCAGAGGGAATTCAACAAAACAGCCGGTTCCACACCATGTTGCATGGCTGTTTGGCAATTTCCCACCATTTTTACAAAAAGCATAATTGTTAGGACCATGCAATTTATTCCCCACATATCTAATTCGGGACATTTTCAGATCAGCCAGAAACCCATTTTAGATGGCCATTATAGTGCCCTGAGTCGCATGTGGATGAATTTTATATCACCAAAATCATTAGAAATTATCAAAAAAATGTTTAACATGTAATCAGTGCGACCTGTGGTTGCTGAGAAAAAAAGGTAGAAGCTATAATAGTCCTTTTAAAATTAATAGCAAATCGTTGGGATATGCAAATAGGAGGCCTCCTGCCTCCAGCATCATTTGCCTCTCTAGGCCAGTGTTTGCATTAGTCTTTGTTGTTTGAGGTGTAGTGTGCGGATCGTAAATGGGGGATGCATTTGCTACACAGAAATCCCTCATTGCAGACATCTGGCATCCTGTCTTCTTATCTGAAGGGGACCACCTGTTGATCTGAAAAGCTTCTATTTTCCTGTATACTTTTCTTTCCAGAGTTCAGCCTTGATTATAGCCCTCGTGTTCACACCTCCTCCCTACATTCTGGACATACACCAGCCAGAGCATATGACCTGATCAGAGCTGCCCTTAGAGAAAGCAGGTCTAGGGAAACTTGATTTAGCAGGACACACTTTATTGCAGTTGTAAATAACTGGGGGGGATGTAAAAGCCAGGCTTGCAGTGGGGAAATTCTTTCTGAAGTTTCCCCACCATCAAGCCAAAAGGGACTGCTTTGGGCCTAAATGAAATCTTCATGTGACCCATGTTTTTTCCCTTGTTGCCTGTATTTTTCATGTGAAGCATAGTATGCATTATATCTTGTTTACACGCACCATATTTTTTCACTGACATCTTTGTTGGCAGGGGATCATTTTTCTCATGTCTTGCTTTAACTTGCAAACACACACATGCAAAGCTGTTTTGTTGTCGGTGTTTAAAAATCCTGTTTTTCATGTGAAAGGCACATTTCAATATCTTCTGCCTTTGTGAATTGAAACACAGAGTTTCCTTTGTGAATGACAGGTAGGCCTTTTTCACATGGCTCTTCAGTTCCGTTGGTTTGGGGGCCTTTGATTACACCCCACAACAGCGTTAAATTCACATAGGTATGTCTGGGCTTGGGCGCCAAAAGTAGCTCCTTGTAGCTGTTGGTGCCAAGCTTACCAGGATCTTCTAGATTACAAGCAGGAGCTAAACGGATCCCCTCAATTTTGAACCCTGCTATTTCTGCGCAACTGTATTTAGAAAAATAATAGTGAGACTTTTTCAGTAATCAATCTGATTCGATGTCCCCTCAAGTAAATGAACGGGGAATATGGTTTGTGTGTTTAGCTGGAGTTTATACTGTATCACTAGTTTATGTAATCTTGTGCTGGTTAATCAATCATCAATCATTCAGATTAGCATTATTAGCTTCCTGAGCTAAGCTTGCATTTTTGTTTTGCTGAACGTTTCATTCAATTGCACTGGAGGCACCAAAGTGTATATCTCCACGAGGGTCAAAGAGATGGGCTTTATGTTGTCCCCAACGACATGGAGTCCACTGGTAACCTTAGTCAAAAGGCTGTGAGGCAAGTTCAAATCCTGCACGTTTTTGGTGGTGATGCCCTTCGTTGCACCAACAAAATCAGTATGTAATGGCATGCATCCATTTGTACAGCTCCTTACAAGAAAGGGTGGCCAAGCATTTGGGGATGAGACCGGAGTGGCTGGGCCACAGGTGAGGAGATTTCTAATATATTGCGGTTTGATGACACTTAGGGCCTGATTCACAGAAGCATTTTATAATGGTGCAATCCCATAGAATTCACAACAAGAAAGTTACCAGAAGTAACTTATTCCTTCTGGTGACATCTTTGTGAACCAAATGGTCTTGCTCGAGGAGTGAGTCAACACTAAATTGGAGTTACTGCTTGTAGCCACATTGTGATTAAGCCTCCTGGTGTATTGACTTTCCATTGGACCAGCAGCTCTGATTTCGCGTTGGTGTGGGCGGGCTCCACATTTTTGAACCATGACCTGCAAACGGCCAAAAGCCCTGTAAAATGATTTAGCTTATGAAATGTGCAACCGTCAATACATTATTTGGGTTTGTACATTATAACTAATCCCATTATGCTAAGTGCCTCTGAAGTTGCATTGCAATCTATAAATCCTCATTATCCACCCTGGATTTCTCAATGCCGTCCGACGATACCGCCAGGCCTAATGCCTTTTCCTTGTTCTGGGAAAGCAAGATCTTTTATGTCAGAGGTGCACTGTCAAGACCATGATATTCTCAACTTCGTCAAGACGTCCTCAGTTTATACAACTGTCTTATGAGAGGCTTCCATTTTGAGGCTAAGGCCATGGCCATGTGCCTATTACTCAGGGGAGTTGCTAGGTCTGGAAAAGACCCGGGACTATGCTGATGTCGGAACTGTTGGGACTGGGGGCTAGCTAGCCTTTTGGCTGTAGCTCCTGAGATTCTATCCGGGGCTACAACCAAAAGATCAGGGGCTATAGCCCCCTTAGCCCCCTCTAGCAACGCCCCTGCATAAGAAGCGGTGCTTCCAGCAAAGAAGAAAAGGATTGAATGGTCAAGCCACTGTGGGGGGATCGGGAGGGGGAAAGAGAACGAGGGACCAGTAAGGAGAGAAAGAGGATGCAGAGCAGAGCATGGCAGCCGAGTTTTCCAGTTCCATGCGTGACACCTTGAGCCAGTTCTGGAAACCTGGCAGCAATGGCAGAGGGAAGAAGGCAACATGTTACGCTCTGTTTGCTGTTGTTGCTTATGCCATAAAGTCTTCTACCAATCACTGCACGGGAATAGAAAAGGAAGGTGGGTGAAGGGGACTCCAGGGCATGCACCTGACAATGATGTGTTAATGGGGGCTGCGCTGCACAGTATGCATGTTATGTTATTTAATGTATAACACACACCAGTGGCCCGAAGGCATAAGGGTGTACACAGAACATACAACCAAACAGCACAACAATATAGGCCTCAAAAATGGCTCCAAGACCGTGATCATAAAGCAATGCTTGATATCAAACACTATCCTGGCTGCCAAGTTCTCACTTGCATGGGCTGACACCCCGAGCCAGTTCTGACTTTTACTATTACACGTTGAGGCTTGTAGTTTCATTTGTCCCATTGTAAGTAGGAGCCTGCAAGTTCCAGCAAGCAATGGGAAACACCAGGACTCGTTCCAGGTAACACGCATGGAACTGGGAAACTTGGCAGCTAGAATCATGTTTGCTTCTCCGGGGTGCCCATTTCTTTGTGATTTGGGCCCCTATAGTTAGGCCGAAGCATGGATCTTTATTTGCACAAGCTGCCAGCCAAGTTACTAGTCTGGTACTAGGGGCAAGAGTGTGCATTGGTTGTGCCACCTGAATGCTGTTGCAAGTCCACGAGGCCAATCTTATGCAATATTTCCAGCAGCTAAAAGTTCCATCCTGCAATTCCGGAACAAGACTCCTTATGTTTGGCTTTCGCTGGCCTAGCTTCTCAGACTTTTCCCTGATGAGCTATCATGTAAGGCCCCATTGTTGAGGTAAGTACCGAATGCGCTCCGTGGAAAGTATTGAGTCCTGCAGGGTTACTGTTCATGAAGGCAGCCTCTTTTCCATTGCATTGTCTCCACTGATACTTGGCTTTCTGAGTTCCACTGGTTGGCGCTACACCAAGTGATTGCAGTAGTTTACAGCCTACTGTTCCATGGGATGTCCCTACATGGAAGGACATTGTTCCCTTGAGAGAGTGGGATATGGATGTTCGCATATATGGTCATGGCTAATGCCTGCCTTTGAGAGTGAGAATTGCTAGAATCTGGTATGGCCTGTTTGTGAATGGCATATGGAATTCAAGCCTGGAACACACTTGGGAAAAGCCTGGGAAAGTTGAATGTGGCTGCCCCCTGTGATTAGGCCGCTGTCCAATGTTTGAATGAATTAATCTCCGTAATTAGGAGTTGTTACCCACTCAGTCACCAATTTCCTACAAAACGTGAGGATCTGCATCCTTTGTTGAACATGCGGACGAGACCTGAAGAAGGCAGCTGCCTAATGAACAGCAACAAGGACACTCGGCTCTTCCCTACCTTCTCCAAAGATCTGTTCAGTATCGTTGCACACCGGTCTTCTGCTGTCCAGGGGAAAACCAGTGCTCCCTTCCCTTGGCTTACTGGTCACTGGCAAGTCACAAGCTCTCAAGGATACCCTTCTCCCAGGAAAACCTTATTTCCCTGACCTTACATGGACATGACCGTTGATGTACTTCCAAGTAAATGATCCAAAGGGCAGTGGTTGCTACTCAGAGCTAAGCATATGCGGCAACCCAAAGAAACCCAACGGTTATGCCAAGAGTACATCTGCTACCCGAGATGCCTCGGCTGGAAACCCAACGTGATGAATCAACCTCCGGACACCAGTGGTCCATGGATGAATATTGCTTTCTAAACCATCAATCAGCCCCACACCTCTGGTACACCAGAAGGGATCCAAACAGATTGGAAACACAAGCAAATGATACACCTCCTTGTCCACTTTTGATAACGTGGACGGAAAGGCAGGTTTATCTCTGCAAGGTTGTGGATCGTTGGTTAGTTGCAACACAGCAAAAATACAATTACCCAATGATAAAAAGGGACTATCCAGTCATGGTTGTACGAAAATATATACTTTTGTTCTAGCACTACAAAATTCAACCCACCCTGTAAAGGAATACAGAGGACAGACAGTTTCAATAAGGAAAGGGGATGCACTCTGGATACTGACAGGAGGGTAGCCAGTAAAGTAATGGATCACAATAGTTCAAGGATACTTGGTTTCAGCACAAAGGGAGCACTGTGTCGTAAAAGATGTAAATAGGGGCGTTCGGAGAAGGACCAGTGGGACAGAATCACAATGTACCTTGTGCTTGTAGAAATTCCTGGTGCTCGACAGTGTAGAGTCGGTTTCAGGGCACTTTGTAGCTTCTGCAACAGAGTTCAAGACGGGAGACAGCTGCGGCTATCAGGCGGCAGGTAGTTCGGTGAGCAAGGCTGTACGGACGCTGCGGGCTGGCCTACACGGCTGTTCAGGGTCAGGAATTGTTGTCTCAGTGCTGGTTGGTCGGTCTGAAACACTGGTTGAGGCGTCTCGGACGGTGTGAGCGACTCCGGCGTAACAACAGTCAGCAGGGGCTCGACTGGCTCGAAATTGTCCTTTAAGGTGACTGGGTGTCAGTGGATGCTTGTTGATGCACTCCTCCTAGCTTCTTCACTGGGCTTGTGTCATCCTTTAAGGCGGATGGCCCAAAAAGGAGGAGAGTGTTGCAGGCAACTGCCTTGTCCTTGGTTTGCTTCAGAGACTTTCTGGCACTTTCCACCTAGGAAGCTTTCTGCAGAGCCTAGCAGAGCACGTTGTGTGCTGGCTGAGTACCGGTTCTGGAGCTGCTGGAGGGTCCTCTGGATTCAGTAACTCTCTCTGTTCCCTGGGAGACGTTTAGGGCAGGGATCTTGCTTCCCTCTTTGTAAATCCTGGCCTTCCTTCACTGGCAGAAGCTGCAAGGCAGACTGTACCTTGAGCCAGGGTCCAAATTAGTTCTTCTTGTTACCCCTTGCAAAGTCTTCAGATGATCTGCCCAAAAGAGGGGCTCATCCCTCTTTTAAAGCCAAATAGGCCACAGTGATTGGTGTAGGCTATGTCTACCTTAATGAACCAATCCTGCGTCTCCACCAACAATCTCCTGTATGCATGAGGTCATAACCAGAGTGCTTTGCAATAGAAAAGGTAAAGGGGTGAAAACATTTAATACTAAGTATCTTCCTGTCTGTTGTGGATTAAAGTGTCTCTCTGGTTAATTGAGATAGCTGTGGTTCCTGATTTAAAGCAGCAGGTTTCCCTTGAAGCTGTGGCAATACCAGACATTTGGTCGCCCCCAAACCATATACCTGTACCTTCTAAATGGGGTTCCCTTGCGGGGATGACTACTGTAAATACATAGTCCCAGACATGACCGGTCAATGCCCTTGATACTGAGAGGTGGGAGCTAGCTTCCGGTTGACACAGTGCGTATCTAAGGTTGTTGGGTTTTCCTGTCTCTTTTGTTAAACTCTGCAGCCAGGCTCCATGTGGACATGTTTGAAGTATACTCTATTAGTATGTAAATTATGTGATTTGCAGCCACCATCTGCGGTGCTTACACAAAAGGACAGAGTTGGTCCATGGAGTCTTTGATAGTTAATTAGGCTGACCATGTCAGGAGTAAGGTTTTGCCTTCCCCCTTCCGTGATGCCTTGGTGTACACTTGGCTGTCATATTCCAACTAAATATGACCAGCGGGATGGCGCCTGTAGGCTGTGTCCACCCAGAGTAAACAGGCCTATGTGTATGAGGTGCGGTGAGCATAGGAACATGTGTGTGGATTAGCCCCAAACATTTTCCGGAGGTTGATCTACTATCTTTCAGTTTCATTTAAAATTTCCCAAAAGCCCAGGCGAGCACACACCCACCGTGTGGTGGGTGGTCGAATTCTTCACAACCACCATGGGGCAGTAGCCCCTGAACAGGACAGCTGCCCCTTCTACCATCTCCACGATTTTTTATTTTTGGAACGGCGATCCACAGTAGTGTCATGTATTTTTACTTAAAATCATGTTAAAGGGCAGTGAGTGAACTGCTCACATGCTATGTAATTGCCATGCTTACTGCTATGAAATTGTTTATACACACCCCCACACGGCCTGCTTTAGCCGTGCGGCTCCTTTTTAAAAAGTGGCATCCATTTGCACACTTGAATGTGTGAGCTATGTAATGCCCTGGCCCAGTTTATTTAAAAAGTATATTTCATGAAATGCTCCATTTTATTTCACTTTAGAAGTCTGCAATGTCATGGTGAGCAGCTGGTAATGTTTTTGAATGATCGAGGATCGGGCACTCTCCGTATCTAGGAACTCAGCGGAAGTAAGTCGTGTAGCTTTTTCACAATGAAAGTAAAGGCTACCATTACAAGCCTATTAGGCAGGAAGATCTGGTCAATGATTGTTTACTGTTGGTCCCTTTTAATGCATATTAGCTGAAAAAGATATCCGCTCGTGGAGACTAATAGACCATAGACATTAATAAGACTGAACATTATATGGACTGCTTTCTAAAAACCCACATTGAAACTAATTGGACAGTTGAAACATATCAGCTGCTTTTAACCCCTCCCCCAAACTAACTAATGGGCATAGAGGTAAATGGAAGTGCAGCTTGTTCCTACTCCAGACATTTAAACTAATGGGGGCCTTACAGATTAACAAAGGTGAATATTTTTCCTGGTGGGAGGAGACTTCAGAAAAGAGAGTCAGTATTGGCTGGTAGATGTAATGTGATGTCATGAGGCTTCCCAAAATCCTGTAATAAAGAGCGGATTTGGGAGGAGAGAAGCTGATGGTCCGAGACACTAAGCACTCGGGACTATATCTGGGGCTGAGCTGAAATGGAAGGGTCTAGAAAACAGATCACCAGCTGCCCAACTGCACCTTTTCTTCACACAGCTTTGTATTTCTGGGATTTGCTCATGTTTTTAATTCTGCAATAGTTTTGAAGCTTGAATTGGACTTTGAAGGCCATACATTTTAGTGTGTAAATTGTTCCATGCCCTTGGGTAGGGAGTGACTGACTTTTGCCAGCTATCCTCGTAACTATTCACTGGCGTTTGCGATGCAGCGAGGCAATTTGTGGCACAGGTTTGGGCCTTTGCTGCTGCGGTACTGCTTCTCTTATATGTACATTTGGTGGATCGGAGAGGGGGATCCAGTAGGTTGGTGGATCGGAGAGGGGGATCCAGTAGGTGGGTGGATCACCGTGAAATGATTGAAAAAATATGAACTACTGAGAAATTACCAATTTTTGTGATCGCATTCCTTTTTAATAATGCGGGGGGAGATCCCTGCACTCTCCCTCACTTCCCCCTACCTTAACCTAGCCCCTATCAAACCCCCATCTATTTTTAATAAAAATGAACACAAATCCCTAACGAATTCGACCAAATAAAATTGTAATTTCTCATTAGTTATTTTTGTATACGATCATTTCTGCAGGTGGATTACTGCAATTTGTAACCTGTCATTTCTTTTTTTTACCATGGCCAAATTATTTTTTTTACATTTATTTTTATTTTATAAGCCATTTGGTTTTGATCTGTTTGCACTTGCTTGAATAGCTCAACATGACTCGGCCTTCCAAACTAACGTGGCTACATTTGCTAGTTTTCCCATGGCATGCTTTAGATGGCCATGCACATTGCTATTGGCTGTGGCTGTGAAGGCATTTATTTGTGGTTCCTATTTTATGACTATACAAGGCAAGTATAAATGCCTGTTCTAGTGAGAAAGCTGCATAGAGGATTCATGAAATGTAATGCTGATCATTTAAACAAGGGTCATAAGAACTGTACCTTGGGAGTTAAGCTGGTAAGCTCATGACCAGTTTGCTGACTAGTAGTAAGGCTCTCGAGTGCACAAGAGCAGGGGGTTCTCTTGCCATACGTGCAGGTGGGACTTTTAAATGGCCCATAGAGTGGTGATTAGGCTCTGACAAGTGGGTTATGATGAAAATCATGTCAGCAGTCCTCTGCTTGAAGATTCTTTCTTTCCACACTGGACCAATTGCTGGACATCCAGAGCACAGGAACCACTGCCCTTGACCTCTTACCTTGAGAGGACCTAAGTATGCACTGCCAGCCATTGGAAATTGCCAAAGATACATGAACTGTGTGGGTCCAAATACGTGGATAGCCTTTGAAAAGGCACCCAAATGTTTTCCAATACAAAACCCTGGGGACTGTAATTCACTGAAAGAAAAGAAAATCCACACTTTGGTGTGCTTGCTTACAAAAACATAGATCTTTATTTTAATATCAATGAAAGGTGTTTCTCTAATGTGGGCGGCATCCGGACCAGTATCCCGTGCAGCCATTCGGAAGCCGATCCGTCTCCCATTAACTCAAATGAAAGACTGATCCAGTAGATCTCCTCCTGTACACTCAAGGTCAGCTTTTAACCCAATGGTACGGGTTGCCTTTTTAATATTGTGGTAGACCCCAACAAGAAGTGGCAAGTCTTAAGAATTCTCCTCAGAACTTTCTGAACCTGAATTACTGTATCAACACATTTACCTACCTTTAACAGGAGATAATGTATATTTTCATAATAGCTCTGTGTGGACATTCCTTTCTGTAGTATTACCCTGTATTCTTATCTACTCATCTGCCTAAAAGCCATCCTTGATTCTTTGATCACAGCTACCAGTAGTCATTGTTGTGGTGTTTTTGTTTTGCCTCTGGTTTATGTCCTACTTTGTTCACAACCTCCCTTTCAGTGAGTAGGGTGTGCAGTCCTCAGCGCAGGCCTGGCGGCCTAAGTCTTTTGTTCATAGTTTAGTTTGAGCATCACGTGTGGAGACGCCTCTGGAGGGTTTGCACCCCACAATAAGATTACAACACTGGTGGGCATTCTACAGTTTATGACCAGTTCACTGTCAGACCATACTCTATGGCAGTGGGAATTTGGATGTCTTTACACCGTGTGAGAAACCTGAGGGCAGTCTCACCAGTAGTCCCTGTAGGTCCGTTGTACAGGTGGTCAGGGAAGGGCCATCACTCTTGGATCCCAGCCATGGGGCCGAACAAGCGAGGGGCGGGAGGGTCAACTGGGCAGGGTTCCTTGGGGATGGCGGGGAGAGCGCCCGAGGGCGAGATATAGTATCCTCCCCTTTTCCTTCATGGGATATTGCCACCCAAGTCCCATCCTACCCCAGCACATTCCCTTAAGAAAGGGAAAAAGAAAACATCACGGGAGACAAACCCTTTCACAATAACTGATACAAACCTTGTCTCTCTTTCTTGTAAGCCCAGAGGATATGCTATGAGCTCACCTTTTTCCATCCAGTCATCCCTCTCTTATAAGGTCCCAAAACTAAGGGATTTAGCATCAGCCTCCCGGTGTCATCACCATAACCTGAACAAACGAAGTCGGAACACACCACCCATTTCCCTTATTAGACCCCACAATATTAATTCTTCAAAATATCAAGTGCTGAGACGAAGAAGAGGGAGCCAAGAGCAACCCTGCACTCTCAGTGCACATCCAGACGCGAATGCCGGTGAGTTTCAAGGGCTGAATGAAACCCGGCATGCGTCTATTCTAAAGATACACTGCGAGGGCATAGTCGCATGCGGCAGGCTGCTAAATTGTACAAGTGTGAAACTGAAGGAGAGCGCCTGGCCGGTAATGGAAAGCAACATAATCTTGTAATAGGGCCGAATCTCCCAAAACCGCTGAGCGAAAAAGCTGCCGAGGGAAGCTAGCGAAGTGGGAGCAAAAGCCGGCGAAAAATATACGAACGCTGTGGAAGTCGGAAATGGGCAGAGAAGCCTAGCAAAGTGTGGGTCTGACGAGAGGGGTCCGAAGATGGAATAAAGAGAGCGATAAAAACTGTAGAAAGACTGAAGAGCCTGAATCATTAATAGGGCCAGAGAAGTGTGCATGATTATACAAGATCAAGTTGTCAAAGTGAAAGAAGAAGCTGAGGGCAGCACTCGGGTGACTGGTTGCGTGAACTGTAATGGGGGGACCGTGTGGTCTAAAACTGCGCCTAGACCAGGAAGCCCTAATATATCAGGAAAAACCCTAAGCCCAACGTGATGCCAAGGATAAAAGAGCCACTGGTTACGCAACCTGTTATGGGTAGACTGTGCAGTCTAAAACTGTGCCATGACCAGTAGGGGGCTCCACCGGAAGAGTTGTAGGGTGAGAACTTTGTTCTGTGAGCAAGAACTGTATTGAGCGTGGGGAAGGGAACCCTGAGCCTTGAATGAATACAACAAGACTGTTTCTTTTGTACTTTGGATAACTGCATACCTCATGAATTCGTACCTGAAGTTTAAGGATGGGAGCCTGAACGTCTTATGAACCTTTTTTTGGAAATGAACTTTTGCCAGTAAACCGTGTGTGTATTATAACCAGAAACTATACCCCAGAGGGTACGAACGTTGCAAGATCCTATTATTTGAACAGTATCCTGACTTGGGAAAGGGAGCTAGCCAGTGCTCCGAACTTCGTTTTTCACTTCTTTAGTTGCACCATCCCTTAACTATAGTTTTCTCTTAGTTGGGAGGGCAAGCATAGGGCTGGACACAGACTTTTTTGATTTGGACACACTGACTTTGACGATCCTTCTTTTATTTAGGCTGGGCAATCCTGCCATAGTGATATGACTAGATAGGCATTTCACCCACCCCGATTCATTGAATAAAGGTTTTGAAACTGTGTCACCTGTGTCTGTGTCTCTCGATACCATGACTATCTCACGACCATCGCACACTGGCGGGCATACTGCAGTTCATGACCAGGTCCCTGTCAGACCCTACTCTATGGCAGTGGGTGTTTGGGTGTATTTACATGTCACACACTGGTGAGCTTTCTGTAGTTTATGACCAATTCACTGTGAGACCCTGCTTTGTCAGTGGGTGTTTGGGTGACCTTACACTGTCCCACTGCAGGGGCGTCTGCAGCTTTTTCTGCCATCTCACAGTTTCTCCCAGTAAGATTTTAGTCTTTTGTTCATTATTTCGATTTTCCAAAGGCTCTGAAGCAATGATTGTGGAAGAAAATGGTGTGGCACTGTGGTTACAGCTTCATGGCCTTATCTGTGTCTCCGGTCTACCTGTCTGTCCGCAGTGGCTGGGAGCTATTGGGTCATTGATTGTTTGTGTATAGAGCAGTGGTATCCAAACATTATGTTGAGCACCTCCCAGCATCCTCCTCCCAGGTAAAAATATGATTGCAGGGCCAACCCAAATGCAGGAGGTGTTTCTATTTTCCATTAAAACGCAGTCACTGTACTTCTCTTTTAAAGAGCCTCACCTCCCCCGGGGACATTCCTTGGTCCTCTCTGGAGGGTTCAGGTAGGGTCCTTCTGGGGACTGTAACTATCAGGAGCTATTATGCAAGAGTTTAGCCCTTATCATATTGTGCTATGCTTTGCTTCAGACTCCCAGTGAGTTGTATCTTTATATTGTTGCTCTGATTGTCAGAACACTCTGGTCCTAGGCGCAGGAGCGACGCAGTACCAACCACCCCCACTATGGTCGTGGAGCCTGCAAGTCGAAGCTTACGCAGGCTACCCGGACCAGAGCAGGGAAGGAGGGTTAGGGTCTCGTTGATTGGATAGGTTGGGGGATTTTAGGGAAACCGGATTGAGGCTTGGGTAGAGGTTGTGGATAGGACGGGGAATGGAAGGGTTGATTGTTGCACACTTTGGATTGTACTTGGTACCAAGTAGTTATTTTGCACACCACCTCCACATAGTCAGACTTAGGCCCCCTCACAGCTCAATAACGTACAAGTCTAAACCATGCACCTAACTCTGTCCACAACTAATTAGCATTTCTTGGCATGCAAACTTAGCTCTGGGTTTCAGTGTCCTGTCCGTGATGAAGCCGTCAAGTCTTGTGGCAGGTCCGTAGCGTTCAGTGCTGGTCCAAGAAGCTAAAAGAAATAACACAAGTTAGGGTGTTGCCTCTGCATTCCCATAACCTTCTCATTCATTCCTCACACGCACAAACACACAACATTCTAATTGCCACCCGGGCTCAAATCGCGGGCTTTAGAGTGTGCCAAAGTTTGCCACTCTTTGGGGCTTTTCCACTTGTTCCAGATGTGGAAAGAACGCCAATGTTACTTCCCACAGGGGTCTTCCTTCAGACCGCCGCGGTAACTTTTGCCCATGTGTTTTCGCCTCCCGTGTGCCGAGTTTTCCCAGGTTCCAGGAGGCGGGAACACACGGTGCGGTTCGGTTCCCCACTACGAATGCTAGCGCGGGTAGAGACGCGCCTAGGACACGCCCACTTATCTTTGCTGTAGGCGCAGGGGCTAGGAGTTTTGCGGGCTAAAGCCCCCTGCGCTTCTCCCCCGATCCCTCTGATTCCCCAAGATGGGTTAAAGACTTATCTTGCAGGAGCGAGGGGCCGAACTGCTTTTCCGGCGGGGCGGGGCCCCTCGCGACTGATTCTGGAGGAGCTGGGCTTTGCACGTCCTCTCCTTCCGAAGTCTCAAGCGCAAGCCCCGTGCCTCGGGGCTTGCGCATGCGCGTTGATGTGCCACACCCTGCTGGACTCCTGATTGGCTCGTGGCGCCCCCGAGCATGCTGGGAGTTGTAGGCAGGAGACTGCTTCTGCTGGGAGCTGTAGTTTTTGAAGGCTGCTTTTCTGCAAAAGGGGCACAGCAGCCTTTTAAATGGGTACAGCTTTCTGGATCCAACTTGTACGTGCATCACAGCCCCCACCATGCCCCTCTGCACCCTTTGTCTTGGTTTGGTCTTGGCTTTGGCCCTGACAGCACTCCCCCTCCCACGGAAGGTAGGCCCTCCGGGTTTATCTGGATAATTCTTGTGGAAAGTGCGCAACAATCTTGGAGCATGAACGTGATGTGAGGGCTCCCACGAGCGCTCTTCAGGTCCATACCCCACCCAGTCCACTAAATAATACAATTGGCCGTTCGTGCTCTTTTTGGAGTTCAAAATTGCACGTACCTCATATTCAGGTTCCCCGTGAACAATTATCGGGGTTTTTTTTTTAACGGGAGTTCCATGCGGGGCAGGTTTTAGTAGGGACGTGTGGAATGTGGGATGAATTTTCATTTGGGAGGGTAATTCCAATCGAATTGCAACTGGATTCACGATCTGTACAATCGGGAATGGGCCTAAGTAGCGGGGCTGTAATTTCCGGGGACCATCCAATCGAATATTGCGGGTGGAAAGCCACACCTTGTCACCCACACGATAGGGAGGACTGGCACGGCGGTTTTTGTCTGCATAATACTTATAAGAGTTTTTTGCTCTAACGAGATTACCTTGTACCTCCTTCCAAACTTGCTCAATTTCTATCCGTTGTCCCGCTAGTGTGGGCAATTCCACTTCTAAGGATGGGACAGCTACGGGAAGAATACGTGGATGTCGTCCATAAAGACAGTAAAAGGGAGTCTTTTTGGTGGACGTGTGTAAGGCATTATTGTAGGCTAGTTCAGCTAACCAAGTATGCTGGACCCAAGTGTTTTCCCTGCTTGTAGCAAAGCAACGCAAGTATTGCTCGAGCCCTTGATTTACACGCTCGGTTTGGCCGTCAGTCTCGGGATGATACCCGGATGACAAATGGACTTCCATCCCAACGATCCTACAGAACTCACGCCAAAATCGTGAAATGAATTGTGGGCCTCTGTCGGTGATAACATGGTGTGGAAGCCCGTGTAGGCGAATGACGTTTTGCAGGAAGAGTTCTGCAATTGCACTAGCGGTTGGGACTCCCTTGCAAGGAACAAAATGGGCCATTTTTGAAAAGGTATCTACTACAACCAATATTGACGTGTAACCCTGTATCGGCGGGAGATCCACAATGAGGTCCATGGTTACAGTATGCCATGGTACGTCTGGAGTTGGTAAAGGACGCAGAAGGCCTGCAGGTCTTTGGTGACTGGCCTTATTGCGGGCACAGGTGTCACACTTCAATATGTGTTGCTGAACATCTTGTCGCCACTTCGGCCACCAGAAGTATCTAGCCACCAGCTCTTGTGTTTTTGACCTTCCCGGATGACCTACAAGGGATGAATCATGACACCATAACATGGCCTTTTCCCGGAGTGCCGCAGTAGGCAAATACAGAGCATGAGCGTGGTAGGGAAGCCCTGCAAGAACTACATTCCGAGGGTCCTGTTTGCACCAATGGTGTAGTTCTTGCATAGAGAATTCTTTCTGAATTCCTTCAAAGAAATCAGAGGTCGCCCCAATAATATGAGCGGGAGGAATTATTGATTGGGGCGTGGGGTTCGCCTCTCGAACTGTCGGCTCGGGATAGCGTGACAAGATGTCAGCTTTCTGGTTGCTGTTTCCGGGCCTATATGTGATGATAAAGTCGAACTCCGCGAAATACATGGCCCAACGCAGCTGACGTGGACTCCGGGTCTTGGCGGTTTTGATAAATTGTAGGTTTCGATGGTCCGTGATTACTGTTATCGTATGACGTGCACCCATCAGATAATGCCGCCATTCGCTAAATGCTGCTTTTATTGCCAGCAGTTCTCGATCTGCGATGATATAATTCACCTCGGCTGGCAGCAGCTTTCTAGAATAATAGGCCACCGGATGTAACAAACCCGTCATTGGATCCCTTTGGGACAGAACGGCCCCCAAAGCATAACTGGAGGCGTCCGTTTCAACCACAAATGGTCTGGACAAGTTTGGGTGTTTTAGTACCGGAGCGTCAGTGAAGGCCTTTTTGAGCCGATTAAAACCCTGTTCGGCTGAGGCATCCCAAACAAACGGGCAACCCTTACGAAGAAGCTTCGTGATTGGAGTAACCAATGCTGAAAAGTTCTTAACAAAGCGTCTGTAAAAATTCGCAAATCCTAGAAAGGATTGTATATCCTTCACATTAGCAGGGGATGCCCAATCTAAAATTGCCTGCACCTTTTTGGTATCCATTTGAACGCCGGTTGGAGTTAGGAAATAACCTAAGAACTCCACAGTGGTACAGTGAAACTCGCACTTTTCTAGCTTTGCGTAAAGATGATGTTCTCGCAATCTTTGCAACACCGCACGTACATGTCGGACATGTTCCTGGAGACTACTGGAATAGATGAGGATGTCGTCAATGTACACAACAGCACATACATCTAAATATTCCCGAAGTACCTCATCCAGGAAATGTTGAAAGGCGGCGGGGGCGTTACAGAGGCCGAATGGCATGACCTGATATTCATACAATCCGAACTTGGTTCGGAAGGCGGTCTTCCACTCGTCTCCTTCACGTACCCGTACCAAGTGGTATGCGCCTCGAAGGTCCAACTTGGTATAGATGACCGCATCTCTGACTTGGTCTAGAAGTACTGGGATTAGAGGGAGCGGATAACGGTTTTTAATGGTTATCCGGTTCACTCCGCGGTAATCAATACAAGTCCGGAGCTCCCCAGACTTCTTCGGTACGAAGAACAGAGGTGACGAAACCGGAGAATTAGAGTGCCGAATAAAACCACTCTTGAGGTTTGATGCTATGTATTCCCGGAGGTGGTCATTCTCAGCCTCGGTCAAAGCGTAGATGCGGCTGCATGGCAATACCGCTCCTGGCTCCAGGTCTATCCGGCAATCGAAGGGCCGGTGTGGAGGTAAAGACTCAGCGGCCTGTTTATTAAACACATCCGCAAAGTCGGCATACTCTTGGGGCAGATCTTCAGGACGTACCTCTGGTTGACTGTTAGCAATGCAGACGGAGCGTATGTCCGGCAAAGCCTTTTTTAAGCAATGTTCTTTGCAATATGGAGAATTCAGGTCTATCGATCCTGAGGTCCATTGAATGTGAGGGTCATGCTTCTTTAACCATGGCAAACCTAGGATAAGCCCAAATTGCGGGGCGGCAATAATGTCAAAGGCAATCTTTTCTGTATGCCCATCTCCACACCGAAGGATTATAACACAGGTACTATGGGTAACAGGACCTGAACTAAGGGGGGTACCGTCAACTGCATGTACCAGTTCTGAAGCAGGTTTACATTGCACCGGAATTCCTAAAGTACCCACAAACTGGGCATCGATGAAATTACCAGTTGCACCCGAGTCGATTAGTAGTGTAACCTGTTTCCTCTTAGTCAAGAACTCTAAGCAACCCTTCTGAGTGATATAGGGGCCATGATTCGAATAGCCTGCAACTGGGGCCCTGCTGACTAGGCTCGGCCGGGTGACCCCCACTACCGACGAGCCAAGGCGTTTCCCTGGGTTTTTGGTTTGGCGGGGCATTCGCGAACGAAATGCCCAGCCTTACCGCAATACATACAGACCCCGTCTTTTCTTCTCTGCTCTTTCTCTTCTTTTGTTAGGGGGCCCCGGATGGAGCCGATTTGCATCGGCTCATCCCCCTCAGATTTGTCCACCGTCCCACGAGATCCTTTAAACTGGTCTAACCGTGGTACAGGACGAGATTCTCCTCTTCTCTTGTCGCCTCGCCTTTCCGCCAAGCGGTGGTCAAGACGCAAGGCTAAGTTGATCATATCCGAACACTCTCTTGGCTGTGGATCAACCTGAGCTATAAGATCTTTTAACTCGTCTTTTAACCCCTGATAAAATAGGGACATCCTCTTTTCTCTGGGCCATTCGGCTTCTGCTACTAGCCGGTTGAACTGCGTGACATAAGTCACCAGTTCCCTATTGCCTTGCCTTAAACTCAGCAGTTCCCGATCCTTGCAGAGGGTGGCTGCCTGTCGGTTAAAGATCTTCTCAAATTCCCCTAGAAACTCATCCCAGTCATACAGGACAGCATCGTCCTTTTGAACCAAAGGATTCGCCCAAGAGGCGGCGTCCCCTGTAAGGTACGATATCACGAAGGCTGTACGTGCTTGAGCAGACCGAAAGGCTGATGCCTTGGTGAGAAAGTGGAGACGACATTGGGTCAAAAACGTAGAGAATCTTTGCGGGTCCCCTGCATATCTCTCTGGAGGTGCAAGGGGAACTATGGCTTCCGGGGTTACATGTACCTGTACCGGGGTAGACGGTTGACCAGGTAAGGGCGATGCTTGGGCAGCTAGATTCCGCACCTGCGCGGACAAAGTTGCATATTCTTGCCTGGATGCGGCTAACTCCCCTTGCAAATCCTGCAAGGCTTTAGCAATCTCTTCCATGACTTGTTGTGAGGGTTGGCTGTGTCGCTCAGGCGCCTGGAAAATACGTGGGCTTGCGCTTCTGTCAGAACACTCTGGTCCTAGGCGCAGGAGCGACGCAGTACCAACCACCCCCACTATGGTCGTGGAGCCTGCAAGTCGAAGCTTACGCAGGCTACCCGGACCAGAGCAGGGAAGGAGGGTTAGGGTCTCGTTGATTGGATAGGTTGGGGGATTTTAGGGAAACCGGATTGAGGCTTGGGTAGAGGTTGTGGATAGGACGGGGAATGGAAGGGTTGATTGTTGCACACTTTGGATTGTACTTGGTACCAAGTAGTTATTTTGCACACCACCTCCACATAGTCAGACTTAGGCCCCCTCACAGCTCAATAACGTACAAGTCTAAACCATGCACCTAACTCTGTCCACAACTAATTAGCATTTCTTGGCATGCAAACTTAGCTCTGGGTTTCAGTGTCCTGTCCGTGATGAAGCCGTCAAGTCTTGTGGCAGGTCCGTAGCGTTCAGTGCTGGTCCAAGAAGCTAAAAGAAATAACACAAGTTAGGGTGTTGCCTCTGCATTCCCATAACCTTCTCATTCATTCCTCACACGCACAAACACACAACATTCTAATTGCCACCCGGGCTCAAATCGCGGGCTTTAGAGTGTGCCAAAGTTTGCCACTCTTTGGGGCTTTTCCACTTGTTCCAGATGTGGAAAGAACGCCAATGTTACTTCCCACAGGGGTCTTCCTTCAGACCGCCGCGGTAACTTTTGCCCATGTGTTTTCGCCTCCCGTGTGCCGAGTTTTCCCAGGTTCCAGGAGGCGGGAACACACGGTGCGGTTCGGTTCCCCACTACGAATGCTAGCGCGGGTAGAGACGCGCCTAGGACACGCCCACTTATCTTTGCTGTAGGCGCAGGGGCTAGGAGTTTTGCGGGCTAAAGCCCCCTGCGCTTCTCCCCCGATCCCTCTGATTCCCCAAGATGGGTTAAAGACTTATCTTGCAGGAGCGAGGGGCCGAACTGCTTTTCCGGCGGGGCGGGGCCCCTCGCGACTGATTCTGGAGGAGCTGGGCTTTGCACGTCCTCTCCTTCCGAAGTCTCAAGCGCAAGCCCCGTGCCTCGGGGCTTGCGCATGCGCGTTGATGTGCCACACCCTGCTGGACTCCTGATTGGCTCGTGGCGCCCCCGAGCATGCTGGGAGTTGTAGGCAGGAGACTGCTTCTGCTGGGAGCTGTAGTTTTTGAAGGCTGCTTTTCTGCAAAAGGGGCACAGCAGCCTTTTAAATGGGTACAGCTTTCTGGATCCAACTTGTACGTGCATCACAGCCCCCACCATGCCCCTCTGCACCCTTTGTCTTGGTTTGGTCTTGGCTTTGGCCCTGACACTGATAACGTTTCTCTTATTTATAGTTTGCTTTTTGTTCATCATCTCTTGGGTGGGTGTTGAGCTTTTTTAACTGATTGGATTTAATGTCCATGTATATTAGTGTGTAGAATTTACTGTCTCAAGTTTCTTTATGGCTATACAGCAAGCATGCTGGAACCTGTATTTTGCCCTAATAATTTTGACATGTTGCTACGTTATATTATGTTAGTAGGCGTTGATACTTCACCACATCACTAATGTAATAGTTTCAGAGCACTGAGGCTTGTCCTTGGATTGGAGTACTGGCCACTGTAAGGGCGTGGAAGAAGTAAGCGGACACAAAAGGTGGCATGGTTATTGCTATGCACAATTAGTTGTAAAATGAAACGCTCCCTATCCCTATATTCTAAGAGGGGTTTCCCTGCCTCAAACTACTGCTGAAGGATCTGTCAGAATGTCTGTCGAAATCAAACTCCACCACCCTGTAACACAACCTACTTCTATCCTTTAGACTACAACTAAAGATGAATCCAACAAAAAGTTCTTTCTGCAAGAGAATTAGTCCCTTTTTCTGGTATTCGGTTAATGTCCCAAAATGTTCTTTTACCAAAAGGATGCCAGGGGCAATGACTCCCTTCCCCCGGCTTATTGTTCCAACAAAACCTTTGTACAACTCAGCCTTTGGGACCAGGAGAAGGATTACCATCTCTCCTGGTATTGGTCTGCACGCTCCAATGTAGTTAACAACAAAGCCAGAGGGAATGACACCCTTCCCCTGGTGTCTCTTGAGTATAATCAAAAGGCTTCAGTTTCCTCACCAGGAGAATGACTCCTGTCTTTTGGTGTTTGAGAGTTCTTTTGCGTATCTTTCAACTGGATGTTTATTTTGCCACTCTGTCGCAGTATTAGCAAAGTCCCAAATGCTTCTCAGGGATTTATTGGACTTTTCCCTGCCACTGTGAAGAGTATGCTTTCCTCGTATGCTCAGTTCGCTTATGTTGGGGTCCCAGACCCTTCTCTGGTGGTCAGTGGGCTTATTGCTGCTACTGCGACAAGGAAGTTCTCAGATGCTCTATCTACCCTTCCCATAAGTTTGATCGTTACTACTGGACCAGCGGAGAGCCGCTCAAGCCTGCCTCTCTTTCACCCGTGTGTCCACTTTGGGTCTCTTGTACCTCCCGTTACTTTCTTTGGGACTTCGGTACACCACTTGGACTTCCTGGGGTTGGGGGTCGTCACTCCGGCTCTTCAGGCTTCTCTCCTCTGCTTATGCAGCAGCCTGGGGGCTCTGCTTTCTGCTGTACTGCTCGGTCCTCTCTTCCTGCTTCGTGTTCATGTACGCTCTAGCTTAACTGACAGAAAACTCCCTCAGTGACTCGCTGGCGTCCTCCGCTCTTTGGGATCCCTGGTCTGCCAACAGGATTTGAAACTCCCGCTCTGAATGGTTTCCACAACTATTGACTCTTCTGGCTTGTCTCGGCCAGTTCTTTAGTCCATCGTCTCTTCTCATAAATTGTTGCTAGTCCCGCCCTGGCAAATTGTCAGAGCCCTTTGTTTCTTTTGACACTTTGATCTTCTTACCTCTTCGGGGTCACCTCATACCAGTACTTGCAGAGTCAGTGTTCTTCATGTTTTCTGTGCTCTTTTTCATCCTAGTACTTTCTGTATCCCAAGAGCTACAATAATACATTGGTCTACTCTCAAGGAAGTAGCTTGGAAGGGAGGGGGAAGGTTAGGGAAGATTGGGGTGTGATGCTGTTCAACGGGCTATACCCTAGATGGCCATCCTTGTCCCCAGAAAGGGAGTCCCTCCGCATGAGGTGCTCTCGCATTAAACCACCCCCAGGGGGGACTATTGGGTAGCAGCCCCACCTCCCTAGCCTCACGGAAAATGGCTCCCCCTTGGGAAGAAGTGACGATACGTGGCGAATCGTCACAGCATGGCGATGGGCAAATCAGGAAATCTATGCTACAAACAAGTCGAGGGAGGGATGCAGTCGGGGAGAATGTTTTGTGATGGCATGGGTGTGTGCCAGTCCTGTTCATGCTTCCAAAAGGGAGGTGACAGATATGTCCTAAAGTGTTGTGAAAAATTGGTTGTTTCCAGGGCAGACTTTGCGATTTGGTACACAATGCAATGTTGGGTGCATGAGGGGCCTGAGCAATGCACGGGCAGACATGGACATTCACTGCACTAGCATTATTTTATATGGTGTATTTGTATGTATTATTTCATGGTCTAGTTTGCATTCCTATGCCATTCCTTTGCATGATAAAAAGGTTAATAAAGTAATACATACATTAGTTCATACATAGGCAGGGATCAAAATTAAGATCGAACAATCAGGAGCTAAAAGCAGCTCCTGGGTATCCAGCATTATCCATCGACCAGGAGCTACCACTGGTGAACAAGGAGCTAGAACATAGCGTTCCACAAATCTAACTTCCACATAAGATTCAAACACATCATTGTGTCCCTTATTTATGACTCCTAATGCTTCAATTGTCATATAGATGATTCCTAATGTTTATTTATAGATTGTCCCAAACACACAGTTAAATACACATAGGTGTTCTGCATCAGATGGCCTGGGGAGCAAAGCGTAGCTTGTGTTGTCGAGCTAACCAGGCTCTTCTAGGCTACAACCAAAAAAGTGATGGGTGGAAGGTTTTGAATAAATCTGAACCACTGTCATTGCTCTAGGCAACCTTCCACACCACTGTTTTTTAGTTCCTTACCACCATTGAAAAATGGGTACAGCCATAGGAAAATCAGCTAGGTACTGCCACAAATGGTAGTAGCCCATCACGAACTTCTAGGCCAGGTCCCCTCTCTGCAGAGAAACACAAGCAACCTCAGACATTTTTCGGCCTTGTTGGTCCTCCTCAGTGAGGTGCACCTTGGTTTCCTATGGTGCAGCGAGCAAGGGACCCACCTTTTCTAGGCTACAAACAGGAGCTAAATAGCTCCCAAGCTCCCTACAATTTTGATCCCTGGAATAGGTATTAGTAAAGCGTGTTTCTTTAGTTCTGCTCTGCATGCATTATTTGGTGCATTTCTGTGGCTATTATTGGCCTGTTTATCGAATAAAAGGTGCATATTTTCTGTTTCGTTTGTACCACACACAATCTCGATTATGAGAAGGTCCCACAACTACAATAGGGGAACTGGTTCATGGTGCAGCAAGATACCAGTGAAAAGTTCAAGTGACACAGTGCTGTTTCTTGGAGGGCTTTCAAGGCTAGTGTGAACATTACAGGCAGATGTGCGTAGTGACTACTAGTTACCTGTAGTCTATCTCTATATCGGTCCCATAGAGGTGGGCCTCAAGCCTGGGCGAGTTACGGAGCTCCCTGGAGGGATGAGCATCAACCCTTTGCTCAGGGGAATACTTGTCCCTGCCAACACATTGAGCCGTGATGATGTCATACAGCGCGGTCCTGTGGCGGCATAATTGCGCCAGCTGTCTTTCCCTTTGGAATGCCTTTTGCAAGATGCCAGGCCTTTTGGCCAGTGGGTGCTAGTGAAGATTCACCTACTCTCATCACTTCTCCCCAGATGGGAGACCCTTTCCATGAGGTTAGGGAGGTGAGGCCGCTACCCAATATTTCCCCTAGGGGTGGTTCAGTGTCGGATAACCTCACGGAGAGGGACTCCTCTCCTCGGGACAAGGACGGCCACCTGGGGTATGGCCCGGTAAACACCATTGCACCAACACATACTCTAGCTCCTCTTTCCTCTGCTACCCTCTTTCTAGACAGTAGACCCATGTACTATTATAATACAGAAGACCATCGTGTGACCACAAGTACCATGACGAAGAAGAACAGGGGAAGCATGAAGATCACTAATTATAGAAGCACTGGTGTGCAGTGTTCCGGCATAGGCATGAGTATTTGGGACTTATACAATGGGTGGAATTCGAACTTGCTACATTATATAAAAACGGAAAATGGACTAGCTAATGTGAGTGTGTAGCTCGTCCGGAATGGGAGTTTCAAACACGTTTGACAAACTCAAGGAAGGAGAGTACAGAGGACACTAGCAGTTGGCCGCGTGAGCTCCTGGGCCGGACCGGGCCTGTGAATCCGGCCAGAGGAGGAAAATCTCCACAAATCTCCACCTGCCAGTAGAAGGCAGCCTGAAGATCCTGCAGAAGCAAGGTGGAAGACCGCTGTCCCTGGAAGCCCGAGCAACGCACCAACACCCAAATCAAGTTAACGGGTGGTGCAGTTGACCGAGAGGGGACGCGGCGGCGCAAGTAAAGCAGACTAAGGCTAACTCCCCACAACCCCTTGGTAACCACAGTGCCCAGGGGACACAGAAAGGCACCGCATGTGGCGCACCTCCTCTTCCTTGTCCCAGTGGCCTTGCCAATTAACCCACTGATCACCAGAGAAGGGTCGAGGATCCCCCCTTCCATCAAGAATATTCCATCTGAGGAATTCTTCCTCGTCCCAGTGCCATACCAATAAGCCCACTGATCACCAGGGAAGGGTGGAGGACCCCTATAATCAAGACTACTGCAACTGAGGAATTCTTCCTCGTCCCACTGAGCACGTCAATAAGCCAACTGACCCTCAGGGAAGGTTTGAGGAACCCAACCAAGTCCAGATAAGCAACAGAGGAGACAGTCTTCATCATAGTACCAGGGATAACTCCTCGATTTATAAGAGAAGGGTCAAGGGCTCCAATGTTAAACAAAATTAACATCTGAGGAAATCTGTCTCGTGCCAGTGACAACCCCAAAACCACTCACCATCAGATAAGGATCGAGGACCCCAAAAGTAAGGAACTGAGTCAAGGAGGAAATCTTCCTCAATCTAGTGGGGAGGCGAAGCCGGCTAAACGCAATAGAAAGGTCTGGGACCCTGGTGAAGGAAGTGTGAGAAGGGTCTTGAACCCAGACAAAGAAAGCACCCAGAAGAATGACTGTGTAACATACCAGGTGAACCAGAGGGCTTCTGAGGAATAGAGCCATTCCCCCCTGCTCCCATAAAGGGATGTGGAAGTCCATACCCAATCCGATATATTTACTTTGTGTGAGGAACTTTCGGATATCAAGATATCCCATCAGGGGAAGAGTCATTCCCCCTGGTCTTTGGAACTTTTGTGGAATAAAGCTATCAACATCAGTGGAAGGGAGTCATTCCTCCTGGCTTGAGAGCTTTTGGGCTATTTTTCAAGGAGAACTCTCGGCATCGACCAGGAGAAGGGAGTCATTCCCCGGCGGGAGAACCTTTGTGTAATTAAATATCCTTAGCTGTAGAGGGCAAGGCCTACAGATTTTGACACAGGACGGTGACTATTTGTTTGACCGGCGTTCTGACACCCTTCAGTTTTGGTTGAGGCAGGGAAACCCCTCATAGTGAAAGGTTTAGACAGGTTTTTCTTTAACAGCTCCATAAATATTTGTGAAAACATGCCACCCCCATGTCAGCCTCTCTCTCCTGCACCCTTACAGTGCTGCACGCACAGTTTTTACAATCCACTTCTCTTAAAACAAGTGATGACTCTGTGGTGAGAAAACAGTTGCCATATCTAAATGAGGGGTAGACAGTACCATTTGGTGCACCCAAGGCTCCTGCCTCAGTGGCTTAGCTCTCTTTTGGCTGCCCACTACGGGGCTCCTTTTCGAGTCCCAGTGTAATTCACGGCAGTGACATGGCACTTCCACGGCCGCCTTCCTCCCCCGCCGATGAATTTAGGCCATTTGCACGGCAGAGTGCAAAAGTGCAGGGCAAAGGCGGCATACTACATGGTCCTGTGCCCTGCACTTTTGCATTCTGCCATGTAAATGAAGTAAACGTGTTTATAATGGATCCCTATGGAATCCGTCCTTAAGCTGGCAGAATCTATAGGTGTCCCCAACGTTTGCGCCCGCGTGAAAATGCATATGGGGTGGAAATCCTGGAGTATTTTTATGGGGAGAGGAAGGGAGCGTCAGAAACGTAAGTTGTCTTCCGCCTCTCCTCTCCGTCATACAAATGCAGGAAACTGGAGTATAGCATAAGCAAAATGTGCAGAAAGCCTTTGCGCAAGGCGTTTTACTCATTTTACTTGCGCTACTCCCCATTGAAAATTAGCCCCAATGGGTCAATGCAGAGCACTGTGGAATTCAATAAATTCACCATTGGCAAGTCCGCGTGTGGCGGCATGGAATCGGCGAGGCAGATGATGATGATGGCTTTGCCTTGACCCCCGTGAATATTCGCCTAGTCCTATCTCAGGATTCAGTCCTCTCTCATGGTGTGCCGCCATCTTGTTGACAGCTGAAAACACAGGTTTTCAGTCGGGGATTTTCTCCTGAAGACTTGCCCCCTGATTATACAATGGGGGATGAATAGTGGCTTTATAACCCCGCGTGTGCATTTGCTAATTGTCCACGTTTCTCTGTGTACAGATGGAATTTGGGGTGGGAGGCGGTGCGGACTGTCCTGTCAAGGGGCTTCCCGGGTTCTCTGCACAATACTTGCTACAACAACAAAGCCTCGCCTTCACCAGGCAAGGACAAGAAGCCCTTGGGTAACAGAGATTAGACTCGAACACGGGGCCTTGGGCTAAAGACAATGTCTAGGCACAGACGGGATTTAAGCAATTCGAGGCAGCTGACCAAGGCGTGGCAATAAAACCCTAAGGACGCGAACTAAGCAGAGAGAAGGCACCAGAGTGGCACTTTATCGGTAGCACTTTACCGTAAATCTTTGCTCCAGTCCTGACAGGTGAGGTCATCTCTAATACCTGGAGGTGCATGCACTAAAGAGGAATTGCGACAAAAGGAAGAGCTGGTAACTGCAGAGAGGGGCACACCTGGGTAGAAGTGGCCACTGCTGCATAGATATGATATGAGAGTTCAGTTCTCACTAAAGCAATCTCAAGGTATCCAGCTCCTGTGGCAGGGGTCTGCAACCCTTTGCTCTCCGGATGATTTGTACTACGACTCCCATGGTCCCTTCTCATTGACTAAGTGGCTAAGTCTGTTGGGAGTTGTGGACCAAAACATCCGGAGAGACAACATTGTAGATCCCTGTCCCATACGCTTTGTTGGACGCACACACATGGGGAAGTTATACTCGACCAAGCCCAATGGCGCCATGTGGAACACTACGATTCTCTCCCTTTCTCGTGTCTAGGGTCGGTGCCATTAGGCCGTCTCGGACTTAATATTTAGTTTTTTTTCCCGGATGTGTGGTCCAAGTGTCTTCCCCTGTGTGCTTGTCTAGTCTCTGCCCCGATGCCTCTAATGGAGGCCCTGCCTCTGTGCCCCAGTGCGCTCTCTGTGCCCCAGTGCGCTCTCTGTGCCCCAGGGGCCTGTCTCTGCCCCAGGGGCCTGCGCGCTCACTGCTGACCGAGGCAGTGCATTCTCTAGTACCAGCTGCTTCTGCTGCCCAGGCTTGCTGCGTCTTATCAACACATTCCTCGCTGTGAGCTGGAGGAGAACATGGGAGAAGGCGGGGCGCCCTGCATTCCAAGCTTCTGTCTCTCCCACAGCATGAAAATAAACACCCCCGTCAAACAGCATGGACGGGCCCGCCCCCACACAACGTTCTGGGGAAGGTTTTAAATGGTGGTGTGCGATGTTAATATATATTTTCCACCGAATGGTGCCAATGAGTGTACCCAGGACGATTGGGTAAGATGTTTCCCCAAAAGTTTTAAACAAGCATTGGCAATGCCAGTAGTTTGGGTTTTTGTATGGGCATGGGAAAGGCATTTGCCAGGTACAGCTGTAGTGGTATTAACTGGCCACTGATGGTGGCAGGTGCAAAATCGTGCGAGTACCAGGCCATCTAATAGCAGTGCCTGGAAAATGCCTAATACTTGAGTAAGTAGAGGGGCTTTGCATGCTGTGCCTTTTTGGGCATGGAGTTTTACATGCCTTGGCTCACCAGGACACTGTGGGACACTCAAAGTCTGCCATAAGCACTTTGCGCACAAGCCTAGAGTTTTGGTAACCATAACATGATATGATGTGGCATTTATAAGGCGCCTGTACACAAGTGTTTGAGGAAACCAAAAAATTGGGAGTTTTTTGGGGGGGTTGCATTTCAGGGAGCTTTTTGAAAACTTAGCAACCCATCTCAAATGTTGCGGGGGGCCTAGGGAAGTAAGCGTAAGGGCTTTGCCGCATGTGTTTTCTTGGGCATGGTGTAAACCTGCCCAGGCTCACCATGCAGTGAGTCATTTCCAGACATATCCCCCTTGCGCAGAGAACACCTCCCCTCCAGCTATCTCTCCTCTTGGCGCTGCATTCCATAGAATATCGTTGGGTACTAAGATACATTCGGTCCAACTGCACTAATAGCCCCTCTACCTTTTCTCTCTCATGCCTTCCTGTGCATCTTATCCATCCCTCGCCCTCATCCCAACTATCCACCCAACTTTGCTTCTTGCTACTACTACTGAATGTCCCATCATACTCCTTGTTTGCCTCTATGACGGGCAAAGTGCTTTAAAGCCATAAACTATGGTAGGAGGTGCTATACAAATGCAAGATAGAATTGCTGTGCCGCCAACCCCCTTGTCTCCTTTCTTCTTCCCGCCTGCCAGCCGCCGCCGCACGGATTGCTACTCCATCCACTGCCGTATTGCTGCGACTTACTCATCAATGTCGCTTAGGTTTCAGCAAACTTTGTGCTGCATCGTCCGAATGCCGCATTGGGACGTGTGCACCGTCTACTTGACTTTATTCTTGCCTCAGCATCTTGCAGACTCTGCATACTTCGTCTTGCTACCTGCCTCTTCCCCTCCCCTCCCTCCCTTTCTTTGCTGTCCTCCATGCATTACCCAGGTTGTGTTCCTCGTACTTGTGTATTTTTCTGTGCACTGATTTACGGTCCCTGCTAACTTACTCCTGCCTCTTTGGTGCTTCTGGATTACCTATTGTTTTTGCATTGCTGCAGCCCGTGCTCCATGATGTAGGCCTTCCTCCACCCCTCCCCTACATTCGGGTTAGCACCTGCACGCTCTGAATTGTGTATGGCCTTGTATGAGCGTTTTTCCTTCCCCTCACCTCTACCGGCACCCCCCTTTTTTCCCTACATTCATGTTTTAGCACTTGCACATTCCAAATCTTCTCACCACCTAGTCAGAATGTTTTGTTTCTCCCCGCCTACTCCCACTCCTGCACTTCACCCCCTCTCCCTTCCCCTCACGCTATGGAACTTGGACGTTCTGTAAACTCAAGACCTTTTTAAGATCGTTTTTGTTTTTGCCCTCTCCCTCTTCCCCACCCCCCTTGCCTTGATGTGCCTTGAAACTCAATTCTACTGTATAGTGTGCATTACAAATAACCAATAAATAAAAATAACATAACTTCTACACAAGCCAAAACTGTTGGCATTGCTAATGCTTGTTTTTAACAGGACTTCAGTTAAGGACGCGCATAGTGCTTATAAATCGAGTGGTTAAAGGCAGACCTGGTTAAGACATTTGTATTACACCCGTAGTATGTTTACAGCTCTAACTAAGTCATTAAGGGGCCGATTCATGGAACAAACGTGCGCCGAAAATCTACGCGCAAGTAGGCGCAAGCAGGCGCAAGCAGGCGCAAGCGGAAAAAAACAGGCGCACGCGCACGCGCGCGATTCATGGAAGTCCCTGCGCGTGTTCACCGCGCGATGTGCGCCAAACCCGTGCATGGCGCACAAGTCACTGCAACATCGCGAAAGGCGTGCGCGACGGTGCGCGACGCGCACAGTGAAAGCGCACAACCTCAGCGCACACAGCAGAAAGTGGGCGGGACATGGGGCGTAACGCGCGGAATGGGGAACAACACGCGAAAATAAGGGCGTAACTGGGGATGCACTGCACGGAAGCAGAGGTAACGCCCACACGCACACGAACCACACGTATTCATGGAATGGAATAGGGCAAACCCACGCACAGCCAAAGCCGCGCACAAGCTGAAACACGTCCGCCACACGAAGGCAAGCGGTAGAGTCCCAGCGCATCAAAAAAGTGGCGCCGCGGGAAGTAAAATACGCGATTGAGCGGGGTACGTGTATTCCGGGGGTGCGCGGGAAGTTACACACGCGAATGAGCGGGCTACGTGTATTCCGGGGGTGCGCGGGAAGTGACACACGCGATTGAGCGGGGTACGTGTATTTCGGGGGTGTGCGGGAAGTTCCACACGCGATTTGGCCGGGTACGTGGATATCAGGGGTGCGCGGGAAGTTCCACACGCGATTTGGCCGGGTACGTGGATTTCGGGGGTGCGCGGGAAGTTCCACACGCGATTTGGCCGGGTACGTGTATTTCGGGGGTGCGCGGGAAGTTCCACACGCGATTTGGCCGGGTACGTGGATATCAGGGGTGCGCGGGAAGTTCCACACGCGATTTGGCCGGGTACGTGGATTTCATGGGTGCGCAGGAAGTTCCACACGCGATTGAGCGGGGTACGTGTATTTCGGGGGTGCGCGGGAAGTTCCACACGCGATTTGGCCGGGTACGTGGATTTCAGGGGTGCGCGGGAAGTTCCACACGCGATTTGGCCGGGTACGTGGATATCAGGGGTGCGCGGGAAGTTCCACACGCGATTTGGCCGGGTACGTGGATTTCAGGGGTGCGCGGGAAGTTCCACACGCGATTGAGCGGGGTACGTGTATTTCGGGGGTGCGCGGGAAGTTCCACACGCGATTTGGCCGGGTACGTGGATATCAGGGGTGCGCGGGAAGTTCCACACGCGATTGAGCGGGGTACGTGTATTTCGGGGGTGCGCGGGAAGTGACACACGCGATTTGGCCGGGTACGTGGATTTCAGGGGTGCGCGGGAAGTTCCACACGCGATTGAGCGGGGTACGTGTATTTCGGGGGTGCGCGGGAAGTTCCACACGCGATTTGGCCGGGTACGTGGATTTCAGGGGTGCGCGGGAAGTTCCACACGCGATTGAGCGGGGTACGTGTATTTCGGGGGTGCGCGGGAAGTGACACACGCGATTTGGCCGGGTACGTGGATTTCAGGGGTGCGCGGGAAGTTCCACACGCGATTGAGCGGGGTACGTGTATTTCGGGGGTGCGCGGGAAGTTCCACACGCGATTCGGCCTGGTACGTGGATATCAGGGGTGCGCGGGAAGTTCCACACGCGATTTGGCCGGGTACGTGGATATCAGGGGTGCGCGGGAAGTTCCACACGCGATTTGGCCGGGTACGTGGATTTCAGGGGTGCGCGGGAAGTTCCACACGCGATTGAGCGGGGTACGTGTATTTCGGGGGTGCGCGGGAAGTTCCACACGCGATTTGGCCGGGTACGTGGATATCAGGGGTGCGCGGGAAGTTCCACACGCGATTGAGCGGGGTACGTGTATTTCGGGGGTGCGCGGGAAGTTCCACACGCGATTTGGCCGGGTACGTGGATATCAGGGTGCGCGGGAAGTTCCACACGCGATTTGGCCGGGTACGTGGATTTCAGGGGTGCGCGGGAAGTTCCACACGCGATTGAGCGGGGTACGTGTATTTCGGGGGTGCGCGGGAAGTTCCACACGCGATTTGGCCGGGTACGTGGATTTCAGGGGTGCGCGGGAAGTTCCACACGCGATTGAGCGGGGTACGTGTATTTCGGGGGTGCGCGGGAAGTGACACACGCGATTTGGCCGGGTACGTGGATTTCAGGGGTGCGCGGGAAGTTCCACACGCGATTGAGCGGGGTACGTGTATTTCGGGGGTGCGCGGGAAGTTCCACACGCGATTTGGCCGGGTACGTGGATTTCAGGGGTGCGCGGGAAGTTCCACACGCGATTGAGCGGGGTACGTGTATTTCGGGGGTGCGCGGGAAGTTCCACACGCGATTTGGCCGGGTACGTGGATTTCAGGGGTGCGCGGGAAGTTCCACACGCGATTGAGCGGGGTACGTGTATTTCGGGGGTGCGCGGGAAGTGACACACGCGATTTGGCCGGGTACGTGGATTTCAGGGGTGCGCGGGAAGTTCCACACGCGATTGAGCGGGGTACGTGTATTTCGGGGGTGCGCGGGAAGTTCCACACGCGATTCGGCCTGGTACGTGGATATCAGGGGTGCGCGGGAAGTTCCACACGCGATTTGGCCGGGTACGTGGATTTCAGGGGTGCGCGGGAAGTTCCACACGCGATTTGGCCGGGTACGTGGATTTCAGGGGTGCGCGGGAAGTTCCACACGCGATTGAGCGGGGTACGTGTATTTCGGGGGTGCGCGGGAAGTGACACACGCGATTTGGCCGGGTACGTGGATATCAGGGGTGCGCGGGAAGTTCCACACGCGATTGAGCGGGGTACGTGTATTTCGGGGGTGCGCGGGGAGCAGCACACCCTCTACAGTGTACCCTCTACACCCTCCACGGCCCCTGCAGGTGGCTCACACCACAGGGGCCTACCCAGCACATGTCCTGCAGGCACCCCATCCACCATGGCCATGCCCACCAGCCAACCCACATATCAACTAGCACTACTGCCCACCAACGCATGTCCCCCTGCACCCCCAGCCACCAGGGGCAGCCTCCAGCAGGCCCCCACCCATGTCTCCCCCCACCCCCCAGCAGTGCAGGGGCAGCCTCAAACAGGCCCCCACTCATGTCCCCCTGCACCCCCACCCCCTAGCATCCAGGGGCACCCTCCACCAGGCCCCCACTCATGTCTCCCACCCCCCAGCACTGTGGGGCACCTGCCAGCAGGCCCCCACCCATGTCTCCCACCACCCCCACCCCCCCAGCATCCAGGGGCACCCTCCACCAGGCCCCCACTCATGTCTCCCCCCACCCCCACCCCCCAGCAGTGCAGGGGCAGCCTCAAACAGGCCCCCACTCATGTCTCCCACCACCCCCACCCCCCCAGCATCCAGGGGCACCCTCCACCAGGCCCCCACACATGTCTCCCAGCACACCCACCCCCCCAGCATCCAGGGGCACCCTCCACCAGGCCCCCACACATGTCTCCCAGCACACCCACCCCCCAGCATCCAGGGGCACCCTCCACCAGGCCCCCACACATGTCTCCCACCACCCCCACCCCCCCAGCATCCAGGGGCACCCTCCACCAGGCCCCCACTCATGTCTCCCACCACCCCCACCCCCCCAGCATCCAGGGGCACCCTCCACCAGGCCCCCACACATGTCTCCCAGCACCCCCACCCCCTAGCATCCAGGGGCACCCTCCACCAGGCCCCCACTCATGTCTCCCACCACCCCCACCCCCCAGCCACCAGGGGCACCCTCCACCAGGCCCCCACTCATGTCTCCCCCCACCCCCACCCCCCAGCAGTGCAGGGGCAGCCTCAAACAGGCCCCCACTCATGTCCCCCTGCACCCCCACCCCCTAGCATCCAGGGGCACCCTCCACCAGGCCCCCACTCATGTCTCCCACCCCCCAGCACTGTGGGGCACCTGCCAGCAGGCCCCCACCCATGTCTCCCACCACCCCCACCCCCCCAGCATCCAGGGGCACCCTCCACCTGGCACCCACTCATGTCTCCCATCACCCCCACTCCCCAGCAGTGCAGGGCACCCTCCACCAGGCCCCCACTCATGTCTCCCACCACCCCCACCCCCCAGCCACCAGGGGCACCCTCCACCAGGCCCCCACTCATGTCTCCCCCCACCCCCACCCCCCAGCAGTGCAGGGGCAGCCTCAAACAGGCCCCCACTCATGTCCCCCTGCACCCCCACCCCCTAGCATCCAGGGGCACCCTCCACCAGGCCCCCACTCATGTCTCCCACCCCCCAGCACTGTGGGGCACCTGCCAGCAGGCCCCCACCCATGTCCAACTCATGTTCCCCACCCAACATGTCATCACAGTCCAGATCCCTGGTCTCTATGGTCAGCCCCCAAATGCAAAACACCCACCCGAGTATTGCATCCACCCACTCATATTCTGCAATTACATCACAGAACACCAATTGCAAGTTCCAAAACAAACACATGTCCCTCACATACACCCAATGGGTGTCAGTGAATCTCAAAACACATAACATGAAATGCATGAAAACAATGAGACACCACACATTGAAGTGCAACAAATAAATAATGTATTAAAGGAAAGATGAATAGAAACAAAAATGAAGAAACTGAAATGTGAATGGAAAAAAATGAAAAGAAGCATGTCCGTCCAAAAAAAAGAAAAAATCAAAGAATATAGAAATCCAAAGTAATGTACTACAAAGTCAATGTCCACCAAACAAAATCCAATGTGAAAAAAAAACATAAGCCATTGATCCATGGATAATTCAAAAAAAAAAATATGTCCAAGTCCACAACTATGTACAAAGCAAGAAGCCAGGGTCCATCATCCCAACAAAATAAAGGAAACCTAACTAACTACACTAACTAATAAAAAAAACTATATACAAAAATGTGGCCAATGTCCAAAAGGTCCAAATGAAATAAAAACAAAAATGAAACTTAACACTACCTACATAACTATGTACAAGGGCAGCGGGCTAGTTCCACGGCTCACTTCTGGATGTGCCGGGCCAGGGCATCATCGAACTCCTCCTCTATGTCCCGGAGGCGGTCCACCTCCATGGCCCCGAGGGTCCGCAGGGCCGTCGACGTGTCCACCTCCAAAGCCCTGCGGATTGCCTCGAGGCACTCGACCCGCCTCAGGGCCCTCTGCATGGAGTTCTCCGCCCTGACCATTGAGAGCCGTGCCTCTTCCGCCCGCTGCCGCTCCGCATCTATGGCGTGGCCCAACCGCTGCCACACGGAAGACACTTTTTGTCCTGGGTCCTCCTGCCCTCCGGCCGATGCCTGCCCCTCCGATGTCGAAGGCCCCGAGCCTTCATGGCTCCCACCATGGAGCTGCTGCTGCTGTGCCTCTGCCCCTGCACTGCCTCCTGCTGCCTGCACATCCTCCGCCGGCTGGGGTGCAGTCGTTGACGTGGCCACCCCTGCTGGACGTCCGACTCCCGACTGTGGCAGGGATGCCTCCTCCACCAGCCTGGCCGCACCGTCAGAGGCAGCTCCACAGGGCACCCAGGTGACTGATGGGTGGGAAGATGGCACAGAGGACGACTGGCGCGTAGGGGGTCCAGCTGAGGAGGGGGTCGTGGCAAGCCCCATCAGACGGAGGAATCCGGCCTGGGTGACCTGTCCCAGCAGGCTGACGTGGTCAACGAGCCATTCGAGATGACCTGCAGTCTCTTCATGAAAAGACTGCAGGTCGCCTCGCATGGCCCGTTGACGCAACGCCACTCCAGCCAGGACAGGCTCAACCCGGGCCTGGATAGCCACGTCCGCAGGCAGGGGAAGGCCAGTTGACGTCAGCTCATCCCCTGCCTGAAAACTGGTCTGGACATGGGCATCCCTGCTGGTGCAAGATGATGCAGGGACAGGATCAGAGACAGGATTGCACACAGGCACCTCCGCGGCGGCCTGTGCTGCCTCCTGTCCCTGGTCCTGCACTGCACCACTAGCACCAGTGGGATCCCCACCCCCAGACCCCGTCTCCGGTGCTTGCACGGCCTCCTCCTCCACCAAACCCCCCACCAACCTGGATGACTCTGTGCCATCTTCCCCCGTTGGGCCCTGTGGGGTCCCAGCTGCCCCTTCTGCTGCCGAGGAGTCCAACTGCAACCTCCGCCTCTTGGACCTCCCCCCGGCAGCTGCGGCCTGGGACGCGGCACCGGACTCCTCACTCCCCGACGAGATGACAACCTGGGAGGGGAGCCGGGCCTTGCGTCTCCGGCTGGCGGTCGGATCCCCGCCGCTGTGCTCCACAGCACCTTCTCCGCCCTCTTCATCAGTTGACGCTGCAGACAGGGAGAAACAAAACACAGGCATCAGGGCACTGTACAATGTACACATACACACATGACAGTTGTACATGAGTGGCATTGGCAAACCTCTGACATGTCATCACAATCCCCAACACACATGTCATTACAACTTGCACACACGAGCCATACCACAGCCATGTTGCAACTGCCAACACCATCCATACACATACAACAGCATCAGCAGGCAAAGGTGAGCCAGACATCACATGCAACACAGGAAGTGCACCACACATGTACACACACCACCACACTTGCATGCATGTGTACACCTCTGCTAAGTGTCGCAGTGTTCAGACGGGCATCCATGTCACATCTGCCAATCAGGCTTCCACATACCGCTGTCACATGCATCCATGTTGCATCACTGTTGCACCCTTGTCAAATACACACACATGCACATGTACACAGCGCTGATACAATCAGCTGAAAACAACATACATGCGTGACATCACGGACATGTCTACTCACATACACATTCATACAGACTTGTGTGCCCACACAACTGCATTTGGCATGCAAGCCCACACACACAGGCACCATCCATGTCTCACACATTACAGCCCTCGCATGTGTCAGCCCCACGGCCCTGTACACCCGCACCCATATTCGACCCCATACAAACAGATGTGCAACCTGCACACTACTGAACAATCACCACACGCACTGCTCACAATCAGGATGCATGTACACTCACCGCTCGACTCCAGACGGGTCTGCCTCTCAAGGACCTGGACGTGGAGCGCTGGGGATATGTGTTCCAGGACCCTCATCTGTTCTTCCGACAAGTGGCCCCGGCGCCCCTTGGCATCCGCTGCCTTCAAGAGGCGCCGGGCCTTGGTCAGGGTCCTGGACCTGAAGTCCTCCCAGCGCTTCTTGACATGTTGGAAGTCGCGGACTGCCACCCCCTCCGCGTTGATGGCAGTCACGATGTCAGTCCAGATCCGAGTCCGTCCTTCCTTGTCGGCGCGGCAACTTCCGAAGAGGGCATCATACTGGCCCAGGACTTGCTCCACCAGGACACCAACTTCGGTGGCACTGAAGCTGGTGCCCCTCTGCCTCTCTGGCCGGGGGTTGTCAGTGGTCACAGATGGAGTTGGCCCCGACATGACAACCCCAGAGGCAGGAGTGGGTGGGCAACTGGGTCCTGGGGCTGGGCTGTGGAGCGATGGAATCCCAGTCGGGAGTCTTTGGTTCCAGCAGGGGTGGTCACACCAACAGCACCCCTGGCTGATGTGCAGGCAGCAAATGGCAGGGCACGTGGGCAGCAGGCAGTCAGGCAGCAGCAGATGGCAGGTGGGAGCGTGCTCGGGGCTCTGGGGGGCAGTAGTTCGGCCTTCTGGGCAGGAGCGTGGTCTTCCGTGTGCTTACGCGTGGCCAGCTTGATACGGAGTGATTAGGCACGTGAAAATTCTGCACGTCAGCGTGTAATTCGAGGAAAGGCCCTTAGCGCGTAAGCGCGTCTGCACGCATACGCATTTTCATTGGACCAAAGGCCCTCAGCGCGTGAGCGCGTCTGTGACGTGACGTGCGAGGGAGTATCCCTCATTGCACGTGATGACAGTACACACGTGGATCCCAACCAATCGCGTGTGAAAGTTCACGGGACCCCGAAACACACGTACCCCGGCAAATCGCGTGTGGAACTTCCCGCGCACCCCGAAACACGTACCCCGGCCAATCGCGTGTGGAACTTCCCGCGCACCCCGAAACACGTACCCCGGCCAATCGCGTGTGGAACTTCCCGCGCACCCCGAAACACGTACCCCGGCCAATCGCGTGTGGAACTTCCCGCGCACCCCGAAACACACGTACCCAGGCCAATCGCGTGTGGAACTTCCCGCGCACCCCGAAACACACGTACCCAGGCCAATCGCGTGTGGAACTTCCCGCGCACCCCGAAACACACGTACCTAGGCCAATCGCGTGTGGAACTACCCGCGCACCCCGAAACACACGTACCCAGGCCAATCGCGTGTACGCCCGCTCCCCTCCGATCACACGCGATGACACCAGAATACGGGAAACCAACGATTCCGCCCACACGGAGGCGTCCCGCGCACAGCATGAAAGTGCGCGCAAACAACAAACGCGTAAATACAGCGACGATGAATGCCCCATTTGTTGCTGCAGTGATTGTGGGACACCGCAGGAGGAGGAGAATAGCCAGGCCACGCATTTTTGCACCACGGACAGGCCTTTTTGGGATGCCTGACGACCAGGTCTACGGCAGGTATAGGTTTCCACCCCATATCATCCTAGACCTGGTCAGGGAGTGGGAAGATGACCTCACATCCCCCACCCTTTGCTCCCAAGCATTGAGCCCCTTGGAGAAGCTGCTCAATGTCTTGCATTTCTTGGCCACTGGGTCGTTTCAGCGGACCACTGCCATAGTGGGGGGGGTCTCACAGGCCACGCAGTCACGCTGCCTACACCAGGTACTGGCAATCATGACAGCGCGCCCCTCAGTCCGCAGGCACATATACATGCCCAGAACACCCGCAGAAAGGCAGGCCGTTGTCCTGGATTTTTTCAGGGTGGCACACTTCCCCAAAGTGCTCGGTGCCATAGATTGCACCCATGTGGCCCTACGTCCACCTAGGGCCACTGAGCACATATACCGAAACCGCAAGCACTGGCATTCCATCAATGTACAGGTGGTATGCGATGCAAAGGGAATCATCACCTCTGTGTATGCAAACTACCCTGGCTCCACCCATGACAGTTTCATATACAGAATGTCCGCCCTGAGCCGGGCCCTGGAAGCTGGGCAGCATGGCGACACATGGCTCCTAGGTGGGTACAAATGCCCTTGCACATGCATGCAAGTCACACACAGACAAATATACCAACCCCAATAATCTGAACAATTATCACCTCCCCAGGGGACAGTGCCTACCCTCTGAGCAACCACATGATGACGCCAATCCGGAACCCCACCACACCACCCCAGGTAAGATACAACGCTGCCCATATTGCAACCAGGGGCATAGTGGAGCGCACATTCGGAGTGCTCAAGTCACGTTTCCGCTCCCTTGACCGCTCTGGTGGGCAACTACTCTATGCACCAGCAGTTGTGTGCAGGATCATTGTGGCAGCATGTGTCCTGCACAATGTTGCAACACGGCAGGGCGTCCCGGTGGACATGGTGGTGCCCCCACATCCCCAACCACAGGCACAGGCGCTGGCCATGGGAGGGGACAGGGCACGTGGCGAGGTAGCCCGGACCCAGCTTGTGGCCACATTTTTCACCTAAACTCCCACCCCTGCGGAGTGCACACAGGCCTGGCACATACCAGGTGACAATCGATGATGACAAAGTGACAGTCAACTGTCACAACCCTACCACCCTGAGATAGTTGCCATGGAAGTGCCACATCGTCTGCATCCCTAGCTACTTAAACACAAGCTATCCTGTGCAACCAAAATGCACACATATGACATGTGACATGACATGAGCCATACACAAGTATTACAAGGCACAATGAGGCAGGGGGGGGGGGGAACAAGGGAACACAGAGAATGGTACTACTAGGCCAGGTGTCATTGTGATTGTGCAAGTGCAGGGGTAGGGGGAAGGGAAAAGTGCAAGGGTGGGGGGGAGTCCAGTACAGGGGAAGTAGGCCAAACAATTATACATAGGTCGCCTGGTGGCAACTGCTAAGGTAAGTGCAGACGAGTGCTGGGAAGGGAGGGCTGTAGGGATAGAGAGACAGTACTGCAGTGCAGGGGTTGCCAGGGTGGCAGTGCAAGTGGACAGTGGCTGGCCCAGGGACCGAGGTTGGTGAGAGTGGCCCAGTTGCAGCTCATGTGCAGTTCCAGTGAATAATTCTGCAAGGGAGAGGCAGAGAGTAAGCAGAAGCAAAGAGGAAGGTCTTGAGGTGCTTCCTGAACTGGAGATGGTTCCCCTCAAGTTCAAGTCAGGAAGTCTGTTTGAGGGGGAGGGCCCTGCTGCGGAGAGAAACCTACCCCCAGCTAGTTGCTCTGAGAAGCGGATGACCTGGACATGCAAGGTGTGCATCACACACACCTGCAAAACAGGCCATGGCCATCACTGTCATGACAGTCAAACCCTCCCAAACATCAACATGACATGGCAAGCAATACCCATACACCCACCCAGTAACGATAAGGTACACATTTCCATGTCCTAAATGTACAGTGGCATCGGACAATGATGCCTGACCCGGAATCCGATGAAATGACAGACCAACAAAATGTCCCACCAAAAATTAGTCGATTCCAAATGCATTACAACAGTCGTAGACGTAACATCACAATGAATGCCTGGCTATATGCACATGATGCATTGCAAAATGAACACCGCAGCTCATGTGTGCAATGTCCTACTCCTGCATCACACTGCTCAGCGCACAGCACAGTGAACAGCCATTGTGTGTGATGCACACCCTGAGCATCACATCTAAGTGACAGACTACATCAAACATCAAATTAGGCATGTACTCGAACCATAATCGGTCACAGAACATGTGCTGGCGGGACACAGTGGCCACCAGAAGGCAAACAGTGTACACGTGGATATGCAAGGGTGGGAGTACATGGAGTGCATCCGAGTGCAAGTGTGTGGTTCTGCAAGGACATGCACTCCACATATGCATGTGCACTCAAGTGACCATCAGTGTTCCCTACACATCACATGTGAACATCCACCATGTGTACACCCCAGCATGTCAAACCACTACTATCCCCTCGCACCTGAAAGGAAAACACAACACATGAACAGGCATTGATCAGCAGAACACAACATGTACATAGGACAACAACATTACAATGTCAGAGTTCCCATCACACTGCAGGGCAACGCAACTATCAACAACAACCCCCCCCCCTCGCAAATGACCATGACCCACTGAACAACTGCACCTGGGTCATGGAGCCTCCAACCCTCATTCCCACCTGGCCACAGGATCACCTTTACCCTTCGTGTCCATCTCCCACCTTGTGTGTAAAGAGATGCCTGAACCCTCAGAATCCACACTCATTTCCAAATTCACATAATCCAAGGCATGAAAAGGAACCCAAACACCCTCCAGTAGATGACTTGACATAGCAGTACGTCTCAAAGGCCAAGTACTACCACAATGATGCAACAACCAAGGTAGCACAGCAAAACAATGTCACGACTGGATGTGAGACATGTGTGGTACATGACATAGGATGATGCACCATGAATGGATGTGTACTGTCACAGATCCCCTGTACAGGCGCTGGAGTCTCATGAAACAACCACCCACACCATGTCCCGGGTGCCTGCAAGGTCAAACTCACACAGGCCCCTGAGATCCTGGTGGGGAAAGAGGTTCAGGGATATGCAGTCTGGACAGGTGTAGACACACTGGATGACTGGAATGCGTGGCAGGTGAGGGGAGCAGGAATGACACATGAAACCAGGGAATGCACGAAAATGTACAACCTGCATGAACACATGCACAATACAAACAAACTTGGACATCATTGTCATGGCCTTCTGTAGTCCAGGCTCAGGAGTGGTACGAACCAACCACCCCCTCTAGGGTTTTGGCGCCTGCAAGTTCGGGGCTTACACAGGCATCCGCAACCCCAGTGGGGAAAGAGGGTCAGGGAACATTGCTTGGATAGGCATGGGAAGCAGGAACACCGGGTAGAGGGTACAGGTTTCGAAATTGCATAGGATCAAGGGTGATTAGGGTAAAAAACATACCAAATAGGACCACACATACATCCATGCATCAGTACACTCCCCAGCAAGCCTATGCAGGGCAGTTTGTAAGAAAATACAACAAGACACTTAGCTCTGGTTTTGAGTGCTGGCCTCCTGCCTGCGCACTCTCAGGTCCAGTTACAGGAGCACTGCAATGCTGCAAAGAGAGACACAGTCAGCAACCAGTACATGCCAATTGCACAAAAACACAACACAAAACATGCCCCATAACAACATACACCTCTACAAACAGAAAATCTGTGCTCCATGCTTCGTACCCATATATAATATCAACCCTGTGACGGGTCATTCACAGTCAATGCAGTAAGTCAGCCGCTGGTGGGTGCGTGGCAAATGGAACACCAATGTGTCACAATGCACACAACATGCAATGTTCCCTGGGTAAGCAGACAGACCCATATGGCAAGCCATGACTACAGATCAAGTTGCGTACCACCATGACCAAAAGAAAGTTGCCAGTGCATTTATCATGAAGTACGTGGAATAGACATGCACTGCACCCGAGTATGTCCCTTGCTGTATGTCCCTGTGAGCTGCCCCTTTCCATGTCTTGGAAGGCTACATGGTTGATACAAGTGCCTCAATGAACCCTGGTGTACTGCAGGGTATGTGCCACTGCCCCCGCATGTGTCCCAGACAACCCTACTATCAACAGCCATCAGTCCACAAACACATCTGAGCTGCATTCTGTGCTTCAACACCAATATTTGTCTAAGCTCACCCTCAGTGCTGTGACTAAGCCTGCACGTGCAACTCGCCTGGTGCAAGCTTTGCTGTCTCGTGGCCCCCCTGTGATGCTCACCTTGCCTGGAGTTGCTTGGAACATGTCAGCAGTTCTAGGATGTGGGTCTGCAATCACTGTGGCTCTGCTTGTGCACACATGTGCATGTGGGCACCAACAAACGGGTCAGGAATTAGGTCGTCCAATGGGCCATGTCTGCTGGCAAAGGTGCTCTGATGCCTCATCCCCCTGCAGAAAGTGCATGAAACACATGATTAATGCATCAAAGTGATCTGTGTGTGTCTCATCAGGCATCTCATTACTTGACCATGTCAGAGAGTCACATCACAAATCACACCATCAGTCCGTCTTTCACCTCCAAAGTGTGGAACACTAACTACAGCATGATTTGCAACAAGCACGTGTACAGGAAAGATATGAAACATAATACACAATGCATAGCAATCAATGTCCACATTAATCATGACACGCCCCATCTAGCAAAAGCTGAACAGTGGACAATTACACCTAAATCATCCCCACTAGGGGTGTCAACACAAGTCAAAAAGCACCAGACATGCCACAGATATGACAGTCCAAAGCCCTTGTGTAAAATTCTGTTACACCGAACCATCCTTGCGAGCCCATGGATAAGGGAGGCAGGAGTGGCATATGTGAGTCAAGGAACCCAAGCAGCAAACACATACACAAGACAACCATGAAGGGCCCAGCTGGAACAGACAGTGGATGCCTTCAAAAACCACAAGGCACCGCACTGTCACATGTAAGCACAATAGACTACAAATTTTAAACTAACTCAACTATTAACTAATTACACTAACTAAGGAAAACCTACATTACCTATTTAAACTAACTATCAAACAGAAACTTAACTAACTAAACTAAATGAAAAATCAAAAATGGCCACATACGACCCGGGGGGGAGGGGAGGCACCCAGGAGGGGGGAGGTACAGGGTGCTGCTCAACATCCACATGCGATGATGCTGAGCCAAAAAAAAATACCTCCATGGGCTCAACGCCTTCACAGCACGACCTATGTGGGAGATAGATGGTCGTCCGAGTCTGGCTCATCCTGGAAAGGAGGACATGGCACAGTAGCCTGGCCACGCCTAGCCGCAGCTTGCCCCTCGTCGGCAGCAAGTCTGCCGGACAGGTGAGCCTGGTTCTGTGTGGCGATGTTACATAGGTCTGCATGCAGGACCTCACGTGATACACGTGCTTCCTCTTGCAAGGTAGCACGTGTAACACGGAGTTCCTCCTGCAAGGCCTGGCTGGACAACCGCTGCACCTCCCGGCAAGCCTGTAGCTCAGCCGAGATGGTGCGCTCAAGCTGTGCAAACCTCTCCTCTGCCCGCTGCCTCTGGGACATCATAAGGACACCCAGAGTGGATCTGAGGGAGGCATACTCCTCCCTCAGGGCATCCATGTGCGCCTCTGCGTGAGCAGCAATTGCTTGACGCAGAGACGACATTTCAGCCTGGCGTGCCCTGTCTGAGGCCGCCATGCCCAGCCTGAGCGAGCGGGCCGTGGACCGTGCCGCCTGCTGCTGGAGTAGCACCTGCCGAGCAGGGGGGAGCACAGATCGGGCCACACGCTCCATGCTGTCAGCGATGTTCTCCATTGCTGCCCCCTGACGTTCTGAATTGGCAGTCATGTCTTGCTTCCACTCAGTATACAGCGGTTGCGCGCGGCGACCGCGTTGCCGGGCTTGACCCCTGCGGGACCCAAGGACCGGGGGTCCTCGCTGTGTTGGCACCGCCTGCGGCTGCACGACTACATGCCCCCGTCGACGTGATGTCCCAGGCACATCAGTGACTGGTGTGGAGGGTGACCCTGCGTCCCGATCCACCACGGGCGGAGGAACCAAGACTGTCTGATCCCTCAGTGCAGGGGTCGCAGACAGAGGAGTGTCCACATCAGAATCACTCACCCCTGACACATGGACTTGATGGTCATCCAACTCAACATGGACGTCAGAGTCGTCATCAAGGCTGGACTCATAGACAGCCAGAGACAGGATGGACTGCAGCACTTGGGGGTTTTCGTGGCCTACCACCCCACGACCCCCACTAGTGCCGGGTTGATGTGGTCTTACCAACCCTGTGTCTGGCATGACAACACCATCCTCTGCATCCATTGCGTCATCACCTGAAAAATAGAGAGGAAAGGGTCAGTACACATGTCAGAAGCACACAACACACACACACACACCGACAGCAAAGGCATCTGGCAGACATGTGACACACAACATATGACCATGCATGCATGCTGGGTCTACTTAGAATAGCTTCTGTGATCAGACCTGTTGAAAGGTGGCAGTTTGCATGGAAGTGGGTCTATGCAGTGCAGAAAATGTGTACGCCACTCACTACCTACATGTACAAGCACTCCATGGTGTGTGCCAGGAAATGTGAAGGCAGTGCAATGTCAAAATCAGACATCACGTGCATTGTGTATTCAATGTGTACCATGTCTAGAAGGCAAGCACCCCTCCACCCCAGTACCAAAGCAGGGATGCCTAGCATGGTATCAAAAGGCTGAGCATACACCTGTGTATTGACAAGCAGTGTTGACTGGCATCAACAGCTTAATGTGATTTCAATTACAACACTGCAAATGATGCTGGGACAGTGGGCAGGACACATGATGGAAGATCCGGAGGCCGGCCACGTGTGTAGAAGACACGACAGGAGTTGGACAGAGTCATTGGCCATTGAACAGGCTGAGGCCTGTGAGCCACACAGATTGTCAGAGCCTAAACATGTGTGCAACGCAGGACTGAGCCACAGTTGACATGGGGAGGCCGATAATATGGCAGGCAATGTATGTAACCAAGGACTCATATTACAGTGATCATCCAGTCAAGGACACATAGGGGCATGTGTGCAATGCACATGGAGCATTAATGGGCACTCATGTCCCTGCGGGACATCTGAGCCATGCACAGTACAAGTGGGATGCCCTGCATCGAGTACTAAGGCTGTACCACACGGCATATGTCTGGCAGTTTCTAAGCTGGAAGTTAGCATCTACACAGGACACATGAACATGAAACTACACATTGGCAAGAATGTAGCAGACCAGTGCAAAGGTGGAACTGGGGTGCAGAGTGGCGGTGGAGGGGCAAGGGGGCATGGCCACATGGAGTCCCGCATGCAGGCAGAGGAGACATGCATGACGGTGGCATTGCATTACTTACACATCAGAACCATGTACAGGTCACATGTAGCAGCAATCATGCACAACACATCCCACATGTGAAACACACACGTCCTCAACAACTACGCATCAACACTCACTGGACTGGGCATCAAAGTCCAGCATCTCTCCCACACCTTCGACCAATTCTGGTGGTATGAACTCCGCAACGAGAGCCTCATGCGGAGTGAGTTCTTCCTCCTCTGGTGCAGGCCCACCGCCAGTCACCAGAGTCAAGTTGTAATTTGAGGCACGCTTGGCCTTAGTGCTGCGCTTGATGTCATTCCAGCGCTTTTTGCACTCCTGCGCCGTGCGCACCTCATGGCCGAATGAACTGACATGTTCCGCCACATGCTTCCAGTGGGTGTCACGTTGGGCAGCCGTAGTCTGACTATTGGCACCCACTAGCATGTCACGGCTGTGTCCCCGCACGTAGTCCACGAGGAAGTCCAGTTCCTGCTTACAGAAAGGCTTCTTCCTCGACGTGCAGGAGGTCGTGGCTGTGTGTGGGGTCCCAGCCTGTGCTGCAGATGCAACCTTCCTCCTCTTGGACTGTGGCGCAGACCCTGGCTGGCTAATGCCGCCCTGACCAGTATGGCCAGTGGGTTGGGTGGATTGAGCCGAGGGAGTGGCAGGTGGAGGGATGACCAAAGGCCTGACTTGTGTCAGTGGCAGCTGGGTGCCCACTAATGGACCCTGCCCAGCAACATCAGCTGTGGCAGGGTCATTGACCGCAACGGTCCTGGTTGGCAGACTCACAACCGGGGTGCTGTTGGGTGCATCTGCCCCTGCACTTGCCAACACCCGGCTGTTCGGGGCAGCAGATGACATGACTGCCCCAGGGACACGTGTCTTGGTCTGAGCAGCCCGGCCTGCCCCAATGGTTTCCCCCCTGGCCTGTTGGAGATCTACCAAGGGCTCTTCAAGTGCCAACGCAGCCTGCGCTGGCAGACCCTGAGCCTGGGTGGCGGTGTCCACAACTGCACCTGCAGCTACCGCTACCCTTGGGCCCGTGGCAGTCGATGTAACGGACTGCCGGGTCATACGGGTGCCAGTGCCAGATGCAGGAGCTGCATCCCCCTGAACCACAGGGGGTGGTGGCATGGCTGCACCGACACATGGCACAACATTGTGCTCAAGTGGCGCACCCCTGCCTCTTCCCCCTCTGTGGCTGCCCTGGACACCCTGGAGTCCCCCTACTCCCTGGTCACCACGGCCACGTCCCCGACCACGCCCGCCACGAGGAGGACGCCCAGCTGAGGCGCCCCTCACCTTTGGTAGCCTCCCTACCATGGCACAGATGTTATAGTGCTGGCACAGATGGAGTGGTGCCAATGGGAGGTGTACAGCACAATTGACCTGGGCAATTGGGGTGAAGGGGGTGGGAAGCAAGATGTTAACAGCCCCCCTGCACCTGCAAGGCTGTATGTGACCCCGGTGATGTGTTGACGGGTCACGCAACGCTCAGGCACCCCAAAACTGCAGTAAAACCGTGCACGCAACCCTGCAGCCTACGTGCGTGGATTAAACCTCCCGCAGTACGCGGTGGCACCCAGTAACACGTATAACGCGTACGCGTGGGACACGCAGGCTACGATGACATCGAAAATGGGTGCGATACACAGGGGCACCCGCAGTGGGAAAAGGAGCGTTTGCGACTCACCGTCTGACTAGCGCGATGCAGAAAAACACGCGTAGCCAATACCCCCGCCAAAAGAAGAGATACGTCCTTGAGAGCTGTGAAGTAGATGGCGCGCGAAACAACTGGAAGCAGCAACACACGTCGGTCTCCACGATAGGCACGTACAGCGAACTGCTGGGCCCGCTCACCTTTAACCCGTGCTGAGGGAAAACGCACGCGCGCGTCAAGTCACATGCGGACGTGCACTTTTTCACGTTTGATTACGCGCATTACACGCGGACGTGCAGTTTTTCACGCGCGCACGCTTATGCATGGGCCCTTTCCTCCTATTACACGCGGACGTGCAGTTTTTCACGCGCGCTTACGCGCATTACACGCAGCGTGCAGATTTTTCACGTGCCTACTCACTCCGTATGAAGCTGGCCACGCGAAAACGCACGGAAGACCACGCTCCTGCCCAGAAGGACACTTCACTGGCCCCCAGTGCCCCAAGCAGCCTCCCACATGCCATCTGCTGCTGCCTGCCTGCCTGCCTGCTGCCACCGTGCCCTGCCATTTGGTGCCTGCACATCAGCCATCTGCAGGGGTCCAGTTGCTGTGTCCACCCCTGCTGGTACAGAAGAGTCCCGACTCAAATGACATCGCTCCACAGCCCAGCCCCAGGACCCAGTTGGTCACCCACTCCTGCCCCTGGGGTTGCCATGTGGAGCACAACCACATCTGACACCAGTTGCAACCCCCGGCCAGAGGGGCAGAGGGGCAGAGGGGCACCAGCTTCACTGCCACCGAAGTTGGTGTCCTGGTGGAGCAAGTCCTGGGGCAGTATGATGCCCTCTTCGGATCGTCCCGCGCCAAGAGGGAAGGATGGGAGAGGACGCGGAGGGGGTGGCAACCCGCACCATCCAGAAGGTCAAGAAGCGCTGGGAGGACTTGAGGTCAAGGACCCTCATGAAGGCCCGGCGCCTTGTGGAGGGGGGCCGGGGCCGCATGAGTTCCATCCAGTTGAGGGTCCTGGAACGCATACACCCAGCGCTCCACGCCCAGGTCCTTGAGAGGGAGACCCGTCTGGAGTTGAGCGGTAAGTGGCCAAGCATTGCTGTGTGAGACAGGGCATGTTGCAGTGTGCTGGTTGTCTGATACCTGCCTGTATGTGTGACATAGGCCATGTACGCATGTATGTGTGCAGGGACATCATGGTAATGCATGTGCGACCTGTAATGTGTGAACCGCATGGTTGTTGCATGTGTTTGAATGTGACATGGGGAGCCCTGTGCAGATTGCACACATGACAGCATGGAAGTCTCTGTTCCTGGACATGGGTGGGGGCCTGGTGGAGGCTGCCCCTGGTGGCTGGGGGGGGGTGGTGCTGGGAGACATGGGTGGGGGCCTGGTGGAGGGTGCCCCTGGTGGCTGGGGGGTGGGGGTGCTGGGAGACATGGGTGGGGGCCTGGTGGAGGATGCCCCTGGTGGCTGGGGGGTGGGGGTGCTGGGAGACATGGGTGGGGGCCTGGTGGAGGCTGCCCCTGGTGGCTGGGGGGTGGGGGTGCTGGGAGACATGGGTGGGGGCCTGGTGGAGGCTGCCCCTGGTGGCTGGGGGGTGGGGGTGCTGGGAGACATGGGTGGGGGCCTGGCGGAGGCTGCCCCTGGTGGCTGGGGGGTGGTGGTGCTGGGAGACATGGGTGGGGGCCTGGTGGAGGATGCCCCTGGTGGCTGGGGGGGGGTGGTGCTGGGAGACATGGGTGGGGGCCTGGTGGAGGGTGCCCCTGGTGGCTGGGGGGTGGGGGTGCTGGGAGACATGGGTGGGGGCCTGGTGGAGGATGCCCCTGGTGGCTGGGGGGTGGGGGTGCTGGGAGACATGGGTGGGGGCCTGGTGGAGGCTGCCCCTGGTGGCTGGGGGGTGGGGGTGCTGGGAGACATGGGTGGGGGCCTGGTGGAGGCTGCCCCTGGTGGCTGGGGGGGTGGGGGTGCTGGGAGACATGAGTCGGACATGGGTGGGGGCCTGGTGGAGGCTGCCCCTGGTGGCTGGGGGGTGGGTGTGCTGGGAGACATGGGTGGGGGCCTGGTGGAGGCTGCCCCTGGTGGCTGGGGGGTGGGGGTGCTGGGAGACATGGGTGGGTGCCAGGTGGAGGGTGCCCCTGGTGGCTGGGGGGGTGGGGGTGCTGGGAGACATGAGTCGGACATGGGTGGGGGCCTGGTGGAGGCTGCCCCTGGTGGCTGGGGGGTGGGGGTGCTGGGAGACATGGGTGGGGGCCTGGTGGAGGCTGCCCCTGGTGGCTGGGGGGTGGGTGTGCTGGGAGACATGGGTGGGGGCCTGGTGGAGGCTGCCCCTGGTGGCTGGGGGGTGGGGGTGCTGGGAGACATGGGTGGGGGCCTGGTGGAGGCTGCCCCTGGTGGCTGGGGGGTGGGGGTGCTGGGAGACATGGGTGGGGGCCTGGTGGAGGCTGCCCCTGGTGGCTGGGGGGTGGTGGTGCTGGGAGACATGGGTGGGGGCCTGGTGGAGGATGCCCCTGGTGGCTGGGGGGGGGTGGTGCTGGGAGACATGGGTGGGGGCCTGGTGGAGGGTGCCCCTGGTGGCTGGGGGGTGGGGGTGCTGGGAGACATGGGTGGGGGCCTGGTGGAGGATGCCCCTGGTGGCTGGGGGGTGGGGGTGCTGGGAGACATGGGTGGGGGCCTGGTGGAGGCTGCCCCTGGTGGCTGGGGGGTGGGGGTGCTGGGAGACATGGGTGGGGGCCTGGTGGAGGCTGCCCCTGGTGGCTGGGGGGGTGGGGGTGCTGGGAGACATGAGTCGGACATGGGTGGGGGCCTGGTGGAGGCTGCCCCTGGTGGCTGGGGGGTGGGTGTGCTGGGAGACATGGGGGGGGGCCTGGTGGAGGCTGCCCCTGGTGGCTGGGGGGTGGGGGTGCTGGGAGACATGGGTGGGTGCCAGGTGGAGGGTGCCCCTGGTGGCTGGGGGGGTGGGGGTGCTGGGAGACATGAGTCGGACATGGGTGGGGGCCTGGTGGAGGCTGCCCCTGGTGGCTGGGGGGTGGTGGTGCTGGGAGACATGGGTGGGGGCCTGGTGGAGGCTGCCCCTGGTGGCTGGGGGGTGGGGGTGCTGGGAGACATGAGTCGGACATGGGTGGGGGCCTGGTGGAGGCTGCCCCTGGTGGCTGGGGGGTGGGTGTGCTGGGAGACATGGGTGGGGGCCTGGTGGAGGGTGCCCCTGGTGGCTGGGGGGGTGGGGGTGGTGGGAGACATGAGTCGGACATGGGTGGGGGCCTGGTGGAGGCTGCCCCTGGTGGCTGGGGGGTGGGTGTGCTGGGAGACATGGGTGGGGGCCTGGTGGAGGGTGCCCCTGGATGCTAGGGGGTGGGGGTGCAGGGGGACATGGGTGGGGGCCTGGTGGAGGCTGCCCCTGGTGGCTGGGGGGTGGGGGTGCTGGGAGACATGGGTGGGGGCCTGGTGGAGGCTGCCCCTGGTGGCTGGGGGGTGGGGGTGCTGGGAGACATGGGTGGGTGCCAGGTGGAGGGTGCCCCTGGATGCTAGGGGGTGGGGGTGCAGGGGGACATATGTGTGGGGGCCTGGTGGAGGCTGCCCCTGGTGGCTGGGGGGTGGGGGTGGTGGGAGACATGTGTGGGGGCCTGGTGGAGGCTGCCCCTGGTGGCTGGGGGGTGGTGGTGCTGGGAGACATGGGTGGGGGCCTGGTGGAGGATGCCCCTGGTGGCTGGGGGGTGGTGGTGCTGGGAGACATGGGTGGGGGCCTGGTGGAGGCTGCCCCTGGTGGCTGGGGGGTGGTGGTGCTGGGAGACATGGGTGGGGGCCTGGTGGAGGCTGCCCCTGGTGGCTGGGGGGTGGGGGTGCTGGGAGACATGGGTGGGGGCCTGGTGGAGGCTGCCCCTGGTGGCTGGGGGGGTGGGGGTGCTGGGAGACATGAGTGGGGGCCTGCTGGGGGGTGGGGGTGCAAGGGGACATGTGGCTTGGCTGGGGGGCATGCCCATGGTGGATGGGCTGCCTGCGGGACATGACCAGGGGTGCAGGGTAGTCCCCTGTGGTGTGGGCTGCCTGCAGAGGTCGTGGAGGGGGTAGAGGGGAGACCTGGGAGGACCCACACTGGCAATTCACCTCTTCAACTTCCCGCACACCTACGTAATACACTGCCCCACTCGCACAGGCCCAATCGCGTGTAGAATTTCTCGCGCACCCCTGAAATCCACGTACCCAGGCCAATCGCGTGTAGATTTTCTCGCGCACCCCTGTAATACACGTACCCAGGCTAATCGCGTGTAGAATTTCTCGCGCACCCCTGAAATCCACGTACCCAGGCCAATCGCGTGTAGATTTTCTCGCGCACCCCTGAAATCCACGTACCCAGGCCAATCGCGTGTAGAATTTCTCGCGCACCCCTGAAATCCACGTACCCAGGCCAATCGCGTGTAGAATTTCTCGCGCACCCCTGAAATCCACGTACCCAGGCCAATCGCGTGTAGATTTTCTCGCGCACCCCTGAAATCCACGTACCCAGGCCAATCGCGTGTAGAATTTCTCGCGCACCCCTGAAATCCACGTAGCCAGGCCAATCGCGTGTAGAATTTCTCGCGCACCCCTGAAATCCACGTACCCAGGCCAATCGCGTGTAGAATTTCTCGCGCACCCCTGAAATCCACGTACCCAGGCCAATCGCGTGTAGATTTTCTCGCGCACCCCTGTAATACACGTACCCAGGCCAATCGCGTGTAGAATTTCTCGCGCACCCCTGAAATCCACGTACCCAGGCCAATCGCGTGTAGATTTTCTCGCGCACCCCTGAAATCCACGTACCCAGGCCAATCGCGTGTAGATTTTCTCGCGCACCCCTGTAATACACGTACCCAGGCTAATCGCGTGTAGAATTTCTCGCGCACCCCTGAAATCCACGTACCCAGGCCAATCGCGTGTAGATTTTCTCGCGCACCCCTGTAATACACGTACCCAGGCCTATCGCGTGTGGGGACTCCCGCACACCCCTGAAATACACGCTCCCCGCACTGCGTTTGCTGCTGCCCTTTGCGCTGGATTGGGGATTTTGATGGCTTTTTCCTGCGCAAGGGGCGTTCTTGGGGGCGTAACTGACGCTGCTGCAGGGTCGCTGCGCCACTCTGCGCCACGGCTGGTTGTGGATGTTGGAATCCATGAATACGCTGTGCGCCTGAATGTGTTTCGGCGCACGCGGCTGGCGCAGCCTACCGCACGCGCACACTGTGCGCCAGCCGCGTGCGCCACTTGTGCGCCGAATTCTATGAATTGGCCCCTAAGTCTCAGGAGACTGCTTTGAAAAAACACTGGCAGGCACTTTGGTAAGCCTTGATTAAACCAAGCTCAAAGAGTTCCCCTGAGTAGGTGTTTTGGGCAGGGAGGGACAGGAATTGGGTGCGAATGACCATAGGGATTAGTGTTGCCATGGGCAGTCAATGGGTGGGCCAATAGCTGAACACCACCTGCAAGCTGCGTGTCCCTCCTCGTATGCCATTTCTGCCTATCTGTGCTCTAATGCCAGAGTTTCGGCTTATCACCACCTAAGTAAAAAGAAAATTAGTCAAACCTGCACATTTTAAAGAGGAGAAATTTCAGAGAAATAGAATATAAACTAGTGTTGTAAAATGAATAGCGCTGACAGCCCACACATGCTCCTGGGCTAATATGAATCCTTTCTGGCATTTCACTTGACAGCCCCCTTTCCTCCAAGGCCTTCCAGAACCATTCCCCTTAAAATGGGGAGATAAGATCTCAGCGTGGGGAGTTCAAATGTCCTTGGCATGCTTTACTTAGTAGGAGTTAACTTACAAGTGCTACATATCATGCCCCGGTCTCAGGATTCTGCAGCCTTGGGCCTGGCATCCTAACTCCCCCACGCCTCACCCCGCTAGGACACGAGATGGGGGGGGGGAGAGGCAGGGGCTCTACACGTCTAAACTCCTACTCGTCCCTCTCTACCCACCAACCTTTTTCATCACAACTTCTACAGTTTTCTTAGTCTATTAGTTGGCAGAGACACCTGTAGGGCAAAACTATTGCATTAGAATAAAGATGGAGAGAAATGGCATAGGAGGGGGGGCACAAAACTTGAAGGTGTCTGACCATGGCCAAGCTAATCCCTATGGCCATTCCCACCCAGTTCCTGCATCTCCCCACCCAAAACACCTCCTCATAGGAACTCTTTCAGCTTGCTTTCATCAAGCTTTACCATCAAATTTTGCACTGGAAGTGCCTGCCAGTGTTTTCTCAAAGCAGTCTGCTGGGAGCAAATTACTTAATTGGAGCTATAACCCAGCCACTGGTGTCATAAAAATGCCTAAAGCAGGTCTGCCATCAGCCACTCAATTTATAAGCACTCTGCGTGTCCATCTGTGGCACCCTGTTAACACGCATTCGCAATGCCAACAGTTTTGTCTTGTGTAAAAGTATTAGGCGTTTGCCAGGCACTGCTGTTAGATGCACAGGTACTTGCACCATTTTTCGCCTGCTGCCATCAATGGCCAGTTAATGCCACTACAGCAGTGCCCGGCAAGTGCCTTTCCCATGCCTACACAAAAACCGAAACTGTTGGCGTTGCCAATGCTTGTTCTACACTCTTTCCCTCCCATTGTGTATCATTTGTTTCTATTAAACAGTAGGCAATTGCTAAGAACTTTAGTTTTCTTTAGGTAAAGGACTTGGGGGCTGTTGCTTGCAATATGGAAAAGAGAGAGAGAGAGAGAGAGAGAGAGAGAGAGAGAGAGAGAGAGAGAGAGAGAGAGAGAGATTCTCCGTCAACTCTTTGGGGTCCTAAGTAACGGCACCAGCTGCTTAGAATTCCACGCCTTATGCTATCCATAAAAGAAAAGGGGTGCACGTGGGACCGGATTGAGAAGAGGCCACAGAAGACCTCCCCATTGCAATGCATCTGTACATGAGCAAGGTGCTTCCAAGCAGGGGTGGACTGGGAACCAAAAGGTGCCCTGGAAATCATGTTCAACGTGGCCCCATATTACACATTTACAGCGAGCCTCACCCCTTTACTATGAGCAAGTGTGGAAATCAAATGGGTTACTACACACAAGAGGCCCAGCAGGAAATCTCCAGAGTTCCCTAGAGGCCAGTCCACCCCTGGCGCAGGCTGTTCATATTTTACTCATTAGTTCCTCTGTCCCGTGCAACAACAGTCCATTTGTTTAAATGCCCTACTTTTGGACTGAGCCCTTTTTGAGTTCTGGGTTGGCATTCCCAGGATTATTATTCTGGGATGTGACCTGGGCTAGAATAGAAATGCCCAGGCAATTAAGCCTACAAATCTTACAGGATGGCCAAAGCTCGCTTTCGTGCCCCTAATACACCCAGCATCGCACCCTTTTTTATCGTGTAATACTCCAAACCCGCCTAACGCCGCCTTCTTTACGTTCCTTACATATTTTGGACTACCCTGCATGCATTCTAAAACTAAGCCCCCGCCCCCTGCTGCATGCCCTCACCCTGCCTGCAGCTCCCCTGCCTGCTTTTCCCATCCTCTTGCCGACCCTCGTTCATGCTCTTTCTTCCAGCAGACTAAGGGCTGATGGTTCCAGCGAGGGGCACAAGGCTAAGCTTCATGGACAGGAATACACGCTTTGAAAGTGTTGATACGATGGTGATAATACAAACGCGCAGTAACTAAATGTCACCTGGCCTGCGAGAGCCCTGCTGTTAGCTAGATTTGGGGTCGGCTCTGAGTGTTTCCTACCGGAGATGTTTCGGGATAGGTTGAACTCAGGGCGCGTTCAGGCACTTACAAGAAATAGCAGTGGTACAGGTACTGGAAAGCTGCAATCTAGTGTTCTAATAGGCTTTTGCAGGCATGAGGCCTACCAGGGGGGGATTTTCTTTTCTGCCTCTTACTACCCGTTTGGTTCAGTTGCTTTTGTGCTGTCAGCACTAGGGTTGAGAATTAACAAGGGGGGTCCTGGGAGTCCCTCTGCCAGACAATAGTCTTGGTTGCGATAGACTTACCCAGAGTCTTTAGCTCACTATCCCCCTTGTTAATTTGCATATTTAAGTAACTTTGGGTCTCACCCTAAGTTACTAGGGGAATCCAGACGTGGACCCCTTGCTCACTATTCTTAAAGAGGCATAGATCCACCCTACTGATGAGGTCCAACCAGACCGAAACATGTGTCTGGGGTTTCTGTTGGTACTCTTGTTCAGAGAAGAATTGCCTAGCATTTCGGTGCTGGACTCCCCCAGGGCAGGACAAAGACTGATATGTTCGGGATATTTCTTCTCTGTGAAGAGCTAAAGACTCTGGGTAAGTCTCTCGTAACCAGGACTAATGTCTGGCAGAGGGACTCCCAGGACCCCCCTTGTTAATTGGCACTAGGGTTGAGGACATATAACACTCAACAGTGGTGTGGGTGGGTCTAATGGGTCTGCTTGGCCATTGTGCCTCACTCCTTTTCTCACAATTGTCTTTGCCTTTTGTCTTCTATTGCTCTTTTATTCTGAGATTAATTGAATATGAGATTCCTACAGGCCAGACAGAGCCGGTCCCCCACCCCCTCGCCTAGAGCATGCATTTCAAACATCTCCTGCTCACCCACAGAATTGGCTGCACTTTTCTCTCCTCCCAGAGCCTGGTCTGCAAGCTGACCTCATAAAACATGGGCTTTTGACACCCTCCGCCCCTTCTAACAAACATGCATGCTCTGTAATTTCCCCCCTTTCTCGGATCATTGACTGTAAACCTCGCCTCCTCTCCAACCGAATGGTGCGTACTTTACTCTTCTCCTACATCATGGTGCACAAGCCTGTGAGACTCCCTAAACCTAGCACCTCTCATTGAATATGGGCCTTGACTCCGCCCCTTCTAACAAACATGCATGGTCTGTAATTCCCCTCCTTCAGGGGTGATGCTAGTTCTGGAAAAGATCTGGGGCTACGCTAATGTCAAGACTGTCGGGACGCGGGGCTAGCTAGCCTTTCGGTTGTAGCCCCTGTACTTCTATCCGGGTGTACAACTAAAAGACCTCGGGCAATGCCGCCTCAGGCCACCCCCTAGCAACGCCTCTGCCCCGCCTTCTCAGAGTATTGACTGTAAACCTTGCATCCTCTCCCACCGAATGGTCTGTAGATCTTTCTGGAAGCCTTGCCTGTATCGCTCTCTTCCCACCAGGGACATTGAGTATAGAGTTCTCTCGCTCTCCCAGTTCGTGGCCCACAACTACATAGTGCTACATGCAGCACTGCATCTACAATAGTGACATTCTAGGGGGCTCCCTAGAGCACCCCCAGAAGGATATCTGCAGGGGACACCGAGCGGCCTAGTCCTGGCCAAATACATGTAAACTCTGGCCCCATTGCAAGAGCAGGGTGCCAAAATGGCACTTGGCTGAAAGCCCAGTCATTGCTTTGGTCTTGCCGGCCTGTGCAGTGTATAGGATATAGACCATCGGTAGCATTCGAGTTTGCTATTTTGCCCGAGATGGAGAGAGCTGAACCTCGTTATCTCTCTCCGATTAGAAGCCGTCCTTACTTAGGGCAGTGGTATTGAAACCTTTTTATGCTGAGATCATTTTTAAGAGCCTCAACCCGCCCATCACCCCCCACCCCCTCTCAACCCCCAAAAACCTTTCGTACTCCCCTAGGAGGGCCAGTTTGAAGACCACTGATTAAGGGAAAGGGGGATGTGTGTGCCTGGCAGTTCCTCTGCTGCCAACTCCTCACGCCTGTGCACGGAGCTCTGCAGGTAAATGTGTAGACCAGTGGTATTCAAACTTTTTCATACCGAGCCCCCACCTTGAGTAAAACTATTGTTTACTAGGGGGCTTAAACGATGTCCAGGGAGGACCCTAGGCTCTTCAAAATATAAGCACATGGCCTACGGCTTATATTCCTCTATTAAAAACAGTAATCTTAATCCCTTTTTAAAGAGCATCCCCCCCTTAGACATCCTTCGGGCCACCCTAAGGTGGGCCATTTCCCCCTGCCCTGTTTATCTCTGCATTCTTTGGGGAAAGTGCGTAGACTCAACATCTTACCTGGAACCTTTCAGTCACGCTCGCTGCTGAACCTTAAACTCGCTGTCAGGCACCTATCAGCCTCACTGCGCCCCCACACAAAATGTCTCTCCCCCACCTCCCCACCCCACCGTCTACGCTGAGGGTTCTTTTGAGAGACGATGCAGTTTATAGTGTGCACAGTTCATAGTGAGTGCGCACAAGCAAAGCAACTTGCATGACATCTTGTTGCCTCCTTCCACACCATGCCCCCTCTTTCCGACTTTTGTGGCACAACTCGTTGAAGTATCATTTTACTTTCATAAGCACTATACACGCATCCTATCAAATCTATCATTTGGTGCCTCCTTCCCCCACCTTCCCTTTGCTCCTTCCCTGCCTCTGATCTTCTGGCATAAGGGTTATATAAGCAACCCACAAAGCATCATGTCGCCTCCTTTACTCTCTTCCCCGCTCCACCTCACCTCACCTTCCCCCACAGCACTTTGAAGCAGATCTTACATGGCATATTGCCAGCGCGATAGGGTGATGTTTGTTATTTTGGATTGACTCATTGATAATCCATACAACCAATTGCCAAACTTGATTGACTATCGGCAGAGGTCTGCAACCTGTGGCTCTACAGATGTTTTGGACTGCAACTCCCATGAACCTTCACCATTGACTACAGTAGGGAAGGGGGTGTGGGGGTGTGTGGGGATGTGTGTGTGTGTGTGTGTGTGTGTCTACAGTTCACAAACAATGTATAAGCACACATATTCTAGGATGGTATTATTTATTACCGATAGTACTTGGTTCTGTGATTGATGGTCATAGACTGGTCATCGGGCTCAGACTGGCCTACAGGGCGATGCCCGAAGTGCAGGCCATGCATGCTAATATGGGCCATTTGTATTGGTCAAATTGGCATTGTTTTTTCACCAAAGTACTCCAGTCTGTTTAGTTATTTCACTATGTGCCTGGTGGTTCCGATCACTGTTACTGAACACATATTCTTTAAATTGTATCGCTTGCAGCACATTTTACAGATAACTAGTGCCCTCAACAGCCTGTCGTGAAATAAACAAATTGGCATTGCCATTGGCTACTGCAGGACACTTTTTCATAGGTGCCCCAGTCTGTCCCCATTCAGTTAACAACCATCCATGTTGGCGTGCCCTCTTTTTGATGCCCATGCCCTCCTGTTTTTTTCTTTCTGTTTCTGCCCTTGTCTTTATTTCTATATATGTGCTAATATTGACGGCAACAACACTTATCTATGGCTGTCATCCTCCCGGCAAGACACAAGGTCCAACATGTCACACATTGGTTTTCTTCATAATGTGAGATCTCCTAGCAGTGGCACAATACGCCAACTTCTAGAAAAGCAGGGACACTGAGACCACGAAGGTTGTGATTTGGCACAGTATAATTGATTTTTATTATAACATAGCCTGCCTTCGTTTAATCATTACATGTTGACTGACACATGTGAGTTTTGCCACTTGGAATCTTGCTACTGTGAAATTTTGCCACACTTGCATTTTGCCACCTTGAGTTTTCCCAATGTGCGTTTTTTTTTCACACTTTCTGCCACTTTTTTTTTAACCGCTTAGAATTCTACCACTCGTACATTTTCCCACTCTGAGATTTGCCACTGTGAGGTTTTGCCACTTAGAAACATTGGCACTTTGGCATTTTGCCACTTTTCATTCTGCCAATGTGAACCACGTGAGATTCTGTTACTTTAAACTTAGTCGCTGTGGGCTTCCTAACCGTGATTTTTTTAACCACTGTGAGGCACTATCCTTCTGAATTTGTCACTGTGAGACTCTGCACTTTTGGTAACTAGCTGTTGTTGGTCTCTAACTCCGAATCCTGCCACTGTGGGACTTTCTTAATTTTGATTCGGACCACTCTGCAACTCAATCACTCTGAATTATTACCACTGTGAGTTTCTGCCACTTCGAACTTCTTAGCTGATGAGTTTTTACCTTGACATTTTTCCATCAAGAACTCTCTGATTTGGGCCCTGCAGTCTCTGAAGAGAGCCCTCAGGGGCAGCCCTGGGCTCAATCCCATCCTCCAGAGATTCTGATTAGCAAATCACACCCATCCAGGGGTGGACTGGCCTGTAGGGAACTCTATGGATTTCCCAGTAAGTCGCTGCACCCTGGGCTTCCTTTGTGTGGCAATCTATTTTATTTCCACCTTTTTTCATAGGGAAAGGGTTGGGCTTGCCGGAAATGTGTATTTTGGGGTCACTACTTTGAACATTATTTCCAAGGCTCTTTGGTTCCTAGTCCACTTATGCACCCATCCCACTAGGCTAGTACCTACCATTCATACAGCCCCAATAGCCAACCGCTCCAAAATAAGAGGTTTCAATTGGCGCACCAGAAACTTCTTGATTCGCCCGGTTGGCAACACCATCTTTACTCCCGCTTGCCCAACTCCCACCCAAGCATTCAAGAGAACAACTAGAAACACCCTAAATCTTTCGCTTATCTATCACCCCTACCCTCACCAATAGATGTACTCCCTCCCCCTCACGTTATCCAGCAACTCAGACAGGACCACCGTACAGAATCTCTGAGCCCTACGCACCCTTCCCTGATAATCACTCAACCTCCTCCTTCTCACACCCAATCAATCCACAATGCACACCCGACAAGCAATCCTCTTTCAGCAAACCTACTCTCACCCGCTTCCGGAATGCAAGCTCCCTCGATGATCATTCACCTCCACCACATTGCACCTCTTTCCCACCATTGATATTCACACAACTTGAGCACAAATCTTACACCCCCCCCTTATAACCTCTTGACTACGCCTCAACTCCCTTGCCCCGGCCAACTTCTCACAATACCATCCTCCCTATGGGCATTCACTGTGCTCCCAGGGCAACCCCGCCTCCTACCGAATCCCCCCTCTTCCTTAAGCTTCACTCCCTCTCCACCTCCTACCCTAACCCATTCTCCTCCCCTTGCCCCACCTGCCCAAAACCCTATCACCTTCACCCCTCACAACACCATCTACAACTTCCAATCAGAACATGCCACCTCTTCTAACAGCATACTCCACCTCCCATTCAAGAAGGATCTCCTCCACACATCTCGTACTACCTCCCTAGAATCCTCACAAGCACCACAGGCTGTCACGTCTCAGTTAATTCCTGAGTCATTCCATGCACCCTTAACTCCTAGCTCCTTTGCAGAATCCACCTGTCCCCACTTGATCCCAACCTCCCCAGATGACCCCCCTCCCAGCACTTCACTGATCAGCATCCACCCCTTGAAGGCTGTCAATCTAGCTCACTCCCACTCGCCAGGACCACCCCACCAGAAATCACATTCCCACTCACTCCTACTAACATTACCCTCCCATCTGCACCATGGCCACCCTAATTAGACCCTCGCAGTGCATCACTGAGCACCTTGCAATCAATTCTTGCCTCCACTCCCCTCTCAGCCGACCCACCAACTCTTACTCAAACCCCCTAGCTCCATCAATGAACCAGAAGGAATAGACACCTTGCTTCCCGTTCCATACCTATCGAGCAAAACTTCCCCCTCCTAGACATAGTAAACACGCACACACACGTACACTCTCCCCCACACCTCCACACCCAATGAAATACATACTCATCCTGCTGAATAGCCCCGTTTGCCTGCATTACAAGCAATTGAACCCCTGCACCAGCAGTAGAAAGACCACAACCCCCCCACTAACATTACAGACTCTCCCTCTTCAGGCATACGGTGTTGCACTGCGTCACTCCCTCTCTCACCTATATCTTCATCCCCCCAAGCCACAGTACCAATGAACCTCCTGCCCTCTCCAACTACCCTACCGTTGCCCACACAACCACCAATACTGCGTTGGGCATCTACCTCCTCTCACTCCGCATCAAGACTAGTGCCTCCGTTTGTGGACAACCTATCTCCACATCAAACTCCCACCCATCACCTAATCCCCCCAACTCGCCATGCCACATCACCAATCAGCCTCCCGACCTAGGCTCCCACCCTGTCATTCCATTCACAACCCAACACCACATCAACCATCTCCTTCCTCTGCATCTAGCCAACCCCCTCCCTCCAGAGACACCCTCGGACATCACCAAGGTCCCCCTTCCAAAATCTATCCCCATGCCTCAAACAAACGATTAAAAAGACTCCTGAATTGCATTCTCATCAATGCCAGAACTTTCACAAAAAATCATTATAATATATATGACCTAACCTCAGCAGAGTGCCCCAACACCCTTTTCATCACTGAAACCTGTCTCTCCCAAGATTTCCTCCCGATTCTACATGAAGCCTTCCCACTGGGCTACAAACTAATTTTCCAAAACCGGGCCAGTAGGGCAGGCGGCATTGCCAACTTCCACAAAGCCACTCTTTCCGCCTTGTACATTGACAACATGCCCCGTAACCCAGACTGTAAATCCCTCTTGGTCAAATGCCTTCAACATTTGGTTTGACATGCCCCTGAACTGATTCAATACTGGGCAACCTGGAAACATTGCAGCTAAGACAACTAGTCTCTCTGCTGGTCACACCTGTAAGGAGTCAGACATGCGAGACGGACACATAGGTGGAGTTTTCTCACAATTCGCCATTTATTAAACAATAAAGGGTGAGACAAAAGCCTAATTTTCCCTAACCTAACAAGAATTTCCCTACCTAACAAACTAAGACTAAAGGAAAATGACCTAGGGCCTCTTTTCGAGGTTGGCGGTAACCCGCTGGTGCTGCCAACCCCATAACACTGAATCTGGCGCCTGACTTCCCGTTGCCACCGGGACATTACAAGTCCCGGCGGCACGGGAAGTCAGGCGCCGGATTTTGTAAGTCCCCATTCTCATAGAGTCCCATAGGACTCCATGGGAGTGGGGAGACGGAAGCACCGGTACCGTTGCTAACGTGCTTCCGTGACGACTCTGCCTACCGGGGGCGATGGGCTCGGCATGGTCAGACCTGTTGGGCGCAGCGGCCCTGGCAGGCAGACTCGTAGTTTGGTGGTCCGGAAACAAGGGTGCCGGTAATCATTTTCCTTGTTTTAATATCCTTCTTTGGGAAAATGATATCCCCTTTGTTATATATTTGTCCCTCGTTGGATTTGGTAATACTGGTTATAATGTTTTCTTATTGGGTCTTTCCTTTCATGTAAATCATAGTTACTTTGTTTTGTTATTGCCTCCTTTTGGCTTGGGTATTATGTGTTAAAATATTCTTCTGCTCGATCTCTCCCTTCATGGAAATTGCCTTCATTTTGCTTTGCTTTAAAGGTTCGGTATTCAAAAAGTGCATTTCTGCCCAGCAGTCTACATCAGAGCGCCCCGGGGCTACCTATATTAGGCCAACTTTTTGGTATTTCCTGGTGTCGCCTCCAGACCCACTGCTTATGTCTCTTTGCTCATCGGGACTTCCCTCTCGTGTGACCGCTTCAGTCAGCTTCCTGTTGCTCGCGCTGTCTAGGAATGGAGCGCACACTGCTCCACATGCGCTTCGGTGTAATCTTCACACAAGTGAGATGCAGGCCACGGACAGCGTGTCTCTCACGGCGTCCACTGTTGGCAAAGCAGCGCCAACCTCTGCTTTCTCCCACTGCTTCTGCTGCTTCCTCCTCATGGCCTGACCTTTATATGTTTTAAGGTCCTGCTCAGATGTTAGTCACTACAACCACTAGACCTCACACCTCAGTCTGGTAACACTGGACCCCTCTTCCTTGTCTCAGGACTAAGAGGGACTTTAAGTTGTTTCAGTATCTTTTAATTCACTTGCTATATGAGATTTATGTGATGTATATTTAGGGTAAGATTTTAAGGGAATTTTGGGTTTTCTCTTGGATTTATAATCTGAACACCTGGGAGGATCATTATTACAAAAATAGTAATATTAAGTCCTTGACACTTGCATACATCAATTCCATGTTTACAAAGAGGATTCTTATATTTAGGACCTTGGGAAAGTTTGAAAGGGGATGCACTACTGTGACATCACGCCATTAAATATTTAGGCATTAGCAAAATCTCATCCACAGAAAAGGATGAAT